>NC_091687.1:97120000-98370000 GCF_041296265.1 Equus caballus | reverse complement strand
CTTTTCTGAAGTGCCTTGGACAAGGCCCTTTTTTTTAATTTTGTTTACACTGTTTTCTTCACACCATTCCTTCGTCACTCTTTCTTCTTTGCAAAGGCAAACTTCATCTGACCACAAAGTCCAAATCCACAAATTAACAAGGTCTGAAATAATGAGGGTTGATGATTATCTACATATTTTTACATCCTGGTGTTGCCTCTTTAGCGAAGAGTCTGCCAAATTGTCAGCCCCTCATTTCCCCTCAGAACCTATGCAAGGCTCTTCCAACAGCAGGTCCAGAGCTGCCCCCTGGAGCCAAGGGTCACTGGTTTAACCAACACCATCCTCATCACCCTCATTAACTGTTATATAGCACTTACTATATGCTGAGTGTTCTAAACACTGTATGTATATTAACTCACTCATCCTGTAAAGTAGGCATTATTATTATCCCATCGTACAGATGAAAACACTGAGTCTAATGTCACACAGGAAATGGAGAAGCTGAGATTAAAACCCAGGCCATCTTACCTCTGGGCCCTGATTCTAAGAGTGAAGGCAGTAGCCAGACATCCAGAGGCCAGTTTGTGCCGGAGACATCCTTAAGTCTGGGAATCAGCGCTGGAAGAAAAGCCCTTAAATGGCTGGGGCAGGGGCTGGGGCGGAGGAGGGCACAGGAATGAGCCACAGATGGGAAGCATTGACAGTGCTAACAGAGCCCAGCATCTGAACTTTGCAACCAAGCTCCCTTCTACAGGAGTTTCTTGCAATACGGTAATTTCACAAAACTGTACGGGAGATAGTAAATGATATAATATTTCACAAATATTCTACTGTACTGATGGCTGCATTAAAGGGGTCCCCTAATCCAGCAAAACATCTCTGTAATCCCCACTTCATTGGAATTTTATAGTCAAAGAGATTACCTTCAGCTCTGCAGCTGAAATAAATATTTGATTCTGGCATCCCTTGTGGTCTTGTGACATGCTGTCTGTTCCCTCCTAGTCCTCTTCCTGTGTCCTGCCTCTATCTCCTGGCTTCCCTCCAGCACCTCTTCCTCTCCCACCCTCTGCCATTCGAATGTCAGCACCCACCTTTGCTTTGTGCTTAGGGCCGTGTTGGTACAAGTGACACCACTCTCATTGTCTCTGACTAATGAGACAAGAACAGAGGCAGCCTCCATAGGTAAATAATGCATTCAGTCATGCCCAGCTGTTCAAACAAAGGTTTCTTAGTGGTTCAAGTAGAGAAGCAGGCTGCAGGATGGAGTCATCGCAGGGCGCACAACGCACTGGATGCGAGTCTAAGCTGAGGCCGCCCATGCCACGCTCATTCGCCAAGAGCAATTTCATTTTAGCAAAAAACATCATCTGTCATATTAAATTAATGTTACTAATTGAATTTTATTGGCTTTGTCATTTTATTTGTTTTTAACGTGTAAATCTTAGTTTTATGGATATATAAAAGCTTTAAGTACTAGGAATTTATACCTAGTTTTATTTTATACACATTTAAATAAAAATAATTTAAGGCAATTCTGAGGGTCCATGAGAATTTTTACCCTTAAACACTACTCTACACCTTGTAGGCAGACCTTTTCCCTCAGAGGGGATGCCCCCTGTTAAGGTCATTCTTTGTATGCCCCTCTAGAAGTGTGCTCCTAGCAGATGCTCAATGAAGTTTTCAATTGATTGGGTCATTGAACTTTGCCCCTCTTTCGCCTGACCCCCACTTTTATGTCTCAACAGTTTCTTACCCATGCCTCTTCCTTCCCCAGTCTATAACCCCCAAGTTTTCAAATTTCCGTGAATCTCCTCTTACTTTTCATCAAGTCAAGAGAAAGTCGGGAACCCTATGCCTGGCATTCAAGACTGCACACAATCTAATAACTGCAAATGTGCTTTTCACCCTAACCTAGCCTTCCTGCTCACTCCTACTATTACATAACACGGGGTTTCCTCTGCCCTTCCCGTGCCCACTCAAATCCTCCTTAGGATTTACCTGTCCACAGGTTCCACTCACACTGACCTTCTCTTTTCCTTTCTCCAGTAGCACCCATCCTGTCTGAATCACTCATTTAGGCCTTTACCTGTACAATACCTTCTAAAGTAACCAAATGTTCCACAAAACTTCCCAACCAATGGGTTAATAAGTTCTTGGAGGACGGGGAAAATATCTTACTACATTCTTTGCTCCCCTGACTTAGCCTGAATTCCCCACTAAAAGCAGAGTCTAAGCTAACAGCTTATATGCAGTAGGTTATTTGGGATGGACCCCAGGAGCAAGAGTGAAGAACTGGGGGAGAGAGAAACACAGAAGGGAGAAAGTCACCACAAAGGTGCATTAATGAGCTGGTCACCATGCAGCTCACTCGGGCTCAATCACCCTGGGACTTTTGAAGATGGACAGAATATGCCTCAGAGTCATCCACCCAAAGGACAGAAGGAGGAAGCATTTTACCACCAGCTTCCATCCCTCACTGGTCAAGGGTTAGCCCATGGGGTGTTGATTCCTCTACACTTCCAGGTGGCGTATGCATGAGTTCCAACAGGCCTCCCAAGGATGATTCCCAGAAACCTTTGTCTAGAAAGGGAGAGATACATGGTGCAGCTGAAGCAAGATGCTGTTGATTACACCTGTGTGAGGCTGGTTGCCCAGCAACAGCTGGAGTAAAAGATGGCCAGAGAGGATGTGAGGCAGGACATAGAGATGTCGGATACATCCCCTCAGCAACTAGTGCCATGCTATGCTTAAGTAGGTATGCCGTCCTTACTAGTGGAATTAATGCAAACACTTCCTCCTTGGGGCCTTTGTGCATTAGTCAGCAATCTTCTGCAGTCATGCAGTTTCAGACCTAGAGAACTCAGAGCTTCCTCTTTATGCCAATTATAAACAATCTTTGATCCCCATCCTAAAATATCCTTAACTGTGAAAACAGCAAGACAATATGATCATGGCTTTAGATTTTCACATAGCTTTTGATACACTAATTATATTATCTAAATAACCTTCTCCCCCTGCCCGAGGTAACACAATTACCATACCCAGAAATCAGAGGTTATCCAGCTCAAACGGTGACCAAATAAAATGGTCTCTTAAACTCAATTCCACAAACGTTTGCTGAGTCCCTATTATATGCAACATGCTGTTATAGGTACTGAAGAGATGTAACAAGGTGCCATGGTCCCTGCCCTCAAGGAGCTTACCCTCAGACTGGGGATGGCCCAGCTGACCACCAAGGTAGACAACAAGAGGGGCCCCAGAGAAATAGATGCACCGAAGGAGTTCAGAGGGAGGGGGCTCCCATTCAGATGGGGGAATTGAGAATGGCTTCCTGAAGGAAGGGATTGAGATGGGCTCTGACTGGTCATTCCATCTGGAAGGATGGTCACAGAAACAGGCATGAGACTAGGAAGAAGAAAGGGTCCCAGCAGTCTCATTTGACTGGGCAACGCCTCGCCTGAGCCCTCCCACGCCTTTATAGTCCAATGGTTTTCAAGTCTGATGGTTTTCAAGCTGTGTTACGTGGAGTCCCAGGAACTCAGGGAACAGATGGACAGCAATGGGACAGATGGGACAGAGCACAGGACTCTCAGGGCTCCCTCCCGCTTCGACTAGAGCAGCTGAGTTAGACGAAAACAAACTCCACTGTTAAAGAAGCATTTAAAAAGTGAAAACCACTCTTGGAGCCGAAAGCACCTGTGTAGGAAGGAGTCAGAGCCCTACCCTACTACCACCAGCCACGTGAACAGGCCTCTGAGCCTCGCAGGCCCTGGTTTCCTCATTCTCATCCTTCAGCAGCTCTCGAAATGTCTCCAACTGTCCCGCTGTCTCTTAATTGTCAGACAGCTTCAGGGGAATCCACTTGATATTTGGCAGCCTGGTGGAGTATTTGCTGATAGCCACTGTCTGCCTCTGGCTAAAATGCAAAGCCAGTTCCCAAGTCACAATATATTTCACCTCCTTTTACTCCTCTTCCCTACAGGAGGGGCTTGAGCAGTAAGATAAATGAAACTCGCTTCTTGGCCACTCACCCAGCCAAAGCCATTTATCACCCTGGCCAAGTGGGTGAGTGGCTATTTGCAGAATAGAATGCACGGTTTTGAGGAGCTTCCAGGTGAGTTCTCTCTTCTCTCCTGAGCAAGAGAAAGATCTTTGATGTGACCGGTCACACTTACCCCGCTCCGGTCCCTAGCGTCACACAGCTGGAGATGATGGAGAGATGTTCTTGCTAAATGTGTAAGGACAGTCAAGCGGGGAAGAGGAGAAATTACTGATACTCTGACTTGCAACTATTAGTAGATTTTTAAATTCTAAACTAGTAATAAGACAGAGTTAGTGATTTCTGAAAATAAACTGCTTTAAGGTGGATAAATCTTCCAGAGCAGAATTAGCCCAAAAAGCAGATGAAAATATCGTGCATGAGTTAGTTCTGCCTGACTACCTACTGCTAGGTTTGTATATATCTGGGCAAAAACTAAATATCAAAGATCAGCAAATAGCAGGGAAAAATAATTATTGACTTTGTAAATTGTGCATCCTTAATACTTCTAATCGAGAGACCAATGTTTCTGGCTTTATCATGAAATACCAAAATTGTTAACTTCGACTACTTCTATAAATGAGTCCACACAATTTAGTTTATTGAAAGCCGTGATCAGAATGAAAATATTGATATCAGCAAACACTCATTTCTAGCGATAGAAAAGTAAATAGAAACACAACTCATGACAGCATTCGTTTGCCCTACTCTTTTCCCATCCAGGATTATTATAAAGTGGGCCAGCACTGTTATATCTGAGGAGATGCTTGAAAATCTTTTCAGCTCTGACCCTTCCTCTTTATTTTTTTAATCCAGAATTAACATCAACAAATCCCTTCAACCTATTAACATTTGTCTTCTCTGATTCTATGCAAGCTGGCTTCTCCATAGCTGAGGCAAGACGAAGGAATCCATATTTAAGGAACATTCCGTAGGCCAAGGAATTGTCAGCAAAGATACCATTTTTGAAGCAATCCTGTATAACATACATGGAAAATTAACGCATTAGATAAGGCGAGGTTAGTCAGCTTGGGCTGCCTAGCAAAATACCACAAACATTTGTTTTCACACAGTTCTGGAGGCTGGAAAGTCCAAGATCAAGGTTCCAGTAGGGTTCGGTTCCTGGTGAGGGCTCTCTTCCACAGCTTGAAGGCAGCCATCTTCGCACTATGTCCTCACATGGCCTTTCTTCTGTGTGTGCATGGAGAGCAAGTGAGCTCTCTGGTGTCTCTTGTTACAAGGACACTAATCCTTTTGGATCAGGACACCACCCTTATAACTTCCTTTAACCTTAATGACTTCCTTACTCCAAATGCAGCCATGCTGGGAGTTAGGGCCTCAACATATGAGTTGGAGAGGTGGGGGCCATACATTCAGTCCCTAACAGCACCTACGGAGAAATCTGTTGTTCTGTGGAACTTCGGTTAATTACGTACTCAGTCAGTCAGGCAATATTTATTCGGTTCCTATTAGGTGCCAGCCATTTGCTTGACAGTGAAAGTAAAGAGAGGAGATGTTCAGAGGATGGCAAAGCATGTCAAGCATTCACGTCATGACAATGACTGTTTCTCTTCTTCATACCTTTAGTTTTGTATACTAACCTTTAAGCGAATTTATTGACTCTCAAAATGCTACTTCTGCACATTAAGTATGACGCCTCAGGTGGAAGTAGTGTAATTCAAATCCTCATTGTGTGTTCTTCTCAAGTTTTGACACAACTGTATCTTCTGAACTATATTATTGAACTTCCACTACGTATTTATCAAAAAAATTTCTTTCTCCAATCAGTTATTAGCTCTGTAAGCCTTTGAGGGCAGAGCCATGCCTTTTTGCATTGAAATCCAAAGCTACATAGTGTCTGATACATAACGGACATCCATACAATTGCTGAATGAATAAAGAAATAACAATAAATGCAAAAAATTTAATAATATTATTTTAAATAAAAGTGTTAAGGAAATAAGCTCCTAAAATCCACTTATTATTTTTCCTACCATGTGCCCTCTTTTTCTACAAATTAGCTTTTTTAAATGGCACAGGATTTTAATTTGTCTTTTAATCAAGAGATCAGAAATTTTGTGAAATCCTATTCAATTTTTGCTTGAGAGTCCATTTTTAATTCCTTTGTAGGCATCATCAAAAGCCACAGTACCCAAGTGGACAGTGTCTACCCCTTTTCAGGCCACAGCATGGGTCTTACTACCATCAGTATGGGTCTTACTTATCATTCACCAACTATTTATAAAGCTCCTACAATTTGCCAGGTACTGTCCTAGAAAAAGGGGGGAAATAATGATGACAAGAAACAGCACGATCCCTGCCCTTATGATGCTTATAATCTAGCAAAGGAAACAATCATGCCAATAAATATGTAATTACTAACTGAATTAAGTACACTGAAAGGAACCCGGGCCTATGAAAACTGGGAATGGGAGATCAGGTAAGAATTCCAAGGCCTTGACATTACCAGTAACTGCAACTCCTCCATAATTACTATTTCAGGTGTCACACTCTTTGTCCACCAACTCCTGAGTTTCCAGCTTATTCCCTCTAGTGACCCATTCTCAACAATCCTTTGATCCCCCCAAGACTTGCAATCCATTGATCCCATCACCCATCACTGTCTCTCTTCCCCTCTTGTCTTTTCTTTCCACATATCCCAGCTTAGATGCCGTAGCCAATCATTGTATCACTCCTTGCCTACAGTCTCCCTGCTCTGTCCCTCTTTCACTTCTTCACACTCTATTCTAGCAGACTCCTGGTTAAAGCTAGCTCTTTGCCTTTGCCATGCCTTTGCCCAGGCAACAGAACACTGCTAGGGAAAAACACACAGTCATGCCACACCGGGTCTCGCATTAAACGGGACCACAAACTTCGAGTGAGGCTTTAATGCTACCTGCAAGGATGCTGTATTTCCAAGTCCACGCAATAGCTCATGCTCCTAGACAATTATTTCACACCTTTCCTCCCTCTTCACCCCTCCAACACCTGCTTACCCATCCTCACTCTCAGGTGATAATCTTGCATCCCGCATCACTAAGAATTGAGGCAACTGATAGAATTTCCACAGACCCCTACTACTACATCTGTCTACCTGCCAGCATGTGTCTAACTGCCACACACCTGCCTTGCCTTTGTTACTACAGACGAAATGCTTGTGCACCTGTCTAATGCAAACTTGTACACTAGATACTATCCACACATGGCTATTCAATGACATCACTGTAAGGTTTCTCCTCTCTCCCACATCAGCAAATTTCCCTTCTCTATTGGACCATTCCCCTTATCAATCAAACATGCTGTTATTTCTTCCATCCTTAAAAATTCCTCTTCCTATACCCACTTCTCACTCAAGCTAATTCTCCATTTCTCTACCACCTTTATGACAAATCACATGAGAAGTTCTTTATAATCACTGCCTCAATATCTCTCCCTCCATCTTCTCATGAACCTACCCCAATCAGGCTTTTGCTCGTCTACCATCACAACCACCAACAACCTCCAAAATGCCAAACCCAATGGGAAAATCTCACTCTTCATTTCATTTGATCAACCAGAAGTATTTGACACAGACCACTTTCTCCTCTTGGAAATACTTTCTTCACTTGGCTTCCAGAACACCACATACTCCAGGACATCACTGACCACTCCTCCTCAGTGTTCTTTCTCCTGGACCTCTTTATGTGGTAGTGCCCTAAGCTTCAGAGCCTTTAATCTCCTCTCACCCATTCCCTTGAGATTTCATCTAATCATAGCTTTAAACACCAACTATGCTGACAACTCTCAACTTGTATCTTCAGTCCAGATTGCTCTGCTGAACTCCAGATATATCCAAGTGCCTACTCTTTAACGTCTAACAGATATCTCCAGGTTAATATGCCCAAAACCAAAGCCCTAATCTCCCCAGAGCCTGCTCTAACCTTTATGGTCTCCATCTTAGTTGATGGCAACTCCATGCCTGGTCAAGAAGAAACTGTGGAGCCTTTCCTGAGTCCTCTCTTTCTCTCATATCCCTCACACCCAATCCACCAGTAAATCCTATTCACTCTACCTTTAAAATATCTGCACAATCCAATCACTTCTCCCATTTCCACTGCCAACACTGACCCAAGCCACCGTCATCTTGCCTACATTGTGGTAATGGCCTCCTAACTCATCTCCCTGCTTTGGCTGTTGTCCCCCTACTGTCTGCAGTCAACACAGCAACCAGAATAACCCCAGTGGCTTCCTATCCCAGAGGAAAAGCCAAAGACCTTATAAAGGCCCTAAATGAACACATTTCCTACTGCTTTGACCCTCACTCACTTACTCACTCACTCCCCTCCACTCCACTGCCCTCCTGGCTGTTTCTCAAACAGGCCAGGCATACTCCAGCCTTAGAGACTTTACACAGGCTGCTTCCTCACTCCTCCCCCACTTTCCCCAGAAATCTATATGTCTCAATCCTTTATCTCCTTCAATGTCACCTTCTTGTTGAGTCTCCCTGTCTGGCTATTTGAAATTGCAAACCAGAGCCCCGACTCCACACTCCGTATGCCTTTACCTTGTTCCACTTTTTCCCAAAACACTCATCAGCTTCAAACATAGGATATAACTTACTTGTTCTGATTATTTTCTCCCCAGTAGAATGCAGGCTCGGCCAGGGAAGGGATTTTATCTTTTACTCATGTATCTCAGGTGCCTAGAACAGTGCCTGGCGTGCTGTAAGCACTCAATTAATACACGTTGAGTGGATACATTAAATGAGAGGCAGAGACATCCACTAAATGGCCACAATTAAAAGTTTATCAAGGGCCAGCCCGGTGGCACAGTGGTTAAGTTCCCACGGTCCGCTTCTCGGCTGCCCGGGGTCCACCGGTTCGGATCCTGGGTGTGGACATGGCACTGCTTGGCATGCCATGCTGTGGTAGGCGTCCCACATATAAAGTAGAGGAAGATGGGCACAGATGTTAGCTCAGGGCCAGTCTTCCTCAGCAAAAAGAGGAGGATTGGCAGTAGTTAGCTCAGGGCTAATCTTCCTCAAAAAAAAAAAAGTTTATCAAGAGAGTAAAGATGGTGACGAATAGAAAGGACTACTGTGTTCTTATTAACCGGTTAGCTTTATTAGCACGTTTACACAAACGTGTTTATCAAATTATCTGGCTGTTACTTTGGAAAGTGGCCTGAGGCCAAAAGAAGGTTCCAGATACCTGATATCTTGAAGAGAGTTTAAGTATTTCTAAAACTTTCCTATGATTCATCAACCTAATCTAAAGAGTAAGTGACTGTGAACTTGTACTCCTAGGGTAAATGGCGAGTAGACATGGCCCACCAAAACCCTAAATTTCTTTAAAGTGTCTATGTTTTATCTTTAAATGTCATAATCATTTTGCATTCCTCTCTATAAAACATACATCTGTTTTATATAAAAATAGTGTTAAATTATTTAATAGTTTAATTATTTGATTTCCCAAACTATCTTAAAGTAAAATTCACAAACCACAAAGGGGTGCCATGTTTGCCCCAGGCACTGAACACTCCTAGGGAGTAGAGGAACCCCACTTTGAGAGTCACAGGACACCTTGGAACTACCGAAAAACAACTATGAGGAATGCAAAGCCGAATGGAAGCATAAACACAACCTGATCTATTTCATAATTTTGACTTGGCCAACCCTAAGTGACCCTTTTTAAAGGTCCTATTAAAAGGCTCTCTTGAATTAAACTAACTCTGTGTAAATTTCTGGCTTCGCTTTCCTCTAATGACCACACACTTTGTTCTAGAGCTATTTAGAGCAGCTGCATGTCCCATTTTATGGTTTCCTCTAACATCCTTTAACAGCTCTAACTTGGAAGAAGATATTACAACTGATGAGAGAAATTAAGGAAAAGAATATTTTTAATGAAAATGATATCAGTGTACATTTCCATTTGCAGCTAAATAAAGCAAAACAAATAAAATGTTCCATCTTTTAGACAAAATCTTGTGGTGGAGGAAGTTGAGCTCAGACTCTGTGGCTTAGCCAGCTAGCCCTTCCCTTCTCCCATACTGATTCCTACTCTGAGGCCCCTCACTTCTTTCCCCCTTCCTCCTCCATGATGCCTTAATGTTTGGACAAAAGGCCACATTGGAGTAGGGGTAACACTTTGCTGTGATGGGTTGAAGTCTGACTTCTGTTTCAAAGCAACTGTCCTTGAAGCCCATGAAGACTTCTAACTTTCAGCCCATGTTACAGGCAGAACTATCCCCTCAAAATTCATAGGTTGAGGTCCTAACCCTCGGTACCTCAAAATGTGACTGTAGTTGGAGGCAAGGTCTTTAAAGAGGTAATTAGGTTAAAATGAGGTCATTAGAGTGGGCTCTAATCCAACCTGACTGGTGTCCTTATAAGAAGAGGAGATTAGGACACAGACACACACAGGGAAGACCATGTGAAGACATAGGGAGAAGACAGCTGTCTACAAGCCAAGGAAAAAGGCCCCAGAAGAAACCAATCTATGGGCACCTTGATCTCAGACTTCTAACCTCCAGAACTGTGAGAAAATTAGTTTCTGTTGTTTAAGCCACACAGTCTGGGGTACTTTGTTACAGCAGCCCGAGGAAACTATTACAGCCCATAAATAATAGACGCAACTCAATAATGAGGAAGGTGAAGTTGGGAAAGATGGGGGTAGTTGATGACGGTGCCCAGGTGGCAGAAATAGAGCAGCAGGTAGAGAGAGAATAAAATTCTGGAAATCTGATTGTGTTTTTAGACCTAGAAAGGATCCTGGCTTTGCTATACAGAAGTTCCTCGCTGACATCCAATAATATATGCCTGTACCTGGAAAAAAATTTCACCTATTTGCTGGCAGTGGAAGACTTTCCAGAGCACCACAGGATGCCTAGACCAGCCTTCCATGGGTCACTGTGCATGAAATACAGGGCTGAAAACAGAGGACCCCTCACCCCTACAGCCAGAGCCTGGATGGCCCACTTCCTGTGAACCTCCAGGTAAGGCAGAGACTTTGCCAACTGCCTAAGATGCACTTCCCGCATCTCAGGAGGCCGGGGAACACAAATCCTGTTTGTTTTACGTTCAAAACTGGTCAAGTTTCTGACCTAGCTTAGATTCAAGTAAAACACTGGTAGCAAGAGCTTAAAAAATGCACAAATCTGTTCTCAGTTGTGCATGGCAGGGGGCGAGTGGGGCAGAAAGAGAAAATAGTTTCTATTTTGATACCCAGTTGCCCCAAGTGAAGAAGTCTTTCTTCTCTCAACAGCAACTTTGCAGAGGAATTGATTCTGAAATGGATCCTAAATCTAATCAACTCTGTTTTCCTTGCAACGATAAGGGTTTAGCAGGGAAAACCCATAATTCCAACACTAATACAGTCTTAGTAAAATCTGCCAATAAATCTTCAAAGAAAATGTGTCAGCAATGCTGTTATGAAATAAACGGAATAACATTTTATATGGTACAAATTCAAACAACACACCTCATTTTGCACAAATTCAGGTTTCTTCCAAGTCAAATTTTGTCCCCTAAGGCTGTGTGAAAGGCAAACCACAGCACTAGTCCTTCATCCGAGCCTAGTGTTAAAAATCCACTCAGTTATCCAACCAACATTTACAGCACACCTACTACGTGCCAGGGAGGGTGACAGAAATGGAGCTAAACAGACAAAGGAGATACAGTCCCTGCCTTCAAAGAATTTGTTATCAGACAAGGTGGACAGACAAATAAGTGAAAAGATTATAAGGTAGTATGATCCACACTACGACAGAGGCACAGTGAAGGAAGAGATGGAAACTGAGAAAGGATCTGAGAAAGTACAGATCCGGTGCTCAGGATTGTGAAGCCGCTTGAAGTTTAACTCCCAATCTGAGAAGATGCAAGCCACAGAGAACACTGGTTTTAATGCTTTACAATCTCAACTCAGTCTGACAATCTGTGTCCACTACCAACTGCTCCTCTTTCCCACCCCCACAGTCCGTGTCACAACTGTGATGCAGCAGGTCTAGACTGTCTCTGAAGTTCTCAGAGAAGATGAGTTGGCACCACCTGGGGAGCAATAATTTTTTCCTCTCCACACTTGAAAGAAAACTAGTTAGCCGGGAAATGACAGACACAGCAGCATAGAAAACCTGCAAATGACATGAAGCACTATTCTGGGATCTTTGAGTCCTGGATTTAACTGCCCCTTCAAGCACAGGGCTTGGGATAACAGTGAGGGTGGTGGGCTACGATGGAGAGACTTCCAGATGGTGACTCCAGAGACCTGGCTCCGCCCACCTCAGCCACTTAACTGGACACATTTTATTTAATCCCATCAGCTTTAACTTCCTCATCTGTAAAATGGGGTTGTACTATCTACCCTGCCTACCTCACAGGAAGCTTGGAAAAATCAAAGGAGCTGTGATAAGTGAAAATGTTCTTAAGCCTGAAAAACACCATACAAATTTAAGAGAGGGTTATAATTAACCTAGCCACAAGCTCCCTTAAGGCTTGACTAAAATACACTCTACCCCTCTGGATCGACGAAGTGTGAATATGGTTAAAAAAATAGGGACAGCTACTCCTAAACAGAGACAGTTGGTGTGTGGGCAAACCCCCATAAGCATTTTCTATGCCAGGAAACCTGCATATGCTTAGAAATTAGCACGTTTCTGTTGGCCTTATAGCAGCAGTGTAGGAGAGCTCGCACAATGAAATCTGCAACAGGCACCACCACTGCCAAACACAACCGTCCCAAATCCCAAGAGACATGTGGAACACCAACCCCATCAATGGAAGAAGATATGCCCTGCACTATTAGACAAAGGAATCACACACAGAGGACATACGCGTGATAAATGCAGAGAGCCACTAGCAAAGTGACCATGTGTTGAACACTGACTACTATGGACTGAACATTTGTGTCCTCCCAAAATTCATATGTTGAAATCTAACCCCCAATGAGATGGTATTAGGAGGTGGAGCCTTTGGGAAGTAATTAGGTCATGAGGGTAGAGCCTTCATGAACGGAATTAGTGCCCTTATAAAAGAGACCCCAGAGAACTTTCTCGTCCCTACGGCATGTGAGGACACAGCGAGAAGATGGCAGTGTATGAACCAGGAAGTGGGCTCTCGGCACACATGGAACCTGCTGGCACCTTGATCTCGGACTTCCCAGCCTCCAGAATGAGAATAAATGTTTGTTTTTTAAGCCACACAGCCCACGGTATTTTTGTTATAGCAGCCCAAACGGACTAAGACACTGACCTATACATTTCAAAGCCTATAAGTAAAAATCTCTTTCAATAACAGAAGGGTTCCAGATAGTGAAACTATTCCCGCAATCTGACAAATGATTCCCAAAACCAGTACTTTTTCTATCTGATTACAGTAAATTTTCCAATACAATGAATGCTTTGTTTGGCTGAACCATTTAATAGTCATTCACACTCTCTAATGAAACTACTAATTACAAAATCTCTGCATTGCAGGCAATAAGAAAGGGTTGCTAACCTCTTCACAGCGCTTTAGTTCTGCCATCAAGTAGCAATTACTCTTCAACGGCACTCCTATTTTTCACTGATTCTCGCCTCAAACATCCCAATCAAACCTGCTGAAGAAATTATAACTCCTCAACATATAGATAAGTATACAGCACACACATGTGCGCACGCACGCACGCGCACACACACACACACACGTACATATAGTATCTAGGAACTAGAAGAAAAATAATAGAATGACAAGGATCATGGAGCACCCTCATACTGAGAGTCTTCCTTTGCACTGGCTAATTCAGGAAGACCAGGGCTTCAACTCTCTGCATACTGGAAATGTAATTTTTAGTAATATGGTCACTAAAACTAAACACCACAACAAAAATACTTGATACCTAATAGAGTCAGTTGTACCAGAATATGCTACATATTTTTTATTTCTAGATAGCTATGTGTCTTCCATCAGTCTTTCCAGCTGATGTCACCAAATGAAATATAAGAAAGCTGTAAGACATCATGAGATATGATGTTTCAGGCTTGTTACCATTACAGCAGCTTCCAAACCACCTGAACCATCTCAGAGAAGCTAACACACCCTATGCCCCAAGCTCCAAGGGCATCTCCACCTGGATCAGAGAAAATACAAGTTAATCACTTCAACCATTTCCACTAAGGCACTTTAAACAGTAGTGAGGTCTGTAGCTGAAAAAAATCAATGTTCACCACAAGAATATAGGCAAAAAGAGGTAAAAATCTATTATTCCAGTTTTTGAAGGTTAAAAGGAAAAACAGAAAGATTGCATGGAACATTTTATTGTAGTTCATTAATTAATTAATCAAAAGTTAGACAACAGACAACAGATTTGACGTGGCTTTTGCCAAATCCAAATTAGGTTCAAAAGAGCCAAAATATTTTTTCCCAGACTTTCAGGTTACGGACTTAAAATTTGGTAACCTATCTAATGTTCCAAAGAATATATGTCAAAGATTATTATCAGATTATTTCAATAACTTAGCAAAGTACTCAAATCAAGACTGTAGAAATTAATTTTTTCTCCTTTCTAAAGATCCATGAATAGAGTAAGAACGTTGAGGAGACTTAAGTCAGAATCTGTCTACTTATAAAGTAGCCAGACTACTTAAAGACATGTTTGTTTAAACAAACACCAAGATGTATACATTCAGTTGGCTGTCACTGAGAGCCCTTTAATGCTTTACCTTTCAAGTCTATATAAATATCCCATTGCTCAAAACACTTTTGGAATGCTTCTTTTGGAATAATTTTTAGAATAAGCTGATGAGCAATGCAAGAAAATCAGCTTATAGTCATGCACTATACGTATATGTGCATGCATGCAAACACAGTAAACCCTCATTTATATAACAGAAGAACTTCAGAGTGAACAGTCTAAAAAATAATTTCTATTTGGTTGAGCATGCTTTTGTGTATCTTGAGAATATAGGTGTTTTGGAATTTCTGTAAATTTATGTCAACTAAAATAATACAACCACGTGATGATTACGGAGTGAGATTGAATCTGGGAGACTAACCAGTTTTCCTGTACCCCCCCACAAAACCCAGCCTGCTGTAGGTTATAGAAAATATAGAAAATACATAGAAAACTGCTTATAGAAAATGCTAGCATTTATCACAGTTTACAAGAAGAAATGTGTGTAAGTGTTTGCACTTAGAGTGCAGAGTGAGAACTTTCAGAGAGAAAATGACCACTCAGTCAAAACAGCCAAAGAAGTTTAAAAATGGACCCATCCACTAAGTCCCAATCCAGCCTTATTGTAGAACACCTGGACCACCCAAACACACTGAATTGAAATACAGAGTTGGGGTCTGAGAATCTGCATAATTTTCAGCTGCCCAGGTGATTATGATTACAGCCTGTATTAAGAGACATCATTTTCATTTTACTGATAAAAGCTGTAAAACAGAGAGGGTAGAGACCCCAGGTAAATGGCAGAGCTGGAAACAGCAACCAATGTTTTGACTCAACCTAGCACGGTGATCGTTCAACTAAACATCACCAATAGCTGTGATTAAGGACAATAATACATTACACAGTTGATACACGTGAAATCATGATTTGCTATGGATCTACACCAGCAAATGAAGCTCCTGTGCCCAATCAAGAAATTAGAACAGGGGCTGGCCCAGTAGCACAGTGGTTAAGTTTGCACATTCCGCTTCTCGGCGGCCCAGGGTTCGCCGGTTCGGACCCCGGGTGCGGACATGGCACCACTTGGCACGCCATGCTGTGGTAGGCGTCCCACGTAGAAAGTAGAGGAAGATGGGCACAGATGTTTGCTCAGGGCCAGCTTCCTCAGCAAAAAAGAGGAGGACTGACAGTAGTTAGCTCAGGGCTAATCTTCCTCAAAAAAAAAAAAAAGAAAGAAAGAAAGAAATTAGAACATTCCTCAGTGTGGGAGCTCTATTCTGATCTGCATCCCTCTTTGAAGGCCTCAGCTTATGGTTCTTTAACAATAAATTGCTAGCCACCTTTAAGTCCATTCAGCAAGTTGACAATTCAATTCAGAATGAATTAATGTGTAAACCCTTAATCAGAGCCATACATGTAAGAAAGTGAAAAGGGTAGCTATTTATAATGGTTAGAAAAAAATGCATGACCACAAAATACTCATCCCACCTAATAGTTAAAATTTCACATTAGAAATGTACTCCTTTAGCTTAAAGCTTAATCTCTATATCTGTCACAATTTCCTCTAGGAAGGGCCAGACATTGAGCTCTATTGGGTATTTACAACTGATAGCAAAGGATCTGCTCAGATTCCTTCCTAAGATGAAGAACTATGATACGAATGAAGGTAGAGAAATGTTTTAATCAATAGAAATGGGATTCTGCCAAGGGATGGAAAGATTCTCATAGGGGAGACTGGGGTCTCCAAAGACAAATTTCACAGCTGTCCTTGGACCCAGTTCTGCTGTGGATGATGCTGTATGGTCAAGCTGGCTTGAGCAAAGTTGAAGAGTTTTGTTTTGGGTTTTATCTTCACAGATTTTTTGTTTGTTTTGGTTTTGGTTTTGTTTTTGTAAATAAAGATGGAGACCAAAGACAGATCATTGAAAGAACAAACTCTATCTAAAAGATGAAGACAAAGCCCAAAAGAAATTACAAGCTGGAGACTTTCAGATATGTACTTGCCCATGAGGCACTTCTGGCAACAGAGATTAATTTTGGCAATTATCTAATACAGACATATATATGATCCTGTTTAATCCATTCTATTTTCTTACACATTTTAAATATAATAATAGACAGCACTTACTATGGGCCAGGAACTGTTCTCAGGTCTTTACTTATATAAATTCACTCAGTCCTTATGATATATGGATATATGGTCTAGATATGTGGAAATGAAGTCTAGAAAAGTTAAGTAACTTGTTCAGGGTCACACAGTAAATAGTGAAGCTAGAATCGAGAGGCAGTATAACTCCAGGATCTACATTGTTAACTACTTACACTCTAATGGAGATATTTAAAACAGAAGCCTAGACAAAACACTTTTACACATAAATGTTTTAAAATTGGGTTGATATCAAAAGCATTTTTTAAATTGAGTTATTATAAACCTGATAAGCCTTGGATTTAAAACTTTAAGCCCTTTAAGGAAGCAGTTCTGTATTTAATCTGGTATGAGTGATTAGAGTTAGAAGAACATTCTCTTATTGGCATTGGGGAAATCTTTCAATACCAAAAGCTTCAAGTGGCATAGACTCTAACTTCAAGTGAGTGAGTAAAAGAGGTAACAAATTGCAGAAATGCCTCCTGACTGGGAAAAAGTCATAGGGATTCATGTTATTGAGAAGAGAACTTGCAGCACGGAGCTCCTTTGGTAACATCGTGAATCAGAATAGAAAATCATGAATAGAAAATTTTGGCAAGCTGAGATAAAAGGAAAGGTCATTTGTTTAAGGAGAAAAATAACTGTCTGACGGATAAGTTCTATAAGAAGAAATACTGTACACACTAAGGGTGATGAGATTTTAAGAAGGTTGCAAATTTAACACTTGAAAATGCTAAAAAAAAAAAATTTCAGGACCGTGGACAGACTCCCAAGGCACTCTATTGGCCAAAAAGGCTAAAGGTGGGTTGGTTCTCTTCAATTTTGAATAACCAAGATTAAGTTAGATGATCTTTGACAATACTTAAACATTTGGAGGGAAAAGTACTGAAATAATCCTCTATTTCTTCAAAACTTGTTATAAATGCATATAGATAAATTTATAAATGAATGGAAAGTGCATTGCAATGCTGGTATTGGTAGAAGGATCTAGCATTTATTGTGCTAACCTGGATGTAGACAGTTTACATGTTGTCTTAATGGTGGCTGCAATATAGGTTTTCATATTAGAATTGAAAAGGGGTCCATTAAATTATTACACACATGAGCAAATAATGAAATACTAGCTACTTTAACAGATAAACTCTAAAATCTCAGTGGCATAACTAAGAAGTTTCTTTCGTGCTCCCTAAAGTCCAACTGGCCAGCAGGACAGGAGAGACCACTGTTTCCTGTCATTCAGGGACTCAGACATCCCAAGGTTTTGCCATCTTCAATCCTTGGCTTCCAATGTCACCCAGATTGTCAGCATCCAAACAGAAGATAGAAGAAGAGAGAAAGTAGAGGATCATACAAGAGGCTTTTATGGGATGGACATGGAAGTACAATATATCACTTATATCCACGTATCATTGGCCAGAGCTCAGTCATATGGCCACATCTCACTACAGAGAATGCTTCGGAAAATAGTCTGGCTATACACCTATAAGGAAAGAGAAATAAGTCTGGTGAACAGATAGCCACTCTTTATTCAATGGGTAATCATTTGACCTACAGTGCAATTTAAAGCATAGTGTAACAAAACATTTAAACTGGAATACTACTCTATCAAATTATTTCTGCCTCAAGTCTGGGGGAATGCTGATTATAAGGAGCCAGAGCAAGAATCTGACCAAGAAGCTAATCATGTTGTAAGGAATGTAGTTCTGAGTTTCTTCCCATCTATATACCATGTCTGAGGATGTCAGTGCCAGTGGAGAGATATGACCTGGTTTCCTGGGACCACCATCAGCATTTGTACTTCCCTCACCCATCTGGACACTCCTATGGTTGCAATGATGAAGATGAGGTAGGAGGACAAAACAGGAAAATACACAGGCATATCTCCAATCCAACCCAGCACTATGAGGCAGCATCCTGGAGTGTGGTGGTTGAAAGAACAAGGAAAAAGGCAATATACCTGGTATGATTCCACTATTTACTAGTCAGGCAACAGATGATAAACTTTTTAGTCCCAGGTGCCTCATGTGTAAAATGAGAATAATCATAACTGCTTTATATGCCCCACACATTGGTGAGGTGGCTCAGAGTTTGACTGGTGAAAAAAAGTACTGATGAAAGGATATAACTGAGAGAATAAGCAGCTACTGAAAGAGACAGCAAGTAGGTGATAGAAGATTAGGGAGGGGAGCAACCTATTGAATAAGCATGTTACTGTGATCATTGTGGAAGAAAGTGCCAATAACCTAACGGGGAAAAACATAAGCTAAAAACTTTCCAAGAGCTTGAAAAAATAAAATTGGTCATGACACACACCCTGAAAGACATTTTATGGAAATTCAGAACCTACTTGCTTACAGATGGAGCCAAACATACTCCCAGCCACAAACCATAAGGGTAAAGAAAAAAGTCAAAAGTTAGGTGTAATTATAGGTAGCAATGAATGACATTTCCCACATGGTTTCCAAATTGGGACCTGTTTCTCCCCCTATTCTGAGTAGGAGGCAAAGGTGAAATTATATACCACCTGCTCCACTAACTTGCACCTGTTACTCTTTGTCTCTAAAACTTAGACAGTTTTTCTTAGAAGTTTGAGTCCTTATAATCCCCAAGGAAGAACTAAAAGAGAGTAACAATATCCACACCTTCTCAAAAAACATGCAAACAAGTGATTGCCTATAAATGTGGCTCATAATTTTTGCACAATATTCAGACTCTTTTTTCCCCAAGAAAGAAGATTTTGTGACTTTAATTCCCACACTAATCATAGAAAATATTTGTTTCTAAGACATTACCAGAAATTCTTGGGCTTTGTTTTCCAGAGAAAACTTACAGCATAATAGACAAAGAGAACTAATTCTGTGCCACCACAGGTCTCTGTCATTTAATCAGTGGCTCCGAAATGCAGACACAGTGCAGCATGTTTAGGATGACAAGGCAAGAATGTGGCTATTCAGCCTGAAAATAAAGCAGCTTTATCTTAAAAATGACCTGAATGTCATCACAGCCAAAGCACCCTAAGATTCTAATTAGAGTGATGCCATTAAATGAAAAACTGCAGAAAGCATTGTTTAAAGGATCCCTAAAGCAGCTAAGAAGAGAGGTTTGAGGATGGGCTGTGCTAGCTTTAAAAAATGTAACCTTTTTAAACTTTCCAGAACACCATACCTCAAGACGCAACATGTCACATTCCAACCCACACCTGAGGGCGAAATGTCTCAGGATGTCCAACCAATCACCAGCCACCTACAACAGCCAGGCTACTCTGACCAGTTCCTTTTTATAAAGCAGACAGCAAAGCCAACATGCATAACCAGAATGTAGTTCACTCTCCAATCCTGATTTCTTCAGAGAAACTCCCATTAAAAGTTCAATGACAATAAGATGCTAACGTGCCATAGAATCTCGCTTCTAAGAAACTTAAAGCTCTTGGCTCAAATTATCCCACAAGCTTGCAGTGTGAGCAAGATGCCTGCATCAAGAAAGAGAGGCTTGGATTTTTACTTTCTCGCTCACCTAAAACATATGTTTCTTCCTGAGCCACATCCTTTTCCTTCCACCCTTTTGTTTATCTTCCTTTCTGCCTCAGCCCTCTCCAGGAATTGCTCCAGCAATTCTTCCCTCTCTGTTTTTATTCTGCACCATCAGTTTTGTCCCTGTCTACTGGATCACTCCCATCAGCCTACAATTATGCTATTATCTCTCTAATTAAAAAACAAAAAAGTGCTACGTTTCTCTTAATCTAACTTTCTCAGTCCAGCTACAATTTCTCTCCTTAACGTTTACACCAAAAATCCTTTAGAAAGTTGTTTACAATCATTGTCTCCACTTCCTCCCCTCCTTCCATTCTCTCTTGAACCCACTCCTGAAATCACTGATCTCCACGTTGTAAAATCCAAAGTTCAGGTCTCAGCCTCACCTTACTTGACCTGCTGGCCGCCTTGCACACCACTGATCACTTCCTCCTCCTTAAAACACTGTCTTTACTTGGGCTTCCACAACACCACACTTTGCTGATTTTTATCTCACTACACTAGCTGTTCCTTCTCGGTCTCTTTTGCTGATTCCCCCTCATCTCCCTGAGCTGTATAAATTCAGTGTGCCCCAGGACCCAATCCCTGGACCTCTTCTTTTCCCTATTTACACTCACTCTCCAGGTGACCTCATTCAGTCTCATGACTTTAAATACCTTAAGCTGATGACTCCTAAATGTATATCCCAATTGAGACTTCTCCCCTGAACCCAGGCCAACATATCCAACTAACTACAGTCATGTACCACCTACTGATGTTTCGGTCAACAACAGACCACATACATGATGGTGGTCCCATAACATTAGTCCCATACAGCCTAGGTATGTAGTAGGCTATACTATCTAGGTTTGTGGAAGTACTGTAGAGGAGGAAGAAACTTTCCTCTACCTTTCTAGGTTCTTCTGGCTGGTCTAAGAATTAAATTGACATGAGACAAATTAACAGGAGAAAAACAAAAATTTAACAAGATATTTACATGGGGGAAAACCGAGAAACTTGCCAAAATGGCTGAAGCCTTCACCTTAAATACCATCCTCAAATAAAGACAAAAGATGATGGAGGTGGGGAGACTCAGAAACTTCAAAGGGAAGGAAGGTAATTCACAGGTAGGTAAAAAGAAGCAAATGTTTGGAAAACAAGTGTTTGGCCACACAGAAACAGGAGAACACAAAGGGGGAGCCAACAAACAGGCTTTTCTAGGTTCCTCCCTATCTATCACCTAATTCATGTTATGCTAAGGTGAGAGTTCATTTCCTGAGACAGGTTTTTCTATCTGAATCCTTTTAAGCAGTTAACGGGGAGGTAATAAGAAGAACTTTGAGTCTTTTATTTCTCAAAAATAATCAGCCTAAAATAATCCTCATGTTAAAGAGACACATTTTGGGGTGGCAAATTTTGTTCACCTTCAGTACACTCTACAATGTTCACACAATGACGAAATCACCTGATGACACATTTCTCAGAACATATCCCCGTCATTAAGCAATGCATAACCATATTGACATCTCCACTTGAGCTATTTTTTTTTGAGGAAGATTAGCCCTGAGCTAACATCTGCTGCCAATCCTCCTATTTTTACTGAGGAAGACTGGCCCTGAGCTAACATCCATGCCCATCTTCCTCCACTTTATGTGGGACTCCTGTCACAGCATGGCTTGACAGGTGGTGCCATGTCCTCACCCGGGATCCAAACCGGCGAACCCCGGGCCACTGAACTGGAACGTGCCAACTTAACCGCTGCACCACCGGGCCGGCCCCTCGACTTGAGCATTTAAAAGGCATCTCAAGGGGCCAGCTGGGTGGCATGGTGGTTAAGATCTCATGCTCCACTTTGGCTGCCCAGGGTTTCCGGGTTTGGATCCTGGGCACAGAACTACACACCACTCATCAAGCCATGCTGCGGCAGTGGCCCACACACAAAATGGAGGAAGATTAGCACAGATGTTAGCTCACGGCCAATCTTCCTCACCCAATAAATAAATAAATAAATAAATAAAAGGCATCTCACAAGTAATCATGTCCAAAATAGTGGATACCCAAATCAAGATCCTCCTGCAGTGCTATCCATCATATTGAATGACAACTCCAATCTGCCAGCCTCTCAGGCTAAAAATCTTGGTGCCATCTTTGACTTCTCTGTTTTCTCACCCACTCTGCATCTGATCTATCAGCCAATGCTGATAGTTTTCCATTCAAAATATATCCAGAGCACAATCTCTTCTCCCATCACTCTAGTTCCAGCCACCATCTATGCTGGCTGGTCTCCCTGCTTCTATTTGGCCCCACTGTACTCTATGATTAACTCTGCAGCCCAAGTAATTCTTTTAAACCATAAATCTAATCATGTCTCTCCTCTTCTCAGAGCCCTACAATGGATTTCCATCTCACTCCTACCTATGACCTTCAAACACTCTGTGAGGTGGCTCTTTATTTCTCTGATATCACATCCTACTACAAGCCCCCTCATCTGCACTCCCTACCTTGGTCCCCAGCCATTCTGCTGTCATTGTTATTTCCCCAACATGCTAGCCATTCTCCCACATCAGGGCCACTGCCCTTGTGACTCTTTCTGTCTGAAATCCTCTTCCACAAGATATCCCCATGGCTAATTCCCTCATGTCCATCATAAGGTCTTTACTCGAAAGTCATCCTCTCAGTGATGTCCCCCCAACCACTCCATCTACAATTTCAACCCTGCCTCCTCACATTTCTTATTCCTTTCTATGCTTTTTTTTTTCTCCTTAGCACTAATCACTGTCTAATATATTACATAGTTTACTTATTTACCCTTTTATTGTCTCCCTGGAATCTAAGTTCCATGTGGGCCAGGAGTTTTGCCTATTTGGTGAACTACTGTACCATAAGCCCTTCATACAAATTCTGACATGTAAGTATTCATCAAACACTTGTTGAATAAGTGAATATATAATCTGTTTAATTTATTCATGAATTATGAAGGAAGAGCACAGAGTAGAAATTATTACCACACTGGAAACAGTCATCATCTTCTCTGATACCATTTCCCTAGGAACTCACCTGTACATAGGTACATTCAGCTCAGGTATCACCTTGACCCTATGTGTCCACAGCCTTCAAGTCAAGAACCGTAGCCAAGGAGCCTTGTCCTGTCTTCTGTAAGTTTCCGCCACCCTCCAATCCCACCCAGATCACTTTCTGTTTAGGGCAGGGCCTCTACCTTTCCCAACTCCTCTCTGATGCTGTATCCTAGCCCATGCCAGTCTCTTAAAAATCAGTGTTCAAACTACAAGATTTTTTTAAATTAAAAAGACAACAAAGAACAACTACAATCAAGTAGTGTTTGAGGCCAAGGGAATTAATTCTGTATTTCTCCATCTGGGAATTCTTCCATAAAACAAACTGAATTTGTTCTGAATTCAGCTATTAACAGTGGTCACAAAACCTCCTAGAGTATATGTTCAGCACGTTAAAGTCTTTATTATAGGACTCATCACCTTGAGAGAGTCCATTTCTTCTAAATAATAAGCATCTCAATACAGGGATATCATCATTGTTCCTAAATGCACCTCACTACCTGGAGATGATCTATCTTCTGAAGAAGCCATTATGGTCTTTGATGCATCTCCCTTTTTAGCAGCTTATTGATCTACAAGCACCCAGCCAGCCCACCACACCACTACGGATATGTGTAATAAAAGCTGATACAGGCATGCTGCTGGCATGGAAGCATAAAAGTCCTTCTTTGAAATGTTAACAACTCTGCTGACCCAAAGAGATGAAATGCCACCTTGCAGTTTGAAATAAACCTCTAGGTTCCTATAGGTCTTAAAATAAATATATATGACAAAAGACAGTTTGCTAGGGTAAGGGTTACCCACCATTTTATGAGACGTTCATTACTGTAGAGCTCATCAATACTTTTTATAATTTTTTTTATAATTAATCCAGCTCTTCAAAACACAAGTTTAGTTGGGATTCCTACCCAATGGTTACTACCATCTGAATTTTGATCTGTAGCACTTTATATGACTTGGGCTGTAGGTGCTAGAAATCAGTTTTCTAGCTTAAACCCAGCATAGACTTAAATAAAACAAATCCAGGAGTTATAGTGGTCATAGAAAATGTTTCCTTCATATGAATCATTTATTCAACCTGGTTTAGAGAGCCAAGCAATTGTATGGCTCAAGAAGTCCTGCAAACCTTCACCATGAGATGACCCAGTCTGAACAACAGCTTCTGTCATTTTGGAAGAGAATCCACATCTCTGTGGGACTCTGAGGAGCGAATCTCTCTCTCACGCATTGTGAACTGGGACTTGGTGGCCCTCACAAGCAAAGTTGTGTTGGTCGGCCATGATGTCTTTCTGTCCCCAAGTCCCCCTGTAGGGGATGTATGTTTCCTGTGAGCCATTTTGCTCACTAACCACAATGGGGGCAAATGCACCAGAGAATTGATGACAGATCTTTCCCATGTTTTCCCAGCATCATTGACCCACTTCTGTTGAAAGTTATGAAGAGTGAATGAAGGTATAAACCAGAGAGGAGGCAGTTACAGAAGGCATAGTCTCTATTTTCTGGACATTATCTGACCAAAATCACTATCTGAGGAGATATGTAGAAGTTGCCCTAGATAAACAGTTGAGAGGGAGGCTTCATCAAGATAGCCTAAAGACATTACTGATGATAAATATGCAGAAACTTGCAAACAGATCCTGAGGAAATCGTCATATATGCCAGACCCAGAGGTGAATTTGGGAATTCTCATATCCATGATAGGAATAAGAAATTGAGGTAGTCTTCTCTTTATCCAATATGCTATGGCTGGGAGGACCAGCCTAGGAAAGGCATGAAAAGGAGAGAAAGTGGGCAAGATCATAATGAAGAGGTCTAATCCAAGAAAAATGGAATCGTCCCCACTTGAAATTCTCCTCTTGTGAATCAGAAATACGGGTGCTTTAAGAAAATACAAATCTTAACAAAGCAAATAAATTGAAGTTTATCATATGCTTTACAGAACAACTCACAGCAGGTTTCCTTTTAATACTGAGTCTCCCTAGTCCAGTGAAATTATGGCTCTTTTTAAACTAAGATTTCCAGATCGACTGCATTAACTGAGATAAACCTTCATTCATTCAACAAATATGTATTAAATACTTATGATAGCCCATGCATTATGCAAAACACTGGAGATAAAAAGATGAATAAGAAGTAGTTCAAAAATAGTCTCAAAAAGGAGGGAAACATATGGGGAAATAAAATGTCGCCGGTGCTGGAAAAGAAGGATGTGTGGTGTGTGATGGAAGGCTAAGGAGGAGGATTCTACCTGAGCGAGCGGGTGAAAGACCACCAAGCAAGACTAGGAGGCTGATTCCTAAAGGAGAAGCAGGTGTTGGCCAGGTAGACTCAGGGGTAGGGGCAAGCAGGGACAGGGACTTCCAGGCAAAGGAAGAAGCTACATGAGCAAAGCCTCCCAAGGCATAAAATAGTGTAACCTGTTTGGGGACCCAAGACTCCATCAGGGCTGGAGGAGAGTGTGCCAATGGAGAAAAGTATGGAAAAGGATGAGATGGACAGATGTTGCCAGATGTGGTGGGCTTGATGTGCCAAAGGGAAGATTAGCGACCTTATCCTGACTGATAGGCTGTCCGGAACCACTGAAGGACTTTGAGCAAAGTGATAACACGATTAGTTTTAAATTTAAGAAAAATCACTCTGAATAGAAAGCATTCATGAGAGATGAGAGATGAGATAGAGGTGAGAGAAACCAAATGGAGAATGCTGCAGGAGTGCAGGTGATGAGGACCTAACAGCAGCATGGGGAATAGGATGGAGAGATGAGCATAAAAGCATCAGGAGTAAAAGTGACTTGTTTCCTGCTTGCGTGAGTAGGGCAGGAGAGAAGGGAGCCCTCAGGATGACTCTCAAGTTTCCGGTTTGGGCAAGTAGAGAGGCGGTGATGTCATTCCTCGAGATGGAGGTAAACAAAGGAGGAATGACTCTAGGAGAAAATAGATTCTTTCGGATGCATGGAACATCCAGGTGGAGCTATCCAATAGGTGAGATGTTTGGACGGAAAGTCTGAGCAAAATTCCCAGTGAACCAAGTCGTGAGCATCAAGGAGTGGAAATGGCCACAGACGTGAAGGAGATTGCTCAAAGAGTGTGAAGGTGAGAAAAAGAAGTGGGATCCTGGAGAACGCCCACACAGGCTGAGAAAGAAGAGCCAGCAGAGAGGGAACAAGAACAGAGATGGACGCAGATCCAGGAGAGAAGAGTGCCTCCAAAGCCAAGGCGGGTGAAGTTTTCAAAGAGAAGGAGTAGTCCCAGGATGGGAGTGGGGGAGGAAATCTAGTGGCAGGGGCCTCTAAGTACACTGATGGCGAGGGTGAGGGAGAGAAGAAAGCCAGGCAAGAAGGCCACACCCGAAAAGAGCAAGAGCCATGCATAGTTACCTTGTTTCCTTTGTGTTAACACATTCAAGGAGCAGGGAGAGAGGGAGAGGCTGGAGAGACAGAGGCCAGCCCTTCCCAGAGTGGAAGGTCATTCACCTAAGAAAGTGCCAGAAGCACATGCATCCACCTGCCTGCAGATTGCAATGAATAAAGCAGCTCGTCCCCTGGGGACCTTTCGATGCAGGACTGCCCAGGGTTGCATCTGGGCATCTCTTCAGCCCTGTGGTTACTGAAACGTGAGCATGGAAGTTATTCTGCTTCAACACCCCCCTGAAATCCTTTAGGACTTTCATGATCCCTAGTAACTTCAGGCCCAGCTTTGATTTTTTAAAGCATTATCAGGTGAAAATGAATCCTTTGCAATAATTCTGATGGGACTTTCCTGTTCCAGCTATAGTTTGTATAAATACTGTGGAACATATCATTATCATAACAGGGGGGGTCTTGGCTGAAGTCACTCTCATAATTTTAAGAATAAAGATTCTATACCTTATTCATCTACAATAAAACTACTTAAAGTTTTACTGAGTAACATTCTCCATTCAGTTTCAAAAGTGCTATGAAAACTGCTAAAGAAGTAAAGTACCATTCTGATTTCTTCTTATTAATTCTTAGCTTTTCCTTTCCTGGTTCACACTGAGTTCTTCCCTTGGGGTTGAAATGCCCTCCCAGACATTTGTGCTCAGTCTCTGGTTTGTCCCACACTCTCTCTGCCTCTGTGCTTTATCTATTTCAAGTTCAATGTCTGATCAAGTTCATTGAAGGGATGGCATTAGTTTAACTTCCTGGCCCTTGGCACTCTTGGGTTTTCTCCACAAGCTTGTAAGTTAGTCTCTCTCTCAGAAATAAATCATTTTAAAGCTCTGATTTCCTCTTCTTACACCACAGAGAGGAATAAGACATAATTTTATTCTTTCTAAACCCTTCCCCATGAACCACCTTCAGTGAAAAGCGTTGGCTAGGATTTCCCTAATTTTCTTCTTCCCAAAATTTCCTTTTCCCTTCCTCTTGCTACTACTTAAAAAGTCAGTCACAGATTACCTCAAAGACAAAGTTTTCCAAGAATTTTCCTTAAAGAAGCTGCCTCCTCTACACTGAACAGTATAGTGTGAATTTTAACTTTCTTGTCAGAAGGGTAACAGCCTTCCAAATAGCTTGAGTGGGCATGCATGTGTGTCCCAATCTGCTTCAGATCTTGTTTGTTTTTTAAGAAATAAAATATCACAGAGGCTTTTAAAGCACCTTCCCAATTCCATTTCTTTCCCTGTCTTGAGACAGGTAAACACCATCCTTCATTTTGTGTTTATCAGTCCCAGGCATATTTTTGTAAATACAATGCAGATGTTTCCATAAACAATATCTAATGTTATTTTATCTGTTTTTGAGCTTCCTATAAATGGCATCATACTCTACATTTCATTCTGCCCACTCTGCTTTTCTCACTCAGATTTCATGTTTACCCACTTGGAAACATGTAGATCTAGTGTATTTATTTTAAATATATTGCAATAGTTTCCATCGTGTGAATATAGTATACCTCATTTTCCATTTTCCTATGAATGGACACCTAAGTTTTTCCTTCTTCTTTATTTATTTATTTTGCTATTACAAACAGTGGTGCCATGGACATTCTTGGATGTGCTTCATGGACTCAGGAGTAGCTACCCAGGAGTAGAAGTGCCAGGCTGCAAGGTACACATCTTCAGCCTCATGAGATAGTACCCAGCTGTGCTCCAATGCTGTGTCAGTTGACACACAGCAGCATGTGAGCACAGAACTTCTTTAAGGTAAAAACACCCCTGTCCCATCCAGGCCTGTGAACTGCTCCAGGGCGTTGGGGAATAGAAGTTATATTTGCCTAAGCAGAATTGCTGTTATAAAGATGAAGAGAAATTCAGGCCAAAACTGAATGAGAGATGCTCTAGAGTAAATTAAGTATCCACCAGAGTGAGGTCCAGTATAGGGAACACTAGGGCATTTTAAAAAGCAGGAAATGATACAAATTTATGAAGATGACCTAATATAAAGTAAATTGCCTCTTCTTGGCAAAATACTTGGACGCCAAAAAAAAATCAATTGAAATAATCCAGATACTGCAGCCTCCCATAAAAGCAGCACATTTATCAAACCTCTTTGAACACCAACAGCAGCTTCCACTCAGAACAAAATCACCTGTAAAAGATTCCTAGTAACTCCTGGAATGGGCCTTTCAGCTCTATCTCTGTGTACACAAATTTAGCAAAAAATTAACTTTTTTCATCCTGGAATCATCTGTTCATTGCCTGACATATTTATACTTGCTGCGATGTTTAAATATTGCTTAAATAGAATATCTCTGATATGATTTATAAAAATCTGGGAACAGTGGCTGCCTGTTGGAAGAAGACTGGGAGTCTGGGAGACAACAGTGGGTAGAAGGCAGACCAGACAAGTGTCACCTCGTCAAAGTTAATTAGTAATTTTTAAATGAGGTAAGACTTCACTTTATCAATCCACAGACAACCTCGCTAAGAACATCCCCTTTTCTACAAAGCTGCCCCTGGCTGCTCCAAAACTCAAGAATCTCTCAGGCCCCCAGCTCAGAATTCTCCTGTAGAACCAACCTTGGGGCTTGTATTTGCTATTCCTCGTTTACTTCCTCCTTTCTTCGCTCCTTGAGGACAGGAACTGTGGATTACACTCAGGATCCCCCATCCCAAGGAATGTCCCTGACATAGTTGGTGCTCAAAAGACATTTGTAGAGGGCTGGCCCCGTGGCCGAGTGGTTAAGTTCGCGCACTCCACTGCAGGCGACCCAGTGTTTCATTGGTTCGAATCCTGGGCGCGGACATGGCACTGCTCATCGGGCCACGCTGAGGCAGCATCCCACATGCCACAACTAGAAGGACTCACAACGAAGAATATACAACTATGTACCGGGGGGCTTTGGGGAGAAAAAAGAAAAAAAGAAAATCTTTAAAAAAAAAAAAGAAAAGACATTTGTAGAATGAACACAGTGAAGTGTTCTTCATCATACAATGATTTTTAAATAACCCATGGAATGTATTCATTACTTTTACTTGTTTTATATATTAGTGCTTTTTAAAAGTTTTGTTTAAAAAAAACCAAAAAAATTATATAATGCTCAAAAGTGTTGAAATGTAAGCCCCATGAGGGCAGGAATTTGTCTGTTTTATTAACTCCTGTATCCCAAGCATTCCTGGGCTGGGGCCTGGCTCGTAGTAGCTGCTCAACAAGTTGTTGAATGAATGAGGATCCTCAGCCATGAAGTACTCTACACACTGACCAGCGATCCAGTTCCTTTCTCTATTAAGTTTTCAACATTTCTTTCATTAATTAATTTATTTATTTTAATTCTGGTAAAACATACATAACATAAAGTTTATCATCTTAGCCATTCTTAAGTGTGCGGTTCGGTGGCATTGTTGTGCATTGTTGTGCAACCATCACCACTGTTCTCCATTAAGTTTTTCAAGTTTTAACCCCAGTCTGAAACATGGCGTTTCAAATTATTAGAAAGAGAAAACGTGGATTTTTATTACTTGATTGTATGTTGGTGTGAAATTAGCTGCTCTCTTTCCCACCACTTCCTTTAACAAACTAGTGCCCACAGATGACCCCTTTAGAAATGTCTCTCCTTTCTCTGCTTCCACTTTGCTCTCTTTCCCTCTCCTTCCTTCCTCTGCTTCTCCTCCCCTCTCTTTTCACCCTCTCTCAACCATTTGCCCATTATTTACTCTCTATCACCAAAATTTAACTTTCTTATCAAATGTTAAGAGTGTGGAAGAGCTTGAAGTTTATATAATCCAAATCCATTCTTTTACAAATGACAAAACAAAGTTCTTTAAAAAAATGTATGCGTTCTCTCAAAAACAGCAGACGTCCAATCAAGACGTTAGAATAAATTTTCTGTCTACTCACCCACCAAGTCATGCACTCCCTCCCCTCTCTGTGCATTGCTTGGGGTAAGCCATTATGAAAGTATCTGCGTCTGAACAAACATTTGTGACTCTGCTATCTCATACCTAGATGTCTACGCACGTGCATGCATGTGAAGGGTCATTTAGGTTTCCGCCTGAAGACCTAAGATTACCTACTAATAGCAGAGAGGGAGAAAATACTTTTAACTGACAATCCAAAGTGGAATATACACAATCGATCCTCTAATTGATCCTTACCGACCCTACAGTAAAGGAATAAATAAACTGACCTTCTGGAACAGAGATAAGGCTCTGACTTTGTTGACTCAATAAAAAGAACTCACCCCTGAGTTCCCCGACCAGCTGATTCCTGATCCAGTTGAGGGAGACACAACCTCCTGAGGAAGAGTCTGATCCGACCACACATGACAAGTAACTTGGGAAACCCTGAGCTACACGTAAGCTCCCTCAGGACAAGAGCCACATTGTGCCTCTTTGTTCTCCCCAACACCTAGCAGAGGGCTCAGCACACAGCATGGGGCTCAAAACATATCTCTTTACCCCACCCCTCTTCTCCCCCATGCATCTGTCCACAGAGACAGATTCAGGGACTCCTTCCGGAAGCGTCAGCTCTCACCGGTTAGCTGTATTTCAGCACGACTGGGGAGGAGGCGTGTGACTTCGAGTGCGGTTACCTGTACATACGGGCATCCATAGAACGTGTGTGCACGGGCACGCATGCCGTATAGAAAGACCGTGGATGTTTCCTGTGTCTCCTGTGAGCAGGGAAAGCCTCCCTCTATTATCAAACCAAAACTAACGAAACTGTTTAATTTTGGCTTGCTTGTCCGACTTCCCCTTTGTGCTTTCTAAAGGCTAAGACACTTCATGGCATTCACTACCTCTCATTGTATTACACATTGATTAGTTCATTAGATACTATTTTTATTCCATGTGTATGTATTTATTGTCTGTCTCTCCCTCCCAGAATGTAAGCTTCTCCGGGATGCCCAGCCCCTAGGCCCTCAGTAAATATTTGTGGAATGAATATGTCCTTCATGTCTATAAGCTCAGCATCTACCATAGCGAACAAAATAAATACTCGAAAATCATATCACAAAATGTGCATGAGCATCTGTCAGCGGGTCTCAAAGAAAGGTGTGTGAGCTGCCTTCTAACCATCTTCCTCGAGGAGCTGAAATCCTAGAGCAGGTCTCACCTGGTGAGAGTCTAAAATCGCTTCCTATTTCTTTTTCAATTTGGAGCATCGGTGCACCAGCCTCCTGTCCACCCGCCCCTGCCCCCACAGACTCTGTGGAGACAGCAGAGTGCAGCGCGCTGAGTGAGTCCCCGAACCTGGAGCCAGAATTCAAATCCTGGCACCTTCGTTTCCTTATCAGGAGACTTGGCAAGTTAATTCACCTTTATGCACTTCAGTTTCCTCAATGGTAGAATAGGGATAAAAAAATAATATAAAATACCCACCTCAGAGCATCATTATGAAGAATAAATTAGCTAATATATGTAAAACTCTTAGAAGAGTATCTGGCAATTATTATTCATCTTTCCCATTCAGTCAACTTTGCAAGTTATTTTTAATGGAATCAGGAGAGGGAAAGGTGAGAAGAGAGAAGCGTGTGAGAATTCTGTGAGTCAAAGATGGAAAATTAATAAAATACAGATTTAGCAGAATTGATCACGAACTAAAACCTTCTTTCCAAAACATTCAAGCAGCAAGCTTTCTTCAAGTACAAAATAATATGCTTAAATTTAAGCTCAAGTTATCATGTTTAATTACCATCATCTGAAACAAAGTATGTGCTGGTTCTTTTGAGAGGCTATAGGCTCCACGTAGTGCTGTCCAATAGAACTGTCTGTGATGACACGAATGTTCTCTAATCTGCACTGTCCAATATGACAGCCACTAGCCACATATGGCTATTGAGTATTTGTAATGTAGCCAATGTGACTAAGGAAATAAATTTTTAATTTTATTTAATTTTGGTTATTTTAAATTTCAATAGCCATACATGGCCAGTGGCTACCCTATTGGGTAGCATAGCTACTGGGGATTTGAGTATACACGCTCTTTGACTGGGCCCTCGCCTGCTCTCCAGCTCCTGGTCTGCTCCTTTCCCTCACCCCAGAAATCAACTCTCACAAGGCAGAACTGGTGTTTCACACCTCCACGGCTATGCATATGCTGGCCTCTTGGCCAGAAATGCCCTTCATCCCCAGCCACTTGCAAACTGCGTGAAAATCTTGTTCAGATTTCATTTCCTCAGGGCAACTTTCCCTAACCCCTCTTGCCTTACCTCATGCCACCTCATTAACACAATCCATCACTGCCTCCTCTGGGTTTCTCTGCCTCTGTTTGTGTTGCTCTCATCATCCTGTAACTGTCTTTTATTCTCAGTGATGCTGACAGACTATGGGAATTTTAAAGACCAGGTCTTACTCATCCCTTCATTCTAGTGATGTGTGCCCATCACATAACACATGCACAATAAATATTTGCTGAGTATGTTATTAATTTGTGATTGTGTGCAATGTTTTATTAAAATAAACTTCAGACTACTGACAACCCATGCATGATTATGGAAACTATAAAGGTCAAATTCTATTAAAAGGCCTATTTTCAAATAATAAAAACGTTTTTAGAGTCTCAGTTGAAGGTCTACTTATTTCAAGCCATATCAATATAACATCTCAGTACAAACCAAAGAATAGCAATGCTCCCTGGGACAATGTCCTACCTGTAGCTGCTCCTCCTAATAGTCTGGAAGTCTCTTGGATTTCAGAAACTGATCCTCTCATTGATCTGTCCCCAGCGCTTCCAGTGTCTTACCAGGGAGACATGGATGAAGTTGAAAACCAAGAAGACAAGAGGACCTGATCATGGACACAGCCATATGGGAATTCAAGGGTAACCGATCCTTGCTACACCCTCTACCCAATCCTACCTCCTAGAAGGAAATAATTAAAATCTTATCTATTGTGAAAAGTAATGATTGTGGGTGACGTGTCTGTTCAGTGACATATCCAAAAAAGTATTGTTTCCCTTATTCCTTAGCAAAGCTTTTGCTCAAGAAATCTTCCTTGCTTAATTACGTAGCATCTGCTGCAACACTAACCTGCCCTGAGAGCCACATTGGTTTATCCTTTTTTTAATCACAATTTTCAGCCTAATCATTTATTTGGGTTCACACACAAGTGTTGCTACAATTAGAATAAGCTCTTGACGGATACATTTCTGTGAACCTAATTTATATGAGATATTTCCCAAATACCAAGCATCTGGTGGATGTGTTTTACAAATGATGATCTTTCCTGCAAGAACTTACAGTTCAATATGACAAACGAATAAATACGCAATGACCAGAAATGCATATTTGTGGGTACAGTCATGGCAGCAGGGCATTGAAGGAATGGATTTCAGAAAGAACATGAATCTAAAGGACTTTATCTTCAAATCAGATATAGATTTGACTTTTGTTTTCTTATTAACTAACTGGTTTGTTATATTTTAAAATGCACAAACAGCACTTTCTGATGTAATGAACATTGATTCCACAAATGATGGAGTTCTTGGGAGCTGGATGATCATTTAGAGAAATCTCTAATTTTCCCACAATATTGACAGATTTTAAACAGTCTTTTCTCTGGTTTCCCTTCCCGTTGCCCAACATGTATCTCCCAGAATTTTAATCTAAGATGTTTCCAAAAAAGACAAAGGCCTAAGAGAAGTTTTTAGGCGGCTAATGAACACTGTGGGATAAATATCTTTCCCTAAGGTGCCCTAAATTTAAATATAGGGATATCAATTTCTTTTTTTAACTTCCTTCTAAAATCTGCCCATCTAGGAAGAACATTGATTAAGTCTAGAAATTACACACTATACATTATTGGAATTGCTTGTGAATTCTACTAAGCTAAGATGCACTTATTTGCAAAATGTGTCTGTTGCAGCTTGGAAAAGGAAGACCTGGCTTTCAACGACTATGTTCTGAGGTTAAAAATGAAGATAGTGACCTTAAGCTGCTCAAAATTTGTAAGGCTGGCATGCCATCTATCTCAATAATACCTAACAAGAACGTCAAATGGACAAAAACGGCTGTGGTAAGTGGGTACTTGCAGCTGACAGTGATTGCTGTATTTTGGGTGATGGGGCACAGCATTTCCATTAGTTGAAGTGAAATACAATATCCTGCCAACTCTAGGTATCAGTGTATTCAATCCCCCTGCTGTGCGTGTCCATTTTCTGTTGCTGCAATTAAAAATCAGTCGATACAAAGTCAAAATGTTGTACATTCTTCCCCTATCCCTTGCCCTGTCACTGCGTTTCCAGCTTCACCGGAAGAACATGTCACTATGGTAACCAATCCTCTGGTGCACAGACCAAGTCAACCTTTCTCGCCGGATTGCCAAGCAGAGCAACGAGGAATCAAAGCTCTCAATGGAACCACCAGAAGCCATGAATTCCATCCCCCTCCTTCTATGTGGGGTTAACCAATACCAGACAGGAGAGCTGTCTTGTTCCAGGAGATGTTCAAGGAAGGAAATCCAAGAATGTCCTTCAGCAAGTCGTACCAGTGTTTATCAGTCATTATTAACATGAATTCTTCCTCACATTTTGACTAACTTCCTACCATTCCAATTTTAATGGAAGCAGAAAACGACAGATAAAATAACGCTTTATGAATCTGAGAATCTGAAAACTATTATAAAGTCACCCGTGGTCAAAAACTATTCTGCTTCCTCTTGTTTTCCTACTTCTAAATCCAAACTGAAGTTGCTCTCTTCTGGAATTCTCTAATATCCTATCGATCTTTACAAAGTTGTAAACTCCAATGGGTCACTGTGCTCTAATAAAGAGCCTAACCGTGAAGCAAATGTGATGTTTGTAATATTAACACACTTACAACAAAATCAGCCAAAATCCCTAGTCATTCTACAGAAGCTGCAAAACAAACATTAAGATGGATCCTCTTTCTGGACCTACCTCACCTAAATCTGAATGGCTACCTAGACCATACCCACTGCTGGTCATTCTTAAACAATTGACCTTTTTTTCAAACTAACAATTTTTTCTTATCAATTTCAAAATTTTTATAAGTCAAAAACATCAGTTCTCACAAATAATATTTTAAAACAGCAGCAAACCTGCATTATAATATTGAGACATTAAGAACTGTTTTATATCTTGGCCTCAAAGACTTTGCAGATAAGAACATCATTTTCACCTTGCCGTCACCATTTAATAGTTGAAGAGAATGACACATGGGGGGGCGGGGGGGGGGTAACAAGACTCAAAAATTGCACCATATCGTCCAGGATGCAGCTACCAACGAACAGAATATATCTCCTTCTTCAGGGCAATATTAATATACATCTAAACAATATTTTAGTGGATTAATGGAACAGGATGGTCCCCAAAGTATAAATCATGCAAGATTTACAAATTGCATCAGATGAGCAGACTTTTAAAAATGTATGTGTTCATACTAAAGTATCAAATAAATTTTCATCATTAGCAAGTAGAGTTTGTTTTCGGTTTTGGTATACTTTGGATATTTTTTATATAAATCTTCTGAAAATAGTATTTTTTTTTCTCTGAAGTGCCCACTTCAGTGTTACCCAAAGAATGACTTTTTTCTGCTTCCTAGCCCTGCTAATATTCAATGCACACAAGTCACTTTTGTCAGCCAGTTTCTTAAAAGGAGAAATCAAGAATTGTGGTATGATGCTACGGGTCAACAGGCTTTGAGATGCAATAGGGCAGGGGCTGTGATTAACTGATGTTTATATGGCCAATGCCTGCACCGTGCCTAGTATAGTATAGCCCTTAGCAAACGTTTCTGCATGAATAAGGCCTTCTCTGTGAGATGTTTCCCATTTCCCTTGATGAATTGGTTCAACATCTGAAACACATTAAAACTAACAGTCTGTCTACCCCGACACATCACTTTTAAAGGGCTCTCTCTGCTAAAACCACAACGTTATAGATTTCCTTCCTTTTCAGAGACCGATGAAGCATTATCCTGGAAAAAAACCCTGGACCATGAGGTTTCACGGGAATCCCATCAGGCAAACGCAAGACCAGAGGCCAGGTAGAGAGAGCCTCCAATATCAGCTACTGGGGGGCAAGTTCCGGCCACTCCAAGGTTCAGCTGGGCCTGGATAACCTGACCTCTTGGAACCAGTAAACCTGATAGACTGGCCAGCGAAGGGAGAGGGCTGCCGGGCCTAGAGGCGCCCGGCTCTCCGCAGCGCCACGCCTCGCGCCTCCGCTTACCTTTCCGAATGAGGGCGGCGATCTCCGGGTCGAAGCCCTGCCGGTGGCACTTTCTCCACAGACCCATGTTGGTGGAGTTGTACTGCCGGCTGCATTCGTCAGCCGGGCTCATGGCGAAGAGCTGCCGGCGATTCCGGGCCCGGAGGAGTTTGCCCTCCCAGCGGTCCAGGCGCGAGCGGCTCGCCCGGAGCGGCAAGTTGTTGTTGTTGTTGTAAATGAAGCCAGGGTCAACCCGGCGGGTGTTGAAGGCCTTGCACCTGTCCCTGTGCTTCCTGGCGTCCGTCTCGTACCAGTGGTCCGAGCAGATGGCCACGGCCAGCATGCCGAGGGCGCAGAGCGCTAGCGAGAGGCCCGTGTAGAGCAGTAACCTTCCGGCAGCCATGCCTCCGCTTCGCGGCTACACCATGGGCATGATCCGCCGCAGCCTCGCCTTCCCTCCGCGCGCCCGGAACAAAGCAGCGGGCGGCGGAGCCAAAGGGGGGAGGGGGGACAGCAGGGGGACCCGTGCGGCGGCGCCCCCTCGGCCCCCGCCTGCCGGTGCGCGGCCCAGGGACTGCGGGGATGGGGGCGGGTAGCTAAAAAGTTCTGATCCGGAGCGGCTCCGGCGAGCTCCTGGGCATCCTCCGGGGCAGGTGCAGCCTCAGGCGGCGGCGAGCCAAGCGAGGCCGCCTCCCGCCCCCTCCCTGACCCGCAGGAAGCAACTGCTCCCAACCGGCCGCGTGGGCACGCAGCCCGGCTTCGGGCGCCGCTGCCCTCGGGCCGGAAACTAAACACCAAGTGCCCTCGGCTGCGGTGAGGTTGCTGGGCTTTCTTTGTGCAGGGTGGCGACGGGACCCACTCTTCAGGCTTTCTTGGGGTGGGAGGTGGCGGCTATCAGGAGAAGCTGCTGGACCACAGGTTGAACCGAAACACCCGCGGTGCGGCCGGCCAGAGAAGGAACCCTCCAGATGCCAGGGCCGGCTGCCCAGAGTCTCGCCTGGGTCTCCCTCTCAGCGACTCTCCCGCTTCCGGTCTGCAAGCGAAGAAATGTTCTTCCTCTCTGGATCGGGGGTCTTTTAAAAATCTCCGTCCTCTAGTCACCAGCAGATCCCTTGCTCCGTCTGGAGAGTGCGCTGAGATCAGAGGCGGGCTTCCCGTGGGCGCACGGTCTCGGCCGACGTTTCCCCGCGAGCTCCCCGGTCGTCTGCTTCCGGCCTCGCCATTCAGGCGGCCCCTCGGTTCGACGGTGCGGTCACCGGGACGGCGTTATCGGACAAGCCTTGGCCCAGGGTTTGCGGCGACTGGGCGGCAGCTGGCGGGCGCTAGGGCGGGCTACGCGGAGAACGGCGCACCCGCCAGGGCGCACAGTGCGGGGCGCGCGGAGCTCAGCGCATGGCGCCTTCAATACCATGGACAGGTCGCACGATCCCGGCGCACAGCCTGCCCTGCAGCCAGTCCCCGGGGCATCAGGCCGCTCTCCCCAGCTGGGTCTTCTTGCTGGAGCGTCCACCTGGCCTCCTCCAGACCCACCTCTCCAGCGACGCCTCCGCCTCACTCCATCTGGCTCCCGGGTATCCCCGGGAAAGTGCTGCCCAGGTGCAAAGAAAATGCTGCAGGCACCGAGGAAAACAGCGGCCCCGGCCCTTCAAAACAATCCGCCCCCTTCTCCCGCCACCTGAGCCTTGGTACTCTGGCACCCCGTCTGCTCTGCCCAACTGGGGTCAGCCGCTCTCAGATTGCACCATTTTCTTCGCAGCCCACCCAGGAGCCGAGATGCCGGTTCACTCGGCAGAGTGAAGAGAATCCTATCCTGGCTTCGGTGTCCCACGATCAGGCTCCCGATGAGCAGTGGTCGCTGAGGTGAACGGGGCGAGGGTGGGGGAGGGAGGCTGGGTCGCTCGGCTTCCCCTCCCTGCCTCCTCCTCTAGCCGCGGCGGCTCCCGGGCCTCGCGGGCTCGGCAGGTGCTGGGGAGCGAGAGCCCAGGCTGAGCCCGGGGGGCTCGGGAAATCGCATCGCCCGGGTCCGGGCGCCGGAGGAAGCCGCTGCCGCGCGCGCTCGCTCGGGCGCCGAGCGCTGCAGCCTTGGCTAAAACCCACAGACGAGAACACGGAGCGCGCAGCCAAAAGCTAGTGATGTCATCCGTGCAACGTGAGCCTCATCTCTTATTTTCCTAGCATCCTTAAAGATAAACTGCACCATTTCCCAGGCATGAAATGTCTAAGCCTATTCTTTGACCAGGCAAGTCAATGGTGTCTAGATAAGTATGTGCCCAACCACATCCATATTTATACACGTATACATATATGTGGTATGTAGCATGTTTACATGCATTATTATAAATTTAGGAATGTTGCCTCTATCTTCTGTTTATCTCTTTTCAGTAGTGGCAAATTCCCTCTAATCGACTACAGTTAAAGAAAAAACTGCTTGTTAAGGAGCGGCCTTCAGACGGGCTGAGGAAGTTCTCTGCGTCCCCGGTTTGGGTCGCTGGTGTCTTGGACTGTATCGTATCTTTGTTTTCCCCAGAAAGCCACAGGCGCTACCTTGCTAGCTACAGGCGATTCCACGCACTGAGTGCGTCCGCGGGGTTATCATCACCAGCCCTAGGCCAGCCCTACGCCCGCGCCAGACACCCCGACACACACCCACCTCCAACGGCCACCACCTCCCTCCTCAGCAGGAAAAGAAAGAAGAAAAGTGGTTGCTCCTTCCAAAACAAGAGGTAGAGAATTTTAATAGGGGGCAGGGGGGCGAGGGGTGTTTAACAGATATTTTGAAAACGCTCGGGGGCTCGCCATTTGAGTAGGGGAGGGGGAGTTAAAGGAAACCTCGGTACGGGATTTGTCCTTATCTGGGTGGCGGCTGGATTTAGGCTCTGCGGGGGCTCTGGGAGGTAGTGCGGGACCCCAGACCTTGACCGGGTGGTCCCCAAGCGAGCCCGGCTTCATTCCAGCAGCCCCACCCCCAACCCCCGGCCCCGCTCACGTGAGACAGCGCCACAAAGGCTGGGAGCCTCCCTCCCAGGCTGAAACCCTGGGTTTTCACTCTAATGTGCACTCCTCATTTTCACCCTCACTCCAAAGTCGAGGGCCCGCACTGCTGGGTAAAGAGGTGCCCTGGGATAAAAGAGAGCGTCCGGCACCCTGATCTGCACAACGGGGCCTTTGAGCCAAAATGAGCGCACCTCCACCATATTCTTTTTTCCTCCTTCCTGCATTCTGAAAACCGCCAACCAGGCGTCTCAGTGCCATCTAGTGGGGGGAGGGGCGTGCCTCACTTTTCGTCCCCGGGCGCTGCAATGGAATTTGCTGAAGGGACTGCAGAGCCTGAGGATGTCCGCGTGGGCCTTGGGGTGCCGGACTGGTCGAGGGGCTGTAGGCATGTGCCCTTTGCCGGATCCCAGTCTCCTGGGTTCCCTAGGACCATAAGGCAGAGCCAAGCGACTTTGGCCACAATGTCTTCTCACCTTTCTTTCTACCCTCCTCTTACCAGTTCTCCCTCCCCCAAGCGTGAAAATTTGGAAACAAGTGCAAACACTTCGCACACACGCAGACAATGTCTTAAATTTCTGGAGCTAATTTCTTCCGGAAAACCCAGAGCACTTTCAGGCTAACAGAATGCCTGCATTTGACAATAGGAAGGAGGCAGAAAGGTAAAATGACATCTACAAAGTCACCCAGGAAGTTGGGGCACAGCCAGCACTGAAGCCTCAGTCTCCTGATTCCCAAATCTCCTACTGCTGAGAACCAGCTGAAAGAGGTGCCCCTGAGACCTCTGGAAGTCCAGGCACTTACCCATTGGCATTGTGTACCTGTTCATTTTGTCCTTATCTTCTCTCCATCTTCCATTATTCTATCCCTTTCTTGTTCTTGCTTTTTAACTTTTTCTCTCTCCTGGCCTGGGCCTTCCTTAGGCCTGCTCCCAAGGATGTGCCTTGCCCCTCCTCCCATGGTCCTCCTCAGCTGTCCTCTGATTAGTGCCCTGCCGGGGGAAGGAATCCAAATGGCACACTGTCTTCCTCTTTTCTGAACATCATTAAAATTCTGTTTTGAAATTTTTGTCCTTGATGACATCCCAAAAAGCCTATGAAAGAGGTTGATTGAGGTCTCCTTTGAAGTGCAATTTTCTTGCACAGCCCTACACCATTTGGGGATGATCCTGGTCTTTGGAGCTAAAAAGATGGTGGATTCTTCCTCTAGACTATATGACTACATGACTCTTTTCTTAACTGAGTGATCTACATTTCTTCCCTCTGTCTTCTTCCAGTTCCTTCCACCCTGTTAGCTACAGCATCACTGTCTATGTATTTCCAACCTATTCCTTCCCATTTGCACCTGCACTGTCCTAGGATCATAGAATCTCAAAATCAGAAGGGAGTTTAGAGTCAACCACACAATAATGCATGAATCTTTCCTAGAACATCTCCCAAAAAGTGACTGACCAGCTTCTACTTGCCCACTTGCAGTGATGGGCAAATCACTCTCTCAGCAAGCACTCTGTTCCACTATTAGATGGTGTAAGTGATTAGACAATTTTTCCTTATACTAAGTCTAATCCTAGGCCCCTGTAATCCTACCCATGCCTTCAAGAAGCCCATGGATACCTTATTCTTCTTCTATATAATGGTCCTTCTCATACTTGATGTCAACCACCATGTTCTCCCTAAGCCTTCTTCTCTTCACACTAAATATCCCATATTCATTTCCTCCTTGTGCTTGCTCCTCCTGGATTTCTCATACCTCCTGATTGTTAGTGCTTCTTGTATCCAACAGTGTTCCTTGATCTAACAGTCATGTCAACCAAAGAAGAAGAAAATGTGGTCAGTCATGTTTTTACATGACCCATGTAGAGTTCTAATGATCCTCACTTCCTTTTCTAGGAGCCTATAAGTCATCCCTTTTGAATGCTATCCTAGGATCTTGCCAAAAAATGACATTAAGATCATTGATTTGCAGTATGTGAAATCCACCTTTTTTAAATTTGGAATTCCATTTACTCACATACAACCCCTCCCCCTTTTTAAAGGAATGTTCACATTCTCCAAGCTTTCTCTAAGGTCAACAACAGAGATTCAGAGACATCATTAAAAGTTCTCTCAGTTTCCTAGGGTACAGTTCACCCAGAGCAGATAGATGCTTTCCTACGATTTCTTCACCCATTGTGAGCTGTCTTCAGTCATCACTTTGTTCTATCCTACATCCTACCTTCAGTCTGAAAATCACTCTCCTTGATGTTGTCAATTGGAAGCAAAATAAAAGTTAATGAGGTATGCTTTTCTTTGCCATCTATCAATATTACATCCTTTCTCCAGAGCAAAGACCCCTCTCTATATTCTTATTCCTGTTTTCCTAATTAACTTTGCACAGCTTGGATATTATTGAAACCCAAAAGCTATATTCCACATTAGCCCTCCTGATACAGTCCCCTGAGTCTGCGACATGCTAGTATTTACACTTGAATAGGTACCCTTCTCTCTAAATCTCAGCTCATCAGAGAGTCATATTGGTTTGTTTAGCTACTTTCCTTCTTTTCTTCCTTGTTAGGATCATTATAGCAGAAGGCAATTTTCATCTCACCCCTGGGTATCTAAATCCTCTCCTTGCTTTTATTTTTTTCCTCCTCCACCACCCCACCATATTAATCTTCTTAAACTCTACAGTTATCCTTTAGTCTAAATTCTGCAGTAGTTTCATCTTGCCTGTACAGTAAAGCTCAAACTCTTTACCCCCATACAAGGCCCCACAAAGGCTTCAGCCTATTTTCTAAAGCTGACCATTGCACTCCCTTAGACACACCCACTGTTCTAACCAGGCAGCCCTCTAAACGTGTTTTGTAAAGCCCCACATTGGCATCATTCCTCTTGCCTATAAATATTTAACTGTTGTGTTTTTTAATGGTCTTACAATTACAGGTGCCTCATATCAATAGGTCAAATAAATATCATTTGATCATCTCACTAGAAGCTGAAAAGACAACCAATTAAACCCAACAAACATTCTTGATACTTAAAAGCTCTTCCTCAACTAGGAATGGTTTAAAATGAATAAGATCATCTCCTGCATAAAGAAATATTTCACACTGGTAAGAATAAAACAAATAACACAACAGAAAAATACACAAAGGTTATAAAAAGAAAATTTACAGAATAAGAAATTCAAATGAAAAATTAACACATGAAAAAAACTCAACCTCACTAGTAATCAAGGAATACAATTTTTTTTAATGCTGCTTTTTACCCATCAGGATGGGAAAAAATTCACATGCCAGTTAATGTCAGGTGCTTATGCCAGGGCATAAGGGAATATGCGCTCAAGCACTGCTGGTTGGAGCATAAACTGAGCGCACGACTCTGGAGAGCAATTCAGAGTAGATGTTAAGATGAAAATTACATGTTTCTTACAACCCAGCAGATGGACCTCTAGGTATCCAGGCTGTGGAAACACTTGCACAAAGGGCAAAGAGTATCTTTTGCATGCTACCCATGGTAGTTTCCTAGGGCCTCTATGACAAAGTACCACAAACTAGGTGTCTTAAAACATCAGAAATTTATTGTCGCATAGTTCCAGAGGCTGGAAGTCCAAAATCAAGGTGTTGGCAGGACCATGCTCCCTCTGAAACCTGTAGGACAGAATCCTTCCTTGCCTCCTGTAGCTTCCAGTGTCTGCTGGCAATCCTTGACACTCCTTAGCTATAAGGACCTAAGGAGGAATTGGAGGCTTCATTCCAATCTCTGCCTCTGTCATCATATGGCCATCTTCTCTCACATCATCCTCCCTATGTCTCCATTTTTCTCTCCTCTTATAAGGACACCAGTCATGGTGGATTAGCGGTCCTCTCTACTCCAGCATGACCTCATCTTCACTAATTACATCTACAATGACTATTTCTAAATGAGGTCATATTCTGAGGTCATGGGGATTAGAACTTCAACATATCTTTTGGGGGGACACTATTCAATCCATAACTCTATATTTCTTATAAAAAAGAAGGGGACATAAGAAAATGTACATGTATCTGTTTATTTGTGCAAAATGAAAGGGTGGTGGAAGAACCAAGAAGCCAAGTAGGCAACAGGAAGTTCATAGCAGAAAGCCACTGCCACCCCTAGGCTGAAGGCCGGCTCACCCCTAACCAAGAGCCCAGGGTACACATACAAACAGAGGCCCACGTACTATATGTCTAAATGTCTAAAAGTTGTAAGTCAAATGACAAACGGTTACATAAAAATGTTCTATGCTTCTACCTTACAAATAGCTTTAAGATGACAAAATTTTAAAATATGTGTAAAGTTATGTTTTATGTATGAATAAAAGTTGGCACAATATCAAAGACAACCAAATTAATTATTATTGCTCATGTGTTGATGAGCCGGTGATGTTTAGATGAGTAATAAAATAAAGGCATTCATAATTCATAACATATATTTCATAAGACATTTTTCTTGACTTCTGTTTCAGAAAAATCATTAATTCTATTGTTACAATCAAGATTTTCACATAACTTTATATTCTATTGATGGTAATGCCAAATGTTTCTGAAAACTGTTTTTGATTCATTGTAGTTTTTAGATAGGTTTTTTTTTTATTATTAACTTCAATTTGGAGGAACTTCACTATACTGAGGCAGTAACTATTCCGTTGGAAGTGTCAATAAAATTCTTAAAGCAATACTTATATTTGGAATTTTACACGTCACATTCAAACATTGTAACAATCACATGACAAGTTATTGTTAATGCAGAAAATACGATATTTTGCTTTTATCAGATAAATTATCATCACATATATCATGACTGTTACTATCCCAAAGTAATATCTAGATTCATACAATATTTGTTAAGTTCTTTTTTCAAACATTCCAATGCTAGAATGAAGAAAACCAAAAATTACAGTAAATTTGTTTAATTTGTTCAAACTCTACAATCAAGATCATATCTTGAGCGATAATGATTGGAAAATGGTTTCTACAGACATTAATTTGGGATTATTTGTACGTGAGTTTTCTTTAAAGTCACAAAAACATTTCCGTTTCCTTACTCTAATTTCCTTATATTGTATCGGAATATTACTTTTGGTTTCACATATAGTTTATTTCTATTTCGAAAAACCATTATCTTTAAAAGTTTAAAATATTTTTAATCCCTGTGAGAAATTACAAAATTGCTTTTGTTTATATTAATAGTAAGCAATAGTTTATATCAAAATAGTGGAGCTCAAATCCAAAATTAATTTCATTTTCCACCAAAGACCACATTCTGCACTGTGTTTGAGAATCTTCTATTGTCTCATTTAGCTATCCTAGTATACCCAATATCCTTTCCAAATTAAATTTAATGGCTTTAACAGCATGTAGTGCACATTTCCATCGTGTGTCTTTAAATGTGTTTCATCTATGGATAGATTCAAGACATACCATAAATAATCTTTTAATTTCTCCAAAGAACTTCATGTATATTTACTCAGTTGAGGCCACATCTCTAGTAACAAATTCAAACTATGTGCCATACATGTTATAAAGAATGTTTCTGGATTTTAGGCCAAAATTCAGGTTAGGCCTAGAAATACACTTATAGTTTAAAAACAATATGAATTGTTTGATACTGCAAACATTCCTCAGTTACCATGTGCCAAAGTTCAAAATACCACCCTGATTCATCTGTAACTGCGAACCATGAATTGGAACACAAAGCGAAGCAAGAAAATGGATGCTTATCACTACTGGGAAATGATACTTCCTTATTCAAAAATCTACTGCAGGCACGCTATCTGCAAGGGAAGATTTGACAAGTTAATGGTTTCATCTTTTCTTTTATCAAGGTGCTTCCACCCTCAGATTCTCACAGCGCTCCAAAGTAGTATCTATCCCCAACATCAGCAGCAACACAACCCACAAAACTTAATGGCCTTCAGATGCAGTTGTCTTTTGTTTTGAGGACACAGGGCAAGAGGTGTAAGGAAGCATTCCCTAGGTACTGTGTTACCAGAAGAGTGGATGTTTAGGGTCACAAATTATGCTGGGCCACTACTGATGCAAGATCCCAAGACATAGACTTAGTGCGTGCGTGTGTGTGTGTGTGCACGCTCGCGCGCGTGCACATGCGCGCACACACAAAATATGTGGGGCCTCTAAAACATGGAGTCTAGGGCAAGGGCCCTCTTGCTGGGGACTGAGGGCAGCCTACCTGGAGGAACAAAAAGAGGAAAGGGTGTTTCCTGAGCTCAGAGACCAGGTCGCCCAGCAGAAGCTAGAATGATGGAGACACCTGGCTGGCCAGAGCTGGAGCCATGAAATGGAGGCAGCTGCTGCTGGAGTTGCTACCTGTGGCAGAGAATAGGGGAGAAATACCCTGGCTTTTCCCTTTCTTCTGCTCACCAATCTCTAGCCAGACCTCCCCCTGGCTGAACTCAGATGGACACCAGCTGCCATGGGAGCCTTGGGATGTAGCCTGAAAATTTCAGCCTCCTGCAGTAGAACATAGCAAGGAAAATCAAGGAACAAGTCTGAGAGCAAAGAGGCAAGGATGGCCTAGCACACCGTCCCATAAAATCAGGACCAAGACAAATATGCTCTCTCTACCATCACTATTTAATATTTTGAGGGTCATGAATACAGCCAGCAACAGAAATAAAAGTCACAACAATTGGAAAGGAGAATGCAAAACTTAAATTATATGTGGATAGTATGAATGAAAACTCAAAAGAATAAACTAAAAACTATTAGTACTAATAAGAGACTTCAATAAGATGGTTTACTATAAGAAAAATACACAGGAATCAATATGCTGCAATATAACAGCAATTGGCTGTTAGAAAATATACTGGAAAACTATCCCATTCACAACAAAGAAAAAAACTATAATATACTTAAGAATAACAGTTACAAAGAATGTGAAGGCCTTATCGGAAGAAAACTACAAAATTTTATTGAGAAACATAAATGACATGAAAAGATGTAGAAACCAACCATGTTCCTGAATGAAACACCTCAATACTGTAAAAATGTCAATGCTTTACAAAATCACTTCTAGATTTACCACAGTCCAAATCAAAATCTCAACAGGTTTTACTGGAACTTGGAAAATAATTTTAAAACTCATCTGAAAAAAATCTGGTGAGAATAGCTAAAATATTTTTACGCAATAATTTCTCTCTCATAAGTACTAAAATATTCTTAAAACCCATAATATTTTAAACAGTATGATATCCACTTCTCAGACCCTGCTCTTCCTCCCTGGAAGCCCCAAGATTTTTAATAAATAAAAAGAATAAGGAACCCAATCTAATCATTCACCAAAAGTCAAAGGAGCACAGGATTTGTATGAAATTAGACCTCTTGAGGACTACAATCTGGAAGGACTACAATCTCGACAAGATCTGGAAGCCTGATGACTAGACAACATCCTCCCAGGCAGGCTTTGACCAATATAGGTGCTCTGTGATGCCAGTTGGCCGATGCCATACCCTCATGTTTTCCAGGCATTGACCTCCTGGGCTGAGCAGTCATGGTCTAAGTAGACAACATCCTACTCTACTCCCTGACCTGACATCTCAAGAGTCTGGATCCTGTGAGTCCCTGACCACCTGCTGCATCATCTGCTATGAACTGAATGTTGGTGTGCCCCTAAGTTCCTATGTTGAAGCCCTAACCCCCAATGTGATAATATTTTAAGATGGAGCCTTTGGAAAGGAATTAGGTTTACATGAGGTCGTAAGGGTGGGGCCCCCATGATGCAATCAGACTTCAGAGAGCTTGCTTCCTCTCTCTCTCTCTGCCATGTGAGGACACAGACAGAAGGCAGCCATCTGCAAGCCAGGAGGAGAGTCCTCACCAGAACCATGCTGCCACTCCAGTCTTGGACTTCTAACCTCCAGAACTGTGAGAAAATAAGTTTCTGTTGTTCAAACCTCCCGGTCTGCGGTATTTTTTATGGCAGCCCAAGCACACTAAGGCACCACAGTCCCCATAGCAACTCAAAGGGACACAAGTTTGAACCATAATGTGGAGTGTCTATACCACATCATGTCTGATCAAGTGAATTGATCCACATGTTGCTGGACAAGGTATTAGCAGTCCTGGGGTAGAATAAGCCCCAATTTCCCTTTCTAGATATCGATATTTCCTGGGATATTCCAGCAGTTCATTCTCTCTCTCTTTTTTTTTCCTCTTGCCTGTTAGCTGTGGTTGTTGACCTCTTTCATTTGTTCTACACTTGCCATGTACAAGAACTCTTCTAGGTTAAAATAACCAACTTAATAAGTAAACAAATCATCTAGTACTTTAGAAGATGATAAATGTTGTAGGAAAAAAACAAAGCAGGATGTAAGAGTGTCCATAACAAACTGAATTCTTGCATGCCCCCGATATTCATATGTTGAAGCTCTATCCCTCAATGTGACTGTATTTAGACTTTAGAAGGCAACTAACTTTAAATAAGGTCATAAGGATGGGGCCCTAATCCAATAGGACTGGTGGCCTCATAAGAAAGGAAAGAGATATGTCTCTCTCCCTCTCTCTCTTTCCCTCTCTCTCTCTTTCTCCCCTTAACCACAGAGGAAAGGCCATAGAAGGACATAGAAGATGGCCATCTACAAGCCATGAAGAGAGCCCTCACCAGGAACCTAACTGACCAGCACTTTGATCTGAGACTTCCCAGAACTGTCAGAAAATAAATTTCTGTTCTTTAAGCAACACCATCTATGGTATTTTGTCATGGCAGCCTGAGTAGACTAAGACAAAGAAGAATCACTTCATAAAAGAGAGAAATTTGTATAATCTTTGGAGGGTACCAGAAAACTTCTGGGGCTAAAGATCCTGTTTACCTACCTCTCTCACACACACACATACACACACCCACAAACATACCCTGGCTCACCACAGCATGGCCAGGGCTTACCCAGTCAACCCCAGACTCTAGCATGGCAGTGGGGGCAATCTTACCAAGAAGAACCTTGGGAGTATGAATTCTCTTTCCTCCACCACTTCCTGCAGATGCTGGCCTTACCAACAAGCATACCACTTGGGAAAAGGAATTACCTGTCCACAGACGCCTGTGTAAGTCAAGGCACTGCCAAGGGCATTGCATTACGGGGCGCTCACGTAGCCACAACCTGCAAGAGCTGACACTGACGCAAAAAGCAATTCATTCATAACAAGCCAGCACACTGCCTTTTGTCAAGTTTACCACTTCGCATATGCCAAGGAGCTAAACTCACTGGGAAGATACTTCCTAGAAGGTAATAAAAATAGTCCTGCCAGAGAGAATCCTCCACCCAAAGCATCTTTGGTCATTTAGCCCCACTGCAGTTGACCTCAATGGTGCAGCATAAACAGCAGCCAGAGCTTCACAAACAGCCAGAGGACCTTGGAAACGTAACGTGCTCAAAAAGAAACTATTTTAAGGGTATAATTGGGTAAGTACTCAAAAATAAATGTTCAAATATTTACATTGAAGTATGATTTGTACTAGGATTCAAAAATGTCCAACAACAAGGGTCAGATGAATGAATTATAATACAGTCATTCAATAGAAAGACAAGAAGCCATTAAAAATAATGTTTTGGAGGAGCATTTGAGAATGTAGAAAAACACTCTAGAGATACTGGTAAGTGCAAAGAGTAGGATATTAAACTGTGGATGAAATATGATCCAAATTTTATTTTTAAAAAAGTAAATGACAAAGAAATACACCAAAATGGTAGCATTATTTCTGGATTATTTTCTCTTTAAAGGGCTTTGTATTTTCTAGAGTTCATATAATAAGTATGTGTAACAACATTAAGATAATAAAGATACACACATTCAAACTTTTATATGCGTGATTAGTTTCCCATGTAGCTAGTCTTCCCTAGGTTCCAAATGAATAAATTCATTCAAAAGCACAAAATCTATAAAAGAGTCACTGACATCCAAAATTAAAAGTATTCTCCTTACAGATATTTCTGCTTCTAAATGCTTTGAACTGTATGTTTTTGCTTACCCTTCTTGACAGTGAAGATTCTTTTCAGGAGAAAAAAAAGTCATGATTTTTCCAGGATTCTCTGCTCATTGCTTTAAATTTTCCATCCTTTGATAACATGCATGAGACAAAAGCCGTCTGCCCCCTCAACTGGATCATCATGTTTCGGTCTGACAAGCATGTTCTTTAAAGAAGCATCGGTATAGGACATTAAATGATTTTGCCAAGGCTCCAAGGCCACTAGTGAGGGAACTGACAAGGGTAGAGCTCTAACATGAACTAAGCACGAGCAGTGGAGAGTCTGTCACCGCCCAGAACTGGAATCACAGGAACAGAATCAAGGAGCAAGATAATGGGACCCAAAACATCCACAAAATGAGAGGGGAGAAACAGCCAGAGAGGAAGCAGGAACTGTGGACCAAAAGCAAGATCCTGGACCAGGACAAGGACAATCCTGCAAGGAAAACCAGAACCTCTACAATCAACTCAGACAACTGGAAGGGAGGGCAAGTCCGAGGAATATCTGTGAGCATCCAGCCCCCATTTGTTGGTTACCTACTTTGTGCCAGGCGTCACGCAAAAGACTTCATTTAATTGTCACAATGCTATAAACCGGTGTTATCCACAATTATCAGATGAAGTGAGCCATTCAGAGAATGACTTGCCTAAGTTCATCCAGCTGGTAAATAATGGGGCAGAGATTTAAATCTAGATATAGCTGACTCCAAAAGCCAGTCTTTGTGCTGTAAAGCTGCTAAGACCATAGAACTAGGAAACAGTAGAAGGGAAGGTAACTTCTTAGGGTCAGAGGTGGAGAACACATGGTAAGAATGTGGCTATAATATTCATGATGGTCAACCAACCCCAGGAGGAAATAACCTGAGGGATGATGCAGTGACTGTGTGCAGAATATGACATGAGTCTATCTGAAGTCAAAGTAATCAGTTTGGAACCCAAATCAGAAAACACCTCCTTCCAGAGACCAGATAGGGAGCTGACAGACAGTTCAAGGTAAACAAAGCTGATTCAGGCTTTAACAAAACCATATAGCCCTATTTGTAAATCTGAAAAAAACTAGATTGATCAGAGTCAATACTATAAACAGCTAAACTTTGAACCTTCAGCATTGTAGTAAAGTGTGTGTGTGTGTATAACTGACTTGTATAGGTTCACTGGCTTAGGCTGATGATAGAGATGGATCTCAAAAAGAAATTGATCTCTCTATATTGATGGCAACAATTATCACGGTTTATACGAAATGAAACTATGAGGAAGAGAGGGGACAGGTTTCTGTATTGCTCTGTCGTCTGTATTTTGCCTGCATACAGATGGGTCACCTTGAAAATACCAAGCTGGGCCACCCGAACACTACCAGGGGAGGCTCTTTCCAGTTCCCAATTTCAGCCCCGTCAACAGGGCACTAGAAGACTTCTGGGCTTAGTCCATTTAGCTGTGATCTTTTAACAAGTGTGTTTCTGTTAGTGGACCCTTGCCAAACCTACAAGGTTTTTTAAAATCATGGTTAGTGCTTTTTTCCTAGAAAATTCTACAGAAAACTTAGAAAATTCAGAGAAGCAAAAAAAAGAAAGAAAACGTTAGCATTTTGCTGTATAGATGTTGTCTAGCTAGATAGATGTATAAAAATAGATATTTACAAATAGATATATACAAAAATCATTCTCAATATCCTATTTCATCAAACGCTTTCTCTGTGTCTATTTATTGACAAGATCATATGATTTTTCATATGGAATAAATCCCACTCAACAGTGGTGTACACTTCATTTTATACATTGTTGGATTTGATTTGTTAATGTTTTGTTGAGGATTTTTGCATCAACGTTCATGAGATATTAGTCTGTCATTTTCCTCTCTTGTAAGTCTTTATCTGGTGTTGGCATTAGGGTATTACTGGCCTCTTAGAATGTATTAGGAAATGCTTCCTCGGCTTCTATATTCTGAAAGAGATTGTAGAGAATTAGTATAATTCCTTCCTTAAATGTTTGGTAGAACTGACCAGTGAACCTATCTGGTGCTTTCTGTTTGGGGAAGTTATTAATTATTGATTCAATTTCTTTAGCAGATATAGGCAAAATCAGATTATCTCTTTCTTCTTGTGTGAGTTTTAGTAGACTGTGTCTTTCAAAGTCGTGGTCCATTTCATCTAAATTATCAAATTTATAAACACAGAATTGTTCATAATATTCCTTTATTCTCATTTTAAGATCTATAGGGTCAGTAGTAATGGTCCCTCTTTCATTTCTGATATTAGCAATTTCTGTCTTCTCTCTTTTTTCTTAGTTAGCCTAGCTAGGGGTTTATCAATTTTATTCATCTTTTCAAAGAACCATCTTTTGATTTCATTAATTTCCTGTTTTCAACTTCATTGATTTCTGCTCCAATTTTTATTTCCTTTCTTCTACTTACTTTAGATTTAACTTGTGCTTCTTTTTCTAGTTTCCTAAAATTGAAGCTTGGTTATTGATTTTAGATTATTTTTCTTTTCTAATATATGCATTCAATGCCATAAATTTCCCTCTAAGCAGTGCTTTCACTGCATACTACAAATTTTGAAAGTTCTATTTTCAGTTTCCTTTAGTTCAAAATATTTGTAGATTTCTCTTATGACTTCTTCTTTAACCCATGTCTTATTGAGAAGTCTATTGTTTGATCTCCAACCATTTCGGGATTTTCCAGCTATCTTTTTGTTATTGATTTCCAGTTTAATTCCACTGTGGACTGAGAGCAAACATTGTCTGATGTCTATTCTTTTAAATTTGTTAATGTGTATTCCGTGGCCCAGAATGTGATCTATCTTAGCAAATACTCTGTGTGAGCTTGAGAAAAAAATAATATTCTTCTGTGGTTGGGTGAAGTATTCTATAAATGTCAATTATATCATGTTGATTGATGGTGCTGTTCAGTTCAACTATGTCCTTACTGATTTTCTGCCAATTACTGATAGAGGGGTGTTGATCTCCAACTATAATAATAGTGGATTCATCTGTTTCTCCTTGCAGCTCTATCAGTTTTTGCCTTATATATTTTGATGCTCTGTTGTTGAGTGTGTATGCATTAAGGATTGTTATGTTTTCTTAGAGAAGTGACCCCTTTATCATTATGTAATGCCTTTCTTTATCCTTGTTAATTTTCCTTGCTCTGAAGTCTGCCCCATCTGAAATTAGTATCACTATTCCAGCTTTCTTCTGATTGGTGTTAGCATGGTATATCTTTCTTCATCCCTTTACTTTTAATTCATCTTTACCTTTAATCTATCCACTTTATATTTAAAATGGGTTTCTTGTAGACAACACATAGTTGGGTCTTATTTTTTTATCCATTCAGAAAACTTCTGGTTTTTAGTTGGTGTATTTAGACCACTGATGTTTAAAGTGATTATTGATATAACTGGATTAATATCTCCCATATTTGTTACTATTTTCTATATATTGCACTTGTCCTTTTTTTCTTTTTTTGTCTTCTACTTTTTTTTCTGCCTTTTGGGGTTTAAATGACTCCATTTTCTCCACTCTCTTAGCATACCAATCATACTTTTTTTTTCCTTTTTTTTAGTGATTGCCCTAGAGTTTACCACATACATTTACAGTTAATCCAAGTCCACTTTCAAATAACACTACACCACTGCATGGGTAATGCAGGTGCCTTATATTCCCAATCCTTCCCTCCCATCCCATAACATTACTATCATTCATTTCACTTATCTACAAGCCATAGTCACCAAATACATTGTTTTTATTATTATTTGGAGCAAATTGTTATCTGTTGCATCAATTAAGAGTAAGAAAAAGAAAAGATTTATTTTACCTTTATTTATTCTTTCTCTAATGCTCTTTCTTTCTTTATGTAGGCCTGAGTTTCTGACCTATATACTTTTCTTTCTCTCTGAAGAACTTATTTTTTAGGGGCGAAGTTTCCCGAAGAACGTCTTTTAAGAAGAAGGTGGGTCTACTGGCAACAAATTCCCAACCACCACTAACCAACCAACCATTGATTGGGCAAATTATTTAACTTGTCTCTTTCCTTGGTTTGCAAAAATGTGAAATTATCTTCAGGCATTCTTCCTGCTCTGAAATTCTAGAATTCTAAGTAAAATTTTACACATTAAGTCAAATAGTTTGCTCACTATGGTAAACATTAATAGGAAACAAATAGAAAGCTTTGCTCAAAGTGAAAAATTTTTTTTAAATACAAATAATCATTCCCTCAAATACTCATTGCATAAATCTTGCTTCTCAAATACCAGCTTCTCTTACCGTGAAACTCATTTAAATGTCTCTGCTTTTCCTGTATCAGTAAGTACAGAAAATCCAAAATGTAAACATCAATAAACTGTGGACTTTAGGGAAATATTAAATGTTTGTTTTAAAATAAAACAGGAGCTGGAACAGGAAGATTTCTAATATTTTCATTTTGCTTCAGTGATTACCAAATATATTTGGACCCAAAATTCACTCAGGAGCATCGATATTAAACATGAAGGCTTTTGAAGGAAAAATCTGACTTGATGGAATGGGAGGGAAAGGAAATAAATTGCAGTTGGACAAATTAACATAGTAAGGCAATATAGGTGATTCTTGGCATTGGGGATTTAGAATTCAAGGTTTAGTCTACTCTTTAATGATCCTAAAAGTCCGTATCAGATAGTAATAGGTAATTTTTCTAAAACATTAATTTCCAGAATCCTATGCCCCAGGTGGTTGGTGCATGATCTCAGTATCCAAATTCCACGGCAGCTTCTTTTGTCCTTGACTTGTCGCTATGGATGTGTGCACTCTCATATGTACTCTGCTGCCTTTAGGAAGGAGTTATATGCTGCAATGGTAATTTACAATTAGGGATTCATGAAGCTCTCTATACAGCCTTAAAAATCATAAAGGTTTACTGTATTTTAAAAAAAGAAGAAATGAATAAATTTTTTAAGATAAAATTTTTAAAACAGTGGCACCAGCTACCATGGATAATACAAAGTTCCGTAGTCTATTAGATGCAATGTCAGTTAAGACTCTTTCTGTCACAAGATGACAGAAACTCAACTTAAATTGGTGTAAGTTTTTGGTTTGTTATTGAGAAGCCATAGGATGATTTTCAGGCATAACTTGATCCAGGAGCCCAAATGACATTATCAGGATGCAGTTTCTTTCCCTCTCTCGGCTCTGCCCTTGCTGTGTTGGCTTCATTCTCATTCTCCACTTGACAACTCTCTAGGATCTCATCCTCCCAAGTTGTATTCCAGCAGAGAATGGAGCACCTTTTCCTATTACCTCCTGTATGGGTCCCTAGATTCACACTGATTGAATTAATTTGGGTCACTGCCCACTCCGGAGTTAGTCAGGCCATGATCACATGTTCCCATCTCTAGAGAAAGAAAGGAGCCTCATCCAATCCATGATCCACATGGATTGAGTCAAGGAGAAATAGTTCTCCAAAAGAATTCTAGGTGCTGTGACCCAGAGGAAGAAAAATGTATGATGGATGACCAAAACAGTAAATGTTGCCTCCAAATGTTTAAGATAAAACTAAAGTAACCCATGGCTTCTGTGTATAAGAGTTGGACCTCAAACAACTGTAGTTTCAGTATCAGACTCTCTCTGTTTGGAAAGCGAGGGAAGGTCCTATGGCTCTGGCAAAGGCAAACGTCCCAGGAGCTGTGGCAAAGTGTAGATGCCCCATGGCTTCCCCACAAAAACATCCTGAAACTTTTCTAGTACCTGCTGCCTTTCTGTGTTCAGAAATTTAACAATTAATGTAAGTGTCAGGGAAACCTTGCTGTCAGTTCAGCATTCTGTGCCTGAATTGACAACTGCATTTTTCACTGAGCCAGCCTTTAGTACTTCCAACTTTATTCATAATGTGTTTATTTTTGTATTACTAGCAAGACCCATGAGTGCCCATGTTTATTACATGTTCATTTTTGTGCTTTTATACACATCTTAGAATAAACAGGGAAATAGATTTTGGGGGGGGGACTTATTTTATGTTATTTGAATTTTTGAACTAGCGTTAGACTATGTAGAAGACTGACTCTGGCTTTAAACATCACTGCCTCGAGCAGGAAAACTGAACCCAGGGGTGTGCATGTCCCTCTGAGTCCACTTGTACCTCAAAGGGGCCAATGACTCAGAGTGTTAAGAACCACCGGCTTAAGCCCATGATGCGCAGAGCACCATTTTGCCCATCTTACTGGGAAGGCCATGGGACATGATGGTGACATGCAAGGGCTATGGAGACAGACTCAGAGTTGACTCAGCTCTACTTTGTGACCTAAGGCAAGTTACACAGTCTCTCTGTGCCTCATTGCTCTCATCTGTAACGCAGAGATAAAATACCTCCTACCTCAAAGGATTGTGGTAAGAATTAAAGGACATAATTCATGTCAAGTATTTAAACCAATAACTGATGTGTAGCACATGTTGAATAATTACTAATATCATAATTGTATGTACTTGGTTTTCATGTTTCTCTTCCCTGAATTTTCAAATTCTATTTGTTACAATATAACTAATCCACAGTTCACCCACCCTCAATATGTCAATCACCCACCATATATATTTACATAATGAGGACATATGCACCTGGAATTTGGGATTAAAAATTAACAAAATAAAATCTTTTATTTAATGTACTTGTATCTAGCACTGACTGTGTGTTGAGGCTGTTATTAAATACTTTACTAATATCAACCCATTAATCCTCATAATAATACTATGAAGTAGGTTCTACTATTATCCTTACTTTATAGATGAGGAAACTGAGGCCCAGAGAAGTTAAGTAACTTGCCTAAGGTTATACAGCTAGTAAGCATTAGATTTAGGATTTGAACCCTGAGAGCCTGATTCTGGAGTCTGGACCTTTACCCACTTGGCCATTTTCTTTTCTTCTTTACTGTTCAGTTGATAGAGAAGGAAGCGTTGAAAAAGAGAGAAATTAATTATCAACTTCTGACATGTTTTAAGCACATACTATGCTGGGGCTTTCACACCTACTTATTTCAATACTTTAATCTCCATTAGTACTTTTAAGAACAATCATAAAAAGATTTTTATAGAGCACTTAAATGTCAGAAATTATTTCATTTAATCCTCTAACAACCTTATGAAATAGATGCTATCATTATTGCCATTTTACAGATGAAGAAAGTAAAGCTTTAAAAGGTTCCATAACTTGCCCTAAGTCATGTGGGTAGTAAGTAGTGAAGCTGGGCTTCAAACCCAGATTATTTAGCTCTAAAACTCTTGCGTTTAACCACAACAGTCCCCTATCTCCCCAACCCTGTGGGGTAGGTAATATGATGATATTATTAAAAATTCACATGAATATTTATTCAGAATCCATTCAGAGGATACTGACCACTGACACTATTATCTACCACTTTGAAGATGGGAAAACGAATCTACAGAGACTAAATAGATCCTAGGCTGCCCCAATGAAGCATCCATCTAGACATTAGGAAAGCTAACTTCAGGCAAATTTGCGAAGCAAATGAGTATTTCCTTTGGGGTTTTGAAACTCTTTCAAACCCCTTCTCTCATCCTAGTAACTCTGACTCCCCATAGTGCTATTGGAAAATAATATATTCTCTCCAAATTATTATGATTCAATTAAGAACTCAAAATGGGTTAGAGAGGATATGATGAAATATAAATGTAGAGTTCTAAGAATGCTAATGCTGTCAGTAGACAGTTCAAAGGCAGGACGTTTCAGTTAAATAAGAATTTCTAACATTCTGATGTGTAGCTGAGGACAAGAACTCCTGCCACCCAGGGCAGAATAGTAGAGAAACTAGAAACTTTGAGAGAACTTTGGATTCAGAAATTAGAAATATGGAGAACATTTTAAGAGCAGACAACTCAGGGAATCTGATCTAATGGTAATAAACATCCAAAACGGAGTTTAATTTATGGAATTTCTGTTGACCAAGTCCAGAGATATTAAGGTTGAACTCCTAGGGCAGGTTCAACTTTAAACTGAGAGGAATGACTGATAGTAAACACCATGTAGTTCACATATGACGTTTATTAATTCTCGCAATTGCCTTGCTAAGTAGCCATTACCAACCTCTTTACTGATGAGGAAAAAGGCTACAAGAGTATCTAAGTCTCTTCCATAGAGGAGATAGAATTCATACCTAGTCTACCTGTTCCAAAGACCTCTTTTGTTTTTCTTATCATGCTGCCCCCTGGAGCAGAGAAAGAGCATGCCTCCTCCAGGATCACAATATACACTCCAATCGTGGAATACAATGGTGAACTACCAACGGCCAGGGTGAGAGAAGGAGTCAGTCAATACAGCAGAGACTGGGCCAACATAATACAGGAGAGTGTGTCTATAATTTATACAACGCATCATGCCCCTTAAACAAGAGTCCTTCAAAATGGCTCGTTGGCTATGCTAGGCTGCGTCGATTTCAGGTGCACCACATTCTACCCAAGTGGATCCAAATGATAAGATTCCTGGGCACTGATGGGGACACACTTTTCAGTGACCTCAATGAAGTCAACATGTTTGGATCCTTTTTCTCTGGTATTGACAAGTGTGACTTTTTGTTCTATGGGGGTTGTAAGTTCCAAGATTTGAGCTTGGGTTTAGGAGTAAGAAGATGAAGTTGTCCCTGATTTGGATATTCATGAATCCTCAGGCCAACGTACCATGATAATGTCACTGCCTATTAACATCTCATTACAAGGTCCTCAACAATGTGGTTTTGTTTTAAACAAACAAAAATGAGTCCCAATCTTTTAGACTTATATACTGAAATATTTGCAGGTTAAATCATATGATGTCATGATTTGCTTCAAAATAATATTAGAGGAGGGGAAGATTGGCCTTGAGCTGATATTAGTTGAAACTGGGTGGTCAGTACACAGGGGTTCATAATATCACTCTCTCTACTTGTGCGTATGTTTGAAATTTTCTGTAATAAAATCATTTTAAATGCATTCTTGCCATCAAGTTTTTGTTCATAATGTTTTGTCAATCTGCTATGCATTTCCCTTCCTCTTTTTGAAAACTCAGGTCCATATTCTCTGTGATTCTTTCTTTAGCTATTCCATCCCACAGACAGAATCCTCACCCTCCTCACACGTCATTACTTCTTTAAAGCACATATTAGAAAAGACAAAAGGTTGAAAATCAATGTGCTAAGCATCCACATTTATAAGTTAGAAAAAAATTCCAGCAAATTCAACCCAAACAGAAAGAAGATAATAAAGATAAGAGATGGAAACAACAATATAGAAAACATACAGTAGAAAAGATTACCTGGTTCTTTGAAAATTGATAACTCATGGCCTATTGTGACAATAAGCATTAACATTTAGGACAACTTTCTAGAAAATATACAATTTATCAAAATTGAATAAGAATTTTTTAAAAATCCAAAGAGGCCTGTTTCAGACAGTCAGTGAGTGGAATTCCAAAACAAAACTCAAAAGTAATGATGATCAAAAAAAGGAAACTGTAATTTAAAACTTTTCCACAAAGATAGCCCCAGGCTCAGATGACTTCATCAGTGAATTCTACCAAACATCTGTGGAAGAAATAATGCCAATCTCAAAACTCTTTCAGGGAATAGAAAAAGGGGAAACAAGCCCTGCATTGTTTTATGGGCTAGCATAACCTTGATACCAAAACCTGATAAATACATTTTAAGAAAGTAAAATTATAGGCTAATCATACTCATCAATATAAATGCAAAATTCCTAAACAAAATATTTGAAAACTTAATACAGAAATATATAAAAAGAATAGCATATGATAACCAAGTTAGGTTTATCCCAGGAAACAAAAGTAAATCCATCACTATAATTTGCCACGTTAGCAGAAAAAAGGATTTAAAAAATAATACGATCATGTTAATAGATGCATAAAAATACTTGATAGATTTCAACATAGGTTCACGGTTTTTAAAAACATTTTAGCAAAGTACAAATAAAAGTAAAAAACTTTAATCTGATAAATGATGTCTATAGTAAACCTAAGCAAGCATTATACTTAACAGCAAAAAGTTGGAAACTTCCTCCATGAGATGAGGTAAAAGACAGGACTCCCATTAACACCACTTCTATTTTACTAGAAGTAACATTTTACTAGAGTTCCTAGAGAGTGAAATAAGGCAAGAAAAAGAATAAGGATCAGAAAAGAATAAGTTAAACACATGTAAATTCAAAATTACTTATATATAATGTGATTACACATGTAAAAAATCCAACAAAACCTATAAATAAATTATTTAAATTACTGAGTTTAGCAGGATTGCTGGGAAAAGGTCATATTGTAAAATTCAGCTCCATTTTTCTATACCATTATCAACAGAAAATTAAATTTAATATACAATTTACAATAGCATCAAATATGTAGACATAAATCTAACAAAAGATGTGTAAAAAACACAAATTTATAAAACAGTATAGAGAAAAATTAAAGAAAGCCTAAATTAATAGAGAAAAAAATGTTTATTTATTGTAAGCTCGATATAGCAAAGATGTCAATTTTCTCTCACACAATTCTATAGACTAGATTACCCCCCAAAATCGCAAACGTTGTGTGTGCATAACTTGACAAGCTAATTATAAAATTTATATGAAAATGCAAGGTCCAAGAACAACTAATTACACTCTTGAAGAAGACAAGATTGGAGCAGTTCCTCTATGGGATATCAAGACGTATTAAAAAGTCACAGTAATTAACACACTGCGGTATTGATACAAGAATGAATTGATAGTGCACTGAAATAAAATATGGAGTCCAGAATCAAACCTATGCATATTTTGACAATTGGTTAACAATAAAGGCATATGTGAAGCAGTGGAGGAAAAGGATGGTGTTTTCAATAAGTGGATCTGGGGCAATGGTATAATCATACAATGGAATCTTACACGGCAACTAAAATGAATGAGCTACAGCTACGTGCAAGGAAATAATGTTGAGTGAAAGAAGCCAGACATAAATGAACATACATTACAATGCTGTATAAATAAAGTTCAATACATGGACAAAACTCAACAGTGTTTAGGGACACATATTTATGTGGTGAAACTATAAAGAAAGCTAAGAAAGAGAGTTCATATAAATTAGAATACTGGTTACCATAGGTGGGGAAGTTAAAGTATAGTGAGCAGGACAGGGCATGAAGGGGACTTCTGGAGTGCTGGCAATATTATATTTGTCAAAAAAGAGGTCAAACTAGGAGGTAATTACACCAAGGTTTGCTTTGTGATAAATCAGTGAGCCATATGTATGACGTCCATTTGTCTGTAGAGATTTCACTATAGAAAAGTTAAAAAGAAGAAGAAATGTATTCTCTGCTCATGCCCTTCCTGGAGGCATTAGGCACTGTGTCAATGTGCACAAAGATGCTGGCAAATTCGCGGATCTGCAAGTGCAACAGAAATTCTCCACCAGCTGATGATTCTCCATCATGAGTGCTAAGGACCACTGTGTCCACCCAGAACATGCGCAAGGTAGACAAGGTCACAAACAGGATCAACAATCAGTCTAAAACCTCTGCTATTTGGGGGCCATTTGAAGGGTGGGTGAGTCAGATGATTCCATTCTGCAACTGGTCAGGGCAGAGAGCTTCATCTCAAAGAACTTCTAACTAGAGTCATGGAGGTGGAACGCTTGTCATAAATAAATAGTAAAAACACCAATAATAACAAAAAGATGTAGAAGCTATTACATATGAAGAACCAACACCAAGATCTGACGAACAGTGGAAGAGAAACACGACCTTAATATGTTGTGCCTACACAAGCGAGGGAATGATAATATCATTGACAGAAATTAGAGAAATATAGAAGAGGCTGAGTTTGAGTTTTATACATACTGTGTGTATCAGCTAGCAGCCCAGTTGGATACAGATGGCACGATGGAGAGAACTGAAGAGAGTTTAACAAAGCATAAATGAAGGTACAAAGGTATGGGCTGTCAAGGAAACTAAAAAGAGATCGTGAAGCACCCCAACTGGCAAAGCAGAAAGTTGTTACCACCCCTAGGCCTGAAGCTTCCAGAGGAGAAGTTATAAGAACTCAGCAAGAGCTGTGAAAGTAGGAGAGGGCTGCCCAACAGCTGTGGCTTTGGATAGAGAGAGGGAGCCACTCAGGCTGGAGGGACCCAAGGGGATAAATACCCCAACTTCTCTCCCCTCCACCCTCCAATCTCTTGCTGATGCCTCCCAATGCCTGGACGCAATGAAATGCAGTCCAAGGAAGTCAGCCTCCTACAGCACAGAGCAGAGTGGAGAATGCGTATGGAGCTGCAAATGGGAAAACCCAGCACATGGACTTCAAGGCAGTGATGGGACACTCAAGTAGAAATTCCCACCCTGTCCTTAAAGATATGAGACTGGAACCCAAAGAGAGCTCAAACAAGACACCCTTCCTGCTCTCAGAGAAGTTACACTGCAGCTGGGAGAGGAGAAGGCTAAAAGACTTCAATATCTAATTGAGTTAAATGATGTGGGTCACATTATAAGTACCATATGAATGTAGAGGGAGGGACATGAGTAAGAACCAAAAATAGCATGGTTTCAGGTCAGACATGGAACTTAATCTGACCCTTCAGGATAGATGGTTTGGTTAAATAGAAGGGAAAGGACAGGACATTCCAGGAAAGGGAGAAAAATATAATTATAATAATAATCAGCATTTACTAAGTGCTAATTATGTGTCCGGCACTGTTCTTAGTGTTTTATATATAATACTACATTTAATACTCAGAACAATTCTATGAAACAGGTACTAGCAGGAGTCTGATTTAAAAGATGAGGACATTAAGGCACAGAGACGTTAAATAATGTTCCCAAGATTTAGGCACAGAGAAGTTAAGTAACTTCCTGAAAGTCACACAGCTAGTAAATGGCACAGCCAAAATTTGACTCCAGGGAATCAAGCTTCACAGCCTATGCTCTTAACCACTCTGCTATACTACCTCATACCATGAGAAGCACCATAACATGAGAAAAGGTACAGGCTTGGGAATGAGATTATTTTGGAACAGTAAAATAAATGTGCTAAAGCTGAGCTATGTGACACCCATCTTGTTTTAGACAAGCAGTGAGTGCGATTGCAAAAAATAGCTTCAGGATGATGAGGAGGAGGACAACAACAACGGCGATGGTGATGGTGATGATGATGATGATGATGATGATAGGCTTCTAGAATTCTTGTGAGCAGATAGAAGACAAGATTCACTGTTAAGGGCTGGGGTCATTATCCCGTTAGCAAAGTTTTAAGAAAAAAAGAACAGTACTGAAAAAGCAAATACTGGGAAGAATCTATGATGTGCTGATCACATGGTGCTTGATTAAGAGAAACTGGCTAAGGACCCAGAAACAAGCGCAATTCTATTGATGAAACTAGAAATAGCTAGAGAAGAACACTTTTTCAGTCAAACTGGCTTCAAGAATATCTTCTTCGTTTACTCACATAATCTTTCAACCAGTCTGTAAATTCTGATGAAACTTTTACCATGGATCAGTCTCTATGCCAGCCTTGACAGACACAATGACAGACAACATGCACACAAACTACACCCAGTAGGAGCCTAAAGTGCAGAACACAAACAGGTGAACAAATCATTACAATAGATAGGAATGAGTGCTGTTTTTATACAGCGCTTACTCTGCGACAGTCACTGTTCTAAGCATACTACACATATTAATTTACTTGATTCTCAAAGAAATTTCTGTGAGGTAAGTACCATTATTTATTGCCATTTTCCAGATAAGAAAACTGAGTCATGAAGAAAAGAGTTTGCTCAGAGCGATACAGTTAGGAAATGGCAGAGTCAGGATTCTAACCTAGGCACTCTGGCTCCAGAGCCCACAGTATTTACCTTCATGCTATGCTGTCCTTAATTGCGCGCACACACACACACACACACGCACACGCGTCACCAGACAGTCTGAGAGCATCAGAAAAGGCTCTCCAAAGGAAAAGATATCTCAGCTGAGAACTAAATGGGATTAGCCAGAGGAGAAAAGAGAAAGAGTGTTCCAGGCAGAGACACAGCCTGAAACTGCAAGTGGCTCAGTAAAACTGGAGTAAGGATTTTGAAGAAGAAATTGGAGAGATATGAGGCTGTAGGCAAGAAGCCAGCTTGTGACAAGACTTATAAACCATGCCAAAGAGTCTGGACAATGGAAGCCATTGGAGGATGTTGGGATGGGGATGGGAGATGACATAATCAGATTTGTAAATTCAGAAAGAATTCTTGCTACAATGAGGAGAATCAACTGGAAGGGGGTACACTGGAGGAAGGAGACTACTTAAGAGGTTATTATAACACTGCCGGCAAGAAATAAAGACGAAGCGGACTTGGAGGATAGATGTGGGGGAGGAGGGATCAGAACTCAGGGATGATGCCCAGATTTCTGGCTTGAACATCTGGAATAACAGTGGTGTCATTTATTCAGATAAATAACATGGAAGAAGGAGCAGCTTAGGGTGAAAAAAAGGGAGGGGAAATATAGAAATAAATGATGCACAATCTTATTATTAATCTACTATATGCTTATTACACGTTATTTCTCCCCCAGATTCATAAATCTAATCAGATGAAATATTAGATGCAGGGAAACGGAGCATTTATACATTAGCAGTGGGATATAATTGGTACGACCACTTTTAAGATCAATTTAGTGATAAAGTTGAAAAGCATACTTGTCAAACCAGCAATAACATTTCCAGGTACCTCATCTAAAGAGAGTCTTATCATGTGCTAAAGGCGACTCATACCAGAATGTTCATTGGATCACTGTTTCTGACAACAACTTAACTGTCCCCTAGTGTAAAAATGGTTAAATAAGTGTAATTTATTCATACAGTGGAATACTCTACACAAATTTAAATGAATGAATTAGATGTGTATATATTAGCATGGATGAATCTCAGAGACACAATTTCAAGTGATAAAGCAAGCTGCAAAAGATACATACAGAATGATACCATCTACGTAATTTTTAAACAAAAAATAGTTATACGTATACTATTTATGGATACATGCATATGTTCCTAAAAGTAAAAATGCACATATGGGAATGATATACACCAATTTCAGAACAATGGTTATCTCCGGGAAGGGGGAAAGTGAGAGAAGAGGTGGGAGGGATAGAACTTTAGCTGTATCTGTGTCATTTTTTACTGAGCAAAATCTAAGTTTTAACAAGGAAAAAGGAGGGGCTGGCCTGGTGGCACAGTGGTTAAGTTCACACATTCCACTTCTCAGCAGCCTGGGGTTCGCTGGTTCAGATCCCGGGTGCGGACATGGCACCGCTTGGCACACCACGCTGTGGTAGGCATCCCACGTATAAAGTAGAGGAAGATGGGCACGGATGTTAGATCAGGGCCAGGATTCCTCAGCAAAAAAGAGGAGGACTGGCAGTAGTTAGCTCAGGGCTAATCTTCCTCAGAAAAATAAAATAAAATGGAAAAAGGAAAGGAAGGATTCATTTGAAAAGCTATAAAAAGAATACCTTTTTTTAAATTTAGGTTTGTTGAAGTATAATTTACACATCATAAAATTTAGCCTTTTAGGTAAGAGTTTGATGAGATTTGGCAACATACAGTTGTGTAACCACTAACATAACTGAAAAACAGTTCCATTACCAACAAAAGTTCCCTCGTACCCCTTATGGTCAATGACCTCCCCTTACCACCAACCCCTGGCAACCACTGCTCTGTCCCTACAGTTTGCCTTTTCCAGAATGTCATGTAAGTGAGCCCATATAGTATGTAGCTCTTTGTGTCTGGCTTTTTTCTCTTAGCATAACGCTTTTGAGGTTTATCCACATAGCTGCATGTACCCGTAATTCATTCCTTTTTATTACTTAGTAGTATTCCCTTGAATATAGATACCACAATTTGTTCATTCATTTACCAGTTTATGGGCATTTGGGATGTTTCTCAGCTTGGCCTACTATGAATAAAGCTGCTATAAACATTTGAGCACAGGTTTTTGTGAACACATATTTTTTTATTTCTCTTGGGTGGAGTGGAATTGTTGGGAATTTTGGTAAGGATATGTTTAACTTCTTAAGAATGTGTGATACTGTTTTCCAAAGTGGCTGTACCATTTTCCAACTCCACTGGCTCCACATCCACACCAGCACTTTTTATTGTCTGTTTTTCATTTCGCCCATTCTAGTTAGTATATTGCTTTTAGTTTGCATTTCCCTGATGACCTATGATGTTAAGCATCTTTTCATGTGCTCATTTCCCATCTAGATATCTTCTTTGGTGAAGGGTATATTCACATCCTCTGCCCATTTTTTAATTCGGTTGTTTGCCTTATTTTTTACTTGTAGGATTTCTTTATATATTCTGGACACAAGTCCTTTATGAGATATTTGTTTTGCAAATATTTTCTCCCAGTTGTGGCTTGTCTCTTCATTTTCTTAGCAGCGTATTTCAAAGATCAGAAGTTTTAAAATTTTGATGAAGCACAATTTATCAACTTTTTCTTTTCTGGTTTGTGTTTTTCATGTCCTATCCAAGAAGATTTTGCCTAACCTAATGTCACCATAATGTTCTTATATGTTTTTTCAAAGATATTTTGTAGTTTTTGTTCTTACATTTAGATCTGTGATACATTTTGAGTTTATTTTTGCATATGGAAATACAAGTTCTTTGGATTAGACAACAGACCATTTATTACTCAGCATCTTAGCACCAGTTCTCATGCCCAGTTCCCCACAGGGCAACACAATGAGAGCCTGATGTTACCCTGAGATGCAGCAGGGTTAAAACCATAGGGGAGGACCCCAAAATTATGAGACTCAGAGCTTATAAAAGGACTGATGGCAATCTGCCCATTCTTTTCTCAAGAGAATGGGAGAGATTTTTACTCTGAATGTAAACAAATCATCTTTGGGGGAGAAGTGATGAGTTTCTTTTTGTTTTTCCTCTTTTATCTCCCAGGTTTCACCCAAGGGTGACCCAAGTGACGAACCGTGCAGCAGGTACAGGCAGCAAAAAACTCCAAGAGAAACATGGCCTTGAGGACCAGGAAGACAGGCACCTGAGAGCCAGAAAGTGTGTGGGAATCTTCATTTTTTCTTTCTTGTTTCTTTTCCAGCCTTGCCCCAAGGTTAGCCCCAGACCTGGGGCTGTACTACAGTGGTGGTGGTGGAGCAGGAATCTAAAACCTCAAGAGATAACCTATCATTCTGAACAGAGGGGCTGGGGAAAGGGGCCTTGTCATCTTAAGACTGTGGGGGAATCTCTGTCGTTTTTTTCTCTCTTTCTCCTCATTGCTTGGCCCCATGGGTGGCTGCGGTCATGTAGAACTGCATGACAGTGCAGGTGGCTAAAATTATAATAGAAATCTGCCCTTACAGGCAGAGGATGAGGAAAAGAGGTCCCCTGGAGCCAGAGAGTGTGAGAGAAATCTTAGAGACCAGGAAGATAGAAAGAGATGTCTAATTCTTTATATGAACTGACTCATTCCTGGGCTCACCCTCTAATCTACACATGCTCAGAACTAACCTAAAGCAGCACTGTAAAGCCTTTGAAAATTGAACTGACACAGAAGGCAAAATGGAACTTGCAGCCTGACTATAGCCAAGCTGATTGCCTACTAAAACAAACAAACAAAAATCAACATTGTCCAGAGAATTTTAACAGGACTGAGAGACTCACAACCTAATATTCAAAATGTTCAGGATACAATCCAAAGTTACTCAACATACAAAGAACCAGGAAACTGTGACCAATTTTTGAGGGAACAGAAAATCAAGAGATGCCAACCCCAAAATGACCTAGATATTGGAAATATCAAAGACTTTAAAGTAGCCACTATATCCATGCTTCATGAAGATAGTCCTTAGCGAATAGAATACAGAAGTCCTTGAAAAATAATAGAAACAATAGCAAAGACTCAAGCAGAAATTTTAGGACTGAAAAGTATATCTGAAACAAAAATGCCACTGGATGGCTTCATAGCAGAATGGAGATAATGGCAAAGGAAAGAGCCAGTGAAACTGAAGATTAGACTGAAAAGAAATTATAGAAGTTGTCCAATCTGAAGAACACAGAGCAGGGAGAAATGAACAGAGCATTGTCAAATACTCTAAGATTTGTGTCACTGGAGTCCCAGAACAACAAGAGAAATAAGTTAGTACAAAAAGACTATTTGCAGAAAAAATGGTAGAACTTCCCTAACTTGGTAGAAAGACATAAATGTACAGATTCAAGAAGCTCAGAAAACTCCAAACAAGATAAATGCAAAAAAGAAATCATGCCAGATACATCAAATCAAACTTGTGAACACCAAAGACTTTTTTTCTTAAATCTTAAAAGCAGACAGAAAAAAATGGCACATTACAAATAGGGAAACAACTATTTGAACGACTGCTGATGTCTCATCAGAAATCATGGAGACCAGAAGAAAGTGGAATCACATTTTTAAACGCTGAAAGAAAAGAACTGTCAATCCAGAAGTCTATATTCAGTGAAAATATCCTTCAGGAATGACAGTGAAATAAAGACATTCTCACATGAAGGAAAAATAAGAGAATTCGTCACCAACAGACCTGCTCTAAAAGTGACAAAAGAAGTTCTTAAGGCTGAAAGGAAATTATGCCAAAAGGACACTTGGAACTTCAGGAATGAAGGAAGAATAACAGAAATGGTAAATATCCAGGTAAATATCATAGACTCTTTTTCCCCTTTAATTTATTTAAAATATATATGACTGTTGAGAACAAAAATTTTAACCTTCTCTGGTGGGGATTTCAATATATGTAGATGTAATACTTAAGACAATTATAACATAAAGGGTGGAGGGTAAATGGATTCATATAGTTTTAGGCTTGAAATAAAGGGCTGGCAACTCCAGAAAAAAGAGGACCTAGCATGCAGAGATGCTTTGGCAATGCATTTTCATACGATACCTACATGCTATTAAATTCTTTCACAAAAATCTGACGTTTAAATGTGTTGATATGAGGGGAAAATGTATTTAAATTATTTTGATAAAGAAATAATTTTTTCCTACATCGCTAACGTTTATTTATCCTTTATTTATCAACTTCTTTGTCTGAAGTGATATAGAACAAACATGAAAATGGGGTGACAGAAACAACAAGGAAGGATGAAAGTCATTTCATCATAAATTTAAAGAGTGGAAAAGTTTATCAGTGTACTACCAACAGTGAAATTTTAAAAGAAAACCATTACATTATGTTTTTGGTGTCCAATGGAATAGTAATTTCAGATCCATCATGATCTGTCTCAAAAATATATGACTAAGACCTTCTTCAGCAGTGATAAAGTTTATCCCATCTCTTTTTGTCCTTGAAGTTACAGTCTATTCACCTCGCAAAATTTTACCTTATCCTAATATGTTTTTATGCTTGCAAGTCTTTTATTGATCATTTATCATATTTCTTTGCAATATAATATTTGTAAATTGAATTTTAACTTTTTTAAACTTCTGTGGTTAAAAGATTGTATGTGTTAAAAATACTATTCCTGTTGTGTTATCATTACAATATTTTGTACACAAATTATCACAACAACTTAAATATATCATGAATTTTGAAGAATGCTTATAGACAAAAACAATTTTAACATATCTCTTGAGAAATGACATTTTCCCCATTTGCTTAACGTATCCATGTATGACTATTATTTATTGCTTGAATGAGACAGCATCAATTCTATTCTTGTTTTCATTTATGTGGACATAACGTAAGCACTAAGAAACTCTATTCACATGAGTAAGTAGATGAGAAGGAGAAAAGCTAGGTTATAGCAATATCACCCAATTCTTTGAACTCACTCCAAATTATGTGCCAAAAATTACATAGAAATCTATTGTGAAAATTATTCATAATGATCTAGCAGCTGACAACTAGTCCCTCCTTCAATTTTTCTGAAAACAAAGAATTGTTCTCAATCTGACTTTTAAAAGAATATATTGACCTGGAGAATTACTGTCTGCTAATAAGTATTCCACTACAGATGCAAGAAGAAAGTGTCCTCACACTTTCTGTCTGTCTGACTGTGGGAGCTGAGATTGAATGGGGGAATATAGGAGAAAAACACATGGTAATACAGGGAAAAATAGAGAGAATTTTTGCAACTCAAAAACAACCTTCTAAACAGTGAAAAGGCTCCAAAAGAGAATCTAAGATTTGAGTCAAAAAAAAAGAATTTATTATCCAACCATTATAGACATTCACTTTCACAATGTCTGGGAAATATTGTGGCAATACTAGGATTTATCAAATCTTTGTTTTGTTTTCATTTAGAAGAACCTTGCTTTACCTGAGATAACTCTTAAAGGATTAGCAAAATGGAAACATTAATTTAACATAAAATATTTTTGATAAAACACTTTTATTTCATATGCTTTATATGTTTTTGCCAAATCTTGGAGTTGCAGGTATAAATTATTCAATTATAGAAAATGTGCTGTTGGCCACACAATCTAATTAGTAAAGTCAATCTTCATTGCCAAGCCAATCATCTAAATAAAATGCACTTTGAGAAAAAGTCTGAGTTAATTTTCAATTCAAATAAATCTGTTAATGTATGTACATTGATGAATATTTTTTAAAAACTGAGAAATAGATTATTAAATGTATCTCATCAGCTCAATTATTAAAAGCAATCAAGGTTAAAATGATGCAGGAACTAATAGAATTAGTTTATATTTTTATAATGTCATAAAACCAAGAATAAATCTATATAGCTTTTCTCATTACTCAATTCATAATAGTAAAACATAATAAATATTATTTATGAATTAGAATATGACAAAAAAGCACAGTATTCCTTTAATAAATATATGCATGTACCAAACTTGGGTTTTCAGCTTTCAGGAATAACTAAATAAGAACCACATATAAAAATTCTGTAATAGCTCTAATCAGTTTTTTTGATATCATAATGAAAGTTTTTCCTATATATTTAATGAAAAATAAAAGTACATGCTGTTAAAAATTGATCAGTCCAGGGGCCAGCCCCGTGGTCCAGTGGTTAAGTTAGCGTACTCCACTTGGCAGCCCAGGGTTTGGCTGGTTCGGATCCTGGGCACGGACCTAGCACCGCTCATCAGGCCATGCTGACGCAGCATCCCACACAGCACAACCAGAAGGACCTACAACTAGAATATACAACTATGTACTGGGGGGTTTTGGAGAGAAGAAGAAGAAAAAAAAAGGTTGGCAACAGATGTTAGCTCAGGTGCCAATCTGAAAAGAAAAAAAAAATTGATCAGTCCAGCAGCTAGCACATAATTTTATTTTTTGTTAATAAGAGGCAGAAAACATTAACCATGTTAAAAGAGGAAATAAGTTCAGGATTAAAATATTTATATACTTCATGATAGAATTTGATAAAATGAGCATATCAGACAAGATAGGCTAGGTCATGCTGCAGTAACAAACAACAAAATTGTATGACTTAAAATAACAGGTATGTGGAACTTAATACAACAAAGGCTGATTTCTAACCTAAGCTATGTGCACACTGTGGCTGGCAGAACAAGATCTGCTCCCCATAAGCACTCAGGCACCCAGGCTGACAGAGCAATGACCCTCTGTGCCAAAGGGACACTTCTGTTCATAAGTCATTGGCCAGAAATAGTCACATTTGGTTTTTTCCCTTAGGAAGATCAGCCCTGAGCTAACATCTGTTGCCAATCTTCCTCTCTTTTTTTGCTTGAGGAAGATTAGCCCTGAGCTATTACCCATGACAATCTTTCTCCACTTTTTGTGTGGGTCACCACCACAGCATGGCTGACAAGTGGTGTAGGTCGCACCTGGGATCTGAACCCATGAACCCAGGCCACCACAAAGCGGAGCATGCTGAACTTAACCAATATGCCAAGGGGCCAGACTCATAGTTCTTACCCAATACCAAGGTTGCCATTAAATGCACTCCAACTCTATGCCTGGAAAGGGGGAAATGGGAAATATTTGGAGAACTGTATCAGTGATTTTCACAATACATTTAACCTTCATTGAACAACACTTCCCAAATCTAAAATAATGTATGACTTTTTTTATAACTTATTCCAGTGAAATGCAAAAAATATGATTGTCCCTTAAAACAATCCATTTTATATTTAAGATAATCAGTATCACTAACCTCTACTATTTCAGCTGTTGAAGTTGCTTTCCTTTCCAGATAATGACACCTCCTATGGATAAGTATTGAGGAGAGCTGAAAAGAAGTGCTTATGTTTAAATATCTAAAAAAAAAAGTAGGGTTCAATATTTTTTTCAATGCTGGCTTTGCTTTGCTCTCGCCACACTCTCCTTCAATAACAATACACTTCTTAATAAGGAGATGGAAGAGACATAAGCATTAACGGAAATTTACCAGCACTCCCACATTCACACTCACACAGGAGATCTGATTTCAGAAAATCATAACAAATATCCAATTACCATATTTCTAACAGCCACACTTCACCCTTACCTGGAATATACGTAAGACAGGAAAAGACAGGAAGCCTAAGAGGGGTTTATGGTGCCTTGATGGGTCATTAAAGGAAGCTTCCCCCTAAACATTCTGAATTGTCTCTTTGTAATCCTGGAGGGTTTTATACCCTGGGTGAGGGATATACCCGCTTTTGTAAAATGCAGAAACAGGAAAGAACCTACATGATGCTAGGAAACAGTACTTGTGGAAATAGGGGATCTGTAAATTAACTTACTTAAAGGAGTAAGTACCCACCTGCCCCTTGGACAGTGCCACACAATAAGAAGTTGAAGTTGCTGTGAGCTTCAATTCTTGCTCTGTCTAATGGCAAGGAATAGTTGCCATAGAGTATGATGAATAACAAAATTGCTTACAGCAGAGGCTTTCCATTTTACCACAACCCAGAGCAAGAAGTATTATTTTACATTATGGTCCAATACACACATACACACACATATTGTTTCATGAAACAATAATTACCCTCACTACATGTGATGTACTCTGATATTTCCTTTTTTCTTTCTTTTTTTTTTTTTTTGGTGAGGAAGATTCACCCAGAGCTAACACCTGTTGCCAATCTTACACTTTCTGTATGTGAACCACTGCCGCCACAGCATGGTCACTGACAAGTGGTGTATGTCTGCGCCTGGGAAGAGAACCTGGGCCGCCAAAGCAGAGCATGCCAAACTCAACCACTAGGCCAGCAGGGCTGGCCCTCTAACATCTTTTAACGCTGGTCACAACCCACTAAACTGATTTCGAAACAAACTAATGATTCATAGCCTGCAATTTTAAAACACTGGGCTACAGAAAATAGAAATATGTAAGGCAATCTCCGATTATAAGGTAATCTCTGATTATACGACAAGTCCTTAAGTTCGGAGGTACAAGTGGGTAAGCCAAGGTCTGGGAAGTCAATGTCCATAGAAGGTCAAATTTTATTCTGTTATGTTAGTTTATCCATCCTAATATTCGAACTTCCCCATTGGTCAGTAACAGTTTCAATGAGCCAATATCATAGGCATGCTGTTTCCAAATCTGTGGGAGACTGGAAAATGTTCCCCAAAGATATCAGGCCCGAATCCCCAGAACTTGTAAATGGTACTCTATCTGGGAAAGGGGCCTTTGTAATACAAGTAAGTTAAGGGTGCTGAGATGGGGAGACTGTCCTGGATTAACCAAGTGGGTCCTAAATCTAACTGCATGTGTCCCTGTAAGAGGATGCAGTAGGAGATCTGACACACGTAGAGGAGAAGGTGATGTGTTGAGGAAGCAGAGAGATATTTGAAGATGCTGGCCCTGAACACTGGAGTGATCTTAGAAGAAAATTTAGGAAGTACACTCTTTGACATCAGTCTTAGCAGTATCTTTTTGAATATCAAGTCTCCTTAGGAAAGGGAAACAAAAGAAAAAACTAACAAATGGGACTACATTAAACTAAAAAGCTTCTGCACAGCAAGGAAACCATAGACAAAAAAAAAAAAACAACCCATCAAATGGGAGAAAATACTTCCAATATTTTCCAATATCAGGGGTTAACTTTCAAAACATATAAAGAACTCATACAACTGAACAACAACAAAAATGCACAACCCAATCAAAAAATGGGCAGAGGATATGAACAGACATTTTTCCAAAGAAGATATACAGATGGCCAATAAACACATGAAAAGATGTTCAACATCACTAATTATTTGGGAAATACAAATCAAAACTATGTTGAGATATCACCTCACACCTGTCAGAATCGCTATTATTAAAAAGACAAGAAATAACAAATATTGGAGAGGATGTGGAGAAAAGGAAACCCTCATACACTGCTGGTGGGAATGCAACCTAGTGCAGCCACTATGGAAAACAGTATGGAGATTTCTCAAAAAATTAAAAATAGAAATACCATATGATCCAGCCGTCTCACTACTGGGTATTTATCCAAAGAATAGGAAATCAACCATTCAAAAAGATTTATGCACCCCTATGGTCATTGCAGCATCATCCACAATAGCCAAGACATGGAAGCAACCCAAATACCCATGAATGGATGATGGATAAAGAAGACGGAATACACACACAATGGAATACTACTTAGCCACAAAAAAGACAAAATTTTGCCATTTGCGACAACATGGATGGACCTTGAGGGTATTATGCAAAGCGAAATAAGTCAAACAGAGAAAGACAAATACCATACGATTTCACTCATATATGGAAGATAAAAAACAAACACACAGATACAGAGAACAGATTGGTGGTTACCAGTGGGGAAGAGGGTGGGAGGAGGGTGAAAGGGATAAAGGGACACATATGTATGGTGATGAAGGAAAATTAGACTTTTAGTAGTGAACATGATGCAGTCTACTCAGAAGCTGAAATACAGTGATGTACACCTGAAATTTATGTAATGTTATAAACCAATGTGGCCTCAATGAAATAAAAATAAATAAATACACGAAAAAGATTGGAGTGATGTGGCCACATGTCCATGAATGCCAGCAACCACCAGAAGCTGGAAGAGTCAAAGAACTGATTCTACCCTACAGCCTCTGGAGGGAGCCTGGCCCAGTCAACACCTTGATTTTGGCCCAGTGATACTGATTTGGACTTCTACCTCCAGAACTGTAAGAGAATAAAGTTCTGACGTGTTTTTTTTTTTTTTTCTTTTTCTTTTTTTGCTGAGGAAGACTAGCCCTGAGCTAACATCTGTTGCCAATCTTCCTCTTTTTTTTCGCTTGAGGAAGATTAGCCCTGAGCTAATATCTGTGCCAGTCTTCCTCTATTTTGTATGTGGGTCATAGTCAATGCACGGCTGACAAGTGGTGTAGGTCTGCGCCTGAGATCCAAAACCACAAACCCAGGCCACTAAAGCAGAGTGCACTGAACTTAACCACTAGGCCACAAGGCTGGCCCCAAAGTTCTGATGTTTTAAGTCATGAAATCTGTGGCATTTTGTTACAGCAGGCTCAGGAAACTAATACAAACCCCATGAACTCGACTCAATGAGAGTCATCATGTGAACTGCCCAGAGTACACAGCCACCTGTAACTGTTCATAAATTGCTGTTTCAAGAAAGAGTTATGGTAGCTTAGAGAAATTCACAAAACAAGCTGATAGCACAAATTATAAATAGGTGAAAGGGAAAAACCAAAGACAGACATAGAAAATGGAGCCAACAACTAAGTTTATGCAAATATAATATAATAGTTCTTTCCATGAGTCCACCACAAATTTGGCTTTAAACTTTCTAACAGCCAACATGCCAAAGGAAGCCTCCTTGTTTATGATTCAGTGGCCACTAGATTAAAACAAGCCGACTTCACAGAAAAAAACAAAAGACAAGGTGAAATTTTCAGCCCAGACTTTTTTTGGACTGAACTATGCATGGGATACTCATTACACCCCGCGTAAATGTAACTGTAGTCTAAGTTGTTACACCGGATCCAAGTTTATGAGGCTACTTAATATATCATAGGTTAATAACATGCCAAAATTTAACTTGACAAAAGCAAATTCTATAGTAAAGAGTGACAAAATGTCAAAACACAACTTGACAAAACAAAATTCTGGGGCCGCCCTGTGGCCGAGTGGTTAAGTTCTAGCGCTCCGCTTCGGTGGCCCAGGGCTTTGTGGGTTCAGATCCCAGACGCCGACATAGCACCACTCAAGCCATGCTGAGGCGGCGTCCCACATGCCACAACTAGAAGGACCCACAACTAAAAACACACAACTATGTCCCGGGGGGCTTTGGGGAGAAAAAGGAAAAATAAAATCTTTAAAAAAAAAATTCTATAGGAGGGAAGGAGGTGTTACTAGAATACTCTCTGGGTATATAGCTTGCTACTGATTTGCCTTAATTCCGGGGAACATTTTAGAGTATTTATGAAAGGCCTTTAATAATGCTCAGAAAATAAGCAGTGTTCGCAGGTGAACTATCTAACATTCAATAAATGCTCCATACAATGCCTACGGGATGTGGCTTGCTTGAGGGCAATTTTAATATGAAGTGGAATACTTAGTGTTTCTACTATCTGCCAAGCAGCGTCTACGTAACTACTGAGGAGTCAGCTAAATGTCCCATCCCTACTCCCTGAAGAAGCTTCACGGCCAGCGGGGGAGAGGGAGAGACAGCAGCTCCAAACAGCGCCCCTCATCCAGCAAAAGGGTTTCAAGAATGGCCTCGCCGAGGTGACACTAATCGACTGTCAGAGGATGAGTAGATAAGTGGAAGGAGAGGGGAATGGCACCCCAAGGGGGTGAGACGACTCTTCAGGGGCTAGGGTCAAGCAATGCCCTTGAACATAGACCTAGTCTGGTTGAAAAGAGAAAGAAAACAGAAAAAACGCGGAAGAAAAGACAAAAGAAAGTGCACTTCATCCTCCACCACACGGCTCACGCATAATCATTGCTTGAGATGTTTTGGGGACAGCTGTGCAGTTATTTCTAACAAAATACAGTTCGCAAACCCCGCAAGTCCCTCCAGAAAAGCCAGACCTCTCTCTCCCGGACCTACCATCCCCTCTAGCCCTCCCCACAAACGGAAGCGCACCGCTTACTGCGCAGGCGCCAGTTATGACCTCCGAGGCTTCCAAGAGAGGGCGCTAGTAGTTCCGGGTCCTTCACTGGGGCTCCCCTCTGGCCCCCGAACTTCCGTTTCTCTACTGCTCTCCGTGGTGGGCTTGGCCAGGAGCTCGGCGCCAGGGTGGGGGCGGGCCTTCCGGAAAGGGGCACGCGGGAGAGCAAGGTCACGGCGAGGTAAGGCAGTCCGTGACTTTTCGGGGCTCTCTACTGGAATGTGGGCGGTGGCTTTAGAGGTCCTACGGGGGTCTCCAACCTTGTAGAGTCGCCAAGAATAAGATGAGTCAGTTTTATTATTAACCAGCTCGGGGGTCTCATGTAAAGAACTTGGCCTTTTCCTGCGTAAATTGGGAATTTACCAAATGCCGGACTCTAGCGTGGTTTCCTCTCCGGCGCAGTTACTCTTCCTGATTAGGCAGCATTCAAGGCTCCGTTTCTCTGCTCATCAGACCGCCTTCTGCACGTATCTTTGTCTGGAGGATGCAGGTTAATTTTGTTACCAGCTTAAGAAAAATATAACAAAGTGACACTTAAGAAAAATGTTCTTGAAATGCGCTACCGATTCAAACGTCGGTTGACACTTGCTTCCATCACGGGTAGGCGTGATCGAGTCAGTTGGAGGGGGTTGGGATGTTCTTGTTGAGCTGAATAAAGCTGGCGTATATTCAGAGCCGCTCAAGTCTCTACGACCAAGTGAAGTAATCGGTACTGGGCTTTTTAAAAATAATAAATCCCGTGTTTAGATTGTGCCTCTGTGAAACACGTGTGCGCAGTGTGTGAGTTCCTGAGGCCTGATGATGATTATGACAGGCGCTGGGCCATGAGTTTTGCATGTCAGCCTCACAACGCAGTGAGGTAGTGTAACTGTCCTCATGTAGCAGATGAGGAAACTGAGGCAAAGAATACGTACTGCTACAAATACGGTATGGCCATTAGAGCGCAGAGGCAAGATTCCAACCAGCTTTTCTCCTCCAAGGCTGGTGCTCTCCACCAACCAGTGGTTTTTGAGAAACTGGAGAAAGCACTCTCTCCCAAGCAGAATTTGCACACACACATACACACACATTTAAGCACACACCTTTAAAATTCCACGGGATTCAGCCCTGAGGGATACCCGCGTAGAGAACTCCTGCACTTCATCTGCACTCGTCAAAGAAAAAAGGCAAACCTAAACCAAAGCCAATTATTGAAATACACCTGACCTTTTAAAATGTGTCAGAACTATCAGAAAGATCAAAGGAACTTACCCTTTTATGCAAAAGTAAAAATATGGGAATTTTCTCGTGTGGCTTAACGTGTTTTGCTCCAGCACATCTGAATAATTTGTTTTTGGTTAACATTTTCAACTCTGGTTAATTTTTCTTCATGATACTGTTTTCTTTAGTTCACATTTAAAGAAAAGTGACAGTTTTAAGTGACTATTTTGTACCCCTTAGAATGGCTTCATGTGAATAAAAATCTAATTGACATGTGAATTATTTGCCTTTTACTTTAATGTCTTTCACATGGTCATCTTTTTTGGGGGGGTGGTGAGGAAGAGTGGCCCTGGGCTAACATCTGTGCCAGTCTTCCTCTATTTTGTATGTGGGTCGCCTCCACAGTATCACTTGATGAGTGGTGTGTAGGTCTGCACCTGGGATCCAAACCTGTGAACCCAGGGCTGCCAAAGCAGAGCACACGAGTTTAACCACTGGGCTGGCTCCATCATACTCTTTTTTTTTTTTTAAGATAAAATTGGGCGGCCTGGGGTTCACCAGTTTGGATCCCAGGTGTGGACATGGCACTGCTTGGCAAGCCATGCTGTGGTAGGCATCCCACATATAAAGTAGAGGAAGATGGGCATAGATGTTAGCTCAGGGCCAGTCTTCCTCAGTAAAAAGAGGAAGATTGGTAGCAGTTAGCTCAGGGCTAATCTTCCTCAAAAAAAAAAAAAGATAAAATTGAAAGATTCTGTAAAGAGGCCTAACAGGGTCCTGAAAAATCCTAAGTAAGGCTTTCCAATGTTTAAAAAATGTAAAGCTTATAAAAAGTGGCAACTTGCCAATCTTAAGACAAATATTTATGGACAGCAGAACTTTTTAGGTGTTTTAGCTTATGTTTAAAAGAAAAAGAGGGCCAGCCCGGTGGTGTAGTGGTTGGGTTGGCGTGATCTGCTTTCGCAGCCCAGTTCAGATCCCACACACGGACCTACACACCACTCATCAGGCCATGCTGTGGTGGCATCCCACATACAAAATAGAGGATAATTGGCACAGATGTTAGCTCAAGGACAATCTTCCTCACCTCCCGCTCCCACCCCCCGAAAAAGAAAAGTACACCCACCACCTATGCCATTCTTCATCAGAGGCATAGATGTTTGTGCTCTGTGGAAGGAGACTACAAAGTGGTAATTGATAACTGTTAGGACCGTTTTCATTTTCCTTCTATTTAGCAAGTGGTTCTTTATTTCTGGTAAGCGATGCAGGTTTGAAGAGGTTTATTCTCTTCATCATATAAGTTTAGGACTTGGATTTTGTGGTAAAACCACGTTCCAGTGGATTCTAATGGGACTTTATTTATGAGCCTGTTTCCCAGTAATTCGCTTCATTCCAAAGTGGGCATGGAGGTAACTTAGGATTGTGATGGTTTTGGTGGCCACTGTAGTAATGAGTCCCTTTCTCCCTACTACCTGTCAAGTTACCAAGCTGTTGGTCCCCTCCCCTATATATTAGTCTTTGTAAGTGAGGATAACATTCCAGGGAGGTACAGGTTTAACTGCACAGAGTATGATCTCTTTTTTTGCATGATTAAATGAGAATAAGGGATAGACAAATGTGTCTGTATAGAACATGAGCACCAAATCTGCAAACAGGTTTAGGTTTTTTGTTTTTTATTAGATTACCATTTACTGAGTACCATTGTCTTACTTTTTTCTCACAATAGCCCTGCAAGCTTTGTTTTCTGAAAAGGAAACTCAGATTTAGAGAGAACAGATAATTGTTCAAAATAACCCAGCTAATAAGTGGCACAGCCAGTACTCAAACCTAAGCCTCAGGATTCCATGCTGCCTCTTCATTTAAAAATGAAGTGATTTGGGATTCAGAACATATTTTCCTGAAAACATTGCAACAGAATGATAGTTCTTAGACTGCCTTACAAATAACTGATTGTGGAAATACTGTGCAATTGGAACAGAAATCTATTCTGATACTATAATAGTAATTAAGCAAAGCAAAGTTGATTAATAAACTGTTTTTAGTTTTTTTATCTGTTGTTTGGAAAAAGATAACAAAAGGGAAGGAAGAGAAAAGATAAAGCATGCAAAGAAACTTTTTGTAACTTCTGAAGGCAACTTCTAGACATTTGCAAGGCCTTGAGAGTGATATAGCACTGATTTGTTACTATTTTCTATTTATGCATTATACTGTTAATGACTTGTTTCTCATTGATGAAAATATAACCCTAACAACGCAACCCTTTCCCATCCACATAATGGAGCAAGAGTTGGGAGAGAAGTGAATCTGGGAACTGAGAGCGCTAAAAGGAAAGGCAAAGAGCAAGGCTTGCACATGATCCCCAGGTTGGGGAATGGGGGAGCCCCAGGAAGAGCACTTGGATCTGACAGTTCTCCCATCGCTGGCCTTCAGGTGGCAGTATTGCCCAAGATTGCTTGGTTGGTGTTGAGAATGGTAAATGGTGAGGTTGACTTTCTGCAGTTAGTTTGAGGTCGGCCTCTGCTCTTTCAATGGATCTTGAAATGGACATGAAAAATTCCTTAATTGAAACACTGAGGTTTGGGGGTTTTTTCTTGCAAGAACTATTTTGAAAGCTACTTGGCACCATTCCTGTTTAGCAGTGGTTTTTGTACATTTCTCCTGTTGGTTTTTCAAGATGTTTATGCCTTTTTTCTGTTTGGAGATCAACTACTTTTCATCCCAACTGAACTATCCCCCATGATAGTCTCTTAGTCAGCCAAGATTTGCATCTCACTACAAAAACTTCATGTAAATTAGCATATTCTGCCAACAGTAATCCCCACATCTGATCTGGAATGGGTTGGGATAGTTATTCCACCTGCAACGTTCTTCATTTTTATGTATCACCTATATAATTTTTGATGTATATTGGCTGTAATTTCTGCATATTACAGATATCATTCTTATACCTATTTCAATATTCTATGCCTCTGAAGAAAAAATTACTGTTTTTAGTTATAAAGAACTTAGTTTGCATTGAAGCAGAATATATAGGATGGAAGATAAGACAAGTAATATCACAATTCATAAGTGCCTTCTATTCGGGAATAAAATGAATCTTTTGAGCTGTTGAGTTTATTTCTATAAGACTGCTATCTCTGTTTTCCCCCAAATGGCTCTCAGTCTCTAGGCAGAATTCAGTCCAGCAGCCTAGAGGCTAAATGACCTCATAACTCATTAGCAGTTCTCAGAGCCATCTGGAGCCCTTGAGGAGGACAGTGTTCAAAGGGCTGATAATAAAGACAACAGCATAATTATTTCTCTGCCATGATTAAACCTTTAGATGGCAAGCAGTCAGCATATTTATTCTGCAAATTGCTTAGGTGGGTGTTTTCTGAAGGTAGAATAACAATGCTATGGTAGAATAACTCATTTCCCCGTCCTCATCTAGCCTACAAACAGGTAAACTGATTCTCTGTAAATAACCTATAGAGTCACAAAATGGTTCATTGTAAAAAGGGCAGTACAGCAAGGAAGTAATACTGTGTGAACACCAAATGTAAGGAATTGCAAATATAAAGCTTGCAAGGGACATAGCCACTGGGACTGTGGATATTTCTCAACTCCAAGGCATGTCCTGCCAACAACACGGACTGATTCACGTGTGGTTTGCTGTGTTTTCATTTTCTAGAGTGTTATAATCCGGGAATTTCCTACACTAACCTGTTTCTCTTTCTTCTCATTTTCTATAGGGACTCTTGCCCCCGCTGCTCGGGAAATGTCCTCCCTCTCCGAATACGCCTTGCGCATGAGTCGTCTCAGTGCCCGGCTGTTTGGTGAAGTGGCCAGGCCCACCGATGCCAAGTCCATGAAGGTAGTGGAACTGTTCAGTGAGCAGCCTTTGGCCAAGAGGAAGGAGACGTATGACTGGTATCCCGATCACAACACATACTTTGCGCTCATGGGGACACTGCGTTTTCTTGGCCTCTACAGGTAATGACATAAAAACACAAAGAGTAACCTGTAAGAGACTTTTTTAGGAGATCAGAAAAGGAAAAAATGAACCTTTCTATCCTTATAGTTTTGTGGTTCTTAGAATAGTGCCCAGGAAGTTCAAAAGGTACAGTTTTAGGGGGAAAGGCTTTCAAAATATCCACAGTGGGCATACCAAAAAATAAAAAAAGCAAACATGTACTTATTGAAAAACATGTTTTAATTTTGTCTTAAGTGTGACTAACATTGGCTAGATGCTGAGCTATAGAGAGAAGTTTAGTTACTCAGTAATCTAAGAGCTCCCTAGAGGAAAACTTCCCGGAGGAAAACTAGTGCAAACACTGAGGCAGAAGCCCTCCACCCCCGGCACGCGCGCGCGGCGCCTCCTGTAGGTGGGAGGAGGAGGCCCTGCCCGCAGCCTCCCTTCCCAGCTGGTGTTCGGGAGCCTACTTTCTTTGTGGTGGCAGTTTTGTTGTTCTTATGTCCTTCCACCGTCTTCCGGCATTTTCAGTTGATGCCCTTTTTGATATGTTAATTTGGTCTAAATAAACAGTCGTTTAAGAGTAATATGTAGCCTGCGCAGGCTCCTACCCCGGTGCATTTGTGTGTGTGCCTGTATATAGAAGCAGGTGCTTAGGACCATATACTGCTGTCGCAAGACTTACGTGATCATTTTCTTTAAAAAAAAAGTCTTAATTACCAAACTAATACATGCTCATCATAAAAGAATTCAAACAGTGTCTAATTGTATAAAGTTAAAACACTTCCTTTTTAAAAAAAAAAATTAGCATATTTTATTTGGACTTGTTTTAGGGCAGCAATACAAAAAATAATTTGAGACTTCACTCTAATATAATAAAATTAATGGTTCATTCAAGATAGCTAAAGATTGGTACTCTCATTTATCCAGCAGATATCTTTTTAGTACCTTCCACATGCAGGCACTTAAGATGGGCACAAGGGGGACAGCTGTGAGCAAAATAGAAGAGAGTTTCTTATTTAATGTATTATTAGAGCTTATAATCATGACATATTTTGAATTTCTGGAATTGCTTTGACTGTCCCCCTACCATTAACGTGGGCTTGGAAAATAAAAATTAATTTTATTATGACCCAAAATAAAGTATCATTGGAAGCCAGATCTCCTGAGTAGAAAACTATAACCCATAACAAAATCACACTCAGCTATTTTAATTTTACCCGTTTGCTGCCACTCTCCATTTGTTTGAAAAATAATGCCTTGACTATCTTTGAAGACAGGGGAAAATTACTTAGCATTTAGTGATCCACGGAAGAGCACGATTATTTTCATGTATTTAGTCACTAGTTATGGTAAATGATGCTTCTAACACAAGGCCTCTTGTGGCATCAGACAGGATGAAACGAGACAATTTCAATAAAGAAGATATTACTCAAAGACCTACAAAACGGGGAGGGAAGCGCGGGTTTCAGAAACAATGACTCATTCAGCCGAGCAGGTGCTTGGGCTGTTTGATCAACAGAGACGAAGATCCTGCCTTTGGAGCTTGCTTTCTGGCTGGGGGTTCACAGGAATGGGGGAAGGAGGGAAGAAGAGGGAAAAAACATAATAAATAAGTAAATTATGTGATATGTTACCAAGTTGAACATGCTATGGGAAGAAAAATAGTCGAGCCGGCTGAGCAGGCTCAAGAGTGCTGACAGGGCACTCAGTGGGCGGGGAGAGAATGGGTCACAGGAACAGGACAGTCAGGGTCAGCCTCCCTGAGAAGGTGAGGTTTAAGCTGAGGCTTGAAGGTTGTGAGTGAGCCAAGTGGGACATGGGAAAGCGCTTTCAAGGCGGAGCCAAGAGCAGAGCAAAGGCCCTGAGGTGGGAGTGCACCTGGTGTGTTCCTGGAGCAGCACAGGCTAAGGAGAGAACGGTCGGCCTGGAGGCAGATCAGGAGGGGCTCTGAGGGCCATGTAAGGACCTTGGCTTTTGCTCTGGGTGAAATGGGGGCCATTTTCAGGGTTGTGAACAGAGCAGTAATGTGATCTGATTCATATTTTAGGAGAATTACTCTGGCTGCTCTGTTGAGAATGGATTATTTGTGGGCGATCACAGCTAATGCCAAAGAGCTCTGCTGTATCCCTCATGTTCATGTAATGAAACAGTGTACCCTATAAAACCAATCTACTTTTAAAAACCTAAGGAGTTAGAAATTGGGCCCAGCAAACCCCTTTCCCACTTTAATTCATATGCCATTATTATCCCACTTTACAGACAAGGAGACTAAGGTGCAGAGAGGGAAGGTCACTTGTCCAAAGTCACACAGCTACTAAATGACGGACTGTGATTGGAACCCAGGTTCACATGGGTTCCAAAGGTTATATATTTAAACGCTATACTGTTTAGGTATTTGAACTTAGAATGCAGACTTTTTTAGACATCGTAGGCAGTCTTCATCTTACATCCCATCCACACGTACAAACAGTCCTAGCTGCCTTGATCCCAGGTTATCTGTCTTTTGATTTGGCTTCCTTCTGCCTGAGCCTTTCCCCAGCAGCCCTTTTCTGTGAACTGTCCACTGCCATTAAGACAGCTTCCTCCAGACCTCTGCCCCTTGTAGTAGGTGCTAATTCCTGGGGCTCTCAGGGTCTTTGTAGCTGTTGAAGCTTATACAGTCACGCATCGCTTAACGATGGGGATACGTTCTGAGAAATGCATCATTAGGTGATTTTTGTCGTGCGAACAGCATAGAGTGCACTTACACAAACCTGGATGGTATAGCCTACCACACACCTAGGCTATATGGTACTAATCTTATGGGACCACCGTCGTATATGTGATCCATCGGTGACCAAACATTCTTATGTGGCGCATGACTGTGCTCGCTCTCTGCTCTTCTCAGTGTTCAGTCTTAGTGTTATAAGGACATTTGGGGTAATTATTAGTGTTGTATCATAGTTACATAGGTTTACATGGCTGGCTTGGGAATTAACCTCTATTTGTGACATTGTTTCTATGACAGGAAACTGAGTTAGAAGTGAACTTTTGGAAGACAACCCATCTGTATGTTGAGCACAGCCTGTCCTCTCTGCTCACCAAGCTGAGCATTGCCCTGTAGAAGTCAAGGATTGATTTCCAGAACGACATAAGGGAACAGTGCTAGATGGTGTACTCTTCCAGCCTGGTAAAAACATTGGCTAATTATTTTTTCTCTCTGTGTTCAGGGATGAGCATCAGGACTTCAAGGATGAGCAGATGCGTCTAAAGAAGCTTCGTGGAAAGGGGAAACCACGGAAAGGAGAAGGGAAAAGAGCAGCAAAAAAGAAATAGTGTTGGTCCATCAGGAGAGAAAACTTCTTCCTCAGCAACTGAGTGCAGAGGAAAGCATATTTATTATCTTTTCACACACTGGGGGAGTATATACTTCCTAAATGGAAGATTATTTGGAGGAACATAGTCGTCTCGGTGTTGAAGTCTAATCTAGTTGAATTGTGCCTGGTTTCTTGGATACATTCTAATTCTGCAAAATTATTTTGGCCCTGATTTTGTAATCTGAGGTTTGCCTCATTCCCTAAAGAAACAAATGCATGAATTAGTGTTGAATGTCTTGTCTGGGGTGGGACTGCGATGTTGGGGAGTGGAGGGGAAACTCACTGACGGAGCATTCCGGAGTTTCCTCATTGCTCCTTCTTGCTTCATCACCTCACCAGCCCTAAACTCTTTCATCTCCAGCCGTTCAGGCACTGTCTCCACCACTGCGCTCACAAACTTTACATGCCTCTCCACCTACTCCTTTGAGAATATCTAATAAGGTGGATTTGTGGGATAAAACACTATACCTCCTAAGAGAGGATTGAGTACCTACTGTATACAAGTTACTGGGGCCCTGGTAATACAGTGGTTGTTAGCAAGAGAAAGAGTCTCCACCTCCTGAAACTTTCAATCCTGTGGGAGAGACTAATATTACATAATTACATAAATACAACTGTATTAAATGCTACAAAGGAGAAAATCCAGACTTCTCTGAGAGTGTGGATGGATCAATGGAATGATCCAGAGAGACAGCAAGAGGCCCAAACCTCATTAGGGAGTTTAAAGAAGGCCTTCCTAAAGAGATCATATTTAAGCTGAGCTCTGAAGAATAAATTAGAGTTGGGCAGAAGAAAACTGGTGGAAAAAGTGTTTGAGGCACAGAGAACACCATTTGCAAAGCCCTAGGGTAAGAAGAAATTGTCCTGTTCCAGGAATTGAAAAAAGACCCCTGACTGGTATGAGTTGGTCTTAATGAAGTAGACAGAGGCTGGACTGTGAAGGGCCTTGTAAGTTCTGTGAAAAAGCTTGGACTTAACCAACGTCACCAGAGATGAGAGTGTGTAAGATGTTATTTCTATAAGAGGTGACTGTTGTATACATTTGGGTAGCTAGCTGCTCATTTTATTGCAGTCTAGCAATGAGTTTCCAATGAGGTTGTGAGAGCTTCTCTGATTTTTTTTTTTTTTTCAAGAGTTGTTCTGAAGATTTCTAGCACTGGTAAATTTTTTAAGTACTTTTCTCTGTTTTTTGTAATGCTTTTTGGTTAGGAAGATTGGTCCTGAGCTAACATCTGTTGCCAACCTTCCTCTTTTTTTTCCTCCCCAAAGCCCCAGTACATAGTTGTGTATCCTAGTTGTAAGTCATTCTGTTCTTCTATGTGAGCTGCCACCACAGCATGGCTTGATGAGCGGTGTGTAGGTCTGCACTCAGGATCCAAAAACCAGCAAACCTCAGGCCACCAAGCAGACCGTGTGAACTTAACCACTTGGCCACAGGGGCCAGCCCCTTTTTCTTCTTTTTTATTGTGGTAAAAATTATAAAATTTAACGTGTTAACCATTTTTAAGTGTGCAGTACAGTTGTGTTAACTATATGCACATTGTTTTGCTAAAGTACTTTTTAACCTCTATTTCCACCTCATGGGAAAGGAGAATGAAGTGCATAGGCAAGAGGATGTATAGCAGCTACTCCAGCTATGATTTTCTTTCCCTGCAACATTAGAAGTATTGGCAGTGACTGCCCTGTGAATAATTCCTGAACTAGTAGGAATCCCACTGCATATGTTTAGATAAATGATAGTTTTAAAGATACGTAATCCAGATGGTATGGCTAGGGCCTATATTACAGATGATAAAAATAAAAACTACCTAAGATGGGGTGATTTGTATCTGATAGATGTGAATTCCAGCAGAAGGCTGAGAATCCATTTAGAACTTTCCTGAATACCTGCCACGTGTCGGACACATGCTAGTTGTAGAGGACCAAGATGAATAGGCTTAGTCCCTAAGATTGTGTGTATGGGTGTGTTTGTTTTGTAAAGTAATGGCAGGATCTCAGAGATTTGCTCAGAAAAGTGCAGATGCGTAATGACTTTTGTCCAGTGCAGCCAAGCCAGGTGCATGGATGATTACTCCAAGATACTGGGTTGAGAAACAGGCTCGCAGCCTGAACCCAGTGTAGCTAAGTAGATGTTCTGAATTATGCCATCTCCAACTTTTGGAGAAGGCCTGAATGTAAGAGGAACTTAGGGGAATTAGGATAATATTTTAAAGGAAGTAATTGCATTAATTACCAACAGCCAACCTCAGTCAGAAAACAAGCAAAGAATCAATGTACTGGTTTGCTGATGGACCCTGAGCCTGCAAGGAGCCTTTGCACTGGTTGATAGGGAAACTTGTAGACAACTCTGTGACAGATTAGAGTGCCGCAGCTCCATGCTGAGAATCAGAAACTAAAGCTAAAATGTATTTGTACATAAGCTGTACCCTGAAACCCCCTGATACAGTAAACACCCTGTGACTCAAAACAGTCTACTGAACGGTGGACCAGATGGAAAGTAGAGGATGAGAGGGAAGAAGAGTTCATTCTTGGTGCCATGGAAGCAACACATTTCAGGACACCAGCAACCAAGGTTTAAAACAAGGTCTAACTGCAATGAGAAAAAATCCTCGAGTTTAGCCAGATTAACTGGAGTTCTCTGGTCAAGACCAAAACTATTTGTTTTCCCTATTTGTTTTGTGTGCATGGGGGATTTTGCCCTTGACTTCAGTATGGCACAGTAAAAAGACTGGGGGGTAGGTTCAAAAGTCATGGGTTTGTGGTATAGTTCTACTTACTGGCTTTGTGACCTTAAGTCACTTTCCTTCCTGAACCCCTTTCTGCCTCTGTAAAATCATGAAAATACTTCTTCACTGGATTCATGAGATACTAAGATTTGTGAAAAGGATGATATAAATTGTAAAATGTTAATCAAATGTTTTTACATACAGTTCTTTGTGTGACTGAATTGCTACGTCTTACTAGAAGATGTTTCTGAGGCAGAGTTGACAAATAGCTGCTTAAAAAATCAAATTCTCTACATTCACACGTAGCACAGTAGGTTCAGGAAGAAGTAGGTGGGGGATGCATTTTATTTATGTAATCATGGGTTCCTGTGACTCATTTTTTAAAAAGCATCATACATATGTATTTATGAATATCTATATATATGAGCATATAAACATAATGCTTTTATTTGTAAAGTACCTTCCATGAAAGAATAAGTCAAATTAACAATGCCACCCTCTTCACCCTTTTCCTCTTTCCTGACACATTCCCCAAAGGTGCTAAGTGCCTCCTGTGTTAGAGTTTTGGAGGTGGGAACAAACTTCAAGAGCAATAGAGGGGAACAAATTCTTCTAACCTACCAAACCTGTCTTCGTGGCCTTTTTCCTTAAGTACTCATTAAGGAAAGTTCAAAAGAAAGCATTTCTTTCTTAAAAAAAAACGTTAAGATAGAATCAGCAAAACAAACAACAATGCCTTCAAGACAGATAAACAGGGAAACAAACAGTAGAACCCTGGATGCTGAGATAACTGGGAAAACAGTTCAATGTTTATGCTGAACTTAAAACAATGAATGTTTTTTAATGACATAAAGGCAGTCAAACAGGAGATCATGAAACTAGTGGGAGGTCTGGCCAGAGAAGCTACCCAGAGGCAGTATCCTGACTTAACTGGGATCTGGCAACACGATATTCATATTAAAACAGAAGGTAGAGTTAAACCAGTGTAGATTCTAAGACCATTTTCATTCAACTCTTTAAAGAAACGGGAACACAGGAATGGGAAGACACATATTAAGATGATAACTGTTTACATTTAATTTATATAATTTCTATCAAAATGTCAATAGACATTTTGGAGTTTGATTAAATGATTCAAATTTTCAAAATCCACGTGGAAGAAAAAATAGGAGAGAACACAAAAGAAATTCTGAAAAGGAAGACTAATGTGGAGACCCATATCAGATTTTGACACATAATTTGTTTTTTAAAACACTGATACTGGTGCAAGAATTAATCATTGGGGGAAAAAAAGAGATAACCCAGGGGCCGACCTCGTGGCCTAGTGGTTAAGTTCAGTGCACTCCGCTTCAGCAGCCTGGGTTCAGTTCCCAGGTGTGGACCTACACCACTCAGCAGCAGCTATGCTGTGATGGTGAGCCACATACAAAATAGAGGAAGATTGGCAACAGATGTTAGCTCAGGGTGAATTTTCCTCAGCAAAAAAAAAAACAAAAGAGATAACTCCAGAAATAGTTTCTATAATGTATAAGAATTAACATATAATCAAGGATGTGTCACAAATTAGTTAATAAATGGTGTTGGGACAATTGGCAATGGGGGGGGAACAATTTAGGTCATCACTTCATACTATACTCCAAATAAATTCTGGATAGGTCAGTAATTAAACATCAAGGAATAAAAACATTTAAAATGGAAACTACAAGAGAATAGAACTGAATCATTAGCTGAACTTGTACAGGTTATTCTCTAACTTCAAGTGATAAAAGAAGCCCCAAGAAAAAGGCAAGCAGATTTAAAACACGTTCTTAAGAAAGCTTAAAAGAAAATGATACTTGAAAAATATTTATGGCAAACAAGACAAACAGGGTAATTTTTAAAGTTACATAAGGAGCTCATATAGTTTTGGAAGGAAAAAGTCAAGTTAACAATAGAAAAGGCAAACGATATAAATAGGCAAATGACACAAAAAGAGGAAGTACAATCAGGTAACACAAGGTGCCCTCTCCAGCCTCAGAACCTTTGTACCACTGCCCCCAAAAACACTCTCCCAGACCTGAGTTTTAAACTCACTTTTTTTTTTTTATTGAGTTGTTGATAGGTTACAATCTTGTGAAATTTCAATTGTACATTAATGTTTGTCAGTCATGTTGTAGGTGCACCACTTCACCCTTTGTGCCCACCCCCCACCCCACCTTTCCCCTGGTATCCACTAAACTGTTCTTGGTCCATAGTTTTAAATTCCTCATATGAGTGGAGTCATACACAGATTATCTTTCTCTTGCTGGCTTATTTCACTTAACATAATTCTCTCAAGGTCCATCCATGTTATTGCAAATGGAATGATTTTGTTCTGTTTTGCAGCTGAGTAGTATTCCATTGTATATATGTACCACATCTTCTTTATCCATTCGTCTGTTGATGGGCACTTAGGTTGCTTCCACGTCTTGGCTATTGTAAACAGTGCTGCAATAAACATTGGGGTGCACAGGACTTTTGGGATTGCTGACTTCAGGCTCTTTGGATAAATACCCAGTAATGGGATGGCTGGATCGTATGGTAGTTCTATTTTTAGTTTTTCGAGGAATCTCCATACTGTTTTCCATAGTGGCTGCACCAGTTTGCATTCCCACCAGCAGTGTATGAGGGTTCCTTTTTCTCTGCAACCTCTCCAACATTTGTTACTATTAGTTTTCGATATTTTTGTCATTCTAATGGGTGTAAGGTGATATCTCAGTGTAGTTTTGATTTGCATTTCCCTGATGATCAGCGATGATGAGCATCTTTTCATGTGCCTATTGGCCATCAGTATATCTTCTTTGGAGAAATGTCTGTTCATGTCTCCAGCCCATTTTTTGATTGGGTTGTTTGATGTTTTGTGATTGAGTTGCGAGAGTTCTTTATATATTAAGGATATTAAGCCTTTGTCAGATATATGACTTGCAAATATTTTTTCCCAGTTAGGGGGTTGTTTTTTTGTTTCAATCCTGTTTTCATTTGCCTTGAAGAAGCTCTTTAATCTGATGAGGTCCCATTTGTTTATTCTTTCTATTGTTTCCCTTCTCTGAGAAGGCATGGTATCCGAAAAGATCCTTTTAATACTGATGTCAAAGAGTGTACTGCCTACGTTTTCTTCCAGAAGCCTTATGGTTTCAGGTCTCACCTTTAGGTCTTTGATCCATTTTGAGTTTATTTTGGTGAATGGTGAAAAAGAATGGTCAATTTTCATTCTTTTACATGTGGCTTTCCAGTTTTCCCAGCACCGTTTGTTGAAAAGACTTTCTTTTCTCCATTGTATGCCCTCAGCTCTTTTGTCAAAGATAAGCTGTCCATAGATGTGTGGTTTTATTTCTGGGCTTTCAATTTTGTTCCATTGATCTGTGCACCTGTTTTTGTACCAGTACCATGCTGTTTTGATTACTGTAGCTTTGTAGTATGTTTTGAAGTCAGGGATTGTGATGCCTCCCGTTTTGTTCTTTTTTCTCAGGATTGCTTTAGCAATTCGGGGTCTTTTGCCCCATATGAATTTTAGGATTCTTTGTTCTAATTCTGTAAAGAATGTCATTGGGATTCTGATTGGGATGGCGTTGAATCTGTAGATTGCTTTAGGTAGAATGGACATTTTAACTATGTTTATTCTTCCAATCCATGTACATGGAATGTCTCTCCATCTCCTTATGTCGTCATCCAATTCTCTCAGAAAGGCCTTGTAATTTTCATTATATAGGTCCTTCACTTCCTTAGTTAAATTTACCCCAAGGTATTTTATTCTTTTTGTTGCGATTGTGAATGGTATTGTATTCTTGAGTTCTTTTTCTGTTGGTTCATTACTGGAGTATAGAAATGCTACTGATTTATGCAAATTGATTTTATACCCTGCAACTTTGCTGTAGTTGTTGATTACTTCTAACAGTTTTCCAATGGATTCTTTGGGGTTTTCTATATATAAGATCATGTCATCTGCAAACAGCAAGAGTTTCACTTCTTCCCTCCCTATTTGGATTCCTTTTATTCCTTTTTCTTGCCTGATTGCTCTGGCCAGGACCTCCAGTACTATGTTAAATAAGAGTGGTGATAGAGGGCATCCTTGTCTTGTTCCTGTTTTCAGGGGGATGGGGTTCAGTTTTTGCCCATTGAGTATGATGTTGGCTATGGGTTTGTCTTAAACTCACTTTTTTAGGCCTTTGTTCAAATGTCACCTTAGGAAGGCTTTCTCTGACCGCCTATTGAAAATCACAGATATTACCCACTAAGGTACCATCCCCTGCTTCTGCTTTACTTTTCTCTATAGCACTTTTCACTCCGTTTTTAATACTATTGAGTGTGATTATTTATTGCCTCTTCCCCCTGCTGGAAGCCAGCTCTGTGGGGACAGGAATTTTACTCACTGCTACATCCCCAGTGCCTAGAACAGTACCTGATTCCTAGTCAGCATCACTGCAGTTTTGCTGAATGAATGAAATACCCAAACTCACTTGTAATTGGAAAATAAAGTACATTTTTCTCACTATATTAGAAAAGAAAGAAAAAAGGAAAGGAGGGAAGAAGGAAGAGAAAAATGAATGATAATTCATCCGAATAGACAATCTGTTATAGTAAAACTGCAAAACAGTTGTTGGCACTGTAAGCTAATTTAACCTTATTGGAGAAAGAGTCTGTCAACGTGAATACTGAGCCATTAATAACAACTATATTCTTGGACCCAAAAATACAACTTAGCACCTAGGCTTTGATTTCTAAATACCGTTCTCTGACAAAAGGAATCATGGTTCCTTGGAGACACAGTGGATTCCAGGACTGGAACAGGTAAGATTCAAGTTATGCCAGAAGGGAAGGAAGGGCCCCTCCAAAAAAAGGATGGGGGACCTGTTGAAAGTGCATGGAAGTCAACCTGAAAGAGCTCCCAATGGCCAAGGCTTGAACAATTTGAGCAATAAAATAAGTAAGAATAGTACTGGATTAAAACCCAAAGGTTAAAATAAATATCCCCGAGTCCATACTGATATAAATAAACTGGGGAGAAGGGACAACTCTTCTTTACAGAAGAATTCCAGTTTAAAAATATAAGGAGTGAGGTAAATAGAAAATGACCATTAGAACACCATGGTAATAATTGCTGCAAGCAAGAGCCACTGATGGATGCTAAAATTAGCAGGCAAAAGTTTAAGGAGAAACATGACATTTGTATGCTCTCAAAGTATCTCCTCTAAATAAATATTATTTACAAAGAGAAAAGTAGTAACTTTAAGGTAGAGAAACCTAGCAGACACCACCTTAAGCAAATAATTCAGGTTAAAACCAATAAGAAGACACATTGACATGATGTGCCCCCCATAGGATGCACCAAGAGTGCCGTGACCCCTGCGAGATTCTTCCCAGTAATGTAGAATCTCAACCTAATCACAAGAAAACATCAGAGACACCCAAATCGGGAGACAGTCTACAAAATAACTGTCGACCACTCTAAAAATCCCAAGGTCGTAAAAGATAAAGACTGAGGAACTGTCACATTCTTGGAGGCAAGTAAGGAGATGTGACAACTAAATACAATGTGGATTTGGGATTGATCCCAGAACACAAGAAGGACATTATTGGGAAAAAAACTGATGAAATCAGAACAAAGTCTGTAGTTTAATTAAAACAATTGCACCAAATGTTAGTTTTTTCGTTTCAATAATTGTACTATAGTTATTTAAGATGTTAACATTAGGGAGAAGCTAGGTGAAGGGTGAGCAGGAATTCTCTAGTACTTTTGAAACTCTTGTGTAAGTCTAAAATCTTAAAATAAAAATTTTAAAATTATATTTTCGAGAAGTTTTCAAAGAAATACGTTTATGAATACTTTAAAGAATTAATATAATGTCATCAAGTTAAAGACATTTTAGAATCATGAAAAAAGAATTACTGTAAAATAAACAATAGAATACATAAGATTCATGTACAAAATGTTCGTATAAAGAAAAATGGAAAGGTCTGAAAGATTGGAGGAACTATGCCCAAATACTAACATTCGTTGTTTATGAGACTATAGTTGATTTTCTTTTATGTACTTTCTGAATTTCACAAATGTTTACCATTTCATAATGAGGTGTAAAAAAAAAAAAAGGTGAAAAAGCTAGAGAAAAAAAGCAGGGAGGACAGAAATGAGAAGGGAGGACATTTCAGGCTGAGGAAATAATGTGAGCAAAGACCCAGATGAGGTATGCAGCATGGCATGTTCCTAAAAAGAATATGATGTTGGCAGTAAGCAGAGCATAAGTTGCATTGGGGGGAGATTTAAGAAAGAAAGAGAGAGATCCGGCTGGTAAGATAGGGCCTTGTAGGCTGACCTAAGAAGTTTAGATTTTACCCTAAAGATAATGGGGAGCTACTGAAGAAACAACCAGGACGATAATATGGTGAGACCCACAGGTCAGAAAGCGCCTGTAGGCAGCCATATGGAGGGTGGATTAAAAGGACCTAAGAAAGGTGGGAGGGAGATGATTTAGAAGGGCACTGGGTGGTCCATGTGAGAAACAAAGAGGGACTGATTTGAGGTAGGAGAGGTAGGAATAGTGGCAAAAGATTCTTTTAGTTCGGACCCAGGAACAGGACTACTGGCAGTGGCTATAATTCCTCCCACACCAGTCAGCTTCATTTATGCTTCCAGGGTAAATGGCCCACATATGACTCCTAGAGAGCTGGTGCTCTTGGGACTGTAGAGATCATTTAGCATAATTCCTTCCCTTGTTCAGATGAGGCCAGAAGAAGCCGCCTAGAACCCACAGGCACGGGGAAGCATCTGAGTAGCTACATAGGGTCAGTATCCAGAGATCCAGGAGCTTTGAGGTCTAGTCTCCTGTTCAAACAACTTGTGAGTTAGTAAAAGAGGACTAGTGGGCAAGTCTCCTGCTTCCTGGCCCCAAGGTCACCGACAGATCCAACTTTCTCAATACAAACATTCTCTAAGTTGGAGAGTGGAAATGGAAGAAATCCTGGAGCAGTGGGGAACCCACTAGGGTGTGGGGAGAAAATATTACACCCTCTATATATATTTATTTTTATGTCATTCTTTCTGTTTCCATTTTGAACATACATATTATACATAATACAAAAATAGAATGCATATAAATTATAAATAAATATAAATACATAAAATAAATACATAAAGTTAAATTTTATGCATGCTTAAAACTTTATTCTATTGCACAATCTAAAAAGTTTGCTCATCACTGTCTGAGAGAAGGAAGAGAATATAGAAGAGCAGGTTCGTGAAGCCTGTGGCCGCTGGGAGTTCTCAGATACCCTGGCAAGGTACACTTGGTTTGGGGTTGCTCAATCCTGTGGTTGGAGATGGTGTATTTGGAGAGCAAGCCCTCAGCCTGCGGGGATATGAGGGGATCAGGATGCTGTGACACACATGGCCCCTTCACCCGTGCCGGTGCTCCCAGGGGAAGGCTGTGTTCATAGGCAACTGCCAGTGTCCTGGAAGCAGCAGCAGAAGGCAGACCAGGAGGGCACGTGTTAGGCAGCTGGGGGGACACAAGTGAGCCTGGAGATAGGAATTAGAGAAAGAGGGGTGCAAAAGGTAAAATCAAGCTGAGAGTCTGGGAGCATAAGGACAAACCAGAGAGGATAGTAAAGAAGCAAAAGGAGCAGGTGAAGCCACATCCAAAGGAAGAATCTGGTCCAGAGATCACAGACTGGTAGCCTACAGCCCAGATTTGGCCCATGAACACAACTCGTCTGGCCCACATGATATTTTTAAAAACCCTGAATTAGATATCATTGCTCTTTAATTAAGAGATTTTACATAAAAACCCAGATATCTAGCTTCTCTTTAAAAAAAATATATCAAGGGACCAGCCCCGTGGTGTAGTGGTTAAGTTCACGCACTCTGCTTTGGGTGCCCAGGGTTTGCAGCTTTGGATCCCAGGCACAGACCTAGCACTGCTCATCAAGCCACACTGTGGCAGCGTCCCACATAAAATAGAGGAAGATTGGCACAGATGGTAGCTCAGCAACAATCTTCCTCACACACTCACACACACAAAGTATATATATATATATCTCAAGATATATATATATATATATCTCAAAAGTCGTGGGAACACTGCGTCTAGACGGCTGCCCCTTCAGGACATAGAAGTCAGTGGCAATCTCCACTTATTATTGGGCTGTTTCCCTGCAAGCTTCTCTCATTTCTGTCACCTGCCTGGCTTTCCTTAGACTTTTCAGTCTTTAGATGTGTCTCAGGATCTCGCTGAAGCAGCAAGTCCATGCGACAGCCCAGGTTGAGAGTGTCACTTGGCTTGGCACTGTCTGTCCCTGGCCTGGGTTTGAATCAGCCCCTTGGTGTCAGACAGCAGGGCTGGCAAGGTACTCCCTGCAAGCCCCTGGTACAGCCGGATACCCAAGGCCCAGCAGCAGCTCTAACACTCCTGCCGCCAGAACTGAGGAGACAGGAAAATGTGTTCTTCTGAGGAAGGGACCAGCGGTCTTGAACGGTTTCTGGTCCGTCAAGGCGATTCTTCTCTAAGCAGTAAGACATCTGGTTTATTCTTTGTTTCCCAGAATTTTGTGACAGACAAGTAAAAAAATAGGAGAATAGGATCCAGTGGGTTTTGCGTGGACAAGACAGACATATTTGTGGGGTTTGAGGGCAGAGAGGTAGGAGGAAGAAGAGATAGAGCATCTCAGGGGAGACCATTGTTGGGGGACAAAATCTTTTTGGTTGTCTGTCTTTCTTTGTGAGCGTGTATTTTACCCACTCTGGTAGCAAACACTGGTAGGAGTTGCTGGCTGCCAAGCATGCACATGAGCATGAGCTCCAACTGGGAATGGCTTCTGGGCCCTCTTGTCAGTAGATGGTACTGACCCAGAGTGGAGCCAGACAGGAGACCAGCCCAACCAGGGCAACTGGTCTGACAGGTGGTGTATCCTGAGGAATAGGCAAGGGCTAGGTCATTCTGGGTCTCCAGCCACAACTTCACAGGTCAGCCAGGGAACAGTCAGCGGGGGCAGAGCGCAGAGAGAGCCAGGGCCTTGGGCAGAACGCAAATCCCACACACAGATGCAGGAAACCCACAGCAGTGTGACCCCGAGAGAGATGAGACCCCAGCTGTCAGTGTGTGGGAGGGGGGCCCCCAGTGAGGAAGGGCTCTGCTGCCGGGAGGCAGATGGCCCTCCATGCTCTTGCTTATTCTCCTTAGTCCATTCACAGGTAGTTAAGTTCATGGTGGGGAGGCTACGTGGAGATGAAAAATAAAGTGAATGTGGCAGTCACTCCCACATGAAAATCAAAAGTGACTATAACATGTTGAGATTTAAGTGAAGGGAAAGTAAAGATTAACTCACAGAAATCTGATTTATATACAACCTTTCAGAAGTACATCCATATAAAACTGGGGGTTTGTCTATTCTGTGTTGTTTTTCTTTAGACCTGTTCCTTTTATTTAGTCTTTACTCATAGTTCTTGGTGAGAGATCAGTGGGAGAGAAAACACGACTTTCTTTCTGAGTGGCACAAGACCTGCACTTGTCAACCAGTGTGACGCCGTGATGGCAGTAACACGCAGACAATGGGCTCAGCCCACCTGCAGCAGCATCGTCTCCAGGAGCTTCTCAGGGTCAGCAGGCATCTACATTTCCAACAAGCACTTCCAGGAGATTAACATGCTCTCTAAAGCATAGGAATTGCCATTTTAGGAATTCTAGTGGAACCAAAATTGAAAGAGAAAAACTCTGGTTCCAAGATACTTACTTAGTGAGCCCCAAGATGCAGGCATCCAGATGACCTTGTGTTTGGGAATGTATCAAAGATGTCTTGAATGGACTTTGAATTGTGAGGTCCTCATCGCCAATCTCCTTCAGCCTCTGATTTTATAATTCTCTCCAGCAAATTCACGTGTCTGTCTGATTTTATTCTTAGTGAGTCCTTGGCATTAATATTTGCTTATCATTCAAGTATGATCTAATATGGTCTTGTCTCTACAGAGGTCTTTGTGGGGGCATGTTCAAGGACACAGAGCTAGTGAGGTTATCCCAGTCCCTGGGTGCTAAATTCCAGCTATGTGGTCTGCTCCAGTCCATCTGTGCAGGTTGTAAACTTCATCCTGGGAAGGAAGGCATGAGCAGAATTATTCTTCTTGTGAAAACTAATCACTTGATCTTTCCTCCTCCTTTATTAGTCTCATAAAGTCTCCCCATTGCATTTCGCAACCAGCATAATAGCAGGGAAGATGAAAGTGAAGAAAAGCTCAGTGATCTCATTTGGAGATCACAGTCTGTCTTGAGCACAACAGGTGGGCCCTCCAGGATTCTGTTTATCACATTGCCAAACCACTTGCCAGAGCCAGCTCCCCAAGGAAGGCAGGGCGACTGGGGGATGTAGGGAAAATAGGAACAAAAGAAAATTAGCCCAGATAGTCTATTTAACTATGACCACCCAAAAACATGATTTATTGTCAAATGTTCTGCAAAGAATAACTATTACTTCTATGATCAAAAACAGGTTTGTTTTTTTTTTTAAAGATTGGCACCTGAGCTAACAACTGTTGCCAATCTTTGTTTTTTTTCTTTCTGCTTTTATCTCCCCAAATCCCCCTGGTACCTAGTTGTATATCTTAGTTGTAGGTCCTTCTAGTTGTGGCATGTGGGATGCCGTCTCAATGTGGCCTGACGAGTGGTGCCATGTCTGCGCCGAGGATCCGAACCAGCAAAACCCTGGGCCACCACAGCAGAGCACACAAACTCGGCCATGGGGCTGGCCCAAAAAACATTATTTTTAAGAAAGGACATTGTCATGAATTCAAACCAGAGCATCTCAACTGATGCAGCTATTTCCTCACTGAAAAACACCTAAGAAAGCATCATCAAAATAACCCAAAATGGTCATTTGGGTTGCGGTTTTCTGATTGTTATCATTCTGCAGGAGCCCCAGTCAATTTAAAACTTGCGCAAGTCCCATGGGTCCTGCTTTCCTTTCCACCTCCCCCTACAGACCCCCAGACTCAGGAGTTCAGCACTGCCCGGCTGCCTACACCCACAGGAACTGTCCGGGCAGGTCTGAACTCTTCCCTCACCTTTCCTGCAGTGCCTGCTCCCACGTGACCTGTACCGTGACCTCCAAGATGAGTCACCCTCGCTTTACTGGCTAGTTCAGGTACAATGCAGAATCTGTTTCTGAAATGCCACAGTCTTAAAAAGAGAGGTTCCTGGTACTTTTTGTTAACTTGCTCACAGTAAAAGACAAATTTGTGCTCTCCATCTTGCTCTTAGGTTGCACCAACTAGCAGACCCAGCTGAAGTAGACAACAGTTTATGGTGTTAGAGCCTTTTTACTCAAAAGGTGGTGGTGCATGGCCCCCTGGGAGCTGGTTAGAAATGCAGAATTTCAGTCCCCCCTAGACCTTCTGAATCAGGATCTGCACGTTAACAAGATCCCCAGATGGTCTGTATGCACATGAAAGTGAAGCACGGACTCAGATTTGTATTAACCTTCAGAGTCCTTAGAGGTCATAGGTGTACCAAGGACCCAAATGCAGCCTTTCTGCCTCTACTCATGCAATTCATTATTCTCTCTGCCTAGCAATGCCTTCCATCACAGTTCATCAACCTGGCAAACTCCTACTCATCCTTCAAGGCCCTGCCCAAAGATCAGATCCCCATTGAAACCTTCCTGATATCCTGAGTCAAAATTAATCATTCTTTCTTCTGTGCTCCCTTGATACTTTACATCTGTATCCAGTATACACCAGTATTATAGAGTCTTCATACCACATAATAATTATATGCTCACATGTCTGTGTCCCCCACAAGAATGTGAGTTATTCAAGGGCAAAAAAAAATGCCTTATTCATCTGTGCTCCCCAGCACCTAGCCCAGGACTTGGAACAGAGGCTTAATAAATGTTACACGAAAGATACCTTTTGATCTTTCCTTCCATTGTTTTAGAATCATGTAATAGTAAACCTTATGCTGCTGAAGATTTTCACATTGTAACCTTCTATCTTTTAAAAACTATTCTTGGGGCTGGCCCTGTGGCCCAGTGGTAAGGTTCACGCATTCTGCTTCAGCAGCCCAGGGTTTCACCGGATCGGATCCTGGGCGCGGACATGGCACTGCTCATCACGCCATGCTGAGGCGGCATCCCTCATAGCTCAACCAGAGGTACTCACAACTAGAATATACAACTAGTTGTATGTAGTGGGGGGGATTTGGGGAGAAAGAGCAGAAAATAAAACTATTCTTATACCTTTAATATGCTAATTTACAGTAACAATTCAAAAACATTTCCATTGGCCTGGACACAATCTCGGAGCCTACATTCATTGGGATAACTATTTCTGCCCCCTTTCCCTTACACATATCCCTCTCCCACAACATAACATATCCATTGCTGATGAAAAACCAGCTTATATAGAACAGACATTTGGGGAGGGGGTGGTAGGTGGTAGGTGGTATAATAAAAGGAATTATTGTATTTATTGGTTTATATTGAGCATGTCTTGATACCTTTAATATTTTCCTACGGATATATAACTGATTTTACTGAATCAATTGTGAGCCAAAGACAAAAAAAAATAGTAAAGAGAAGAAAGTAAAGTATCCAAGAATCACAATAATTAATAGCTGTATCCTTAAGACAAACACACCAGAAAACACGCAGGTAATTATGGGGCACTTACAGAGTGGGCATAACCCCTCAGGTTAACAATGAACTCTTGAGAGACTGAATGTAGTCATGTGCCAGCCTGCGTGAGATAACGCACAGCCAGAGATGTTCACTGGTAACATACAAGAGGCAGTTATCACTGCTCTTGCTGGCCAGCGATACACAGCTATGAGCAGCTCATGGTCCATAAGATTCATCCAAAGGGCCCTCAAATTGGTCTTAGTCATTGTTTGCATTTATTCTGAACTTATGATTCTGGCAGTGCTAATTAAGAGACACTATGTAGGTGGACTTTTGCGTTCCTAAGTGACCCTTGCAATATTTACCAAAAAGTTAAACATGAATATCCTTTGACTCAGGAATTCCAATGTCTGTAGTATAGAAATACAGATACAAATGCACAAAAACATTCACTGCAGTTTTTATAGAAAAATAGGAAACAATCTACATGTTCATCAATAGGAAAGTTATTAAATAAGTTGTACTTCGTCCATACCCTGGATATTATACAACTAGTTTTTAAAAAGATATACATATATATATATATGTATAAAAATGTACTGACATGGAAAGATGTCAATGATATGGTACGGAAAAAATCAAGTAACAGAACATTCTATTATAGTATTGTAGTATGAATCTTCTTAAAAATTATGTGTAGGAACATATATACAGACATATACATACACATATATTTGTATATGCATAGCAAACGTTTGTGAGGCTATCCACCAAATTGTTCATTGTGAAATGTCTGAGGAAAAGAATTAAAAGAAGGATAAGGAATCACTTTCGCTTTTACAGCACACACATTTTAGTATTGTTTCAATTTTTTTAACTTTTAATTTTGACAAAATTTCAGATTTATAGTAAGTGGCAAAAATAGTGCAAAGAATTACTTTAAAACCTCTATCCAGATTCCCCAAATGTTAACATTATTACATTTGTTTCATCCTTTTCCCTCTCCCTTCCCCTTGTGTGTGTGTGTGTGAGTGTGTATGTGTGTAAATTTTTAAAACTGAGAGTAAGTTGCAAACATAATTCCCTTTACCTCTAAATACTTTAGCATGTATTTCCTAAAACAAAGCATTCTGTCACATAACCACAGTACAATTACCAAAATCAGGATAATCAACAAATCAACACTGATAAAATGCTATTAGCTAATCTACAAACCGCATTTAAATTTCATCAATTGTCCCAATTCCCAATAATGACTTTTATTGGAAAAGAAAATCCAGATAATGAATTGCATTCAGTTGTCATGTTTCTTCAGTCTCCTTTGATTAGAAACAGTGCCTCAGTTTCTCCTTGTTTTTTATGACCTTGATGTTTCTGATGAATACAGTCCAGGTATTTTGAAGAATGTTCCTCAATTTGAGTTTGTCTGATGTTTCCTCACGATTCAAGTTAGGTTATCCTTTTGGGCAGCAACACCACAGAAGGAATGTCGTGTTCTTCTCCACACTCCACATTAGGAGGCACATGATGTCCCATTACAGTGATGTTAAAGTTTGAACACTTGGTGAAGGTGATGTCTGCCACACTTCTCTACTGTTCGTTTACTACTTTTTCCTTGGTAATGGTGATTTTCTAATTCCATCATTCCTTCTACTTAATTGCTGGGATTCTACCATCAGGGAAAACTTCCCTTGTTCCCCATTCATTCATTCTTTCATTCATATCAGTATGGACTCATGGATTCTTTACTATCATTATTTATCTTGATGCTCAAATTGCCCCAGATTTGGCCAGTGGGAGCCCCTTTGAGCTGACTCCTATGGCCTTTTGATATGTTGTCCTCTTTCTTTAAACACTTCCTTACTTTCTCACACAAAGATGCTCCATGCTTATCTTGCACTTTCCCAGCACCAGCCTTGGAATCAGCCATTTCTCCAAGGAGATGTGGTTCTTTTTAACGAACAATGGCACTTAGAAACCAAGATCTGGGTGCTAAGTGTGCTCATTGCTATTGGGTGTCATTGCTTCTGGGCACCTCAGCAGACAGAGCTAATAAACATATACCTGTATGCACCTCTCCACCCCACACACCTATCTAAATCTATTTCTATATCCAGCTATCTAAATATGTAAAAACAATATCATAAATTCATACCCATACTTCCAATTCCAATCCAAAACCTCTGGTTCACTTTAGCCTTCCTCTTTCCCTATTTGTAACTCACATCTTCAATAGTGGGAAACGTAGCTCCCATTAACTATAATGTATTCACTTTGTTGCTGAATCCGAGGATACACAAAAATTGCTTGAGAATTGTTGCTTGAATTTTTTTATAATAAGAATTTATGACTTTTCAGTTAAAAATTAATGAATAAAGTAGGCCTGTTCCTGGAAGTATTGATTAGTACACCCTTAACATACTCCTCTTTCTTTGAGCACTTCCTTATTTTCTGACACAAAGCAGTTAGACAATGAACCTTGAAAAAATGTGGAGTTGGGCTGGCTTGGTGGCATAGTGGTTGGGTTCATGCACTCTGCTTCAGCAGCCCAGGATTTGTTGGTCCAGATCCTGGGCGTGGATCTAGCACTACTCATCAAGCCACTCTGTGGCAGCATCCCACATAAAATAGAGGGAGATTGGCACAGATGTTAGCTCAGGACCAATCTTCCTCACAAAAAAAATAGTTGAGTTCATTTGATCCTCATTTTACTTCTTGAAATTTAGCTTAAGAGTATAATGATATATGTTTGCAAAAATTTCGCTACAAGAATGACCATCACATCATTGTTTATAATAAAAATAACTTAGAAACTACCTAAATGTCCAACAATGGGTAAATTACTGAATAAAATATATCAATGTAACAGAATACAGAGAGGTGGTAGAGTATAGCAGAGTGGTTAAGAACAGATTCTAAATCCGAGCAAACTAGGTGTGAATCCCAGCTCTACCAATTACATGTGTGACATTGGGTGAGTTACTTATTTCCACTGTGCTTCCGTTTCCTGTGTGTAATAGGAAGATAATGCTAGTCCCTTCCTCACAGGACAGCCAGGAAGATTAAATTTAATATATGTAAAGCACTTGGAACCGTGCTTGATATAGCCAGTATAATGTAAGTCTTAGCTGTTATTATTATTATTATTCTACCATTAAAAATGATGTAAAAAAAGTATGATCTTGGAAATATGCCAAAAAGTTAACAGTTACACCTGAGTGAAAACTTTTATAATTTTCCTTTTTCTTTGAGTTTTATAATATTTCTGCGATCAACATCCATAACTTGTTTAATTAAAAATTTTTAAAGAATAATAAATAAACAAATGCTACTGGAGCAACTGAAAACAGTGGATTTTTCCTTCCCAAAGGCACAGATGCAAGAACTTAATAATCAATGTTGTATGACTTTAGGTTCAATGGCACTAACCTGGTCACTACTAGATTGTAATATCTTTATCCATAATATCATTGTCTCTGTGATTGCCTTATTAAATATACATTTCAGGCGCTTGTTTAAAACTATGACATTTGCTGCCACTTTTTAGTTTCACTCGCTCCAAAAGCTGACTTTTCTTTCTATACTTTTCCTGTAATTAGGCAATATGCCACCAGGTGTCACTAGTGCCTCAGTCACGGCTTAATTATTTGGCCAGTAAGAATTTTCACTACAGGAAGGTGTTCTAACATTGAGAGGTGTATGGTTTTAGTCTTTGCAATGTTTTAATTCTTTATTAAAATCTTTGAACTTAATTTAATATGATAGAACTTCTTATATACCAAGATTAAGAAAAAAAAGAAAAAAATTAAAAGATTTTTTTTAAAAGGAGAAATGACTCAGAAAAGTCAGAGTCAGCCTAATCACACTGCTTAGGCAATTAAAGTCTTTCCAGTATTCTTTATGAACTGGAAAGTTCCAGGCTGCTTCCTATGGCTCTCCTGAAATGTGTTTTTCATATGGCTGAAGAAGAACAACAAGTAAAGCTCTCCTTGTTAGGATTCTCCTAATTGCAGAATAAATAAATTTTGAAAATCCAAGTTTTAGAGTTGGAAGGGATCTTAGAGATTTACTCAAAACCCCCACATTACAGCTGAGGAAACTGGCATGTCATGAGCTAGGTGTTTTGAACTAGATCTCAGGTTACGTAGGGACTCTTGACAAACGTGCTCAAATAGGGCACAAATGCCAATTTGTGAAATCTGTGGTCACTTCACAAAGCTGGGTTTACCAAGCCAGTTCTTTACAAACCAAGTAGTTCCTCTTAGTCACTATGCTTGCAGTTCAGATAGGTTAAAGTATAAATTCTAGTTAGCAGCTGTCAGACCAGCCTCTAGGCTTTGTCCAAGTGGGAATAATTATGAGGACCTACATTATAATTTCAACTAAAAAGTAAATGTGCAAGGGGTGGGCGAATATGTGAAGGGAGTTGAAAGGTACAAACTTCCAGTCATAAAATAAGTGAGTCATGGGGATGGAATGTATAGCACGGTGACTATAGATAATAATACTGTATTGCATATTTGAAAGTTGCAAGGAGAGTAAAATTTCTTTTTTTTTTAAGATTGGCGCTTGAGCTAACAACTGTTGCCAATCTTCTTTTTTGTTTTTCTCTGCTTTTTCTCCCCAAATCCGCCCCCCCCCCACCCCAGTACATAGTTGTATACTTTAGTTGTGGGTCCTTCTAGTTGTGGCATGTGGGACACCACCTCAGCATGGCCTGATGAGCGGTGCCATGTCCGCACCCAGGATCTGAACCAGCAAAACCCTGGGCCGCTGAAGCGGAGCACACGAACTTAACCACTCGGCCATGGGGCCAGCCCCTAGGAGAGTAAATCTTAAAAGTTCTCATCACAAGAAAAAAAATTCTGTAACTATGTATGGTGATGAATGTTAACTAGACTTATTGTGGTGATCATTTCACAATATACGCAAATATCGAATCGTTACGTTGTATACCTGAAACCAATATAATGTTGCATGTCAAGTATATCTCAATAAAAAAATGTGCCAGCTGAAACGATAACCAATACGAATATTTAAATAATCCACAATGGTAAAACAAAAATAAGCAGGTCTATAGTGTGGGTAAAATTGTATGAAGTACAAAGATGCCTTTCTCGCACGGCATTTCAAATTGGGTGAATGCTTAATCTAATTCTGACATTCCATACTTCACTTCAAAAGAGAACTCCCAACTTCCTCTCACTCCCGCTTCACATCTCCACACAGCTCACCCGTGCCCTGACTCCCAGATTTGACGCTTACCAACCTGCTTCTGTTTATTATGGGAGACGCGAAGAGACTCCTGGGTGCTCCCGGTCAGCTTTCTCCAGGTCTCTAACTCTTTCGTTTCTCTCAGTTCCTTCTGAAAATGAGGAACTGTGCATTCTGCAACCCAGAGCTATCTGTCAATCTTAGGAGAGGTCTTAAGTCATCATTCCTTGAATCCACGGTTGCTACAAATTTCTTCTAGAAACTTAGAAAAAAGAAGAGCATGGAGAACACGAAGAGGCCTCAAGATCAGTGGGGAAGTCCATCTTTCCAGTCAGGAGAAGGGTTCTCTAACAACTCCTCCCAGGCACCCCACTCTTCATGATCAGCAGCTCGTTGACAGTCACAGGTGTTCCTTTCAAATACTCTCATTGAGGTGCGCAGTCCAGCTGTTCCTAACAGAAGCCAGCTTTAACTTCTTAATGCAGCATTACTTTGCCTTTCTTTGAGCTGATGGGTATATCCCCAGACTTTGGGAGTGTGTGTTTTGCATTTAAAATAGTTTATATGATTAAAAAAACAAGAAGAAAAACTCTACTAAATCTCTGGACTGGCAACAACCTTCTAAGTTTAAAAATAAAAGAAAACAGGGGCTGGCCCTGTGGCCGAGTGGTTAAGTTCACACGCTCAGCTGCAGGCGGCCCAGTGTTTAGTTGGTTCGAATCCTGGGCTCGGACATGGCACTGCTCATCAAACCAAGCTGAGGCAGCGTCCCACACGCCACAACTAGAAGGACCCACAACAAAGAATATACAACTATGTTCTGGGGGGCTTTGGGGAAAAAAAGGAAAAAAACAAAATCTTTAAAAATAAAAGAAAACAAAATATTTGGACCAGCCCCAGTGACCTAGTGGTTAAGTTCAGCACACTCCACTTTGGTGGCCCAGGTTTGGTTCCTGGGGTGGACCTACACCGCTCTGTTAGCAGCCATGCTGTGCTGGCGGCCCACATACTGAAAAAGAGAGGAAGACTGGCATGGATGTTAGCTCAAGGTGAATCTTCCTTAGCAAAAAAAACAGATTGAAAAGTTGAATTGCACCAAATATGTAAACTTCTATACATCAAAAAGATATAGGTAGATTTGAAATACAAGTGATCATTTGAGGGAAATACTAAAATAAACATTATGAACTAAGGATTAAATGAGCTCATACAAATGAGTAAAAATACTCTCTAAATTCTCGAGACAATGAACAAAGAATATGAATAGACAATGCACATGCAATTGGATGATAATTTGGTGAAATGATCAACTTCACTGAAGTCAAATAACCAAGAACTAAAACTGCAAATGTATGATATGTTGCCTACCTATCAATTTAGCAAAGATGTGTTAAAATGTGAATGCCCCAAACTGATGTAAGTGAGGCAAAATGAGTCCTTTCATATTTTGCTGGTGGTAGGAATAAAAATTAATGCAACTTTTATAAATAGCAATTTCACAATGTGCTTAAAGTGGCTTTAAAATGTGCTACTTTCTGACAATGTAATTATTTCACTTTTAGTAACCTATACTGAAGACGTAATCCAAAACACACCCAAATATTTTGATATTAAGATGATCAATGCAGCATTTTTTTTTTTAAGGAAGATTAGCCCTGAGCTAACATCTGCTGCCAATCCCCCTCTTTTTGCTGAGGAAGACTGGCCCTGAGCTCACATCCGTGTCCAACTTCCTCTACTTTATATGTGGGACGCCTACCACAGCATGGCTTGCCAAGCAGTGCCATGTCCACACCCGGGAATCGAACTGGCGAACACCAGGCCACTGAAGCGGAACGTGCGCACTTAACCTCTGCGCCACCGGGCCGGCCCCAATGCAGCATTTTTTATGCAAGTGAAAATTGACATTGACTTAACATCTAATAATACAGTTCTGCTTAGGCAGATGCCATAAATACAACACTAGGTAGCTATTTTACGTGATGGTTATAAATGATTTTTAAATAAGAAAAATGCCTGTCCTATAATGTTAAGTATAAAAAGCAAAGCCTAACTATTTTTTTTAATGTGTGAGTAAAAAGACTGGAAGAGAGTATTTCTAAAGTTTAACAGTGGTTGTAACCGGGAGGTGGAATTTCAATTAATTTTATTTCTGCTTCTTTATACTTTTATGCATTTTATAAACTTTCCACATTCAGTATGTATTACTTTCCTAATTCGAAAAAAGAGAGAAATACAAGAAGGAGAAAAGCCAAAGAACAAGATAAGAATTAACAAAATGACTGCTGTTTCCCCACCCTTCTGCAACAAAATTTCATGAGAAGACCCTACAAATCCACCCTCCAGGTAGTCCTCCTGGCCTGATGTTTACAGAGAGGAGTTGGTTTATTGCACTATTAATGTGGTAAATTGAGAAATGCCCCAGTTCCTGCCATATGACTTTATAGGGTGCTGAGTCCTCTGCAATAACATGCATAATAACCTTTTTAGCAATCCTTGCAATTAGGGGGTTGCCAAACTGGAATTGTTAGTTTATCTGAGCCAGGTACACACACATATGGATGCACACACAACACTAGATATTCAGAACCAACTATCCCCTTGAAGAAAAACAGTGTAATTAGCTCTCCTTTAGATGGGAAGATATTCTTCAAAATCTAAATATAAACAGATTTTTGTACCCGTTGTTTCCTTCAAAAAATACAGATCACCAACTTCCATCACAGACTGGTCAAAAGTCAGCTAGGTGATACCGTCTCTCAGTAGTATAATAGTGCTTTGGACCTTAGGACAACAAACTAAATCGGTGGCCAGTAGGATATAGAGACCCACTCAGCTCTAGAGTTGAATAAGCAATGAAAGCAGTTCTCAAGCTGCACCGTGAGAACCAATTTTCTCAAGCAGAACTTAATTACAACTGTATAATTATCACAACATTTATGGAGAGTGCTAACCTTACACCCACTGCTGGGTTTCTATTAAGCTGATTTCCCTTAACTGAAATGTTCCCATCAAGTGTGTGAGAGTGTGCGTGTGTGCGCGCATGTGTGTGTGACAAAGAGAGAGAGAGTTGCAATTTCCACTGTTGCTTTTCAGTATCAACAATATCAATAATGTGCCTCCCCTTGTCTTCCTTGAAGGCCACATATTTTCTCTCTGCTCGATAAAAAGCCAAGTGGGACAATATCTTAGAGGGCATCTAGTACTAGTCCAACTATTGTTTTAAACAGAAGAAAAACCACTTTTCCAAGGTTATACAGCTAATCAGTGGTTCTGGTTTTACTGGAACCCAGTTCTCTGGGCTTGTATTCCATCGTTATTGTTCCATTGCCTTTGCAGTATGGTAACTTTGGTTGCTTTTCCCAAAGAGAAAACTAAGACATGAATATCAAGATTGTGTCTTTGAATGCAAAGAAAAATGGAAAATTAAGACAATTAACCAAATAATTCCGTCAGGGGGTGGGGGTCACATTTGTGATATGGAGGAGTCTCACTGTTCTGGGACGACCACCTTGAGGCTGACTCAGAGATGGTCCCAGCACCAAGTACTGCGGGCCATGCAAATAAGGAGGTTACATCCACTCAGGAGCAGAAAAGAAAAAGAGCCCTGGCTAGGTAGAGACTGAGCATCAGGAACAATCAAGTGACTGGGGGAGAAGGATGGGAATGGGGGCAAGGCAGAGAGCAGGCTGATGTAAAAAGCATCTTTCGGCCCAATGCATTATTGTGAAATAGGGTCGCAGGTCTTTAAAGGAACCCTGGGAGGGAAGTCAATGAGCACCAGTTGGCCTTTTCACCACAGCCTCACACACAAATAGACACACACACACATACACACACACACATACACCAAGGCACCTCTCAGACTCTGACTTAGAGCAGTTCTGATACAAACACACACTTCGGCCTCTTTCCGTTTGAACGTGCAGTTGCTTCTCCTTTAGTGCTCTGATCTGGCCTTTACTTGTCCTTAAATACTCAATTCAAGCAACACGACTTCTAGGCGCTTTCTCTGGACCACACCCCCATGCCCTCACGCCCTCACCCGTCAAGGTTACATACTCCTCCCCTGTGTTCCCACACAACTTAGGCATACTCTACCAATGTGCTTTTCAAACTGCATGGCAATTGTCCGTCTCCCCTAAAGGAACCTCATCTTTCCTCTTTACATCCCACTACCAAACACTGGGCCTGTCACACGTTATTGAGTAAACAGATTCATTTATTGAATGGATGATTACTGAGCACCTACTTTGTGCCAGCACTGTGCTAGGTTCTGGGGACACAGAGGTGGGCAAGACACTGCAGGCCCTGCCCTCATGAATCTTGTATTCTGTTAAGGGACTCTGATACTCCCAAAGCTTCTCTGAAGAAATGATATTTAACATGATGGGTGAATATCAGATCGGTCTGACATAATGTAAATAATTTCCTATTCTGCAGGACTGTCCCTTAATTTACAAGAGACTCGAGGAGAAACACTAGGATTTGGGTTTTCTTAGATAAGCTAAATTTTATAAGGAGCATGACCAGAGAGAACACAGATAAACTGCCCTGAGGGGCTACCAATCTCCCACAGCAACACCTAAAAAGACTGGCTTTATGTTTTTTTGTTTTTAAAGATTTTTTTTTCCCCTTTTTCTCCCAAAGCCCTCTGGTACATAGTTGTGTGTTTTTAGTTGTGGGTCCTTCCAGCTGTGGCATGCTGGACGCCACCCCAGCACGACCCAACGAGCAGTGCCACGTTGTGCCCAGGACTCCAACCAGCGGAACCCTGGGCCACCAAAGCAGAACGCGCAAACTTAACCACTTGGCCATGGGGCCAGCCCAAGACTGGCTTTATATTCATATTGGAGAATAAAGACAGTCACAGTCAAACTTCATTTAATTGAATTCTACTAATCTTGAACCTGTGAATTACTCACTTAGAAACTTGGCTGACCTATACTTTGACATTGCATACACAGAATTAGATTTCCAGAGAATATTAATAATAACAAGACCCTTAAACAGCTCTTCAAAGTTTATAAGTCTTTCACATACAATATCTGATTTGATAATGAGACTGTAGCTACTTCCACCTTTGGGATCATCACCTGTGAGTTTTAGCCGTTCTCAGTAGGATGTATTAAAGAAACTGAAGTTCGATAAATCACTGTCCTACCTTAAACGAGTGACTTGCCCATGACTCAGGTAAGAATACTCCGTTCAGGTGATGTTCCAGGTATCGACTGCATCGTCAGACCATTTGCAACAGCTCTGTGGGTTCCAGTTTAAAATATTATGTTTTTTTAAAAATGCAGACTCCTGCCTTTAAGAATAGAGCTGAGGAATCTAAATTCACCACTTCTTTTCTCTTACCATGCCCAAATCTTTAGAGAAATGCCTCTTCATTATAAGAGTAGCAGAATGCTAAAATGGAATTTTCAGCGAGACCTTAAGGCTATAGATATCTAATACCAAAGATCATCCTAAAGGAATTTTTCAGCATATATCTGAAAACCAGTAGCAAGGCTCTTAAAAACTGTTTGCCAACGCTGAGAGTATAAAGGGAGCAAATTGTTGAAAAAGGAGAATTTGTGGCAAAATTTACTTGCAGAAAACTGTGCCGTGATTCTCTCTCCCATCCCCTCAGGAGTGTTGTGGGGGGTTCTTCTTCCGTTTATATCTAGAAGTGAGGAAAGAAGACACACCATGGACTGCTGACTGACTCCCACCTGAAAAAATCCCAAAGCCAGAGAAGTGCTGGCATCAGACCCAGAAGTGAGATAAGATAGCGGGAGTGAAGGGGAGGCGGCTGCTCTGGGCAGCCTGTGCTCTCGGTGTGTGTCAGAGCAAAGGATGCTTGAGCATTTTTAAAACCTCTATGGCCCTCTCAGGAGAGAGTCAGAGGACCACAAGAAAGAATGAAGGACAGTAGACGACAAGAGTTTATGTGGAACAAACGAGAGAGAGAACGGGCCGACCTGTGGAAAACACTTCTCTCACATCAGGGGAAACGCAGCCAAATGTTCCCAGGGGCTGCCCCAAAGAACCTGACAAGAGTCCCAAGAGAGAAAAAGTCAGCTTTGAACACCCGCCAGACCCAGAGTCGTAAAGCCGTCTTCCAAGTGTACCAGAAAAATAAGAACTTTCCTGCAGTGCCAGGGCAAGTCATATTGGAGCCTGAGGCCACAGGGAAAATCTGGGCCTCAATATACGTACTTTTGAAAATATCCTCCTATATGTTGAACCAAGTGGAAAAGTTAATAAAGGCTCTCTAATCAAAAAACATGATTACAAATGTAGTCCTGAGTTCCCCAATCTGTTCTCACCCAGTTGTAAATCCTCATAAACACACCTATCGAGGGATGTGATGACCTGCTAGCCCTTGGACTACAGGCTGATTAGAAACACTGTCCCATTGCGCAATAGCTCAAGGTCATAAAACAAACAAAAAACAACGACAGCCGGTCTTTATTTACGTCTTTGGTATGTCGTTCACCCTGGATTTTTTGCATTAGACTTTTAAAAATATTGCATTAATACTTATGCTGATTACTGAGCCCCTTCATATTTTGCACCTGAGGCAAGTGCCTTCCTGCCAGCCCTGCTTTCCAGCTCTGTTTTTCCTTCTTTTTTCACCACCTTTAACCTCAGACGACTGAGAAACTTTGGTTAGCAAGATGGAGGGGAGAGGTGGAAGCACAATGTGAAGAAGGCTTTCCGCCTACAGATGATCTCAGCTGGAGGAGTTGAGAATAGTGGGGGGCAAAAATAAAGATGTATTCTCTGAATACATTCCCAGGAGATTTGCTTGTTCAACACATTGGTCACAGGAAGTTACACACCAGCTTCCAAACAAAATCACACAAATGCCTGGCAGTTAGGACTTTAATTGGGGATAGAGAGAAAACCCTACAGAATGATATAGTGAAAGAACTTGAGATTAGAGCTCAAAGACCAGGGTTCTACTCCTGGCTCTTCTCCATGTGAGCTTGGGAAATATTCTGGTAGCCTCAGTATCTCATTTATAAATTCAGTGAATACTATCAACCACTTCCAATGTGCTAGGAAGACATGAGCAAATCTTTTGGGAAAGACACAGGCAAACAGCCAATTGTCTTATAGTCAATAAGCCTGATGGTAGCGGTAATAGCAGGGCATTACTGCAATGGAGCCCAGTGGGACAGCAACCATCCCAACTGGGGAGTTTAGGAAGGTGAGGGTGGGGCTAAAGTTGGGTAGAAATAACAGAGAGGGGTCATGTGAAGCTGCGGGAACAGAATGCCTCAATCAGAGGGAACTGCATATGTAAAAGCATAGAGGAAAATAGAATCTAAAAGACTCAAACTCAGAAGCAGAGAGTAGATGGCAGCTGCCAGGGGCTGGGGAGAGGGGGAGACGGGGAGCTGCTCTTCAAGGGTACAAAGTTCGTTATGCATAATGAGTAAGTTTTGAAGATCTAATGTACAGCGTGGTGACTATAGTCAACAATTCTGTATTGTATACTTGAAAGTTGCTAAGAGGAGAGATCTTAAGTATTCTCACCACACAAAAAAAGAACAAGAAAATGATAACTTTGTGATGGATATGTTAATCAACTTGATTGGGGCGATTATTTCACAATGTATATATATATAATAACATCAAGTTGTATACTTTAAATATATATAATTTTTATTTGTCAATTTTACCTCAGTAAAGATTGGGGGAGAAAAGGCTGAAGGAGAGCCACGTAAGTTCACTGATTTAATATATAGGTTCAGACACTATGGTTAAGTCTTGAATATGCAGAAAAGTGCTCTAGAACGTCAACGATTATCCTCCTCATGGCCGCCGTCCTGCTGTTGTTATGTATCTGCTGGCTAAGACTCAGGTTGCTAAAGACGTTGGTGCTGGTTACACTTTGCACGCCAGGGTGTGCTTTGCATGTTGTAGTTTTTGTGAATGGCTGCCCCTGGAATTGTGCAACCAACTATAGTGGTTCTGACAAGATTTTATTTCACAGATAATCACTAAGTCTTAAAAGTCTCCAATGTCTTTAAGAACATGGTAAAATATGCAGGCTTTTGTGTCTTAGGAGAATAACCTTAGAGTCCTTTTTGATCCTTGATTTTCCTAGCAAAAAACTTATAAAAACCTTGCGTTAGATGGCAACAATCGTTCTTCCTCAGCTAATCACGGTAAGCTCACACAGTGAGATGTTATGTAAAAATTTTAAACAATAATTATTCAAACTATAGAAACAGAAAATTCTTGCAACATATAAAACCATCTTAAAGTGTACAAAATGTTAGGTATGCCATGATTATAACTGGATAAAAATGTGTAAGTACCTGGTTAAGGACTAAAAGGAATATCAAACTAAAAATGATTGTATCAGGCTGCTAATGGGCATGGGGCTTCCTTTTGGGGTGACAGAAACATCCTAAAGTTATATTGTGATGATGGTTGCATGACTCTGTGAATGAAATAAAAACCACTGAATAGTACTTTTTTTTTTAAAGATTGGCACCTGAGCTAACAACTGTTACCAATCTTCTTTTTTTATATATTTTTATTTTTTCCTTCTTCTCCCCAAAGTCCCCCAGTATATAGTTGTATATTCTAGTTGTGAGTGCCTCTGGTTGTGCTATGTGGGATGCTGCCTCAACATGGCCTGATGAGTGGTGCCATGTCCGTGCCCAGGATCCGAACCAGCGAAATCCTGGGCCACCGAAGTGGAGCGCACGAACTTAACCACTCAGCCACAGGGCCAGCCTCTGAATTGTACATTTTTAACAGGCAAATTTTATGGTATATGGGTTATATCACAATAAGCTGTTGTTTTATTTTTTTCAAATAAAAACTTGCACACATGAAAAATTTTATCAGGGTAGTAAGACTATGGGTCTTAATCCACCAACCCTTCCCCCTTCAACTTCATCCCCTTGAAGGAAAAAAAGGAGTTTTTTGGGACCTCAGATGCAAAGGGATGAATGGGAATGTGGAAAGATGCTGGGGCAACACTAACAGGAGTGACAAGTAAATAAGAAGAAGCAAGTCACTTCTTTCTACAGGTTTCCAGTCTGCTTTCTAGTTCTAGTATCGCTTGCTGGCAAAGCCTAACAGGGAGCCAGCTGACAAAGGAAAAATGTGCTTTGCATCACAGAGCAGAGAAGAGAAGGGTGGATTTTGAGTTAAAAGACCATAACTTAAAATCGACACAGATGCCCTTCAGCAAGAAGAAGGGGAAGTTTGGGGGAAAGTCAGGAAATCAATAAATAATGGGAAGTCCAGAAACTGATGAAAATTGATTTTTAAAACATCAGTAAATTTAAATAACAACTAACTATAACTTAAAAATAACTAATTTCTTTGTGTTTAAAAAAGATAACAAAGCTATTCAAAAATCAAAAGATGGAGGAGGATACTTTATGGTTAAAGCATGCAAGATCTGTACTATTTTGGAAGAAAGAAATACTGAAAAACTTTAGACATTTTTAAAATAATATATAATAAGTATGCACGTGTAACAATGTGATACTGGCATAAAGGGAGACATGTGGACCAATGGAATAGAATAGAGAACCCAGAAATAAACCCCTGTGTATACGGTCAAATGATTTTTGACAAGGGCACTAAGATGATTCAATGGGGAAATAATAGTCTTTTCAACAAAAGGTGTTGGGAAAACTGGACATCCACATGCAAAAGAGTGAAGTTGGACCCTCACCTTAGGTCATATACAAAAATTAACTCAAAATGGATCAAAGACCTAAACATAAGAGCTAAAGCTATAAAACTCTTAGAAGAAAACATAGGAGAAAAGCTTCTTGACATTAGATTTGACAATATCTCCTGGGAAATAACACCAAAAGCACAGGCAACAAAAGGGAAAATAGATAAATTGGACTACATCAAGATTAAAAACTTCTGTGCATAAAAGCACACAATCAACAAGTGAAAAGTCAGTCCACAAAATGGGAGAAAATATTTGCAAACCATTTATTTGATAAGGGGTTAATATCTAAATATATAAAGAACTCCTACAACTCAACAACAAAAAAACCCAAACAGCATGATTAACAAAATGGGCAAAGGACTTAAACTGCTATTTCTCCAAAGAAGATATGCAAATGCCAACAAGCTCATGAAGATGCTCAACATCACTAAACATTAGGGAAATGCAAACCAAAATCACAATTGAGATACTATCTCATACACATTAGGATGACTACTATGAAAAAAACAGAATATAACAAGTGTTGGCAAGGATGTGGAACCATTGTGGACCATTGGTGGAAATGTAAAATGGTACAACCACTATGGAAAAGTATGGTGGTTCCTCAAAAATATAAAAATAGAATTACCATACGATTCAGAAATTCCACTTCTGAGTATTTATCCAAATAAAACAAAAGCACCAATTCAAAAAGATATACTCACCCCCATGTTCATTACAGCATTATTTTCAATAGCCAAGATATGGAAACAACCTAAGTGTCCATTAATGGATAAATGGATAAAGAAGATGTGGTATATATACATATACAGTGGAATACTATTCATTGATGGATGAATAGATAAAGAAGCTGTGGTATACATATACAATGGAATACTATTCAGCCATAAAAAGAATGAAATCTTGCCATTTGTGACAACATGAATGGACCTTGAGGGCATTACACTAAGTGAAATAAGTCAGACAGAGAAAGACAAATACCATATTATCTCACTTATATGTGGAATTTAAAAAATAACAACAATAACAAAACAAGTTCATAGATACAGAGAACAGATTGGTGGTTGGAAGAGGCGGGCTGGGGAGAGGGGGAGAAATGTTGGTAAAGGGGGTCAAAAGGTGCAAGCTTCCAGTTATTAAATAATTAAGTCATGGGGATGGAATGTACAGCATGGTAACTATAGTTAATAATACTGTATTACATATTTGAAAGTTGCTAAGAGAGTAAATCATCACAAGAAAAAAACCTTTTTGTAATTATGTATGGAATAAATTGATGGTGCAAGTCTTGAAAATTCATTCATTTTAATATACAACATTAATAGACTGCAGAAGAAAAACTGAAAATAGAAGAAAACGCTTATTTTTATTTTCTTATTAAGTCTAGTTAACATCTGTCACCTTACATAGTTACAAAACAATTTTTTCTTGTGATGAGAACTTTTAAGATCTACTCTCTTAGCAACTTTCAAATATGCCAGAGAGTATTATTAACTATAGTCACCATCTGTAGTTACATCCTCATGACTCATTAATTTTATAATTGCAAGTTTATACCTTTTGACCCCCTTCACCCATTTCTCCCTCCCCCAACATGCTGCCTCTGGCAACTAACAATCTGCTCTCTGTATCTATGAATAAAGGGAACCTTTATTTTTGACAGATAATAGCAATCAATGAAAAATCCGCAGCAAACTTATTAATGTTGAATATTTAGAAGCATTCTCTTTAAAGTCAGGAACAACAAAAAGAGGACTGTTATCACCACTTCTCTTCGACATTGCATGGGAAGTCCTAACCAATGCAATAAGGCAAGGAAAAGAAATGAAGCGTATAAAAATCGGAAAGAAATTCATTCATTGCAAACAAATCATTGTTTGCATTAAAACCCAAGAGAATCAATAAATTATTAGAAATAAATGTGTAGGGGCTGGCCCCGTGGCCGAGTGGTTAAGCTCGCACATTCCGCTGCAGGTGGCCCAGTGTTTCATTGGTTCGAATCCTGGGCGTGGACATGGCACTGCTCATCAAACCATGCTGAGGCAGTGTCCCACATGCCACAACTAGAAGGACCCACAACGAAGAATATACAGCTATGTACTGGGGGGCTTTGGGGAGAAAAAGGAAAAAATAAAATCTTTAAAAAAAAAGAAAAGAAAGAAATGTGTAGCAAGATTGCTAGTTATAAGCTCAATGAGATAAATCAATAGCATTCCTAGCATCAATAGTAAACAATTTTATTAAAGGACATTAAAATTAACCTGAACAAATGGAGAAATACATGTTCCAGAATCTGAAGAGATGGATGAGAAGATCAATATTACACATGTTAATTGTTTGCAAATTAGTCTACAAATTTCAAAGCTATTCCAATCAAAATACCAAGAAGGTACTCCTTCATTTGTTTATTTAGATTAATGTGGAAAAGCAAAAGGACAGGAATAACTAAGAAACTTATGAAGAACAAAACAGACATGACTCATATTATCAGATACCAAGACTTATTATTACAGTAATAATTAAGATGATGTGAGACAAATTCAGAGACGGACCAATAAACTAATAGAACAGAATAGAAACAGAAAATAGAAAAATTTGACGTATCACAGATGGATGGGAAATCTCTAGGGAAAGTATAAACTATTCAATTTGATCTATATAGATAAAAGTAAAATTAGATATGTTCCTTATATGGAAAAATTTAAGCTGGATTAAAAAACTACGCATGCAAAACAAAATTTGAAAACTTTTAGAGGAGAATACAGTAGAATACCTGTATGATCTCAAAATATAAAAGGATATCTGGGGCCAGCCCAGTGCCATAGTGGTTAAAAGTTCATGTGCTCTGCTTTGGCAGCCCAGGGTTCAGGAGTTCAGATCCTGGGTGTGGACCTACACACACACTGCTCATCAAGCCATGCTGTGGTGGTGTTCCACATAGAAAAAAAATAGAGAAAGATTGGCACAGATGTTAGCTCAGGGCCAATCTTCCTCACTGAAAAATGAGTAAATAAATAAATTAATTAATTAAAAATATTTCTAATACAAGATTTCAAGATGCACAAGTCATAATGGAGAACACTTTTAAATTCAACTATATTAAAATTGGAAGCTTCTGTATCCACTTTTTTATCCCAGGTAGTCCTATCTAGTCCCATGCCTTTAAGTACACTCTAAACGTTGATGCCACCTAATGTTATTACTCCAATCTCAACCTCATTTACAGCTGATATTTCAATATCCTTTTGAATGTCTAATAGGCATCTTACACTTAAGTCCAAAACTGAACTATTGATTTTCCCAAAAAAATATGTTCTTTCCCAGTTAAAGTTAGGGTTGCCTGCATATCACAGAAAAACCCTAAATCACAGTGGTTCAAACAACACTGAGGTTTATTTTTCATTCATATAATAGTTCCACAGAGTCACTGGGGACGAGCTCCTTCTCTCTTGGTGTTTTGTCACTTTAATTCATGGCCCCTTGGTCCAAGGTGACTTCTTAAGCTTTAACAAGCAGGAAGAAGAAAGGACTAATGAGGATCATGTTCCTTTCCATTTAAAGAGCTGGAAATTCCACAAAATACTTTCACTTATCCTTTCATTGGCTTTAAGCACATGGCCTTAATTAGTTACAAAGAATCCCAGAAAACTGCAGTCTGTTATTCTGGACAGCAATATGCCTAGCGAAAATTCAGGATTCTGTTACTAAGGAGAAAGAGAATAGATCTTGGAATAGGCAACCAAGTGTCCTACACACTCTAAGCAAATGACACCACCAGAGGTTTCTTTTGAGGCCTCCTCAACTCTTTTTCACTCATGAACCCCACACCCAATCTATGTGGAAACAGATGTTATCATAAATTCCACCATTCTAGCTTCTTCCAGCTGTCAGCTGAGCTTGTAAGGTAGCTCTTGAACCGGTCTCTTTCCTTTTATTCTTGCCACCTGTGTTAGTCAGGATAGGCTATGCTATGCTGTTGGTAACAAACAACTTTCAAACTTCAGTGAATGAATATAATAATGAATGAATGAACAGAGAGTTATTGTTTCATAAGTACCAAGTCTCAGTTTTGCAAGATTATAAGATGAATGGAGATGAATGGTGGTGATAGTAGCACAACAATGCGAATGTACTTAACGCCACTAAACTGTACACTTAAAAATAGTTAAGATGGTAAATTTTACGTTATGTGTATTTTAACACAATTTTTTTAAGAAAGAAAGAATGAATGAATGGTAGAAATTACTTCTAATGCATAAAATCAATAAAGAACTAACATCCAAATTATACAGCGGCCCCTAAAAATTAATACGATGATAAATAACCCAACAGACAAAATAGACACAATGTATAAATAGCAATTCACAGAGGAGGAAAACACTAACTGACTTTTCAGCCATTCTTCTCCTCTTCCCTGTTAACTGACTCCAGATTTTGTTCTAGGTAGTATTGTTTCCAGTTAAAAATACTCACTTTCTCAGATTTCCCTGCATATGGAAGAGGCCATGTGACGTAGTTCTGGCCATGGAGACAAAAATGAAAATGCTGGGGATTTCTGGAAAAGTGTTTTATTAATGATACAGCTAATGCCCTTTCTTTGTTCCTCCTGCTTGTAATGCGGGTCCAAAGCATGGACAAGCAGCAGCCATGTTATGTCTAGTAGGCAACTAGCGTGGAGACACATGCCTAAACCCTAAGAAAAGCGTGGGAAGATGTAAGAATCCTGGACCCAGAGAATCCGCTCTACCAGACCTGGACTGCCTACCTATCCCCAAACTTCTGGTGGCTTAAGACAAATAATCCTCCATCTATTTACCAGCCACCTTGAAATTTTTGGTTACTTGCAGCTGAAAGTATTCCTAACTGATTGTGGATTTTATCAGAAATGAGAAGCTGCAAGAAAAAAGAAAGAAACTGTGGAATCAGCTAAGAGGAAGTAGGTCAGAGGGTACCAAGGAATCAATAATCACTTCAGGCTGAAAAGCTGGTGAAGTTTAACGTGGTGATGAAACATCTGGGCAAAATGTGACCTGTTGTACCTCAGAATATACACCACATGCTTACCACGGCTTTTGTTTGTTGGTGAATTATAAGGAAATTTTAGAATCTTGACAGAACGCAGGGTTTTTTAAATCAGTATTTGAGTTGACACCACATGCTATCACTACTATATGCCAGGCATTGTTCTAGAAACATGAGATACAGGAGTGAGTAAAACTGAAAAAAGTCCCTGCCCTAATGGAGTTTCTATTCTAGTGGGGAAAACAGATAATAAACAAATAAACATACAAGGTGTAATCGGTGAAAGGGTATGGAAAAAAAATTAGCAGAGTAAGGGAGACAGGGAATTCCGAGGATGGGTGTTCCTTTTATATGGGGCAGTCAGAAAGGCTACTCTGATAGGTAAAATAGGACTTGAAGACAGTAAGAGAGGCAGCCGTAGTCTGCTGGGATGACACTGTCCAAGCAGTGGGAATAGCAGAAGTATCGGTGGAGTGTTCATGGAAGAATAAGGAGACAAAAAAAGGAGGATAGTAAAAAGTGATGGAGAGGGGTGTGTGGTGGAGGAGGGGAAGGAGAGCATGTAAGGCCCTTTGGGCCACTTGGCTTCTCCTCTGAGGGTGCTGGGAAGCTCTATGTCTTGCCACTTCAAGCAACGGTCTCCAAAAGAGGAGTGAACTGAGACACGACCTAGCCAGAGTGCATGCAGAAAAGGAATGTGGAAAACTGCAGAGGCCTCTCTCTGCACGAGCCTGCAGTCCTGGAGCTGGGAGACTCATGAGACTGAAGAAGTCAACCGCTTCCATACCTCACTCCGAGGCTCAAGCAAGTGGGCTGTGAAGGAATAGGCCTAGCAGAACAGAAGATTGGGAGTACAGAACTCTATCCAATACCTTCATTTTAAGAATTCTTTGGGGCCGGCCCAGTGGCGCAGTGGTTAAGTTCACATGTTCCACTTCGGCAGCCCTGGGTTTGCTGGTTCATATCCCAGGTGTGGACCTATGCACCCCTTGTCAAGCCATGCTGTGGCAGGTGCCCCACACATAAAGTAGAGGAAGATGGGCATGGATATTAGCTCAGGGCCAGTCTTCCTCAGCAAAAAGAGGAGGATTGGCAGCAGATGTTTGCTCAGGGCTAATCTTCCTCAGAAAAAAAAAAAAAGAATTCTTTGCCTGACAAAGAAGGAATGCCAGAAGAAGAAGTGATTAAGGGTGCCGTCTTCCTGCCTATTCTTAAGAATGGCCTCAAGGTTGGGGCTATTAAATTCTGGGACTGGGGGATTGGCAGAGCACTATGGTGGCCTAACAGCCCAAAATTCTCAGGCTCAAAGACTATCGAGAAAAAATCCTGGCTATGGTTACTTGCACATAGAATTAATTGGAAATAGACAAACCAAAAAACTACTAGGTTTAAGAGAGAACTGTGTTGATTAAAAAACAAAAAACAAAGTGTGATAACAGCCTGTGGCTACTGAACCCTAAAGCAATCTCTGAGCCCCCAGATAGTACCAGCAGGAAGAGAAGGGCACAACCCCCAATGATGGAGGGATAATGGCTTATCCCAGGGAGAAGACTGGGGGCCACCAGATCGACTCATCAGGGAACTCACTTCTCTACCAGGGTAGTGAGTCCTCACGTTTCCTGTCTAGTAGGATTTAGTAATTGTCTAGTAGGATTTGGTCATTTCTAAAGATCAGTGACTCTATAATCTCCCATTCTCCCCTTTCTCTGAGTGGGACTTTTTGCTGTAGTTATCCTGGTCTTCCTCACCATGGTATATTAGGTGTCCTGGACACCAGCAATTTGTTTTTAAGCTTATTGGTTGCAGGACTATGAGAAGCCAAGTTCGTACATGATAGAGAGGGTGGTACTCCTCTAGAGATCTTGGAGGTCAAGCTGGACAAGGTCCATGGATTAGACCTTGTGGTTGTCTCTCTTAGAGGAGACACATGTGCTCCGTGTAAGGGAAAGAAGGGTGTGTACAGAAAGACCTAAAGTAGCAACTGGAGGTGGTCTGACCCAGCGTCAATCTCTAACCGCCCCCAACCAATCTCACTTGCTGTACTATAGAGGCTATAAAGCTATTTCTGGTCTTCCTTGATGCTAAGGGTGGCCATTGTAGGGGAGGAAAAATAATTTTCCCTTTACTCTTCTAGGTTCTCGGCTGAGGTGCCCCCCATCCCCACAAAGTAAAAAGATGAACAGGAGAAAAATAAGTTTAATTACGTACATATGTACGGGAGACCCACAAAGATGTGAGACTCAAAGAAGTGACCAGAACAGGAAGCTTTTCTACCTTTTAGACAAAGAAACAAACTTGTGAAGAATTGATGAGACAAATGGGTTTGGGTTAGGGGTAGTAAAATGGTGAAGAAGTAACAGGGGTTTTCTATACAGGCTTCTCGGCCCTAAAGTCGCTGTCTCTGATGGTAAGGATGCCTTCCACTCTCCTGGCACAGAGAGGGTACCGTACATGGGAGATTTGTCTCCTGCTTTCAGGGAGACAAAGGAAGGTCAGAGTGTCCTTCTCATACGGGCTGTTTCTCAAGTACCTTTAATTCAAAATAATATGCCAAAGTGCCATATTTTAGGGTAACATATTCTGAACGCCTATACCGTGTAACTAAGATTTGACTGAGGTGAAAGCAGAAATTTGCTGCAGACTTGAGAAAAGTTTTTGCCTTCTTGATACATGCTTGCTTCCACTCTAAAGTCCTGCCTTGAAGCTGTAGGCGGAGCAGCCATCTCCCGACCACATGCAACAAGATGAGGATAAAAGCCAGTAGGCTACAAATGGTGGGGAAGGAAGGGAAAGAAAGAAACAGAAGGAAAAAAAGAAGGAAAGAAAGAGCAAGCTAAGCCCGAGTCCTAAATGGATTAAGTAGCTGCACTGGCCCAGGACAACCTGCTTGTGAACTTGTATAAAAACACAACAACAATAAATCTACACGTTTAAACCTAGTAAATCTATATACTTAACACTAAGAATCAGGGAAATGTAATAGTGAGATATCCTTTTATGCTCATCAGATGGGCAGAAATCGTAACATCTGACCATAAGAAGTGTTGTCAAGGAAATGGAGGAACAAGGATCTTCATACATTGGTGGTGAACGGTACAACCACTTTGGAGAGGAGCTTGGAAAAAGCTAGTATAGCTGAAGGTGGGCATAAAAATTCCGCTTCTCAATATAAACCCTAGACTCTTGCTATTTAAGGTACTATCCGTGGAGTCCAAGAATCCCTTGCCCTTGTGCACAAGGAGATGTACACAAGCATATTAATCGCAGCATTGTTTGCGATAGGAGAAAAAAGGGATAGAGGAGACTTAAAGGCCCATCAACAAAAGGATAAATAGATAAATACTGTTATACTCATATGACAATTAAAATGCATGAGACTAGAGCTTCATAAATCAAGATGTATAAATCTTAAAAACATAATTTTGATCTAAATAAGCAAGTTACAAAGTACAGTATGATATCATTTATATACATTTTTTAAAACTGCAAAATAATTCTATATCTTGTTTATGGATGTTTATATATATATGAAATACAAGTATAAAAATACATGAGAATAATAAACAAGAAATTCAGGACAGTAGTTACCTCTGGAGAAGGAGGGAGGATAATGGCCCAGGGGGTTTGACCATACCTTTTTTTTTAATGTAAATTTGAAGTAATTAGGTAAAATGGTAATATTTGATAAAGCTTGGTCATGGGTGCCCTGGTGATTTGTTATCCTCTCTAGTTTTCTCTATGTTAGTAGTATTTCACAATTTTCAAAGAAAAAAAAAACAAAGAGATTCAAGGCAAATACTAGGACAAGAGCAAGGTATCCCCAAAAAGATAGACACAGAGAGGCTGTCAGATGGAGAGAAATATACTGATTGGGAAAAGAACAATCATAGGCCTCAGATTCTGCCTAAGTGCTGCAAACCACACTGTCTGCCTTCGAGTGAGTTAACTAGTCTGTTCTGTGATTTGCTAGATCAGAGAGAAGAAGAAAGGCCTTTTGATGCTAACTTTGTCTGAGCCCCAAAGCAGTACCTGAGGCATGAACACGCCCAGAGGAAGTTGTAGACGCAATTCTTTATTCAATAAACTTGATAATAACTAACATTTATTTTGTGCTCACTATGTTCCAGGCACTAGGCTAAGAACTTTGTAAGGATTATCTCATTCCACCTTCACAACACTCCTATGTGGTAAGTAATACTATTATTTCTTATATTACAAATGAGAAACAAAGGCTAGTCACAGGCTAGTACAAAGTGGGGCTGTGATTCAAACCTGAGCAGTTTGCCTCCAGAGGCTTCATTCTTAACCACCTTGCAACACACCAGGCACTGCTAGATGCTGAGGGTACAAGACTCCAAAGAATTGCGAGCAAAAAACAACTTTATTGATGTGTCCAGTTCTACTTCATGCAGTCCTGCTTATTCAATGGAGCAATTATATAAAGTTTAAAAATATGCAAAACAATGCCATAATATTTAACAATGCACGTGTACTAATAGAACAAATAAATGCATTGAAATGAACTTCATTTAAGTTAAAATTTCTCCTCTCCCCAACGTGGTAGACTGCAGTCGGAAAAGGTAATCCTGATTGGCTTCTGTTTCTCCACATTGTCCTTCTCTTTTTTGCTCCCTACTCAACTAGACATGGTTTCTGGGCCTTCCAAGTTTGGGGTAAGAGAGAGGAAGGAAAAAGTGGTAAAAGACAGGAGTTATCTTATCTAGTACCGTAACTAGCTTCTTAATTTATAACAATCCAGTTTGGATTAGTAACAACTTAATTTCAATAGAAAAGAAAACTTTGCTCCTATAAGCTCCATAGCCTCGCTGCTCTTTGTGCTGTTATCATTATACAATATACATTGTATGTGCATCAATACAGATTTACAACTGTTGCTTTATGCACCTGTTCTTTAAATCAGGTAGGAGAGATAAAGAGTTACAGAGAAAAAATACATTTATATTGTGTTTTATATTTACCTATGCAGTTACCTTTACCAGCGCACTTTATGTCTTCATGTGGATTCAAGTTACTGTCTAATGTCTTTTTATTTCAGCCTGAAGGACTCCCTTTAGTGTTTTTTATACGGCAGCTCTTCCAGCAACAAATTCTCTCTCTGTTTGTTTATTCAGGAATGTGCTATTTCTCCTTCATCTTTGAAAGATAGTTTTTTTCTTTCAGCATTTTGAATATGTGATTCCAATGCTTTCGGCCTCCATGGCTTCTAAGAAATCAGATGATAATCATTTTCAGGACCCCTTGTATGTAATGAGGGACTCCTCTTGCTGCTTTCAAGATTCTCTTTGTCTTTGTCTTTCGGTAATTTGATTATGATGTGTCTAGGTCTGACTCTCTTTTAGTTTATCTTACTTGGAGTTTGTTGAGCTTCCTGGATGTAGATTAGTGTCTTTCATCAAATTTGGGAAGTTTTTGGCTATTATTTTTTTCCAATAATCTTTCTGCCCTTTTGCTGACTCTTCTCCTTCTAGGACTCCCATTACGCACATGTTGGTGCACTTGATGATGTCCTACAGGTCTCTGGTGCTCTTCTCATTATGCTTCATTCTTTTTTCTTTTTCCTTTTGTTCCTCACACTGGATAATCTCAATTGAGCTATCTTTAAAATTCATTGATTCTTTCTTCTATCTGCTCAAATCTGTTGCTGAGCTTTTCATGCTAAATTTTAATTTCCTTTAGTGAACTTTTCAACTCCAGCATTTCTACTTATTTTCTTTTTGTAATTTCTATGGCTTCACTGTTATTCTATATTTGATGAGACATTATTCTCATACTTTCTCTTAGGTATTTAGACATGGTTTCCTTTAGTTATTTGAACATATTTAAATTAGCTGATTTAAATTTCTTGTGAGGTAAGTCCAAAATCTGGGCTTCCTCAGAGAGTGTGTCCATTGAATGCTCTTTTTCCCATGTGTGGGCTACACTTTCCTATTTCTTTGTATGTCTCATTTTTTGTTGTTGCTGAAAACTGGACATTGAGCTAATAAAATGTGGCAACTCTGGAAATAAGATTCTCCTCACTTCCCAGGGCTTATTGTTATTGTTGTTGTTTGTTTGTGTTTTCGATGTTTAGTGACTTTTCTGAACTACTTCTGTAAAATCCATATGCTTTGTCATGCATGGCACTGAATTCAGTGCTTGGTTAATTCAGCAGTTAGCAGCTGATTGGATGCAGATTTCCTTAAACACCTGGAATGAGTAAGTCTTTCAGTCTTTGCTGAAGGGCTCTGTTTTGAGTCCTGGGGCATGCCTTCAACACTCAGCTATGCAGTTTACAATTCTCCCTTAGCATTCAGTTCATGCTTGCACAGAGCTTCATGGTTAGCCAGAGATGAGAGGTTAGGGCATTCTCAAGTCCTTACTGAGCATGTGCACAGTCCTATGCATGAGAGTGTCCTTCTAGACTGCAAGGAGTATGTCAGAGCTTTTTAAAGTGCCCTGTGGAAATCTCACTCTTCAGCTTTTTCTTTTAAGCTTTTTATTTAGCCTATTGTCTGTCCCAACTGTTATTCATTGCCACAGGTTGTTCACAGTGTTGAACAATTGCTTCTGATTGTTTTCAACAAATGCCCCTAGGGAAAAGGCTATTTGCATTAGCTGAGCTCAGAGTCAGGTCAAATAAAGATAGCCTTTTCACTGGGGTCTTCCAGAGAACCACCAGATAGGTCTAATAATGATGAGTGTCCAGGATTGGAGCTTTGAAGGAGCTCTAACCCTATTCTGCCCCTCCAGTAGATGCCAGGAAACTGGTTTTCACCACGATTGTGGGCTGTTTGTTTTTAAGGCTACCATAGAGCTGGGAAGTAAGAATGGGAATAGAGTAAATTAAAATGCCCCAAAGTTCACTGTGCTTACAACATTCAGCCATTTTTCTTGAGTAAGTGCCCCTAGTTGCTATAAGCCTTTGCCTAATTTCTATAATTCTGAAAAAGCTGATTGACAAACTTTGCCAATATTCTATTCGCTTTTATGGAGGATAGGATTTTTGGAGGTCCTTACTGCACCATTTAGGCTGATGTCACCTGTGATGGAAGATAAAAGCATTCTATGACTCTTTTATTGTCTAAGAGGATAGTAGTGCTATTGATTAAGTTTAGACTTTGTTAAACATATGTTAAAAAAATTTTAAATTTTAAGGTACATCTCTAAAAAAGAGAACTAGGGTATCTAAGCGTTGAAGTATTTGAATTAAAATTGGAGTTAAAAATTTAATTATTGGGGCTGGTCCCATGGCCGAGTGGTTAAGTTCGCGTGCTCTGCCGCAGGTGGCCCAGTGTTTCATTGGTTCGAACCCTGGGTGCGAACATGGTTCTGCTCATCTAAACCATGCTGAGGCAGCATCCCACATGCCACAACTAGAAAGACCCACAATGAAGAATATACAGCTATGTACCAGAGGGCTTTGGAGAGAAAAAGGAAAAAAAAAATCTTTAAAAAAACCCCCAAAAACTTAATTATTTCAAAAGAATATAAGAGAGAAAATATAACCCACATAATAAGATAGCATTGAAAAGGGAGTAAAAATAAACCACATAATAATATTATATCCAATACATAAGTAATCATAACAAATGTAAATGTATTAAAGTCATTAGATAAAAAGCAGACATTCTAAGTTTGCTTTTAAAAAAAGAAGCTATATGCCACTTAAGAGGTGTACCTAAAATATAAGTAAACAACATTATTGAAAAAAATGATAGAAAATAAATATTCCAGGCAAGTATTAGCCAGAAGAAACCTAAGCATAATATCAAACAAAATAGATATTAAGGAAAAAAGTTTAAAAACATTATTAAGAATAGACGTTTCACTATACTTTCTTCTTTTGGCATCCACAATAACTATACTCTTTTAGTTTTCTACTGCTTTATCACTTGCTCTTTCTCAGTGCTTTTTATGACTCCTCTTCATTTCCATGGTCTCTAAATGTTAGTGTTCGAGGTCTCAGAACTTGACTCTCTTCTCTAAATCTTTACTCTCTCCCTAAACAGTCACACCAGATCCAAGACTTTATAAGAAGCTGTCAGACCCTTTTCCAAAAGGGTTGTTCATATTACACTCCAATCAACATGTATGAGAATTCACGTTATTGTTGTTCACATCCTTGTCAACATTTGGTGCTGTTTTTGTTTTGACATTAGCTATTTTGGTGGGAGTATAGTAGTATCTCATTGCTGCCTTAAATTACATTATGTTTGTGATTAGTTATGCTGAAAGCTTTTTTGTTTGCTTATCACTTTCTTGTGAAGTATCTGTTCAAATATTTTGTCCATTTAAAAAATTGGATTGTTTGTCTTTTTATCATTCTTTTTTCTTTTTTTTTAAGGAAGACTAACCCTGAGCTAACATCTACCACCAATCCTCCTCTTTTTGCTGAGGAAGACTGGCCCTGAGCTAACATCCATGCCCATTTTCCTCTACTTCATATGTGGGACACCTACCACAGCATAGCTTGACAAGCAGTGTGTAGGTCCACACCCAGGATCCAAAGCGGCAAACCCTGGGCCACCAAAGCAGAACATGCAAACTTAATCGCAGCGCCACCAGGCCAGCCCATTTATCATTAAGTTGTAGGAGTTCTTTATTTTCTGGGTACCAGTCCTTTGTCCGAAAATAATTTTGTGACTATATTGTCCCGGTCTGTGGCTTGTTTATTCATTTTCTTAAATGTCTTTTTTGAAGAGCAGAAGTTTTAATTTTTTAATAACTCTAATTTACCAATGTATTTTTTCTTCTCCAGCTTCATTGAGGTACGATTGACAAATAAAAATCACAGATATTTAAGGTGTACAATGTAACATTTTCATGCATGCATACATTGAGAAATGACTACCACAACCAAGCTAATTAACATATCCATCACTTCACATAGTTACCTTTTGTGTGTGTGTGTGTGTGTATGGTGAGAACACAAGATCTACTCTCTTAGTAAATTTCAAGTATACAATACATTATTATTGACTATAGTCATCATGCTGTACATTAGGTCTCCAGAACTTATTCATCTTGTAACTCAAAGTTTGTGCCCTTCGATCACTATCTCCCCTTTTCCAATCTATTCTTTTATGGCTAGCCAGGTCCGTGTTCTAAGAACCTTTGCTTACCAACAAGTCACAAAGATACTCTTCCATCTTTTCTTTTAGATGCTTTGTAGATTTAGCTTTTATGTTTAGGTCTATGATCAATCCAGAATTAATTTTTGAATATGGTGTGAGATAGTTGTTAAGGTTCCTTTTTCTCCATATTGATATCCAGTTGTTCCAGCATCATTTTTGAAAAGATTTCCCTTTCCTCATTGGACTGCTTTGGCATCGTTGTTAAAAATCAAATGATTATATAAATGTGTGTTTGTGTCCGGGATTTCTCTCCAGTTCTATTCATCTATTTGTTGATCCTTGTACCAGTACCACACGGTCTTGATTATTTTAGATTTATAGTAAACATTGAAGTCAGGTAATGTTAGTCCTTCAACTTTGCTCTTCTTTTACAAGATTGCTTTGGATATTCTAGGCCCTTTTTGCTTCCATACAGATTTTTAAATAAGCGTTTCAATTGGAAAAAAAAAGCCTAGTGGGACTATAATTGAGACTATATTCGGGGGAGATGTATTTGGAGAATCGACATCTTAGCAATATTGAATCAGCCAATTCATGTGTTTAGGAAAAACTCCGTCCTCCTCCTGTGTATCTCTCCCTTATTCTCACATTACTACCACACTCACAACACTTCAGACACCAGATGCGTGGCAGGTTTTCCCACACTAAACAATTCTCTGTGACACCAGCTGGGTCTTCCACAATTTAACTCAATTCTGACACTATCTACCTGCAGATAGAGTCAGATCCCATAGGTTATGGGCTCAGTCCCACGAGACTGCCCCCCTCTTCAGACACTAATCACAAGTAGGAGGTCCCCAAGTTACCTGCAACTTCTGTCTGATGGCTACACATCACAGGTTCTCTTCCCCTTTGGATTCGATTATTTGCTAGAATAGCTCAGAGAACTCAGGGAGACACTTACTTGCATTTACCTGTTTGTTGTATAATGAAGGATGTGATAAAGGATACAGATGAACAGCCAGATGAAGAGATAGATAAGGCGAGGTCTGGGAGGGTCCCAAACACAGGAGCTTGAAGTTGGGGCTGTGTCACCCTCCCAACACATGGAGGTGTTCACCAATCTGGAAGCTCTCTGAAGCCCATACTATTGGGATTTTTATGGAGGCTTCATCACGTAGGCATGATCAATTATTAACTCCATTTCCAGTCCCTCTTCTCTCTCTAGAGAATGGGGCCTGGGGCTAAAAATTCCAAGCTTTGGTCTTTCTGGTGACCAGTCCCCATCCAGGAGCCATCCACAAGCCCAGCCAGAGTTGTTTCATTAGAACAAAAGACACTCCTATCACCCAGGAAATTCCAAGGGATTTAGGAGCCCTGTGTCAGGAACTGGGGTCAAAGACCAAATATTAGAACAAAAGATATTCCTAAGTGCTTTTATCACTTAGGAAATTGCCAGAATTTTAGCAGCTCTGTGCTGGGAACTGGGGTCAAAGACTAAATGTTAGAGCAAGAGATTCTCCTAGCACCCCTATTTACAAGGGTTTCAGGATCCCTGTGTCAGGAATACAGGGTAGATATCAATGTATATATTTCCTATTATTTCACACCACAAATATGGTATATTTCTTCATCTATTTAGATCTTATTTAATTTCTCTCAGCAATGTTTTATAATTTTCAGTGTAGAGGTTTTACACAGCTTTTGTTAAATTTATTTCTAAGTATTTTATGTTTTCTAAAATTATTATAGTGTTTTTTAAAAATTCATTTTCCAGGGGCCGGCCCCGTGGCCAAGTGGTTAAGTTCGTGCGCTCCACTGCAGGTGGCCCAGAGTTTCATTGGTTCTAATCCTAGGCGAGGGCATGGCACTGCTCATCAAGCCATGCTGAGGTGGTGTCCCATGTGCCACAACTAGAAGGACCCACAACTAAGAATATACAACTATGTACCAGGGAGGGTTGGGGAGAAAAAGGGGAAAAAAATAAAATCTTTAAAAAAAACTTCATTTTCCAATTGTTTGCTATAGTATATAAATACACAACTGATTTTAGTATATCCTGGGACCTTGCTAAATTCACTTATCAGCTTTAGTGGTTGCTTGGTGGACGCATAGGATTTTCCTCACATTCAACCACATTATCTGCAAATAGAGACACATGCTCAACACTTTATATCCCATCAATATCCCAATCTCTCCTAATTTTACATCTCAGTGTGACCTCTTCCCTGGGCTCCAGACTTGTATACACAACAAATTCTTGACATTTTTCCTATGCTTTTTGATTTTGCAATGTCTTTAGACAAAATTTACATAATATAACATTCACCATTTTCAAGTGAACAATTGAGTGGTTCTTAGTATATTCACAAAGTTATGCAATCATTACCATTATCTAACTCCAGAACATTTGTGTCACCCAAAAAAGATATCCTGTACCCATGGCAGTCATTCCCCATTCTCTCCTCCCCTCAACCCCTGGCAACCACTAATCTACTTTCTCTCTCTGTGGATTTGCCTGTTCTGGACATTTTATATAAATGGAATCACTCAATATGCAGCCTTTTGTGTCTGACTTCTCTCGCTTAGCGTAATATTTTCTAGGTTCATTCATGTTGTACCACGTATCAGTTCTTTGTTCCCTTTAATGGCTGAATAATATTCCATTTTGTGGAAATATTACATTTTGTTTATCCATTCATCAGTTCATGGACATTTATGTGGGGTGTTTTGGCTATTATAATTAATACTTCTATGAACATAAAGGTAGAAGTTTTCATGTGAACATATATTTTCAATTCTCTTAGGTATGCAGTCCTTTTGCTTAACAATGGGGAAATGTTCTGAGAAATGCGTTGTTAGGTGACTTTGTTGTTGTGTGAACATCACAGTGTGTACTTACACAAACCTAGATAGTACAGCCTACTACACTCCTAGGGTATATGGTAATAATCTCTGGGACCACCATCATATATGCAGTCCCTCATCGATTGAACCATCACTATGCAGTGACTGACTGCATACCTAGGAGTGGAATTTCTGTGTTATATGGAAACTCTCTAGTTAACTTCTTTAGGAATGGCCAAATTGTTTTCCAAAGTGGCTGCACCATTTTACATTCCCACTAGCAATGTATGAGGGCTCCATTTCTTCCACATCCTTGCCAACACTTATTTATTTTATTTAATTATAGCCATCCTGGTGGCTGTGAGTTATATGTCATTGCTGTTTTAATTTGCATTTTCCTAATGGCTAATGATATTAAGCATCTTTTCACGTGTTTATTGGTCATTTGTTTATCTTCTCTGGAGAAATTATTCAAATCTCTTGCTCATTTTTTAATTGGGTTGTTTGTCTTTTTATTGTTGAATTCTAAGTTATTTATATATTCAGTATACTAGACTCTTACTAGATATATTGATTTGTGTATATATATATATACTATTTAGATTATACATATATGATATATGTATATACAATATATGTATCTATAAATATAGATATATACAATTTAGATATATAGATTTGTAGATATATATATCATATATACTAGATATATGATTTGAAAATATTTTCTCCCATTCAGTGAACTGTCCTTTCAGTTTCTTGGTAGTGTTCTTTGACACATAAAAGTTTTTTTTTTTTTGGAGAAAGATTAGCCCTGAGCTAACATTCACCACCAATTGTCCTCTTTTTGCTGAGGAAGATTGGCCCTGAGCTAACATCTGTGCCCATCTTCGTCTACTTTATTTGTGGGACGCCTGCCACAGCATGGCTTGAGAAGTGGTGCTAGGTCCATCCCTGGGATCTGAACCAATGAACCCTGGGCCGCCGAGGCGGAGCGCACAAACTCAACTGCTGTGCCACCGGGCCAGCCCCCATAAAAAAATTTTTTTTTTTTTTGAGGAAGACTGGCCCTGAGCTAACATCTGTGCCCATCTTCCTCTACTTTATATGTGGGATGCCTGCCACAGCATGGGTTGATGAGCGGTGCTATGTCTGCACCTGGGATCCGAACTGGCGCACCCTGGGACACCAAAGTGGAACGTGTGAACTTAACCACTGCACCACCGGGCTGGCCCCCCATAAAAATTTTTAATTTTGAGGGAGTCCAATTATCTATTTTTTTTTTTTGTTTCTTATCCTTTTGATTTCATATTTAAGAAACTGTTGTGTAATACAATGTTGTGAAGATTCACTCCTATGTTTCCTTCTAAGAGATTTATAGTTTTGGCTCTTACATTTAGGTCTCTGATACATTTTGAGTTAGTTTTATTTTTTTCTTCCCAAAGCCCCCCAGTACATAGTTGTATATCCTACTTGTAGGTTCTTCTAGTTCCTCTATGCCGGATACCACCTCAGCATGGCTGGATGAGTGGTATGTAGGTCTGCACCCAGGATCTGAACCAGTGAACTCTGGGCCAGTGAAGCAGAGCACACAAACTTCACCACTCAGCCATAGGGCTGGCCCCTCGAGTTAATTTTTGTACATGGTATGAGGTACAGGTCCAAATTCATTCTTTTGCATGGTAGATATCCGGCTGTCTTAGCATCACTTCTTGAAAAGACTATTCTTTTCCTATTAAATGGTCTTCACACTTGTGTCCAAAATCAATTGACCATAGGTGCATATGTTTCCCCTAGGCTTTTAATAGGCCAACTGCCCAAAGAAGAACTCCCGGTATCCCCTTCTGTAACAGATATGTGCAGGTCTGGTTCGTTAGATCTGGTACGTAGATCATAAAACTCACACACAAATTAGCACAAGCAAGCAAGTGGAAAAAAAACTATGAAGAAAATACACCAGAGAATGGAGGGAAGATGAGAAGATTGGAGATAAAAACACTTTTTGCTCATTTAGGGCCTTGTAGGCTGTAATATGGATTTGGTTCTAAATGCAAAAGGAAGTCAAGGACAGTTTTGAGCAGGAAAATGGGATAAAATTATTTATATTTTGAAGATCACCTGGCTGCCAGGTGAACTCCAGAGCATAATGCGGCAAGAGTGGAAGCAGAGAGACCTTTGGAATGTTATTAGTATTTAAGTAAGAGATGATGATCATGTTAGACAAGTGTAGCAGAAGTTACAAAGGGGAGATGTACCTTCATGATCTGTTTTTGGGGTAAAGATTTGGAGGTAGAGGTAATGGTTGGGGTTGCTGTGGAGAGGGAAAAAGAGGAATTAAGGATGATTTCTAAGTTTATAGCTTGAATAACTGAGTGGATGATTGCCCAGTTACATCCCTACATTTGCTGAGATGTGTAAAAGTAGGAGAGGAGAGGAACCAGTTTGGGGGGCTGGGTGAGCTTACTGGGAATTCACATAGAGGACAGGCCTAGAGCCTGAACTCCACAGGAGCAGTCATCATAGTTGTAATTAAGTTGAATGTGCTCAGATGTGTCTTGTACATTGATAAACAAGATATACGACTCTCACACTGAGAAGGTAAACAACAGCTGACTTCAAGGATGGGAGAAAAGCTTCCGGGGTTGGGAGAAGAGGAGGTGGACAAGGAGGGGAGGGGCAGGAGCTGAGGGGCAAGAAGGATGTGTGGAAGGTAGAGGAGGTGATATGGGTATGTGTATATATGCAGACAGGATTATCCATTACGCATTAGAGATACTGAAAAAGCCCACGGGCGTATTGTATAATCAAGCTAGTCTTCAGGAACAAATGATATCTTTTGAATATTAATAGACACTTAATTTTTTCCACTAATCCGCTGGGACCTGAGAAACATTATAGGTATTCTGATCAATGATATAAATAGATGCTGGGCAAGATGCTTATAATACATAGTTACAGTGCTGCTGGGAAGATTAACATTTATTTTAATGCCTGGCATATAAGAAAAAAATATTAGCAACTTATGGTGTTACTTATAATAAAACTGTAAATAGTTAAGTAAAATGGAAGTCTTTTAATTAATGATATTTTATTTATTTATTTATTTTGGTGAGGAAGGTTGGCCCTGAGCTAACATCTGTTGCAAATCTTCCTCTTTTTGCTCGAGGAAGACTGTCCTTGAGCTAACATCTGTGCCAATCATCCTCTATTTTGTATGTGGGACACCTCCACAGCCTGAGTGGTGTGTAGGTCTCCACCTGGGATCTGAACCTGTGAACCCCAGGCACCTAAAGCGGAACATGTGAACTTAACCAATATGCCACAGGGCCAGCCCCTAATTAATGATATTTTAAGTTTTAATATCCCAAACATGATTATTTTATGAACTGCCATGCAAAATACTTTTTAATATCCTTAAATTAACAAAGAGACTGAAAAAACAAAAAACAAAAAAACCCCAAAGACACCAAACAAGCATTACTTACATGTGAATTATTCCTGGTTTCCATGTTCTCCATATGCTTTCTTCTTTTTGGTCAAAATGTTTTCAGCCTTATTAGAAATTTTATAGATTTGCTATTTGGTTTAGAACAAAGGTGTTAACAAATGGAATCTACTTCTCTGCTGATGATAAGAATTTTAATTTAAAAACGTTCTCTGACAACAAAATAAGAAGAATCAAACACTACTCCCCACGACAGTCTGAGACAAAACATCTAACAACTGGGAAAACATTTTCTCTCTCAGTATAATTCCGACTGCACTTTTTCCCCAGAGCAAAGGGTACTCTCAGCAAGGCACATATGCTTAAGTGAACACATCAATTTGTTAAAGGCACAAGCATTTATTTTTAAAGTTTACTTTGAGTTCATAAACGACAATGAAGAGAATTACACTTAACTTATATTTATTTCTCACTTTTCTCCCCATTATTTTCTGTCTGCCATATAATTGCCTGCTTTACCTATTTTGTGGCTTTTAAAAAAAGTTTCTTTGATATTTCTTATGGGGAAATACACTGTCCCCCTTCATCATCAAAGACAATTGAGAAATGTATGATGTCTTATAACTTCAATTATTCTCTCTTAGTAACATAAAACACATGTTCTTTGTAAAGACTAATAATAGTAACAAACTTTTATGAGTCTAATTAGGGAGAAATAAAGAGAATAAAAATATATAGGATTAGGCATGAGAAAGGATTAGGAAAGGAGACATACCAGAGATAGAGTGATTAAAAGAATTCTAAAAGAATACCACATTAACTTTTATGTCAATACATTTGAAAACTGGGGATAAATAGATGATTCTCACATAAGCAAAACTAACTCAAGAAAGATGGTAAACATGAATAGAACATTACAGTTGATGGAAGTGGAATAGTGTTAACATCCAACATTACAAAATGCACCAGAACCAGATGGGTTCCTAGCTGATTTTTATCTATTCTTTAAAGAGCATAAGATTTCAATGTGATTTAAATTATTTAAGACTATTAATAAAAAGATAGAAAGCCCACTAATTCATTTAATGAAGTAAGCCAACTTTAAATCTAAACTTAAGAAAGACAATACAAAAAACAGGAAACTTGGGCCAGCCCAGTGGCATAGTGGTTAAGTTCATGTGCTCTGCTCTGGCAGCCCAGGGCTTATGGGTTCAGATTCCTGTCGTGGACCTACGCACTGCTCATCAAGCCATGCTGTGGTAGCATCACACATACAAACCAGAGGAAGATTTGCACAAACATTAGCTCAGGGACAATTTTCCTCAAGCAAAAAGAGGAAGATTGGCAATGGACATTAGCTCAGGGCCAATCTTCCTCACCAAAATAAAATAAATCTTATTATTAAAATAAAACAAACAGGAAACTGTAGACCAGTTTCATTTATGAGTATAGTTGCACATTTCCAAGTTCATGAACATAGATGCATGATTCCAAACAATTACACTTAATTCAGCAATGTAATCAAGTAGGTTTTTTCTTTGAGGTAATTCAATGATAAGAATTCTATCAATATAATCCACTATACCAACAAATTTAAAGAGAAAAACTATATGATCTTGTCAATAGGTGCTGAAAAGATTACTTTTTCTTTTCTTTCGTCTTTTTTTTGGTGAGGAGGATTGGCTCTGAGCTAACATCTGTTGCCATTCCTCCTCTCTGCTTGAGGAAGATTGTCACTGAGCTAACATATGTGCCAATCTTTCTCTATTTTGTGTGTGGGATGCCACCACAGCATGGTTTGATGAGTGGTGTGTAGGTCCATGCCCAGCATCTGAACCTGTGAACCCTGAACCACCAAAGCAGAGCATGTGAAATTAACAACTATGCCACTGGGCCAGCCCCCTAAAAAGATTTTTGATAAAATCCAGTAACCATTCCTAATAAAAATTCTCCATAAAATAGAAGTAAACTCCTAACATAATAGACTACTAAAACCCAACAGGAAATATCCTAAATAGCAAAACTCTGAAACCATTTCACTAAAATCAACAACTAGTCAGGGATGCCTATCAGCACTATTATTTAACACTGTCTTGGAGAGTCTAGTACATTCAGTAAGACAGAAAAATGGTGTAAATATTAGGGAAAAAGAAGATAAAACTTAAGAGATGCTGGTAAAAAAAAAAAAAAACCCTACTAGAATTAACAAGAGAATTAGGTAAGATGACTGAAAACAAGATAAATATATAAGAGTTAATGGCTTTTCTCTATTCTTTTAATAAGCATTTAGAAAAGGAAATGAGGTGAAATGCTCCATTTACAGGAGAAAAACATCTAAATTACTCAGAGATAAATTTGACAAGAAAAGCACAGAACTTAAATGAAGAAAATACTAACATCTTATTTCAGAACACAAAGGAAACTCCAAACAAAAGGAAAAGCATTCATGTTCTTGGATGAGAATATGAGTATTAAAAAGTCAATTTTCGGGGGGAGGGCACAAAGGGTGAAGTGGTGTACCCACAACATTACTAACAATAATGTACAACTGAAATCTCACAAGGTTGTAATCTATCATAATCTTAATTAAAAAAAAGGTCAATTTTCCCAGAACAATCATAAATTTAGTAAAATTCCAATTAATAATTTAATAGGGTATGGGTGCAGTTCAAATCAGATAAAAAATCTTCAAAGGTTATGTGGAAAAATAAATGACTGAATATAGCAAAATAAACAGTGAAGAGAGACTTAGCAGATATTAGAACACATTGAAAGTTGCTGTTATCAAATCCTTACAGAACTCTAGAAGATTAAAGAAACATATCAATGGAATGGAATAAGAATCCAGAAAGAGATCTCAGTATATACATGAAAAGTAATATGTGATAAAGGTGGTAGTTGAAATCGTTGTGGGAAAGATGAATTATTTAATAAAGCTATGTATTTAATATTTATAATTTAATTATTTAATAATTATTAATTATATCTATATAATTTATTATATAAATATAAATTAATTACTTAATAAAGCTATGTATTTAAAAGAAAATAAACTTAGATTTCTTGGGCCATATATTAAAAGAAATTACAAATGGATAAAATACTTAAAAGTCAATCAATCAAAGTCCTCGAGGGAAAAAAATCTAGGAAAATATATATTTAATCACCAAATAGAGGACATTGGAAAGCCAGAAGGTATTAAAAAAATAGAAATATATGACTCTATAAAAACTTAAAACTTTTGTATGAATATATGTGGAAGAGATCATAATTTAAATTAAAAGACAATAGATTCAGAGAAATATTTATAATACAGAGGAGAGAGATTCAATAACTATAATATATAACGAGCTCTTACAAACTGAGGTGAAAGAGAAAAAGTAGTAGAAAAGTGGGCAAAAGACAAGAACGGACAATTCATAAAAGAGAAAAATCTAATGGTCAATAAACACATGAAATACAGTAAGTTCACTGATATTCAGGGAAACGTAAATTAAAGTAACAATGAGATATCACTTTAAATCTATTTGCTAAAAATTTTAAAAAGCAAAGCAATAATGCCTATTGTTGGCAAGAATGTGGGGAGAAGCAGAGTCTCATTTATTATTGATGGAAATAGGAACTATTAGAGCCTTTTTGTAAAACAGTTGGCAATATCTATTCAAATTACATTTATTTGTACTTTTTTCAAGCAATGCCACGCCTGCTTTATATCCCAGAGGAGTAAAAACATCAAGAGGTAAGATTACACATAAAAGAATGTTCTCTTCAGCTTCGTTCTAGTAGAAAAAATAAAGTAGAGCTCTGCCAGTTGACTCTGAGGGATTACCAGGTATTTTGGGATTACTGGGTAAGAAAAGCAAGATGCCCAATGCAGTCAGTTTGCCACCACGTCACCAATTGGTCTCCTCAATAAATGGTGCCATATCAGGGAGTCAGTGTTGGTCTCTGTAGCTAGCAGGTGTGTAGCAGTAGCTGGAGCAGCCTTGACAAGTGGGAGGCCAGGCTGTTTGGCCCATGCATAACCTCAGTTCTGCCACCAGTCAATTCACTCATGTGTCCATTGTGACAGCACTGGAATATCCTATGACGTAGGCTGGCTGACATCAACTGGCCTAATCATTTTGTCTATTTGGTTGTTTAAAGCCTTATCCGTAGTGGATGCTCTCTGGTGGATGTTAACATTTGATATGAAGATCTGCACACTTCATGGCAACTCTCATATGCCCAGTCACAAGGCTCTCCCCTAGACTTCTGTATCCAATCTGTTAGCCTTTTCTTTCTAGGCCCCCGATCATTGACCACTGCCCAGGAATCTGCATATATTCTCATCTTGGCCCACTTTTCCTTCCATATAAAGTGGGTGAACAGTTGTACTACTCATAGCTCTGCCTATTGGGAAGGTTTCTCCTGCCTACCACTGTTCAAGGCCATCTCTAAACGTGGATATAATGCAGCCATACACATCCTGTTTTCACCCATGTACCTAGCTGACACATCTATGAATCAAGTTCATATGAACCAAGGAGGGCTTTTCCCTCCTCCTTTAGTTTTTATAGGACCTCCCCCCACTACACAACCACAGGTTATGACCTAGGGGAAGGGTTCCTGTGCACCTGTGGTGGGTGACATGGGGGTCTAGGCTACCTCTTCCTGCTCTCTGGTCCTGCTTAAGCCTGATCTCAAATATACCATTTCAGTCTTTTGCTGGACTGCTGCTTGGCCCCTCAGACTTTATAACTCTGCAGCTCTGACAAAATCCGTAACGGACATATCTAGACCCATGGCCCCTGGATTCTCCATGGTCAAATATTCTGTCTCTACCTAAGCCCAGTAATGCGCCAGGAAATGTTTCTCAAAGGTGTATAATTCTTTTCTTCAAATGGCGTAGTCTCACTTCAGAATGGTCTGCACTGCATTTCTCACTGTAAACTTCCATACTGAACAGATTTAAATTAAATGTGATCTTTTTGCAGATTTACCTCAAAACTCAGGTATGAGTAAGAGCTGTGGGAATGGAGAATAATCTGAATTATAGATAATATATTATTATGAGAATCACTCGGTTCAACACTGGATTGTGGTCCTTGACCCACCTATAAGGCCCTCCAAAACCTCATATAAATGGGGTGCTGGCAGGCATGTCCCACCAGTCCTCCAAATACACTTGAATCTGGGACTCTGTTATAAGCTGGGCCCCTGCTATAGAGAACACAACAATATCTGACAAGAGTATATAAAATTAAGTAACCAGGACTCCCAGATGTTATCAGGCCAAATGAACAAAATGAGGATATATTAACTCAAAACTCAAAATCACAATGGCTTGAGTCCCTACCAGTTTGATAGTTTGAACCTCAGCAGCCCATGTAAAGCAGCCGTTAATTATTTCTGGGAGTCTCCAAAAGGGATGATTCCTAGGACCAGGTAGCCACATTACGCAATTCCAGGGGATGCAACTGACTTTGTATTCTGGGTGAATGTCACTACCTGGAGTACAACTGAGATTCACATCGAGTAAAATGTGAATGGTGTCCCAGGAATGGTATAACATTGACCCTGTGCCTTTCAGGTGTTCATAAACCAGTTCCCACTCAGGATTTATCACCTTGTACTTAGTTACCCCGGCCATTGTCCACTGCCCTTGACACTGCCTGAAGGAGACCCACTGATGCTAGTGTTGAAGGCACCCTTTGCATGCTCCCCACTACTCATGCCAAGGATGCAGCCCCCTGATAATCCCAGAGCCATTGTTTGTACATTGCCAGAACAGAGACAGGTTCGTGTAGATATAGGGGAAAAGGCCTGCTCCCTATATCCACGGCACTTTGCTTCCTGGGTGCTTAAACCCAAACTCACAGTCTCTCACCAAAGTGTCCCACCAGCTTCCCCTCACTACTCATTCTTCATCTCCTGCAAACAACTCTCAGCAGGATCCCCCACCAACAAGAGTTTGCCTCAGCCACAGAAATAAGCAACTGGTTTAGTGTAATCCGCCTCAAAGCATAATACACCAACATCTCCAATATGCCTTCTCTAACCTCCATCCAAAACGACAAAGGAGCATATATCTAAATCAGAACACTTACTATCTGTGGTTATTTTAATGATGACTTTATATAGGTATGTATGTATTTAGAGGAAAAAAGGATTGGGTACTTGCTTTATATCTAGACCCACTCTAGAAATAAAACTTTGTAACTTTTAATTTTTAAAAATCTTTAATTTACTGAGCATATTTAATATTCCAAACTATTTTCCTATGATCTATTTTCCCAGAGTGTAATTAAATAAATCACATCCAAAGACATGCAATTAACTGTATGCTGAAAACTTGACAATGAGGTAAGTCTTCAGGGACAGGGAAAGGGAAACCGGTTTTACGCCTCCCATAACATCAAGTTTTCAACATCCCGTAAGGTCAAATTACAAGGACAAGTGTCTTGAGGAAAATTATAATGGCCTCGAAGTAATTGTTCCAGTCCTACATTATCAAGGAAACTTTAATATTGTTTATTGCTCACAAACACCTTGTAACAGGCATGTCAATTCTCTCAACGAAGAGAATAAACAGATACCTTCAGACTTAGTAAAAAGAAGTAGTAAAAACAAGTTAAGAAGATGGATGATCTTCACCTTGGATTCTTCGATACTTAGCCAAGTCAGTTGTTGAAGGAAAAGGCTTTTAAATTTCTTTATTGTGTCAATTTTGCCTTTAACTTGTTCACTTCTGGCTAGAGACCTCCCTAAGCACTCTACCATACAGGGTTTGGAATTTCAACCTCGATCTGTATACTAAAAACTTCCAAAGGTAGAGTAATATTACGAAGCTGCTGTTTGTATTTATTGGTATCCTGTAAACCAGTAGCAGTACAATTGAGCTTCTGGTTGAGTCCAGCTGGGCTGTCTGCCACCACGGCCCTGATCCCACAGTCTCCTGCTCATGACTTTTAAATGGCAGTTTTAGCTACATCTTCTCTTCAGTGTTTCAAAAATCTTTGGGCCTAGTCACATCCAGAACAATCCACTGCACTTATGTTTGAAAGGCTTTAAACAACATGAAATGCAAAAATGATAAATGACTCAGGGGCCAGCCCCATGGCCTAGTGGTTACGTTTGGCATGCTCTGCTTCAGGGGCGTGGGTTCAGTTCCCGAGTGCAGACCTACACCATTCATCAGCGGCCATGCTGTGGCGGTGACCCACATACAAAAAGAAATAGATGAAGGTTGGTACAGATGTTAGCTCAGGGAGAATCTTCCTCAGCAAAAGAAAAAAAAAACACAACAAAACATTCAATCTTCTCATTCAAGTAACAATGTTCTTGGCTCCTTAATTTCTTAAAATCTAATTTATTTCATTATTTTAGCAACTAATAACCTTCCTAGAGAGTGAATGACTGTCTTGTACAAAATCAGGGAAGGCATGTTTATATTCATGCAAGAGAAGTTCTTATATGAAAAGTGCCACCTACAAAACCACACTAATTCTGAAGAGTATGAGAGAAATGCTAATATATACGTACAAAATAAAGGGTCTGAATAATTAGGATATTTGCCTTCCAAAGCTATTATGTCACTTCAATATACAAAATATACAAAATATTGTAAAATATACAAACTGTAATCAACATATATACTACTAATCTAAATCATATATATTTATAAAAATGTCAAATTAACATTTGGCTCAAATTATCTAATATTAGTCACTAAAATAAAAGTACAGGGAAGTAATCATGGCAGATACTGAAACAAAAAACCAGAAGCAAAAAAAGACAGGTAAAAAAGTATCAAAGTAATTAATAAAAGAGTTTTAAAAGGAAAAAACCAGATTTTCCTTCAAAGGAGGACGCCTAATGGAAAAGACATGAAGGTGAAGAGATATACATTTACCAATCTATTGCTGAAAAACTTCAGAAGTAGCTGAATTCAGTTACTAAAATGATTACAGGAATTAACTCAAAGTTTTTTGTTATATCTGCAACAGAGAATAAAGCATGTAATTAGTATTTATCTTTAAATAAGAAAGTAAAAAGATGGTGCCATCAATTGAGATTAAAAAAAACCAGGTGGAGCAGTGGCTGAAGCAGAAAGTGGGGACTGGAGAGCTCAGTGTGGAACCTGCAGAGTTCCCTTGCAGTGCCTGTAACATACTGAGGTGTGGACATCCAGCAGGTAGTTGGATACTGAAGGTTGAGGCCAGGGGGAGATATCTAGACTGTGATACAGATTTAGAAATCATCACTGTAAATCAAATCAGTAGAATGGGAAGAGGGTAGACAGTCCCATGAGAAAAGAAACAGGTAAAGGATGGAAGCCCAGATTATAGCTATAATTAAACTGAAAACGGTGAAAGCTGACCCCAAGAAGGAAACCAAGGAAGAATTGACATTTTATGAGGAGAACTAGGGGTGGGTGGAGTCATGAAATCTAAAGCAATAGAGATTTTCAAGAAAAAGGAAACAGCCAACAGTATCAAATGCATAAGGAGCAGCAACACTTCATAACGTGAGTGAGGGAAGGAGATAAGAATGAATAAAAATGCATAGACGTTTGTACTTGGAGAAGCTGTAAGCTAGAGAGTTCATGTCTTAAAGCCTCTATTTTCTCTGTGAAATAGGAAGCAAGATCTCACAGAGAGGTGTCTGTACATCAAAGACAAAAGCAAAGTACAGATTTGAAAACCAGCATTAGGGACATTAAACACGAAAAAGAGTAATAGAGGTTCTGATGTCTATAAGGTTAGGTACTACTAGAGATTCACTCTTTAATAGTTTACTGTATACAAGGTTCTCCCAGAGCAGTGGTAAGTGTTAAAACAAATAAAAATCTAAGACTCTTATTATTGTTCAGACTACATAAGTGCCTAGTGCAATATCTGGCACTCAGTAGGTATGCAATAAATATTTGTGGAATGAATGAAGAAATGAACTATGAAACATCATAAAAATATCTTAAGAACAAAAAGATACCAAGACAGGTTTTGCTGCAAATGTTTATAATAAAAAAATATGTATTCCAAATAAACACTCAGAATAATGTAACAACATTTAAGATATAACAAAATTCCTACTTGATAGGTAGAGATACATTACAGGGTCTTATTAAAGCCTGAGCAAGAGCCAGCCCTGATGGCCTAGTGGTTAAAGTTTGGTGTGCTCCACTTCGGTGGTCCAGTTTGGTTCCCCAGTGTGGAACCACACCACTCTTCTGTCAGTAGCCATGCTGTGGTGGCAGCTCACATAGAAGAACTAGGAGGACCTACAACTAGAATACACAACTATGTACTGGGGCTTTGGGGAGGGGGAAAAAAAAAGAGGAAGATTGGCAACAGATGTTAGCTCAGGGCCAATATTCCTCACCAAAAAAAAAAAAAGATACACTCAGAGAAGTCTCACTTCCACCCTATCTCCTCCACCTTGTTCTTTTTTTTTTGGAGTTTTTTTTTTTTTTTTGAAAGATTGGCACCTGAGCTAACATCTGTTGCCAATCTTCTTTTTCTTTTCCTCTTCTCCCAAGCCCCCACCCCCGCCCAGCACATAGTTGCATATTCTAGTTGTAGGTCCCTCCAGTTCTGCTATGTGGGATGCTTCCTCAGCATGGCTTGATGAGCAGTGCCAGGTCCACACCCAGGATCCGAACTGGTGAAACCCTGAGCCACCAAAGCAGAGCGCATGAACCTAACCACTCAGCCACAGGGCTGGCCCCTCCTCCACCCTGGTCTTACTCCTCCCTTATCAGGGAGGATATATACATATATAGTTTTATATATAGGTTCCTCTTGTTTCTTGCCAAAAGGTAGTATACTCTATATAGTCTAGTGTCCTTTGCAATAAAAGCAAACTTAAAAAATTTAACACGTTAGGGGCTGGCCCCGTGGCCGAGTGGTTAAGTTCGCGCGCTCCGCTGCAAGTGGCCCAGTGTTTCGTTGGTTCGAATCCTGGGCGCGGACAGGGCACTGCTCATCAAACCACGCTGAGGCAGCGTCCCACATGCCACAACTAGAAGGACCCACAACGAAGAATATACAACTATGTACTGGGGGGCTTTGGGAAGAAAAAGGAAAAAATAAAATCTTTAAAAAAAAAAATTTAACACGTTAAATTACTAAATTCACAGACGATTTCAAGATGTTATAAGATGCAATAACAGACTGATATAAATATCCTTTGGTAAATGTTAGAAATATAATATCTAATAAACTTCATGAATCTAGAAATAAGGTCTTCCTTCAAAAATTAAAAGGTCTGGGAAACGTGGGTTTAGTAGAGGAGAGGACAACGCTGCTGAAAAGACTGAAAATCTAGACTTGATATAACAGTGTTATTAAAAATTTTTAAAAAGGGTTTTTTTGTTGACTATAAGCTTCATATGTACCAATAAAGGGGCAGAGTTGCTTATATGATTTTTAATTGTATCAACACAAGCATGATTCCTAGGTTATTGCAATCAGAGATTTTACTCTTTGTTGATTGGACCAAATCTGGAACAGCGTTCAACTCATGGGACGTTTTCAGAGGAACATTGAAAAGAGTACACAGAAAGGAGAGAAAATTCTTTGAGGAGAGAACTAAAGGAAAGAGACCTCCCTTCAAACATTTGAAAGCAGTTACATAGAGTAAGAAATAGACTTGTCTTGTGTTCCTCCAGAAGGCAAAACTCAGACCAGAATATAGATGTCATAAGAATATAGATGTCAACTTCAGAAAAAAAAATAGTTACAGTTGAATGTACTGCATTAGTGAGGTCCCCATCACTAAAATATTTGGGTAGGGTCTGGAATTCCACAAAGGAGTCTCTCAGCAGGAAAGTTGTGCTGAATCAACTCTAAGATTCTATTTTCTATGCACACCTAAATAGCTTCTGAGAGTAGCCTTCTATTAAACAATACAGGATGTGTTCTTCATAATAATGACCTTGATTCATACAGAAAATATTAAACTGTGATTAGCTGTACATCAGTGAACGTGGTTGGGGCTGTAGAGGCTTCCTAGAAGCTGCTTGTTTTCCAGTAGTTGACCATGTTAACGTGAGATCAGACCTGGCTAGGCAGGTCTGGCTGATGGGTGGGACTATCCAGTGTCTACTAGAATGCAGCATTCAAGATAGAAACGCCAGGTGGAAATAAACTCATCTCCAGGGAAGAGAGGGTCAGACATATCAGCAAGGCTTCTTAACAGTGTCTCAGTCATCAACTGGAGCAACATTCTGATTAATGCTTCTCACCTAGATTTGTTTTCCAGCTTCCTGTGAATACATGAATACCTCAGGGGAAAAGTGGATTGTTAGCAAAACCCAAAAGAACCATGTTGACTAAAATGTCTGTAAGACTTCAGAATGCAAGATAATACTGCTTTGGTGCCATGACACACTACAACACAAAAGGGAGGTGTTCTCTCTGTTTCTGCTCAAACACAAACTGACTTGGCTCATTACACGCTCCAAGAACACAGTGCTGCTCTTTTGCGTAGAGTTTCAACACATCAAGACTGCTATGGAAGCACTGGGACTCGGGGGGAAGAGCCCAGGAAGAGACAGGCTGTGTCCAATGGCCAAGGATCTGCATTTATTTTTGTATGCAGCGGGGTAGAAGCTAAAGAAAGAAGGTAAGGGCTTCTTCACTAGCATACCAAGAAATGTTTGATGATTCCCAGAAATAAAAGGGGTAGAATTTGAGCGTAGAATCCCTTCAAGAGAAAGTGAGGGTAAGTAGCCATTTCTACAGAGTAGCCAGTTCATTATTCTAAACACGACCCGTCTGTAAATGAAACATGTCTATAACTTCTTTGACACTTCTTCCATTGAAAGGTAGGATCTACATCCCCTCTCCTTGAATTTGAGCTGGACTTAGTGACTTGCCTGTATCCAATAAAATGCAGCAGAAGTGATGCTGTGTGACCTTGGAGGCTAGGTCATAAAATGCAATACTGATTCACCTTATTTACAGGCACACTAGCATTTGGAGCCCTCAGCCGCCTTGTAAGAAGTCTGACTACCTTGAGGCAGCCATGCTATGAGGAAACTCAGGCCTTATGAAAAGAGTACGTTTAGGTATCCTGGCTGACTGTCCCAGCTGAGGACCCAGTTTCAAGCACCCATTGGGACACTCCTAGGCATTGAGTTTTCCCAGACACCATTGAGCAGAGATAAGGCATCTCTGCTATGTCTTCTCTGAATTCTGATTGAGAGGTAACTTTATATTTTACAAAGTGCAAAACTATAATGTTTGATCCTCACAATGATACAGTTAAGTAGGTTGGACTGGCATTATCACCACTCTCATTTTATAGATTAAAACAACAATAAACAGCGATTTGAGCATGCTTCCCATCTGGATACTGTGGGACTTTAGAACGGCCTAGGGAAATCATATAAGATATGTACAGAATTTGAAGACGAGGTCAGAAAATATTGAATAAATGGAAGCTAACAAGAATCAATATTAAATGGATGCGATCAGCCATCCTGTAGAGAAATAACCATGTAAGATACAATCTATAGATTCTTGCTGATAAAGAAGCCTACAACTTCAAATTGAACCAATGGAAAAAAACCATGATTTTTAATGTTATGAGGAAGTGTTATAATAATATAATATTTTTTAAAAAATGAAATAGGACTGTTAGAGAATTTAAAACTCTGCCAGTTGTGTTTCTGATGAAATCAAGGAGAAAAGTTGCCATGACTGGCTGATGGTGCTATTTTAGTCTGCTTAGTAGTATGTCTTTATAGTAAAAAAGGGTGCTTAAGATTCGTATAGCTCTATGACATTATTCCTTACGATAATCTTAATTTACTCTACTTTTGCCAAGCCATCTTTTGATTTAAATTTAGTTCCTCAAGGAGACTTTCCTATTTGGAAGAGAAAGTACAATGAAGCTAACAAAGCATACTGTGCTCCCTTGATAGGTTGGATTTCATATTTTTCAACGTAGAGGAATATTAGTATTCTGATTAATCAAGCAGCCTCACACAACTCCTTACCTTGGGAGTAAAGATAAGCTCCCAGGCTTATGATGACTCTAAGAATATGTAGACATCCGCTTCAAAAGTCAGTAGGACAGCTTTCTATGTCTTGAATTATGGTGAATACAACAAGGAGGTTGCTGGTGACTTCCCCCTTCATGAGAAGTACAAAAAAGCAGAGTCTACTCAAAGTTTCTTATGACTTGAAGTTTGGGTTACGTAGGTGATTAACTGCACACCATCGGGAGCCCACAGTACCTTCCACTATGTTTCTCACTCCTATTTCTCCCTTAATTTTTTCCCCCCAAATATTCCCCTTTCGTTTTTAAATAAATGTATTTTTAATAATGAATTGGGTTTCTTTAACTCCATTTCATAATTGGGGCTTCCAAAGGGAATTCCTCTCTCCTCTCTCAATTGTTTTCATGCATATTTTGCACAGAGAATGCCTTGGAACATTCTGTTTACGAAAGGCACAAAAGTATTTAAAGTTATTTTCAATAATTTTTCTTGAAAATAAAAATGACTAAAGTTTTGATGTTTCACACGTCTAGAATGCTCTGTGCCTTGTGTAGGCCCTACACATGGAAAGCGAAAGATTGACATTTGTTGAATGAATCTGGAAAACGAAAAATACACTAAAAGAAAACATTTTATTCCTCAACGATAAAAACAAAAAGCTTTTAGATTTCCATTTAGACCCACGCTAACAGGCCAAATCCTTTAATGAAAAGGATACAAGCATCGTTCTGATAATTTAGCTCTGCCTAAATATATTTCTATCAACTTCTGCTTGGCTGTTTCAACCTTGAGAGTTTCAGATCTTATTTTTATGACACAGAGTCGTTCCTTGTAATGGAAATAACACAAGTGGTATGCGCTTCCCCGGCTTCCTCCCTCTAGGATTTCAACTTCTCCTCGAACAACCCCCATGCTCTTCTAGTAAATCCCACACTACAGAACAGGCTTAGGACATGGAGAAGAGAATAAAGGAGGAAACAGGAGCCATGGAAACAGCGGAACCGAGGACACCACCGAGTGCGAGAGCTGGCAGGAGGGGAAGGAACCCTCCTGTGGCGACGGCGCGAGGGCGCTCCTAGGATTACGTCACGTACACCGGGTGACGTCACGGCCGTGACACGCGGGTGACGCCGTTGCCGCGGCGACTTCTACTCGTCTCCGCCCCCTTCCCCCGCCCCCAGCTTAGCGTCCTTCCCCCAATCCCCTCAGGCTCGTCTGCGCCTGGGGCCGCGGGCCGGTTCCTGAGGTGGCCCAGGCGTCCTCCCGCCGCCGGCGCCGCCCGGGCTGTCCCTCCCGCCGCCCCCCGCCCTCCACCTCCGCCTCCCCCCGCCCTCCTCCTCCCTTCCCCCTCCCCGCCCAGCAGCGGTCGCTCCGGCCCCGGCTCTCGGTTATAAGATGGCGGCGCTGAGCGGCGGCGGCGGCGGCGCGGAGCAGGGCCAGGCTCTGTTCAACGGGGACATGGAGCCGGAGGCCGGCGCCGGCGCCGCGGCCTCGTCGGCCGCGGACCCTGCCATTCCCGAGGAGGTGAGTGCCGGCGCGCCCTGCACCCCTGCCGTCTCCGGGCTCGGTTGACTGGTGTTTATTTTGGCGAAAGGTGGCGGTGGGGGCTCTGGTGCCCTGAGCCACCTTCTACTTTGGGCTGTGCGGGGTGGGAGTGGGCATCCCCCCTTGCCCCTCTCCGTCATGCGGTTCCTCGCTACGTAAACACACACAATGGCCCAGGGGGGTTTCCCTGGCCTGCACCCCAGATTCGGGCAGCGGTGGTTGAGCAGGAGGCTATCAGTAGGGGGCGAGACTCAGCGTCGGTCCGAGAAGGTCACGGCTGGCTGAAGGTAGCCAACCTCGCATCTCTTAGACGTTTTCGTTATTTGGGGTAGGGGTTAGGGGAGGGGGGCAGCGGCATCCAGGTGGAAGATGTAGGTGAGTAGCCGCGGCCGGGACCCCAGCCCGAGTTACTGTTGTGTGTGATCACTACGTGGTCATGGGGATGATGGAGCGCATCGTTCCCTCTGTGCTCTCCCCGACTGGCCCCCTTTTCAGGCCGCTGCCCTTCCTTCCACTTTTCTACTGGTTTAGGGGATTTCTCTTCACCTTTTTTAACCAGCGGATGGTTTTGATTTACTCTTTGCTTTTTCAGCCCTAAATCCCACTGTTTCCGCTCTCTTTTCTATCCCAGTCTCAGGCCCCCGTTCCTAATGTTTGTCAGTGCTCTGTCGCTGACTGGTAAACCCCCCCCCCCCCCCCCAATCCTATTCCCGTCTGGCGCCCGGCTCACTTGCCAGTTGCCGGACCTGCCTGCCTTCTAACCTCAGGTCTACTTAAGACCATTTGTGCGCTTCTCTCGCGCTAGTCCTCTTGAGGCCCTCTACATCATTCCACCGCTCTCTATCATTGTTATCTGTTATCTTCACAAATCCTCCAGGACGCTTTGGAGCTACTTACTTTCTGAATCCTGAAGCTGTCAAGATTCCATCAGGTTTCACTTGTACTACTGGCACTTTTTGGTTATTCTTCCGTTGTGCATTCACACCTCTTTATTTATTCCTACCCATTTTTTAATAGGTTTGATTTCTTTCTCTTGCCCTCCTTTTTGTTCCAGTTTTTTTCTCCCGCTTTTTCCTCTTTAGTCTTTGCTTCTCTCCGCCTGTTTTTGCATTATTCAGCTTCTTACAGCCATGTCAGATTATTTACATTTCGTTTTTTATTACGTAAAAATTATTACATGTATTTCGTGTTTTATTACATAAAATAATACACGTTATCATACTTTACAAATAATGAGCATATATGGTATAATAATTGTACTTTACAATTAATGACTTGGTAACGTGACTTACTCTGTTGACTTTGCTCAAAGTTCTTTCTTCCTACTATTTACTTATATTTTGTTTCCTAATTCTCATCACGTCTCATTGTTTCTTCTGTCTGTGCAATTCTCTTTTTCCTGCTTCATCATCTTTACTTTGGAAATCCATCCAATATGCTTGTTCTACTCTGTATCAGTTTGTTCACAGTAATATTTGTTTTCCTCCGTCTGTGCCCGAGTCATATCTGTCCTGTACCATCATTTGATCTAATCTAAATTTCTTAGGTTTTTTCCTTCTTTAACAAAATCACACCACTTCTTACTTAGTTTCTAGTTTGCACTTCTGCTCAGATCAGTTTCCTCGAACATCTTCATTTCCCCCAACTTCTTGGATTCTAAGGATGGAGCTCTTTCCTTCTTCCATTTCCTAGTTTATTCTGTTTTCCTTGCCCCCAGTTACCATTCATTTGGCCTTGTTTCCTGGCTTTTGGTAGTTAACTTGCTGAAGCTTCCTCTTGTCTTCCCTACACCTCCACATTCCTTCTTATTTACAAACAGTTTTGTTCCGTTGACATGGAAATTTATTTTTAGGATACATTGTTTTTAATGGATACATACTAGGGGGTCACATCTGCTGTTTGTTCCATGAATCGGATATGCCTTTGTCTTACCAGGCACAGGTGCCTCTAGGCTTACTTTGCTCCGTAGTCCGTGTGGTTTTGTTGAATTCTGTCTTTGTTTCTCTGCTTATAACATTGTTTACATTGGGAACTTTATTTCAGAGTTGTTAGAACAGCTTGCAATGATGTAGAGAAAGCTTTTGTTAAGTACAGTCTCAGCTATCTTATTTGAAAGACCCAGATTGTCTGAGCTCTACCCTCTGAAGATTCTGATTCAGTAGGTGAGAGCTGGGGCCATGAGGTTCTGTATTTGGTACATTTCCTGGGCAGTTCTCTTGTATCGATGCTTGAGGACCTCTAGGCTAGATGAATTTATTTTAAATTGCTGATAATTGGAAAGTAGATTGGTATCTCCTGAAACTATAAGAATACTCTTAACTAATTTTAATTTAAGTGTTTCCCACTGCCGCCTCCACCCAAGTTTTACTGTTTAGTGATGAATAGTAGTTTTGTCTCTGTATTTCCTTATAGGATTGATAATAAATGTATTTGACTGGAGGGAAGGGGGGAATAATAAATTATTAAAAATGGGTCTCTTTTGAATATAGATATCATTGTTAGGGATGGTAGAAAAAATTCCTCCAAGAAATAATTTTAAATTTGAAATTGGTATTGTTAATTCAGGGGAAACTGAAATGTACTGTGATAGTTTAATTGATCTGTCTTCCTTATATGCACTTAAAATTATATAATTGCCAAGCACATGGAAAGAAATGAAAAATTGTGCTTGTGTAAAGTGACTTTTACACAATAAAAAATATTGTGTAAATATTTTTGACAATAAAAAAAACAGATTTTTAAGAAGAGTTTCTCAGAAGGAAGTTTTAGCTGCCCTAAAAAATTCTAATTACAGAGGGAAAGCACATTCATTATTGAAAAATTTGAAAGCTATAAGTATAAAAAGTAAAAAGAATCATCTGTAATCTTGCCACTAAAATATAATTAGTATAGGGCCAGCCCCGTGGCCGAGTGGTTAAGTTTACACCCTCTGCTTCCTTGGCCCAGGGTTTTGCTGGTTCAGATCCTGGGCGCCGATATGGCACTGCTCATCAGGCCACGCTGAGGCGGCGTCCCACAGGCCACAACTAGAAGGACCCACAACTGAAGTATGCACCTATGTACTGGGGGGATTTGGGGAGAAAGAGCAGGAAAAAAAAAAAAAAAGATTGGCAATAGTTGTTAGCTCAGGTGCCAATATTAAAAAATATATATATATATAATTAGTATAGACATTTTAATGTATTTCCAATACTTTTTTGTGCTTGTATAATACAATGTATGTGATTTTGTAATATTTTTTAACTTAACATTATAGCAAAACTTTTTACATATCATTAGACATACTGTGATTGTTTTTAACTAATTATAGTTTTGAGATAGTAGGTTGTAGATTGTTTCTGATTTTTTTTTATTGTTTATTATCGAGTATCTTGAACATAGAATGTAGATTTAGTTTTTAAAATCATGTTGGCAAGTGACCAAATTTCATGTCCTGTATTTGTAAGTGTTACTTTGTAGACGCTCAAAATAGAATATTCTGGTAAATGACAGGAGCTTATTAAATATTTATCAAATGAATGTACTTATACTTTTGGCATTAAACGTTTAGTTCTTGCCACTTATATTTCCCTGATGTTATTTTCTTTCTGTGACCATGTGGCTTATGTGGGATAATATGGCCATATGGTATAATAAATACATTTATTTAAAAAATATGCATTATACCAGGGTGTGATATTTATTAGCTATTCTTCTTGTGCTGTGTTTCTGTAGAAGGGAGCTTCTTATAATTGCATTACAATTAAAATTGTATTATTTTCAAGATCTCTCTCTCTTTTTTTTAAGATTGGCACCTGAGCTAACAACTGTTGCCAGTCTTTTTTTTTTTCTTTCCTGCTTTATCTCCCCAAACCCCCGCCCCGTACATAGTTGTGTATCTTAGTTGTGGGTCCTTCCAGTTGTGGCTCAAGATCTCTTATCACCAATCTTAGTTAAGCTGTGTAATTATAATAATACATTGACTAAGCAGTATTCTGGGATGGAATCTCCTTTATAATGAGGTCCACTGTATTAAAACGCATCCTTATGAACCATGCCAAATCAGGTTGGATTAAATCATACTCCTAAAAGTGGTAGTCCCACTAAGGTATGTGCTTGTGCCATTCTGGCTGTTGCTGTTAATACTTGTGTATAGATATTTGAAGGTGGACAAAACATGCCTGTTAGGCAAAACTATAAAATAGCTTTTTGTCTTTGGTATTTCTAGTGTTGCCTTTCTGAACTCTTTCTCTCTCCTAATTTAATGAACTTCCTCCTTTAGGCATTCACTCAGCTCTCCTTTTATTTAGAAAATTATCTGATATAAGTCACATATATTCTGGCTATTAAAGGAATCGATTGTCAGTAAACAGATAAGAAAGGAAGGTTGCTACTGGGTGCTTGAATCCTTGAATGTAGTAAGCCTGAGAGCAAACTTGACTTAATCGTATTTGGATAGTAGGCCAGAAAAATTATATTAGGATAACAAGCTAGAGAAGTCTGACTTTTCTCAATTCCCTGTCCCTTAGTTTCCTGATAAGGATGAATAGGAAGTCGATCCTTTATAACAACTGGAAACCTGTGTTCTGTGAGTGGTGGGGAAGAGAGAGAAGGAGCAGGCTACATTGTTTTTTTTTTAGCATTTTCTAAGACCTGATGTTTACCTTTTTGACGAATGAGGCAATTAAGTATTTTTTCCTTTTTCCAATCATGAAGTTATTTTCTTCTTTAGAATTGCAAAAGTGCATTTTGTTTTCTTTGACACCCTGATATTAGTTTAGCTGAGTACTTAGTGAACATTTTGTGTCATAATCTGCTTGTTTTAGGAAATCCAGTGTGTTCCTATGCTTCCTATATTACTGCCTCAGATTGTCGTTAAAATATGCCTCTTTTGTCAGTAACTTACTGGATTTTGTCTTCCTCGGATGTTGAATTAAGTCCTTTACTCATTCTCTTTGTCTGTTTCATTTGCATTGGTTATTCTTTAGTCAGAATCAGCAATAATTATAGAACTTCTGAATTCAGAATAGGATAGCCTGTTTAGGAGCTTTTCTGTTTTCTAAGGTTAAACAGTGCTTTCATAGTCATAATGTTACAGATAACTTAATGTAAGAGCCAAAAATATAGCCTCATTTGTTCCATTCCTTTTTAAAATATTTGGTGGAGGCATTGGCATGTTCTGGGAGGGAGTTTTTATTTTTGTTTCTTTTGGCTACGAACCTAATTTACTGTCATACATAATTAGCATGGTAGTCAGAAGAAACTCTTAATATGGCCTCCACCCTAACATTAAGCAATTATTTTTTTCTCCCCTCTACCCTCTGAGATTATTTTGGTTTCCATGTTTTCTCTTGGGCTTAAAAAGCTATTATTCTTATTCTTTCCCATATCAAGACTATGCATATAGAGGGAAATTCATGCTCAGTAACATTGCATTCCTTTCTTGGCCCTAGGAATGCCCTCGATACAGAATATAAAAATTGCTCTGAACTCAATTAACTTTATACCTTCTGGAAGCTCTGTAACATCAAATGAAACATAATTTTCATTCTTGTAATATAGCTGCAGTTACTGACAGCACTTTTGGGACAAATGTACCATAGGATAGTGGTTTTCAAATTACTCTAGAGCTCTAGGACAATTTTTTAAAAACACTTTGCCACTGTAAGAAATAAAAATTTTAAATTGCCGCCATACATACATACATAAAGCAGTTTTTGTCAGTTTTGTACATTTTTTATCCTCATCTTCTATAACAGTACCTGGGACATAGGTACTCAGATAATTTAGTGAAAAACTTAGTGAATGATGAAACCCTATTAGATATGATGCACTCTGATTTTCTCTACTACTCAATTCTCTTTTTTTGTGCTAGTCATAAATTGGTTTACTAGATAGACAATGCAGTTGGTTGCAACAGTGTTTGAAAAACACTTGGTTTGGGAGTTTCAAGATCTTCAGAGGTTACCTCAATGCTCTGTTTAGCCTTCCTACACTTTATTAGAATTATTCATTTATCTGCTCTACATGTTGGTTTCCTTGAAAAAGAGTTTTATGACTAAAAATTTTAGAACTGCTATGTATGGAAGAGGGATTTGTGCTGGCATGAATCTTACCGAGTGTAAGAATCTATGTAGGAAATTTCAGCAACTTGTGTCTAAGGTAGGGACCAGCAAACTTTTTCTGTAGAAGGTCAAATGGTAAATGTTTTAGGCATTGTGGGCTAACTACTGTGTGTCCCACTTTCAACAATGGCATTGTAGCTAATAGACAATATTTAAACAAAGGAGTGTGCCTATGTTCCAATAAAACTTATTTATGGACACTGAAATTGAATTTCATATAATTTTCATGTGTCATAAAATACTCTTCTTTTGATTTTTTTTTAACCATTTAAAAATGTAAAAACCATTTTTACCTTGGGGGCTGTACAAAAACAGATGGTGGGTCAGATTTAGTTCAAGGGCCAAAGTTTTCAGACTTCTGGTCTAAGGGAGACTGATTACATCATATTTGAGGTACTGAAATTAAGGTGTGGTTTGGAGGTCTTTTTAAAAAAACCCAGGTATATTGTGATATAATTTACATATACTGTAATGTACCGTTTTAAATGTACAGTTTGATGAATTTTAACAAATGTGTATAGTCCTGTAACTGCTGCCACAATCAAAATATAGAACATTACCATTATCCCCAAAAGTTCCCTAGTTCCTTTTTGCATGCAGTCCCCTCCCCCCACCCTCAGTTCCTGGCAAACATTGGTCTGATCTCTAGTTTTGCCTTTGTGGAAAGTCACATAAATGAAGTTGTAGAGTATGTAGTCTTATGTATTTGGCTTCTTTCATTTAGTTTGATGTCTTTGAGATTCACCTATGTTGTTGTATGTATCAGTAATTAGTTTCTGTTATTGCTCATTCTATTGTATGAATGTACCACAATTTATACGTTTACCAATTGATGGATAGTAGGGTTGTTTCTAGTTTTCAGCAATTATACAGCTGCTAAGACATGTGGGTTTAAGTTTTTATGTGGACATTGGTTTTCATTTCTTTTGAGTAACGACCTAGAAGTGGGATTGATAGGTTGTATCATAGATATATATTTAACTTTAAAAGAAACTACCACCTTTTCTGCCACTTTAGGGTTAGGGTTAGGTTAGCATTTGCATTGGTGTTGCCACCTACAATGCATGAGAGTTCTAGTTATTCTTTATCATTGTCAGCATTTGGTATTGTCAGTCTTAGTTTTAGCCATTCTAGGAGGGATGTAGTATAAGCTCACTGTGGTTTTTAATTAGCATTTTCCTAATAAATAATGATGTTGGACATCTGTTTATGTACTTATTTACTATCTATATATTTTCTTTGGTGAAGTATCCATTTAAATCTCTTTATTCAGTGTTTATCTTATTATGGAATTGTAAGAGTGCTATATATATGTTACAAGTGTATATAATATATATATATATGATACAAGTCCTTTATATTAGATTTGTGTTTTGTACCTGCCTCGCAGTCTGTGGCTTGTCTTTTCATTTTCGTAAGTGTCTTTTGAAGAATAAAACTTTTGTTTTTGTCAGAGTCTAGTTTATCAGTTTTTCTTTTGTTTCATGCTTTTTCTGTCCTATCCAGTAAATCTTTGCCTAACTTATGATCATAAAATTTTCTCCTGTGTATTCTAGAAATTTTATAGTTTTAGCTTTTACATTTAGGTTTATGATCCATCTGGAGTGAATTTTTGTATATATTGTGAGATAGGGGTTAAGGTTTGTTCATTGTTTTTCATATGAATATCCAGTTGTTTCACATTTGTTGAAGAGACCAACCTTTTTCCATTGAATTACCTAGTACCTTGATTGACATCTATTGATTATGAGTGTGAGTTTTGTACTCTGTTTTATTGATCTATGTGTCTCTTCTTAGGCCACTACCACACTGTCCTAATTACTGTATTTTTATAGTTAAGTCTTAAAATTAGGTAGATCCAGATCATAGGATTTTTAGAACTTTAAAATTTGATTTTGTGTGTGTGTGTGTGTGTGTGTGTGTGTGTGTGTGTGAGGAAGATTGGACCTGAGCTAACATCCGTTGCCGGACCTCCTCTTTTTGCCTGAGGAAGATTGTCGCTTAGCCAACATCCATGCCACTCTTTCTCTGTTTTGTATGTGGGATGCTACCACAGTGTGGTTTGATGAGCGGTGCTAGGTCTGCGCCCAGGATCCGAACCTGCAGACTCTGGGCCACCAAAGTAAAGTGTGCAAACTTAACCACTATGCCACTGAGCTGGCCCCTAAAATTTGATTTTTTAACTTCCTTGTGTTACTACACTAATGAGAGAGAAGGTCCATAATTTTCTTTTAATTCTAAAAGTGTCTTCTACTCAAAAAAGGCTTAAGACTCACTGCAGTATATAGTTCATACACCCCATCTTGAATAATTGGGTTGTGAGGTTCGTGAAAAGTGGCAGATAAAACATGGTTTTTCCAAAATTAATTTCTTTATGAGAAATGAAAGAGATATCCTAATAGTTTGCACCAAAAAGTCAATAATGTCCTTTTTACCATGTTGGAAACATATTAACTGTACTTAAAATATTTATGGGGGAAAGTGACTATGGTATGTTTATTCACCAAAAGAGTTGCTGAAAATGTCAGTCAGGTGGTGGAAGATACTAGTTTATAATGCTAACTATGTTATTCTCCATCTTCATTGTAAGAGTTCTTCCATTTGAAGCCTTTGTCATGTCCTGTGATGTTCCAGAATTAGTACCTTTATTAATCTTAGAGACATCATTATATTGTTATGTTTTTACCAAGGATAAACATACAGTGGTTCTTGGTCATATTTCTACCTTTTTCGTTGGGGCCCATAGGACCCTTCACCTTGTTTTAAATTACACCAGTGATAGCTTTTTACTGCTTAGCCTGGGGGGCTTTCCTACAATATAAAATGATTTATTTTTGGTCATGATTTTCACTTGAGTTCAACAAAAAATCAGGAAACATGTTCACAGAGCATACGTCTTGAATACCTGGCCAGTCCAGGGCCATGTGACAACTGGGAGGGTAGGTACTGTCCAGGCTTTCATTTATGTTATAAGGTTTGTTATTCCAATGGCTGCCTTGCAGATTTTGAAACTGTGCTTTCAGGGAGAGAAAAACAACATTTTTGCAGCCTATTTTTAACTGTTTTTCCAAAATTAGTGTTAAAAAAAATAAAAGGTATGCATTCTCCTTATTGTAATGCATACTTTGTGTTTGAGAAATGTTCTATTTGTGTTTTGTATTGTTTTCTTGCACTAAATATATAACCTTTAAGTTAATAACACCAGAGAAATTTGACTTTCTATTTTTAGAACAGTTTAAATTAAATAAAATTTAAGGGTGATTTGAATTAGTCACTTACTTTTGGATATTTTGAAACAGTTTAAAATGCTGCTTATGGTGGGGCTGGCCTGGTGGCGTAGTGGTTAAGTTTTCGCCTTCCACTTCAGTGGCTCAGGGTTTGCAGGTGTGGATCCCAGGCACGGACCTACACACTGCTCATCGAGCCATGCTGTGACAGCATCCCACATACAAAAAACAGGAGAAGATTGGCACAGATGTTAGTGATAATCTTCCTCCCGGCCCCCCTCCCCTCGCCCCCCCCCCCCCCCCCCCCAAAATACTGCTTGGGGTTGTTCCTCTGTTGACCTGGGATTTTTAAACTGTATTTTCAACATTATAGCATTTTGCAAAATAAATTTCTGTTTGGGGTTGTAGATGTATTTTTAATATTAAAGAAGGATCACTAGCTGAAGCAGTAACATTGTAAATAGTTATTAGAACCTATATTTTTTGTGTTGTCAACTTGGGTCTAATCTTTTTTTCTCTGTTTGAAAATTTATAGTCTCTACTTAGGAATTTCTCTGTAGCTTAAAGGAAAAAAATAATTAATTTAAGAGTTGTAAATAGGTATGATTGTTTTTAAAGAGTTCTTATTAGCATAATTTCTGGTAATTTTGTATGAAGGTAATGTAATTCTCTCTCATTATAAAAACATCTTGTCTTTTCTGTTGATACCAAACAGTCATTTCCTTTATAACTTTTTTACTAAAAAAGGTAAAGTAGTATTGTTATTTATTCCTAAATAACTAAAAATTGCTTTTTTACATATTTTGTTACTGTATTTCTATGGGAGTAGTGTCAGAGAATTTCAGATAGGGAAGAGGTTACAATTCAGTACAGTCCTTATGTTCCTATTGTACAACCACTGAAAGTGTTCATTGCCTTTTAGTTTTTATGTGATTGCTTCTACATTTGAAATATTCCACCCATATATTCTTCCTGTGTGTCTTCTCATAATAACAGTGAGTTACACAATCTCAAGTTAAGTTTCATTATACATGAGAATTTAGTTCAGTGTAATTTTTTTTTTTTTAAAGATTTTATTTTTTTCCTTTTTCTCCCCAAAGCCCCCCGGTACATAGTTGTATATTCTTTGTTGTAAATCCTTCTAGTTGTGGCATGTGGGACGCTGCCTCAACGTGGTTTGATGGGCAGTGCCATGTCCGTGCCCAGGATTCGAACCAACAAAACACTGGGTCGCCTGCAGCCGAGCGCGCGAACTTAGCCACTTGGCCACGGGGCCAGCCCCTTCAGTGTAAGTTTTTGATAACTCTTCTATTGCAGATGATTTTTCTACTGCTGAGTTTGACACTTAATTTAAGTTTGTGTGTGTATTTGTGAAGCAAACTTTTGGTTATTGGTTATCATGGATGACTCTTTGAGAGGACAGTTTAATCATAGTCATAGAACTGTTCTGTGTCATACCCATTCATATGCTGCTTGCTTTTCACTGGCAGCTCTTGATCCTCCTCCCCTCCTCCTCATGCTATGTGCTGAACTTAGAAGTGGATCATAGGAGTGGTATGAGAATAAAATGAGATGGTGAATATGTAAAAGCCTTCACAAAATTATAGTAGTGCTATTTTTCAGCTGATCTTTCAAGACAAAAGATAAATATATTCAAAATTTTCCGTTCAGAAATCTTTATAGCATTTTGTTAGAATGCCTGTTGACATACTTAGCACAGGGCTCTAGTTGTTAAAAACTTCTAGCAGTTCTTAATGTGGGGCTGACGGTTGACTTAGTAGAACTATTTGAATGTTGACTACATTCCTTTAAAGTTATCTGTAAACTACCATCCAATTTAAAAAAAAAAACAGCATGAAGTTGACATTTTGGGTAAGCATTTCATAGGAAAGAGGTAAAATTTTTAATATGATAGTAGAAAGAATGTGTCTCATGGCTTTATAGGAAAAATGGTAAGCATTAGGACTTGTGTTTTGGCATTTTTAAGGCTGTGGTCCACCATTTGCCTTGTCATCTATGCAAAACTATAGTGATGACTTTTATATTGAGTCATTGTGTAAGACAATAGGTATTCATGTATTCAATAAATATTTGAGTGTCTACTCTATGCTAGGTAGTAATCTAGGTGCTTACGAGTCCATTTGCAAAGAAAACAATACAAAGATCATACCAAAATCCAGCTTACATTCTGGTGGAAGTGTATGTGTGGGGCAGGGGGTGGAGGGGAGGTACGTGGGGAGAGACAGACAGACAGACAGACAGACAGACAGACACACACACACACACACACACACACACAAAATTATATAATATGTTTGAAGGTAATAAGTAATATGGAAAAATGAAAGTAGAACAGGGTAAGATTCGCGGGGTAGGTTGCAGTTTAAAACAGGGCAATCAGGGTAGGGCCTTAGTTGAGAAGGGTAACATTTGAGCAAAGATTTTTTTAGGAGGTCAGGGAAAAGCATTTCAAACGGAAGATCCAAATTCAAAGGTTCTGAGTCAGGAATGTACCTTGCCTATTCAAGGCACAGCAAGGAGGCCAAAGTTGCTGGAGTGGCTTGAAAAAGGGAAGTGAGTAGTAGGAGATGAAATCCAAGAGGTGTTGGGGTAAGTGTGGGAGCGTGACCAAAGGCCATTTGTAAGGACTTTGACTTTTGCTTTAAGTGAAATGGGTAGCCATACAGTTTGAGCAGCCAGAGTTGAGTGACATGAACAGGACTGCTCTGGTTGCTCTGTAGAAAGCAGACTGTAAAGGTGCAAGGGTAGATTCAGGGGACCAGGGAGGAGGCCCTTGCAGTCATCTAGGCAATGACTTAGACCAGATTGGTAGCAGTAGAGGTATTGAGAAGTGGTCAGATTTTGGATGTTTTGAAAGTAGAACTGGCAGGATTTGTTGATAGATTGAATATGAGGTGTGCAAGAAAGAGATGTCAGTGGGGAAGGAGAAGGCACAGATTAAGGAATTCAGTTTCGGGCATGTAAAATTTGAAATATCTATTAGCTGTTTATGATGTTGAATAAGCAGTTGGATATGAGTCGGATTTTGGGAGTGATGTCCAGTGGCATAGACTGTTCGCCATATCTGTGTCTTATTTTCTTCTTGAGTATACAGCTAGACATTTCTCCCTTGTAGTTCAGTGTGGTCATGTGATTAAGTTCTGGCTAATATATGAGCACAAGTGATGTGCACCAATTCCAGGTCTGGTCCACACAAACATCCTCTGTTCTGTTTTCCCCTCTGGCTGGCTGGAATAGAGATGATCCTTAGGGCAAGTTGGAAGCCATGTGATGTAAATGGTAGATTGTCCATCAGCCTGTGTTCCTGAATACTGCATGGATAAGGACCACGTTGCTAACTTGTTCAACCAGCTAATACTATTAAATAAGTAAGAAATGAGTTTACATTGTATTTGAGTCCTTATGCCTTTTGAGTGTATTTGTTCTAGTAGTTAGCCAAACCTAAATTTGGGCATTTAGCTGGTATTTAAAGCTGTGAGACTGATGTGGGCTTTAGGGGAATGATTATAGATAGGAAAAAGAGAGCCAAGGGTGGAGAAAAGAGGAGGAATCTGAGAAGGAGCAACCATGAGGTAGGAAATACAATGAAAAAAGTTAATGGAGAGAGTGGTCAGTTTTGTAAATGCTGCTAGGTCAAGTGAGATGAAAACTAAGAATTTATCCTTGGAGTTAAAGTGGAGGTATTGGTGATCTAGACAAGAACAGAGTGTTGAGGTGAGGTGCTGACACAGATACTCTTGAGTGATTTTAAGGGAGAATAGGAGAGGGGGTGAAGATGGTGAGGAATTTTCCTATAAAGGGGAACAGAAAAAAGGATGAGGGAGGTGGTGTCAAGGAATTTTTTTTTTAATGATAAAAAAAATTAAGAGTATATGGTGATAAGAATGAACCATTTTTAGAGAGTAAAATATCAATGATTTCAGGAGAGGGAGAATTGCTGGAGCAATTGTCTCCAGCAGTTGCCCCTAAAGAGGCAAGGGGGAAAGGGATTTAGTGTACAGGAGGAAGGACTGGCTCTCAATAGGAGCATGGACACATTGTCTATGGTAATAAGTGATAAGGCAGAGTATGTTGATACAGATGCTGAAGGTAGGTAGATTTGATGCTGGAAGTCTGTACATGTACTCTTCCAGTTGCTTTTTTTTTTTTCTTTTTTGGCGAAGTAAGATTCAAGGTTATCAGCTAAGAGTGAGTCTTGGGGATATGATGTTTTAAGGAAAGAAGTGAAGGTGTTAAAGTTGTTGAGGAGCATGTGAGAGTGAATGGATTAGGGACAAACAGTAAAATCGATAGGCGATATTAAGTTATTTTATCAGTCATCCAGGCAGCATGTGGGTCTCTTAACTTTTTGGTGCAGATCCTCAGATCAGAGTTTAATGTAATTTGCCAAGGCAATTTAACAATTTTTATGAGTCATTCTCATTTTGACTCACAGACGTGGAATCATTGGGAAATAGAACATGAATTACTACTTCTTCAAGGAGTATCTGCCATTATCCTGCTATGAATTTAGGCTAAATTTGGAGAGTTCTGGTTACTAATTTTCTTTTTTTTAAATATTCCTCCTTTCTGTATTGAAATTTTACTGAATATTTATTGTTTTGTTCATGTAAAGTAGCAACCCCATCATTGCAATCTAACATTTATACCGAACAGGGAAGCAATTGCTATCTTCTTACTTTCTTTCAAACACTCTCCAAATCTGACTTGTGTTTGCTTATGCTTTTCCTGTTGCCTGAAATATAGATTCTACCCACCCCTACCCTGTCCCACTCTTCGAAACTTTTCAGACTTAGCTCACATACTGTAGGGAGCTTTCTTTAACTTCTTTCCAAGGCCTAGTTAGGTGCCTCTGCTTTGTGCTTTTTATAGCATTCCAAAGTATACCTATATCATTTTACATACTATATTCTATTATAGTTTTTGTTGGTATCCATCTGTTCCTTCTCGACCATTGCTGTTCCATCAAACTTGCTGTCATGATAAAAATATTCTGTGCTGTCCAGTATGTCCACATGTGGCTATTGCACATAGTAGGACCAAGGAACTGGATTTTAAATTTAATTTTAATTATGGTCATATGGTGCATAACAACGTTTCAGTCAACAACGTACCACATATGTAATGGTGGGTCCATAAGATTATTGCCATATAGTCTAGGCATGTAGTAGGCTATACCATCCAGATTTGTGTAAGTACACTCTATGATGTTCACACAGCAAGGAAACTGACACATTTCTCAGAACATATCCCTGTCGTTAATCGACGCATGACTGTGATTTAAATTTAAGTAGTCACATGTGGCTAGTGGCTACCTTGATCAGTGCAGCTCTAGACTCCTAAAGTTGAGGCTTGTGTGGGAATTCATATTTATTTTCTCACTGCTTAGCAATAATACTTACTGTTACTTAAATGACTGCATTCTTTTCCAGTACTCTTTGTCCAAATAGTTATCACTTACCTGGAATATGGCAGTTTTCTTCTCTAGACTTTTGTCCTTTTTTTTTTTTTTTTCAGATTGGCACCTAAGCTAACATCTGTTGCCAATCTTTTTTTTTCTTCTTCTTCTTCTTCCTGAAGCCCCCAATATGTAGTTGTATATTCTAGTTCTAGGTCCTTCTGGTTATGGCATGTGGGACGCCGCCTCAACATGGCCTGATGAGTGGTGCCATGTCCGCGCCCAGGATCTGAACTGGCAAAACCCAGGGCCGCTGAAGTGGAGTGTGCAAACTTAACTGCTCGGCCACGGGGCCGGCCCCTAGACTTTCGTTCTTAACCATAGCTGTCCAGTTTGTTTTCAGAATTATATTGATTTATACAGCACTAAGTTCTTTAGTCTTGTAAAGCTAGAGGGTGTTTTCTTTTTTCCCTTGTAGGACTCAAAAGTTAGATACTGTAAGGTTACCTCAAGGACTTTCTGAGGGGTAGGGAATGGCAGGGAAGAAACTGACAGGTTCTGGCTTGTAGCAGATAGCGAGTCAAATTCTCCTTCATCCAAAGTAGTTCTACTTTGTAAGTTAATGTGTTGGAATTGTGCTTAAGATTTCATTTGGAGGCAAAAAAAAAAAAGGCTTCTAAAAGATAACACTCTCAACTGAGGAGACAAAGCATGCACATGGCAGTATGTGATGAAGTGCCAGAGTGGATGGTGGAGAGCAGTAAACACTGGAGAAGTTCAGATGTGAAAAGGTATTATAGGCTAATGAGGTTGATGGAAGTTAGCATTTATCCTAGGCAGGTAGAAGGAAGGAAAAAGAATGTAATAGGCAGTGGGAATAGAATTTACAAAGGATTGGAGTAGGAAATAAATACGGTAGTTTTGTTTAAGGAACAAAACATTCTGATTATATTTGAGTGAATTGTATGAAATAAAATTTGGCTAAATTGGATGGGACTGGATTGTGGAAAATAGTGATGGACAGAAAGAAATTTTTTTTTCTTTTTTAAAGTTTGGCACCTGAGCTAACAATTGTTGCCAATTTTTTTTTCTTTCTGCTTTATCTTCCCAAATCCCCCCTCCACCACCCTGGTACATAGTTGTATATCTTACTTGCAGGTCCTTCTAGTTGTAGCACTTGGGGTGCCACCTCAACGCGGCCTGACGAGTGGTGCCATGTCCGCACCCAGGATCTGAACCAGTGAAACCCTTGGCCACTGCAGTGGAGCCTGCAAACTTAACCACTCTGTCATGGGGCCGGCCCCCATTTTTTATTTTATTTTATTTTTTTTGAGGAAGATTAGCCCTGAGCTAACTACTGCCAGTCCTCCTCGTTTTTGCTGAGGAAGCCTGGCCCTGAGCTAACATCTGTGCCTATCTTCTTCTGCTTTATATGTGGGATGCCTACCACAGCATGGCATGCCAAGTGGTGCCATGTCCACACCCGGCATCCAAACCGCCGAACCCTGGGCCGCCAAGAAGCGGAACGTGTGAACTTAACGGCTGCGCCACTGGCCCAGCCCCAGAAAGAAATTTGAACTTTTCAGATTTCATTGTATGTATGTATTGTATGCAGTGGAATGAAAGTGGAGATTTAAAAGAAAAAATGATGAAAGCGATGTTTCAGGATGATTGAATTGGTAAGGATTTGTAGGTGCATTCAAGATGGGAAGAGGTCAAACAACAAAAAATGTTTAGAAATGTTTAGAGAAAAACTTGCTAGTAAGATATTGCACTAGGACACTGTTAGAAGTTGAAGAGCAGATACTGAGACGTTGTTTGCAGTGCAAGATGTTTGTTAGGAATCAACACCTGTCAAAGGAAGGGGCAAGATGCAGGATTTGGGAGAGGACAAAGTTGAATTGTGATGCAAGCCTCATAAAACCTTTGCCAATCACTGTGGCACTCTGAAGGGAGGGTTGCCTGTTAGTGTCCCACACTGCACCAAAATGACTGGGCCTTTGTACCCCTCCTTGCTCAGTCACTGGATGTGGCTGCAGTTGAGGTGGACCTTGAAGGAGGTGACATTTAGAGGCTGTCTGCTGACTGTATTCACAGCTGAGCAGCAATTCCTTCCATGAAGGGGAAACTCGATGGTGTATCTCTATATGTTCTGCAGCTGGTGGATCTGAGTGTGGGCAGTTCTTCTTCAGAGGGCAGTTTTGAAACGCTGGTGGTGGTTTGGTTGTTAAAAAGATGGGGGAAGAGGGTGCTATTAGCATTTAATGAGCAAGGACCAAGGAAGTCAACTGTCCCACAGAGTTCAGGACGATCTGCACATTTAAGAATTGTTCAAATAACCTCATGACTTAGAATGACTTATTGTACTTTGATGTAGGTGAAAAAAGTGAACATAATGATCTGAGCTTAGAAACTTGTTTTATGTATGAGGCATTGTTTTAATATACACTGAAGGTTTCAGGAATTCAGTTATCATGTAAATTGGAGGAATATTAAAGTTTTCAATCAGAACTTTATCAAGAGTTTTTTTGCCATGTCAGAAAATCACATAATTGATGGCAGTGCCACTTGCACAGTATTGGTGACTCAAATACTCTTCCCCTCAGTCTACAGTTGTAGCCACCATAGTCACAGTGCTTCTACATACAGATGCAATCATCTGATGCCCTCATTATGTTGTTTATGGTAGTAATTGCCTACATATTTTGAAATATTATTTTGTTATAAATTTATTTCTTTCATATGATTGAAAGTACAATTAGAGTATTGGCTTTTAAAATTGTACTTAGGCAAGTTATCTATGCATTTCATTTTAGACAGTGTTACAAAATAGTTGTTATGAAAAGAGGAAATTGATTTCTGTTTTCAGTAGTGGCAGACTGGGTTATTCAGACCAACCCTTTTGATGAAAGCAACTAAAAATCTTGGAAAAGTTATCTTTAAGAATCTTAAAGGAATTGAGCTGAAAAGGTGGTGGAGAGATGCCCAGCCAAATTCTAGGAAGAAGCAGGAATCTGAAGAAATAAGTAGAGGATGAAATAGGTTTTGCCCTAAGGGCAGTTGCCAATCTGTACAAATTTGGGCTTTGGTTTTGGTGGACTTTATGGGGTGAAGAGGACAGAAGTCAAGGCCTAGAGTTCATCTAGAGTGAGAGTCAAAAAGGAGAACAATTCTGTTTTACGATGGTACCCCAAGGATTCTATGATTAAGTTAAGGGTGAAACACAACTATCTGGGGTATTGTGGGCTTGAATGGAGTAGGGGAAGAAAAAGGAAATTAAGAAAAATAAATTGTTCAAGTTGTGACCATGGTTTCGGCCCCTCACACTGGTTGGCAGCTTAGGTTTTTCCTCCCTGGGTGGTCCAGGGACCCTCAAGCCATTTATCATGGTTCCTGATTTCAGACTGGTAGTACTCACAAGGCCTGGCAGAAGGAAAGGCAAATCATCTGTGGAGAAAGACCTTTCATTCTCAGGGAATTGCTGCCAATAATTTTTTAAGGGCAGTGAATAGTACACTTTCACAAGTATGTAGGCTTAGTTAAAACCAAACAAAATTAGGTGATATATGTATGTAGAATTCTTCAAGCAATATAATTAAATTTATGTAATTTTCTTTTTCTAATTGAGATATAATTGACATATGTCTGTGGTTTTCCTTATGTGTATATACCTCAAAGTTTTCTAAAAAGAAAGATATAACATGCATGCAAACGGCATGATGAATAAAAAACAATAGAGAGCAGAAATAGATCCAGAAAATTCTCAGATATTGCAAATATCAAATGGATTTAAAACAGTTGCTATTTGTTTAAAGAATTGAAGATGAATTTGAAGAAAATCAGGGATGAGAGACTGTAAAAGTGACTTAATAGATATATCTTTTTTTTTTTTTTTTTTTTTTTGGTGAGGAAGATTGGCCTTGAGCTAACATCTCTGCCAGTCTTCCTCTATCTTGTATGTGGGATGGCACCATAGCATGGCTTGATGAATGGTGTGTAGGTCCGTGCCTGGGATCTGAACCCGTGAACCCCTGGCCACTAAAGCATGCAAACTTGATGTCACTGGGCCAGCCCATAAAAAGTGACTTACTAGATTTGGAAAAAAACAAATAGAAACTCCAGAAATGAAACTGTGCCAAATACACCTAAAGGAGAGATTTGACAGATTATATGTAATTGAAGAAAGAATTAGCTACCTGGAAGATAAGGCAGAAGAAACTTTCCAGAATGCAGCACTGAGAGTCAAAACGATCAAAAATATTGAAGAGAAGTTAAGTGACATGGAAGATAGAGTGACATCTAACATATTTAATCAGAGCTCCAGAAAGAGAGGAAAGAGAGAATGGTGCAGAAGTAATATTTGAAAAGATCTCTCTCACTGAAAATTTTCTAGATCTGTTGAGAAACCAGTTAATAGATTTAAGAAGCTCAATAAATTTCTAACAGTATAAATAAACAGAAATCTGCACCCGGACAAATTATAGTGAAACAGCATAAACCCAAATAAAAAGAGAAAAATCTTAAAAGCAGCCAGAGGAAAAAAAGATTTCTTTCAAAGGAGCAACTATGGACTGACAGCTGACTTCTCAACAGAATATCATGTATATTCTCAAAATATAAGCAGTTTATACTTAGAAATTATATACTTACCAAAAATATCCCTCAAGGATGGAAGTACAATAAAAATTTAGTTGAACAAACTCCTTCAGCCCTTTCTAAAGGAAATTATGAAGGATGCACTTTAGACTGAGAGATTCTCTATAAGGGTCTGAGGTGCAAGGTGGAATGGAGAGTAAAGAATGGCAAATATGTGGATGCGTTGAAGTATACATTGGTTGTATAAAATATTAATAAGGCCATAATCAAAATACATGGCAAGTGAAGGCAGTGTTCTGACATCTTGTATTTTCTGTGAGAAAAGTAAAAGGTATTAATTGACTTGACTTTGATAATTACATGTTTGAATTTCTAGGGTAACCACTAAAAATGTAGAAACTAGTCTTATAACATATAAACTGAGAGAGGAGAAAAATGGAGTAAAGAATGATACTAAAGAAAGCAAGAAAGGAAAGGAAGAAAGAATAAGTAGGACAAATAGCACAAAATAAGAGGGGTAGATTTAAATCTAAACATATCACCAGGGGCCCACCAGGGGCCTGCCAGGTGGCATAGTGGTTAAATTCACGTGCTCCGCTTTGGCGGCCCAGCGTTCACAAGTTCCGATCCCCGGTGCAGACCTATGCACCACTTATCAAGCCATTCGGTGGCAGGTGTCCCACGTATAAAGTAGAGGAAGATGGGCACAGATGTTAGTTCAGGGGCCGTGTTCTTCAGCAAAATGAGGAGGATTGGCAGCAGATGTTAGCCTGGGGCTAATCTTCCTCAAAACAAAACAAAACGTCACCAATTGCATTAAGTACAAAATGGATTAAATGGTTCATTTAAAAGCCAAAGATTGTTAGACTGAATTAAAAAACAGTTAGTTGTGTGGGGGTTTATAAGAAATGCATCTGGAACCTAAGCATAGGGAAGAAAAAAAGTAAAAAGTATAGCATGCATATTCTAACAAAGAGAATATGGTACCATTATATTAATATCAGGCAAAGTAGACATTAAGGCAGGAAGCGTTATTGGCAATCAGGAGAGTCCCTTCAAAATGTAAAGTCATCAGTTCACTGTGAAGATTTAATAACCATAATAACCGTAATAATATAGCATAGCCTGATGTATAGCTTTAGAATATGTATAGCAGAAACCAACAAAACTACAAGAAGCGGACAAATCCACAGTCTAAATGGGATACTTTAAAACATCTCTCACAGGGGCTGGCCCCCTGGCCGAGTGGTTAAGTTCACGTGCTCGGCTGCAGGCGGCCCAGTGTTTAGTTGGTTCGAATCCTGGGCGCGGACATGGCACTGCTAGTCAAATCATGCTGAGGCAGCGTTCCACATGCCCCAACTAGAAGGACGTGCAACGAAGAATATACAACTATGTACCGGGGGGCTTTGGGGAGAAAAAGGAAAAAAATAAAATCTAAAAAAAAAAATCCCTCTCAGTAATTGATATAAGAAGCAGACAGGTTAGTTAGGATATAAAGTATTTGAACAACACAATGAACAACCTTCCCAGTGGATGTACAGAACCCATTGCACCAAGTATTGGCACACTACACATCATTTTCAAGCATATATGGATTTTGGAGGGGGTGGAATTGACTGTATACCAGGTCATAAAACAAGTTTCAACAGATTTCAAAGGATTGAAATAAAAAGAGCATCTTTTTTATCAAAAATCATTATCAGTCATTATCAGTGGGGTAAAAATTAGGAAAAATTAAGATGTCATTGATTCTAAGATTCACCATTATTTATTTTTGTATTTCTTCAATAAAATATTGTCAGTTAACCATGATATGCTGTTGATTGTAAAATGCACCTCAATTTTCACATTTTTCTTTACTTTAACATTGTTCAAGTGATGAAATACAGTGCATTTCCTGAGCTCCCTTCTATCAAATGTTGATGCGGTTTATGTTCTATCAGTAAGGTGAATGGGGTAAACTGAATTTTAAGTATTTAAAATGTGTAAGACCTTTATGGAGAAGAACAATTAAACTTTATTTAGAAACATAAAAGAAGACCTACGTAAGTGAAGTTACATACCACATATAAGACTGGATTGGAAGGCTGAGTATGGTAAAAATGTTAGTTTTTCTCAAATTGATCGGTAGATTTATTGAAATCCAAATCCCTGTAGATTTTCCTGTGAAACTTGACAACTTGATTCAGCAATTTCTATGGAAGTAAAAGGAGGCAAGAATTGCCAAGATATTCTTAAAGAACAGTAAGTCGGGAAGACTTCTTTAATCCAATTTTTCAGTCAGCAAGTTTGAATACTTGTTATATGCTAGGCATTACTTGGCCCTGGTTATTACCTTGGTGAATATGAGACATGTCTCCCATCCATTTGAATTCACGTCTACTAATACCTAGGATTTTTAAAAGACTGCTTCCAAAGATCAGATGAGTGCCAGGACTACCAGTAAACTTATCACTCTAATTTTATTATCTGATGTTTATATTTAAAATTTTTCTGGTTATATGAGTTTTTTCTTACATTTTCTTTAATTAGTTTTTGTTAATTTCTTTTAACAGGAGGAAGCCTAGAAGTGGACAGGTTTTCTTTAAGTAGATCTTTAAGAATGCCAACTGGATTACAGCCTTGTTAGAAAGGGACAGGGGGATCTGCTGCTGAGTGGTGTCAAGAGCAGTGACCACGCTCTTTAGGAGAGAGACGGGGTGACTTTGAGGGTCCCACAGGCATGGGTTTTGAGGCCCAGCCTGTCGGGTGTCTGAGGGGCCTGTAGAAAGAAAAGGGAAGATGAATAACAAAATAACAAGTGATACTGAATAGGTAGAGGTTGCTGATGAATTTTATGTACTTATATAGGGTTACGTGGATGGACATATGCTGCATGGCAAATTAGTTGGGAAAGGATACACTTGCTGGAATACTTGCTTACGGTATTAAATAAATGAAGTTGGACCCTCACCTCTTACTGTGCATAAAAATCAATTCCTAGGAGATTAAAGATTAAATACAAGAAGACAATCTCAGAAAGCTTTTTTGAAAAGGGAGCATAATGATATGTGCTCAAGGCAGGGAAGAATTTCTTAAACGAGGCTGGAAAGACCATAAAAAATAGATAAATTCTACTACATTAAAAATAGAAACTACTGGGGCCAGCCCCGTGGCCAAATGTTAAGTTTGCATGCTCCACTTTGGTGGCCCAGGGTTTCACCGGTTTAAATCCTGGGCATGGACATGGCACCATTCATCAAGCCATGCTGAGGCGGCATCCCACATGCCACAACTAGAAGGACCCACACCTGAAAATACACAACTATGTACTGGGGGGCTTTGGGGAGAAAAAGGAAAAATAAAATCTTAAAAAAAAAAAAAAAAGAAACTACTGTTAAACTTCTGTTTATTAAGACCCCCTCCCGGGGCAGGCCCCGGGACCGAGTGGGTAAGTTCTTGTGTTCTGCTATGGTGGCCCAGGGTTTCGCTGGTTTGGATCCTGGGCATGGATGTGGCACCGCTCATCAGGCCACGTTGAGGTGGCGTCCCACGTACCACGACTAGGACCCACAACTAAAATATACAACTGTATACTGGGGGGATTTGGGGAGAAAACGCAGAAAGAAAAAAACAACAAACAGAAAACCATTATTTAAAAAAAAAGACCCTCTCCCTTAAGAGGCTGAAAAGACAAAGCACAGAATAGGAAAAGATATTTGCAATACACATGTATTAGTGATCTATTTCTGTGTAGTAAATTATCCAAAACTTAGCAGCTTGAAACAACAAACATTTGCCTCAGTTGCTGTGGGTCAGGAATCTGAGAGTAGCTTAGTGAGGTGGTTCTGGCTCAGGGCTCCCTCATGAGGCCGCAGTCAAGGTGTCAGCCAGGTCTACATTATCTCAAGGCTGCGCTGAAAGAGGACCTGCTTCCCTGCTCCCTCGTGTGGGTGCGGCAGGCCTCAGAAGATCCACTTTCACATTCACTCACATGGGCCTCTTCACAGAGCCACCTCACAGCGTGGCAGCTGGCTTTCCCCAGAGTGAAAGGTGCAGAAGAGAGTGAGAGAGACTTTTCAAGAAGGAAGCCACAGTCTTTGTAACTTAATCTTAGAAGTGACATCCTATCGCTCTGCCATATTCTGTTTGGTAGAAACAAGTCAGTAAGTCCAGCCCACACCCAAGGGGAGAAGATTGTACAAAGGCATGTATACCAGGATGTGAGGATCATTGGGGGCCATTTTAGAGGCTACCTACCAAAACATATAATGAATAGACAACTGGTATGAAAAATATACAGTAAAGAACTATGAATCACTAAGATAACACCAAATAGAAAAAAAACCAAAAAACCTGAGCAGGCATTTGATAAGAAATTTAAATGACCAATAAACATACAAAAAAGGTCATTAATGGGATAGAAACTAAACCATGAGAGAGAATTTTATACCGACTAAATTGGCAGAAATGAAACTTGACAGTATAAACCTTTGGTGAGGATATGGAGCAGTGGGAACTCTTCTACTAGTGGTGGGAGTGTAAATTGGAGAACCACTTCGGAGATAATAGCATGTCCTACAATCAGCAATACCACTCCTAGACACTTACCCTAGACCAGTGGTTTTCAAACTTGACTGTGTGTCAGAATCACCCGGAGGGCTTGTTAAAACAGACTGCTAGGCCCCACCCCTAAAGTTTCTGATTCAGTAGGAATTCAGTGGAGCCTGATAGTTTATATTTCTAACAAGTTCCCAGGTGGTGCTGATGCTTGTGGTCCAGAAATCATACTTGAAGAAACAACCATTGCCCTAGAGAAATGTGTGAATATGTGGACTAGGAAGCATATACAGTCATGTGTTGCTTAACAACAGGGATACGTTCTAAGAAATGTGTTGTTAGGAAATTTTGTCATTGTGTGAACATCATAGAGTATACTTACACAAACCTAGATGGTATAGCCTACTACAAACCTAGGCTATATGGTACTAATCTTATGGGACCACCACTGCGTATGCAGTCTGTTGTTGACCAAAACGTCATTATGCAGTTCACAACCGTACTAGAATTACAGGGAACATCAAGAAAATAATTATCACAAAAATGATGAGTGCTAGTGACAGAAGGTGGATATGATTGGGAGGCTTTTAATATACTGGCAGTGCTCTGTTTCTTAACTTGGATTGTGGTTACATAGGGTTTGCTTTACAGTTATTCTTTAAACTATAGATGTGTTTTGTAAACTCTTCTGTACATAATATTATAATTAAAAAAATCTTAATTTACATCTCTGATTACTAGCGGGGTTATGTTTTCATATTTTTATTGGTCTTTGGATTTTTCTTGAATTGTGGACATCTTATGCCCATTTATATATTATGCTATTTGTTTTTAAATTTTATTTTTAGGTGTTCTATATTGTGGATATTATTCTTTATCCTTTATGTGTCAAAAATGTTTTCTTTCAGTCTTTTGTTATAAAGAAGTTTGTTATTGTTTATGTGGTTGAATTTATCCGTCTTTTCCTTTATGGTTTTTGTTTTGTGTTTGGAAACCTTTTTATACCAAAGATTAATAAAGATATTCTCTTATGTTGTCTTCTGATAAAGTTTATTAAAATTTTTGTTTAGGTTTTTAAGCAGTCTGGTATTTGTTACGTGAAGATAGGAAGATATTTGGGGGGATATAATTATCCTAACGTCATTGGTGCGCATGCAGTTTTTCTCTTTGGTTTGTGAAGCCTCCACTGTTGTATATCAGATTCCCGTGGGCCTGTTTCTGGGCTCTCTTGACCTGTTTGCCTATAATAGCGCCAGGTCCACGCTGCTACTTTATACTATATCTTGTTTTTTGGTAATACCAGTCGCTTCTCTTTGTTCATTTTGTGCAAACATATGCTTATTTATTTATTCATATGACTATTAGAATCAGATTGTCATGTTCCATAAAAAGTCCTATTGAGATTTTGCTAGTGATTGGATTAAATTTATATATTAATATAGGGACATATAAATTAGAGATATACAATACTGAATTGTCCAGTTCATGAACATGGTCTTTATCTTCATTTACTTAGGTTTTCTTTTATTTCCTTAAATAAATGTTTGTAGTCTCTACATAATGTTCTCATACTTTGGGGAATGGGAGGTTAGTTTTAACTTTCCTAGGAATCTTTTGTGCTACTGCAAATGAGATGTTTTTAAAAAAATACCATACTGTTGGTGGTATATAAGAAACCTATTGGTTCTTTTCTGTATTGATTTTTGTATCTGATTTGTATAGAACTCTTATTACGTCTCAAGTTCATCAGTGGATTGTCCTGAATTTTTAACATTCATATGTACAAATAATGATTATCGTTTCCCTTCTCGTCTTTTATGTCTTTTTCTTCTTGTTCTAACGCATTGCCTAGGGCCTTCCATACAGTGTTTGATAGTTGCAGTGACAGCAGGCATCTTTATTTCTCCTGTCTTTAATGGGAATACTTCTATTATGCTTTGTTATTTATTTTAAACTTCCTGTAGACACCCTATGTAAAATTTAAGAATGTTTCTTCCATTTCTTGTTTGCTAAGAGTTTTAAAAAAATTTCGTTTTCCAGGTTTATTGAGATGTAATTATCACATAGCAATGTGTAAGTTTAGGTCTACAATATGTTGATTTGATACATTTATAGATTGCAAAATGATGCCTCCATAGTATTAGCTACCACCTCCATCCAGTCACATAGTTACCATCTCTCTTTTTTTGTGGTGAGAACATTTAAGGTCTACTTTCTTAGCAACATTTAAGTATGTGATGCAGTATTATTAGCTGTAATCACCGTGCTGTACATTAGATCCCCAAACTTATTCATCTTATAGCTGGAAGTTTGTACCCTTGGACCATTCTCTCTCCAGTTCCCCCACCCCTCAACCCCTGGTAACTGCCACTCTGCTCTCTGTTTCTCTGAGTTTGTCTTTTTTAGATTCCACGTGTAAGTGATATCATGCAGTGTTTGTCTTTCTCTGACTTACTTCACTTTTTAAATCATAAATGGGCATTGCATTTTTTCAGTTTTTTTTTTTTTTACGTTTGTTGAGGTGATCATATGGTTATTTTCTCCTTTTGTCTGTTAATCTAAGTAATTAAATTAGAAACCTTAGTTTTGAGCACCTCTTATATTATGGAATGCATTTTATCACAACATGTATTCTTTTAATTCATTGTGGAATTTAATTTGCTAATACAGGTTTTTATTTAGAGTTTTTACGTTTGTGTTCATAAATGAGATTAGTCTGTAGCTCTGTTGTGCTATTCCACCTAGTTTTGGTATCAAGGTTATATTAGAAAAGTCAATTAGTTGTTCAGGTTTTTCTATGATCTTGAACAGTTTTTATACCAGACAAGAGGAAATGCTGCTTGAAAGTTGGTTGAATGAGCTTTAAGTAACTTCTGGGCCCATCCTTTAACTTTCAGCCTTTCTGAGTGAGTTTTAGATATAGATCTTAAATACTGCATTTGTTTGGGTTTTGGTTTTTTGAGCTCAGTGAGTTTATTCCATGTTTTTTAATAGATAAGTTTATCCTATTTTTATTTTATTGATATGGCAGTTCTCCTTGTTGTTATATTTTCTCTTTGGGGGCTTTGTTTTGTCTCTTATGGATTTGTGTGTGTATTTGTTTCCCATCTAGTAATTTTTGACGGTTTATAGTCTTATTAATTGTATGACTGACTACCTTCATAGATTTAATATCTGTAAAAACCTCTATTTTTTGATTTGTCAAGATAATCAAGATTATCTTAACCTCTTGCTATTAAAGATAAGGAAGTCAATGCACTTATATTCTCCCCTGCCCCCACAACTACCTTTCTTTCATTTCTTCATTTGGGATATAAACCTTGTCAATGAAAAAAGAATGTATTTATTTTCGTGATTTTATCTTTAGGTTCCAAAGTTATATGTTTGAATGGAATTAATATTTACCTTTAACTCTTTAAAATCATGGCTTCTCGATTTCTGAGTCCACTCTTCATCTTTTCATTGGTTGGATTTTGCTATCAGGTAGTTCTGTTTTTTTCTAAGAATGGTTTTCTGATTGACTTTCATCACTTTATACCTGAATAAAATTTGGGTGGCTATAAAGTCCTTGGGTGATGTTTTTTCCCTCCTCTGAACTCTGTAGTACATTCTCATTAGCCCTTTCTCTTCTAGCATTAAATATTGCTGGGGAAAGAAGTCTTAAGACCAACCTGATTGTTCTCCTGTTCCTTAGCCACCGCATATACTGACTTCTCCAGGATAAAACTTTTTCTGGTATATTTATGATGTTTTATTCCCAAGAGCATTATTTATGTATATGTCAGACTTTCTTTGTCTTTCATAATTAGCATTATTTCACATTTTAAACTCTTTGTTCTTTTTCGTTAAATCTTTTTCCTCTGGAGCTTATATTCCACGTCCCTGACAGCAGTGTTTATTTCACTTCTTGCTTCCAGTGTGACTTCCATTTCTGAAATGGTCACCTTATCATCTTCCGTTTATTTCTTAAACCCTGCCAGCTCAGTTTTCATCTCCTATTTCATCTGTTTTTCAGTTTATCTTTTCAGAGTCCTTTATGTTTTTAAAATGCATTTGATAGTGATAGATGGAGGTACATTAGACAATTCTTTTGTTTCTGTTTCTTTGACTGACTTTTCTAGTGTGTATTTTCACCTGACTTTTGCCTACTATGTTTCTTTTACCATCTCCCCCCACACCTTTTATTTATTGAGGTGGGGAGAGGATGTTACAGTTTGTAGGCCTGGGCCCCATGCTGAATCCTTCTGTTTTATTCTCATCTTTGTGTTTGAATGGAGCACTTGTATTTGAGCTTGCTCTTTACTCAAGAATGTTATGAGGAAGAGCAGGGAAAATGAGCCTAGGCAGTAGTAAAGAAACTTAACTTTTGATTAAATTAGAATTTTCCAAATTTTCTTGTCTATGGAACACTGCTTATGTGTAGTATGTGTTATACTATGAAACATTTAAGGAAATGCTGTTCTAATACCAATCAAACTCTTGTGTTTCCCAGGAATGCATCCTGTTGTTTCTGGCTCTTTGGCCTAGAATACTCTCTTCCTTTGTCTTCTCCCGTACACTTTCCCCCCGGTCTCTATTCAGCGGTTTCTAATGGGGAAACCTGTCCCACTGACTGGCCTCTCTAGGAGATATTTGAAAATGTTTTGGTTGTCACAATGACTGGGGGACGCTATTTGGCATTTAATACCCACAGGCCAAGGAACACAATGCACTAGAAGTCCTGCACAGTAAAGAATTGTCCCACCCAAAATACCACTTATATACCCCTTTGAGGACACTGCACTCATCAACGTGTACTTGTCCTTTAAAACTCAGTTCTGGTTATGTTTCCAAGAAGCTTTCTTTAGCCACTTTTCCTCTCCTTCCCTTGTCACTCCCCTTCTTGGTCTCCTGAACGAATCACATTGTAGTATAGTTACCATTGTGTACCTCTACCTTACTGTGAGCTCAAATCTTTGAGGGCAGAGACATTTTATATCCTTGGTACATAGCCTATAAGTCTTTTAAAAATGCATGATACATGAATATATTAATGAATGAATTGTACATTTAATATAAATCAGAAATATGGTATGACTCTTCAAAAGCTACTGCTTTCTTATACTGAGTCTAAACCTAAGAGTGAGAAGTTACTAAATCGTTGAGGAACAATGAAAGTAGAGACTTTTAGCTTAGAAAAAAATGAAAACTGAGCAGAACCTGTGAATTCTTTTGAGGACAAGGAACATGTCACTCTTGCTCACCAGTATATACTCTGCTCTCAGCAGAAGACTGAGCACGTAGTAGAAATTTGGTAAATTTTGGCTGAACAAAAGCATATCTAACATTAGGTATTTAAAAAATAGTTGCTATAGAACTATAGAGATCATTTATTGATCCATAAAAATGTTTTACAGTAATGATGTGCCACTTAATTTTATAATTAATCAAAATAAAGAACTGAATGTTTTAGTTCATTTATTATTTTGTTTAGTTAATTATGTACTTTATACCAGGCACTGAGGATCCTATTTGATTCTCAGATCAGCTCTATGAAGTTATTCAAATAATAGGGATATGTCAAGCTGGCTTTGTTTTATAGATGAAGAAACTGACAATTGGGGGTTAAGTAACTTGCCCAAGGTTACAGAGCTAATAAGTAACAGAGTTGGAAGTCTGATTTTAAAGCCTGTGTTTTTAACTACTATTCTGTACCATAAGTCTTCACAAGAGCCCTAAGAGTTAGATATTGTAATTCCCATTTTGTAGATGAAGTAGGTTTAGAAAAGTTATGCAGTTTGCTGAGGAACATACTGCTTTAAGTGGAAGATCTGGGATTTGAACCTAGGCGTTGTGACTCCAGAGGCCATGATCTTAACCATCATGTTATTGGATCCTCCCCACTTCTTGTATTATGTACAGCTATGGTTTTCATAAAGTTATTAACCACCGTTGATAGCTCATGTTGTTCTCTTTATACCTTTTGGCGCCTTCACTGGTTTTCTACTGATGGTTTTCAATCTGGATTATTATCTTGAATCTGTTTAATACCCTGAGCTGTGCTTGTCCTAGGGAAAAAACGTTTCTATACCAGGTTCTTTTCTTTTTAGGTAGGATTTTAAATTAGAATTTTGATAAACTCTACTTATATCAGTGTACGGATATCTCTCTTGGCTTTCATTGTTTGAATCTGTAGTGTCTAGACTTTGAAAAATTTTGTGCTCTATCAGTATAAGAATTTGAGTACATTACACCCCCACTATATGTGTGTTTTATTTTTAAATTATGTGTGTACCACTGTATAAAAATGAACTTTTTAAAACTAAGGTAGAAATGAAACAAGAATTTAAAAAATTGTGATGGCTTTGTTTGTCTTTAACTAATATCTCAGACCATAACACCCTTAGGGCAAGGTTCATCATTAACAGTAGTGGATACAAATCCATATTTTGAATAATCTGGATAGTTTTTAAAAATTGGCGAGCTTTTTGGTCAGATATGATTAGGTCAGTGTTTCTCAACCTGGGCACTGTTGACGTTTTAGCCTGGATAATTCTTGGTTATGGAAGGCTGTCCTGTGCTTTGTAGGGTGGTTAGCAGCATCTCTGGCCTCTGCCTGCTAGGTGCTAATAGTAGCTTTTATTACCTCAATTGTGACAATCAAAAATGTCTCCAGATGCTGCCAGATGTCTGGGGCTTTTAATCCTGTATCGTGGCTGATGAACAGACAGCTTGTACTAGGAGGCAAAGTGTCAGCTTTGACTTTTTCTGTAGCAGCAGTAGTGTTATCTTCAGAATGAGGTTTGAGATTTGTTTGTAGGAATTCTTTTCAAGCCACTTGTCTATTTTGTAAGATTTACTTTGATTAAAACTAGATAATCCTTACATTTACTTAACTCAGTAGTGTAAACTGTAGTATGTCACAATAAGATGAATGTGCAAGGGGAGAACCCCCACCATCAAGTGCCCTGCAGTGTGGAATGCCCAGTCTTCAGCATAACTCTTGACCATATGTAACATATCTATCTGATACTAACCCTAAATGAAGGTGCCTGTGTAAATATTAAATATGAAAAATCTCAATTTTTCTTAATTTTCTAGATGAATATAATAAATAAAGTAGTCTGCCTATGACCCCAGTGAAGAGTCTCATATATGCCCTCAGGTATGTGGGGACCTATCTTGTAAACCATGGGTTTGGCCATTGCATTGTAATCTACAGTTCAGTTTGTGTCATTGCAGCCAGAGTACTCCAAAGGGAAAATAATTTAAGTTCTCTTAACTGACTTCCACTTAACCAACTCATCAGGTTAACAGATGTTCCCCATTTAAGAAAATATCTGCTGTCAAATTAGGTATGGGTCATATTTAAAGGAAGTTCTCTGGCCCTACATCAAAGATTGGAGAACAAATGTTCATTTTACCGTTCTGAGTTAAAATGTTTAAGGTTTTACCATTGCTTATGATTCCCTGATTTAACTGATCTTTTTGGTTAACCTACCACCAGACTTTATTACATTGAATTCAAGGGGCCTCTTTTGCACCCACTTCAGTATTGCAATTGTGATGGTTTACCTTGTGAAGTTGGGGTTACAGTTTCTCTTAGCAGTCCACTTTTCTAGACTTCTAAACTCATAGCTAAATTATTACACAAAAAGTTTTCAAATTTCCTCTTTTGGAATGGCCATTTACTCTTTCAGAACCTTAGCTTCCTCCTTGCTACCTTACAAGGGTTGTTGTCAGGGTATTAAATCTATCAGCAGTAGTTCAGACTCTCATTACTTCTTGTCTATAATTGTAGCATGCTTTTAATGGGACTCTGCCTCTAATACCTCTCTGGTTTATTAGTTAACCTAAACATTGTTGCCAGAATAAACATCCTAAAATACATGTCTAATCAGATCAAAAGCCATTTATAACAATAAGAACTGCAGTTTTTTTTATATATGCTGGTTTAGATGTGGTCTCTGCAATCAGGAGATGTCCACTAATTATAAAAAAAAATTACATATGTTTAGACACAAATTCTGAATTGTGATTATATACCCAAAGGAAAAATATATGGTGCTGAGGGAGTTTAACGATAATCCAGTACAGATTGGGAGGAGAGTGATCAGGAAAGGCCTCTCTGAGGAAGTGAGATCTAAAGCTGTCTTCTCTCTGAACAAGCTGCACTAGTTTGGAAAAGTGCTTGGCGAAGAGTTATCCAGGAAGAAGGACTAGCTAATAGCCTCTGTAAAGGCTTTGCTGCTGGAACACCATTGTGATTGCGTTATTGCGTAAGGAATGGAGAGAATAGTTCATGATGAGGCAGGAGGCAGGCAGGGGCAAAATCATTTAGGATCTCGTATTCTATACTGAGAAGTTTAGGTTATATTCTGAAGTCATTGGGAGCTATTAAAGGGAAGTAAGCAAGGAGAGTGATGTGATCAGTTTTGTATTTTAGGGATTTCACTCTGACTGTGGAGAATGGATGAGAAAAATGGGAATAGGGCAAAAGGAGTAGAGAAATCAGCTAGAATGCCTTTGTTAAGTAGTAGTTCAGGGAGAAGGGATAATAGTTTAGACTACAGTAATGACAGTAAACAGGTAACACATGAAATGATTATTTCATAAAACCATTACAGTAACCCTGTGAGGTATGAGCAGGATAAGATTTGGAATAAACTTACCCAAGCTCATCTAGTAAATGGCAGTGTAAGGAACTGAAACCATGGATGTTGACCATTTAGCCCTTGTCTCGAAAATAAAATCCAAACTCCGTTGAAGATTTTTCAGCCTACTTTTATTACCTTTATCTCCTCCTAAACTCATATTCACCTATGCTGTAGTCAAAGCAAACTATTGGAATAGTTATCATGAACATACCTTGTACCTTGAGAACACTGATAATTGTTTACTATGGCTAGAATACACTTATCCTCATATGCTTAACAAAATCCTAGCTATCCTTAAGGATCCAGGTCAAACATCAAGCCTTCTAAACTTGCCTGCAAACACGTATTGTCCATTTATCCCCTTTAAACAGAACAGTTTCTTTGTATTATAGCATGTTAATTAAAGAGACACTTATGTGATGACTGTGCTGGACACTGTGTAGACATTGTGGACAAATTATTCATGGACGAAAATAGGCACAGTCACAGTCACTATGGAACCTATAGTCTAGAGATATCACAGACTTTGAACAAAATCTCTGCACACAAATATGTAATTATAAATTTTGATAAGGTGCTTGTAGGTTCCTGGTATGAAGGAATGATAAAGGGTGCTTGTGGGTTCCTGAGACCCTTAGTGGGTCCTTGAGGTCAAGGATTCACAACTGGTGAGTGGTGAAGTAGGATTTAAATCCAAGTATTATGACCACAGAACCCATGCTCTTAGCCACTAGAAAGCTCTAGTGCTTCTCCCAATTTTAGGAGCAAGGTAGGAAATCCAGAAAGTATAAAGGAAAAGATTTTCACACTTGAATATATAAAAAATTAGAATTTTTGTAAGAAAATAGTATACAAGTAAAGGAGTCATGTCTTATTGAGGTTTTGATTGGCATGTCCCTAATGACTACTGATTTTGGACACTTTTTTAAGTGCTTGTTGGCCTTTTTGTATATCTTTGGAGAAATGTCTGTTCAAGTCCTTTCCCTATATTTTAGTTGAGAAGTCTTTGTTTTTGTGTTGTAAGTATTCCTTATATCTTCTGGATACTAGACCCTTATCAGATATATGATTTACAAATATTTCTTCCGTTCTGTAGGTTGTCTTTTTACTTTCTTGATCATGTCCTTTGCACAAATGTTTTTAATTTTGATGAAGTCTAATTTATATATGTTTTTTCTTTTGTTGCTGGTGCTTTTAGTGTCGTATCTAAGAATCTACTGTCAAATCCAAGGTCATTAAGATTTACCCCTTTGTTCAAAATGGTGGCTGTTCTGTCAACCTGAGTCCGTGAGTGATTGCAATAAACAAGGCTTCCTCCCTACCTAAAATGGACATACAGCATGAATGAGAAATAAACCTTTTTTGTTTTAAGTTGACTCTGACTGGGAATTTTTTTTTTAACAGTTTTTTTTTTTAAAGATTTTATTTTTCCTTTTTCTCCTCAAAGCACCGCCCCCGGTACATAGTTGTGTATTTTTAGTTGTAGGTCCTTTTAGTTGTGGCATGTGGGATGCCACCTCAGCATGACTTGATGAGCTGTGCCATGTCCGCACTCAGGATCCGAACCGGTGAAACCCTGGGCCGCCGAAGCGGAGCTCGCGAACTTCACCACTTAGCCCCAAGATTGGGAATTCTTAAACAGAGCATAATGTAGCCCATTCTGGCTGGTACACCTTCTCTGGAAACTGTCCCTTGATGGAACTATTGTCATAGACCTTTAAACATTTAATGATATCAGTAGCTAATGACTGTGTTTTTAATTAGTCTTAAGCAGTCTATCAAGTGCTTTGTAAATATTTCACTAAATTCTTGCAGTTCTCCTGTGAGAAAAGCACTGTAATGAGGTATGAACCTACCCTATGGTCTAGCTCTTCTTTTCTCTATTCTTTCACTTCCTTGGTGAGCTTATTCATTTTCATAATTTTAAATATCGTCTATCATTTTTCACTGAATCTTGGGTACTATTGATTGTAAGATACACTCTTGTTTTTTGTACCACCAAAAATACTCTTTCAGTACTTATTTTCACTTAAAATTTTTATTTCATATTTACTGAAATAACCTTTTTAGACTTATTTGCTTCACCAGTATCAAATTTATGCCCAGCATCTCTATTTCTGTGCCTTTCTGCATACATAACTTTTGTTTCAATGCAGAATCATATTGTACTCTTTCTGAAGGTATTTTAAAGAGGCACTTAATCTCAACACATGTAATGCAGCAATGCACATAACTTAGTTGACTGACAACAGTGGGAATAGTCTGATCAAGTTCCGCATGTACAGGCAGTGACAACTACATCATGCCCACCCCCTGGGCAACAGCAATTTTAAGATGTTCGTCAATTGTAAGATGCATTCTGATTTCAAAGATGTTATAATGTAAAGGAAAAAAGGTCTCAGAATGAGTGAAAAACATTTTATTTCTCAACTTCCAAATTTATATCTCCAGCCCGGACTTCTTATTTAATTCCAGATGTTTGTACCCAGCTCCTGTTTGACATCTCCACTCTTACTGTTTAATAGCCCTCTCAGGATATTTAAAATAAATTTTCTAATTCCATGTGCTGTGCCCCCCTTTGTTACTCCCAGTGTTCCTTAAGTGGTCTTTTCGATTTGGGGTTCTTAACATCCTTTGACTTACTCAGGTTAAAAACTGTAGAGTCAGGGGCCAGCTCGGTGGCTTAATGGTTAAGTTTGTGTGCTCCACTCAGCAGCACAAGGTTCATGGGTTCAGGTCCCAGGCACGGACCTACATACCACTCATCAAGCCATGCTGTGGCAGCATCACACATACAAAATAGAGGAAGATTGGGACAGATGTTAGCTCAGCATCAATCTTCCTCAAGCAAAAAGAGGAAGATTGACAAGAGATATTAGCAAATGACTCCCTTCTGTCATACGCTGCATTCAGTTCATCAGCAAATCCTATTGACTACACCTTTATAATATATCCAGGATCTGGCACATGTTACCGTGTCTGCCAGCATCAGTCTGGTAAAAGGCATCACTGTCTTTCATTTGGCAGTCGTTTCCCATCTGATTTCTTGGCATCAGCTCTTGCTCCCACTATGGTCCATTTTCAGTATAGCAGCCATTTAAAAAATCTAAGTGGTCAATGTTACTTTCTTTTTTTAGAAAAATATTTTTTTGTGTTATAGTTCATATACCATACACATCACCCATTTTAAAGTGTATGATTCAGTGGCTTTTTGTGTGTTCACAGAGTTGTGTGACAACTATCTCCAAAATCAATTTTAGCATATTTTTGTTGCTCCAAAAAATAAGAAACCCCACATCCTTTAGTCATCATCCCTCAATCACTTTATTCTCCCAAGTTCTAGGCAACTGGTAATCTAATTGATGTCTCTATAGATTTCCTTATTTTGGACATTTCATGTAAGTGGAGCCATACAATATGTGGTCCTTTGTGACTGGTTTCTTTCACTTAGTACAGTGTTTTCAAGGTTTGTTCATGTAGCATGTATCAGTATTTCATTTCTTTTTATTGCCAAATAATATTCCATTGAATGGATATACTACATTTTATTTATTCGTCACTTGATGAACAGTTGAGTTGTTTCCCCTTTTTGGCTATTATGCGTAATGATGCTGTGAAGATTCATGTACAAGTTCTTTTATGTTGCTGTTCTTCTAACACAGTGTATTATCTATTGTGTAACAAACCACCCAAAAGCTTAGTGCTTAAAACAACCACTCTGAGGCTATGAGCAGGCTGTACTGGGCTGAGCTAACCTTGGCTAGGCTCTCTTATGTGTCTATGACCAACTGGTGGTTCTAGGTAGGCCGGCTGGACTGGGATGACCTGGAATGGCACAGCTTGGTTCTAGTAGGCTAGCTCAAGCATATTCTTATAGCAAGGCAGAGGTGTAAGAGCAGGCAAGTTCAGTTGTGCAAGAAGTGCATATTTTTGTTTTAAGCCTCTGCTTGGGTCATGTTTGCTAATATTTTATTTCCCAAGGCAAGTTACTTAGAGAAGCCCAGGGTGAGAGTGGAAAGGACCACAAAGTTATGGGGCAGAAAGTGTGTCTACAGGGAAGCCATCACTTGGGGTCACGAGTGCAGTCAGTCTATCACATATACCAATTTTACTCCTACGTAATTCCTTTGCATTTGTTTCCCCTCTGATTTCCTCTTTATATACCTGCGTGGTGAGGTTGCTCCCTTACTCTCTCAGATCTCTGGTCATATATCATCTTATTAATGAGACCTTCAAGTTTGACCACTCTACAGTATTAATAGCCACCTACCTCCCTCCTACTTCCCAGCTCTATTTTTCTCTATAACTTTTTGTCACCATCTGACATATTCTGTTTGCAAGTTTGGCCACTCTGCGATATTAATAGCCACCCACCTCCCTCCTGCTTCCCAGCTCTGTTTTTCTCTGTAGCTTATCACCATCTGATGTATTGTGTATTGTTTGTTTAGTGCTTGTCTTCCCTCAACTAGGATGTATACTTCATGAGATCAGAGACTTTGGTTTAAACAGAATTGTAACAGGTTTAAATAGAATGGCACCATCTTTATTGCCTAGAACCCTAGCACATAGTAGGTACTCATTAAATATTTGTTGAATGAAGAAATGAATCTACATTGATCCACTTAAACTTAAATTCTCATTATCTCAAAGTTCTCACCTGCCTTACATTGTGGAATGTGTAAAGTATCAGCTGCTCTTGGTTAGAATACCAGATGATGTAATATTTCTTCTGCTTCTCATAGACACATAGACTGTGCAATATATAAGAGTAGTTCTGCCACTTACTGGCTGTCTGCCCTAGGCCAAGTTTTTTTTCACCTCTCTGTTTCCTCTTCTGTAAAATAAGGATAATAATAGTTCCAACGTCATTGAGTGGTTGGGAGGAGTTGCACAAGTTTAATATATACAAAGTTTTTAAACGGTGTCTGGTACAAAGTAAGCACTTTGTAAGATTGGGACAATTATTGCATAATTTTCCTATTACCTACTTGTTATTAGAGTACATGGCACAAGGAATTGAAAGCTTAAGAGATCTTATGTTGATGGAGAAATTATGAAATCTTTGAAAACTGACTGTATTTTTTTGGAAGGGAAAAGCACATAAAGCAAATGAAATAGCCAGATGATATTTTACAACATGTATAAGGTAACATTGTATCCTTAAAACATTCACATACCATGAAGTGCTCTTCACAAAATATTATTCATTATTTCAGGGTTACTGAAAAAATACCTAAAACTAGTGAGCATACATTTTAACTCTGTCTCTTGAGAAGTACCATCCTAGATCCTTGGAGAAGGAAATTCATTACTTACACTGAATACTTTGAGGCATTAGGACTTAATTCTCTCGTGGAATGCCAGTTGAGAAAGAAAATATGTTGACTAAGGTGGCTGCTACTTCTCTGACCTTATCTGTACCCTGTTAGTTCTCTGACCTCAGTTGAACTCTTTTGAATGTGCTTTCATCAGTCTGCTCTGAGGTTACCAAGAATAAAGAGTTTTTAATGTTGTCGTGCAGCCAGCACCTATAACCTACTGCTTCATGCTAGTGTGCTTAGGTGCTAGGAACAAAAACAGTCATCAGAATGGTGTACTTCTCTCTCAACTTCAACTGTGCTTACAGTCATAATAGGCCGTTATGCCCCGGTTATTTACTTGTGACAGTGTTTTCCCACAAATTTTTGGTCTTAGAATCATAATGTGGTGCTCTGGAATGGTGTCCCAAGGTTTTGGAGAACTGAGAGTGACTTGGGATAGGAGGTTACAATGAAAGGAAAAATATGACTGGGGGGATTGTACCAAAAGGCAGGACATATGATAGATATATTGTTAAGATGTGTAGAAGTATTTGCCATGGAAAATCCTGAATCTGTACTGTTTCTCTTGTTTCGCATGAAGTGCTTCTACATTTTCATTGTTTTATTCCTACTCCAAATACAGTTCCGTTCAATTCAGTTATATGTATGTCCAATATATAATGTATATTTTTTTAATAGTAGTGGTGAATAGTTGTTGAATTTTCAAAAGTTCAGTAAATTTAATAAATGATTTTATGGACAGTTTAAAATAGTTCATTTGTGATGCTGTTTTTTGTTTTGTTTTTTCCAGGATCCCTGAAACTTTAGGGTTTGCTTACTCTTAATTAGCTAGAAAAAAAATTTTGATCCTCTTATTCCATTTTAGATAATTTTAGACTAATTTCCAAGTTTAACTCAAAATCAAGGTATTTTCTGCTTATTGATTTCATGAATACCACTTCCTTATTTTTATTACTCACCCTCTACCTATCCAAAGTAATTGTAGAACTATGATCAACAAACTCTTAAATCCTCAACCTCCTCCTTTACCTTAAAAAGCTTCCAAATACCTGTCTGGCCCCTGATCATAGCACTTCTTAAGCCTACTCAAGTGAAACTGTTTCTTCACAGTCCACAGACTTCAGCACCAAGATATTAGTAAGAAACGACTATAAAAATTACTACTATCCTTGACTCTGCAGTCCCTCTTCTCTTTCATTTTATGGGCCTGACAAGATATTTACTGCCCACTGTCTCTCTGCCTGCTCTCAGGCAGTTGAATGTACTGCTTTTAATTTATGCCATAAACCTCAGCGGGGCTTCAACGATATCTGGGAGTGCTGCTATCTCTTCACTTTCCCTCTAAGACCGCATTTCCACTCATTGCAAACCTCTCACAGCTTCCACTTTCGTCTTTGGATTTCACTTCAAACTTTATTGAGAAATTAGGTGTAGCTGTCGTCATCTTCTCACCAACAAATCTACAAACCTGTCAGCATTGGTCTTCATAGTCTCTCTTCCTTTCACTTGTTATCAGAACCTTCTCTCACAGTCTGATTCCTCTTCTTGTGACTCAAGTTCCATCTCCTCTTACTGTCATTAGAATTTCTTTCCTGCAGTTAGCATCTCTCTTCCACATCCTCAATTTCTGCCTCTCTATTGGATTTTCCCTTCAGCCTACAAATATGCTCTATTATCTCCCAGCCTTAATACGGATGCAAATGCATGTACATATGATGACCAAATGTGTACAGATATGTAAATTCCATCCTTGCTATCTTCGAGCCACTGTTTCTTTTTGTTGTTTTTTTGAGTAAGATTATCCCTGAGCTAACTACTGCCAGTCCTCTTTTTTGCTGAGGAAGCCTGGCCCTGAGCTAACATCTGTGTCCATCTTCCTCTACTTTATATGGGGGATGCCTACCACAGCATGGTGTGCCAAGCGGTGCCATGTCCGCACCCGGGATCCGAACTGGCGAACCCCAGGCCATCGAGAAGGGGAACATGCAAACTTAGCTGCTGTGCCACCGGGCCGGCCCCCAAGCCACTATTTCTTATCCAGTAAATTTTCTGAATATTTTTTCTCCTACCTCACTGTCTGTTTCTTCTCAACCATTTTTATGGTCTCTATTCTTTACCAATCCTTTAAATATTGGCAGGCCCTGGTGTTGAGTCTTTTTTGCCTACACTCCCTCAGAGATCTGCTTATTAGTATGCTGAGGCATCTAAATGTATCTCCAACTTCATCTCTCCTCCTGAGTTCTAAAATGTGTAACCAGCTGCCTCCATGATCCTTTAATCGACCTGTCCTGTTCATGACATAATACTTGATTTCTCCCCCTCATGATTCTCCACTTCAGCAAATGGCATCACTGTCCACCCAAAGTTCTGGAGCCAGCCTCAATTCTTATTTTTCTCTCTTACCCCTTCCCCATGTCTAATCCATTAGTGAGTCCTATTTTCTTTACCTCTAGAATAATATCCCAGATTCACCATTTTTCTCCATCTTCGCACCTGTCCACCTTAGTCAAAGCGATCGTCTGTTGCTTAGCTTATAACCATCGTCTCAGCTGATCTTTGCATCCACTCTTGCCCCCCTATAATCCATTCTTCACTAGAATGATATTTACAGTCACTGTAATATATACTGCTCTGGATTTACATTGTCTAAAATTGAATCCTGACTCCATCGTTTACCAGCGGTGTGGTTTTGAGCAAAATAGTTAACACTTGTGTGCCACAATATTCTCATCTGTAAAATGGGATAATTGTCAATAATAATAATAATAATAATAAAATATCAATCAGATTATGTCACACACACATGCACACCTTGCTTTTGAAATTTTAGATTCTCATTGCACTTAGAATAAAATCCAGACTACTTACCATGGCTTTCAGAACCGTTCATAACCTGGCCCCTTGCCTAATTTTTTTGACTCCTGCTTGTTACCAGTCTGCCCTTGCTTACTATACTGTAGCCACACTTGCTATCATTAACTCTCTGTTTTGAAACATTACATTTTTTCGGGATATGTTTTCCCTTTTTTGGACCAGCTTATTCACTTTCTGTTTTGTTTGTTCTGTATAAAGATAGTGCCCGTTTTTATTTTTTAATCAGTTGATGTTTTTTCACCTGGTGAATCATTTATCATTATAAATGCTAGGACCAGAGACCTGCTTTATTTTTCCAGTTTTGTGGAAGATTGGTAAAATTTCTAGAAATAGAATGCTAAGTCAAAAGATAGGAATGTTTTCAGACATGTGATTTCAATTAAGGTAAATTTTTGAGACCTTACAAAAAGATTTTCATGTACCCTCATGCTCGATTGGTAGTTTGCCTGTGTGTAAAATTCCAGGTTCAAAATCATTTTTGCTCAGGACAATAAATGCATTACTCCATTGTCTTTTCTTTTTAGCAGTTTTATTGAGATATAATTTACATATCATAGAATGCATCCATGTAAAGGGTATAGAATGCATCCATGTAAAGGGTACACTTCACTGGTTTTTAATTTGTTCACATGTTCTGCAACCATCACCATAATCCATTGTAGAACTTTTTCATCACCCCTGAAAGAATCTCCCAGACGGCAGTCACTCCCCAGTCCCACCAACCCCAAACCTTAGGCAAAAAGTAATCTGCTTTCTGTCTCCATTCTCTTTTAATGTTGCTGATGAAGTTTGATGTCAAGTTAATTCTAGTTATTTTATAGAAATCTTTTAGGGCTTTCTTTTTTAATAGCAGATTTCTGAAATTTAATCCTGGACACTAGGATTTATTCGTATATTGATCTTCTTTACTCCTCCACCTTAGACCTCGCTGAGCCCTTTCAGTCAAAATCCTGATATTTTTCCTTAGGTCAAAATGTTTTTAATATTTCTTCTATTTCCTTCATTTAGAACTCCTATTAAATGAATTTTGAAACTCCTATATATGTTCTTAACATCTCAACTTTTTACTTAGTATTATCCACCTCTGTTTTTGTTTTTGCTCTGTTTTCTGGAAAGTTTCTTTAACTTTATGTTACAAATCACTACCATGGTCTTTACCAGTGCTCATTATGTTGTTTACCCCTTCTAAATTTTTTCCCAATAATGTTTCCATTTTCTCCCTGCCAAGTCATTCTGTTTATTCATTTTGTGATCTTTCTCTTTGCTCCTGTTGGATTTTCAGTGTCTTGTGATTCTTTTTATTATTATTATTGAGGTATAATTGACATATAATGTTATATTAGTTTCAGGTATAAAACATAATTCAGTATTTGCATATATTGTGAAATGAATACATCTTGTTAACATCCATTACCAGACAGAATTTTTTTTCTTGTGACAAAACTTTTAAGATCTACTCTCTTAGCAACTTTCAAATATATAGTCTTTTAACTGTAGTCACCATGCTGTACATATCTTGTGATTCTTGACTGTCTATTTGTATTCATGAATAAAGGAGTAAGTTGCTTACAGTAGAGAGCTTTGCAGTTATACATGTCCAGACTTCTTTTCTAAATGAGATGTCTGACTGTTGGTTCTGTATAAGTCTTGTGTGTTCATTGGCTGGCTTCCTTCTAGGGCACAGGGTTCAGAGTAGGCAGGTTTAGGGCCACCCCAATTGCAAAAGTAAGGGTAGTTTTAGTATGTTTTATTTCTGGAAGGAGCTAACCAACTGACCACCTCAATTTCCTTCTTCCTTCCTTCGTTTTTCAAGCATGTAGAAAAGTATAAGAATCATAGAATGACTTGTCATGTACCCATTGCTCAACTTGGTGGAATTGTGTCTTTTATCTTATTTGCTTCAGATTTTTAAAAAATTTTTATTGAGTTAATGATAGGTTGCAATCTTGTGAAATTTCAGTTGTACATTATTGTTTGTCAGTCGTGTTGTAGGTGCACCCCTTTACCCTTTGTGCCCACTCCCCACCCCACCTTTCCCCTGGTAGCCACTAATCTGTTCTCTTTGTCTACATTTTTAAATTCCTTATATGAGTGGAGTCATACGGAGATTGTGCTTCTCTATCTGGCTTATTTCACTTAACATATTCCCTCAAGGTCCATCCATGTTGTTGCAAATGGGACAATTTTGTTCTTTTTTACAGCTGAGTAGTATTCCATTGTGTGTGTGTGTGTGTGTGTGTGTGTGTATATATATATATACACACCACATCTTCTTTATCCAGTCATCTGGTGATGGGCACTTAGGTTGCTTCCACGTCTTGGCTATTGTAAGTGATGCTGCAATGAACATTCGGGTGCATGGGACTTTTGGAATTGCTGACTTCAAGCTCTTTGGATAGATACCCAGTAGTGGGATAGCTGGGTCATATGGTAGTTCTATTTTTAATTTTTGAGGAATCTCCATACTGTTTTCCATAGTGGCTGCACCAGTTTGCATTCCCACCAGCAGTGTATGAGGGTTCCTTTTTCTCCACAACCTCTCCAACGTTTGTTACTATTAGTTTTAGATATTTTTGTCATTCTCATGGGTGTAAGCTGATATCTTAATGTAGTTTTGATTTGCATTTCCCTGATGATCAGTGATGATGAACATCTTTTCATGTGCCTATTGGCCATCCGTATATGTTCTTTGGAGAAATGTCTGTTCGTGTCTCCTGCCCATGTTTTGATTGGGTTGTTTGATTTTTTTGTTGTTGAGCTGTGTGAGTTCTTTATATATTATGGATATTAAGCCTTTGTTGGATATATGACTTGCAAATGTTTTTTCCCAGTTAGTGGTTTGTTTTTTTGTTTCAATCCTGTTTTCCTTTGCCTTGAAGAAGCTCTTTAGTCTGATGAAGTCCTGTTTGTTTATTCTTTCTATTGTTTCCTTTGTCTGAGAAGTCCGAAAGGTACTTTTAATACTGATGTCAAAGAGTGTACTGCCTATGTTTTCTTCTAGAAGCCTTATGGTTTCAGGTCTCATCTTTAGGTCTTTCATTTTGAGTTTATTTTGGTGAATGGTGAGAAAGAATGGTCAATTTTCATTCTTTTGCATGTGGCTTTCCAGTTTTCCCAGCACCATTTGTTGAAAAGACTTTCTTTTCTCTATTGTATGCCCTCAGCTCCTTTGTCGAAGATAAGCTGTCGATAGATGTGTGGTTTTATTTCTAGGCTTTCAATTCTGTTCCATTGATCTGTGCACCTATTTTTGTACCAGTACCATGCTGTTTTGATTACTGTAGCTTTGTAGTATGTTTTGAAATCAGGAATTGTAATGCCTCCAGCGTTCTTTTTTCTTCTCAGGATTGCTTTAGCAATTCAGGATCTTTTGGAGCCCCATATGAATTTTAAGATTCTTTGTTCTAATTCTGTAAAGAATGTCATTGGGATAGCGTTGAATCTGTAGATTGCTTTAGGTAGAATGGACATTTTAACTATGTTTATTCTTCCAATCCATGTACATGGAAAGTCTTTCCATCTCTTTATGTCGTCATCCATTTCTTTCAGAAAAGCCTTGTAATTTTCGTTGTATAGGTCTTTCATTTCCTTAGTTAAATTCACTCCAAGGTATTTTATTCTTTTTGTTGTGATTGTGAATGGTATTGTGTTCTTGAGTTCTTTTTCTATTAGTTGGTTATTAGAGTATAGAAATGCTACTGATTTATGTAAATTGATTTTATACCCTGCAATTTTGCTGTAGTTGTTGATTGCTTCTGAAAGTTTTCCAATGGATTCTTTGGGGTTTTCTATATATAAGATCATGTCGTCTGCAAACAGCGAGAGTTTCACTTCTTCCCTCCCTATTTGGATTCCTTTTGCTTGCCTGATTGCTCTGGCCAAAACCTCCAGTACTATGTTAAATAAGAGTGGCAATAGAGGGCATTCTCGTCTCGTTCCTTTTTTCAGGGGGATGGCACTCAGTTTTTGCCCACTGAGTATGGTGTTAGCTGTGGGTTTGGCATATATGGTCTTTATTATGTTGAGGTAGTTCCCTTCTATCTCCATTTTGTTCAGAGTTTTTATCATAAGTGGCTGTTGGATCTTGTCAAATGCTTTCTCTGCATCTATTGAGATGATCATGTGGTTTTTATTCCTCAGTTTATTGATGTGGTGTATCACATTGATTGATTTGCGGATGTTGAACCATCCCTGTGTCCCTGGTACGAATCCCACTTGAACATGATGTATGATCCTTTTGATGAGTTGCTGAATTCGGGTTGCCAAAATTTTGTTGAGAATTTTTGCATCATCTTCATCAGCGATATTGGCCTGTAGTTCTCTTTTTTCGTGCTGTCCTTGTCAGGTTCTGGTATCAGGGTGATGTTGGCCTCATAGAATGTGTTAGGAAGTGTTCCATCCTCCCTAATTTTTTGGAATAGCTTGAAAAGGATAGGTATTAAATCCTCTCTGAAAGTTTGGTAGAATTCCCCAGGAAAGCCATCTGGTCCTGGGGTTTTATTCTTTGGGATGCTTTTGATTGCTGTTTCAATCTCTTTCCTTGTGATTGGTCTGTTCAAATTGTCTGCTGCTTCTTGACTAAGCTTTGGGAGACTGTAGGAGTCCAACAATTTATCCGTTTTCTCTAGGTTATCCATTTTGTTGGCATATGGTTTTTTGTAGTATTCTCTTATAATCTGTTGTATTTCTGTGGAGTCTGTTGTTATTTCTCCTCTTTCATTTCTGATTTTGTTTATTTGAGCTTTCTCCCTTTTTTTCTTTGTAAGTCTGGCTGGGGATTTGTCAATTTTATTTATCTTCTCAAAGAACCAGCTCTTTGTTTCATTGATCCTTTCTACTGCCTTTTTTGTTTCAGTAGCATTTATTAATGCTCTGATTTTTATTATTTCTCTCCTGCTGATTTTGGGCTTTGTTTGTTCTTTCTCTAATTCAGTTAGGGGTGGTTGAAGATTGCTTATTTGGGATTTTTCTTGTTTGTTAAGATGTATCTGTATTGCGATGAATTTTCCTCTTAATATAGCTTTTGCTATTTCCCTTGTGAGTTGATATGGCACGTTATCATTTTCATTTCTCTCCAGGTATTTTTGATTTCTTCTTTAATTTCTTCAGTGATTGTTTGTTCAGTAGCATATTGTTTAGTCTCCACATCCTTGTGCCTTTCTCAGCTTTTTTCTTCTAATTAATTTCTAGCTTTATAGCATTATGATTGGAGAAGATGCTTGTTATTATTTCAATTCTTTTAAAGTTTGTAGAGGCTTGCCTTATTTCCCAACATATGGTCTATCCTTGAAAATGTTCCATGCACACTTGAGAAGAATGTGTATTCTGCTGTTTTTGGATGAAGTGTTCTGTATACGTCTGTTAAGTCCAATTGTTTTAGCTTTTTGTTTAGGTCCATTGTTTCCTTGATTTTCTGTCTGGATGATCTGTCCATTGATATGAGTGAAGTGTTGAGGTCCCCTACTATTACTGTGTTAGTTTTGATATCTTGTTTTAGGTTTGTTAATAGTTGCTTTATGAACTTTGGTGCTCCTGTGTTGGGTGCATAGATATTTAGAAGTGTTATTTCTTCTTGATGAAGTGTCCCTTTGATCATAATATATTGGCCCTCTGTGTCTCTCTTTACCTGCCTTATTTTGAAATCTGTTTAGTCTGATAGAAGTATTGTGACACCTGCTTTCTTTTGTTTGCTGTTAGCTTGGAGTACTGTCTTCCACCCCTTCACTCTGAGCCTGTGTTTGTCCTTGGGGCTGAGATGTGTTTCCTGGAGGCAACAGATTGTTGGATCTTGTTCTTTAATCCATTTTGCCACTCTGTCTTTTTATTGGAGAGTTCAGTCCGTTTACATTGAGGGTGATTATTGATGCATGAGGGCTTAATGCTCTCATTCTGTCACTCGTTATCTGGTTTTCCTGTGTTACCTTTGTTTCTCGTCCTGTGTGTTTTAGCCTACCCATAGACTTCCGCAGTTTCTTATTCTGGGTTTCTTAGATTTTTCCTTATTTATGTTTTGTGCCTCTGTTCTGTTTTTTAGTTTGGTGGCTACCTGAAGTTTGTATTCAGAATCTCATGTATAACATAGTCCATTTTCTGGTGGTCTCTTACTTCCTTAGCCTAGACTGATTCAGTCCCTCTCCTCTTCCCCTCCTAAATTATTATTTTCATCTCTTCTTGCAACTCGTGTTGTGAGTTTGTCGTTAAAGTGATAAGATTGTCTTTGCTTTGGTGATTTCCGTCCCTTTATCCTAATGCTATAGTTGAATATTTTCTGTCCTATTCTGATTCTATCTGTTTGTCTCCCTACTCTGTGTTTTGTGACCCCTTTCTCCCTTTTTTTCTTTTTTCAGGTATGAGAACCTTCTTGAGGATTTCTTGTAGTGGAGGTCTTTTGGCTACAAAGTCCCTTAGCTTTTGTTTGTCTGGAAAAGATTTAATTTCTCCCTCATTTGTGAAGGATATTTTTGCTGGATAGAGTATTCTTGGGTGAAGATTTTATCCTTTAGTGTTTTGAATATGTCATTCCATTCTCCTAGCTCGTAAGGTTTCTGTAGAGAAATCCACTGAAAGTCTGATGGGGTTTCTTTGTAGGTTATTTTCTTCTGCCTTGCTGCCCTGAGTATTCTTTCTTTGTCATTCACTTTTGCCATTTTTACTACTATATGCCTTGCAGTAGGTCTTTTTACATTGACAAATCTAAGAGATCTGGAAGCTTCCTCCACACACACATTTCTCCCTCAATCCCTAGATTTGGGAAGTGCTCTTCTGTTATTTCTTTGAGCACACTTTTCTGCTCCATTTTCCTTTTCCACGCCCTCAGGGATTCCGATAATTCTTAAGTTGGATTTTCTCATTGAGTCTGCTATTTCTTGGAGATTTTCTTCAGTTTGTTTAATTCTTAGTTTTCTTTCTTCCTCTGGAGCCATTCAGCCTGTCTGTCTTCGATTATGCTAATTTGCTCCTCTCTGGTGTCTTACTGTGCATTCAGGGAATCCGTATTCTGTTTTATCTGATCCATTGTATTTTTCATCTCTAGTATTTCTGATTGATTCTTCTTTATAGTTTCAGTCTCTTTTATGAAGTAACTCCAGAACTCGTTGACTTGTTTCTTTATATTTCCCTTTACCTCATTGAGTTTTTTGATGATAGCTACTCTGAATTCATTGTCACTTAGTTTACCTATTTCCAAGTCCTCAGGACATAATTCTGTGTTTTTATTGTTTTCCCTTTGGTCTGGAGCTTTTATAAATTGCTGGATGGTAGAGGAGAGTTTTTGTGCATAATACTAATATTCGGTTGCAGTTACAGGCTGTCGCCACTAGATGGGGGTTGAGAGCAGTGCCTTCTGAGCCCTCCGCCTTCAGCAGCAATGGTGGCACACAGTGCGGGTTGGGGGAAGAGGGGCACTTTCTCTGGCACGCAGACCTGGATTCTGATCAGCTCTCACTCTCTGGTTTCCCGGGGCCCTGGCTTGATGGGGTTCCCCCAGCGAAAGCTTTCCCCCGTTAGAGGGTTTCCACTGCACAGGTCTGTGGGAGTCCTGGAAGATCCCGTGGATGCGTGGCCCCTCCCCAGCTCCTTCCCTCATCCGCTGCAGTGATCCCAGTCTGTAGGGGAGGGACCAAAGTTCTCTCTTACCCCATTCCAGCTCCTCCAAGGGCGGCTCCAGCCTCTGCGCCCTCCGTTGTTTGGCTGCTGTGGGTCTCTGATGATCTCTATGTTATTAGGATTTTTTGGTTGGAATTCAGTTGGTCCTTTCAGTTGTAGTTGGAGGGGAGAGAGTCCCGGGTGAGCTCACTCCGCCATGTTGCTGACGTCACCTCTCCAGATTTTTTAAACAAATAAAAATTGTAGACACAGAGTACCTTATAGATAATCAAAGCTTATTTTTGATTCCATTCTCTGCCCTCTTGCTTTTTCTTCAGAGGTAAACATTATCTGAAGTTTAGTATTTATCATCCCCATGCATAATTCTCTATTTTTGCCATGGGTATATATCCATAAACAATATCGATTGCATATTTTAAAGCTGTACATATCATGGAACTTACTTTTTTCGCTCAATATTGTGTTTTTGAGATGTATCCATATTAATGTATTTGCTCTGGTTCTTCATTTTGACTTACATGTGGTATTCCATTATACAAATACATCAGAATTTGCCCATGTTTCTCTTAGGGAATATTTGAATTCGTTCCAGTATTTTGCTGTTATAAAGACTGCTTCAGTAAATACGTCTTACATGTGTTAAAATATAATAGCTAGATGATAGGATAATGCCCATCTTCAGCTTTACTAGATAATGTCAGTTTACTTTCAAACATTTATACTATACATACCTGTAGAATAGAAGAGCACCTATTGCTGTACATGGTTGCCAACTCTTGGTATTATTAGACCTAAATTTTTTGCCAATCTCATGGGTGTGAAATGGTTTCTCATTTTAATTTGCATTTCTTTGATCACTAATGAGATTATTTATTTTATCTTGTGTTTATTGGATATTCTGAATTCTCTTTAGTAAACTACCTGTTCATAAATCCTTTGCCCATTTTTCTTTTGGATTTTTTGATCTTTTCCAAAAGGATAGTCAGTTATTCCGGCATTATTTATTGTATAGTTCATCCTGTCCCCCACTAAATTATAATGCCAATGCAAACCATATGCCATGTATATAAGTACCTGTTCCTCTGTTTCTGAGCTTTCTATTTAATCCCTTTGCTCTGTTTGTCTATCCCTGTACCATACTATTGCTTTATAAGTCTAGCTGTCTGGTAGTACTAGTCTTACTTTTTTTATTATTCCAAATAGTTAAAAGACTATTTTACAGTGCTTCCATAAGAATTTTAGAATCAGTTTTTCAAATTCTTTGGGAAACATCTCTCTTTGGATTTTGCTTATTGCACTGCATTGAGTTCATATGAGGAAAATTGAGATCATTACAATATTGAGTCTTCACATAAAAGAACATTTATGTAAGTCTTTGTCAAGTGAAGAGGGCTCATGCATACATGTATGTGTTGTATGGCGTAAATGTGAAATGAAATTTAGCGGCAAAAAATAAGTAAATACCAGAGCATAATAATCCCCTGAGCTCTGTTATCTCCATGTAGATTTGTTCTTAGGCTAGACATAACTAGAATTAATATACCGTGGAAAGGGCTCCTATGTAATAATTGGGGCTTTGAGGCTGATGAAATGGCCTTATTTGAAAGGGCAAGGGTCTTGAGCTCTGTGGCTGTCATCAGCCTTTTCTTGCATGGTGTGAACTTAGACCTGTTGAGTCAGCTTCTTGACAGGCTACCAAAAGAGGAGAGGAAATTAACCTCTAGAGTCATCTGAGTGTCTCTTCTCACTCTTCTTTTGTGCACTTGCATATTATTTTGTGTTTTCTCAAAGGTCTTGCAAATCTTTTGCTAGATTTATTCCTAGATTCTTTATAGTTTTTGTTTCTATTATGAAAGTCATCTTTTTTTAAAATGAATCTGGCTGATCCATTGGAACACCTATTAAAGTTTGTATTCCTGATCTTATATTCACCAATCTTGCTAAACTCTTAAATTAGTCTTTATAGTTAGTAGTTATTAGCTCTAATGGTTTATAGCTTTTCTTGGGTTTTTCTACAGATACCATGTTTCCTACAAATAAGTTTTTATCTCTACCATTCCAATTCTTATATCTCTTCTTATATCTTATCTCCATACTATTAATTATAACCTCCTGTATATCATAGCAATGTCTTATTCTTGACCTTTCACTGTAATATTTTGCTGCAGGTTTCTTGTAGATATACTTTATTAAGTTAAAAGATCCCTATTTATAACATTCTAACATTTTTTTCAATAAGTGAAAGTTGAATTTTTCAAAAATTTATTCAGATTTTGTTACTGATTTCTAAACTAATTGCATCATGGTAAAGGAATATGTCCTGTATGATAACAATTTTTTGTATTTATGAAACTTGCATTGTGACCTATAATGTGGCTGCTGTGTAGAGGTAAAAGTAAGAATAATAAAATTTGATCAATTCATAGAAGTCAGAAAAGCAAGAAAAGGCCTTGTAAATAGAAAGCATGTAGTAAGATGGTAGAAATAAATTAGTTGCAAAAATGTAAATGAATTGAATTCTCTGGTTAAAACACAGTGGAGTACATTTAAAACCAAACAAGCTAACAAAGCTATCTAATTCTTTTATAGGAGACACACAATGGTTGAAAATAAAAGGATGAGAAAGGACATGCCAGGCACATAATGGTAAAATGCTGATGTCGATGGGTTAGTATCAGATAAATTAGACTAAGAGAAAAAACATTGTTGAAGAGAAAGAGGGCCACTGCTTAACATTAAGGAAAAAGAAAGAAAAAGTTTAGGGAAAAATTCAAAGCTACAGAAAAGTTGAATAATAGTGCAGTGAACATTTATGTAAATACTACCTACACTGCCTAGGTTCAACAGCTGTTAACATTTTGCTTGATTTATATCACCTAAGAAAAGAAATTATTTCACCTGGCTGGAATCTCTTTATATCTAGCAAGACTAACAGTTCCATAATCTTATATCTAGTACATGTTCAAATTTCTGTAATTAAACCAGGAATGTTTTTTATAGCTATCTTCCGTCCCTGAACTAAGATCTACTTGTGCATGCATTGAATTAGTTGTTGTCTTGTAGTCTTGAACTGACCACCCACTGTTTCGTTTCCTATGGCATGATTTATTAAAAGGGACCAGGACACTTGTCCTGGAATGTCCCACATTTTGGATTTGTCTGATTGTTACGGCTTTGACTTTAAAAGAGAAGGTAAATGACTTATAGACTGTCTCACGTTCCATATTTGTTTATTTCATTGTGGTGCTTTCAGCATATTTCTGTATCTCCTGTTTGTTTTAAACTAGAAGCTGAGTATAAAGGTTTGATTAGATTCTATTTAAATATTTTGTAAGTATACTTTATGGATGATAGATAATGTATCATTTATGTCACATCACATTAAGAGTCACTTGTCAGGTTGTCCCACTACTAATGATTTTAAGCCTCATCTCTCCTTGAAAAGGTGTGTTTTTCCTTTTGTGTTTAATCTGTAGCGAAATACTTTGACACAATGTGAGTATCCTGTTTTCCATCAACTTTTTACCTAGTAGTTTTAGCGTCCTTTGATCCTTTCCTGAATCAGTTATTTCATATTAGCTGGTGTTCTTCTGTAAAGAAGAGCATCCCACTTCAAATGGAAATAACTATAGTTTTTCATAAAAAGGGAAGATAAGTGCATAATTCTCTTCCATGAATGTTTAATTTTTTAAAGATGTAACTGTAGGTGGCAAATGTCTCCCACCAAACACTTTTTGTTTTTATGAACTAGTGAATTTTTGGTTTTTTTATGTATGCATAATTAAAATCTTACTCTTTTTGCTGAAAATTTCCCAAATTTGACGAGTAGAAGTCCTTTCAAGCTGGCTCCTGTATTGTTTTGACATCTATTTGGCACAACAAGATGTTCCAGGATTCTGCTTCTTGAATAATAGATGGGTTTTAGAATGCTTTAGTGCTGCCAATGTCTTCCGTTAGTTTTAGTTATTGTTTTTATTGTTGTTATTTTGTATAGTCTTTGCTTATTTAGATTTACCCTCATGTTTATTAGTGTCTAGGTTCCCCATTTGTATTAGTTCCCTGTGGCTGCTATAACAAATTACCACAAACTTGGTGGTTTACATCATCACAGATTTATTCTCGTAACAGTTCTGAAAGTCTGAAATGGATTTCACTAGGCCAAAACCAAGGTGTCATAAAAGCTGTGCTGCCTCTAGAGCACATTTCCTTACCTTTCTAGCTTCTAGAGCTGCACTCCTTGCATTGCTTGACTCATGGTTCCTTCTTCCGACTTCAAGGCCAGCAATTTTAGCATCTTCCTGTTTCTCTGGTAGATCTTCACATTCCCTAATTCTCTGTAGTAAAATCTATCTCGAATTTCCATTTTATAAGGACACTTGTGATTTACATTTAGGACCTACCCAGGTAATTCAGGATCCCTAACTCAAGATACTTAATTATGTCTGCAAAATCCTTTTTTCATATTAGGTAATATTTACAGGTTCTCGGTTTTAGGATGTAGACATCTTGGGGGCTGTTATTTAGCCTACCTTGCCATTCTTTCTTTTGTATTGTGCTGGGTTCAGTTTCCTTTTTCTAGGTTGTCAACTATTTTCTTTTTGCACCTTGAAGTCATTTCATTATCTTCTTTTTATTATTTCTTTTTATTGTTGCTAAGGAGTATGCTATCAATCTAATTTGTCTTTCTTTTCTCTTTGGTTGACTTTAAGAATTTTTATGCACTTTCACTTCAGTCTGTATGGTTGTGGATTTAGTTTTAGCTATCATGGCCAGGGCTCATTGTACTACTCTGAGTATTTTTGATTTTCAACTGTTTTGGAAATGGGAGATACGGCAATATGGCCATCTTCTGTTCCGATCTCTCTCCCATTCTCTGTTTACCTTCTAGATGTGCTAATCCTGTTCTTCATGTCTTTCATGTTTTCCATTCATTTCTCTCTGCCTTTTGGCTAATTTTCTGTGAATCATCTTCTAGTTCTTTAATTCTCTTTTCAGCTCTAATCTGTTGACTTCAAGTGAGGTTTTATTTTAATGACTATATGATTCCAAATTCAGGTCTTTATAATTTCCTCATGCTTTCTTTTTATGTATGTTGTCTTTAAGATTGGAGATCTAGAGTTATCTCAGTGGAAACTTCCTTTTATGTTTTGGTCTGCGATTTATTGATTTTGATTTCTTTGTTAAGCTGTTTATATTTATTCTCTGTTTTACAGGAATTATTCAGAATTTTTTCCACTGAATTACTGATGCTTTGGCCTTCTTGCTTTCAGTACCATGATTCTTTTAACAATTTTCTTGAAATTGTAGGAGAGGAAATGTCTCTCTCTTTTTAAAATTTTTTACCTTTGGTAATGATCTTTTTTTTTTTTGGCATTTATTAGACTAGTCTCATAATTTTCTCCTTTGACCTATTAATATTAAGTATTATGTTACTGGATTCCTAGTGAATGACTATCCTTGATTAAAAAAAAAAAATAGAGGGGCTGGTCTCGTGGCCAAGTGGTTAGTTTCACGTGCTCCGCTGCAGGCGGCCCAGTGTTTCGTTGGTTCACATCCTGGGCACGGACATGGCACTGCTCATGAAACCACGCTGAGGCAGCGTCCCACATGCCACAACTAGAAGGACCCACAACGAAGAATATACAACTATGTACCGGGGGGCTTTGGAGAGAAAAAGGAAAAAAATAAAAGCTTAAAACAAAAAAACATAGAGAGAGTACTGAAATATATTTAAGAGTTTTTAAGGTCTATTCTTACAGGGTGGATTATTTTGTGGTTTGGTTTTTTTGTATTTGTCAAGTTTTGACATCTAGATTTTGCCAGCTTCATAAAATGAATTTGGATGATTTTTTTTCTATACTATCACCTATTAGTAGTTGATATTACATTTTCTTTAAAGGTTTGGTAGAAACCAATCATATAATAATCTGAACCTCATACCTTTTTATTGGGTGGAGGGGAGCCAGTGGCTGTAGTTCTTTTGTGCTGTTGCTACCGTACAGTTCCTTCCATGGCAGTTTGTCTGCATTTATGTTTTCACATAGGCATCTTCTGAGCTAGGCTTTAAGAAAAAAAAAAAAACAACCTTTTTTTGGAGTGAGAATCTTGCAATTTGAAGATCAGAAATGATCAATTGTTTACTGAGATTGCCTAATTTTAATTGCTGTAGTCTACTAAAGAGATCAAAACAGGAAATATTCTAGTACCTTTCTTGAAGTTTTTTGTTTTTGTTTTTAATTCTTTCATTTTTCTTTTATGATTGCTGTAAGAGATTTTCTTGTTTTTCCAAGAAGGCATTGTAAGGCCAAAAGTATATATCTACTGTTAACTTTATAATATCTTAGTCTACTTTTTAATATATTTCTATTTTATAAGTATCATCAGTTTTCTTACTCTTCTGGGGAAATCTGAAAGAATTTTCCCTCCCAGATTAATTGTTTCTAATTCCAGCTACGACTAGTGATTTTTCTTCATTCTTTGGATATAAAATTACTTTTGTTTGGGAAGATAAGAAATCTGACTTCCAGACGTTCATGGTCTGATCCTGCCTTACCTAACCAATCTTAACATTTTCTATTGCCCTGTTGTTTTGTAGACTGTTGTAAGGACTTTGGTGATTTTTGCTTGGGAAGCTGTTGGAGGGTTTTGAGCAGAAGAATGCCATATGATCTGAAGTTATAGTTTTAAGAGATTACCCTAGCTACTGTGTCGTTCTAGAAGTGAAACAGGAGAGACCACCTCAGAGACTATTGGAATAAAGAGAGAAACGATGTGGCTTGGAACAGAGTGATAATGGTAGAGAAGGTGAATAATTGTCTGATTCTGCATATATTTTGATCTGGAGATGGATTGGATGTCAGGTGTGACAAAAAGAGAGTCAAGAATAACACTAAAGCTTTTGGTTTGAGCAACTTAAAGAATGGAGTTCGTCATTTTCTGAGATGAAGAGACTATAGGAAAAACACGTTTTTGGGGGATGCTGGCAAATGAGAAATTAGTCTTTGAACATGTTAAGTTTGAGGTGCCTATTATCTTAGTAGAGATGTTGAGTAGGCAGTTGGACAAAAAAAGTATAGAGTTGAGAGAGCTGGATTTAAAAATTGGGGCTTCATCAGTCCGTATTTGGCATATAAAGTCACAAGACTGGATAAGATCATCACCTAGGGAGTAAGTGAATCTAGGGAAAAGAAGACATCTGATAGTTTTTGGGGGGATATGAGATATTAGCAAGGGAGTCATAAAGGAAAATTTTGTAAGATCTGACTGTAGAAAAACTTTGGAACTTCTGTCATTGTTTCTTGAACCTTAATATGGATCATTTTGTTAAAGTTGAGTAGGTCTGAAATGGGGCCTGAGATTCTGCTGCTCTGACAAACTTATTGGAGATTATGCTGCTGTTGGTCTATGGACCACACTTTGAGTAGCAAGACTTTATATGACAAAAGAGACAAAGTGAAAAACAAGGAAAGATGCAACATTTGTAGGAGAATAAGAATTAATATCCAGAATTTTCAGGATGAAGGGTATCTATATAACAGCAAGAAAAACAAATAGAATAAAAGGGAGAAGGAATATGGATAGGGAATTTTCCAAAAAGAAACTTAAATGGCCAAATACATGAAAAATGCTCAACTTTCTGCGAAATACAAATTAAAACAACAAGATCATCTTTTCCCCTTAAGATTGGTAAAAATTTAGAAGTTTGATAATACCTGATGTTGGTGGGATTGTGGGAAAAGGGTAGACTCATACCCTGTGGATAGGGGTATGACTTGGTACATTTTTTCTTTTGGAAGGCCATTTGGCATATTTATTTTTTAAATGTGCATATCCTTCAATTCAGGAATCCTATGCCTCAATAATAAAAGGAAAACTTGCACCCTTCCCAGAAAGGCAGTTCAGACTATTCATTGAAGCCTTGTTTGAAGTGGAGAAAGCTACAATAATCTAAATATCCTCTTGTAAGGGAATTATGAAATAAACCAAAGGTCCTGAAACCCCTTTGCTCATTTATACCCATTGTGCATTTTTAAATTATCTCACATTTTTTAATTATAACTTTAAGTAGTTTAAAAGACCATAATTTCTAGTGTGTATTATATTTATGTTAAGTCCCCTTTTGGTCACACCTTGAAATTGCAGGTTTAGATCTTTCAATTTATAGAGAGTATATACTGTATAGTGTAATTTGTAAAGCAGGTTCTCAAACTGCTCAGATAAATTGGACTCATTTTTCATCAACAAAAAAAAAATCTGACTTCTTACTTATCTTAAAATAAATATGTTAATATGTGCCTGTATTGTAACCACAAGACTTCTAAATTCTAGGCTGGCTGGATAAATGGATAAGACTTGGAGGCTTGCCAAGAATTTGTTTCATTGATTAAAAAAAGGTCTTCATTTTTTTCCACCTTTTCTCTCAAGGGATTTTCGCTCTTCTCTTATTTGTTGGATACTTTGGAGTTTATACGTATCAGAACGGTGCACCTTAGTAGGATTTGAGATGGATAAGTACTTTGCCTTTCTTTTATAAAGTGAAGAATTACAAAATGGTGATTTTAAAAGGAGAGGAAGAAAGGAAAACTAATTTTAAAGCAGATCAATTAGGAAGAGTACAAATAGACACTAAGGATCTGGAAATTGATTCTCCTAAAGTTATCCATGTCCTCCTAACCTCAGGTTACTCTTGAAGCTTGAAGACCATTGAAATAAGCAGTGTCATAGCATTATTATGAAATGAATGTATCTATACTTAACGCAGCCATTTAAAAGGATGCCTATGCAGCCATTTAAAAGGAGTAAAATATGTGTATGTATTGACATGGAAAGAATTCTGAGGCACGTTCAGTGAAAAAGCAATTGTTAAAAATATTTTTATATGTAATATTTATATGATTTGTTTTTTATATATGTATGTATTTGTTTTTTACTTGAATAAAAAGGAGATGTGGAAGGATGCATACCAAACTGTAAACAATACTTTTGGCAGGGCGCCCAGGAATATGGGGAAGGTGAAAAGAGATTTTCATCATTTATTATGAATACTCATATGTTATTTGAATCTTTTATAGTTGAGAATATATTGTATTACTAGTATAGAAAAAAATTTGAAGATGTTTAATAATAAAAGGGGAAAACCACTATATTAAATGATCTCTAAGTTCTCTAAGCTCTAAATTTCAAGAAACACTGGCAGTTACTGCACTATTTTAATAGAAATATTAAAATATTTCTAATTCATATCCTAAATCATTTTTATGTAAATTCTTTTAAAATATTTTTTAGGTATGGAATATCAAACAAATGATTAAATTGACACAGGAACATATAGAGGCCCTATTGGACAAATTTGGTGGGGAGCATAATCCACCATCAATATATCTGGAGGTAAGCTTTTGATTATCATATCTGTAATTTTGAAAAGAAAAAATGAACTTATAAAAAGCATTTGTACTGATAATATTGGTTATCTTAGGAGGTGGTATTAGAAACAGACATGGGAAGAAAGAATTAGCTTTGTCTTTACTATACTTGTTAATCTTGTTTCACTGGTTAAAATAAATATGTGATATTTTGTAATTTGAAAAATGTCAAAACTCCCTTAAGGGAGAAGTTGTATATAAACTTCAAAATATTACTCTGGTAAAAAAAACTTCTTAAAAAAACAAGAGAGAGAAAGCTTTCTGTTGTGGTGGTCAGCAAACTAGTTACCATATTAGAAAATGGGGAGAATTTTGTAAGTTGTCTCTTTTCCTGAACGAATTCTCTCCCCAACTTGGTTTTTCCTTCCTTTTTCTTTTTCCCACATGTACATCAGTTGTTCCTTTGAAGACATCACGAGTCTCAGGTTTTTGCTTCCTTATAGATAAAATTTACAATATTTAGATAGGTCAAAATTGCTTAGCTTTACTGTTTAATAGTGCCTTGAGGCTTTTGTATCAAGCCTTGAGCATCATTGTAAATTTATAGAGTTAGTCATTATTTTCAATCCTATGAGGTACTAGTTACTATTATAATAGCAAATAAGCTTTCTTGGCATTAGTATCCTTATGTAAGTGTCTCAGGTTCCACAGCAAACAAGCTATTAGGGAATTATGCAGTCAGGCTCCACAGCCCATGCTGCTTAGCGCTGCGCATACATGCTGCCTGTCTCTATAAAAGCGGGCTCCAGCTGTAATCACTAGTCATACAGGGAGATAACCCTAAATTACAAATGATCAGGTTACCATTTATCTTCAAATGCCAGAGATTTTTATGCATAGATTGACAGACACGTAAACTAAACTTCTAATTTAGTAATCTAATTACTTTAAAAGGCAAGTTAAATCTTTAGAATTTCGTCAGACAGTAAGCTTGCATTTCTAAAATAAACTTGGAAGTTTGGAAATAACTGGTAATAAGCTGTTCTCTTCTTCAAATGGCTTATCCCAGAGCACACTGCCAGTTAGAACTAGAATTGATACCTCTAAATACTAGTCAGTGTACTTTCTAATATCCCATGCTATCTATTTTGTTTGTATGTCTGAGGAGGACAAGCAAAGGTGTCATAAGGAAGCAGGTATCTTGGTGAAAATAGTAATTCCTTGCTTAACCAGCAGTTTTTCTGCCAACCATTTCTGTGTCTTGGGAGACTTTCCCTTCCCCTCAGATGCAATAATTTGCATCAATAACCCTGTCTCATTACAGCAGGCATTGACTTCTTCCTCCATGCACACATTCTTCAGGCTTTTTACTATTTGCATTACGCCTAACTACGACAGTTTACAACAGACTATGCCTCATAGGTTATATCATTAACATGTAGATTCTTATTCTTGAAGACTAAATAGTAACCAGTTTCTCTGTAGAAGGCAGTATAATGTGGTGGTTAAGATGAACCATGGAATCACACAGACTGTATGTTTGAATTCCAGCTGTGCCTTAGTTTCTTCAGACAAGTTACCTAACCTCCCCATATCGCACCTCATTGGTAAAATGGGAACAGTATCACACATGTGTTAATTTAAGGATTGAGTTTATAATTATGAAATGGCATAGTTCCTGACACGTAAGTGCGCCATAAATTTTCAGTTCATTAATTGAACAGATATTTATTGAGTACCTGCTAATATTTGTACTTTTCTAGGCTCTGGGATATAGCAGTTAAAAACAAAAAACAAAAATCTCTGCCTTCAAGCAGCTTATATTTTAATCAGGGGAGGTTATTACAGACAGTAAACATATACACGAGTTAAAACATTGAACACTGAACATTGAAAAATACTATACCATTTGATATAGTATGAAGAGGAGCCTTGCTGGAAATGACAGTATTCCTCCCTGGGGAAAGTTGACCAGCCCAGGGAAAAGACCTGTGGGTACTCATATTTGAAGGCCCTTCACTGAAAAATCAGGTCTACTGATTACGTGCTGAGACCCACCATTGTCCTTTCTGTCTCTATGAGTTTGATTATTCTAGGAATCTCATATTAGTGGAATTATACAATATTTGTCCTTTTGTGAATGGTTTACTTCACTTAGCATAATGTCTTCAAGGTTCATCCGTGTTGTAGCCTGTGTCAAAATTTCCTTCTTATTGAAGGCTGAATAACATTCCATTACATGTATATACCACGTTTTGTTTATCCACTCATCTTTCGATGGTTAGTTGTTTCCACCTTTTGGTTATTGTGAATAATGCTGCTATGAATCTGGGCGTACAAATGTTTGAATCCCTCATTTTACTTCTTTTGCGTATATACCCAGAAGTGGAATTACTGAGTCTTATGGTAATTCTATATTTAATTTTTTAAGGAATTGCCATACTGTTTTCCCTAGCAGCTGCATTTTACATTCTGCTAGCAGTACGTAAGACTTCCAGTTACTCCACCTCCTTGCCAACACTTACTTTCTGTTTTGCTTTGTTTTTATAATAGCCATCCTAATGAATGTGAAGTGGTATCTCGTGGTTTTGATTTGCATTTTCCTGATGACTAATGATGTTGAGCATCTTTATGTGCTTATTGGCCATTGTGTTTCTTCTGTGGAGAAATGTCTATTCAAGTCCTTTGCCCATATTTTAATTGGGTTGTTTGTTTTTGTTGTTGTTGAGTTGTAGGAGTTCTTTATATATTTGAATATCAATCCTAATCAGATACCTGATTTGCAAGTATTTTCTCCCATTCTCTTGGGTTCCCTTTTCACTCTCTTCATAGTGTCCTTTGATACACAAAAGTTCTTTATTTTGATGAAGTTTAACTTATCAATTTTTCCTCTTGTTGCCTGTACCTTTCATGTCATATCCAAGAAATCATTGCCAAATCCAATGTCCAGAGCTTTTCCCCTATGTTTTCTTCTAAGAGTCTTATAGTTTTATCTCTTATGTTTAGGTCTTTGATCCATTTTGAGTTAATTTTTGTATGTGGTGTAAGGTAAGGGTCCAAATTCATTCTTTTGCATCTGTATATCCAGTTTTCCCAGCACCATTTGTTGAAAAGACTGTCCTTTCCCACTGATTGGATATTTTGACAAGTGTCCTTGTCAAAAATCATTTGACCGTATATTCAAGAATTTATTTCTGGGCTCTTTATTCTATTCCATTGGTCTATATGTCTTAACTTTATATCAGTACCACACTGAGTTGATTACTGCAGCTTTGTAATAAGTTTTGAAATCAGGAAGTGTGAGACTTTGAACTTTGTTCTGCTTATTCAAGATTGTTTTGGCTCCTTGGGATCCCTTGAGATTCCATAAGAATTTAAGGATGGATTTTTATATTACTGTGAGCACATTGGGATTTTGATATGGATTGCATTGAGTCTATAGATTGCTTTGGGTAGCATTGACGTCTTACAAGTCCTTAGCTCTTAAATATGAATGGACAACTAAGAATAACCAGATATTTAAAGAAGGCTTTTAACAGGAAAGATAATGGCAGAAATAGTCAAAAGGAACTCGGAAACAGTGCAGAGAGCAGAAGAAACTTGAAAATAACTATAATTGACATCAGAGAGATGATATGGTAATCTGTTCCTGTTTTGTGGCTGTACTAAAGAAGGAAAAGTAATAGGGAGCAAGAAAGAGCACTTGGAACTTAAAATAGTATAGCAGAAAATTTAAGTGTGTCTGTGTCTGTGTGTGCATATAAATAAACAAATGTTGTAAGATAGAAAGTTAAGGAAATCTTCCAGAAAGAATAAAAACAGAGATGGAAAATATTAGAGGAAAGATGAGAAAAATTAGAGAATAAATCTAGGAGACCTATAAAAATTACAAATGCTTTTAGCTGCAAGAAACAGAAACATCCAATAACAAGTTGCCCAAACAAATAGAGGTTTTATTTTTCCCTCCATAGCAGGAAGCATGGAGGTAAATTCTTCTAAGATTGGTTCTACAGCTCAAAGTTGTCAGATGCTGGAGTGGATCTCTACAGTCTTGGCTTTTCTGTCATGACTGCAGCAGATCTGAGAATCTTGCCCTCACACACAACTGCTCAAAGCAGGAACCAGGGATCACAGAGATGCTCTTGTGTATTGAGCTCTTTCAAGGAGGAAAGTCTTTCCCAAAAATTTTCTACAAGTCTTTTCTTTACATCTCACTGACCAGATTGGGGTCACATAAACCCCTAGACCAGAGACTATGCTTATGTTTCCTGAAATAAGTAAAATTTTTCCAGTGTTCACAATGAGCTTCAGATTAGTGTGTGCACTGGCAAATAGAAGTTGTGCTATAGTTATTCCATAGCATTTCATCAGAAACACCTTTGATGTTTCCATAGGAAGACAAATCTTTACCTATCTCTGCATCTCTTCCTTATAGCAAAACAGAGAAAAATCAATTATATCACCATCAGAAATTCTCGTTTCTTTTTTTCCACGTACTAATTTATTTAAAAACTAGCTTTTAAATTGTTCTAGATTTTCTCCTACTGACAGATGAGTAAAAATTAATATTCTGTTGATTCCCTTAATGATGACTACAGTGAAATGAGCTATAGTACTATAATTTAACATTTGTCTTTTCAGTCTTTCATTTCCTTTTTTCTACCATCATCCAAAGGAAGAAAAGATAAGTTTGCCCTGAAAAGTCATTTCCCAGAACTTTTTATTTTTCTCCCAGTTTTTCTGTATTCATTCATCTAACAGATTACTTGAATACCTACTAGCATATAATGCTACCTGCTTTTCTAGTAGTAGGTTCTTCTTTCTGGGCCTGATATATTGGAGCCTAGAGGAAAAGGATAGTGTTTCTGGAATCACCCTACATATCTAGTGTTAATACTGAGTCCTAGCTACCGCTGAATTTATATATATGCTAGAGTTCCCTGCAGATGGATGGATGATGACAATAATAGCTCCTAACATTTATTGAGTACTTACTATATACCAGGTACTGTTCCAAGCATACAATAGATGATGTAATCCTCAACCCACCATGTGAGTTATACTTACTGTTCTCATTTCCATTTTATAGATGGAGAAATTCAGGCACAAAGAGGTTTAATAATAACATGGCCAAGGTTACACAACTAGTAAATGGTGTGGCCAAAGTTTGAAGCCAGACATTCTGAATTCAGAGCCTGTTCTTTTATTTGCTGTATCATTATTGTGATGCTGACAGCTTTTCTGATCTTTAGTTTGTGTAGAACCCATAAAATGTGCAGAGATATTTTATCAAAACCAATACTGCACTGAACAGAATACTGGAAGCCAGGTGCTTCCTGTGGAATGCAGAGCAGTGCATTAAATATCAGTTGGGGACAGTTTTCAACATTTCGTTCTATCTTGTGAGATTAAGTTCAATAAGAATAAATTTAATGAACTGATGATAAAAAATAAAATTTTTATTTCACTGCTTTTTCCCATTATGTTTTAATTAAGTAGATCCTTAGATAATTTTCCTCCCATTTTTAATTGAGAAATAATTCACATACTATAAGATTCACTTTTTTAAGGTATACAATTCAGTGTATAGTATATACACAAAGTTGTGCAATCATCACCACTGTCTAATTCCAAAATATGTTCAACACCCCAGGAAGAAACGCTTTTACCCATTAGCAGTCATTCCCTCAAGCCCCTGGCAACCGCTAATGTACTTTCTATCTCTGTGAGTTGGCTTGTTTGGACATTTCATGTCAATGGAATCGTATAGGATGTGGCCTTTTGTGACAGGCTGCTTTTACTTAGCACAATGTTTTCAAAATCGTTCATGTTGTAGCATGTAATGGTATTTCATTTCTTTTTATGGCTTAATAGTAATCCGTCATGGATGTCTAACATTTTGTTTATCCATTTATCAATTGATAGAATTTGGGTTGTTTCCACTTTCTGGCTATCATGAATAAAGCTACTGTGAACATCCACGTACAAGTTTTTGTATAGACATGTTTTTGGTTCTCTTGGTTATATGCCTATTTCCTATGGTAACTCTTATGTTTTAACTTTTTGAGGAACTACCAGACTTTTTTCCAAAGTGGTTGCACCATTTTACATTCTTACCAGCAATGTATGAGGGTTTGTTTCTCCACATCATCACCAACGCTTGTTAATTTTTGTTTTTTTGGGTTTTTTTAATCCATCCTTGCAGGTGTGAATTGATGTCTCATTGTAGCTTTGGTTTGAAATTCCCTAGTGACTAGTGAGTTAAGCATCTTTTTCTTGTGCTTATTTGTATATCTTCTTGGGAAGAATGTCTAATTCACATCCTTTGCCCATTTTTTTTTTTTTTTAACTGGGTTATTTGTCTTTTTGTTATTGAGTTGTAATAGTTCTTTATATATTCTGGATAGTAGATCCTCATGAGATATGATTTGTAAATGTTTTTTCATTTTGTGTGATGTCTTTTTTCTCACTCTTTTGAGAGTGTCTTTTGAAGCATAAAACCTTTAATTTTGATGAAGTCCGTTTTATCTATTTTTTCTGCAGTTGCTGTGTTTTTAGTGTGTTGTATCTAAGAAACCATTGCTTAATCCAGGGTCATGATGGTTTATTCCTATGTTTTCTTCTAAGACTTTTGTGATTTTAGCTCTTACTTTTAGGTGTGTGATTCATTTTGAGTTAATTTTTTTTTTTTTAAACATTTTATTTTTTCCTTTTTCTCCCCAAAGCCCCCCGGTAAATAGTTGTGTATTCTTCGTTGTGGGTTCCTCTAGTTGTGGCATGTGGGACGCTCCCTCAGCGTGGTCTGACGAGCAGTGCCATGTCCGCACCCAGGATTCGAACCGACGAAACACTGGGCCGCCTGCAGCGGAGCGCGCAAACTTAACCACTCGGCCACGGGGCCAGCCCCCATTTTGAGTTAATTTTTGAATGTGATGTCAGGTATTAGTCCAACTTTATTCTTCTACGTGTAGATATTCATTTATACCAGCACCATTTGTTGAAAAGACTCTTCTTTACTTCTTGAATTATCTTGACACCGTTGTTGAAAATCAGTTGACCATAAATGTAAGGCTTTATTTGTGGGCTCTCAATTCTATTCTGTTGTTCTGTATGTGAATCCTTATTCCAATACCACCTGTTTCAATTACTGTAGCTTTGTAGTAACTTTTGAAATCTGGAAATGTAAATTCTTCAACTTTGTCTTTTTCAAGATTGTTTTAGTTATTCTGTGTCCTTTGCACTTCCGTATGAATTTTAAGATCACCTTGTGTATTTCTGCAAAAAACCAAATGGGAGGTTGCCCTGGTAGCATAGTGGTTAAGTTCGCATGCTCCACTTTCGTGGCCTGGGGTTTGCAGTTTCAGATTCTAGGCACAGACCTACATACCGCTCTTCAAGCCATGCTGTGGTGGTGTCCTACAGAGAAAATAGAGGAAGATTGGCACAGATATTAGCTCAGGGCCAATCTTCCTCAAGCAAAAAGAAGATTGGCAATAGGTGTTAGCACAGAGACAATCTTACACACACACACACACACAAAAAAACCAACTGGGATTTTGATAAAGATTACATTGAATCTGCAGATCAATTTAGGGAGTATTGTCATCTTAGTAATATTAAGTGTTCTTAGATTCTTTTTTTTTGAGTTAAAAAATAAATGACATGCTCTGTACCCTCAACTAGCTTATAGTTTAGTAGAGTCATGACAAGAACTCAGCTAAGTAGTAAGTAGTAACAGCAATAACTACAACGAAAATTACTAGTACAACTTATTACTATAATAAAAATATTTGTTGGTAGTCTCTGCAATACAATTTCTTTTATCTGTATTATCTCATTTAATCCTTACAAAATTGTTGCACAAATGAGGAAAAAATTGCCATATAAGGAAGAGAGTGATAATACTCTAAAGGAGGTGAAGAGAAAGAATACCTCTTTTGGATTTTATAAAGGTGAACTTTGAATTAGACTTTGAAAAATAGGTAGGCTTTTCATGAGAAGGTATGGGGTTTTGGAAAGCTGCCTTCTGGAAAAATATCTGCTATCTGCAACATCTTGAAAAACCTAAGGAATTTTGTTGTTGGTGGTGGTGGTGGTGGTTGAACTGTGCATTTATGTGAGAGGACTTGCTCATATTTGTAGGGTAAGAAAACAGAGGAAAAGGAAAGTTGGAAGATATAAGAGAAAATGGAGATATCAGTGTGCCAAGGCCACCGTGGAAGAGGCCCTAAACACCCAGTGCTGGTGCTAAATTGAGAGCAGAAGAGGGATGGGGAAAGAGGTGGAGAATTGCTTAGACAAAGAAGAGGAAGCTTTTATATGATGGCTTTGATCTTCAGAGTAAATTTGAAGGTAATGCCATTTTCTCAGTGAATTAAATTTTAGGGGATAAAGTTAGGAGCCAGAGAAGCATAGAAAGGGTTGGAATAAGTATTGTGAGGAATGTAATGTGATGTTAAAAATAGGTAAAATTTTCCACGCAGTAGTGTGAAAGACTAAATTCCATGAATTGATAGTGGAACTAATTGGCCTAGTTTTATTATTTTCTCCAGCAATGTGTGGTAACCTAAGAGAAAGAATCGAGTGGTAGGATTTACCCCAAATTGGTATTTGACAGGCAAATTAGTAAGAGAATAAGTATCAGCAGGGAAACTAAGATGTTACCAGTGGCATTGTTGAAATGGTGAGCCACAAAGTATGGGAAGTAAGACAACAAAGACCCAAATCTGAGAAACCTGAAGGGATGAATGTTGACCATGAACAGGTTAATATGTTAGTTAGATGGAAATTTAAGAAGGTGGGGTAAATGTGTGTGTAGTGGGGCATGGGAGGTTCCAAATTGAGATCTAGCCCTCCTTTGGAACTCTTTTGTAAAGAACTGTAGTGTTCTCTGGATCTGAAAGGTAAAGTGGAAATAAATGCCTTTAGAGATAAGAGGTTTAAAGAACTTTAAGGCAGGAGTGTTAAAAGAGTAGTCAGCATCCACACTGAATGCAGCCAGGATAATGGGGTGAAATGAGCCAAGCCACTTACAAAACAAGGTAGGCAAGTTCCTTGGTAGATTGCAACTGTGAGGATGGAGAGAGGTGGAATAAGCATGTAAATGTTTTGTATTTAAGGAAGAGCTATTGATAAATGCAATGAAGTAATAGTCCGTAATCTACAAGGGAGGGGATAGTATATTTTCAAAAATTAAGGCTAACATTTTCATAAAGAGATAACATTCAGAAAATTTATTACTTTTTCTAAGGCTAACCTTGTGCAGTAAATGTACTGCCAAGATGACAGTATAAGAAGATTTAATTTATGCAAAGAGGAACTTTTTTTTCCCAAACTGTGTCTGTATAATCTTGAAAGTGTAGAAATGGTGTCAGTCTATTTTTGCAGTGTGAGCCCCAAACAGTACCTGGCACATGTATGCTCAATATATATTTATTAAATGATTAAAGGTTCAGTAAGTGGATCATATTGAAAGAGATGCTCTTAAGTAATTAGCCCTTGGAAGTGAAAGCTAAATAGAAATACAGCTCAGAAAATTTTGAATTGGTGTGGTTATAATGCCCTGAAATGCTATGAAACAATTCAGGGTCAGTGTAGGACAATGAGTAGGTTGTAAAGAAGAAGAGGGCATTTTTGTGTAGTTTAGGCTGTTTACCTGAGTAGCTCATTTTAGTATTTTCCCTTTTTTGTCAAAATTATATGGTAAGATCTAGCATACCAGGTACAGTGGCCCTTGTTGAACTGGAATTTCTCCTTCATTCTCTTCTACCTTTGATAATTCTCCTTGCTTGTAGAATGAAGTTCAGGTTTCATAGCATGGTATATATATCCTCTCTACAATTTGATCCCTTACTCATTTTTCCAGTCGTATTGTTTCCCTGTGTTCCTATTCTTCATTTGAATTCCACAGATATATGTTGATCCCTTACTATGTCCCAGACATTCAGCTATACTAGTCTATAGTTTTTCTTGTCTTAAAATGTCTTATCTCCTTACTTTTTCAAAGAATTTCTCCTGTGCACAGTACTCTCTTCTCCCCACTCACTCCATCCATCTAAATGCTAATCTTTTAAGGCCCCTTGCTTCCTCATCTCACCTTCTATCAAGAAGGTTCTTTATTTCTCATGTACAGCACTTACACAAATAAAAATACGTCTTTCTGCTTCTCTTCAGCCCAATAGTAAAATCCTTGAGAGATGAGAAATGCCATTTTAAAATCTATGATTCTCCGTTGTAACCTTCCATGAATGTTTGTAGTATTGCATCTCTTTGGGGTGATAGGGAGAAATGGTGGACTATGGTTGGGGGAAGGTGGTTACCACTACCTTAAACAACCATGGACGGGGCCAGCCCCGTGGCCGAGTGGTTAAGTTCACGTGCTCCACTTTGGCGGCCCAGGGTTTTGCCTGTTTGGATCCTGGGCGCGGACATGGCACCGCTCATCAGGCCATGTTGAGGTGGCGTCCCACATGCCACAACTAGAAGGACCCAGAACTAAAGTATACAGCTATGTACTGGGGGGATTTGGAGAGAAAAAGCAGGAAAAAAAAAAAAAAGAAGATTGGCAACAGTGGTTAGCTTAGGTGGCAATCTTTAAAAAGAAAAGAACCATAAACATATATATTCCAATTCATTCCATCTCTTTACTTTCAATTTCATTCTGTTTTCAAGAATCTTCTTTTAGAATATGGTATCTTATGTGGTCATTTGACTTTATAGCTTTAGTCAAATGAAACTTGTAGAAAGATACCATGATGGATAATGGCCCCAGAATTTCTTTACTGCAGTGTGTAAGCCACCTTTTCAAATAAATTTCCATTCTCTAAGAAGTATTTGATGGGGAAGGAGGTCATCAGATATTCATAGTGAGAAAAATAAATTATTTTACCTGATAGTTATTTCAGAAAGAAGGTGGCAGTTATATGTCTCCAAGCCCTATTGAGGAGGTTTTGATGGTAATGGTGAGATCTGGCACTGTGTACCTAAGTCCTCTTTTTTGACAAATCTATCACTTCATCTCCTTTTCAATTTTTCTTTCTTCTTTGAGAGAGAGAGAGAGGGAGGGAGAGTGTGTGTATATATGTGTGGTATGAAACTTTATATGCCTATAACTTTTATGGAAAAAAATTTTTTAATGGAGGGGCTACTTATCATTGAAGTAGTGTGATGTTTTATCTTATGTTAGGTCTGGTTTGGAAGGCAAATTGTGATTTGACCAGAAAATTGCAAATACTATGTATATTAATATTCATATATATTCTATTCATCACATATATATGTGTCAGTTTCTCCATGTAATGTAGTGTCTTATAACAAAAGATTTATCAATTTAAAGGTAAATGTATTTCTTTACAGTACTTCAGCACTTATTTGTAACTTGTAACTTAAAACCCTGTTAGCTAGATTATAAGGAGGTTATAATCAAAGACTTAAATTTCCTATTTCCTTTTATTACTGTAAGGAAAAAGTCCAGATTCAATGTAAGTCTACTTTATTTTATAGGCCTATGAAGAATACACCAGCAAGCTAGATGCCCTCCAACAAAGAGAACAACAGTTATTGGAATCCCTGGGGAATGGAACTGATTTTTCTGTTTCTAGTTCTGCATCAACGGACACCGTTACATCTTCTTCCTCTTCTAGCCTTTCAGTGCTACCTTCATCTCTTTCAGTTTTTCAAAATCCCACAGATGTGTCACGGAGCAACCCTAAGTCACCACAAAAACCTATCGTTAGAGTCTTCCTGCCCAACAAACAGAGGACAGTGGTGAGTCAACTTTTAATGTCATCATTGCTTTTTCTTTGTATTTTTCAGAAAGACCAGTTGTTCAAAATGAAATATATTATCACTTCATACTCAGTGGTCATAGAAATGGAAGCATCCATTTCAAATGAGAATGGAAAAGATGTAAATATTTGGTGCCAAAGTCTGTGTTCCTTAACTGTAACAAATTGTATTGTCCTCAGTGTCGGATTTGACGTTTAAACCTATTTACCAAACTTGAACCACACTCAAATCCAAGTACTAGTTCAGAATCAGTCAGAATTTCAAGACTTGAGCTTGTTTGTTGTCTAACATATATCAGGTAAAATTCATTCTTCACTCTTGAGAAATCTCTATTCAGATTGCTTATCAAATGTTGGATTTTCAGTGTGGTTGATATTTTTCCTCTTGTCTATATAACTTTTGATTATTAATTATTAGTATCACCATTGGAACAGGAGTCCTCTGTAAGTAACGTTCAAAGTAAGGGAATTAGCAGAAATATTATGGAGGGTTTATAATCAATCCTCAAGTGCGACAAGTACTATCAGTAGATTTAAAATAATGCACCTCTATACATCACTACTTTTTATAATGTATATGATTGCTTTTGATATGAATAAAAACCCATTTCATTTCCAAATACAACTGAAGTCAAAGTAGTTTTTAATTTTTTCCTCAGACAGCATTAGTAGTAATGGTGGTTCTTCATGGAAAAATTTTGCTCATCTGTGCTATAGTGGCCTCCAGTGGGGTCAGTTTGTTACTCTGCAACAGAAGCATGTGAGTGTCAGTGTGTGGGGACACAAGACTAGGCCTCCGGCAAGTGTCACAAAGATGGTTGGAACTCAGATCTTCACATAAGCTGAGCCTTTGAACAGTTTACCTTTAGTGAAAGTGTGAACTAAGAGAAAATCTATTCACCAACATACATAAATAACAAAGAAACTTGTCTGTCTTTGCCTGGGCTCCAGATACAGGTTAAAGTTTCCCCTGTGAACTCTTAACTATACACCTATTCTCATCATAGTTTAGGGTTCATATTTGTACTGCCTGCATTGCCCAGGAACCCTCAACCCAAGAAATTAACATAACTATTGGTCATGGAGTGCTAATAGCACCCAGGCACTGGGCAGAAGCACATGCAAACCCTCCCTTGGCTCATCTAGGTCTCATGGAATTCACAGAGTGTCCCACTGACAAGCTCAAAATCCCACGTTATAAGCTATACAAGGAAAGATATACAAGGAAACAGTCTACCATCAGTGAGTTAGAAGACTTAAAAACAGCAAGATTAGATTCCTAAAAGAGAACCAAGTAGAACTTCCATGTGGTCTTAAAATTTAAAACTTAGTAGATGACAATTATCATCTGTGAAGTATTCTTTTTTTTTTTTAAAGATTTTATTTTTTCCTTTTTCTCCCCAACGCCCCCCGGTACATAGTTGTGTATCCTTCGTTGTGGGTTCTTCTAGTTGTGGCATGTGGGACGCTGCCTCAGCGTGGTCTGATGAGCAGTGCCATGTCCACGCCCAGGATTCGAACCAACGAAACACTGGGCCGCCTGCAGCGGAGCGTGCGAACTTAACCACTCGGCCACGGGGCCAGCCCCATCTGTGAAGTATTCTTGCTAAAAATGATTGCAGTGAATATCAAGCTCCTGGACCTTCCATTTTATAAGAAATGACGAGGATAGAGGAAAAAGTTAAACACCATGAGGAAACAATTAGACAAATTCAAAATGTGGACATCTTACAAGACAAATGGCCTGGATTAGTATCATGGTAGATAAAAAAGGTTGAGGATTATTCTACACTAATCAAGACTAAAGAGATATAACAGCCAAATGCAGTATGTGATCCTGGTTTGGGACTAAGATGGGGAAGACCTATAAAAGACATTCTTGAGACTTGGAAAATTTGGAATGTTGATGAAATATTAGATGTTATGCAATTATTAATTTCCTTAAATATGAAAATAATCATGTAGGAGAATGTTTTTATTCTTAGGAAATACATGCTTAAGTATTTAGGGGTAAATTGTCATGATGCCTTTAACTTTTGCCCCTCTTTTTTGGAAATATAATGCATACAATAGTAAAATGTACAAATCTCAAGTGTACAGCTCAGTGACTTTCTGCAAATGTAACTGCCATGCAGATCAAGATATAAAACATTTCTAGTGTTTGAGAGGATTCTCCTGTGCCCTCTCCAATTCAGTACCCTCCCTCAAGAGTAACCACTATTCTGACTTTCATCTCAATCAATCAAGTTGTAAGTTATTTTCAAATGGTATGATGGAAAACAAAATGTAGAGAGAAAAAACAAATATGAAAAAATAATAATTTTAGAACCTAAGTAGAGAGAATTTGGATGTTAATTGTACCATTCCTCCAAATGTTCTGTATGTTTGAAATTTTTCATAATAGCTTTGGAAAAATTCAAACAACATAGAATAAAGATACAATAGAAAGTTCAGAAGAAGCAGTTGTCACTAGGGAAAAAACTATTGAGCATATTGATGCTGATTTGAGAAAGTATCAAGGTAAAACTTTAAATAAAATCTCAATGTCAAGCTACTTACAGCCTATTACAGAGCCGTGTTAAAAAGCTGTATAAAAATTAAAATATTTTATTTACTTTGCAAAACTCGATGGATTATATAAAAAGTAGATTAAACCCAACTGAATAAAGGGAGCATTAGTGAACTCTGGAAAGCAAGGAAAGAGAGTTTCAGAAAATATAAGAGGTTAAGAGGTATGAAGGATGGAGTGAACAATTTTATTATATGTCTCAAAGAGTTCCAGAAAGTAAGACTAGAAATAAAGGAGTAGAGCAAAATTCAAAGAAATGATGGCTAACACTTATAAAAGACATATGAAACTAAAGATTTGGAAACACAAGCACTGAGTTAGATAAGTAAATTTGAATCCATACTATTAGACATAACAAATGAAAGAGTATTATTTCAAAAGAATTTAGGAAAAAAAAATATATAAAAGAATTACAGTTAGATTATCCAAAAAAGTTCTTCATAGCAGCTATGGAAGCCAGAAGCCAACAGAATATATATGCATAGTGCTGAGAGATGCCTGTAAGTCACCTTGGCTAAACTGAGTTTAGCTAGCTAGGTACACTGTGAGTGATGGCACAATAAAGGTGTTTCCTGATGAAGGAGTTTGCTTTTCCCAGACTGTGCTTAAAGGAACTACCCAAAAATTACTTTAAGAAAAACATTGAACACAGAGGAATGAATGAAAAGTAAGAATTAAACCTAAAACTATAAAATTTGTAGAAGAAAACAGGAGAAAATCTTTGTGACCTGGAATTTGGCAACAGTTTCTTAAATATGACACTAAAAGCACCATCCTTAATGAAGATATTGATAAATTGGACTTCATCAAAATTAAAACCTTCTACTCTTCAAAAGACAGTGCTAAGAGAATAAAAATACAAACCACAGACTGAAAGATTTGCAAAACATATATTCAGATCAAGAACATGTATCCAGAATATATAAAGAGCTCTTAGAACTCTATAACAAGAAAACAAACAACTCAATTGAAAAATAGGCAAAAGATTTGAACAGGTACCTCACCAAAGAAGATACATGGATGGCAAATAAACACATGAGAAAATGCTCAACATCATAAGTCGTTAGGGAAATACAAATTAAAGGCACAAGATACCATTACACATCTACTAGAATGGCTAAAATGAAAGAGTGACTGTGCTAACTATTGACAAGGATGTGGAATAACTGGAATTTTTGTACACTGCTGGTGGAATGTATAATGGTATAACCACTTTGGAAAACAATTTGGCGGTTTTATTTAATGCAATCCCTTCCAAATCCCAATAGTATTTTTTGCAGAAATAGAAAAATCCATTCATGTGGAATTTCAAGGAATCCTGAATAGTTAAACATTCTTGAAAAAGAACAAAGTTGGAAATCATTTCCTGATTTCAAAACTTATTACAGAGCTACGGTAATCAAATCATTGTGGTACTGGCATAGACAGATAGACATATAGACCTTTGAAATAGAGTCCAGAAATAAATTCTCACATTATGGTCAAAGCATCTTTGACAAGGGTTCCAACACCATTCAGTGGGGGAAAGGACAGTCTCTTCCACAAGTGGTGCTGGGAAAACTGGATATGCACATGCAAAAGAATAAAGTTGGACCTTTACCTTACACCATGTACAGAGTTCTCTCAAGTGGATCAAAGATGTAAATATAAAAGCTAAAACTGTAAGACTCATAGAATAAAACATAGAGGAAAACCTTCATGACATTGCATCTGGCAGTGGTTTCTTGGATACGACACCAAAAGCACAGGCAACAAGAGGAAAAATAGATAAGTTAAACTTCATCAAAATAAGAAACTTACATGTATCAAAGGACACAATTAACAGTGAAAAGGCACCCTGTGGAATGAGAGAAAATATTTGAAAATCACATATCTGATAAGGGGTTAATATCCAGAATACATTTAAGAAACTCCTACAACTCAACAACAAAAAACCCCAAACAACCCAATTGAAAAATGGGCAAAGGACTTGAGTAGACTTTTCTCCAAAGAAGATATGCAAATATACAAATGGTCAACAAACACGTGAAAAGATGCTCGACATCACTAATCATTAGGAACATGCAAATCAAAGCCACAATGAGATACTACCTCACACCCATTAGAATGGCTACTATCAAAAAAAGAAAAAAGAACATGTGTTGGCAAGGATGTGGAGAGATTCTAATCCTTGTGCATTGCTGGTGGGAATGTAAAATGGTGTGACCACTATGGAGAACAGTATGATGGTTCCTCAAGAAACTAAAAATAGAATTACATATGATCCAGCAATTGTACTTCTGGATATATACACAAGTGGATTGAAAGTGGGGTTTCGAAGAGATTATTTGTACACCCACATTCATAGCAGTATTATTCACAATCACTAAAATGTGGAATAAACCCAACCATGAACTGATGAATGGATAAACAAAATGTGGTATATATATACAATTGGAATATTATTCAGCCTTAAAAAGAAGCAAATTCTTACACATTCTACAGCATTGATAAACTTTGAGGATATATTGCTAAGTGAAATAAGCCAATCATAAAAAGACAAACTGTATGATCTCATTTGTATGAGGTACCTAGAAAAGTCAAATTCATAGAGACAGAAAACAAAATGGTGGTTGCCAGGGCCTGGAGAAAGGAGAGATGGGGAGTTATTTAATGGGTATAGAGTTTCAGTTTTGTAAGATGAAAAGAATTCTGGAGATTTTTTGCACAACAATGTGAATGTACTTAATACAAGTAACTATACACTTAAGAATGGTTAAGGTGGTAAATTTTATGTTATATGTATTTTACCACAATAAAGAAAAAAAACAGTTTGGCAATTTTGTAAAAAGTTAAACACTCACCTAGCATGTGATTCAGCCATTCTACTTCTAGGTATTTACCCAAGAGAAGAGAAGGCATATGTCCATACAAAGATTTCTACAAAAACATTTAGTTGTTTTATTTGTAACAGCACCAAACTAGGCATAACCCAAATGTCCATCAGCAGATGAATGGTTAAACAAGTTTTGCTATATCCATAGAATAGAATACTACTCCGTGGGAAGAAATGCACTACTGAAATACACAGCTGTAGTTGACCAGTATACTGTGGTATACCAAAAGTAGGCTTGCCTGGATCAAAGAGAAATTTGCATTTGTAATTTTGATAGATACTTTCAAATTTTGCTTCATAGGTGTTGCTTAATTTTGCACTGCTACCAGCAATGTAAGAGATGCCTTTTTACCGTAGACTCAGCAACAGAATATGTTGTCAAACGTTTGGATTTTTGCCAGTCTGGTAAATGAACAGCATCGTGGCTGGTTTGAGTTTGCTTTTCTCTCTCAGTGCGATTGAATACCTTTTCATATGTTTGAAGGCCATTTCTATTTCTATGAACTATCTTTTATGTCCTATATCCATTTTTCTTTTGGGTTGATGGTCTTGATCTCAATTGTTCAGCAGCTCTCTATCCGTCAGGAAGATTGTATGCCTGTTATATGAGTTGCAAATATTTTTTCCCGGTTCGAACTTGTCTTTTGACTTTGCTTACTCTGTGTTTATTAGTATTGCCATCTAAAAGGCTCTTAGTTTTATTTAGTGGAATTTAATATTTTTTCTTTTGTGGCTTCCAGATTTTGCATCATAGTTATAAAGGCCTTCTTCACTTCAGATTATAAAGGAGTTTACCATGGTTTTTTTCCAGTTCTTTTATGGTTTCTCTCTTCCTTCCTTCTTTCACCATTTAAACCTTTGATCCATTTGGAGTTTACCCTAGTGTACAATATGAAGTATAAATGAACCTTTTTTTCTAGATTAGTTCTAGTTGTCCCCACATCACTTACTAAAAAGTTCATCTTTGCCCTATTTCAGATGCTGTCTTCGTGTTATTGTAATTTCTTTTAGGTATTGGAGTCTGTTTTGATCTTTCAGTTCTGTTCCATTGATCTGTCGGTTTGTTGAATAGGCACTATCATGAAGGAGCAAATAGTACAAAAAATCAGCCTACTGGAGTGGAATGAAGAAAGACTGATTGATAGATTTTCCCTTGGTGATAGAGTGGGAAACCCAATTTTTGCCTGCTGATGAAATATATACATGCCTTGGAATCAACCTGTGCTGAGAAGCATTAGGGAGCATAGCTGTATTTGAAGATGGCATTACTGGGGCACATGAGGGAAATTTCCAAAGGAACTGGCATAGATAGCCTCAGTTCACTGATGCCATATTATGGAATTTGAATTTTGCCCTATAAATAATGGGAAAATTTTAAGCGGGCTCATAAAACGTAAGATTATATTTTAGGATGGGATTCTAAATCTGAGTTCATTGAGCTCCTCAGTAGTCCATATGTTGGTTTCAGGTTCAATGAACCCCCTGAAATTTTATGTTCCAGAGAGAACATCTGAGGCCTTCCTCAGATTCTCAGAAGTCTTTGACACACAGAAAAGTTAAGAATACCTTCTTTAGAAAGATATCTATGGTAACATGGGATAGGATAGGTTGGATGGGGGTAAAACTAAAGATAGGGCTGCCAACCAAGAAGTTGTTGCATTAGAGTAGGTGGAATATGAGTAGCAGAGGGAAAGAGTGAGCTTTCCCTTCATTCTTTCTGGAATGTACAGCCAGTTCTCGCTGTTTGCAGTAGGTATGTTCTATAAATTTGCTGCAAACACTAAACCATTGCTCCTAGGGGAAATACAGGTTACTGTTATATAAATGAGCCAAGGTGGCCTCTGTATATTGGCTTCTAGGTTCTTTATTTCTTCACAGCTGGCTGGGGCTTGTTAGCTTAAAAGCCCACTGGCATAGGTCACTTGTTTAGAGTATGAGAGCTAGGACAAGAAGCTACTTTGTTACTTTGTTCAGCCTCAAGTGGGATGGCGTTTGTTGGGTAACTCAAATTTTTTGCCGTTCTGCGCATGTCTGCAAAAGCGCTGCAAGTATTGATTTGGAGGTTACAAATAAATTGTAGTGAGTGGACAAATTCCGCAAATACGGAGTACATGAATAAAGAGCATTAACCGTACTGGTCCCATCTCTTGAATACTTCCAATGATGAGCCTACTCCTTCATGATAAACTTGCCTTGCTAGGTAGTTTTAACGGTTATAATTGAGCTAAAATCTGCCTCCTGTTTTTTCTAATTGTATGTCCTAATTTGGCTTTCTGGGTTGTTCTCTGTTCAATATATTATTTAAATTCAGTTGTCTTATATTCACCTTTACTCCATTTTTTTCCCCTCTGACATAAAGATTCCCCAGTTTCTTTGGAAACCTGGTTTGCTAAGTACTTTCATGGTTTAAAAGAATGGAACCTTTAATTTTATTGTTATTAACTAACACATTGCCTCTGTTTCCACTCCCATCCCCCCCATAAAAAATAACCATCCTGAACTCCCACTCTCTCACTTTAGTCTACACTGTTTGTCAGTTCTCTTTCAGTTATAAATTATTCACATTCAGTGGGGTTGGGCTGGGGGTTGGGCACCTGCAGAAAAGGCCAGAGTAGGGATAACTTCAAATATGTAGAAAGGTTCTTCTTATCTCTTTCCAGGGCGCCCTCCTTCCCCACTCCCAGTGTCATCTCTACTTCTCCCTAGGTTAGCTTCATTCTGTAACCAGATTTTCTCAATGTAGTGGGAAAGATAGCCACTGGGGGCTCCAGATTTCTGTCGTCTTGGCACAATGTAACTACAGTAGAAATAGGGACTTCTCATAGCTAGTGTCCTTCTGTCAGTTTAGGGAAGAACTCCTGTGTTGTTTGGGTCTTGTGTCTAGTCCTGGATCAGTTGCTTTTGCCAGGGATATGAGAAACTGATTAGCCAGCTGTTTCATGTGTAGCTAGAAAAGTAGCAACCCTTGACTGATAGCCTCTCTAGTACCATGTGGATTTTTAGGGTTGGGCAGGTTCCCAGAGGAAATAGGAATGCTAGGCAACTAAACAACAAATATTAATTACGCGCATTAAGACAAGTAGTTTCTTCCTCTTATGTTTAGGATCAGTAAGATGTCTTTTAAGGACCATCAGTGTGGTTGAAGGGTTACAGTTTTCAGCTTTGAACAATGTTGGATCAAAATTGAATCTGCTTTAATTGTTAACATCTATTATTTCTCAGTGATGGGTACATAGATGTCTGTTATATTTTCTGTTCTCTTTTATATGTTTAAAATATTCCATAATTTTAATAAAAACCAAATCAATTTTGCTTTAAGTTGGTGAAAATAACAGATATTTGAGTTATAATTTCCCTTTAATATTGTTAGCTTTAGAAATGATGCTGTCTCTGGGGCCGGCCCGGTGGCGCAGTAGTTAGGTGTGCACGTTCCCCTTCCGCAGCCTGTGGTCCGCTGGTTCGGATCCCAGGTACAGACGTGGCACTGCTTGGCAAGCCATGCTGTGGTAGGCATCCCACATATAAAGCAGAGGAGAACAGGCACGGATGTTAGCTCAGGGCCAGCCTTCCTCAGCAAAAAGAGGAGGATTGGCGGCAGATGTTAGCTCAGGGCTAATCTTCCTCAAAAAAAAAGAAATGATGTTGTCTCTGACATAGTAATCCATATGACCTTTTAAAGATACTATGTTGTAAAGGTAAATTATTGAATTTTGAGAAAATGATGTGAAAAAATACCTAATTTATTCCCCTTACCTCATATCATGTATTTATGATACTATAGGTACCTGCAAGGTGTGGCGTTACAGTCCGGGACAGTCTAAAGAAAGCACTGATGATGAGAGGTCTAATCCCAGAGTGCTGTGCTGTTTACAGAATTCAGGATGGGTATGGTTTGTATGTGATGTGAAGTTTTGTTTAAAAAAAGGAAAAAAAACCCTCAGATAGTAAACTTTGGGGTTTTCTGTAGGATCTGTACCCAAGCCTAGGAAATTGAAAATCAACTTCAGAAAAAAATATTAAGTTCACCTAAAGAAATCTTGTAGGTCCTTTGAGGAGTTAACATTAAATAATTTTGTGTGATGATAGTGTTTATTACTCTAATTAAATGACTTTACTTGGAATTTGAGATTCTTACAACTTTTGAACCATTTAGAATGTGCTTTATTTGAATAGTGGACTCTTCCCAACTCCCCTGTTTTTAATACGAACTCTCAGTTTCATAAAAGGCTTATCAAAATTAACATTTTATATTGAACTATTTTTCTTTCAGAATGCATCTAAAATTGTGCCAAGACTCCCCCCAAATTTTGAATCCCAGTTTAAAAAAGTATTCTTTTTGGGGCATGTTGTCCCTTGAGTACTCTTTTTCTTTGAAAGGATAGATAAATATCCATACCTGTGATTTTTTTTTTTTCTTTTTTTTTTTTGGACGCCAGGAACAATCCATTTTCTGCTGTTGTAGGTCTTTTCTGGAGCTGACTTGAAGAAAAGAGTACATCTCTTTACCCTGCTGTTTGTCCAAGAGTGATACATTTATTTGGGGTAAACTTAAAAATTAATTTATTGCCATTTAAATTTCTAACGATGGAAGACCAGGGAGCCAAACCTCCCTCACCATTACTAGCCCCTCAATAACCAAATTTTCATATCTTCAGCATGAGGTATATGAAGATTTTTAGGTATAATAACCAAGAAAGATTTGTGTCTACACTTTGCAGAGAGAAGAAACCAATTGGCTGGGACACTGATATTTCCTGGCTCACTGGAGAGGAATTGCATGTAGAAGTGTTGGAGAATGTTCCACTTACAACACACAACTTTGTATGTACCTTTACATTTTTTTGAAATGTCAAAAATGTTTGGGTTCTTGTGAATGAATTTCTATTTAGGGAATATGAAATATGGATGAATAATTTGAGAATTGATATTTTACCTAAGTTGAAAATCAGTTTTGTTCTTTAATAAACTCGTATTTAAACTAAAGAGTTTTATTTTAATCATTGTGCTTTCTTTTTAATTTAAAACAGCAATGCATGTCCATTATTTAAAGAAAATAAAAAGAAAATTTGAATGGTACAAAAGTAAATCAAGTAAGAAAGTGAAAATACTATGCTAGATGTAAACATTTGTTAATAGTTTATTGTATAGTATTCCAGATTCTTTCTCTTCTTTCTGTGGATACAAACGTGTGCTTATACCTGTGAGCCCTGAGTTTTCTCTCTTATCTTTTTTCCTCCCTTCCCATCTCTTCCCTTCATTATTTTCCATTTCTTTACTTTTCTTAAACTAAAATTGGAATAATGTTTTGTGTAATATTCTTCACCTTTTTTTACAAAAATGCGTCATGGACATCTTTCCATGTCAGTACACCTCGCTTTATTTTTGTAATGATTGCATAGTAGTCCATAAGAATATAAATTAGGTATATTTAGCCATCCCTCTATTAATAGATATTTAAAGTGTTTTCAAAAAATTATATACAGGACTAAATAGAATCTTTACGCATATATCTTGACACACTAGTATAAATGTTTCTGAAGGATAGGTTAATGGAAGTAGAATAGCTCTCTTTGAGGACTTCTCCCTTTATCTGGTTTTGCTAGAAACTTGCCAAAGCTAAGTGTCACCAGCGTGAGGCCTGAAACATGGGACCTCTCCGCCTTAGAGAGGAGGATAGATTCCCAGAGCTTGAGAACCTATCCTCTAAAAGGGTAGGCAGAAGCCAGGATTAGAGTGATCTCTAAAGCAGGAATGCATTTCTGACTTTTCTGTATATATGGAATTTTAACTGTAGTTTGTTTATTCTAGATGGATAGTTATTGCTACCCTTTTGGCATCAAATGTTTTCCCATGTGCCTTGGTGGTTAGTACAGCTGGGCTCTTAAAACAGACGATTGATGAGATGGTTTGCTTGCGGGTTTGTGCTTTCGGGGCTCCATTACTGGTGAATAATTATATCAGGTTTGTGCTTCAATAAATAAGGCATCTTTTAGATGAGTGTAAGATACGCCTAATGTCAATCAAATTTACTGTGTAACAAGTAGTTTTATAATGATAAGCTAGAAAGTTCATTACTATTGATTTTTTTTAACTTGTGGAATTTGAGTGGATAAATCTTAAGATTTTTATTTAAATTTTTAGGAATCCAAAAACAGTTGAGCTTACATTTCATAGTGATTACTACTCTTTTTCTTAATTATTCTTCTTAGCTAGAAATTGGATATGAGGAGGTGAAAGAAGACCTAAGTTGCTAACCACAAAATAGTATTAAAATAGTGCCTCAGGAAGGTCCTCGCCACAAAAGGATAATGAAAGCCAACTGCAGGTTAGTTCCAGAGTATGGAAATCCTCACAACACAGTTGGAGACCGAGTAGCAAATATTTATTGAGAACTTTACATTTGCCAACACTGTGTCTGATCTGGGGATATAACAATGAATAAGAAAAACAGTATATTCCTGCCTTAGAGTAGAGAGACATGATTTAATAAGAAAATTTCATAAACACTCTTAATTACTGTGTATGTATAAAGTGCTAAAGATGCACAGAATAGAGACCCTTAACCTGGCCCTTGAGGGATCAGGAATGTTTCCCAGAGGAAGAAGTATCTAAGCTAAAGCCTCATGGATGAGAGAATAGCAGATGAAGATTGAAGGGAAGAGTACTCTAGACAGAGGGAACAGCAAGAAAACATGTTACCTTTTCAGTTTTGAGAAAGTTCAGAATGGATGGTACAAAGTCGGAGAGGGGGTGTGTTACAGTGTAACAAGAGTTGTGGTAGAGTAAGCAGAGTCCAACTCATGAGAGTCCCTGTAAGCCATGTTAAAGATTTGGACTTCCCTCTAAAATAATTGGAAAGTTAACAATTGTAAGGAGGGGAGAAGTGTGATTAAATTTGTGTTTTAGAGCAATTGCTTTGAGCGCCATATAGGGGCAAGAGTAAAAGCCTATGTTCTGCCTAGAAAGCAAAGAATTCCTCTCTTTGCTTCTCTAGTAATGGATTTTGCTGGCTACTCAAGGAATGCTTCTTATGCCTCCTGTTTTCATAGAATCTGTTATAAAAGCAGTTCCTTCGGTATTTACCTATATCCCAGGAGTTCTTGGGAACTGGTGGGGCGCAGGGTCGGGGAAGGTAGAGAAACAAGATTTGAAACAGATGCCATGTGTCCAGCCCTTCTCATTTTCTATAAGCACTGAGGTTAATGTCTTCCTTCAGACAGCCCACACCTTACAAATTAATGCATGCAAATTGCTAGGTCTGTGCCTTCCACTAGTTCGCCATCCATATCTGGATGTACTTGAATTCCAGAATAAGCCTGAGTTGTGACCCAAAAGAAAAGTTATACCTTCCTGTGTCCACCTTTACGGACAGACGTATGCTCAGAGATACATGTACATGTCACTTACAGTTTATAATCAAATGCATACCCACGTTTTCTCCCCCTCAGATGTTTTCTTCTCTCTGCTTCCCTCCTTCCTCCCCTCTCTCCTTACCTCTTTTTTCTTTTTTCCTCCTTTACATACACAGTTAGTTATACCTAGTTTTCAAGTACAAGTCAGTGATAGGAAGAATGACTGCAATTGAGTAGATTAATGAAGGAAGAGAAATTAGGGCTTCATGAAATTCAATAAATTATCAGGCAAGTGAGGGTGTGAGTGGTTAGCAAAGAGGATCAGATGACTATAAAATGCTGATTCCTGTGAAAATGTATTTTTCTGTGATCTATTTCCTGAGGTTCTGCTAACAATATAAAAGGTGCTTGCTTTGGTAAATAGTGGCCTCATAAATATTAAAGAAGATTTTCTAATTTCTCGTATATCCAGAGACAAAGGAAAAGGAACAAAGCTAATAAAAACAAGCAGTTGCCTTTTTAAATCCCCTAGAAAGTGATACATAACAAAAAAAGATGAAGAAAACTAGAACCACTCTTAAAACTACCTAAATGTTTTCAAAAAGCCAGAATGGATGGTGTGCCAAGATACCATTTTCTTGATGAAACATTATTTTTTAATAATTTTTTATCCCATTAAATATGTGTTTCTTGAAAAGAGTTTGGTAAACTGTGAGTGTTGAAATCAATGTAATGGATGATGAAAAGCATTTACGTGTAATGGATTAGAAAATTTTGATGTACATATTTGGTCAGGTAAGTATTGTTATATGAATACAGGTGTGTCCTGGGTCGTAATGTAAAAATATATTTCTTACTGTTGTTTGTGATTAAAACTGTCTGAAAAACTGAGATGAATTGAGAATATATAGGAAAGAAAAAGGGACAAAATAGAGTCACTCATGTTCTCACCACTCTGAAATAGCCATTGTTAACATTTTGGTATTTGTTTATCCTTTTTATGTTGTCTGCTTATTATATACACAAAGCAAATACTTTTTAAGCGATTTCTGGCTTCGGTAGTTATCAAGATAGAGCTTCCCAGCACAGTTCTGTTTGTGTGACCCATGTTGTAGAGCATTCGCCTTCTGACATGGAGTTCTTACATGTTGCCTTTCAAGTTTCACATAGAGGAATGTTCACAAATACATTTAGATGTTCTAATCCTCTAACAAACTGATGATTTGTTAAAAGTACTTGCTGCTGTCTTTTAGGTGATTTTCCTATCCCTTGTCCTAGTTACCAAGCTTAGGTAGGGTTCTGATTTTCATATAATTGCAAACTAGTTTTTTCTTTTATAAATAATTGTTTTTAACATTTTAGTCAAAGTATATTTACATTTTAATCAAATGTATATAGTTTTAAAAATAGTGCAGAGGAGCTTATATATAATGAAAAATAATGTCACCCCATCCCTTGGTAGCTTTTAATGCCACTCTCCAGAGGAAATTACTCTTAACTTTTAATGGTTTCTGTTTTAAGCTCTTTTGGTGATTATTTGCATATTACTAAGTAGTAACTTTACACCACACTTTCTTACTTTACCAACTTCAGACATCATTTACTGATTACTGATTCCATAGGGAATTATCTCATTTGTAGTATTACAACCTTTCCACCTCCTCCAATGTGTTTTCTGGGTTTTTTTGGTTCCTCTGTTGGATACCTTTATAACTTTAAATAATATACCTTTGTTTCTTATTCTATCAACACCAGTAAGCATCTCTTAACTCCTTTCTTTGTATAGTTATTAAACTGTACCCTTATCCTTTCTTTCAGCTCTATTCTGTCTTTCTGCTTGTCATCTCTACTTTTACTTTTATGTAGTTAACCTTGAAATTAGTTTCCAGTCTTTTATTCATTTCCCACCTTCTTGACTTCTGAGTTTTTTAATTGGATGTTGAGTGGGAGATAAATACATATACTCCATCTGTTATCTTGAACCCACTGGTTTTGATTTTAGTATCTTAGTGTGTGAGGCAGTTCTCATGATATAAACATATTAAAGATTTGTTATTTTAAACAAAAGAGTAAATAAGTTGATTTCTAAAAAGATTCTTGCAAGCTTTTGAAATCCTCTATGATATTTTACTTTGCAGGTACGGAAAACTTTTTTCACCTTAGCATTTTGTGACTTTTGTCGAAAGCTGCTTTTCCAGGGTTTCCGCTGTCAAACATGTGGTTATAAATTTCACCAGCGTTGTAGTACAGAGGTTCCACTGATGTGTGTTAATTATGACCAACTTGAGTAAGTAATCAAAAAACAAAATCTCTTTTCTATCTACCATTTTAACTTAATCTGAAACTGGTATGTCTTAGAGTCTGTGGGGATTGTCTTTCCAGTAGAGTTGTTACAGGGAATTAAAAAAAAGTGTGGCTAGAGAGTAATAAATAGTATAGCCAGTACTTCTTTCCAAAATTGTAATATTGCTTTAGCTATACATTTCATCTATGTTTTATATTATTTTTTAATTAATGAAGGTCCCTTGCCCATGAAAATCACTTTCAGAGAGGTTTTGGGAGGAGAGCAGGTGTTGTTTCAATTAAGTTAACCCTTATATTTTTGGATCACAGATCAGGAGGTCTGATTCTCTCATCTGTTTTGTAAATTATGTTTTCTGTCTCTCTCAATCTCTTTTTTTCCCCCTCCTTCCTTCTATCCCCCACCCTCCTGGTTTATTTAAAAGTAAGATATGAAATCTTTGTACCCAGTGTGTCTCTTTCTAAAATTTCCGTTTGCTTTATGCCAATAGATTAGACTGAGTCTACTTTAATCATCTTTTATGTTATTGTTGTTGCTGCTTTTAAGGTCTTATTACTTTTCTTGATCACTTGAGCAAATAGACTTCAACTCTGTACTTTAAAGTATATTATAATGATGTAATCTAACTTAGTAGGGTATACATTTTCTTCTAATTCCTTAACCATAAAGCATGATTTTTCCCCTCTAATATGTAGGCATTTGCTGTATAGAAGGACTAGTTTTGGATTTTGAGCTTGCCTTTGAAAGTAAATATAATTTTTTTAAATAAGCCTTTAGACAGAAATACAACTAATTGAATTTAACAGTCGTTTCTGAAAATGGAATTTGATTTCAGATATTTAACTCAATGATGTATTCTGGTGTTATGAAGCTTCTGGGTTTTGCACAAGTTAGGTTTGTTTTGTTTTGTTTTTGTTTTTGCCTCACAGTTTGCTGTTTGTCTCCAAGTTCTTTGAACACCACCCAGTATCACAGGAGGAGGCCTCCTTAGCAGAGACTGCCCTTACATCTGGATCATCCCCTTCTGCACCCCCCTCCGATTCCATTGGGTATGATTTGACTCCTGCTGCTCTTCAGTGCCGTGCTATATGAGCTGGTTTCTTTTGAATCTTTTGGTTAATTATAAGCCTTTCCAACATTTGGATTGTTAAGAAATTTTTTTCGGATAACCTATTTTATCACACCAGTCATATATTTACATGCATTTGGAAGAGATATATGGGATTAAAGCTGACATAGACTGTTTCAGGACCAGTCTTGAAAAAATCAAGCAACAGATAATTTAGATTCCCTGCCTTGTGCTCATCACTTTGTTAGGTAATATCATATATAGATGTATATGACTTCCATTTAGAAGAGTAGCGTTAACATAAGAGACAATGGCAAACAATTTAAAAACAGTATATAATTATAATCTACAATTTATGACTTACTATTTTAAACTTTGGAAAGGGCATAAATAATCATGTTTACAGAAGAAAGAATAGTGAGAGTAGTCAAGAAAATTTAATAAAGTGGAATTTGAACTGCATCTTAAAGAATTCTAGAATCTGAATGAGCTTAGGTATAAAAGCATGATGATGAGGGAGGTTCGAGGGAAGCATAAATAAAGGGAGTAGGGATGGTGGATTTGGAAGATAGTGAAGAGAGGCTAATCTAAGTCAAGAAGGATCATGTGTAAACCAGATTATGGAGAGTCACTGAATTCAGGCTGGAATTTAGACTTGACACAAGAGTGGAAAAAATAATTAAAGGTTTTTGAGCAGTGGACTAACCTGATGAAAGTGGTTTTAAAGAAAGAATCACTTAGCAATGATATTTAGATAGACTGACGGAGAAATGTGTCAGGTGAAGAAGGCCGGCTAGCACACTGCTGACACTGAAGACTGAGAGTCGTTGAGGACTTGAACTGGAGCAGCAGCATGGAGAAGGGATGAGTATTCATAAAGTGTAAAAGAAAAGAATCATAGTGTTATAGTTGTGGAGGATAAAGGAGAGAACTGACTTTAAAGGTGATACAAAGTCATCGTATTCCAACTTCATAGTAAGAAAAAACAGACATGATGAGTTTAGTAGATATTAGTTTGCTTTGGAGCATTTCTTACACAGGTCTACTTACTCTTTCCCTATTGAACTTGAGGCAGCATAAATTACTCTATATCTGGAAGCATATGGTTAAAAAAGTACCCACACAGCATTCTGTTCTAGAATATTCTAGAGATATTATTTAAGATCAGAAATATTTATTGTCAGTTTTAACCCTACTTCCTTCCACTCTTTACAATGTAACACTATTTCGTCTACCTAGAGAGAGAATTAAGTTGACACTCCCAATAGACGTGTAATTTTTACAAAGCTAACCTTCCTAGAAGTCTCATAGGCTAGAAAATTTAGCAAAAGACTTTTATATTAAGGAGTAGAAGTGTTTATCTACTTTGGAACACTGGAAAATGAAACCACTATGTTCTTTGGTGAGGAAGTAACAGTTATCCTCTCTGGTGGAGTCATTTTATTCCCGCTGTCTCTATCATTTGTTGTATGCACCTGTGTATTTCTTAGAAGATCAAATCAAAGTGTTGTTACTGTTCATTTTGATTTTTTAATTAATCCTTTGGCTTATGACATTTACTCCTGACAGATTCTTTAGACCATGATGCCTTTCTAATGGCAGGTCCCAGTTCTGTGAGCAGAGTTACAGAACACCATAATGAAATTAGCTTGCCCTCTCCAAAGATTTATAATGGTGTAATGATCCAGGATGTTTGCTTCCAGTGAAGGAATGCTATCTTAACATTAAGAAACCATTTGCCGATGCCGTGAATATTTTATTCGTAACTAAACTGAAGTACATTCTGGTCTTGAGCAAATGATAAGATGTTCAAACTTTTGTTTTCCTGTTGCTTTTATGTCACAAGCGTATATGGGTGCCTGTGAAAAGAAAGAAGCCAGTCTTGTTTTATATCAATGTTCCTTTGCATTTTGTTAATAGTCCTGATAACAATTATAATGGTCATGAAACACGCGTAATAATAGACGTAACCAAGACATACTGAAGAAGCGATACATTGCCCAGTTTTGAATAGAATGTTAGGGGTACTTCCTTTTCTACTTTTTAAAAATGCTGTGGAATCTATAAGTTTATGAAAAGTCAGCATTTTAAAATTTGCATATCACTGAACAGAAGTCATTGTGCTTCAAAACATTTAATATTCTAGATTAAAATGAGATCTAAACTAAGTGGTAATTTGCTGAAGGGTGTTAGAGGTAAAATTCTTTTTATTTTTAATTTGATACTGTTTTAAAGAGGTTTGCAGCTAGATAGGGAGAGGTATCATCAGGAGAAAGCCAGTTTGCTGACTCCCAGCATACTTCACAAGGTCTAAATTACCTTGGTCCAGGTAAAGACTTCACAGTGTGGAAATGCAATTTGGTTGATTCCCAGAAATGATGAAGGTCAGGGATGTATTGGTTGTCAGTAACCAAAATCAGAATGCCAGGTAATTCATTTCAGAGAGAAATATACCTGTTGGATGGATCAGTACTCACTCCGCTTTTGAAAGATAATTATGAGAAACCAAATTACAATCCGAAGATTGTTTTTGAAATTAGGACATGGTTCAGATGTTTAATGACATCAGGATGTAATAACTTGAAATATTCTTCAAAATTATAATATACTTGCCCTCAAGGCTAGATAAGTTGACTTTGTGGACCAATGCTTACCTTTCCCTGGGTTGTATTATATACCAAATGCCAAATATAGTCTTTCTGATTTTGTATAATAGGCAGATATCCTCATTTTCTAATATATTCATTCTTTTCTTTAGATATGATAACAAAATTTATCCAGGGTTTTGTTTTTCCTACTTCTGTACCAGTGTCCTTTGCATACATATTTCTGATTTGTTATGTACAACATGTTGCTGTTATAGTCTTAATTCAGTAAGTTTCAAGAATGGCTTGCTATCACTTATGCCTGTACCAGATCAGTTATATTAGACTATTCTATACAGTTGTAGTTAATTGAGGCTTTTTCTGCTTTTAAGTCCTAACTTAAAGTATACTATTGCCTTAAGACTTTAACTCGGCCTATAAATAGTTTTTAAGAAATAAGTGCACTTTCCAAAACTTTTTTAAAAACACTAATATTGTCATTTTTACATTCTTTGTGCTGCTCCCAAAATCCTTTAGCAAAGGGCATATACTGGCTACCTACAGCAAAAATAAAGACAGCTGTGTCACAAACTAAAAATTTCTCAATAATCAGAATAACAAGGGCCAGTGGAGCATGCTAATTTTTTTAAAAGCCAGTTCCATCAGTCTTACCTATAATTCTTAGTGATCTAATACTAATATTTTAAGGTATGTAACATTTTTAAATTTTTACTTCAATTCTGAGTGGATTCATTTAGTTAATATGAACAAAGTAAAAATTTCTTTCCCTGCCTTTAATAGTATGCTTTAAAGAAGTACAACTATAAACTAGTGTAGTTCAGATTCTATTAACATGCTTTATTCAGGAGCTTTTTCTCACTATTTGGCTTTGGCTCTTCAAACTTTATGTATTCCTTTTCTACTATATTTTCTTTCCATTCCTCTCTAAACCCTCTCCTTTCACAAAATGTCTTTTTATTCCCTCAACATTGTCTTTCTAGCTATGTCTTAATAACCACTAAATAATGCTGATTAGTTACAGAGTTTGCATAAGATGGGTGAAATGATAACCAGTCTCTGAAGAGAGGCTGTTAGCACTGTCATTCATTGGTCCAGATGGAGCTCACTAAGACAGCCATACCTCATCAAGTGCTTACTTCCCAGCTCCCTTGGATATCCTTTCTGATGGGGATAGATTCCTCACAGGTGTTTACAATCTGTTCTCAAAATTTGTGTGCTTTGTGAGTGCCAGATTCATTTTGGGGGCAGTGAGAGATCATAGACTTTGTTATTTATCTACAGTACCAAAATAGGTCATTCTGTTGCCTATTTTGATGGCTTCATCAGAAAACAATTTTTAAAAATGCTTGGTTTAATGCTTGATATATGATTCTTCTGTATCGTATCTGTTATTGGGCATGGTAAAAATGTTTAAATATGAGAGATTGACACTAGAAGGATCATCTTTTGATTTTTAAAATAGTCTTTTGCTGTTGTTCAGAAATTTAATTCAACTTTTGTGTAAAGCAACAGGGTACAACTTTCAGGTCCTGAAATAGGCGTGTGTATTCTCCAGATATTTCTAATTTCCTAATACGTTTCATAAAAATTTCATTTTAGTAACTTCAGCTATCAAGAAATGGCAAAGGTAAAAAAAAACAGGTTTTATTCAGTCAGTGTCTACTTAGAGCATTTTTGTCTAACTTTAAAGAACAAGAGTTTCTTCAGCAGATTAACTACAGGTAATATCTAGCCATTTGTAGATTTCCCTAGGATTTTCTGGATAAGAATCAATGTTCTTGTTATTGATAGTCCCTGGAGGGTCTGTTTGAGCAAAGCAGCTTTGTCAGTATTAGTTGTAGGCATATATTAGTTTTTTAAAGTAATACTTTTAAAAGCCATTAGCTAGGTTTTTAATGCTTTGTTTTAAAGATCTTATTTGAGACTATAAAAACAAATCTTTATATCATTCATTTTTTTATGTTATTATCTCTGTAAAGTTGCTCTGAATCTTATCTCCCAATGACTTGATTTTTCCAGGCCCCAAATTCTCACCAGTCCATCTCCTTCAAAATCCATTCCAATTCCACAGCCTTTCCGACCAGCAGATGAAGATCATCGAAATCAGTTTGGACAACGAGACCGGTCCTCATCAGCTCCAAATGTACATATAAACACAATAGAACCTGTCAATATTGATGTAAGTATCCAGCATTGTTAAAACTAAAAAAATTTAAGTATATTTCTTAATTTTTCTGCTAAATTATAATATAGATCAGAAATAAATGCCACCTTTCATTTATCTCAGTTATTATAAGTGATAGACTTTTCATGAATTACAGATCAGAAAAACATTGTCATCTTCTCTAACATTAAATGCTTAACTGGTGCCAAATTATAGAGTTATCCTGATTCTTTTTCCTTATGGCACCATCTCTGTAAAAGTCTTATCTTCATTTATTTAACAGATAATCCTCTTGGCCATTTTATGGTACAGATAAAATAAGAATACAATTGCAGATTTCCTATTTAGATCAATTTGAAATCATGTCCTAAATTTATAAAAGTGGAACTTTGACTTAAATAACCCTTAAGGACTAGTCTTTATGTACTTGACATGTAAAGCTACCCTTTACCTTCTTTACTTTCTTGAGTGTACCATTCTATTCCATCTCTATACATATCTTGAATTTTGGCATATTCTTTTTGTGTAAAGTTTGTCATTCGGTTTTAGTGATTCATTTTTTAAAATGCATCTTCTCTGGTATCATCATCATATATTGTGATTTTACCTCTTCAGTTATTTTATCTACCTTCTGGCTGGTCACTCTTGACTTTTTTACTTTTCCAGTTTATCTTTCACACTGTAACTTAATTATATGCATTAGTGTGGCTTCTTCAATTAGATCTTAACTTCTAGACGACAGAAACCATTCCTAATACAGTTCCCTTGGCACTTGTCAGGATAAACACATAATAGGTCATCAAAAAAATACTTGTTTCAGTAAAAGGGTTAGAAGCTAAAGCAGAGGAAATTTCCCATAATACAGACCGGGGGTCAACAAACTTCTTCTTAAAGGGCCACGTAGTAAATATTTTAGGCTTGTGGGTCGTATGATCTCTAATAACAGCTGTTGAACTCTGCCATTGTAGTGTGAAAGCAGCCATAGATAATACATTATAAACCCGTGGGTGAGACTGTGTGGCAATAAAACTTTATTTACAAAATCAGGTGACCAGGCACAATATTTTGCCAGTCCCTGATATAGACAAAGAGAAGGAAGAGATGAGAAAAAAAGATGAGACACACAGGATCAATCCAAAAGGACTGGTTCATTTAACTGAGTCATCCGGATAACTGAGTTAAAGAAGAGAATAAAGTGCCCTTGCTATCCCATCTGTGGTGTGCTGGGGATCCTGATCTTAGAATTAGGTGTCACTTCTCACTGTACTTGTGCTTTAGAACAAAGAGTGTAGGTTATCCTTAATCTCTGTCTATAATAAGCAACAAAACTGAGAAAAATCCACTGAGTTTGTTCGCCTTGGAAAGTAATTATATTTAAAAAGGAAGTTGAAACTGTTTCCCCATATAAACAAGATTACTGGAGTTAGTGAGGTGGTTATGTGTATGTTAGGGGACGAGGGTTGTTCTCATTATATAGGCATTCCTTATGTGAGTCCTCATAGTTATAAGGTTGGGTAGAGAAGCAAAAATTGTCCTAACAGGAAAATATTCGCTCATTAACAAGACCACTTTAATATTAGTCCTCAGACATCCCTCCCCATTTAATACCAGCTTGCATTCCAACCCCTTTACATTAAAATCCAACATTTCATTGAAAACGTAATGCAAATTTAGTGCAAATCTGACAAAGAAAAGATTTCATGAAAACAATGAAAAGCGACTTTGGAGAACTACTTGAATCATATAAAGCCATTAAGAAACAGCAGAATTAAATTAGTCTGGTTAACAATAGAAGAGAGAAAATCCATAAGGATGACAATATATGTAATAGGTTCTTCAAACAAAAATTATTTAACTATCAAAGGATTGATAGAGACCCTTAACAGAATTGATGGAAGTCCTCTTAAAATTTTTATAAAAATGATTATAATTGCGATGTAAAAGATGAATAAGAAATTAAGAATTTCAGTAATGCTATAAGTTTGGTATTGTGATCAACAAAAACTTGATTCTGTCTGTGTCTGTTCTAAGAATTAGCGTATTGTTGAAATTATAACTTAAATTTTGTTAAATGTAAAAAACCCTTTATTATAAATTTTAATTTCATATTTCAAGATAAGTTCCCAAATCAGATAATCTTCCAACTTTTTACTATGAAATTTTTTCTCTATTTTTATTGAATTCATTTTAAGTGGCCTTTTACTAATGTCAGTTTTCCTCAACTAATAAGGTCTTCCTCTATCTGGCTAGACCTGAATACAAAGGAAGAAAGAAATAGGAGAGTGAAGTACAGGAATAAGGAGATTGTGAAATAAGGAATCAAATCTTATTTCTCGGTTAAGTCTGTTCTCGATATGTTCAGAATTGTAACCTTCATCTTTACTTTTAAAACTAACATCCTTTGAACTATTTCCCTTTATCTTTTATTGTTACCACTGTTCTCTTCTCTTAGGCTTGAACATTTGGAGTGTTGTCTTTATATCTTGCCTTTTCATCCTCCCCTGTAACCAAATAGTCATAAGGTATCACCTTTTCCTTTTGATGTGCATCTAAAATTTGTTCTTATCGCCACCATCATCTGGGCCCATATTTCTTCACTGGAACTACTATTACATTAATCTCCTAAATGTATTTCCTGCCATTGGTTTCTGTCCATTTCCATCCTTTACGCTACTGTCAGAATAGTTTTTTTATGTCTCTATTATCTTCATCTGTTCCTTTGTTCTAAAACTTTCATTGACTTTAAGATAAAATATAAACTCTTTAGCATTTTCAGTCATTTCATTCAGTATCAACCACTACTCAACCTTTATTGTTCCAGTAGATAAGATTTAATATTGACTCTGGGATAGGCACTGTGTCAGAATTGGGAATTAAGGATGAATTAGTACATGTCTTTGCCTTCAAGGAGGTCACATTCCAATGGGTGTATTAGACATATAAATAAATAATCATAAAATATATAGTGATAGTTTATAGAAGGGGGTGATAAACTCTACCTGGTTGAATCTAGGAATATTTAGTAGAGAAGGGACAATGTTTAAGCCAGATTGTAAAGGATGAACGAGTAGCAGTGAAGAACTCCAGTTGAGGGTTTTAGGAAGGAAGGGCATTTGTTAAGGAAACAGTATGTGCAAAGGTGTGAAAGTACTTTTACATGGGGTGTAATTATCAGTTGATGTTGTAGGAGTTTAAGGTTCAGGAGAAGGATAGGGAATGGTAGAAGATGAAACTGCATAGGTGGAGTCCACACTGGAAGGCATTGTGTGTACTCTAACGTCTCTGTAGTAGCTGGTAGTAGGGAGGTCTGAAAAACTTGGAGTGAGAGGGAAAGTGATCAGCTCTATATTTTAGAAAAATCCTTTGAATTAATGAGAGATCTGTTAGGCATAATTGTTAGGAATGATATTGAAAATGGCTAATATTTATGAATGCTTACTATGTGCCAGGTACTATACTACGGGCTTTACATAAATTTTCTTATTCTGTCCTTATAAACACTCATGGGTTAAAGTACTATTATTATCCTTATTTTACTGTTAAGAAAATTAGATTTAGAGAGGTTAAGAAACTTACCCAAGATAACACAGCTGATAAATATTGAAATGGAATAAAACCAGCCTTTCTTCCTTATGCTTAACAACTGTTCTGTATAGTAGTAGAGGAGAGAGGTGAAAGAGAGGGGAGGTATAGGATAATGCCCAGATTTCTGGTTTGGGTGAATAGATAGTATCCGTTAAGCTAGGAAATACCAAAGGAAGGACAGGTTTTATAGAAACAAAAATGGTAACTTCTATTTTGGACATATTGACTTAAACATGTCTGTGGGATTTTACTGGTTTAGAAGTCCAATAGCAGTTGAATATAAGGACCTCAAGTGCAGATACAGGTTTAGGAATAATTAGTGTATTTGTGTCAGTTAAAACCACGGATGTAAATGTTATCACTCAAAGAGTGTATGTAAATTGAAAAGAGGGTAGAAAATGCAACCTTGGTGAACGCTAACATTTGAGGTACAAGCAGAGACAGTTGTTCTCTGTCTTCTTTGGGGCTCCTGTTCTTAAGTGTAGCTTCAGATAAGTAAAAGAAAGTAGTGTTGCAAAAGCCAAAGGGAGAAAAGTGATTTCAAGAAGGCTGAAGTAGTTGATGTCAGTTGCTATTGAGACTCAAATGAGATAAGGACTGAGAGTAACCATTGAAGTGGGCAATTAAAATGTCATTTTGACTTCATTGAGAGCTGTTTCAGAGGGCTTGTGGAGGAGAGAAAGGCAGATGAAGATGTGAGATGGTGTCAATTTTGAAAAGCTTGAAAGAGCCATAGGTTGAAGGAGGGTTGAGGGATAGTTTTTAATGTGAGAGACTTCAGCATTTTTGTAACTTGAGGGAAATAAGCCAGTGAAGGGAGAGGTTGAAAATAACAAGAGAGGGAATAATTTATGTAGTAAAGTTCCTTGAACTTGGAAACAGTATTCCTCAGAGGCTATGAGGAATAAAGATGGACATAGCTAGCTCTGCCACTCTTTATAGGCAGTATGACCTTGGGCAGATGACTTAACCTTGAGGCTAATAGTGTTCACCTCTTAATAGTGTTTGAAAATGCTTATTATGCCTGGTAAATAATAAGAATTCAGAAACTGTAGCTAATACTACTGTGCAAATATTTGTAGATATAGAGGAAGGACAGAAAGTTCTTTGATGGCTTCTGTTTTTTCTCTCCTGCTAAAGGGAAAGATAAAAGTAAAAAAGGAACTACAAAAGATTGGGAAAAAGTTTGAAGTAGCCGTTATTGGAATACTAGATGATCTGATTTAACCTGGAGTAAGTGGAAAAGATTGTCAAGAAGCTTTAAGAACATATTTGAGGTTGGAAAATATAAATTTGTAGTGGTACTAGTGGTAGGTCATAAGACTGGAGAGCAGACTGTGGCTGATCTGTGATTGTGGGGCCCTACGGGCTCCAAAGAGGAAAGGGATATGGCATTTCTGTCTGCAGCAAAGAGGAAAGGGATATGGCATTTCTGTCTGCAGCAAAGAGGAAAGGGATATGGCATTTCTGTCTTTGTCTTGTGGTTCTTTCTGTCCAGAAGGCCCTCTGCTTTTCTTTTCTACACTCCTATCTGTCCCTCAAACCCCAACTCATGGCCCGTCTCTTCAAATGCTTCACCAGTGACCAAGTCCTATAGTTAATTATTTATCCTTTGAACTTGTGTTAGCACTTAAGATCTTTTTACCCATAGCATTTATTTGGTAGTTAACAACTTAGGCGTCTTTTTAATCGTTCTCTTAAACTATTATTCTTATATCATTTAATTTCTATTTGTGTACATCTTACTTTCACTTAAATTATAAGCTCTCAAGAACACAGAAAGTTAGTGAGACCACCAGGATTTTATATTTGTTGGTAGCCACACAACCCCTAACACCTAGAACCTTGTTGGCAGGTATATGAGTATTCATTAATTATCTTGTAGAAAATGTTAAAGCCTTTATATAATACATTGAATTTGATAGAAAAGAATCAGTAAAGAATTTACTCTCTGTTTTAGCCTATAAACAAAAGCTGCCTATTTGCAAAGAGCCTACGAGCCTATTTAGAGACATTTGGGGCCATTCAATCCCTCATATTTAAGTTATACTGGGTAAACAAACTAACCTAACTTCTGCCTATCAAGATGCAAATTGCACTGCATTGCTAGTAGACTCCTCCCCTTACCCCAACATTGTTGTCAAAAACTGTGTTTTAGTAATAAAGACAAATTTTAACAAAATGCTTGTGGAGCCATTATGATCTTTTCCCTTTTAGTCTGTCCTTACATATCCATATTTTTGTGATTGTAATCAGTGTACATTTAAGATTGTATTTTTTAAATCATATTGTAAATGTTTCATGAGTCAAGCTTAATTGTTTTATTAGCTGCATAATACTTACTAAATTGATACACTATAGTTTACTTAGCCAATATGTCAATATACCTAGAATAGGGAAATAATTATTTGATTTTTTAGTATGATGGGTAATGCTGCACTAAACATCTTTGTGCATATCATTTTTTCTTCTGAATTATTTCCTTAGGAAAAATTCCCAGAAGTGGAATTACAGGATCAAAGGGTATGAACATTTTATGGCTCTTAATAGATGCCAGTAGAATTTTTTTTAAGAATTGATGCAGCCATTGGTTTTGAATGGCCTGAAATGGATTTCAGCATTTGCTCAGGACTAATAATCCCTTCGTTATAGGGTTAGGGTTGGCAAGTGTTTCAAAAGTTTGATTTTATCATCTTCACTGGCTAATTCCATATTCTTTCTGTTTTGTGAAATAGTTTTAAGACAGGTATTATTTTGGATTAACCTTTCTGTTAATGCTTAGTGGAAAATTCAATGTTACTACTTTCTTATCATATGCTTTGAATAAATATACATTACTGTTTATTTGTAGGACTTGATTAGAGACCAAGGGTTTCGTAGTGATGGAGGTAAGTAGTGATTTCAATTAAAAAAAAAAAAAACCTCAAGGAAAAATGCAATTGCTTTGCTGCTTGTCGTCTTTATATTTGCTTCTTTCATGAAACACAGACACAGAGAAAAATGTGTAGAGAAAACCCAAAGTTTTTCTGTTTTTCTTTAGTGTTTATCATTTGGATCTAATAAAGTTTTAACTAATTTATAATATGAGTAAAGAAAAAGAGAAGACATACAAGGGAGTCTTAAATGTACTATCTTCAATTTTAAAATATTGTTATCAAGGAGAGATCCTTAGTTATTTTACCCACTTTATTAATTCCTGACTATCTGGAAAGCCGGAGTTGCTAAATTTCCTTTGGGAGCCCTCACTAATAGTTAAAGTCTGAACTTAGAATCGGTTAAAACTTAACTTTCCTAAATTGTTCTTGGGGAGAATCTCTTGAATTGCATGTCTCAACTTCTCAGTTTGTTAGACATTGTCAGCCACTTCCCTTCAGCCTTCCTAGGAGGGTTTGGAATGTACATTTTATAAAAAGGACCCCTTATAGAAAAGCCCAGTTACCCTCTTATTAGTCTGGGAAATAAAATAAACAAATGAGAAATTGAATTAAGATTTCTTACAGAATTTTCATCTGATAATCACTCTAGCACCCAGTGAAAATTGGGGGCATAAGAAAACATTGCTTAAGCAAATACTTTTTAAGTGAGAATTTATCCCCATATGATGTTTTCTAAGAGGTAGTCTTTGAAACTATCTTGAAGTTTTCTTCCAGGTGGTCCAGCTGTCTTCTGTCTAATAAGGAAGACCTGTAGTACCTGCTTATCTTACTTAGACTTGGTCTTTTCACTGTGACCTGCTTTATCTTCAAAATATCTAAGCCTAGACTCAAAGATATTTTATATTGAATAAACATTGTATAAACCATATTTTGTTATGTTTCTATATAACTGTGAAACTACCAAATTAATAACCCTGCACTATATAGTCTGGACTTAGTATTTACCATATAGCACATATTATAAAAGTTTTTTTTTGTTTGTTATTCCATGAACCCACCAGTTAATGTTGCTGCCAGTTTGACTTTCATATGTCTTAATAGCTGTGGCTTTTGATAATTTTACTCAATACATCCAACATTTAAATGTTGCCATCATGTTAGCATCACAGACTTAACTTAGTCATAAAAAGTTAATGCTGCCTGCTTAACTACCTAAAATGAAGTGGCATTTTTTCGTCCTTTTTATGAGTCACTTTTTAAAAAATCATTGGGATTTTATGAAAATAAGCAGATTTTTTAAACATCCAGAATTATCTTGTGAAGCAGGCTTTGACTCATCTTATTTATTCCCCATGACTTCTTTCATTTCTTCTGTGTGTCTGTCTTCCTGTGTTTGCCTGCCCCTCTCTTTCTCTTCTAACAGCCCCTTTGAACCAGCTGATGCGCTGTCTTCGGAAATACCAATCCCGGACTCCCAGTCCCCTCCTACATTCTGTCCCCAGTGAAATAGTGTTTGATTTTGAGCCTGGCCCAGTGTTCAGAGGTAGTTGGGCTCTTCTTTCTTGTTTTCACCCAAAGCAAACTAAATATAAACTACAGATACTGTTTGTGCCTCACCCTCACAGCGTGTGTTTGTAAGTGTGAGAGTTTTCAGTACTAAATTTCTGCTTGGCCTGGCTGGAATGCTCTGAATGTGCTTCTCACACATACTCGCTATCACAAGCTTTCTGTGTGCTGTCTGTCATAAATTTTTAAAAGCAAGAAAATTCTGAGCTGAGGTTTCCATCTCATTTTTTGTTATATTACTTTTTGGTCTTGATAACTTCTTAAACTCGGGGGGTGGCAATAAATAATGTGTGGCGGGGTTCCTTCGATCTGAATTCCACTTATTTTAGTCCATTTAAGTGATAACCTGGATGACTGCTGATGTTTGTTATCAGTTTTTATGGTTTTTAAGAAAATAAAAAATGGAAATTAAGTCCTTATTATGAGATTTTACTAGACTTTTAGCTATATTTTTCTGTGATATCAGCAGTGGGTCTTTATTTTGTGTAGGACATGTATCATTTATATTATATCAAAGGCAGAGTTTTTAAAAAGATTTGTAATATATTTTGGTATTTTAGGACACTTTAGGAAATTTGAGGATTTAACATTTTTCAGGGTTTATGCCCTAATATGAGGGAAAAAAACAGTATAAATTCACTCTCCCATTTCATCTTGCCATACTTTAATTAGTAAACGGATTTTTAATAATTTAAGTCAAAATTGAGACAGATGTCTTGCTATAAATATTTTTGAAGAATTATATTTACTGGCTCTTGCTAGTTAGTGTCTGTTACTTATTCTGAATGTAGTGATGGTGTTTAAGATTTTTGCTCTCTTAGCCCAACTGTTTCTCAGGAAATCTATAGAATGGGCTAGAAGTCATACAATACTGAGTAGTGTAATTAAAGTAAGTAATGCAATACAGTACTGAATAGATCAGAACTGCAAAGCCTGAGTTAGCAGTTAAGGTTTTATGATGCTGAAAATTATCAGTGGAAGGTAGAAAATGGATTGTGCTCTAGTTAGTAGGCATTTCATATGCCATTTTCTTTGAGAAAATTGCATACGAGATCATGGAAATTTCACATTGAGGTATATCATATAGTGATGATAAAATTTCTACACAGATTTAATTGTTGTCATTGGTATCTTTTTTCTTTGAAAGTTAGTATCTTTTTTTCCCCTGAGCGTAGTAATCTTTAAAAAAAAAAATCTAGTGAAGTCTTTTTGTTTTGTGTAAGCAAATATTACTTAATGTCTCAGTCCTGCTCGGCTGAACTCAGGCCCCACTAGGAGTCATTGCCCTGAACCCTTCTGAACCAGGCTCTACCAAACGTGAATTTAGGATTTTTGCTCAGTCAGCGTTTGGAAGAGTACCCATCAGAAAGGTATGCAACCTTGCCAAGTGAGTCCGCTTTCAAAGAGTGTACCCCTTTGGCTCACTTGGCTTATGGAATATTTTCGTTTGCAGTAACTTGACTGAGAGGTAGTAGCACTTACTTTGCACTCACTTGTAAAGGCTGAGATTTTTCAGAAAACCTTGAGAAACCTGCATGACTTTGTTTACATTAACTTTGTTATGCAGGTAACAAATAATCTTTGTTTAATAGAATAAGCCTCCAGGAGCTAGTGGAACTGACGGATATCTCTCACTCTTACATAGTACATTATGTAGTATGGGATTTTTAAAAGTTTTAGTGGCTAATGTGAAAGAGCCAGATATTTTCAATATTAAGGTCACCATTAGAGTATGTTTCCATTTGGGGGTCTCCATCTTTTTTTATATTGATTGGCTGTTGAGGTAACATAAAATAATTAAAAGTTTACTCATTACGTAAGCTTTTAAGTTAATTTTGCTTTTGGTTGTTTTTTTAAAAGATTTTTTTTATTTTTTTCCTTTTTCTCCCCAAAGCCCCCCAGTACATAGTTCGTTGTGGGTCCTTCTAGTTGTGGCATGTGGGACGCTGCCTCAGCGTGGTTTGATGAGCAGTGCCATGTCCAAGCCCAGGATTCGAACCAATGAAACACTGGGCCGCGTGCAGCAGAGCACGCGAACTTAACCACTCAGCCACGGGGCCAGCCCCGCTTTTGATTTTTTTTAATCAAAGAAACAGAAACTTGGGAGTATTTCTTAGTACATATTTATCTCTTATTTTAGAGACATTGTTTTTCTTTTAGACTCTGCACCAACCAAGCAAAGTATCTGTAATCACATGTTTTAAAGATCTTTAAATTGGCCAAAAACTAAAAGAAACTATAGTGCTAATCATCAAATGGGGCCCCCTTTTGGCTCTCCTTTCCAGGAGTTATATATTTGAACATGCACTGCATTTTTTGAATGTCTAAATCTCCCTTCACCCTCCGCCCCCAATAAATTAACATACTCCATTCTTCTTTAACGGATGCATTTTTCCTTTTACTACCTTAGGATCAACCACAGGTTTATCTGCCACCCCCCCTGCCTCATTACCTGGCTCACTCACTAATGTGAAGGCATTACAGAAATCTCCAGGACCTCAACGGGAAAGGAAATCATCTTCATCCTCAGAAGACAGGAATCGAATGGTGAGAGTATATGATATCTTTCCTCTAAGTTTTTTCTTTTTAGAAGTCATAGCCAAATGTAATGTCACCTTTTAGATATATTGGTATGTGACACAGAATTCCCATAATCAGATTTAAGAACTGATAGTTTTTTGCTTAAAGCATATTCTTGCAACACTGAATTTTGCTCTCAAGTCTAATGTACTGGAGTAAAAGGCAGTTTGGGAAGAGTAAGAATAGTGTTCTGTTTCTAAAATAAGAAAAATGAAAGTAAGCCAGTATTTTAGAAAGCATGATTAGCCATATATGTTCTAAAGTGCTGGTTGGAAATTAAATATCTACCAAATGACATTCTTCCCTATTTGAAAAATGAACTTTATGCTGCAAAATAAATCTATATTAAAAAGTAGTAATTTAATTTTAGCAATAGTATATTAATAGTCTATGTTACATAGGTGGATCCTTTACCCTACCAAAGTGATTATCTATGTTGATGATTTTTTTTGAGAGGCTGAATCAAATAAGGTTTATCAGGCAATTTAGGACTGACAGGAAGAGAGTAGTAGATAAATGATCAGCAGTTACCATAATATGTTAACTTAAATTTTGGCCTCTGGAACCAAAACTAGTCACAAATGTATAGTGCTTATCTTGCCCCTAGTAGTCCTCCAAATGATAAAAACCTGTTTTATTTCATTAATTTTAGTAATACACATTTCTGCTCATACCTAATAAATAATTTTTGTTTTTTAATAAATTGTTTTCATCCTGATACAGACTTAGGTCTTAAATTTAAATTACATGTTGTAAGAATCATACTTCTCACTATTATTCCTCCAGTGTATGGGTTTGTTTTTTTTTTTTTAAAGGACCTTATTCTCTTTCTAACTTATGTCCCTTTCAGGCATAGGGTAATGTACATAGTGTGAAACCTAAGATTTTCCTTTTTTGTTTGCTTTGGCCTGACTTTTGCACTGTTTTTATCAAGAAAACTCTTGGTAGACGGGATTCAAGTGACGATTGGGAGATTCCTGATGGGCAGATCACAGTGGGACAAAGAATTGGATCTGGGTCATTTGGGACAGTCTACAAGGGAAAGTGGCATGGTATGTATGTAATACAATGACCTTGTCACATGTCATAATAATAGGATATGTTTAACAACTTTTATAAAAAAAATCAAAGGGAGTATTCACTGTTTGCATCATTAAGCTTTTTTGATCAGATGCAAGAGTCCTCCAAAGGTTTCTGACAAAAATTATGGGAGATAAAAACTTGATTCACAGCAACCAGGACTCCTATCATTATATTGCAGTAATAATTTTTAAAGATGGTAATCCTCCAGATGAGCTAGTCCTAAGGTTTTTTTTTCTTTTAGAAGTCTTTCTGCTAATAATTTTATTTGTATTATAAACTACAAGTAAACATATTAATTGTGTACTTATTACCAAAGGAAGAAATGGCAGTAAACATATACAAAATGTTAGCCTCACAAGTTATCAAAGAATTGCAAATTCAAAAACTAGAAATCATTATTTGCCTCTCAAATAAAGATTTTTTTTATTATTATTATTAGGTTTTTTTGATGAGGAAGGTTAGCCCTGAGCTAACATCTGTTGCCAATCTTCCTCTTTTTGCTTGAGGAAAATTGCTGCTGAGCTAACATCTGTGCCAGTCTTCCTCTATTTTATGTGGGATGCCGCCACAGCATAGCTTGACAAGTGGTGCTAGGTCCACGCCTGGGACATGAACCTTTGAACCCCGGGTCGCCAAAGCAGAGCACCTGAACTTAACCACTACGCCACCAGGCCAGCCCCCAAAGAATTTTTTTTTAATTGATTATATTCAGAGGTGTGGTTGTATACTGCTGGTGGGAAAATAAATTGCTACAGATTTTCTGGAGGGCAATTTGGCAATATGTATATTGAACCAACAATTTCATTTGTAGATCTTTATAATAAGGAAGTAATTGGACAGGAACAAACAGATGTGTGTACAGGTATTTTCATTAGAGATTTAATATTAATGAAAGATGGCAATAAACTTTAAGTGCCCATTAATAGAGTATTGGATAAATAAATTGATAACCTCCATATATGGTTATATAGAAATTAGAATAGTATGATAGATCTGTATTTATTGATATGGAAAGGTGTCTGTGGTATATTAAATTTTACAAAGCAGCATATATAGTATCCCATGTTATGGTGCTACATAGAAATATATGTAACAATTTTTTTAGTGATCATCAGTATTTTAGTATATTTCTTTTTAGGTTATATTTTCATAAATATTCACACTACATACATATAAAAGCCTAGTAGGATATGTATCAGTATGTTAACATTGGTCATTTCTTAGTGACATGATTATGGGAGATTTTTATTTTTTCCTTTGTGCTTTCAAAATGTTTAATTTTTTACTATGAGCACTCTATTACTTTGATAATCAGGAAAATCAATGTGAATTATATTAAAGTATAATCTACATGCAAAAAATGTATATAAGTGTACAAGTAGCTGAAATATCACAATGTGAACACATCTGTGTTCAATAAACAGACCGTTACTCACCTCTGCTGAGGGTAACCACTATCCTGACTTTAACAGAAATCATGCAATATATACTCTTTTGTGTCTGACCTCTTTCACTCAACATTGTTTCTAAGATTCATCTATATTATGTGTGTAGTTGTAGATCATTCATTCTCTATATAGTATTTGTTGTGTGATTGTGACATTATTTATTTTTCTATCTACTATGTGATGAGCATTTGGAATAGTTTCCATTTTGGGGCTATTACAAATGCTGCTGCTGTGAATATTCTTAGTACGTATCGTTTGATGAACATATATGTTCATTTTTTCTGGGCATATACACGTGAGCAAGAATTGTGGAGCCACTGGATATGCGTATGTTCAGTTTTAGTAGATACGTATGGCCAACAGTGTTTCAAGTGGTTGTACCAATTTACACACCCACTGGCAATGTGTGAGAGTTCTACCTGTATTACATGAAGTTCTTTTTGTAATTTAATAATTTTCCCGAGCAAAAGCAACAAGTGATCCATGGATTTGAAAATAAATGTTAACTACTCTGATAAATAAGTATTGCAGTTTTCTGTTTCAGCCAAGGTTCATTGGACCTGTCATCTGTAGTTTTAGCATTCAATTACTAAATGCATCTAATTTAACATTGTTGAGTAACCAGGAAAACATACCATGGGCACTTAATTTCTTCAACTACATTTTCAGGGGAAAAGCAAAGTTGTTTTTTTTTTCTTTCTAGATTGGCACCTGAGCTAACGACTGTTGCCAGTCTTCTTTCTTTTTTCTTCTTCCCAAGGCCCCCCAGTACATAGTTGTATATTCTAGTTGCGAGTGCCTGTGGTTGTGCTATGTGGGACGCTGCCTCAGCATGGCCTGATGAGTGATGCCATGTCTGCGCCTGGCATCTGAACCAGTAAAAACCCCGGGCCGCCAAAGCAGAACATGCAAATTTAACCACTTGGCCACAGGGCCTGCCCCTGGTTATCTTTTTAGATTAGAATGTTGAAATACTAATACAGGAGTATCATTGTTAGTTTAGTTTTTATCCTTGGAAAATTAATGCAGTTCAGGAAGTTACGATGTAATTTATTTACAATTTACTAATGGATTTAAAGCTGTGGTAATTGGTGAAAATACCCACGAGTTTTTTATATTTTTAAGTTTAAAAAATAGGAATGACATTTGGAATGACGATTACCTTTTAGGTGATGTGGCAGTGAAAATGTTGAATGTGACAGCACCCACACCTCAGCAGTTACAGGCCTTCAAAAATGAAGTAGGAGTACTCAGGTGAGCTTGTGTGAATTACTGTTTTCTGGAGAAGTTATCTTCATCAACTCCTATTTTCCAGTGGTACCCACTGTTAGCTTTACAGGTTTACTCAAAATTGATAAAAGAATTTGTCTGAATATATTGTCTTTAAATCATATTCTTTTAAGTGGTATGCAATATTATGTGGTATAGGTGTTAGAAGAATTAATCCTAGAGTGAATTAATGGAAATATAGTATTCTGATGATGAGAAATAATACTTCCACTTATGAAAATAATACTCTCAAAATTCTAATCTTATCAGAACACATTTAGAGATTATATCAAGCTCTGAGACTTGATGAACATTAATAAACTAGAGCGTGTCCAGGCAAGTACAACTTAGATGCAGAGGATTCTAGAACTAGAACTTAGCGGGGAAGTAGTCAACAGAACTGAGGATATTTAGGTCCATAGTAGGCTGTTAAAAACTTACTCTGTTATTACGGAGAGCAGAAGGGGAAGTAAGCCGGGGTGGAAGATGTAGGATATTGATTTTTTTCTCAACCCAAAAAAACCTCTCTAATACTAGAACCAGTTAACAAAAAAAAATAAAAGTGGTGGAATAGGCTACAGTCTCAGTGATAAACTTCTCATAATTGGAGGTATTTAAGCAACCTCTAGTTGCCTATCTGTGAGGTATATTTTAAAAGATATTTCTGAAAAGGGTAGGATATTAGATTAGACATTTTCTAAAGTCTCTTCTAAAGTTATCCTTCTGTAGCCTTTTTTAAAAACACCTTTTTCTGACAATATTTTACTGATAAGTAGACTGCTTTGGTCCTCTTTTTTAAGATTTGCAAAAGTTTATCAATATTTCCTATTTACCGTCACATTTCTTTTTACAGGAAAACTCGACATGTGAATATCCTACTCTTCATGGGCTATTCAACAAAGCCACAACTGGCTATTGTTACCCAGTGGTGTGAGGGCTCCAGCTTATATCACCATCTCCACATCATTGAGACCAAATTTGAGATGATCAAACTTATAGATATTGCTCGGCAAACTGCACAGGGCATGGAGTAAGTTCTGTTCTGTTAAATCTCTTTAAAGTTACTTTTGAAGGCCACTGAGTGTGTTTTAAAAGTTTTAGCTAATATTCTTTTGGATTACTTTTTAAATTGCTGTCCAGCAACATGGACAGTTGTGACTAATGACTAGCAGTATGAATTAAGATCTAAAATAGTCCCTGTCTAGTACAGTCTTCAAACATATGTCAAGTATTTGATAATAAATGTGACTGCAAATTTGTTTATTAGCATGCAACGATTTAGTTCAGAAAACAAAAATAGGCCAAAAAAACCCACCACTAAAAATTCACTAACAATTATTGAAGTATATAAAATGATTGCTAGTTATCCTTTCAAATTATTTTCTCCATGTGCCCATATATTCTATTGCAAAATGATCATCTGCATGAAATAAAGTAAAATGAAAATCTGCATTCTGATCCTACTTGAGCATTTCAGATTGAGTTGTTCGTATCCGTTGAATTTTGCTATTTAATTTAACAGATAAAAAGTTACTTTATAAAGTTTGTTATATGCCAAAATAGGGAACTGACTAGGAAGGGTAAATTTTGCATGCAACTCTTAAGTTGCAAATGAATAGGTAAATCAAAAGGTAAAATTAATTAATTTCGAAAGCCTTTAGATGAAAAATTTTAAGTAAGTAAAATATAAGTTTGAAAGCTCTATGGGTAGTTAAAAAATATGTATCTTAATTTAACATTTTACAGTACACAGATGACTTTCACATGTGTACGTCATTATGTCATTTAATCTTTATAATGTTATGGAGTAGTTTTTTGTTTTGTTTTGTTTTGTTTAAAGATTTTATTTTTTCCTTTTTCTCCCCAAAGCCCCTCCGGTACATAGTTGTATATTCTTCGTTGTGGGTCCTTCTAGTTGTGGTATGTGGGACGTTGCCTCAGTGTGGTTTCATGAGCAGTGCCATGTCAGAGCCCAGGATTCGAACCAACAAAACACTGGGCCGCCTGCAGCGGAGCACACGAACTTAACCACTCGGCCATGGGGCCAGCCCCTGGAGTAGATATTTTCATTTTCTTTTTACAGATAAGGAAACTGAGGCTTTTAAATGACTTGTCTAAGGCCCCACATTTAATAAGTGTCAGCATACATGTTTAACTCAATTTCTGACTCCCATCCATTATTCTTTCCCCATAATCACTATGCTACTTTTACATTATAAAATTGAATAAAAGGGTATATATGTATCAAAACCTAGAAACCTAGAACTCTGACTCAAAATCACTTATAGCAAGTAGGCATAGAACCAAGACTCAAAACCAGATCTGGCTCTTAAGTCTTCCCACCATCTGTGTCGAAACTAAGAAATATATCTATACTTTAGATTGTTTACAAGCCTGTGTTCAGCCAAAATGCTTATTGCAGCTAGTTATTACCTTATTCAGTAACATTCCCACTTATCCACTAGACATGAAACAACCTTTCATATGAGTTAGAATCTAAAACTGTTCAGCTCTGAAAGGTTATATTAAAATCTTGTGAAAAGTAAACCATGGCAAAAATAGTAAACATTGAGGGAAACAAAGCTTATTCTGCTCCCACCCCACTGGTCTCTGCTGTTTCTTCAGCAGGCCAAGCATGTTCCGTCCTTGGGGACTTTGTACTTGTTATTTTCCCATTAGGATACTCGTGCTGCAAATATCCATAGAGCTTCTTGCTTATGTCTCTGTTCAAATGTCACCTTTTACAAAATAAGCCAGATACCATATGATTTCACTCGTGGAAGATAAACAAATAACGTGGGTAAAAAGAACAGATTAGTGGTTACCAGAGGGGAAGGAGGTCCCGGTAGGGGGAGAGGAAAGGGGTGAAAGGGCACATATATATGGTGACGGATAAAAACTAGACTATTAGTGGTGGGCACAATGCAGTCTACACAGAAGCTGATATATAATAATGTACACCTAAAATTATACAATCTTATAAGCCAATATGACCTCAATAAAATAATTGTTTTTTTAAAAGTTGCCTTTTAAAAGAAGCCTTCTCTGATCACTTTGTATAAAGAACATGTTCCTACCCCACCCTATCACTCTCTATACCCCACCCTTGTTTTTTTTATTTTTTTAACACCAAACTCCATGTGACATTTTGTCACATCCACTAGAATACAAGCTATATGAGAGCAGAGGCTTTGTTCGTTGTTTTATCCCTCATGTCTAGAAGAGGGCCTGGCCTATGATAGGTATTCCATACATATCTGTTAAATGAAAAATTAAAGAATAGTTACACACAACTGCATAGTATTGATAGGTTTACCTTCCAGAAAAGAGAGAAGCCAAATCCTTCTCATATCAAAACCAAGAACTGTCAAGGAAAGGAAAAATAATCAAATAAATCATAAAAGGGAAGAGGCTTTTGCTGTAAAAAGGCAGCAAGGAATAGTTAAAAATAGTATAAAAATTGCTTTTAGAAACAGTGATGGGGTAGTGAAGTGCCAGTGTTGATTAAGACGAGAAGTGACAGTACAGAAGAAAACTATCAAGTTGGAATAGTTCTGTAGTCTGGGAGACAGTCAGTCAAGAGGCAGTATTTTCGCATTGCTTTACAGTTTTGGATCTGTAAGTGTAAACCTTTACAGTCTATTTCTCTACTCCAAAATACTTTGCTTACATTTTTAAGTAACTCTCACTACATAATGAATGCCTGGCTGTGAATGTAGATCATCCCATTGGTTCATCCTAGATTTTAACAGCTGAAACAGTATTAGTTACAAGTTTGAAGCCTTCTATCAGAGAATATTTTATTACCAGCTTAAAATTAACCAAAGAAGATACAGTTCTCTTTTTTCCTTTCTGTTCCTTATAAGATGATAACATGCAACTGGTTAAATGTACCAATACATTTTTAGTTTCTGAAGGCTTTGGCAGATTGAAAATCCTCTTATTGAAATAGCTATGTGGATTTTAGGTTAAGGTGACTGATTTTTGCTGTCTCTTGAAACTCCACTAAAATTATGATAAAGAAATTTTTTGAAGCACGAACATAGAAAAGATGGACATAACATAGAGGAAAGAAACAATAGCAACAACATTTTAAAAGCTAGAAGGTAGATGGAGAAGTGATAGTGGACTTAGTACACCCAGAAAAGCTAAATCATTATTAGTTGGCAATGGGGAAATGAAAACCAACCTGATTTATACCACAGAATCCTCAAAAGTCTCAGGCATTGGCAGTGCCAGGTATCTCCGGAGGAGGGAGGGTATTATGTAAATGAAAAGGCCTGTCTGAAGAGCTGCTCTGAATCCCATCTCCTGCTCTATGCCACTTGTGACTGCCCCATTCCTACCCTGGCAGTTGACTGAAAGTTTATTCTCTGGAGAGGGAAATAGAAATATCTCTGGGCTGGGGACACGGACATGGATACTGTACCAGAAATGGGTATTGAGTGACTGCTTTCTGAGTGATGAATGGAGAGTTCCCCAGCGCTCTCTTTGCATTTGGCTTTCAGAAGGCTAGCACGGAAACCTTCCCCTTCGGGCAGTCTTCTCTGAGGAATCTTACCAAGCAAAAGGAAAGACCCAAAGGTAGTGACATCAGGGATTCCACCTAGATCACTGTACAGGGAAGTTCAAAAACGAGAAGCCCATCTATATGCTCAAAGCTTTCAGATAGCTTTTTAGTCCCTTAGTCTGACTAAGACAGATTATCTCTGGATCACCAGACATTGAAGGGAAAGTCTCTGATGTCAATGACAGAGCCCAAAACAAATAGATGAGAGGGGGGCGGCAACTAGGAATAAACAAACACAATGCAAGGAGAGGAGAGACCCCTCCCTCCAAAAAAGTATCAATTTCTTCAGAGATAATAGGAGGTTTTCTATCCGTGAAACAAGAACAGATGCTTTATAAGGAACATTCCAGTAACAAAAAAAGTTAAATGTTAATATTTACAGTACACTGGAAATTATATCCTTTGCAGTTATTTAAACTTAACTTTGAAAAGTCTAGTTCTTCCTCCTCTGTCCTCCACCATCATTTCACAAAGGACAGAACAAGCTAGACCGAGCTGACCAATAAGTCAATAGACTATTTAAATAGCCATTTAATAATGTACTTTTGCAAAACCCTCATTTCAAAATAGTCTACCCCCTAAATATTTTCCAGATACTGTTACAAGTCACCTTTTCTGACTACTTCGCAAAATTTACTCTAAAGTCACAGGGTATAAGCAGAAGAAGCGCATACTAGCTCATTATATAAAGTCCTGGGGTTGCAGTCATTCATAAGATAAAACCTTTAGTAATTAGGAAAGTTGAATCATTCACATGTGTCACCTTTATTGGATTACAGAAGATAAGCAGATGGTGGATGGGTGACATTTTTCCTGTGTGGTTCTGCCTCCTTTCCTCAGTAGTAAATCATTTCCGATTTCTAGGTTTACCTGAAGAGAGCAGAGCTATTTTAATGGTAGCTAATTATAGACTTACTCTTTGGAATCGGAGTTTGTGTAGTATCTTCATCATCTTCTCACCTAACAGTCATTGATTCAGCCTACGGGCCAAGATATTTAAGAATGTTTTTACTAAAGAAATTTCATGAATGGTCAATCCATCATGCCATTTCTTTGTAGAACTTTTAATTTCAGTATAATATTTATGGTATAATTTTTAATTTAGCTTTATTAGAAAATTTCCTGGATGTTAAATCAAAGAGGCACGTAGAGAAAGTTGTCTGTTGTTAGGCTCACACAGAAGTGTTATATTCTGAATGTAGGATGCTTAAAAATGATTTGCAGATAAGTCCTCACAATTTACTTTTTTTTTAAAGGTGAGTATTCTTCCTTTACTCATAATTAAAGCTATTTAAAAGATAGATTAATTGAAGCTGAAAAGATGGTGAAAGTCTATTAACGATTGAAAATAATTCTCATTGATCAAAGGATAGGTATATGATTTTCTAGTAGATGAAGACAATAATAGTAAGGAGGATGCTGATAATCAGAAAAATGAAAACCAAAACAAAGAAATACTATTTTTCGCCCACTAGAATTGTCAAAATGCCTAAATTCTGACAGGATCAAGTGTTGGTAAAGATTAGGGGAATTGCTTACTAAGACACTCCTGATGCAACCAACCACCCTGGGGCATTTTAGAAGTATCTGTTCAAATGGAAAATGCCTGGCAGACTCCCCAAGAAACACCAGCTTTTGTTCCAAGAGATGTGTACAGGAAGAGATGTATTACAGGAAAAGATGTAAGAGTGAAAAATTGGAAACATAAATGTCTATCAGTAGGGAAGTGGATAAATAAAATATTGGCATGTGTTTGCCACGGAATAGTGTACAGCAGAAATGAAGTATATATGTATCAACATCAGCTTTAGAATATAATGTCAAGTAAGAAAAGCAAGCTGCAGCATGAGACCACTTAAAATTTAAAAACAAAACATTTTTTATATTTGCGTTTAAGTCATGTATATATGTATGTAAAAGTATTAAACTGTGGTTTAGAAGGCACCAAGCTCAGTAGCGTTGTCTCCAGGAATGGCTAAAAGTGGTCCGGATGGGGACAGCTATCAGGGAGATATGGGTTTTAACTAACCCTAGGACTTTGGCTCCAGAGTACATTCTCATTGTTTCTGTCTTTTAATAAAAAAGATTCTAGAGTTATATCTTACTTTCATATACTTTTTACAAGTATAAACTTTGAAAAAAGACAAGAGACAAATGTGTAAAAATTTTAGCAAGATTGATTATGGTGAGAATATGAGTGATTTCTACATTAGCCTTTGTTCTTTCAGTTTTTTCTAATTTCAGAACAAAAGTTATTATAGAAATACATAATCATTTTATAAAATTTAGAAAATGTAAACATAAGTAAGCACCAGTACTCCACCAGGAGACAATTACCATTAATATTTTAGGTAGGTCAAATAATTTGCCCTAGGACTTTGACTCCAAAATACATTCCCTTAACCTTTACACCATGCAACTTCCTCAACTTAACAATCCTTTCAGCACCTCAAGTGGGCCCTTAATGTCATAGAGCAATCATATGTTCAGTTCCCTAGTTCATTCATTCTTCCTCTCTCCTAGACTCTGTCATACCTCCACTATCCTCAAACCTCCAACACTCCTTCTCCAAGAACAGTCAAGTGATGACTTTGCTTGCTATTTCATTAAAAAAATAAGAAGCACCCGCCACAACATCTATCCACCTACTTACATTCGTGCTCAGTTTTTCTGCCTTATCACTAAGAGTAAAAGCTAACCCTTCCCTTTTAAGCACTAGATCCCATCCCCTTTCTCCTTATTCACTGACATCTTTTGAGTAAATCTCCCTTGTTCATCATCAGGTTTTCCTTTTCTGCTGGATTTTCTCCCGTTTTAAAACATCTTGCTTATAATGCACATTTGGCAAAATGTTGACAATTGCTGATTCTTGGTGGAGAGTGTGGGGAGTTTATTGTACTCTTCTTTTAACTTTTCTCTGTGCTTAAAAATGTTCATAATAACAAAGTTCTAGAGGTCCCTCCCTTATTCCCTCTTGGCTCGCAAGCTATCACATCATTCCCCTTCTTTCCTTTATAGTAAAACTTGTCAAAGAGTTGCTGGTACTCACTCTCTAATTTTCTCTCCTCTCCTTTTATTTTGGACCCCACTCCAATCAGGCTTTTGCCCCTGGAGACTCCACTGATGTCTCTCTTAATAAGATAGTTACCATGTTGCTAGATCCAGAGGTTAAATTCCCAGTTCTCAATCTATTTGACATATCAGAAGGCAGTTAATCTCAGCCTTCTTCGTGAAACCCGTTCTTAATCCCTTCCTATTCAGAATGTGGTCTGAGTAGCATCTGTACCATCTTGGAGTCTTTTAGAAATGCTGAATTTTAGGTACTACCCCAGATCTACTGAATTGGAGTCTACATTTTAACAAGATCCCTAAATGATTCCTATGCATATTAAAGTTCGAGAAGCGCTTCTTTAAAGCATATTCTCCTGATTTTCCTTCTACTTGCTATTTGCTCCTTCTCAGCTAGCTCTTCCTCCTTAACCTCTCTAATGTTGGAATACTCCTGGGATTTCCATTCCCTTGGCAATCTTATCCAGTGTCATGGCTTGAAATACCATTTAATTACCATTTCTATGCCAATCTCCAGCCAATTCATTTCTTCTGAATTCCAGGCTGTCATATCCAACTGTCTGTTCAACATCTCCATTTGACTGTCTAATGGATGTCTCAAATTCAATATGTCTAATACTGAGGTCCTGATCTTTTTCCTCAGACCTGTTCTTCCTACATTATTTTTGTCTCAGTAACTGGCAACTCTGTTCTTTCAGCTGCTTGTGTCTAACATTTTTTAGTTATCTTTGAGTCCTCTCTCTTTCTCACACCACACAACCAATCTTTATCAACTCCTGTTGGTTTTACAACTTCTCTTCACCTATTCTGACATCATACTGATTCAAGGTCCCATTATCTCTTACCTGGATTAGTGCCCTGCTTTTACCCTTACCTACCTTCAATTTATTCTCAACGCAGCAGCCAGAGTGGTCCTTTTAAGACTTAGGACAGATTATGATACTCCTCTGCTCCTCCAGTGTCTGCACATTTTCACTTAGAAAGAAAACGAAGTCCTTACAATAGGCCTTTCTCAACGTGACCACCATCACAACTCTCCTTCCCCCCACCGCCTTTTCTATTACCTCTCTCATTTACTCTCTCCTCCCTCTTGTTCCCTCTGTTCCAAGCCACAGTTTGCCTTCTTGCCATTCTTAGAACTTAGGAAACACATGCCTGCCTTAGGGCTTTGCCCTTGCTAGTCTCTCTGCCTGCTGTGTTCTCATCCTGTATCTGCATCACTCCTTCCCCTTTAAGTCTTTACTCAAAAGGTCCTTTGAAAAGAGGCCTTCTCTGGCTTAAAATTACAACCCCTGCAACTCAGCATTTCCTGTCCCCCACTTATAGAATACCATATATTCTACTGATATGTCATTTATTTTCTATCTTCTATACTAAAAGGGAAGCACCTTGTAGGTAGGAATTTTCTGCTTTATCTCCAAGACTTAGAACAGTTGTTGCTTAGCAAAAGGTGGGCTTTCAGTAAACATGTTAAATTAACGAAAGAAAAAACCTGTAAAGGTGAACATTATCATCTCCATTTTACAGGTTAGGAATCCAAAACTTAGAGAGATTATGCAATGTACCCAAGGTCATATGGCTAGTAAGTAACATAGTTGGAATTCAAACCCAGATCTGTGTGCTCAAAACACATGCCCTTTCCACTGTGCCTCTGCATGTCTTTTAAGTCCTTTGGGTTCTGCTTTTTGCATCAGCATAAGTGGAATTATTGCCTTTTTGCTTGCCTTATAAAGAATCATGAAGGTTATGAAAGTAAATGATGTAAAAATATCCTGAAAACTTTAAAATGCTATCCATGTACAAGAGAGTGATGGTAATTGTATGTTTTCTTATACAAGTTTTATAGTTTTTGCTTTAGTTTTTAAGTCTTCAATCCACTTTCACTTGATAAGAGTTGAAGATTTTTTCCCCCATGTGAATATCCAGTTATTCCAGCAGTATTTTTTGAAATGACTATCCTTCCCCAATTGAGTTACCTTGCTCTTATAAATAAACCAATATCACACTTCTGATTTTATGTGTTTGGGCTTGTGAACGTTTGAAATGAACTTAAAAAGAATAGCATGGTTTTTTCTATCAATACCTTGATATTCCATGTTTATGATACATTCTCATTTATTCTCTTCAGGCCAGTGTTCTACTTACAAACTATGATGGAGTATTTTCCAGAGTGGGGTTATACCCTCTCTAATTCAGGTTCCAGCTAGGAAACAAAAAAGACATAGAAATACATTCATGGACTAGAAAACTCAATGTTGTTAAGATGTCACTTCTTCCCAAATTGATCTGTTGATTCAGTGCAATTCCAATCAAAATCTCAACAGGCTTTTTTGTAGAAATTGACAAGTTAATGCTAAAAAGTATATGGAAATGCAATAGGTAGAATAGCCAAGATAATTTTGGAAAAGAAGAACAAAGTTGAAGGACTTCTAGTGTGAGATTTCAGAACTTTCTATAAAGCCATAGCAGTTGAGACAGTGTGATATTGACATATGGATAGACATATAAATCAACAAAATAGAATAGAAAGCATGGGAATATATCCATATGTCTATATCATATATCCATGGTCACTTGGTTTTATTTTATTTTATTTTGTTTTTGACCAAGATGCCAAGGCAATTCATGGGGAAAGGACAGTTTTTTCATAAATGTTGCTGAAACAGCTGGATATCAAATAGAATAAATAAATAAACCATTAACCTTTACCTGACACAAGCCGTAAATATTAACTCAAAATGTATCAAAGACCTAAGACAAAAGCTGGAAATCTGAAACTTCTAGAAGAAATATAGGAGAAAATTTTTGTAGCCTAAAGATGGACAAAGATTTCTTAGGACACAAAAAGTAAGGACTACAAAATAAAAAATTTATAAATTGGACTTCATCAAAACGCAAAACTTTTGCTTTTTGAAAGACATTGTTAAGAAAATGAAAAGACAAGCCACAGACTTGAAGAAAATGTTTGCAGGATACATTATCTGATAACAGATCTGTATCCAAATCATATAAAGAACTCTTAAAACTCAGTAGTAAGACAAACTACCTAGTGAAAAAATGGGCAAAATATTAGAGTACTTTGTGAGCTGACCTGGTGACTTAGTGGTTAAGTTTGCGCACTGTGCTTCGGCAGCCCAGTGTTCACCCATTTGGATCCCAGGGGTGGACCTACACACCACTCATCAAGCCATGCTGTGGTGGCATCCCATATACAAAATAGAGGAAGCTTGGCACAGATGTTAACTCTGCAGCAATCTTCCTTAAGCAAAAAGAGGAAGATTGGCAACAGATGTTAGCTCAGGGTCAGTCTTCCTTACCAAGAAAAAAAATTAAAATACTTTGTTAAAGAAAATATAAGAATGGCAAATAAGCACATGCAAAGATGTCCAACATCATTAGACATTAGGGAAAGGCAAATTAAAACTACAAGACACCACTATACGTGTACTAGAATGCTGTTAATCAAAATCAGCAATACCAAGTATTGGCAAGGATGCAGAGCAACTAGAACTCTTAATACATTGCTGGTAAGGCTCTTCAATGATACAACCACTTTGGCAGTTTCTTTTAAAGTTAAAATTACCATATGAACAATTATAATCTTACCTCCTTACCCAAAAAGAAATGAAAGTGTAAATCAACAACAAAGACTTGTACATGAATGTTTATAGTATCTTTTTCATAATTGCCCAAAACCAGGAATAACCCAAATGTCCGACAGGTAAATGGGTAAGTTGTGATACATCCATGCGCTGTAATACTGCATGCAACCAGTGTGTGAATCTCAGAATTGGTATGCTGAGGAAAAGAAGCCACATGATTTTGTTTATATGAAATTCTAGAAAAGGCAAAACTAATGTCTAGTGACAGAAATCATTATCAATGATTGCTTGAGGCGGGCTGGCCCTGTGGCCAAGTGGTTAAGTTCGTGTGCTCCGATTCAGTGGCCCAGGGTTCACCAGTTTGGATCCTGGGCATGGACCTACGCACCGCTCATCAAGGCATGCTGTGGCAGTATCCCACACAGAAGAACTAGAATGGCTTACAACGAGGATATACAGCTATGTACTGGGGCTTTGGGGAGAAAAACAAAAGGAGGAAGATTGGCGATAGATGTTAGCTTAGGGCTGATATTCCTCACCAAAAAACATACCTTAAAAAAAAAATGATTGCCTGAGCATGAGGAAGTGGGGTGTTATTAATTGCAGAAACGTATGAAGAAACTTTTGGGGGTGATAGATGTTCTTCACCTTGACTGTAGCTGGTCATTACACAAGCGTATATATTTGTCAAAACTTGTTAAAATGTACATAAAAATTGGGTGCATTTTGTGTTGTATACAAGTTCTACCTCAATAAACTTGAGTTTTTAAAAGTGAGAGAGACTGAAAAATTGAAGTAAAAATAGAATTTAAGCCACTATACAGAACTGAAAAATTTGTGAACTCCGCTTATTAGGGATTTTAATTATTTTAAAGTGATAAATGACTAGTGACTACACAGGAGTAGCACAATGTCATTCCTTTCAATCTTGCTCACTTTCCACATTATGATTCTGAGGGGGAATGGAGGGCATCAAAGTGGAAGGGAGACTAATTTGAAACCATTTTGGATAAAATCACATCATGTCACCACCATCATACCAGTCCAGTCAACTGCTCAATTCTCTACAGGTGTGTGCTCTTTTGCTGCCTTTTTTATAGAGATGTTACAGAAAGAGAATTATTAAATGAGATAAAAGTTAGGAAAGAAGTTTGTAAACAGTAAAGATTTATAGAGGGATAAGGTGGTGTTATTTCAGGTTGCAGCTCTATGCACACAACTTTGGCCTATAACAGATTTATGCTATCCAACTTCTACTAGTGTTCTATCACTAGCTCAGCAATTATATTTATATCTTGTTAGTTATCTTATACTTTCCTGGTCAGAAATTTTCTCACCTCAACCCCCCAGTTACATTTCTATCTACCTTATTTTTGCTGTATTTCTTTGTATCTTATTTGTGAAAAGATTGACACCATCCTTCAAAAACATCTTTATCTACCCTTCTTGTAACTTCATCATGCCTCCATATTTTCATATGTACCACCATTTTGTTGTTGTTTTTAATTTCAAAGGAGACAGAACCTCTTTTCAAAGACCAGCGTCTCTTCTGTGCACTAAATATCAGATCCTGACTGAAGCACCGAGCTCCCCCACCACCATCACCGTTTATCCCCCTTCCTTTCTAATGGAGATAAGGTCTCCTCATTTTGGAAAAACTTTTGATTGAGACCCATTTTTCTCCATCTGTTTTTACCTATGTCACTGCAGAGCTTTTTAAGCAGAAAAGGCCTTAGAACTAACATCACATTTTCTTTCAATGGAAGAGTGACAACGTGATGTAGTAGAACAACAGTGGGCCTAGAAAGCCATGACAGCAAGGTAATTTTAGATTGTGGTGATGCTGTGAAGGAAACAAACAGTGTGACGTTACGAGCGTAATTGGAGAAAGGGTTACTTTGTATGAACAGTAACTTGAAATCAGAGTTTTGTCTGAGAAAGGAAGTTTCCAAATCTTGATCTCTGCGAGAATGAGGAAGTTTAAATGAATATGAAAAAGCATCTTAAGTATTTGAAAATCTTCCATTTTCGACAGTGTTCATTACATAATTTTGATTATACCGTTTGGATTTTGAAATCTCATTTTAAGGCAAAATTTATTTCCTAATGGTCATTGCCAAATTTCAGAAGTCTCATATATTGCTTCTCTCCAGTATTAAGTGAAGAAAAGTAACCTTGACAAGGACATTATATGTATCTCATTGTGGTTGGTCTGTATTGAATACTTACCACATGCGAGGCACCATACTAGGCACTGGGACTAAACAGAAATAAACTAGACACAGCCCTTTCCCTCAATGAACTCAACTAACGCAGTCTTTAGGAATAACATAGGTGGTTTAAACTTATCATTGACTTTAAAATAGATTCACTCTGGCCATTATAGAGGAAGTTGGTTCCTCACTAGTTTTAAGAAGGTATTTTAAGACTATGTACTACTACTTTCAAAAATGGCTTTATCAGTCAAACTTCCATATTCTACTGGAGTTTACATTCTAAATAGAAAGTGAACATAGGCGTATGAGAAAATATATGAAAAAAATACATGGACCAGCTGTACAATAATTGGTGAAAGATCACTTTCAGTTGAGTTAGTCATGGGAAAGCTTCACTCACAAGTTAGTCTTAAAGGATAGGTATGAATAGGTGGAGAATGGAATGAAAGCTAATTGGGGGGATAGGGGTAGGGGGGAGCATTGATTATAAAGGTGGAATTAAATATCAAGGTATATTTAAAGGACGTGGATAAATAGGCTTGACTGGAGTGAAAGGTTTGTATTGGTAAATAGTAAAAGATAAAGCAAAGTCTTTTAATAGAAAATAAGGTTTTGGCTGTATCACAATAATAATATGTTCCTGTAATTCTAAATTCATTTACAGTCTATTTGAATATTTCTTATGTAAACGGGTTATCACAATGTTATAGTTTACAGACGTATCGTGACTTTAAATGTCTTTATTTACACCCCTAAATATGTTCTATAGATTTTGAGGCCAGAGTCTTCAGTCCTACTCAGGTTAAAATGATGTTTTGTTTTTCAGTTACTTACACGCCAAGTCAATCATCCACAGAGACCTCAAGAGTAATAGTATCCTTCCTGAAATTTGTCCGCGAAGTTTGAAAACATCCTGACTTTTTCTTCATTTTTGTCTTCACTCTATGTAAAAACAGTTTTCATGCTAAGTTCAATATACTGTAAAGAGAATTAATAAATGGGTTTGCATGAGAGTGTACTAGAGCAAGGTGCTATGACCTGCCTTTGGTTTCTGAGTGATTGAGCATTACAAAAAAATCCATCAAGTCTTTATGATAGTAGGACTCTTTGATTGCTTGCTACATTCTATCAGCGCCATAAAATGGATAGTTTTGTAGCTATCTGCTGGTTTGTTTCAGTGCTCTGACCTTGCTCAGCAGTATTTGAGATATAACTGAAGGCTCTAAGTTACGTAAAAGTGAGATGAGAAAAGCATCATCTTTCCTCTTCCATAAATCCAGATTAAGGTCCTGTCTGCCAGCCGTCTTCATTCCAGTGAAGAGCCTTTAGGGCTTTCCCGGTAGTGCCAAAAGAATATTTGGGTCTGTATTACTCAAGTCTAAATAAACTTAACTTAGGAAAGCATCTCACCTCATCCTACCACATTTCAAGCCCCCAAAATCTTGTAAGCAAGTCATAGAGGCCAAAAAGAACTAGTTATTTTTTAAAGCATATTTGTTAACTTTAAGAGGAAATATGAAGCACTTTAAGAGGAAATGAGACGTACTATACTTTTTTAAAGAATGTGATATAGAATTATAGAAATTAGATCTCTTGTCTAAAATTTTCATAATGCTTGCTCTGATAAGAAAATGAGATCTATTGTTTTCCTTTACTTATTACACCTCAGATATTTTTCTTCATGAAGACCTCACAGTAAAAATAGGTGATTTTGGTCTAGCCACAGTGAAATCTCGATGGAGTGGGTCCCATCAGTTTGAACAGTTGTCTGGATCCATTTTGTGGATGGTAAGAATTGAGGCTGTTTCTCTATTAAGTGAATTTTTGGACCCTGAGATGCTGCTGAGTTACTAGAAAGTCACTAAAGGTTTCAACTATAGTATTTTCATAGTCCCCAATATTCACAAAAGTCAATGTTGGTCTTATCTTTTATGTAAATAGGTTTTAACTTCTTTCTTTATCTTTAAAAAGAATATTATGAGACCAGTTTCAGGATATTTCATAGAAAAAATATGTATTTTATAAACACTTTAAATTTTATTCAGGATTGTCTCTTTAAAATATTTTGCATTCAAAATGTTCTGTGTACCCTGTTTAAAAAAAAAGTATGCGATTTAAACAGGTGTGATCTGCAGCCATTGTTAAGGTCTTGCTTAGAGAACTACTCCTGTTAAAAGAAAGACTGTTTCACAATCTTATTTAAGCTCAAATTGGAAAGTTACTTCCTTTAGACTAGAAAGAACCATATAATTATGGGGCAGCTGGGAGAGGAAAGACCAAAAAAAACACCAGTAGATTTTTAACACTGTCAGCCTAGTGCTGTCCTGCATAGCTCACTCTTTCTCTTTCTTTATTCCTGTTTCTGCTTTGTGGAAAAGAAGAAAGAGAAGTTGGATGGAAGAAGGGAACTTCTTTGCAGTTACTTTCAGCAGACTGAAAAGGGCAGTCATAGGAATTGTTCTCTAAGCTAGCAGTTCTCAAAAGGGTCCCTGAGACCCTTTCACAGGCCCCCAAGGTCATCCCTGTGTGAGACCAGCATTTTCTTCATATTCTTCAACCAGAAGAACACATCACAACAGATTGAATGCAGAAGCAAATATGTGACTCCAGCTGGCTGCTGTTAAACCAGACAGTCAAAAAGAATTGCTTTACTGTTCTTACTAAACATTTTTTTTGTTTTGAAAATGTAGTTACTTTATATTAAAAATGGGTCATCTGTGTTAACATCTAATGGTTGTTTTCTTATTTAAATGAATTAATAAATATTTTAACAGTTTCTTAGTTAAGTTTTAATGTGATAAATATCCACAGATACAATCCACATAAACAAAAGCTCCTTGGGGTCCTCAGTAATTTCCAAGACTGGAGGAGTCATGAGACCAAAAAGTTTGAGAACCACTGTTTAGAAGTTGAATACAGGGTGACCCAGAACTGTTAGTGCAATTGTAAGCTATAGTTAACTGAACCTGCACTAGGACTTTGAAACAGCTTGCTGAAAGGAGAAAAGCTGCAAGGGCTTTCAAAGCCACGTTGGCCTAACTTCCCTGAACTCTGTAGCAGTCCCCAAGAGGGGAATTCCAGGAGCTAAGTTCACACACTCCACTTTGGCAGCCCCGGGGTTTGCAGGTTTGGATCCTGGGTGCAGACCTAACCCTGCTTGTCAAGCCATGCTGTGGCAGGCATCCCACATAAATTAGAGGAAGATTGGTATAGACATTAGCTCAACGATAATCTTCCTTGAGCAAAACGAGGAAGATTGGAAACAGATGTTAGCTCAGGGCCAATCTTCTTCACCAAAAAAAAAAAAGAGATTCCAAGGTAGGATTCTGAATTGACCAAGATAAGCCTAGGGTTAGATTCAGCTATGATTTCTTGTAATAATAACTGGAATTAGGGCAAGTGGCAAGGTGGAGGGAGGGCATTGGACTTAGTGTAGGAGAGTTGTGCTCCAGTGCTATGTTTGACTCTTAACCTCCTCCAAGTCTCTCCATCTTTAACATTGGGTTGGATTAGTGGATTTCCACCACCTTTTCTATTTCTAAGAGTCAGTAATTAGAGTTAGCTAGATTTTTTTTCTTTAATATATGTTTAACTGTTTTAATAAATAATTATAAACAAGAGTCTAATTAATAATTATAATCTGGATCTTAAGCACCTTTAAGGCACACCTTTTAACAAAGATGACAGTGTATCCCAAGAAGAGGAGGAAAAGCAGATTTTAAGTAGTGAAATTACAACACCTAAAGTTATAAAGAAAACAATTAATACATGTTTCAAAGGTGTATTATTTTAAATAGTGTGGGACAGTTAGGCTCAGTCAGGTCTCCAGGTTTGTCCTTTTTCAAAAACTTTATACAGTTAGTCAATTATAATACCTGAAGTTTTATATTTTCTTCTAATTTCTTTTTTTTTTGATACCTGAGTAGATGAGTTCATCCTTTATTCCACCAAGCTGAGCTTTAAGGCAAGAGATTGGCAATAGTACGCTTAATTGTTGAATAAATCCTTGTGTGTTGATAGTGCCTTCAGAAACAAATATGGAACATCCAGAGACTAGGAGAGAAGAGTGTTGTCAGAACCAGGGTTATATAAGTCTCTGAATTATTTACAATAGTCTGCTCAACCTTGTTTTATTTATATCTTAGAGGAGAAAGAAACCTTTGTGAAAAGTTTTACAAGTTAAATCCCTAAGTTTATTGAGTATCAAGCATGCATTTCCTGTAAATAGATGACACACAGCTTTTTATCAAGCCATCTACCAACAAGAGTGAGGTAAAACTAAATTTTAAAAAGACAGTTCTTCAACTGATTTATTGCTCTGTCCCTCACAAAAATTGTGTCCTGGCTTTGAAAATTATGTCTGTATAACCGGTCTCTCAATATTCTGGTTTGTTCATTACATCACAGTTCTGTGTGTGTTTTTTTGTCCTGTATTACTGAAAGCAGTTATCAATAAAATGTATGAAAAAGCAAGTAGATACACCCTTTTCCTTCATCTCCCATCCTTTGACTCTCATCAGGTTCTCCCACACATCTTCCCTCAGTGGTTCTTAACCATGATTGGACATTAAAACCATCTGGGGAACTTTAAAAGCTAGCAATGCTTGGATCCCATCCCCAGATTCTGATGTTATATTATCGGGCTGGAATGTAGTCTGGACATTGAGGTTAAAGGCTGCACAGGTGATTCTGCCTGCCATGTGAGAGAGTCTCACCTGCCTTACCTTGCCAATAACAGAAATCTTGTTCCAGGTCTTTCAGCCATTTTTTATGAAGTTAGTCCTGATTTTGGTATCAAATTAGTGTTTTCACAACATTTTTATTAGTACCCTGCAATTCCTCTAATCCCTTGCAAATGGAACAATAGAGAAGATTCAAGGAAGGTCAAAGAACTGTTTTAAGCTAGTATTTAACCAACCATTTATTGCATTTCATGTAAACAGCCAATAAGAAATCTAGTGGTAGAATACAGTGACTGAAATGTGTAAAAATGTAGCAAATATGACCAGGTCTGTATCTTTGCTTAAGAAGCAGCAACCAAAAGATTCCTTATACCATCTTATAAATCTACCTGCTGCCTGTTGCTTTTGTTAATGGCATGATTATATTGCTTTTGGAGGTAAGAAAGGGATTTGCATTTATCAGTCTTGAAATTTTACCATTGTTGTCTAAGATGCCCTGAGATGAGGAGAATCATTTGTATCAATGGGAAAACTTAAATTCTAAGGCGCTTACATAGTGGTTGTGCTACTCCGAGACATCTTATAACCACAGGTCTGGTATTTCTTTGCTGAATCAGAAGTGGAAAGTGGGAACTGATTTCTTTATAGGGTAAGTCATGGGAAGAATTCAAATGACAATGAGAGCATTTTGTGCAGGAAGACGATGGCTGATAAAATTTATAAAATCTTAGTAAAGTATGTGGAATCTCAGCTAATTGCCTCTTTCAGAATTTATGGAGCGTCTTTTTTTCTTTATCTTTCTTAATCAGTTTTATTTCTTTGACCATTAATAAGAGAATTGATTACATATTAGATGGGTTATTAATGGATAAAAGCATTGTTCTGGGAATTATAATAGTTTCGTTTTCAGTCTTTATTCAGTTAAAGTGAAGAATAAACAAGAATATGTATTTTTTTATGTTCTCACAGGCACCAGAAGTAATCAGAATGCAAGATAAAAACCCGTATAGCTTTCAATCAGATGTATATGCCTTTGGGATTGTTCTGTATGAATTGATGACTGGACAGTTACCTTATTCAAACATCAACAACAGGGACCAGGTAAATATTTACCATCTCTTGGGATTTATTTTACTGTTTGTATAAAGGCTCCAATTCATTGTAGAAAAGAAGTTTTGAGTCCTAGGTAAGCATGAGGAATAGATCTCTTGATCTTTGTTACCAGTTTTAGAAACTTTTTGTATACTTTTGGCAGTAATAGCGGCATGTAAGGCCTTTCCTTGAGATAGCATTCTTAAATGTTGGAAAAGAGTGAAATTTCTGATCTTCTGACTAGAAACTAGAGGTACCACAATGGATATACCTCATGATTCTTGACCAGCACAGTTAGAAGAATGAGCTCTGCTACCACAGTATCTGGGCTTTATACCTCTTACTCTGTTACAGATTGTGCTTTCTGAGCAGTTACTCAGCTATGAACTTCTTTATATCAAATTCTTTTAAAATTATTAAAGTTGCTCCATATTTTTTTAATTTTTAAAACTAGATAGATGGAAGGACTGTTAGATCATGCTTTCATTTTTCTATAATGAGAACTCTAGTAAGAGGGAATTTTTTACTTCTCTCTTCCTAAGTTCCTGTTCTCTGTCCCTTACCTTCCAAAAAGTGCCAACGTAGCCTCGTGCAGCTCTTTTCCTTTTCTGTCCCTGCCACGTTAAATTCACCTAGGCTTTTAACACTGGCCCAGAAAAATGAATTGTCCTTACTGAAATTACCTTGTGTCCCTCAACATTTAAAAAGAGTACAAGAGTGTGTGTGTGTGTCTGTGTGTGTCTGTGTGTGTGTGTGTGTCTGTGTGTCTGTGTGTGTGTGTCTGTGTGTGTCTGTGTGTGTGTGTCTGTGTGTGTGTGTGTCTGTGTGTGTGTGTGTGTGTGTGTGTGTCTGTGTGTGTCTGTGTGTGTCTGTGTGTCTGTGTGTGTGTGTCTGTGTGTGTGTGTGTCTGTGTGTGTGTGTGTGTCTGTGTGTGTGTGTGTCTGTGTGTGTGTGTGTGTCTGTGTGTGTCTGTGTGTGTGTGTGTCTGTGTGTGTGTGTCTGTGTGTGTGTGTGTGTGTCTGTCTGTGTGTGTCTGTGTGTGTGTGTGTGTGTCTGTGTGTGTGTGTGTGTGTCTGTGTGTGTGTGTGTGTCTGTGTGTGTGTGTGTCTGTGTGTGTGTGTGTGTGTCTGTGTGTGTGTGTGTGTGTGTGTGTATAGAGAGGGAGAGATTGCAGCAGTTCCTCTGTTAATATATTAGAAAACGATAGTTGACCATATAAACTGTGATTAAATAATACTTATCCTTTATACTGTGGTTTGTATCAGAATTGTCTGGGTAATTTGATAAAAAACAGAAATGCTGGAGCAGATTCTGATTCAGTGTGGGGGGAGTCCAAGTACCTAGATTTTTTGTAAGTTTCCCAGATGATTCTGATACATACCAAAGTTGCGAATCACCAATATAAAGAATAAAAAAAAGTGTGAGTGTGAATGTTTTATGTGTTTCATCATAACCTCCCAATCTAATGAAATGATAGTTTTGGGGTATAAATATGTTACTTAATTTATTATGTGTGTGCTTTGGTTAACAGTTCAAATCTCAATCTTTTTGGTGATAGCTCTGAGTAGCTTTCTCACTAAGAACTTCAACTAACGTGATATCAAAGACATAATCTAAGTTGCCATTCCTTTTTATGTACTTATTGAATCACTATATGGCCCCCACACAAACAGAGGTCTTGATTGTCTATTTCAAGAATTTTAAAAAATGACTGTTTCTACCCAAGTCAACACAAATTAGTTTTTTAGTTGCTATTTGGTCTTTTAACTACTTCACAGCTTTAGAATGTTGAATCTTAGCTTTGAGTGTTAAAAAAAAAATCTCTGGCTTGGCTTCTGATGATCTGATATTTTAAGCCTGCGTGAAACTTAGATTCAGGATGGACCAAAATGCTAGCTAAAGAACGTAATTGAAACATTGTACTTACTGTACTTGTGACACATTCTATCTAGATCAGTGAGATGATTGACTTGATGATGGCAGTTTAAGTAGCAAGATTGTGTCTCATTTGTAAGCTTCATGTGCTCTGCCTTTTATTAACTCAACCATACAGTGTAATACCCTGTGCCATGTTCACTTTTCATATTCATGTTATTTTTCTAGAGAAATTACAAGAGAATTTTAGTTTAGTTTTAGTTGATTTATCATAGAGATTACAAATAATAATTTATGAACCTAAGATCTGGATGAAATCCATTTGTCAGTGAATAAGTTTATTTTAATAAAATAATAAAATTATATTATGGAAACAAGTATTATCATCTCCAAAATATGGATAAAAGCATCCCAGAGTTCTACACTCATCCACTTCTTGGCATTTTAGGTGCTTTGTCCTCCATGGGAGTATAATAAATGATGTGGCAAGGGCTTACTCTCCATGAGAGAAGTAAGTGAGTGACCAACAGAAGGGTAAGGCCTTTACTAGTTAACACTTTCTGGTAGTATAGCTAGAGCCTTCTGGAATTTGCCAGTGTGAAACCAACTGAAATATTTGATGAAGAAAAAAGGAGATAAAAGAATGATATGCTCTTCACATTACCTTCATTCTACTTCATTATATTCTAGTCTGCTTTCTTCAAATAGCACTTTCCATGGAACTCCCTCTTTTGAATCGATAACGAGTTATCTGCAGTGAAGTAACCCCAAATATTGCTGCATCCATCCCCTTGATTTGATTTTTCTTACTCTCATACTTTCATCTCCATGGCTCTCAGATTGGACTTCTGCTTAAAAATCTGGGAATATTCTTCTTTTTCATGGGAGGTGGGACAACTCCTTTTTTACTGTGTAATACAGGAATCATTCGCCTGCTCTCTCGCCCCCATAGTCTGAGGTGGCAGGTTTTGCCTGTCAATTCAAAGCAAGACTCTGGTAAAGCAGTGTAATGGAATGGCAGACCTTGGACTCACGCCCTGCATGACCTGGTTGCTTTGCTTCTCTAGGGATCTTATTTTTCAATTATAAAACAAGAGATTGGACTAAAGAATTTCTTCTAATTATGAAGATCAGATTCTTTCCTAAAGCAAGTCTCTTTGCTCCTTGAGGGGTGACCATCCGTATGTTACTTTGCAGAGTAGCATGCCTTTTTACTTTGCTTCTCCTAGAGCTGAAAGTCTGAGAAGTTGATTTGTCATTTTTTCCCTTCTGTATCATTCCATTTTGCAGTCTAATCACCCTTTCCTTCCTTATTTCAGTGCAGCTTCTCTACTAAATTGGGATTAATAATGTGCTCATTTAAGCTAGGTATATTGACTCTCTACCCTCTTGGCTTTCTTTTCTTAGAGCAGAAGTGCTGTGTCATCTTAGAAGAAAATAATAGATAATGTTTGTCTGTTATTTCTATTCTAGTTATTATTGCTGTATAACAAACCACCCAAAACATAGTGGCTTAACCAAATTATGAATCTGCAATTTGGGCTATTCTTTGTGAGGAAGGTTTATCTCTATTTCACATGGTATTGGTTGGGGTAGATTCACTGGGTATTAAAGGATGTACTTCCAAAATGGCTCATTCACATACTTGACAAGGTGGTGCTGGCTGTCAGCTGGGAGCTCAGTCAGGACCACGGACCAGGAGCCTTAATTCTTCTCCATGTGGGCCTTTCTGTGAGGACTTCTTCACAGGAAGCTTGGACTTTCTCACAGCATGACGGCTGAGTTGTAAGCACAGATCTCAAGACAGGAAATGATGAGTACCAGTGTCTTATCAACACTCAAATTATTGTATTTCAATTAAAAAATTTTCAGTACCTATTATATGCAAAGCACTATGGGATATAGAGGGTACAAAGATGAATGAAACACCCGCTGTGCTGTCAGTGGAGTCTGCAGTTGTGCTGAGGCAGTGCAGAGGGTGATGTGGAAGATGAGCAGATGTTGGCTCCGGCAGTACACAGGAGTGAGTGAAGGGCTGGGGATGCCACAAGTGCTGAGTATAGACTGAGAATGCAAATCACCAGTCCCAGAATTTCAAACCAAGCTGCTGATTTTGTAGTATATATACCACTGGAGTCTTCTATCCATGAATTCCATCCAGGAAAGGCTTTCCCTTTAAGTTTAAGTAATTGCAAAGTGTAACTTCCAGTGTATTATATTAACATTTCAAAATAAAGCCATTATATCCTACTTTTAAATGTACCCAACAAAATCTAAAAGTCATACTGATTTGATACCTCCCATCACTTGTTTGAAAAATACAAAAGCTCTTCATTAATTTTTGAAAGTTTTTACATGGCTCTTTTTTCTGTTTAAACTATTTATGTTCTACTTCTCCCAGAGAATTTTTTCCCAATGTAACTGTTTTTATGCTTTAAAGCCTTTTGTTGATCATTCAAGTCACATCTCTGCAACAAAAAAATGTGTTCAGATTTAAAATTTGAAATAATTTTCCTGTGACTTTAGGCTCAATGTTAATTTTTTAAATTCTGAATTATGCTGTCGCTAATAATTATTAATATATAACTGATTAAAAAATAAGTTTTGATATATAGAAACATAGAAGGTAAAATTTTATTGGAAATGTCTATATCTTAATGAACGTGAGGCTTTTCTTTTTAATTCGTTCATATATTTGTGGATAAATATGACTTGCTAGAATGAGCTAGGACTTGGCATCAGTCCTTTTCCTTATTTTATTTTTAAAGAAGTAAGTGCTGAGAAATATTGTTCAAATAAATAAGAAAATGGGAAAGTCAGGAGTTTCGTTGTAACTGTATGCAGAGTTCAGTGGTCCCCAAGACCACCCTCAGGTTCAGTAATTCCTCACGTCTCACCGAACTCACTGAAAGTTGTTAATACTCACAGTTAAGGTTTATTGCAACAAAAGGATAGAAATTAACATCAGCCAAGGGAAGAGGCACATAGAGCAGATTCCAGGAGAGTTCCACGTGCAGAGGTTCCAGTTTTCCTCTCCCCATGGAATTCTGGACAGCACTGAATTCTCCTGGCAGCAGTGTGTGACCACATGCATGAAGCATTGCCAATCAGGGAAATTCACTTGAGCCTCAGAGTCCAGAGTTATTGCAGTGCAGTCATATAGATATGGTTGTTTACCTCTGTGGCTGACCTTAGTTTTCACCCCTCCAGAGGTCTGGCTGATACCACATGACTCAAAGCCCCCTCCATAAATCACATTGATAGCATAGACTATCTGGCGTGGCCCAAGGCCCCCAGGTAGACAAAGACACTGTTATCAGGCAGGACATTTCAAAAGTTTAAATTACCTCCCAGGAGCCAAAGGCAAAGGCCAGCCCTCTCTTTGGGCAAGATTAATTCTTTACCATATACTATATCACTTACTTATTTGAACTCATTTCTGTAACATACCAAAACTTACGTAATAACTTGTCATTAAAAATTATTTTAATAATGAACCAACAATTAATTAATTTTACTGAAAGTAAAGAATTGGAAACCAGCTATCTTGCAAAGGGATTTGTTACCTATTCATTAGAACCAAGTTGGACACCAATATTTGGAAGTGTCCCCTTGGTTTCCCAGCAGTTTTATACCCTAGAGTAGTGTGTACTATAGTTAAATCCCACGTGGGTAAAAGGTATGCCTTTTGTAAAGTGAGAGAAGGGCAGTTGTGACAGGGAGATGGGAAAAGAGGATAAGCTTTACATTTCTACTTCAGTCGTGCCTGGGCAAATCAGTTAAACAAGGGCTATTACAGCACCAAATGGGAAATAACTTACACTAAGATATCAAACTTGACTTTTTAAAATTCATCAGCTCTGCCCTCTAACCAGGGGATCTCTTAGTGGCTCTTTCCACTTGAGCCTCTTACCTGTTCCCTCTAAGATCAAAATCCCTCTCTCCTCTGTGAGTCCCAAGACGCTAACATCTGTCTCTGCTCACTCTCAAAAGAACCAAAAATTAGAAAATTAAGAAATTAGAAAAATTGTAAATCTTTCCACCCAAGGAAGACAAGCTTTTTTACTTCATTAAACAAAAGATTTTAGTTCCCAGTGGCTTCACCTTTTTTCTGGAGGAGGCTCTGATTCTCAGACTTAGATAACCAAGTGGTCCATTCGAGTCTCCTCGATGAAAGAGCTTAAAATGCAGATGCCAAAACAGCTGGTAAAAATGTTAACTGTTTTCGTTCCTTTTACATATATGTGAAGGACTTAGCACAATGCCCAATAACAAGGGCTTGATAAATTATTGTTTAAATAGAAAAGAGACACAATACAGTCTGTGATATAGAACGAGTACCCTATTAGTGAGAAAGTAGTCTGGATATGGAGAGACCAGAAGCATGGGGAGCAATTGGACTTTACAGTAGTCCAGGGGTCATGAAGATTTCCGCTTGCAGCCCATTAAGCATTGGTTCCTAGTCTATGATGTACAGGAATCAGAATACTAGCATTGTGTTTTTAAACTTTTTATTGAAGTGTAATGTATAATGTACTACAGAAAAGTACACATCATAGTGCACAGCTTGTTGAATTTTCATATTTATGTATTTTTCAACTTATCTACAAGGTTGTATGATTTGCCTTTTTTTTTCTCCCCAGATAATTTTTATGGTGGGAAGAGGATATCTATCTCCAGATCTCAGTAAGGTACGGAGTAACTGTCCAAAAGCCATGAAGAGATTAATGGCAGAGTGCCTAAAAAAGAAAAGAGACGAGAGACCACTCTTCCCCCAAGTAAGAAAAAGCTTTATGTTACCTAAAAGGATGGACTAATATTCAGATGCAGATTTTTAAACACTTTTTGTAGCACACAGTTGTATTTCATGGATTTGGATTCCATGTGGTTGTGTGCAGACTCCAGATAAGTAGACACATAAAGATGATTTTATAAAGACTGAGTAGTGGCACACCTAGAAACTTACAATCCCGGTACAAAATATTCAGAAAGACTTTTTTTTGTCTAACATTTCTCACACTTTTTGGCCTCAGAACCCTTGTACACATTTAGAAATTGTTGAAGACCCTCCCTCAAAGAGCTTTCGTTTCCGTAAGTAATAATAATTACCATTTTAGAAATTAAAACTGTTTTTAAAATATTTATTTATAAATTTATTTAGACATATAAAACCAGTACATGTTAAATAATGTTTTTGTGGAAAATAATTATATTTTCACAAACAAAAAAATCAGTGAGGGGGCCGGCCCCGTGGCCGAGTGGTTAAGTTGGTGTGCTCTGCTTCGGCGGCCCAGGGTTTCGCCAGTTGAGATCCTGGGCACGGACATGGCACCGCTCATCAAGCCATGCTGAGGCAGCATCCCACATGCCACAACTAGAAGGACTCACAACTAAAAATACACAACTATGTACTGGGGGGCTTTGGGGAGAAAAAGGAAAAATAAAATCTTTAAATTAAAAGAAGTGAGAAGAGAGGCATTGTTTTACATTTTTTGCAAATCTCTGCAAAAAGAAGACAGCTGGATTCTCTTCTCTTGCATTCATTATGTTGCAATACCTTATATCATGTAGCCTCTGAAAACTCCACTTAGACTTGTAAAATAATGACAAGTAAAAGGGAAATAATATCTTAGTGTTATGAAGATAGTTTTGATATTGTAGTATATATCATATCATGTAGATATGTAGATAAAATAGTAGATATTGCAATATAAATTCAGTGTTTTATGATGCTTAGGAAATTTCCTGAAAGCACTGTATAAATGTCTCAGTAAATCAATACCGTTTTCAAGTGGGAAATTCTGACTCCCATAGTTACTTAGCTATCGTAATTATGGGGTTGGTCCTTTGTGAACCCATATGCCTTTGAATACCCAGTCTTCCCCGGGTAACTTAGAAGTCACTGTTATAGGAATGAGTGAATCTTTTATTCCCATCTAAAGAATTAAAGACAGAATTGATGGTTTTAACAAGTCTCTCTGGGGCCGTCTCAGAGCCAGGAGGGGAGGCTAAATGGTTGGGTAGGTAGATGTTTTACATATTGGGATTCTAAGTTACTGTTCCTCTAAGGAAGAGTTTTGGTGGTTTTTTTTTTTTTAACCCAGAAAACCACTGGTTTAAGACTATTAAAGTAAAAGACCAGTATTGTTGACCACTATCAGCAGGTCCCTACACCATGTTCTCTTTTCACATCCCCGGGGCTAGAGTTTCCTATTTCACATGGTTGGTGTACGTTAATAATGCAAATTCTATCTTTGGGCCCACTTTTTAAATGATATTAAAAGGGACAAAATGGTCATACTTCTAAATATAGGTAACATTTCACTCATTGCATGGTGTCAGAAAATGAAGTGCATGTATGAATTTTCTAGGTTATTAAAGGCTACCTCTTTTAAGTATTATTTTTCAGTTTTCATTGTAGGATCTCTTTCACACAATGTACAAATTTCAGATGGCTAAAGATTCATATCTAAAAAAGAAAACTGTAAAATATGAAATCATTTTTATACCTTGAGGTAGGAAAGATTTTCCTAAGTAAGAGACAAAATCTAGAAGTGCTAGAGGTAAAGAATAGCAGACATGGCTACGTTAAAAGTTTTTAGGGCCTGGCCCCATGGCTGAGTGGTTGAGTTCAGGTGCTCCTCTTCAGTAGCGAGGGTTTCACTGGTTCAGATCCTGGGTGCAGACATGGCACCACTCATCAAGCCATGCTGAGGTGGCATCCCACATAGTGCAACCAGAAAGACCTACAACTAGAATATACAACTGTGTGCTGGGGGCTTTGGGGAGAAGAAGAAAAATAAATAAATAAAAAAGAAGATTGGCAACAGATGTTAGCTCAGATGCCAATTTAAAAAAAAAGTTTTTAAACTTCTATATAGTAAAAATAATATTGAAAGATAAACAGAAAAATAATTGTGACGTGTATAACAAAGAGTAAATATGTGTTATACAAAGGACTCCTACAAATCAGTAAATAAGAGATAATCAATAGAAAATGAGCAAAGGATATGAACTGGTGACTCACAATGTAAACACAGATGGTGAATGAACTTAGGAAAGGATGTTAAGAATTCAGTGACATCAGTAGAATGCAAAGTTAACACACCAGTGAAATAACATTTTGGTTTTACCTCTCAGATTGGAAATATCTACCATTGGGAACAATGTTGGAAAGTGAGAAAGATCCTTCCTTGTAAATTTTTTAGCGGTATTGATGGGAAGTGAATTGGTTTGGCCTTTTGAAAGGGCTTGGTAGAATCCGTAAACTTAAAATACATAGACCCTTTGCTCTGGTAATTCCACTCCTAAAAATCTGTGCTATAGAACCTGCTTCCACAAGTATTCAGATATATACAGGAATGTTTATTGTAATTGGAAAAGATAAAGACATAAAGGTCAAGGTATAGAGGAATATAGAGGACGTGGATATCAGTGAGGGAAAACAATGCAAAAAAACGTGTATAGTATGATACTACTTTAAATGGTGGTGAGGGTGGGGAAGGGCTCTGTTTTCATGTCTGCATGTTTATGCATAGGAAAGATCCAGAAGAAAGTATAGACTTGGGACCAGCCAGGTGGCATAGTGGTTAAGTTCAGGTGCTCTGCTTCAGCGGCCCCGGGTTCGCCGCTTCAGATCGCCATTGGGGACCTATGCACTGCTCATCAGGCCATGCTGTGGCAGCATCCCACATATAAAGTAGAGGAAGATTGGCACAGATGTTAGCTCAGGACTAATCTTCCTCAAAAAAAGAAAGAAAGAAAGAAAGTATAGACTCTTTAACAGTGGTTACCCCTGCAAGGTAGGATTTGTACTTTTTGTATTACTTGCATTTTTATTTATATGTTATGCTTGTAATTTTAAAATTTTTGTAACGTTGCTTACTTCTTTGCCTTCTTATACTAATCATTATGCAGATTACAGTTTAACTTAAAAAAGAAATTTTGGTAGCTCAGAAAAATGATAGTAATGGCTGCTAAGCAGGTTTTATTGAGTACTTACTATATGCCAGGCAGTGTGCCAAGCCCTTTACACATATGTCTCATGCTTATGAACATGCTTTATCATACTGTATGCCTTCAAAGGTCATTACTTGTTTCTTTGTACCTTAAAATATGCTAAATTTCTGTGTTTTGTCTGTTGGTATCTATTTGGAGAGTTTTCCTGTCTTCTCCTTCACTCTTGGGTTGTCACTTGTCACTTCTCACTCCTGTGCCACTAGCAGCCTGGGTCACTGGGATCCTACTTTTAATTATGTGTGTGTAAGACATTTCCCATTACTAAGTTTTTTTAAAGAATGAGTTACTCTGATGGCTGTTATGACGTCTTAGAGTGCTTTACTTATTTATGCTCCATCTTCTTCCCAAAAGGGACTTGTTATCTGTGAGAAATGGGTGTATAATTGGTTTAAAATTTTTTATTTACTGTTCCAAGGCTGGCACATTATCTAAAAAAGCTAACTATGGGTTACTTTCCCCATTCAGTTTACAGAGATAAAAGCTGTAGCAGTTTGGTAATTTTCTTTTCTTTTTAAGGAAAAATATCTATTTTTTTAGTATTTTTCCAGGCATTCAGGATAATACTGAAAACAATGTAAGACTTCAGATGCTTTCTTGTAAAGTGTGATGGGATTCTTAAAGATTAACAGAACTTAGATTTTTATTCTTCTTTCTTTTTTCTTTCTTTTCCCTTTTTTCAGATTCTCGCCTCTATTGAGCTGCTGGCCCGCTCATTGCCAAAAATTCACCGCAGTGCATCAGAGCCCTCCTTGAATCGGGCTGGCTTCCAGACAGAGGATTTTAGTCTATATGCTTGTGCTTCTCCGAAAACACCCATCCAGGCAGGGGGATATGGTGCGTTTCCTGTCCACTGAAACAAATTCAGTGAGTGAGAGAGAGAGTATAGGAGGGTAGGGACAAAGGAAAATGAACATATATTTGCTTATATATTTGTTAAATTGAATAGGCTGTTCTTATTTTAAAAAGGTGAACCAAAGAACACGTATGTTTTTAAAGACTGGATATAATTTTTTCCCAAGCTAAAATTCATACTTAGCATTGGATTTTCAACATCCAGGGGTTTTTTTAAATGCACAGTCCTTGCTGAAAATTTTCCGTGCCTCTTCCAGAGGCTTTACTTCCTGTTCCAAGTTTGTTTTGTTTACTTGGTTATTCTACTTATTAAACTTCAATTAAACGTTTCTCACGCACCTTTTGTTATTAGTTACCACACATCCATTCAGGACTCCCCAGACCAGCGCCCCTCCTGAGCGGGTGTTTGTAGGTGGGAGGGTCACAGCAGGTTAGCCTGTGTTAGGTCAGGCATACCAACAGATCTAATTTAGGAAGTTGCTAGAATCGAGTAAGCCTATTTTTATTCTTAATATTTATTATGTAACTATTTATTTCAGTTTGGAAAATAGAGATTTCCTTTATTCCCTTAAAGCAATAGACTAAATTTCTTTTTATAAATTATGGATGCAGGTAACCAAAGATATTGCTGATCAGTGGCATGTTTGACAGGAGTAACATGGTTTAACTTTGGATTTTTATTGGGGAAATGTTATAAACCGGAGTTCCTTTTAGATAATATTTCTTAGAATATCAAGGGTGTCTTAAACATACAGAAGTTGAATTTCCTTACAAATGCGTTGCCTCCTCTACCCCCAAAAAAGCATCACAGAATTCTGTGAGAACTTTTAGGTTTGTTTGTTTTTCTTTTAGATATCTCTGCTTGCCAAACAACCAGGTAATAGATTTTTTAAAAATTACTGTTACTTTAGATTGTGCTTAACTCTCGTGATACCTGTTTTAGCAATCACCTTATCAAACTGCCTCACAAAATTTCTGTGCTCTTTATATTCTTTGCCCAAGAAGATTCTAGTTATTATGAATGAATGCTGTTCTCTTTTTTGCATTCCACAGCATGAAGTATTTGTTGACAGTTTCTAATGCTTACGCTTTCATGTGTTGAAAATGGCTGTAATGTGGCAGTCAGCATATTCTTACTGTGAACCAGAATCGTATTGAGAATCAAAAGTGAAAAGAAGCAACATTGCTCTCATCTTATCTAAGAAATTGCCATCTCCACTTCAGAGTCAGCCTAGGGACCAAAGGCAGCCTCTTAAATAAATCTTCATTTACTCAATTTGGATTTGTGATGATTTTTAAATAGAGCTGGCAGTTCAGGGTTATTCTAGCACACAGATAACATCTGCTTAAATGCCATCCTTCTTTGAGGTCAGTCAAGAAGAAAATTGGGGGACTTTACACTAATGATAATTTAGTTTTTAAATACCAAAAATAAATTTTTGAAATACTTTCTTTATTTGAATAGATTAGATTTCATCCAGGGAAACCACTCAATGATAAGTATGGCATTCCTTTTGCTCCTCATTTGGGTAGCTTAAGATAAGTAATGCCACTTAGGCTTTTAGAAGTTGATCCATAACTTTCAATTTAAGCAAGAGTAGTGAAAAAGAACATTAACTCATATTTTAAAAAATGAGAAAAAGTTGTAAACGTCGCATGTTGGAAAACATCAAAGTGCATGATTTCTAAATCCTCCAGTGACACTAAAGATAGGATTATTAGTAATTATTATGGGGTTTTATTCACAAATTGAATAGCAAGCATGTAGCTAACAAAGTTTTTACAAAATTGACTTGGTCTGTGGAATGCTCAAAAGCTTTGAGCATTTTGAGGCATGGGAGTCAAAGGATCTTTTTATTGATAGAGCTCTTCCTATAATTCCCCAGTATACTTGCTTCACTTTTATCTTCCTTTCCTTGTTCACTCTCTTTTTTTCCCCCCACGCTACCCACACTATCCGCGGCCGGGTCCCCCACCATCTGCTTTTGACTTCTTTCTCTTCTTTCTTTAGAGGGCATTGCTAAGCTCTTAGAACTGCTTAGAAACTCATTATGCTATCCTGTAGACATTGACATGCCTCCAAAGGGTTGCATAGTATTCTCTTTTTTCCAAATTGGGCCCACTGGAAATGTTAGTAGAAGACCATTCAGAATACAGCAGGTGAGATGTTTCCATAACACGGATCTGGAGAAGTAGGAAGCGTTGGAATGATATGTGGTAGTCTCCCTTTCTGTTGTTCTCTGTTTTATATCGAGTTTTAGATATGTTCTCCAAATAAGGGGAAGCATTTTTCTAACCATATGTAGAGTTAATCTCTTTGACTAGGTAATTGAAACAGAAAGGCATTCATCCTCTTGTGACTGACTGCTTCTTTCCTAAAGCCTGAACCCTCAGATATTTTCATTAAGGTTGATTTCCTTTTTTTAGAAAGCAACCTCTTTATAAAATTTGCCTTTTAAAAGTTACTAGTCTATGATGAGGAATGAGATTTGTCTTATTAAGTTTCAGTTGTGTAGGGATCACAGTATTTAATCAGATGCTTCAGGTTTATTTTCAGATATTACAATACTGTACCAGCCATTTAAACACTAAACCAGCAGTTAAAATCATCCCATCTCTAAAATAGTAACTATGTTAACACCTCAGCTTCAAAGGCCTTGCTCTCAAGTGGGTCACTCTCAATTTAAGGAAATGATCTGCCCTTTTTTTCTTTAATATTATGAAATGGGTACTTCATGATTAAAGCATTTTGTCAGTTACAGTCTTATTTGAGTGAAAATTATTGAGCATTTCTGTAGCACTTTTTATTTTACTAAATATTTCATCTCTCCTGTGATCATTTCTCTGAGAATTTAAGAATTCCAGTGTGTCTATGCCAGAATATTCATTGTCCTTTTGAAACTACCTGAAAGGTCACCAAAAAGAAAGAATGGGACTTACTCTGGTTTCAAATGATGCCCCCTACCTCTGAGCGGTGATTGATTTATGTAGAAAATAACATACTAGATTTTTCATAGCATATTTTATCTTTAAGTAATTTTTATCAAATTATGTGTATGACAGCCACTGAAATACCTTCAGTTCTGGAATAAAGGGTAATTATTTTGTAGTATCTTAAAACTAGTTAATAAAGTCCTTAGCTTTAAAATAAACAAACCATGATATTTGAGGTGTCTGAAATCACAGGGTCTTCCCAAGTGTTCTCTGCCCTATTCCTAAACAAAGTCAAATGGAAAATAGAGCTTAGGTTTTTCTCAACCAGAAAGGAGGTAAAAAAAAAATGTTTCATTTTGGCCCCTGATTCTTCATAATATCATTATGAATATCATTAAATTTCATAATAATTTAAATTAATATGCCAAGATTTTCAAAAAGTCATAGAATATCTGGATGTTTTACTTCAAGTAACTTCACACAGCAGAGTTGACTGTTCTCTTAAATAAGATAGGGTAGAATGTAGGATAATATAGATTTCCAGATAGCAAGAAGGAATAAGCAAGGAAAGATTTTTTCCCCCCAAAAACAGATTCATCTCCTGTGACCTCTGTTTTTTCCTTAAATTTCTCCATGATTTCAGGGACATATGTAGAGTTTTGTTTTATTGATGTCTAAACTGAGTTCTTTTTGTCTTTTTTTTCTTGGACCTGAAGTCCAGTTATGAACAGAACTGCATTCTGTTAGGGACGGTAGGCTCTGGTAGGACCGTCTTAGTGTTTGCTCTGCCGGTGTTTGATGTGGAGTTTGTTGGTAAGATTTTGTGCTTTCGGGGGTAGTTTTGTGTGTTTTTATTTTTAAGGCTAATATTTAAGTTTGTAGGGTAGAACACTTCAACAAAATGGAGTGTCTGATTGTAATAATGAATAGGAAACATCTGAAGATTTTTTGATGCAGTATATAAGATTTGGCATAGAGTTTATCATTTTCTGATATTCTGTCACTTAAAGGATGAATTCCAGCCCTTGTTTTTAACGATTTCTGTTAAGTAAATCCTATTTTTACACTGGCTTCCTTTAATTAGATTTAGATTCTGCTAGATACAGTGACTACTCATAAGAATGTTAAAAATTGCTTTAAAGAAATGTATTAAAAAAATAGCAGCCTTAAAACCATAATGTACTGAAACCATAAGCAAAGGTAGTGAGAATGTTTATATATTTCTAGAGTCTCTGTTAACATAATATTCTCCTGTGGTTATGCTCTAAATATTTTACTCTCCAAGGTCTTAGCAATTTGGTTATTTTTTTCATCAGTGCCTAACTCCCCAGTCCTTTTAACGTTCAATATGAGATAATAATTCTTTTATCCTTCCTTGATCTTTTGACTCACAATCCCTTGGTTAATTGCTTTGTTAAAAGGAATCTGTAGATGGGAAGAGACAGTATCAGTATCAGCAGTCCAATTAGTAGTTGTATTCAGAATGGGAAAACAAATTATTAATTATTGAAAACTGTTTAGGGGCTTATTAATTGTTAAGACCCTGGACTTTTGGAATCAGCACCTTACTTTGCCTTCCAACTCTGCCATTTTCTAGATGTGGGATCTCAGGCAAGTTACTTAACCACTCTAAATCCCAGCTTGCTCCTTTATGAAATAAAGAGGAATAATAACACCTGCCTCATAGAGTTATTGTGAGGATCAGATGCAAATGTGTATAAAATATTCAGTGAGGCACCTGGTATATAACAGGCACTCAAACAGTTGCTAATATTATCAGCATCCAATCTGAGGGTTCAGTTAGCCTGTCATTAACAATATGTTGTTTTGGGGACATGCCACTGTTCTCTAGTAACCAGTTGGCATCTAATAGCAATCAGAAAATGGATAGGTTATTTCTAAATTAAATAGTGTATTCATTTAAGTGATTACTTGGATTCTCATGAGAAGCTGCTATTACTGAAAAAGGATGTTAAGGCTGACTAAATTCTGCTAGTTGTCAGTTATTAACCAACCCCCAGAAATTAACTATAGTATATATTATAAGAGGAACCGACCTCTAGGTACAAGTAGAAGCTTTGGACAAAATGGTAGGTGAAAAATAATGGCATGAAGTCCCCCATATTCGGTAAGCTAAAGGAGTGTAGTACCTCAAAGGGACTTTGTGGTTTAAAGGATTTCTTATGCTGAGAATAATGTTCAGTGGCATGTGCCTATATGTAATTTTTGGTAGTTTAAAAGGTGAAATGAACTAGAAAATGGAGGGACTGGATTTTCTTTCCTTCTGTCAAATGTGTAATGTGGACAAATCATTTGACCATTTAATTTAATTCTTGGGGGCCAGCCCGGTGGCGTAGCAGTTAAGATCGCATGTTCCGAGTCGGTGGCCTGGGGTTCACTGGTTCGGATGTGGGGTGCAGACATGGCACTGCTTGGCAGGCCATGCTGTGGCAGGCATCCCACATATAAAGTAGAAGGAGATGGGCATGGATGTTAGCTCAGGGCCAGTCTTCCTCAGGAAAAAAGAGGAAGATTGGCAGCAGATGTTAGCTCAGGGCTAATCTTCCTCAAAAAACAAAAAAAAGGATAATTCTTGCTTCTTCCTTCCTAATAGTGGCATTATAGTAATGAAAATGAGTTGATAATTCAGGGGGTGGGGGAGTATTCTACAAATCAGCCTTACTATTTTACAATCTGTTTCTGAGAAATTTTGTTCATTGGAACTGTTTTCAGCTTGATTAGAACCATAGCATGTAAAACCCAAGTGGGAAGGTATCTGCACACTTGACAGTGAGGTTTCAATGAGGCTTTTCTGTGTCTCTAGGTTATTTGAGATAACTTTTTTAAAATTAGCTCTTGTCCTCCCTCTACAGGAGAATTTGCAGCCTTCAAGTAGCCACACCATCATGGCAGCATCTACTCTTATTTCTTAAGTCTTGTGTTCGTACAATTTGTTAACATCAAAACACAGTTCTGTTCCTCAAATCTTTTTTTAAAGATACAAAATTTTCACTGCATAAGCTGGTGTGGAACAGAATGGAATTTCCCATCCAACAAAAGAGGGAAGAATGTTTTAGGAACCAGAATTCTCTGCTGCCAGTGTTTCTTCTTCAACACAAATACCACGTGCATACAAGTCTGCCCACTCCCAGGAAGAGGAGAGACCCTGAGTTCTGACCTTTTGATGGTCAGGCATGATGGAAAGAAACTGCTGCTACAGCTTGGGAGATTTGCTATGGAAAGTCTGCCAGTCAACTTTGCCCTTCTAACCACCAGATCAATATGTGGCTGATCATCTGATGGGGCAGTTGCAATCACCAAGCATCGTTCTCTTTTCTGTTCTGGGATTTTGTTGTGGAGCTCTTTCCCCTAGCCACCACCGGTTAATTTCTGAGGGATGGAACAAAAATGCAGCATGCCCTTTCTGTGTGGTGTATGTTCAGTCCTTGACAAATTTTTATCAAAATGGAGCTGTTTTAATTAAATGGAGGATGAGAGGTGAGGAGGGAGGTACATTTTGATGTAGAGGAAAAGGGAATGCTGCATCTTTTTCCTGACCTACTGGGTTTCTGGCCTTCTGTTTCCTTGCTCACTGAGGGTGTCCGCCTAACCAAGCAGGCTGGAAAGTGCTGGCACACATTGCCTTCTTTTCTCATTGGGTCCAGCAATGAAGACAAGTGTTTGGGATTTTTTTTATTTTTCCTCCACAATGTAGCAAGTTCTCAGGAAAATACAGTTGATATCTTCCTCCTAAGCTCTTCCAGTCACCAAGTACTTAGTGGCTACTTTGTCCAGGGCACAAAATGCCATGGCAGTATCTAGTTAAAAGCCTACAATACTGATAACAGTTTTGAATGTGAGACATTTATGTAATTTAAATGTAAGGTACAAGTTTTAATTTGAGTTTCTTCTATTTTTATTAAAAAAAATAATTTTCAGATTGAATTGAATTGGAATAAAATACTTCCCACCAGAATTATATATCCTGGAAAATTGTATTTTTGTTATATAAGCAACTTTTAAAGAAAGATGATTATCCTTTTCTTTACCTAAATATGGGGAGTCTTAGCATAATGACAAATATTTATAATTTTTAAATTAGTGGTACTTGCTGGATCCACACTAACGTCTTTGCTAATATTTCATTGTTTCTTCCAACTTACTCCTACACTGCATCCTACATCCTCTTTCTAGTCTTTTATCTAAAATATGCAACCTAAAATAAAAATGGTGGTGTCTCCATTCATTCTCCTTCTTCCTTTTTTCCCAAGCCTGGTCTTCAAAAGGTTAGGTAATTTGACAGATGAGTTCCCCAGGCAGAGAACAGGGCAATTTTAGGGGTATTGGGACTGAGGGAGGATGTGTGAAGCCTAATGTCAGTTGTTTTTATAGAAAGAGCTGCTGTGGTATTAAGAAGCTCCTTCTTTATCTTTGCATAAATGGAAAATATAACCGAGTCGTAGCTTCCTTTGGCCTTTACTGAAGGGCGGTATAAATCACCGTAGTAGCAACAAAAGTGACTCTAGATGTATTAATGGCAGATTAATGGTAAATACCTCCCTTATCATGAGTCTAGAATCTCTTATCAGGATTTAAGAATGTAAATCAAATCAAATGTACGTAGTCCAACCAAGCTATGTAGCCAGGGACCTAAAAGAAATTAGACAGGACCTATAAAATAAATCAGGGAATTAGAAATTGTTATTTAAAATGTTCAAATTGTAACTTGCCCCACTACATCTTTCGGCCTACTAAAGCTCACTGCCGTTAGATGATTTTTGCTGAGATAACTGTATTCAGAGGAAGGCCTACTGAAAATTCCGCAGACCTGTAAAAGTGGCCCCACTAAAAGGGAAAATATCCTGAAGTTATGAATGAGTTTCAAAAGCAGTGTATTCTTAAGCCTTACACGAGCAGAGCAATATCTTAAAAAGTTCAAAAGTTACAAAGATGGAAATGATTTGTGGTGATTTGAAGAGCATCTTATATGCAGAATGCTGTCTCTCTTTGAAAAGCAGTATTTTTCTCTTTAAATATGTCCCTATAGATGCTTTCAAACATGATTGTGTTCCCTTTACCAAGATTTCAGGGAGCTGGGCTTGACAGTAGGCATGTCCTGCTGAGCAGGTGGAGCCTGCCAGAGGCCCAGGCACAGGGCCGCCTCAGGCAGCAGGAGCCCGCATGGGAGCTGGTTCTGGAGGAAGCTTAGCATTGGAATTTTCAAAACAAAATTCAAGGTGAAACACCTTTTTCTTCCCTTTCTTTTTAGTTTACTATCTCATTTGAAAAAGGGGAGCAGACGTGATCTCAAATGAAGCTATGCCCAGAAAGCAGGCTCAGGGTATTCTTGAGAGATTTTTGTAGAGCCCTTAAAACATAAAATTTTAAATTTCCCTTTGTTTTTTTCCATCAAATAGTTTTTTCTTTAGTTTACAAATGACATGAAAAAAGGGGTTTTCCTCTGAGTTTTACTTGCTTTATTTTTTGATGCTTAGACTACAGATAGACGTGTTGAGCTCCTAAGAAAATACAAGGAAGAACTCCTTGTTTGTGCAAAGCACTTTATAGGTAATTTGTGTGGATAGAACGCGGCTCCTTCACTGATTATTATCTGTCTTTTCCGTAAAGTGGCTGCAGTGCCTTCTGTAGTGTATTTTATTTTAGGTAAGGAGAGGTGAAGCCTTCTGAAAAATTTGAGAGAAACCATAAAAGATTGTTTTGAAATGTGTAGTATTTCTGATGAACTTTTTCATCCTCGAACTGCAGTCTAGGGTCCAGACTGTTGCCACTGAAATAATATTGACCAAAAAGTAGTTTATAAAAGAGATTTGTGAATAGGAAATCCAACGTGATCATTTGTATTTATGTGCACCTTAAAAGAAGATTCTTTCTAGCTGTCAAATTCTGGTTCCTGAACATCCAGTCCCTGATTGTATTTGAGATCTGGTGGGACATACTGGGGCATCCTAGGAGACAAAATCCCATATAAAGTATATGTGTTCTATTTATGTTGGTATTGGAGAAGAAAGAGCGTTACATAGTTAAAAAAGAAATAATTCAAGACTTCAACACTGTCAACCTGAAACTTTGTAAATATTTCCTAGATTCTCGTTTGGTGCAGTCACAGCTCTTTTATCACATAATGTTACCGTTTGTTCATCAGGCAATGTTTGAACTACCGCACGCCCCTCCTCAGATCTCACCCGCCCCTCCTGTACATCCACCTCTCCAGCCTCATGCAGACCTCATCTAGCTTTAGTTTGAAACACATTGCAGGGTTCAGGTGACTTCTTCAAAAAACTACCTCCTCAGAATGAGGTAATGAATAGTTATTTATTTTAAAATATGAAAAGTCAGGAGCTCTAGAACATGAAGATGATTTAGGATTTTATCTTTTATGTGTACTTGTATTTGAGCACTCTCATTTTGTCCTAAAGGGCATTATATATTTAAGCAGTAATACTGAAAAATGTAGCTCAGAGTATCTGAATGTTGTTGAAAGTGGTGCCAGAATCTATGTAGGGGTACGTTTCAGAATCTTAACCTTAAGTCAGTTGCATGAAATTAAATAGTTACGGTATCACTTCACTAACAGTGATATAATTTTAACTTTCAGTAGGCTTGGCAAGACAGTACATCTTCATAATGAGTTAGCCACAGCTTTGTCACATGCACAGATATTCCTAGAGAGAGACTGCCCAGCCAAGAGGGTAGAATGATTAGCCATTTAGCAAGATTCTCTACTTCCTCCAAGTTGGCATTGTTAGTGCTAGAATATCAGCACCTTGAGACTAGCAGATTCCAACCATTAGGCTATTAAAAAAAAGTGTGTATATATATATATATATATAGCCAGACATGGAAGGTTTACTGTGAGTTTGAACAGCAAATAGCTTACAGATCGTACGATGAAATGGTGTAGGTGGGGCTCTAGAAAAATACCTGGACAATTGCCAAATGATCTTACTGTGCCTTCATGATGCAATAACAAAGCTAAAATTTTAGCAGAAATCAGTGAATTGTGAAGAGAGCAGCCACTCTGGTCTAACTCAGCTGTGTTAATATTTTTTAGAGTGCAATTTAGACTGCAAAGATAAATGCACTAAAGAGTTTATAGCCAAAATCACATTTAAAAAAATGAGAAAACACAGGTAAATTTTCAGTGAACAAAATTATTTTTTTAAAGCACATAATCCCTAGTATAGTCAGATATATTTATCACGTAGAGCAAATAGGTTGAAATTATAGTTAAGTGACATTTCTAGAGAAACTTTTTCTACTCCCATAGGTTCTTCAAAGCATGGAACTTTTATATAACAGAAATGTTTGACATTTTAAGAAATTGCTGTAGTTTAGGGTTGAAGCAATGTATGCTGGGCAGCAATCGTATGTTAGTGAGAAGCGGGAAATTAAAATATAGGACAGAATTTGATTTATCAGTTTCCAGAGTACTGCTGCCAACCTAGACACTGATTTTTCAGTTTGAAAATGTAAACTTGCCTCCCAGGACTTGTTTGCAAATTAAGCGAGACTGTGTTGCTAATGCTGTTCTGGGTGCTATGGGGGCCAGGTGTGGTCTCTGGGGGCTTTTTCATGGGGCATTGGAATAGTTAGTGACCTGGCCAGTGGGTGTAAACTGGACACACTCCATGGTGTGTGCTTCTTGTATCTTGTTTCGTTCCTTGCCACCCCCAGGGAAGGCAATATACTGTCTTGAGCAGGTTCTCTACATGTTTTACTAAGGTGTGTGACGAATGCCGTACGTTGAGCACCCAAGGAGTGCAGTCGCATCTCTGCCTGATCTGTACATTAGCCACAGAAAAATGAAGTGGCCAGTGTATTCATATTCCATGTTGCTAGCTCTGATAGCATTGAAAATACTGGTAAGATTTTTGTTATATCCGTACACTAGACAGTAAGCTTTGTTTTGTTGTTTTCAGGTAACCTACTTTCACTTCCATTTGGGCAAAGACATTTAAATTGAAATTCAGTCTTAAGTTTTGTCAGGTGTGGGAAGAGTAACAGTTTCTATCAGGTATTTTTAAGGTAGAAGAGGACAGAAACTTAGGTCCTAAAATCTTAAATTAAGGTAACAGTGCTTTATTTAAAAATGCATAGGGACAGTTAGTCCCCACCTCAAACAAGTGATTAAGTACATCTTTTATTTCAACATCCACAACTTAGGCTGTTAATTTAGTAGTATTAATTACTAAATCAGTTTCATTAAAATGTTCAATTTTATTTAGCTGTTTGACTAATTACAATGATATAACCAGTTGTGCCTGAGGACACAGCTAGTGTTTCTGGATTTTTTTAAAGAATTCTACAGATTGAAGTACTCTTTGAAAACAAAGAAGTAAAAGCTGTTTATTTGTGTTAGTATCAAAAAAATTTTTGTGCAAACCATCTGCTTCTCCTGGCAGGCTGAGTACATTGTCCAGCATCTATGAGTGGCTGGTTCTGGTATCTATGTAGGGAATCGGGCATAAAATTCACCTAAGAGATGCGGCAGAAGGGTTCTGTTTACAGGGGTGGAGACGGGGCGGGGGGGGGGGGGGCGGTTATGAGTAAGTTGCTTAGTACCAGTTTTGTTTTGAAAATTATTGTGTTGCATTTGTGCGTTAAGCCTTTTTTAACTCACCGTGTGTTTTGGTGGAGTACGAGTTACATAGGAGGAAACTTCAGACTAACATAAGCAACAAAGCTCACAGACCAGGCACAAACGTAGAGAAAATGGACCAAATGGGCTGGGGGAGGGTGTGGGGCTAAGTCTGAGGGTAGGGAAAAATTGTTGTGAAGGTGGGAAATAAACTATAATTACCTGAAATAAAATGTAAGAGTGCAATAACTGTGCTTTTTATTCTAAGCTGTGAACGGTTTTTTAAAAAAAAAACATTCCTTCCTAATACATTTGTGTATGTTCTATAGCTGATTAAAACCAGCTTTGTAAACATATAATGCCTTTTTAGTCATGTTAATTACCAACATAAGTGGCTAACCTTTATGTCTTCTCTTCATGTTCTGTTAGTTTACATACAGGGCTGTGTGTGTGTGCTGTACCCTTTCCCCTCCTTCATTGGAAGATGCATTCATTGGGTCCTCTTGTGTTTCCTTTGGCCGTGTCATAGGTTATAGTCTAGGTTTGGCCTTCAAGATATCGCCTGATTTGAAGGACTCTATCACAGTGATGTATTTTTGTGGTAATCTCATTTGTTGGTTGTACACTCTGACCTTTTCCTCACTCAGCAATTGCTTCTCCTAAAATATGAGTGTACAACCGATCAGGGGATTGAATTGGACCGTTCATCGACATGTCCTTTTGAATTCTGATATTCAGTAGTTATGATTGCTCTTTGGTTTAGACCAAGAAAAAGGAAATCAACACCCTTTTCATTTACTTCTTGGTTTGAGGACAATTCTTCTATAAGGGAGAGTAAAGGGAAATCCATCATGTTTTAACTGCAGTGAATTAATGGCCCCTAGTTTGCCACTCCAACCTTATGGCAATTCACATACACATTCCTCTCCTCTCTCGCTCTCGCTGCCAAAGGTTCGGGTTTAATTCACTTCAGTTCCACTCAAGCATTGAAAAGGTTCTCATGGAGTCTGGGGTTTGCCCAGTGAAAAGATGGGGACTTTTTAATTGTCCACAGACCTCTACTATACCTGCTTTGGTAAAATTACAATGGAGTAACTATTTTTAAAGCTTATTTTTCAATTCATAAAAAAAAGATTTATTTTCAGTCAAATGGAGGATGTTTCCCTCTTGTCCCTTAATCCTCAATGTTTGCTTGAATCTTTTTTTCTTAATTCTTCCCCATACCCACTTCTTGATACTTTGATTCTCTTTCCTGCTCAGGTCCCTTCATTTGTACTTTGGAGTTTTTCTCATGTAAATTTGTACAATGGAAAATATTGTTCAGTTTGGATAGAAAGCATGGAGAATTAAAAAGATAGCTGAAATTCAGATTGAAGAAATTTATTTCTGTGTAAAGTTATTTAAAAACTCTGTATTATATAAAAGGCAAAAAAGTTCTATGTACTTGATGTGAATATGCGAATACTGCTATAATAAAGATTGACTGCATGGAGAAGTCTTTATCAAGATTATTTTTGCAGCATTATCACATTGAGTAACGGAAGTCGTCAGGGTTTTAACAGTTCTTCCAGACAGGGGAGGGACTGAGAAGTGTATGTTTCGTTTCATGCATAATGTAGATTACTGCTTGGTGGGTGGAAGTTACATGAGAAATATTTTTAAAATAAGTTGTCAGGATGAATGCCTGGTACATTGTCCCAGCTACCCTGCCGTGTGCTGACACTCTTTTGTCTGGTGTTGGTGATGACCCTCGGGTATTTTATGATGCTGTGACCTGACTGCTCCCCTCCAATGGCTCAATTAAGTGTTTGCTGTAATCGAGTCATTTAAGGAGTTGTCTGTCTGGAGGAGTTCCCCTTAAAATTGTATCTTTCAATCTTTTTTGACACAACTTCCAATAATACACATTCTGTAGGAACTCAGAATGTACAACAAACATATATTTGAAACTATGCACTCACATTTTATGCTTCATTTTTGAAAAATGCTGGCTACCCCAATGAGTTCATTTTGTGCATTTAATTTCATGACCTAAAGTTTGAAAGACACCTAAACTATCTTTAGACTATGTCAAATTACTGGGCAAAATTCCCAAAAGAGAAATAAACCATTTTAAAACTTCACTTGGAAACCCTCTGTCTGAGAATATGAAGGAACAGAAAAGTCTTCAAGATGGTTCATAGATGAGGAATCTGGTTTCTGGTCTTCATGCCCCTCCAACTAATCATAAAATGCTGTCAAGATTTAAGTATTTTCTCTGAACTCAAGTTTTCTTATCTGAAAAATGTATAATTCTATAATATTTATGTTATAGAAATTCATTTTCTAAATAACCTTCATACATGATTACAACAGAGTAATTGTGGCCTTATTTTTTAAGAATGTATTCTTCTATAAAAAATTTTTCTTAAAATTTAGCCCAGAATTATGAATGCTTTCATTATTGTGATGAAATTCTATTACAAAGAACCCTACCACACTAACTTTTCTGAAATTTTCTCAGGGGCTGTGATCATCGGCCCTACTGCCTGGGTTATTTAGTTCTCCTAGTCTCATAAAATGTTAGAGCAAAAAGTTCTTAAAGATCATCTGGTCCAACGCCCCTCATAATCAGTTACTGAATATAAAGCCCCAAGGATGACTTGCCTAGGTTCACGTAGCCAGGTCTCTGGTTTCCAAGATCAGTACTACACATTTCATATATATATATATAAAATTTTGTTGTGGTTGTGACGACTGTAATGAAACTTGGATAGAAATGGGTGTTGATTCCATCACAGTGAGTTTGTAGCTAGACATGGATTGTGCCAGGCATACTCCACTTGCCCCTGCTGTCTTTGCCACGAGCAAGGCACTGCTCGTGTAGGTGACAAAAGGCAAAGGCCCAGCTGCTGAGGCAGGTCAGCACCAGCTCAGGCAGCTTCCATTTCCTCCACTGCACACTGTCCCCGTTGACACTCCTGATGAGATGGCGGCAGCAGGCAATTGGGTTGACCTCTTTTACAGAATAGTTCTAGGGGCAAGTGGAACCAAGATGACTTCTGTACCTTCCAGTAACATGCAGACAACAGGTGTTCCTTATACAGGACCTTCCCTGTCTCGTAACTTCACTAGATAATCAATTGTGTTATTTACACTCAAGGTTCCATAAGAAACTTACTAAAGTTACAAATTTGTGTGTTAAAATTTGACACTTGATCTTCTCTGTTGCCATCAATAATTCTTTCACCACCTACCTTTCCATTTATGAAGATACATCTCTCCATCTACCAGGCCACACCCTAAAACTTACTTTGAATGTACTTTTAGCTACTGATCAGGGACAAAGAGGCATCCTAAATGTCTATCTTGTTTTAGGCGGAGGGGACAGGTGGGCACTGCATCTGCTGGAATGTTGTTTACAGCTTAGTCTATCTCCATATGGAGGCTTTTCTATAAAAATCAAACTGGGATCGAAGGGTCACTAGAAATTTAGCTTAGACCCAGTGGTCTAGAAATAACAGTTGGTTCCATTTAGAGTATTTCCTTCACACCAGACATAGTTCTGAGGGCTTTCCATGCTGACCCATTTAATCTATTTAATCCATTGTATAAATGAGGAAATGGAGGCACAGATCAAAAAGGTACTCTGCCCAAACTTACAGCAAGTAAATGGGAGAGCTCTAAGTCAGCTCCAGCAAGTCTGACTCCAGAGCCTAAGTTCTTTAAGCACTGTGGCCGTTTTTCAAACGGCAGGTTGAGACCCATTAGTGGGTAGTAAAATCAGTCTCAACCAACCATTATTTTTTATGTAGAATAAAAGAGAAAATAGTGTGCATCACAGGTAAGTAGTTTCATAAAACTTGGACTATTTATATGTGTACACAAGCATATTTACATTCTAGGTCACAATGTAAAATTCTTAATAAGTCATGATCAAAAAGGTGTAGACCATGCTGTGCCGACTCAGATAATCTGGCCTGACCTAGAGCCAGCCAGCCAGGATCCGAACCTCAGCTCTCACCAGCTGTATGAGCTTGCACAAGTTACCTAACCTGTATATAGCTGAACTTCCTCATCTGTAAAATGGAAAGAATGTGAGAATTTAATAAATTAACACATATAAAGTGTTTACCACAGTGCCTGGCCCATAGTAAGTCTTTTTTTTTTTTTTTTTGAGGATTAGCCCTGAGCTAACTGCTGCCAATCCTCCTCTTTTTGCTAAGGAAGGCTGGCCCTGAGCTAACATCCATGCCCATCTTCCTCTACTTTATATGTGGGACGCCTGCCACAGCATGGCTTGCCATGTGGTGCCATGTGCGCACCCAGGATCGGAACTGGAGAACCCTGGGCCACCAAAGCAGAACATGCGCACTTAACTGCTGCACCACCAGGCCAGCCCCTCCCATAGTAAGTCTTAAGTTTTCACTATTTAACCATATATAGCCATCAATCAAATATACTTAACATCTCTTTGGCACCCTCTCCCACGTTAAGTATTTCTCCACGAGCTACATAGCAGAGAGGAAGCCCATTCCTTTGAGAGAAGGCTAGGGACAATTTCTGCATCAGCTCAAATTGGTTTCACAGCCCAAGTATGGAAAAGAAAGAGGATCCAGTATGTGGAAGTCACACTGGCTGAGCTTAGAAGACTGCTGTTTTTAAGGTTATCTTTTAATTCAAGTCAAGCAACTCTGATTGATTTCTAAGAAAAAGAGCTAACGGGATTGTCCTGTTTGAGTTCACTGTTATAGATAGTATTCTTTCCTTAAAAACTTTATGATATGGGGGGGCGAGGGTGGAGAGAACAACAAAACTGAGACCCAAGAAGTACAAAGAGATCTGACGGTCTTTTAAAACAAAGTGTTTATCAGCTGAGACAGATCATTCTTACACAAGGGAGTAAACACGAAACCAAGGGCAGTGTCTCCAGCACCCCCTGCAGGTCAGGACTGCTGGAGCTGGCTGTGGGGCAGGGTGAAACTCTTCCACCCGCTTCAGCTTTAGCTGCCATTTTGCTAGCTCTGACAACTGAGAACTAAAGGGAGGGGAAACCTAAGGACTGGGAACTGGCATCAGAGAACCCCCTGCTTAGAGTCTGCCAGGGGCTTCTCAGTGCGTTTAACAGAAAATCTAAACCTGTAACCATGACCTATTAACCTCATAGGCCCACCCTCTCCTCACCTGCCAGAACCCCACTGGACTTTCTGTGACCTTGGTCCCACCCTAGACCTTGGTTCTCCGGTTCCTGGTCCCTGGAGCACTCTTCCCTCAGACCCTCCCACAGCTGCTTCCTCCTCCTGGTTCAGGTTTCAGCTCAAATGCCTTCCGCGCCCACTCAGAAGATCAGCACCCACCCATCATGTTATTTCCTTCACAGCACTTAGTAAACCTCATGTAGTTATTTACTTATTGCCTGTCTTCCCTTCCTAAAATCCAAGTTCTCTCTAAAGAGTCTTATCTGTCTTGTTTAGCATTGTATTCTCAAGGCTTAGGTGGTCAAAAGCCTATATTAAAATATGAATAGTTATGCTTCTGGGCAAGTCATTAAGCCACTCTATACTGCAGATTTTCATCTGTGGATAGAGGAAAATTCTGTTCTACCTATTCTCAGAATTGTGATGCTGCAAAAGTTGGAAAGTACTTTGAAACAAATTTTAGAAAAAGTGGAATATCCTATTTCACCCTTGTCTCCCATTCCTCTGGCCCTGAGAATTTCTAGTTAGAAGTGTGTTCTAAACGAGTTCCACGAATGGATGCTCAACACAATGCCCAGCCCACAAGAGATACGTAAACACAGTAAACGGACTGTGCTGACCTCTAACCTCTGTATACTCAGGGCAAGAAGATACCAGTAGAGAAATGGCAAGAGTTTTCACATTAACTGTCAACATATGTATGACTAAGACATTAGCTAAGGAGGCAGAGTGTATGACACTGTAGTAAGTGTGGGGTCAGACTTAATGTCACCACTCATCAGTGTGTGATGCTAAGCAAGTTACTGCATCTCCCTGAGCCTGGATGTCCTCACTGATGCATGGAGCTAACACCTATCTGTGCCATGGAGTACGCAAGAGGATCCACTGACAGGGCCTGTAAGCAATTATCACAGCAGTTGGCAGCACAGGAAATGAGGGGGGCTGTCATTATTAGAAAACATCCATAATTCAGTTCCTCATTCTTGACCAAAACACTTTAATTTACAACTTTAATGTACAATATGAAGTCTGTAATTTCTTGAAATTCTCACCTGGCCCCTGCAGAGAAACAAAAGTGGAAAGCTTTAAGTACTTTTATTTTCAATAATTCAAATCCACAATTCATGTTCATTCAATTATTCAGGCATTTGCTGAGCACCAATCATGTAAATAGCCATGTGACAGAGGAGAGAAGCAATATTACCTTGCTCTCTCAAAGGGTTTACAGTCCAGTCACTACAACAAGATGTTAATAATTGTGTGTGGGAATACTGGGAAATCTCTAAGACGACGGGAAGAGGTTAGTGCTAGCAGACAGGTCAACACAGAGAAGCAGGAGGCCTGGTAAAGACTGGGACCTCTCACTGTCCACAGCAAAGCTAGACACAAAAGCTGTAAAACAGCTTAACTGCCTGCCCTTTGCTGACACTTTTTCCCCATCCCCTCTTCCCTACATACTCAAAATCTACTGTAATTTTCATGACAATAAGCTGCTTCCAATTAAAATTATAATGGCAATATTAACAGCATGATTTAATGGGAACAACTATCATTTAAGGCTCCCTATCCTTTAAAACAATTTCCAAATGACAGCAATTATTAAATTGCAATGATTAATTTAAGAACATGTTCAATGAGAATGTCTTAACCCCTGTGGGGCCTGTGGGAAAGGGACTCCTCCTAGTACCTTCCTTTTGAAAGAAGAAAAACTCTGACTTCCTGATCTGGAAAATGAAAGGGCCATAACCCTTTACTGTTTAAAGAGTTAATTTCCTGCAACTTCATATCATAACATTCCCATATGCTGGAAGTTTCCATTTAAACGCTGAAGGTAGAACACCGTATTCTTACAACTATAAGCTCCACACCTGTCTAGTCCACCCCTGTGATCCCTGTGCAGAGTTTGGTCTTTGATCAATAGATGGATAAATGGGACCCTAAATTATAACATAACTTAGGAAAAAAGAATTTTTTAAAACATACAATGAAAAAGAAGATGAGACCAAAAGTGGAGGGGGAGGGAGAAAGACAGCAAATGTGAAAATACTCAAGGCAGAAATTAAGACACATCAGATATAGTTAATTGTTCTTCAGGCTGTTAGAAAATGCACTGTTTCTTAGAGACCATCATAGGTGCAAAGTCAAAACATGTTTATCGACAAAAGGTAAATGTAACTTTAAAAAATTAGGAATTGGGGCCAACCCACTTGGAAAGAGCTGAGTCTGCACTTTCAGTCTTCATCATCAGGAAGGATGCCTAATTCCTCATCCGTCCACTGAGAAGGATCTGGATATGGAAAGTGACCCTGGCGACAACCATTAAAAAAAGTCAAGATCTATACTCCATACAGCTAATTAAATTTAAAAAGAACTTGGAAGGAAAAAAATGTGATGAGGCTGTCACATACACGGCCCTTGACATACACAGAACAAATTCTACTACTTTAACTCTTTGATGGTCCAGCTGTTCTTCAATCTGTTAACATAGGCTGTGGCCTCAACGTGAAAAGCCTGCCCATTTTGGAGCTCCCAGCCTGAGCTGGCATTTGAGTACGTGTTTGTGATGGAGGGGAGGGGGAATGGAGGCAACAGATTTCAGATACCCCACATCTCAACAGTGTCGTGACACCCTGGCAAAGCATAACAAATGTCTCACTGTCCTGTCATTCCTGCTGGGAGATCTGGGAGCCTCAGGTGAACTCCCCCCTCTTCAATCCTGATCGAGGCCTCTCTGGCTGCATCATCGCCTCATGCCAAACAGCCGTATCTACTCCTGACAGCTGACCTCCAAGGAGATAGGGGTGTCCCTGTGCTCCCAGCTCAGACACTAAGCAGCTCCTCACTGCGCGACAAGGGCACAGAGAAGTTCCAAGAGAAAATGGGATCTTAATCAACCTGATGCTCCTAAAATTTGTACACTGTTTAAGGTTTTTTTCCTATCCTAAAAACAAAACCAAATTTACTAAACTTCAAAGTATTCTGGATCAACAAGCAGATTTTTAATGGCTTAAAGATGGAATCGCCTAGAGAAGAGGGCCAGTGCAAATGTGATAAAAGCTCCATTGAGGCTAATGACATGTTAGAAAGTCACCAGTAACTAACTTCCCTCCTCAAGACACACTAGCCCACCCCAACCTGGCTGCTTTGGGCCTCTGGACAGGCTAGAGGACATTCATCATTTAAAGGAATTTAAGTGTGAAATTTAACCCACCAATGAACCCCTAGTTCAGAACGTAAAAGAATTAGTTTCCAATCTCCCTTCCAAATATGGCAACCTAACAGAAACCATGAGACACGGACCACCTACATGTACACCTTGAGCAGAAAAGGCCAGCTACAATGCTTCATTAAATAACAGGATTCCTGCATCTATAGAAAGGACAGCGTGGTGAAGGGATGTATCCAGATAGGAAAAGGGTCCACAAACAGAAAAAAGACAAGCTAAGCTATTAACACATCTTCCCTCCCCCCACCCAAAAAAAGGATAAGAATCCCTCTCCTGCACTTACCAGTACAGCGTCTGAGTCGTGCCAAAAGCGCCAGAGAATCCAGAACCACATGGTTGCACTGAAGAACTCGGCCTGGATCACTTGGGATCTGGTCAGCTGGGGAAACTGCCTGTACCGGGGCTGGATGTGCACGTCGCCACCGGCACTACGAGACAAAACAGAGAGGTAAGCGGCTTGCTATATCTTCAGCGTATGAAGTCCTCCAAAACCGAGTAACATCCAGAAACTAAACCTGACATTTCTCATCTCCTCTACGAAATACAGAATGAGAGAGCTCCACAATACCTCAAAATACTCCGTTTTCATAAGCTTGCTTTAAACTTGTGTAGCAGCAAAAACTGGCCTGAATTGACAAAAGGTTAATTATGATTTTCATTTAGTGAATATTCATGTGTTTTACACCATAAATACCAATGTGTTGATGGGGCTTTGGTAAGGGATTGTGAACCTGTAGTAGCAGGTCACCAGCCGACCCAGAAAAACAAATCAGCGAATCAATTTTGTTCTGTTTAGCCTATTTCAAAGGCAAATTATGTCTTCGGTGCTATTACAGTATTTATTAAAAGACCACCAGATGGGAAAGAGGACCCAGCAAATCCTTTTTAATAAGCTAATAGCTCAGAACAAAGCAAAGAGCTTTAAACACTAAGTTTCCACAAGTTTTTCTGATTTTTGCTTTTTCATTTAGATACTGTTGACGAGCTGTTGCATACAATCCATAAAGGCTAGACTCAGTTTATTCAGCTGGATTAGAATTATTATGGGTTGAATCTAATTTAAATAATATAATTTGCACTTAATGGGACTACTTTCAAGTCCGATTCAGCAGCTATACATACACTACCACAAAGAAATGGACACAGAAATTTAAAGAGAATTCTTATATAAAATATGTTCACAAGTTTCAGTCCAGGTAAGAATCAGCTTATAAAACAATGTTCTCTTTTCTGCAATATGGGAATAAATACCTGTGCCAAAACTGCACTAAAATTTCTTCAAAATGTGTAGATTTGTGAACATTAATTATTTCTATGGTTCTTTATACATATTAGCTAGTACCCTGTTTATTATCCTCTCTCACCCTAAAAGATGAGTAAGTTATTATTTATTAAGTGTTTACCATGTGCCAGGCACCACACTAAGCATTTTATATGCATTATCATTTAATTTTCATAACAACCTTCTGAGACAGATCCTATGGTTATTAATGTTTACAAATGAGGACACTGGGGTATTGTTTGATGGCAAAGCCCGAGCTCTTAAATACTGCCCGCAAACAAACATTAATAATTTTCTCATTTTATGAATCAAAGACACAACTGTTAACTAGAATTCCCATCAGCTTGATAAAACCAGTGTTACCACGCTAAAGTGATAAAATTCCATTTTTATGTAAATATCCAATATATAACACTTTTATTTGGAAGGCTCTATATAAAAGATTACTAGTAATTAGCTATGGATGGTAGAAGAGGTGGTTTTTATTCTTTTTGCATACATGTGTGTATATACATATATGTGTACGTATCTATTTATTTTCAGTGACCACATATTACTTAAAAGGCTCCCTCAAGTATCACCACTTTACAGCCTGAAGAATATATTATCACATATTATCACACTGTTTCTGTAATGCCATCATATGCCAATTTTATTTGACACTGTTTATTCAGGACCTAACTGTGCATACAGATACTGTACATACATGATACATACAAACCATGAGGGGTAGTCAATATATTGCAACAGGCTTCCTCCTCGATAAGTTTTAGATACACTCTAGTTATTAGGGCCCATCAGTTAAACTCACTAAAATAAGATTTGAGAATTATAGTCGAAACCCACTCCCAGGAACTCTCCCCATTTCATTATTTCTAGAGTGACATGTTGTTTTTACTATGACTTGAAATAAGTGAGTCATTGACTGAAGGTGGAAATATTTTTGAACAAAGATTTGAAAGACTGAAATTACAGAAAAGGAACAGATGACATAGAATTGCCATACTGACATAGAATTACGGAATATAAAGATTCCACAAACGCCTAACCGACTGTGTTATGTTCCAAGCCGGGTTGTTAACTGCACTGTGACAAACGAGATACAGTGAACAACCCTCCAAACTGAAACTACGATGTCAGATGAAATTAAAAACATTTTTTTTTAGGAGGAGGAGGATTAGCCCTGAGCTAACATCTGCTGCCAATCCTCCTCTTTTTGCTGAGGAAGGCTGGCCCTGAGCTCACATCGGTGCCCATCATCCTCTAGTTTATATGTGGGACGCCTACCACAGCATGGCTTGCCTAGGGGTGCCATATCCACACCTGGGATCTGAACCAGCAAACCCCGGGCCGCCAAAGGGGAACGTGCGCACTTAACCACTGCGCCGCCGGGCTAGCCCCTAAAAACATATATATTTTAAATACATCACTGACCAGGCACACAAGGAAGGAATCTACCAGGGTAAAATCCAAGTAAAAACAAGGCCTGGAAACTCTGCAAGCACCGAAGCTGGCATTCACCCTGAGGGTTTCTGCCATGCCCTGGAGTCTTTAACCTCCATGTGGACAGCCACATGGGGTGTGGAGGACAGGAGAAGCCGCCTGGTGCCCACCCAAGATAAGGGGTCTAGTTAGTAGACCCTGAATAAAGTTGCAGACCCACCATATAAGGGTGAATGAGAAATAAACCTGCCAGGAAGGAGGGAACAGGAATTTGTTACCAGAAACCGGGGATCAGGTGGATCTGCACCCAAATTCACACCACCTGGGCTGGACCTGTGTGTTCCAAAACACTCCTAAGCCAACAGTTTAAAGTCATCTTGGATTCGTAACACCCTCAAGGAGCAACACCTCAAAGAATTCCAGCAGATACAAGTTCCAGGGAAAATGAGCAGCTCACAGTCAAAAATTACAAGGAAATAAGACACTATGAGTGAGAATCAGCAAAACAGCAGTACCAAATCCACGAGACTTCCACAGTGGAAAGCGACAATTTATAATACAGAAAACAAAATAAGTCATTTTTAAATAAAAAGAAGTGTGAGATTAAGAACAAACAAAAAGAAACTATAAAGAACAAATAAGTTTGAAAAAAAACCACACAATTTCTAGAAATAAAAATGTAACCATTTGAAATAAAAAGCATTAAAGCCTGGTTTAGACACAACTAAGAAATATGAAAAGCAGGTGAGGAGGATGAGAAAACCCGACACGCCCAATTCTTGCCCCATAAGGAGAAAACAGAATGCAGAAGAAACAATATCTAAAGAAATAATGGCAGTTTCAACCCAGGATTTTTAAGCGTCAAGTTTGAAAACAAAAATGCATCATAACTCTCTGCAAAAGTTACATTTTAAAAACATAAACCAGATCATATTACTCTCCTGCTTAAAAGCCTCGAATGGCTTCCCTTCATCATCCTTAGAATAAAACCCCCGACGCTACAGGGTCCCCCTAATCTGGTCATGTGTCGTGTCGTCATCCCATCTCCCCACGTCTCGGACCTCACCTCCACCACCCTACCCTTTGCTCATCCCTCTCCAGCCTCACCGGCTTGCTTGCCCATCGTCAGCACTCAGAGCCTCTACACTTGCTGTCTTCATCATCTGAAAGGCCCCTCCTCGCATCTTTGTGCAGCTGGCTTCTCATCACTCAGGTCCCAGTTCAAATCAGACGCGCAGGCACGCATTCCCACATCATCCTAGGTACGGTAACCCATCCACCTCCACCCCAGGCTTTACTGTCTTCATGCCACTTAGAGTACCTCAACATGTTCTCTACTTCTTTGCGTTCTTTCCCCAGAACGTAAGCTCCATTATCTTTCGTGTGTTCTGCTCTATCCTCAGCACCTAGAAAGGATCCTGGCATCTAGATGATGCTCCATAAATACTTATTCATTTAATTATCACACACACTGTCAAATAAGTGTATGTTATAAAAAGTACCAAGACTTCATTGAAGGGGAGCACCTCCCAGTCTCCTTATGCAGGGTCAAGGGCTATTGCTAGTGGCTCTCCATCGCTGTCTTTGCTCAGGTCACACAGGCCTTTTCCTTCTTCCCACCCCACACCTATCCCAGCTCCATAACCTTGATTTACAGGTGACTTTAGGCAAGTCACTCCTTTAATTTTCCTGAGTCTCAGTTCCCTAATAAAAACAACAGTTAAATAAAATTTGCATGTTCCTTACTAGGCACAGGCAACTGTCTTAAAACACTTCAGAGAATTATAATTCATTTGGTTCCCTGGAAATCGACATTATTATCCCCATTATATGGATGAGAAAACTGAAGAATTAAGAGATCAGAAAACTTTTCCAAGGTCAGACAGCTAATATGTGACAGAGGTGGGATTTCACTCCAAGCAGTCTGGGGCCAGAACCCTGCTTTTAACCACCATCCTGCGCTGCCTCTTGGTAAAGTGCAGATGCCGGTCGAAGAGGCCTCGAACATCACCTGGGAAAATCCAATGTACTATTTTTAGTCCTGCTCTTACCAATCTCTCTGCATTACCCACTCGATTTTGGCAGGTGTGCCCTCCCCTTGGCTTCCCAGCACTACACTCTCCAGTCGGCTTCTTCAGCCGCCTCATGAGTGACTCTTCTTTGCTCACTCTCTTAAATTCTGGTATTGCAAGAGTGAACCCTAATGTAAACGATGGACTTTGGGTGACGATAATGTCAATGTAAGCTCATCAATTTTAATAAATGTACCACTCTAGGGGAGGATGTTGATAATGGAGAAGGCTATGCATGTGGGGGACAGGGAGATATGGGAAATCCCTGTACCTTCCGCTCAATTTTGGTGTGAACCTAAAACTGCTCTTAAAGTATGTTTTTTAAAGAGAAAAATTCCGATACTGCCCAAGCACCCACTTTCGGCGCTCTGTGTAGTTGCCTCCACTTCTATGCCTCAGAGAACTAATTCTCCAGCCTGCAGCCTGTGATATTACAGAATTAAAACCTCTCCACGACCGCTACCGCCCCGGTTCTAAATTCTTCAGCCAGGCATCAGGACCCTCTAGCATTCCCTCCCAATGCCCCAAGGTCTCCAGCCTCATCTCTGCCACTCCCTGCCTCGCACCTGAGCTTCATAACACACCACACAGGTGCTTTCTCTGCCGGGAACGCCCTCCCCTCCCCAACTCCTGCTCTCGCTTCCGATGAGCTCCGGCTCATCTCCACATTCAACCGTGAATTTCCCGAGGGCAGCTCCCCCTGGTGCAGGGATGGCCGGCACACAGTGTTTGATATGTGCCAAGCGAGCCGAGTCTCCCACGCCCGCACGGTCCCCCTCTTCTCCGGGGCCCGGCGCCGCGGAGCCGGAGGGAAGCACTGCCCCACGCGCCGTCGGACTACAAGCCCCAGCATGCCTCGGGGAGGAGGTTGCTACAGGCACTGATGCGCCCCAGGTGACCGGCGTCAAGGTGACCGTAACCCGGAGACTGGCTCTTTCCGTTAAAAGCAGGCGTGGCCCTCACCCCAAGCCAACACTCACTGACGGACTCCACCGCCTCCAGCCGCCCGTACGCGGCGGCCTAGGAAGAGGCGGCCTCCAAGGCGAACGAACGGCGCCACCCGCGTCAGAGAAGACATGGCAGCTCGCCTCCGGACAGGGGTCCCCAGCCGCGCCGCCGCCTTTACGTCACTTCCCCCCGACGCCCCGCCCCGTGACGCCAGGGGCGTCGCCCCGCCCATCTCCCCCGAGGGTGTCGTATGGGAGGGAGGGAAGCAGCTGTTGTGTCTCAAGTTTGCGTTTCAGTCCTCGTTGGGGCGGGCCTCCAGGGCCGCTGTCCGAGAGCGCTGTCTGCACAGAGGGACCCGGCGAGTCCTGGCTCAGATGGTGGGAGGCGCACTCTGAATGGTGCTGGCGGGCTTAGGCGTTGCTAAGAGCCGGTCTTGCAGAGCTCCGCTGGGCGGAGCCACACCCTTCGCCCTGGGATGGGCGTGCCTCCTGGAGGGCGATGGGGACGCCCCGGGGCCCGGGCTCCGCGCTCCGCTTGAGAGGACCGGCTCTGTTACGTGTGCTAAGAAACTCACACCGAGTCTGAACTCGTTCCGTCCTGCCTGTGCTGATCTAGACGGTATTTTTCCACCTGGACCGGCCACTGTCTGCTCCTCCTGAATTAACTGCCTTCCCGACCCTCTTAGGCTGCCAAATCCATTCTGAACCAGTGGTCCCTCCCAAAGCCAGTCCTTTGTACTCTTCTCTCCTGCAAGAGGGTCAGAACGGTATCTTTAAAGTCTTCATTGTTTTATTGTTGTTCTGCAAACTGGCAGCCAGTGGTTCCCAAATAGTACATGGACTGGTGGTGGAATCACCTGTGGATTCCGACCACAGATTCTCTTAAATCTGGAGTGGAGCCAAGGAATGTGCATTTTAGCACAGCCTCCAGTTTATTCAGTGCTCCTAATTCCTTGATCTCGAGCCAGCCCTGGATTCTCGGCTTTTGTCTCTTAATATTACCTTCTATTAAATCCTGAGTGGACTCCGACTTTCTCTAAACCACTCTCCCAGAATTCTTAGGGTCTCCACTTATGGGTTCTAATTTTCCTAAGAACCTCCAGGTTGATTAAATTATAAGCTCAGCCTGCCAGCCTCACACCTTGGAGATTTCGATTTGAAATGGGTCACTTGTTAAGCACTGAAGACCTCACAAACAGAGTCACAAGTGTGAAAAATAGGATATTTATGGAGAGAAATGCAGCCCTGAATTTAGGGATTTGAGTGCATTGAATATAACTGATAAGGCTTACTCCTGTGCCAAGATATGGGCAGCCACATGCTCTGTAACGGGAACCCTCTCTCCCTGGTGAGAGGCCCGCGGAAGGTTGTGATTGCCTAACTACCTCGTGCCCTTGTGAACAGCCTCTTGATTGACCCTCTGGCCTTGTAGGACTCTCTCCCCCTCTTCTCTTGCCCTCCTAACTTCTAAGTATATAAGTTAGAGGAAAGAATCTACTGTTTTCTGGATGAAAGCTGACTTTCCAGTTGATATGCACCAGCGTGGCTTTCTCTAGGCTACCCTTCACCACTTACCCCTTCTGGTGACATGTACCAAACACTATGATAGGAAGTTCATGAAGTGAGAGGAGAGGGCTTTCTGTCCTTCTTTGGGAGCTCACTGCCCAATCTCCACAGCTGCCTTACTCCTAACAAAAAACAATGCTATGATCCAAGCATTGTTCCAAGCATTTTTCTGTGCATACATACAAAAAGCACAGCTTAAACCAAGAAGAGCATAGCACTTGGGAGTCTGAAGATCTGGAGTTCAGACCTCAGCTCTGCTCTGTGAATTTGCACAAATCACTTTACTTCTCTGGGCATCAATGCCCCTCATCAGAGGTGTCATTTAAGAGAGTACCTGGCCCACAGCATGTACTCAGGAAATTTTTATTCCTTTGTTAAACTTTCCTTTCCTGGGAGCAAAAGCTATTTGGGTGAACTAAAATTCACTCATCCTAATCTTTCTTGCTGAATTACAAAATGAAAAAGGTTTAACTGCAATGCTTGCCTGCATTTAAAGCAATAATCATCTTAGGTTATTTGTAAGGTCCTTAGCTCTTTTGTTTTGCATCACAAATTCTGACTTTTTACTATAAAAAGTTCATGGTCCCAATCAGTAAACTCTTTTAACTTTGTGACAAGGATGCATATTTCTTTTGCCAACAGGTTCTAAGAACTCCGAGGGCAGAAATCCCTCACTGCCTTTACGGGTTGCCTCATGGCCCTCTTTGGTGCTCCTGCAAGCACCCTGTGTGATGGATGCAGTTTAGAAGGTGAGGGAAAGGATGCCCAGCCCTAACAAGGCAAGAGAATGAGGGAAAACACCACTTTTATCCACTCAACTTGGTATTTATTTAATTTCCTACTTTTAAAGGCTTGCTGGATCTCCCTTTCCCCATGAGTCTTAGAAAGAAAGGAACTCTTCTTTCCAGTGGTTTTAGTAACACAGAAACCAACCTTGTACTTTCCACATTAGAGGGGATTGAGCTGTGATCTCTCCTCGGGGGAAATGCTGTCCCGCCATTTCATCCACTTATACCCAAGGAGGTAGCCTTTTCTCCTTAAGAAAATTATAAAACAAATTCAGCATTTTAAGATAACTTATTTTAAAAATCAACAAGTTACCTATATTAAAGCACACCCATTAACCATTTTTTCCTCTTCAATGCAGCCTCTTTGTTTTCTGTTGATGCTGTAACAGCTCCTAAGGAACTGAGGCCCTCGGTCCAACGGCCCACGGGGAACTGAATCATGAGTGAGCTTGGGATCAGACCCACCACAGTGGAGCCTCAGGATGTCTGCAGCCTGTGTAAGACCCTGAGCGGCGGGCCCAGCTAAGCTGCACCCAGATCTCTCACCTGCAGACACTGTGTAGTAAATGTTGTTCTAAGCCACTAAGTTTTGCAGTAGTTTGTATGCACTAATAGATGACTAATACGTGCCACAAATGGCTTGATGAAATCCATTGGCTTTAAGGAAGGGCTCTGTGGCGCTGGTGTAAGCTCAGGGAAGCGCCTGCTCTGTGTTTGTGCCCCTCTCTCACCCCACAGGGTAAGTGTATGTGCACTTGGCACGAGGAGCCATGTGTCTGGCTGTGTGCCCATGACGAGGGAGCTAAGCAGTGCCACTGCCCACTCCCAGCCACCTTGGAGCCACTGCGCCCTTTCACTACCTGACTAGAATGCTCTTCCCTCAAGACCTGGGAAGTAGAAATAACATCTCCACCCCTCTGAAAAAGTCTGTCCCGAAGGAATCTCTGTCCACCTAAACCTCAATTGCTCCCTGTAGGACAGAAATGAGGAACTTTATTCTTGAGATGGAAAGAATGGAGGAATCTAGCCCTGTGGCCAGAGCAGGACTTTCAGAGAGCAGAAAGGCTTGACTGTCCACTCACTGTCTAGAGTCGTTGGTCTCCAAAATGAGCAAGAGAATCCTCTGGGATATGGGAGAAAATACTATTTTTATCCAGAAAAATAAGAAACTAATCTTTACCAATATCCACTCTACAATGTGACCCGGAAGCCTCTCAGTCCATGTGGGCCGGCCACACATCAGGTCAGCTTTGAGAGAACAGTCCAGGGGTGGGCCCAGCACAGAGCGGCAGGCCGCGGCTGCCACCCCTTAATACACTGCTGGAGCGTCACTGGGTGCTGCTGTAGGGTTCAAGCCCCAGCTAACAGGACTGATTATATTACGTATATATTAATATTAACCAAAATTGACCCTGGATAAACAGACAAGGGCCTGAGCATTGCTCAGAGAAACTGCAATCTGAACGACAATGTGCAAGCACAGAACTTTAAGAAAATGGCGGAGCTGATTCTGCTCCTGTCCCTAGTTTGTCGACCAATTAATCATTGTTGGGGTTTTTTTACCTTGTAATAAAATTTAGCAAGAGGTTGACAAAAAATATTAAAAATTATCAAGAAGATAATGTGAAGTACAGTGGAATTTGCTCTAAGTGTATATTGTGCCTCCAGAGATTTGCTAGTGGTGTACCAACTGTATAAAACTTATAGACAAATTATATATGTGCACGTATATATAAATATATTCAACTATTTTACTTTTTTTTTTTTGAGGAAGATTAGCCTTGAGCTAATATCTGCCATCAGTCCTTCTCTTTTTTTGCTGAGGAAGACTGGCCCTGAGCTAACATCCATGCCCATCTTCCTCTATTTTGTATGTGGGACACCTGCTATAGCATGGCTTGATAAGTGGTATGTAGGTCCGTGCCCAGGATCCAAACCAGTGAACCCAGGGCCGCTGAAGCAGAGCATGTGAACTTAACCACTGCACCGCCCGGCCAGCCCCTATGTTCAACTATTTACCAATAGGGTAGATAATCAAAAACATTTGGAAGCCATGGGTCTACAGGATTCTGTGACATTTTCTAACCTAGATATCAGAGTCTGGGAATGACCAGCCTGACCCACCTGATCAGGGAGTGGAGAGGGTTAGGAAGAGAAGAGAAAAAACAAGAAAACAAAATAACGAAGTTTATTCGTCCTCCTCCACAGAACATTATCCCTGAATTACAGTCTCCCTGACACCAGGAGCAGCTCTGATGACTGAATGGATAGGACCCTTCCCTCGCTTTACTTCCTCAAATAACCCAAAGCTTTAAAAACAGATGCCTCAACCCGAACCAGAGTGAAAGGCACTGGTATGCCCTCCACGCATCCCAATTTTAACACATTCCAGCTGCCACAGTAGAGGCCACTGGGAGCGGCCTCCAGTCCTGAGACAGAGGCCCACGCCACCCATGCCGCTGCCATCAGCGGGAGGACGCTGGTCCTTTCAGAAGGAAGGGCTTTGCTGCCTCCAGGATGTCCAGTTTGGGGTCCAGCGAGCGGCCAAGCCCCTCCAACACCATGATGGCAAACACAATTGAGGCAAAGTTGCTCTCAAGCTTTACCTGAAACAGAAAAACAGTGGTTCTTTCCGCAGCCCAATGATACAGAGAGTATCCTGGGTACCCACGTCACTGTCCCCTCGGCCTCTTGTACCTGCCCATGTGCTTTTTACTGTCTACCTGACATTCTTTTCCCTACCTCATCATTTCCCTGCATCTCATCGACTCACCAACCTCCTTCTACTAGAAATATGAAGGGAAAACCTGGGGGATGCGGTGTGTACTTTTCTAGGAGTGTATGTGTGTGTATGAATGACTTAAAAATAATTAAAATATTTTCACAGATATATCAGAAACTATAAATCTAAATAAGGGTCATTCTTCAAAATCTACTGTAGCCTTTTCTAATAGACCCCACACAACTGGCTTTGCTCTTACATGGCAGCGCTTCTCCCCTTTGGAGCTGGGTTAAGAGTAATAGCACTTTACATTGATTACTCAGTTAATCCTCAAAAGTACTATCATTTTCCTTATTCTATAGATAAGGAAGCTGAGGCTCAGGGTGGTTAAGTCATTTGCTCAAGGCCGCTGGGTGAGGATGAGTAGAGCCAGGATTTGAACCTAGAAGAACAAGAATCTGTTCCCAAGGGGACAGAAGGTCAGGAAATGGAAGGTTGACTCACGGGGTAATAATCATTGTTAAAATGAAAGAGTATCTGTCTCTGTTAAGGCCTGGAGAGTCATCTGGAGGGTCAGACGGGCTGATCAGGAGAAAGCAGCAGGCTCCTGGGAGCAGCTCGGGCACTTGGAGCTGGGACTTGAGGGGGTGGACAGAGGACCCTGAGGCACCATGCTCTGTTCAGGGGTTAGGGTGGGGTCGGGGGTGGGGACCTAGGCTTCGATGTTATTGGGAACGCTTTCATTCTTAAGCTGAGTGGTGAGTTCTTCAGGTTTGTTGTATTCTTTCTACTTCTATTTTTCTGTCGAATGTTTTATTAAAAAATTAAGTGCCACCTGAATAGACATTTCTCCAAAGAAGATACACAAATGGCCAACAAGCATATGAAAAGATGCTGAACATCACTAATCCTTAGAGAAATGCAATCAAAATCACAATGAGATATCACCTCACACTCATTAAGATGACCATTATAAAAAAAGTAGAAAATACCAAGTGTTGGGGAGGATGTAGAGAATAGGAACCCTTGTATACAGCTGACACGAATGTAAAATGGCACGGCTGCTAAGGAAAACAGGATGGTGGTTCCTCAAGAACTTAAAAAAACACCCGAAGATCCAGCAATCCCACTTCTGGGTATATATATATTCCAGAAGAAGTCAAAGCGGGACCTTGAAGAGAGATTTGCACACCTATTTTCACTGCAGCATGATTCACAATAGCCAAGAGATAGAAGGGGCCCAAATGGCCATGGATGGATGCGTATAGTGGAATATTATTCAGTCTTCAAAAAGAAGGAAATCCTGTCATAGGCTACAACATGGATGAACCTTGAGGACATTACATTGAGTGAAATAAGCCAGTCACAAAAGGACAAATACTGTATGATTCTACTTATACAGGATATCTGGATAGTCAAAATGATGGAAGCAGAAAGAAGAATGGGGGTTGCCAGGGACGGGGCAGAGGGAGAATTTGGGAGTTAACTTCAATGGGTTTAGAGTTTCAGTTTTGCAAGATGAGAAAGTTCTAGAAATCTGTGACACAACAATGTGAATATAGTTGACACTGCTGAACTATGCACTTAGAGATGGTTGGGGGTAAATTTTATGTAACTTTTTGCCACAATTAAAGTTTTTTAAACATTTTTTTAATCCTGGGCACGGACATGGCACCACTCGTCAAGCAGTGCTGAGGCAGCATCCCACATGCCACAACTAGAAGGACCCACAACTAAAAATAAAACATCTATGTACCAGGGGGCTTTGGGAGAAAAAGGAAAAATAAAATCTTTAAAAAAAAAAAATTAAGTGCCTGGTGAAGTGCTTAGAATACAACAGCTGTCCTAGGCCAGCTCTTCCATCCTGGGAATAACAATGACAACAGAAACTTCAAGGAGCTCTTAACCGTGTGTCCCACGCTGTGTGTAAGGAAGGCTGTGTGCACAGGAAGAACACAGGAGGCAGGAGAACAGACGGTGAGGAGTGGGGGCTGCGTGGTCAGCCCACTGGCACGGGGTCCTGGCACTGCCACGGGGACCATGTGGCCAAGGGCAAGTTGCTTGGTCTTCTGGCATTGGTGCTTGCCTTGAGGAATGCTGGGATTAAAGTGGATAGTGATAGATGTTATGTAGCTAAATTAGGTACCACTGAGCACATAGAGAGCTCATGGCGCTTTGCTGTGATTACTATCGTCATGGCCTCAGGTGGCCCTCATAGTGGCCCTGTGGGCTTGGAGAGGCTCGCGCAGGTCACAGTGGGTGGGCAAAGGAGCTGGATGTGAGCCTCAGCCCCCTGCTCCACATCCTGTAAACTGAACTCCCAGGAGTGTCTGTTCATTCCAAGTTCTCCCCAAGCCAACTTCCTAGCGATGACTAAAGCTTTCCCCAATCCTAAGGTGGTATTTAAATTGTTTTTAAAATAGAACTTGTCAAAAGTTTTTCACCAAAAACTAAAAACAAACAAAAATTCCAACAAATCTAACCCTAGGTCAGAGAGACAGACCTTGGCTCCACCGGGCACTGTGGGTGGGACCTGGGGAGTTACTTAACCTCTCTGTGCCCCCGTCTCCAGGTGAGGATAATACAATGGGGATCATACCGCCCATGGGACTGTCCTGAGATTTCAGTGAGAAACGGATGGAAAGCCCCCAGCACAGCAGCTCCCGGGGGAGTTGGCTTCCCAGGCATGCTAGCTGTCGCTGTGGTCAACACGTGTCCGCAGCATACTCAGTGAGTCCCTTAGTCTGTGTGTCTGTTTGTCCCAAGCACATGGCTACCATGGAGTGGTTTTGGAGCAGCAGAAGGAGCAGTGGACTGAGTGACCTGGGTCACATGTCAACTCCTGGCTCTGCCTCTGAAGCCTGACCCCACCCGATGAGCTGACTGCCGTGCCTCCACTGCACCTTCTGTAAGATGAAGGCACTGGACTAGACAGCTGTCTAACTCTTAATTCTATGTTATGATCCTTGCCAAATGGCTGCCTTCTCCGTGGGTGTCTCATTATCAGATTGCAGGACCTCAAGAGAAAAGACAGGGAAGGCCTTCGGACGAGAATCTTCCCTTCCCCACCGTCAATACAGTACCCCCCGGCTGGCAGCTGTACTTTGAAGAGTGGCCCAAGACCACACTCCATCACCAGGAGACAAAGCTGGGGCCACGGCCAAGGTGATACACTATGAGGCCACCTCCTTCCAAAGGACAGGGGGCAGGAGGCAGAGGCTAGGACAGCCCCACAGGGGCCTCTGAATGCACCGGGACAAGAGGCACCTCCCTTTGGGGCCCCCCAACCCCAGGACTTTACGCCATGCAGGAGAGAGCTGCCTGAGTCTGACACGTTAATACCAGGTGCCATTAATGTGAGCTGGGGAAGGAAAAGGCGGGAGTCAGACCTTTTCTACATTTGTTAATCCATTTTTCCATAGTTAAGAGTTCTGGTGGAGAATTCTGCACCAGCCGGCCAGAGGGTTTGTTCTTGTCACCCCTGATGTATCACTTTAAGTGGAGTCACAGATCCTTAGACAGCATAAAATGACAGAGACTAACAGTGTGACGAAGGAAAGACTCTGCTATTCCCATGTCAGGAGACAGAAACAGCACTCTTCATGCAAATGGAGTGGTGCGAAAATGAGATCTCCTGAAGGGGAGTACCTCTCACCACCCTGTGCCCACCACTGGCTCCCTGGAGACCCCACCTCCAGCCTCACCGGGCAGGAGGCTCAGCTCCACCTGGGGCCTCACCTTGTGAGTCATCAGTAACTTAAAGACATTGGAGAGAAGGCTGGAAACTTGAAGCTAGAAAACAGAAGAAAGCCAACTGCAGGGTCTGCAGAGAGACCGCTTCTCTCCCTCCCAGGCCCGTCCCGCCCCCCTGTCCCACCACCCACACCCACACTCACCCCTCTCTCACACACACACCCACACCAGCCAGCCAGCCAGCCAGGAGGAAAGGGATTTCCAATGAGCTCCAGAAAGGACTACGCTCACACAAGCCCGACTCGCCCCTTGAGACTGAGTTCCAAGACCCCTTCAGGAGGACAGGCCTAGAGGCCCGTCACCCGCCTCACTCCCAGCACACAGCCCACATCTGGACAAGTAAGGTCAGCAGAGCTGTGTGCCAGCTGCCTCTCCTCACTGCCAGTGGGCGCCTCCTTGTTCTGACTCACTCCTGCGAGTGTAGAACATGAACTTGGGGAAAAAACCAGTCAAGTTTGTTAGAACTGTGTGTAAAATACAAAGTGGACACTGGTTCAGGCCTCAGTAAAGGTCATGAACATTAGGTATGTCCTTTGGCTGCTCAGGGGCCTCAGTCCTCCCTCCCTCCATGCTCGGCTGAGCTCCAGATGAAGGAGCAGAACAGCTACACCCCAGACAGGGAGGGGTTGTGGCATAGAAATGTCACTGCCCCAGCAGCCGCCCTGCAGAACCTGGTCAAGGAGCCACTGTTGAGAGCCAGGATTCAATGGGCCTCCTTGTACCTAGAAGATGTGGACAGAGGAAGAGGTTTATTCTTTATCTGCCTTAAAACTCAAACCCTTGAGACCTCTCCCCATAAGGAAGTCTCCCTCAGACCTGGGGTTTGCTCTGTCCGAGGCGAGGGCAGTGCACACCCCAAGGCCCCTGCCCCTCAAGTGGCTTGCTCACCTTTTCCAGGGTGATGGTGTCCTTCCTGGCCTGGGTCACTAGCGTGGCCATCTCAGCCTTGAATCCCTCCACATCCCTGCACTCGCTGGCCCGCGCGTGATGCAGGATGAGCTCAGCCACTCTTTGGCCCTGGAAGATGCAAAAGAAAAGCAACTTGGGAGAGCTGGGAGGGTATAAAACTAGATGCTCTGCCCAAACTTCTTCATATCCTTGTTGCTTCCACCGTAATTTTTCTACCATCCTGCTTTTGGCCACCCATCCTTTTGTGATTCTCCCCCTCCAGAATACCTGGTAACCCACCACAGTCTTTCCAGGTCTCTCTTGGTCGGCGGACCCCCACCTGTGCTTAGCAAAGTCAGGGTGAGGAGCTGTGCTCATCTCCTTCACCCCCGGGACCACACAGGGCACAGCGGCAGAGCCAGCGTCCTGCTGCTCGTGCTCCACGCGGCATACTGACCAACTGGCCTGGCCCTAGAGCCACCAGGACCTGCTCTCCTCGTGGGCTCTCCTCCTGCCCAAGCAGAAGTCCCTCCTCACAGCTGACCGAGCCTCTGCGCTCCAGCCTTCTTGCTCCTCCTCTGCCCAGAAGGCCCTCTGACCAAGGCCACCGTGGTCTCCCCGAGCACCACCCCACCCTGTGGTCACTGCTGCTGCCTGTCACCTCCTGCAGCACCGCCCCAGGAGCCAGGCTCTTCCTTGGTGATTAACCTTCACCCAGGAGACACTTTCAAACTGGCTCAGGCTCAAGATTTTGGATTGCCCCCTCGGAAGCCTCTGAAGCAGGGACTCCCCTAAATTGCCTTTTTTTTTTTTTAAGCAGTTTGCTCTTTCCCAGAGTCTTTCTTGCTGGAGAATTCTGCACCAGCCGGCCAGAGGGTTTGTTCCTTGTCACCCCTGATGTATCACTTTAGATGGACTCAGCAGAGGCTTTACTGAATCTGTTTCTCTAAAAACTAATCCCCAACCACTGGAGCCCCTCGGAGTCTCGGGATGTGGGGTTAACAACCACTCACGCTCCCCGACACCAGAGATGCTAACGTGTCTTCCTGCACTTGAAGAACGAGTTATCTCAACCCTCTGTCTCCCAGCAAAGGGCACAGACCGGGGACAGCTGCTATTCAGTCAAGAAGCCAGCCTTCCTAGTACCTGTAACTCTTGCTGAAGAAGAGAAACTACCAGCACCCCACAGCATTTGGGAAGGAGGCATTTCTTGCCCTCGTCACAAGCCGCTCAGACCTGACCTCAGACATGGGCACCAGCACTCTTACTAGAGACCCCTCAGGCGGCTTCATTTCCTCTCCTTCCCCTCACCCACCTCCCTCGCTCTGCTCTGCCCGTTCCCATCAGGAGCACCCTTGGCAAATGCAGACATCGGCAAGAACGAGGAAAGCTGAGGAGCCCTGCAGTTCCCAAGAGCCTGAAAGATTTGGGCCCAGCTCCCGAGAGCCCGGCAGGTCTCACCTGCCCCAATGCCACGGCCATGAAAACCGCCCGGAAGTTCCTCAGGTCGGCAGCCTGCAGCTCAGCCACAATCCCAGCGTCCAGCAGCACCAGACGCAGCGGGCACGGCGCAGGCGTCATGGCCACCACCAGCGTGTCGCAGACATCCACCTGCTGCAGCCCTGCCTCTTGGCTCTTGGAAAGACCGTCGGCACCCTGGACCAGGATGTTCCCAGGGTGAAGGTCGGCGTGGACGAAGTTGTCCACAAATATCTGGAAAGAGATCAGTGATCTTCAAGGCCAAGTCAGCCCTCACCACCCCATCACCACCAAGCCACACGCGGAAAAAGCTTCCAGAGTGATGGTAAGTTCCCAGCGATTGATTACAATGGCAGAGAGGGGTGCATTTTACAAAGCCACATTGCTTGATGTCATCAATTCAGAATTTGTACAGGGTCAGGCCAGGTTGACATTTTCAAGAGAAAAGTAATTTTCAAGGTAAAGAGCATTAAAAAAAATTATAAGGGGGGCAGGCCTGGTGGCACAGTGGTTAAGTTCGCACACTAAACTTCAGCACCCTGGGGTTCATGGGCCCAGATCCTGGGCGTGGACCTACACACCTCTCATCAATCCATGCTATGGTGGTGTCCCACATACAAAATAGAGGAAGATTGGCACAGATGTTAGCTCAAGACTAATCTCCCTCACCAAAAAAAAAAAAAAAAAAAAAACCAGGGAACATAAAAAATCAAAGACCAAACTGTGTTTCAAAAGACTTATTTTTACTCTATGATTTGAGCAATTAATATTACTTACTGTTTAAAGATTTTTCCCAAACCTCTCTGTTCTTAAAGTTCATGGAACTACCTTTCTTTAGAAACTTTCCATAAATCAGACTTCCCCTCCATTACCTCCGTCGGTCCACATAGTGAAATCTAACAGTGATACTGACAACCGTGTACTGGCACACAGAATCGGGGGGGGGGGGGGGGGGGGGGGGCGGGGTGCAGAGAGAAATGCCTTTGAACCTGCTAAGCAGGAAAGAAAGCCCCAGGGACTGTGAGGGACGGGAAGTCAGGCGTGACTTTGTGGAACAGGAATCTGCCTGCTGTGAAGGGTCATTTCCATGGTCAGAGAAGCCACCAGCCATCCTTCTGTAAGGGGAAGGAGAGACCCGGAGGTAAGTGCAGACCAGCTGCAGGTGGAGCGGCTCTCAGGGCACTCCTCTGGCCAACATAGAACCCCTCCTCCTCCTGGATGCAGGCCACACACCCAGGCCACAGAGAGACCCTCCCAGTCCAGATTCTGGCTTTGCTGGAGGTTAAGGGAGGCTGCTACCCCGATGAAAGTCCCGGGAACTGGGGAAGCCAGGGCCTGTGCACCTGCAGGATGTGGTCACCAAAGGCTGGCTGATCCCTGACCCTGGGACCAAACCTCCTGGCCCCTTGCTGCCGGTTCAGCCCCTGGGCCTACACCCCCATCCTTGATCCCACGAGCTGGAAGCCCCTCCTGATCTCCCCACTGCTGGGTGCTTAATGCTGCTTCTCCCCTGGCCACTCTCCACTGTGCCCTCCCCTCCAGCACATGGTGCCCCCAGAGCCCTGTTACTGGGGACAAAGTCCTCTCCCCACTGAGCTTCCACCACACTGACTTAGTGGGAACCTGGCTCTCCCAAGACAACCCACTTCTCAGGGAGCCCCTCAGGTGGGGACTGCTGACTGTCACACCCACGGACCCTGGGGCTAGAGGTGGAGTCGGGGCCGCTCAACCACTGTCACCTCTGTCGCCCTGAGCCCTCTCCACAAGAGCATCTGGCTCACAGCCACCCCCATACGTGGTGTCAGCTTGCACCACACCACCATCCTGCTCTGAGCTCCTGTTCTCATCTCTGTCCCACTTTTGCCACCTGCCTCAGCCCTCACAGCCCACCTCGGTCACATCAGTTCTTTCCTCCCACTCTGACCACACAGCCAGTTCCCTCTTACCCCGATTCTTCACCCTCCAGACCTGGGCACTCATCCTCTCTTTCCAGCCTGGACCCGACAAGCCATCCCGCAACCACTCTCTTCCGTGCCAACCACCAGGAAGACCTCAGACCCTAGAAAATCTCTTTGCAATCCCTAGACAATCTCAATCAATTTTGAAGGTGACACCTAGACTTCCTTCACATCCCAATTGAGAGGCAGCCGCTTCCTAAATAGATCCCCGGGCTAGGATGGGCCCCTTCTGAGTGACACTTTGGTGTCTGTACTTACCCTCTATCTCCTTTACTTATTGTGGCCTGTCTTCCCACTGAATGGTAGCTCTGTGAACATTGTAATCGTGTCTGTTTTGCTCACTACTCTAAAGCCAGCTCTTAATTCAGTGCCTGGCACACAGCAGGTGCTCAGTAAGGACTTGCTGAACAAATGAATGAAGGGGCATTTCCCATGGCTGTTGTCTTTGGCTGTTTGTCTAAGCTGTAGGTAGCTTGGGCCGGGCCTGGGTCTTGCTCACCACTCTGCCCACAGCACCAGGCGCGTGACAAAGTGCATGCCACTGAGAAAGCATTTAACAGAAGCTCAGAAATGAATGGGCGTTTTGGTGGGCTCAGCTATTTCTAGAGCTCAACATGGCTGCCTGCTTGCTGCCTTCGACAGCCAAGCAGTGTCCCCACCATCTCCCCACATGCAATTCGACCACATGCTGGGCTTGAGCACCCTCTCTGAGCCCATGAGCTCACCATCTTCAGGAGCATGTTGATCCCCAGCCGTGCAATCTTCTTCTTCAAGTCACCAGGAATCCCTGCCTGCTGGTAACTGGACACAGGCACGCTCTCCTTTAAGAGGATCAGGAAGGACACAACCTTACCGGGACAGCCCTGCTCCTCATCCCCAAGTGACACATCAGCATTGCCTTCCCATCAATTGGGAATTGACCCAAAGAGTTCTTCCTTTCTTAGAACTCTGTGAATCTGTCACCTACATGTTGATTTTAACCTTCTTACATTTCCCTTCAACACTTCTCAAAGGAAACAAGTCCTTTGGTTTATTAGGGAGGACACCTGTTGGCTCTACCACCCACAGGTAAGGGATGTTGTAATGTAATTGGAAAGGATGGGATCAGGCCCTGGGAGAGCTAGTTTCTGGTCAAGAATCAGCCAATAGGATGGTACTGGTACAAAAACAGGTGCACAGATCAACGGAACAGAATTGAAAGCCCAGAAATAAAACCACACATCTATGGACAGCTTATCTTTGACAAAGGAGCTGAGGGCATACAATGGAGAAAAGAAAGTCTTTTCAACAAATGGTGCTGGGAAAACTGGAAAGCCACATGTAGAAGAATGAAAATTGACCATTCTTTTTCACCATTCACCAAAATAAACTCAAAACGGATCAAAGACCTAAAGGTGAGACCTGAAACCATAAGGCTTCTGGAAGAAAACGTAGGCAGTACACTCTTTGACATCAGTATTAAAAGGATATTTTTGGACACCATGCCTTCTCAGAGAAGGGAAACAATAGAAAGAATAAACAAATGGGACTTCATCAGACTAAAGAGCTTCTTCAAGGCAAATGAAAACAGGATTGAAACAAAAAAACAACCCACTAACTGGGAAAAAATATTTGCAAGTCATATATCTGACAAAGGCTTAATATCCATAATATATAAAGAACTCTCACAACTCAACAACAAAAAATCAAACAACCCAATCAAAAACTGGGCTGGAGACATGAACAGACATTTCTCCAAAGAAGATATACAGATGGCCAATAGGCACATGAAAAGATGCTCATCATCGCTGATCATCAGGGAAATGCAAATCAAAACTACACTAAGATATCACCTTACACCCGTTAGAATGACAAAAATATCTAAAACTAATAGTAACAAATGTTGGAGAGGTTGTGGAGAAAAAGGAACCCTCATACACTGCTGGTGGGAATGCAAACTGGTGCAGCCACTATGGAAAACAGTATGGAGATTCCTCAAAAATTAAAAATAGAACTACCATACGATCCAGCCATCCCACTACTGGGTATTTATCCAAAGAGCTTGAAGTCAGCAATCCCAAAAGTCCTATGCACCCCAATGTTCATTGCAGCATTATTTACAATAGCCAAGACATGGAAGCAACCTAAGTGCCCATCAACAGACGAATGGATAAAGAAGATGTGGTACATATATACAATGGAATACTACTCAGCTGCAAAACAGAACAAAATCATTCCATTTGCAATAACATGGATGAACCTTGAGGGAATTATGTTAAGTGAAATAAGCCAGCTAGAGAAGGATAATCTGTGCATGACTCCACTCATATGAGGAATTGAAAATTATGGACTAAGAACAGTTTAGTGGATACCAGGGGAAAGGTGGGGTGGGGGGTGGGCACAAAGGGTGAAGTGGTGCACCTACAACACGAATGACAAACATTAATGTACAACTGAAATTTCACAAGATTGTAACCTATCATTAACTCAATTTAAAAAAAAAAAAAAAAGAATCAGCCAATAGGGACATGAATGAGCTCTGTGACCTTGAGCAGGAAAATGGAAAAGAAAAAGAAAGGGAAGAGAGAAGAAAGGGGAGCTAGTAAAAAAGCATTTCATATAAGTTAGTTAGTTAATTGTCATAGCAGCCCTTTGAGATAGATCTTGTTATCCCAAATTAACAAATACAACAACTAAAGCCCAGAGAGTTTAAGTAACTTGTTCAAGGTCACACAGCTAGTAACATCAAGTCATTCACATCACTTTCCTGTATCTCATACTACCATCTTTTTATGAAGGAAGCGGGACCAGGAGACAGCTAGGCAATGACATGACACAAATACTTGTTGAGCACTTTCTCTGTGCAAACTGGGTGCTGAGGGCATTTTGCATTCAATGTGTCATTGACTCCTGGGACAACCCTATGAAGCAGGAATGGTTGCCCACAGTTACACTTGAGGAAACTGAAGTCACCCAGCTAATAAAGTGGCAGAGCAGATTTTCAAATCCAGAAAGTCTGAAGCCATGTCCAGGGTCTCAGCCACCTGGTGATGCTCCCTCCCACCCTTGTGCCATATGCCAGTGAAGTCCTCTCCGTTTACACACAGTGATCACATGCTCTCTTGGCTTTTGTCTTTTCAGACTAAAGCTTTTGGATGGAGCATGTGGAGTGAGACGGTCTAGCTATGAGTGAAAGGCACAGCAGGGGAAGCTCTCTTACTTCATATGTTTCCACCAAGACATCCCTGGTGACAAAGGGACGCAGAGGGGTGGGGAATCTGACAGAATTCACATTCAGGAAGTTGCACTGGAAGTGTTCTAGATTCCGAGCTTCATAACGTAGGTCGATCTACAGGGAAATGGAGAGAAAGGATGAGGGGGTAATCTGGGCACAGGGGGAGCAACATCTGAACCGCCAGACGGCTAGCAAGTCAGGGGGTTCACCTGCCCTCCCCACCTGCTCCTCCTGCATCACTCCCCAGGAAGCCCGGGCGCAGGCATCCTGGGACTAGTGGCCTCCCCGGAAGTCCCGAACCTCCACGTGAACTCCTCTGGGCTACAGACAGCAGACACCCTTGCAGGACTTGGCCTTCGCTGCTTCTCTGCTTTTCCTTCTCGGCCCACCCCCTTCACCCCAGCCAAGGGAGCCCTTCCCCATCTCCGGGGGTTCAGCTTTGTTGCCTCTCCGGCAGCCCACTGCCCTCCGCTAGGCCGCCCTCCAGCCTGTCCTTCTATTAAGGTCCACCTCCCTCACAGGGCTGACTCTGCCCACCGCCCCACCACACTGACACCGGCCTCCCTAAACTCGGCAGGCCTTTCACTGCCAGACTCAAAGGCCCAATCCCATTTTTATCCTAATTAACTCTCTGCGCACCGGGTCCTGGTGCCCTTGATGACCGCGTTCCTCCAGAACAGCTCTTCACTCGGCACCTGCCTTCCCTGCCCAGTTCTCCCCCTGCCTGTCCCACCGTTCCTCCTTGGTCTGGTCTCCGGGCCACTCCTCCTCAGTGTGCCCCACAGATGCTGATGCTCTCGCAGCTCCTGACCTTTGCCAGCTTTCGCGCTCCCTCTCCAGCCCCTCATGTCCTCAGCTAGCACCTCCTGATCACAGAACCTAGATCTCCCGTCCAGACACCTCTATCAGACTCCAGGCTTACATTCAAGTACATCTGGACGTTGCCTCATGAAAGCCCAGAGACTCTTGAACTCAATGTCTAAACAGTATTTACTTTCACCCCCCATACGCCCAGTCACCTGAGTGTCACTGCAGGTTACTCCTTCTCTCTTACTCTCCACACCCATCAGTGACTCAGTGACATCAACTCTGCAGCCCTAACCACTCTCAGATGCATTCTGCTGCCACCCTAGTGCTAGTCCCAAGGTGACTTGCAACCAGTCACCTGAACCCAGAAAGAGGCATCTTAGGGGGGCTCCCTGACCCCCCATCTTCCCTCTCTCCAATCTGTTAGTGTCCCCCTTCTACCTGCAGGATGAAGTCTAAATTCTTTAGGATGACACCCAAGGTGGGTCATGATTTGGCCCCTATTTCTCTCTCCAGGTTCATCAAGTGTGCCTCCACTTCCTGTACGGCCCCAACCTGTAGCTTCACCCCATCTGTATGGTGCTGAACATCCCAGCCCGCCTGACGCCTCCCCCTCTCCTTTGCCTTCCTTATTCTCTCGGATCGGAACGTTCTTTCCCCATCTGGTCCAACTGTAAACACCACCCACCTTTCGAGCCTCAGCTCAAGCCCAGGGAGCCTTGACCCTTCCCCTCTTGAGCCCCAACTGAAGCTGTAGACTAACTCTAATCACACTCTATTTGCAAGGGGTTTCGGGTCAGCCCCCCCTGCCTACTGTGTATTCCTTATGGACAGGAGAATCTCACTGTTTTCTTAGTTCACCAGCTTCTAACAGAGTTCTTAATAAATGGTACATGAATCCATAATTGAATGAGGAGAGAAAGGCTCCCACACATGCACCCAGACTCTAAGGTTTCAAGCACGGGAAGGTGACAGGACTACTGACAGACTGACTGGGACACGAGAGACAGAGCTAGCAGGAAGAACTGATTTTTGAGGCAAAATGGGGTGAGATATAGAGATTTGAGCTTCATGTGACGGGACCCCATGATGTCTACCAGACTTCCATAAGGGGAACTGAAGCTCAGCTGGGTAGAGAACTGACAGTAATTAATGCCGAGATGGTTGTTGGAATAGAAGATGCTTTCTCTGTTCTAATTTTCTTTTATTCCTGAAACTACACTACTCCATAGCACAAAGCAAAGCTTTCTAAACGTTAAAACACAATGGGACTTAAAACCTTAAACCCGAGGACACAAATGAAGACTTGGCACTCTGCTTCTGAGAGAGCGCCAGTGTCTGCACCATCAACAGGGAGCCAGTGCAGATGCAGATTTGGAGCCCCGACTGCCCCCAGAGTGTGTCTACCAAGTCTGGCTACTTAAACGAGTGTCCCTTAAACAGGGGTCCTGGACAGGGACGAGGTCCTTGTCTACTCACTAAGCCCTGGAAACAAAGCAGGACAAAGGCACAGTGTGTGACCTCGCTGATTACTCTCCTCACCCTGGAGTTCAGCGCCTGATTGTGGCGCAGATAATGCCCTAAGTCCCACCAGAATCATCTCCCTTTCCTCCCAGGCGCTAAGGAAGACCGTAGTTCCCAGGCATTCCTGCAGTTCTGCCAGGCCCGTGTGATTAAAGCTCTGACCTGGGGAGCAGGAAGAAGTGAGGTTCCTCACTTCCAGACCTGGCCACAAAATCTCTTACACGATCCTCCATTGTCTCTCTCCCCATTCCACACTGACCCTAGTTGACGCATGTGGAAGATGGCAGTGCCAAACTTGGGAGGAAACTGGGTCCCTGAAGGACTGTGGAGTAGAGCTCCCTCTCTCTCCACAGTTCACCTGCATGCAACTTTGATGTAGGCAAGAAATAACCTTGTTGCATTAAGCCGCTGAGATTTGAGTGTTCTTTGTTCTATCAGCTAGCATTACCTCCCTAATACACTATACTAGCCATGACATACTGGGAAGTTACTCATTCATTCAGCATTTACTAAACAGCTGCTAACAGCAAGACCTATGTTAGATGCTATTTACAACTAAGGGAAGGAGAAGTCACCTGTTGGACCATGAGCTTCTCAAATTCCTCCACAATCTCAGGCAAGCTAAGCCACTTGATGCCTGGCAAAAGTGCAAGGGCTCGGCTGCCCATCTTCATCAGCAGCAGGTCCATCTGCACCTGCGAGAGTAAGCCAGGGTGCAACACCTGCCAGAAAGAGGAACAATGAGACAGAGAAAGGCCCAGGAAGGCAGGTTCACCCAGCCATGGCTAGGTCCCACCATCAGAGAAGAGCCAGGCCGGCTTCTCATCAGAGCAAAGGGAAGTGGTCCCAGCCCTCAGGATGCTGCTGCCTCCCTCACTCCCATGTGCCTTCCCTGAGGAGATGCTGAGGGCAGCTCCTCTGCATTGCACTTAGCTTTGCTGCGAAGAATAGCTGGGCTTCTCCTTCCATATACATTAAGTTTAGATCAGTGGCTTGCAGACATTAGCGTGCATAAATGAAACTGTGGACTGCCGGGCCTCCTCAAGACCTACTCTGGGAGTGGAGCTGGGAATCTGCATTTCACTGAGCAGGTAACTCTGAGTCAGGCAGCCCAAAGCCTGATAAATAAGAGTCACAGAACTCCAGCAGGGATGCACTGAAGTGGGATGGAAAGAGCTCTGGTTTCCAATTCCAGCCAGGCAACTCATTCCCTGTATGAAACTGGGCAAGCTAGTCAACCTCTCTCCACCTCATGTTCCACCTTTTAAAACATGCAGATAATAGGCCCGACCTCCACCTCAAATCCCTTTATGAATAGAGTGGGGCATAAATAAATAGAGATAAGGGAAACAAATGCCTACCTGAACTGTCTACTAAAGATTAAATAATGCATCTGACATGACTGGCATGTTTCCTGGTACACAGCAGGTCTCTACTCCTTTTGTCTTCCACAGAGTGGAGGAAACCGTCAGGGTATTTTGGTCCAGAGTTTCCCAAATGTGCCTGATCGTGAGAATCACTTGCAGCATTGATGAAAAGTCAGGCCCAGCCTCCTCCCTTGGTAAGTATGATTCAGTAGGTCTGCAGTGAGGCGCCCTTAGGAGGTTTTTTTTCAGAGCGGGTAAATGCGAGGGTTGGGCTACCTGCTACTTGTGTCTGCCAGACCCCCTGGGGACATCCTGAATGGGGATGGAAGAGTGTGGAGACGAGAAATAATAAAGCCCAGGCAGGGGTGACTGGAAATGAAGAGAGAAAGAAGCCACTTTCTGTAAGAATGAATGCCACCGTCTTGGGCTCACCACAGCATGTCTAACCCAGTCTGGCTCTGATCACCCCTGACTCCGGCGTAGCAGGTCAGCTGGATGGTGATTCCTCCACCCACAAAGGCAGCAAATCCCAAACCCTCCTCATTTTCTTTTATCAGACTACTCATGCCACCACTCCCTCAAGCCAAGAAATAAAACAGCTCACACATCATAGGCACTCAGACAATGGTCAAGCTAATGGAAATCAATGAAAGGCAATGTGGAGTGATTTGCAAAGGGGGGGTTCCTGATCTGGGACAGCTCCATGGGGTCAGTAGGATTTTAAAAATGAGAAGGGCCCAGCTGAAGACAACAGAGCACTTACTTTCACTGCCACCGGGATGATGTGATCCGGCTCAAGCGGGTGGGCAGGCCCCGAAGACTGAGACACGACTGCCTTTGATCCAACCAGGTCAGATTTAGGCAGGAGCAGCCTTTCTAGAAACGACTGGTCAGCAAGACTTCCTTGAGGCCTCCACCCCTTCCCCAGGTGTCCAAAGAGCTCTCTCAGCCCCCCGACTTCTCCAGCCTCCGAAGAAGGCTGCAGACTAGAGGCCGTGCCAAGTCTCTGGATGCTGTTAGTCTCCAAGAAGGCAGGATTGGCACGCGCTTTGTACACTTGGGCCACACAGCCTGAACCCACAGGTTCCTGATTCTCGAAGCAGAGGACCCGCCCCCAGTCCTCCCCAAACGCCTGCTGCAAGAAGTGTTCAGTGTGAGTCCAAGGGTGAGGGGTCACCCGGACATGCAGCTTGGAGAACTGGGCACAGAAAGCCTCCGAGAAGAGATCTCGCCGGGTGCTGGCCCACTGGCCCAGTTTGATGTATGTTGGGCCTGAGGTCTCCGTGGCTTTCAGAAGCAGGCGGAGCCAGAGGCTGGAGACACTAGGAGCCAGGTAGGTGAGGGGGTAGAGTAGAAGGAGGGGGAAGAATTTCACCAGGAGAGCCCCTGCCCGAAGCCAGATGCGGAGGTGCAGAAGGAGGCCTCCCAGCCGCCCCTCCTGGGAGACTCTCTCCAGTGGCCCATTTTCAGCCAGGTCACTCCAGCTGGCCCTTCGCTGACAGAAGCTCTCAGGGCCCCCCTCACCAGTGTCCCCATAGGCTGAGATGAGCTTGGGCAAAGTGCCAAGCAGAAGCCAACAGAGTCTGGCATTGCGAGAGCACCCAGGGGGTCTTAGAAGGCAGAGTTCCTTTCTGAGCTCAAAACCCCTTAGGTGGGACAAGCAGACCCTGACAGACAAGCGCCAGGGGGTCACCATCCTCTCCCAGAGGTCCACGGCCTAGGCTGCCTGCTCTCAACTTGGCGCGCTCTGCTTTGGTGACCTGGGTTCTCCGGTTCGGATCCCCGGAGCGGACCTATGCACCGGTTTATCAAGCCATGCGGAGGCAGGCGTCCCACATTTAAAGTGGAAGAGGATTGGCTGCGGACGTTAGCTCAGGGCTAATCTTCCTCAAAAAAACAGTAGGGTGGCTGGGAGATGCGGCGACGCTCAGCCCCCGCCTGCGGCGTGCAGCCTAAGCCCAGTGCGGCACCCAGTCCGGCCCTTGCAGGGCCGCTCCACCCGCCAGGCCGCAGGAGAGGCCGGCCCATCCGCCCCGGCTCCACACCCCGCTCCCTCCGGGGGCCCGAGCCCGAACCCGGCTGCCCTGGGGGAGCTTTCAGAACCGAGCTGACTGTGAGAGCGCGAGCGGCCAAGCCAGACGCGACGCCAGGCCCGGGCCGAGGACGCGACCTGCGCGAGGTGGCCGCGCGGGCGGAGACAGAGCCGGGCGGCCGCAGGGTCACCGCACAGCCGGGCAGGCGCAAGATCCCCCAGGGGCCGGGCCCTGTCCAGGGCCGAGCGCGGAGGGGCTGGGCTGGGGCGGGGGTCGGGGTGCCGAGGGACTGGGGAGCGCAGGAGAGGGAGGAAGGACCAGGGGGGCAAGGGGTTGAGAGCTGGGGCGGGGGATGGGGACAGTGCGGACGGCCGAGGTCCCGGGCACCGAGTCCTTGGGTGGGGAGGAGTTGGGGCGGGGGGGGGGGGGGGTGCGTGCAGAGGGCCCGGCTACGGAGAACCGAGACCCGGGGTGCGGAGAGCCTGGGACGGGGTCCGGAGGGCCGAGGATTGGGGTGCGGAGAGCCCGGGAGGGGGTGCGGAGGGCCGAGGAGGGGGCGCGGAAAGCCGGGGAGGGGGTGTGGAGGGCCGAGGATCGGGGTGCGGAGAGCCGAGGAGGGGGTGTGGAGGGCCGAGGATCGGGGTGCGGAGAGCCGGGGAGAGGGTGCGGAGGGCAGGGGTTCTAGCGGCCGAAGATCCGGGCGCCGAGAGCGCGCGGCCCGCGTCTTCCGGGAGCGCCGCGCCCGAGTGCGCGGGGCCGGCCCCTTAAAGCGGACGCAGCGCGGACGGCGCCGAGGCTCACCGGTCTCTCGGGTCCTGGGCCCCGAAAGTAGGTTTAGCACAAAACGCAAGCGCGCCCTCCACGCCGCCTTCCTCTGTCTCTCCACGGACGTCTTTGGCTTTCCTTACAAAGATGCAGAAACGCGCCGTGAGCTGGAAGGCGGTCTGAACACAGGTCGGGTTTTCAGCTGAGCGAGTTGGGGGGGGAGGGGGTGGCGGGGAGGCGGGGTGTCCGTGGATGGACGGGCCGGAAACCCAGGCTGCAGTGATTTGGGGAACGTGTTTGGACTTTGGGGACTGGCTCCTGAAAGGCTATGTTCATTCATTCAGCTAACACTTACTGAGCGCAACAAGTATTTCTTAAGCCGAATCTAAGATTTATCGAGGCTCAGTAATAAGTATTGAGGTGGGTATCATGCTGGGCCCTGGGGACGTGGAGACACACATCCTGCCCTTACAGGCTGATCACTTGTGAGGGAGAGACATGGAACACAACGTGTAATTTCAAAGTGTAGCAAGAACCATGAAAGAAATGGAGTCGGGAGAAGCGACGGGGTGGCGGGAGGCCTTGTGGGCGGGAGGGCGTGGAAGGAGTTTGGTGTGAGGTTTTTTGGGGCGGAGGGACGGGGGGTTGTTTGCTTGTTTTAACCGTGAAGAACTAATGGAAGGTCAGATGGCTCTAGGGAGCAAGGAGGGGAGAAATGGAACTTGGAAATCAGCCAACGCAACCAGGGAAGGCCCAGTGGCCTTCTGCTCTGCTCTTTGGGGTTTATGAGGCTGCCTGCCCTGGGGAACCACAGCCACCTCTACATACGCAACCGCATGTCTCCATGTGGGTGAGAGGCTTCCATGGAAGTCTGCCCAGGGATGGGTCTGTGGGCCTCACAAGTGGAAGGGGCCCTGGGGAGAGAGAAACAGGGACACAATCCATGCCTCTGGTTCCTGCTACCGGAATTGTGACAGCCACTCAGCAGCCCTAAGGAGTGCCTGAAAATGTGGGGACCTGGGCTGCAGATACAGAAAAGGAATGGGGAGTGGCCAACAGCTAGTCCTACTTGTTAACTAATAATCCATTTCCACAAAATGCTATAGACCCCTTTGCGGTTCCCAAGACAGAAGTCATACCTACCACTCAAATATGGCCCACCGTTAATTAACTCCTTCCCAACTTCCTCCTGATTTATTTACCCACTTTGTCCCAAAGTGGGTAGAATATTCTTGTATACCTCTGATTCACCAAAGAGCTTATTAAACACTTAATTTGAAACCAGAGGCCCTGGGTTCTAACCATCTAGTTAGAAGGTAACAACGTGACCTCAGGCAAATCTCTCTGGGCCTGTTTCTCCTTATGTGAAGAGAGTCCGACTAAAGCTGTACAAATCCTCTCCACTTACATTTATGATTCTGGCAATTAGTATCTCTAACAGTAGTTAAGAGCAGTGTTGCAGAGCTAAATAAGCCTGGCTTCAACTCCCGGCTCTGTGTAACCTCTATAACCTTGGGGACAAGTTACCTCACCTCTCGGAGCCTCCATTCCTCGCTTGTCAAGTGGAGGTAAGAATAGTACCTGCCTCTCAAGGCTGTTGAAAGCAGTAAGCCAGAAACTGTATGTGAAAGTTTAGCAAATATTGTCATTGATGTTATCTAAATAAATAAAAGATGTTCTGTTTCTCTTTACTACTTCATATGACAGACATATTTTCACAGATTTGGAGGATACGTTGTGGAAGGTCTGACTTCAAATAGGTCTTTGTGGCGTTCTGGAAATTCACCTGAACTGTGGCTCTCAAACTTTCGCATGCATCAGAATCACTCCATCCCCGGTCTCTGATTCTGGAGGTCTGGGGTGGGGCCTGAGAATTGGCATTTCTAACACGTTCCCACATGCTGCTGATGCTGCTGGTCCTGGGAATACAGTTTGAGAACCATTGACCTTGTGGTGGTGGTAGTGGTGGTCATGGTGATGGTGTTGGAGGTGGTGGTGGTGCTGAAGGTGATGGTATTGGTGGTGGTGGTAGAGGTGGTGGTGGTGATGGAGGTGGAGTTGGTGGTGAAGGTACAGCACCTCAGGGAGTTATAGTCACCCAAGCAGATGAAGTTGAGGGTTTCTTGGGGCCCATGTGAATGTCAATTAGGAAAATGACATCATAAATATTAAGGCTCCATGGACAGCAAAATCAAACATATATCAAATACAAACCCTATATCAAAATTTGTAAGGGCAACCTTTAAAACTTAGAGATGTTGATTTGCAGTCAAGCTGCTTCTCACGTGGGTAACTTTATGTAATGTTTTAGGATTAGTCACAGCAGGAATGTATTTGGAATGATTAATGAATAAAGAGACTGAATATGCAAAGAGACACTGGCCAGACCACGTATGACAGTAGAACTCTGACCCACAGCCTCTGCAGCAAGCGGCCCAGAACAGTCAGGACTTGGTCAATGACTGCCGGCTAGTCTAATTTTCACCCCCGCTTCCAACTCAGGACCAACCAGAGAAAGCCAAATATCCCCTCCAAACCAATCACACAAGATGCCCCAGCCTCCAGCTGCCCGGTGCCAGCAACTTCCAATTAGGGCACACCTGAAGCCTTTTCTTTTTTCTCTATAAACCTTTCCCACTGGCATTTGAGTCTCCAGTTGTATTTGGGTCCCTGCCAAATGCAAGTGATGGTGGCTGAATTCTTTGCTATAGAAAGCTCTGCATAAATAGCCTTAGTTCTCATTTGGGTGGTCTTCGTTTTTTTCCAGAGAATCTTCTCCGCAGCATAAGCCAGCTATCTATTAATAGTTTCCAGTTCTTGGAAGTATTCCTGCTGGTGCTGTTAACTCTAGTACCACTAGGTGGCACTGTTCACTTGTGAAGTACAACGAAGGTGTCTTCTGGGTTCCCAGACCCTCTGGGAGGGAATGGGTGGGCAGGAAAGAGAGATGCAAAGGCCCACCTGGCTGTGCTTATCTTTTCACAAGATCCAAAGGACTGAGGTCGGCATCTCCAGTCTAACATTGTTACATAGCAGATAGGATGCAGGGCAAGTATGTGTTCAAGACCCTGGGGAGGGCGGTGGGAATGGGGATTGACTGGGTCCAGGGTTCTCACCCTCTACTCTTTGGACATTTGGGGCAGGATAATTCTTTGCTGCCTGTGAGGGGGGTGGGCTAGGGGAGAGGAAGCTGTCCTGTGCATTGTAGGATGTTTAGCAGCATCTCTGGCCTCTGTCTGCTCAATGTCAGAAACACCCCCTTTCCCAATTGTGACTTTAAAATATGTCTTCAGACATGGCCATATGTCTCCTGAGGGGCAAAGTTGTCCCTAAGTGAGAACCACAGGGCTCAGCTCCTTTTGGAGGACAGTTGTCTGCTGAGACCCTTTCAGCAGCCCTCTCCCCACCCCCACACTCATTTTCTTCAGAGCAGAATACAGGGGAAGGGAAACCCCTGCACATGCCTGCCCCACCTCCCCTTCTTCGTCCCCTTGAGCAGGCTCTGCACCAGCGTCTCTCCAGCGGGGACCTGAGCCGCCTCCACCAAAGACACCTGGGTGCTCGCACACATGACCGCAGATTCCTGGGCCGCAGCCCAGCCCCCCGCCTTAGGGTCCCTGTGGGGAAGATTAGAATCTACTCCCCTCCCCCGCCCCAAGCCAAGGGGATTATCAGACAAAAAGTTCAAGAAGCCCTGACCGGGGCGGCCCCGTGGTCGAGTGGTTAAGTTCATACACTCCGCTTCAGTGGCCCAGGGTTTCACTGTTCAGATCCTGGGCACGGACATGGCACCGCTCATCAGGCCGTGCTGAGGCGGCATCCCACATAGCACAACCAGAGGGACCTACAACTAGAATATGCAACTAGGTACAGGGGGCTTTGGGGAGAAGAAGAAGAAGAAAAGAAGATTGGCAACAGATGTTAGCTCAGGTGCCAAACTTTAAAAAGCAAAACAAAACTGAGTATACTAATGTAAGTGCCCACGTAACTTATACAGTGGATGTGTGACTGGTAGATGGCATCATAATACATCTTTTAAAAAAAAAAAAAAGTCATGACCCCACCCCCAGTGTACTTGGTACACCTGGCCTGCAGTTAGCTCCTAAAAGAGATGGACCCTGGCATGAAAATTCTGGCTTTGGGTCACCCACGTACATCTACTCCCCAAGCCTGTAGAGCAGAAAATATCAGAAATAATACTGGAGGGGCTGGCCCCATGGCTGAGTGGTCAAGTTCACACACTCTGCTTTGGTGGCCCAGGGTTCACTAGTTCGGATCCTGGGTGCAGACTTACACACCACTCATCAAACCATGCTGTGGCGGCATCCACATAGAAGAACCAGAATGACCTACAACTAGGATATACAACTGTGTACTGGGGCTGTGGGGAGAAAATAAAAAAAGAGGAAGATCGGCCACAGATGTTAGCTCAGGGCCAATCTTCCTTACCAAAAAGTAAAGAAAGAAAGAATACTGGAAAAAGACACTAAGGGAGGAGGCTGTCATGGGCATGCCTGCCTCTGTCCCCGTTTGCTGCAATGATTTCCACATCCCTTTCTTGTGTAGGCCTGCTCGCTGCCTTCTCTTTCTCTTTTTTTCTCTTTAGTTGAGTTGTCTCCATTACTTCTTCTCGTGCAAATTTCTCCTCCTTTGTTCCCACCTTCTGGTTTTCTAGACAGGTTGCTCGGCACAACCCAGGTGGCCTGGGCAGGGCCCCTCCCTCCTTCTGCCGAGGGGCTTGGCTATGCCCATCTGTAAGGCCCCTTCTGGTTCTGCTCTGCTCTGCCCCACATGCTGTGTGCACCTCTGCTGCTGCGGGTCCTTTAACCTCTCTGTTCTAAAGCTGGGCAGATGAGAACAGCAGCTCCTGACCTGGTCCTGGCAGCAAAGCAGTGAAGGGGTTGGCCTGGGGTCAGGCTGCTGGGCTCATCCCAGCTCTGCCACTCACCCACAAGAGGTGGTGGCCTCGGGCAAGGCACCCACCTCTTTTGGGTTGTTTCTTCTGTGGTAAAAGAAGCTAAAATTAGCACTATGTCCTAGGTAGTCTCTGCAAAAGCCTCGACACTCCCTGGCGCACACAGGGAGAGGCAGAATGAACATGAGGACGGGCAGCTGCTTTGGTGCTTTTTCTGCCGACCTGAGGAGGCTGGGAGCTGGGAGGGAGCTGAGAGCCATCTGGCCCATCTCCCCAGGGACCTGAGACCCACGAAGGGGAGTTTCCCTGCCCAAGGTCACACTGCTCTCTAGGGCAGTCAGAAATCACCTGCTTGCGTTTGGCCAATATTTGGATTTTTATTGGATTTGATCTGGGCGATATAGGAAGTGGATCAGATATTAAAGCCTTTCAGAAAAATGTCCCCCAACCAAGGTGTGGCCTCTGAGGGGCAGCGCAGGGATTGACAGCCGTTCGGAGGTCTAAAGGCCAGGATAGGGTGGGGGGTGGCTTTTAGCAGGAGACGGGCACAAGCTGGCAGGCCTTACGTCCCTGGGTGCAGTGCCCAGCCCATAACATGTGACAAAAATGTTTGATGAGGATGCTTACCTCCACACTCAGGTGTGAGGAGATTGTCTAGCTGGCCAGAAAATAGGCAGGGAAGACTCGGAGAAACGAGGGGCGGGGGCCTTGCGTCCTCGGCACGGTTCAGAGCTGGTCCGACTGTCCTGTTGTGTCTGGAATCACAGTGAACGAGAAGAGCTAGAACTGCTAAACACAGAAATTCACACCCCAAAAAAGCATCTCAATCATCACACTCTTGTTCCCTTCCTTAGTGTCCAGCTGGGTCTCCCAGAAGGAGCAGAAAAGAATATAAGGGTAGGGGGTGTTTGGCATTGCAGGCTTAATGCTTGAGACTTGGCCTAACGGTGAAACATGCGGAATATCCGTGACTTTGTTCCCTGCTGCTTACTGTGTCATAAACACTCCAATCGTTGTAAAGTCGTGAACACTTTAATTCTTTCTGAAAAAAAATGACCCTCCAAAGTAAGCTAGGGGCATAGAAGTGAAACAGATGGTTCTTAGGCAAAGATTGTATGTTATTGTGGTATTTGCCAATTCAGTGATTCTTTGAGATTTCCAGTAGTCCCCTGACAAATTTCAGTGGTTTGTGGTGATAAACAAATGCCACTTACTCCACAGCAGCCCCTAGTGGCCCCCTACGGCTGCCCGTCTTCCAGTCCCAGCACAGGAGAAGGCAGGACAGCTCCCGGAGAGTCCCAGCAGGAGAGAGAGAGAGAGAGAACAAAGCCATCTCAGCTACAGTCAGGCCTTCACAGCCAGGGGAGGATGAAGGAGCCCCCGGGCCCCCAGTCCGGGCTCTGCTCACCCCTTGCCCAGGTGGCCTCGGCTCCCCCACTTCCCCTCCTATCCCACACCTCCTGGCTGACATTTGACTGGGACCAAGGACAAACCAAGCCTGAGGGTGAGGTTTGGGTGGGATGCTTGGCTTGGTTTTGTTTCCTCAGAGGGGGACAGCAGGGGCTTGTGGCGGGACAGGAAGGAACTTGCATCCAGCTGTCTCCAGGCAGGGGAAAATGGGCCAAGGATGGGGTAGCGATGGAGGGAGCCGGCGGGAGGGAGTCGGCCTCCTGAGGAGGACAGGAGTGGGATGCCTGCTGAAGACTGCTCGGAGCCCGTGGCTAGCCCAGATGGCAATGCGGGCTCAGCTCCCGGTCAAGGGATGAGGAGGGTCTTCGCCAAGGGCATGTCAAGGTGAGGCTGTGGACTTTACCCTGCCCCTAAAATAAGTTCCTGCCTTGCTCTGCCTCATCCAAATGTCACAGACATTGGGCATATGATTCCTCTCCCCATGCCAGCTTTCTAGATAAAATAACAAAAATAACCAAACCTCTCATCTATCACCTTCTGTGTGTATACCTTCCAACTATGCCCTGGCAGGCAGGTGGCAATGAGATAAAGGTGAGTTCCTGCCAGTCGAGGGGGGGGGGGGGCGGGGCCCAAGGACGAGCGGATCCCAGCGACCCAAGCGGGAGTACTCCATCTATAGGGATGGTGTCCGAGATGCAACTGCACTGCTGGTAACGTCCAGAGAGGGGCGCACAACCAGAACATGGATGGACCGCTGATCCCTCCAGCCCGGAGGGCGTTGGGCAGGACTGGTGTAAGAGAAAGAAAACGGCTTGAGTCAGACGCGCCTGGGCCCTTGTGACCTCAAATAAGGCACGTAACCTCTTGGAACTTGGTTTTCTCACCCATAAAATGGTAGGGATGATATTTAATCGCTCAGGCATGTGGGGGGGATTCCGTGACATGACATGTTGGAAGTGCTTGGAACCGAAAAGATGCTCAGTAAATGGTTAGCATCCAAAAGGAATTTAAGTGGAAATTAAACCATCCTGGGGACAGGAGATGTTCAAAGGCTCTTTCTCAGGCTCTCTCCCCGTTGTAATCCCGCTGCCTTCTCCTGTGCCTCAGCCTCCTTCACTTGGCTTATGGCTGAGATGAAGCGAGTTCTGTGCTGCCCGTGTGCTCTGGCAGATGGCCCTGGACTTAAAAGGGGTGGGGGGAGGGGAAAAACTCAATCTCATGGGGGAAAAGAAACACTGTTTGCTCTCTCCTCTTGAACCCTGAGCGCCCTTGTGCTTGTGCAAAGAAAGAGATTAGGAGAATAGCAAACAGGCGCCAGCCGAGAGCGCCCTCCATGGGCCAGGCGCAGTACTACACGCTTTACTTGAACTGCTTTAATCCCGCAGCAGCACGATGAGGTCGGTGTAACCGTTGCCATTTCCACATTACGGATGAAGACACCGAGGGATAGAGGCGGAGCAACCTGCTCCAGAGCCGCTTTTGGCTTTCTGACCCAGAGCCCTTGCTCCTCAACCGGATGCTGAAGGAAGAGGAGGGAGGAAGGTAACAGACGTTCTGTAGTCTCCATGGCTGCTCTCGGATTCAAGACCAAGAAAAAATGAACTCTGTCGTCTCCCACCCCACCCCCGCCTCCTCCCCCCGCACCTTTTCCGACTCGAGGCCGGCCCTGGCCTTCACTTTCCAACATGGAGAGAAGCTGAGGACAGACAGAGGGGTGCACTGTTGGAGCGGTCAGTGTCTGGAGCTAGGAGAAGAGGGGACCAGTGGGAGGGTCTTCCAGGCTCCAGCGCATAGCCTCCACCTTGGAGGGCTACCCTGGGCCTACCCTGTTTTCTGGAACTGGAGAACCAGGGCTTGGGAGAGACCAGGGGTAGCACCAGCTGGGAAAACTCCAGGGAGCCAGTAGGGGCAGGGCCACACAGGGACTGAGGGAAGGGAGCTGTGTGTGGGATCCCTGCCATGGCCACATGGCCATAGGATGACCCAGGGACAGGAGCAGCCAGCCCTGAAGAGCAGTGGGGCTGGGGGCTGTGACAGGCAGGCGGGGGTGGAAACTTGCAAAGCACAGGCCCCAGCATCAGAGTCTGACCTGATGAACTGACGCGGGGATATTTTTCTAAAACAAGTTAGTGTCCAGAACTCGAAGATGAAGGTGCAGATGAAGGAGCGGCAGCCTGCCATTTAGGAGTTGCCACTAAGGGGCCCCTCAGCTTCCCCTCTGGCAAGTCCACCTGAGATGTGATGGGCAATTTGGAAGCCACATAATTGAAGGCTTCCGGGATGTTTTGTGCATTGGGTTGGGGGAGGCAGCCAGCTGAGCTCTCTTCTCGATTGTTGTCCATTTGCCCTTTTCTCCACTTTGCCAGTTGGCCTCATGATATCCCAGGACCCTGGGAACAATTAACCCCCAAGAAGCCAAGTCTCTGATCTTTATTTAAAGTGAAAACTTAATGAATGATGCTTCAGCAAACAAAACAATAATTTAAATGCTTACACTTTTTAAAAATGCTTGCACCTTGCACATTTGCATTGTAAAAGTTTACCGTGCTTATTTGAAATGGGTATGGCATGAAGGAGTTTAGGAGGCTTTAACAAGCCCTGGAAAAGCTTCAGCGACCTCACAGAATGAGCAAACCCCTCAGCTAAGCAGGGGACAGAGCTGCTTCCTGTGACTCGGTAGCTGAATAAGCGCCTCAAATCCTGGGCCCCCATCTGTAGGGGCTGCCTAGGCAGTGGGTAACCTCCCCTTTGTTCTGCAATCTTTCATTTTTCTCTTGCTTTTTTTCTATCTCCTGCACACCCCTCTCGTGGCTTTGTAAGGCTAAACCTCTCTCTCCGTTTCTCCCTCTTGCCTAAGCTGCAGGCCCTCCTTTTAGGGGGCCCAGAGCTATAGACAAGAATGAATTTTCTCAGGGTATAGAGATGGGCCTGGAGCCTCCCCCCAACATCCATAAATCACCACTACTAGATCCGTCTCCTTTTCATCAGGGAACTCCTCTGCTCAAAAACCTTCTCTCACTCCCCATTGCTCTCAGCATAAAATCCAAATCCTGTCAAAGCCTTTTAAACTCGGGGCAGGCCTACCTCCCTGACCTCATTCACCTCTCACTCCAACCTCCCCGGCAGGCCTCTGCCTGAGCTCTTCCCACCCTGGGAACAGGCTTTCCCCGTCCTCTCCACTTATCCAAATCTAGTCGATGGTCTCGGCCTATCAAAGTTCCAGGGAAGCTTCCTCAAATACCCTGGCCTGTATTTAAGACTCTTTTCCCTGCGGCCCGCGGCATTTTCACGTGCACTTTTTATTTGGCCGTCCTAATGGCGTAGTCTGTGTTCCTTGATTGTTTGTCCTATGCGAGCGGGGGCAGCGGGCATTATAAAGTCATTCCTCCTCTGGGATGCTTTTTCAGCACCCACTCTCCGCCCGGTTTGGGAGCCCCAGTGCTCCGCGCGGGGCCCCTGGGCCCTTTCCCAGCCCTTGTCACTTTCACTGCCAGTCTCGTGGCTGTCAGTGCCCCAGCCAGACTGCAAGCGGCAAGGGACAAGGGTGGCGGCTGACTCATTGCCTAGGGTGTCCCAGCCCCCAGTCCCGAGCCTGACCCGTAGTAGATGCCCCCAAATGCATTAAATGACTAGAGTGAACTGAGGGCAGGGAGTGTCGCCGCCACTTCCGTTGCATCTGTCTCAAGTTCTCAGCCCCGGGCTGCGCGCATCCCGCGAATCAATCCCGGGCCCGGTGGAGACGGACAATGCCGCGCGGTCGTCTCCAGCACAGAAAGGGTTAAGCCTTCGTATCCCCACCCCCCAAAAAAGGCGAGGGGAAGAGTCCGGCAGAAGGTCCTGTTTACGGGAGCTGCTCGAGCCCGCGCGGCCCTGGGAGAGGCGTTGCCGTGGCAACGGGCCGGGCGCCCGCCAGCTGCGGATGAGCTCACTGGAGCGGCGGCGGGCGGGGGGCGGCGGGCGCGCGGCCCGGCCCAGAGCCGCCGCGCCGCCGGGGAGGGAAGGGGCAGCCGGCCGGCCCGCCTGCACGCGCCCGCAGCGGAGGGCGCGCGGCTCGCCGGGAGCCGGGAGAGGCCCGCCGACGCCGGGGCGGAGGGCTGCGGGCCATGGCGCCCCGGGCCCCCGCCGCCCGCCGCCCGCGCCCTCCTGGGCGCCCCCGAGCTGCGCCTCGGAGCCCGCGGAGCCACGGCCCGCCAGGAGGTAGGGCCGGGCGGGGGGACGCCGGGGGGACCGAGGAGGGGACTTGCGGGGAGGGGGGGGGACCGAGTCGGGGACGTGCGGGGGAGAAGGGAGAAGACGGCTGGAGTTGCCCCGACCCGGAGCTGGGAAGTGGCTCTTGCAGACTGAAGACTGGGTTTCCCGTGTTCAGACGTGGGGACCGAACCGCTTCTCGGGACCTGTGGGACTTGAGCAAAGTGGTGTCCAGACTTCCTTCCGGGGCTCGGGGCTCGGGATGACTTCCAGAGCCGAGCCGGGGAAGCCGTCGTCCCGCGCCTTGGAAACCTGCAGAAACCGGACAGAGCCCCCGCCCTGCGCTTGCTGGGTCCCAGGGGACGTGAATGTGAGTGTGTGTGTGTGTGTGTGTCTCTGTAGAGAAAGAATCGAGAGGGGCTGACCGCCCTCACTGTGGTCAGAATTTGCTGTCTTGGAAAAGCAGGGAGATAAAGATGCTTGACTGATCTTCTTTTTCCCCTAAGGATGGAACTGGTGGCAGAGCCCAGGGGGGAGTTTGTCAACAAGACAGGATACAATGAAGTTTAGCAGGGTCATGGAGAACTGGATTCAAACCAGTGAGGAGAACCAGACCTGAGCGGTGGAACCCTGTCCTTGAGGGGACCGGGTGGAGAAGGGGGGCAGTGCCCTCCAGGAGCATAGACTGGGGCAAGGGAAGTACTCTGACTCCCTTTAGCCGGCTGGTGCTGGGGAAGGAGCGGGCACACTTCTGGCTGGTGCTGAGACGTGCTTCAGAGATGGGGCTTCTCTAATGCTCCAAATGACACGGGGTAATAATGGCCCTGGGGAATGGGGTTATAATAGGCACTCTGCAGTGATTTTGTTATTAACACTCTCGGTGGTTACTACATAAAACAAAAGAAGAAAGTCCTTTCTGCTTGCATCATCAAATATCAAACACACCAAAGTAGTGGAGTAGAAAGTCTTGGAGCCGGCTGCTTAGGATGGAGCAGAATTCTGTGAGAAGTCAAGGGCAAACAGTGACTGTTTTTGAGTAAGGGTAGTGAAAAGGCTGGTGGAGATGCTGGCCTCCGGTCCTTTCCTTCGCGAAGATTTGAACCCTGCCTGTGTTGTGTGTTCGTTCACTCCTCAGCTCTGTGTGCTAGGTATTAGGGACACAGTGGTGAGTAAGATTTCTCCCTTCCTTCCTATCCTAGTTGGGTAGTCAAATAAAAAATTAAAACCGGTTCTGGTCTGGCTGGGCTGAGTGCTGTGTGGTAGGGAACCCAGAGCAGGGCCACCAGCTCAGGGGAGGCCCACAGAGTACACCATGCTGGGGCCCAGCCCTGAAAACCTCTTCACCAAGAACACAAAGCGAGGAAGGTTGTTTCAGGCAGAGAGAACGGCCTGTGCAGAGTCACAAGGAGGGAGAAAGGGGACAGGCAAGTGTGGGGAGAATCATGGTGGCAGTGTGCCCCCAGAGGGTAGCAGGAGCTCGCTGAGGCAGGAGTGATGGGATCAGCTTGGTATCTTAGCACGCTCACCCTGGTGGTTGGCTGGAGGCTGGAGGAGGACAAGACCAAGGCCTGGCAGTCCCCAGGCCAGAATTACTGACGTGCAGGATGACAGCAGTGATGGGTGGGATGGGAAGATCTGGAAGATAAAGACATAGGACCTGGTGACAGGCTTGGGCACACGGTGAGATAATGCAGACCAAAACTGAGTGCAGAAAAGCTCAGGAGAAAACAAAGCAAAGCAAAAGGAGTGGATATTTTGAATGGCCTGAATTTAGCAGATTACGACACTTGGACAATGAGTTTGGCTCTCAATTTTCTGGCAGCTTAGAGACAAATAAAAATACACTGGATTGCATGGTTTTGGATTTTGGACAACAGAAAGCATACAAATTAATTTTCAGAACAGAATTTTTCTTGGAATTGAATGCAACTGGGAATTTGTCACGTGGATCTTTATGTAAAGACTAAAGAGTGGCACAGGAAAAAAATCTTCATTGTGGGTGTTACAAAAGGTGGGAAGATAAAATTCCGCATGGCATCTTCCTATACCGTGTTCCCCTTATGACTTGGGAATGTATTGCATTTCTGTGGGGGGCTGAGTGTCAGCTCAGCCTCAGACTGCTTGTGGGCAGTCATGGCACAGGGCAGCTAGGGCCAGGAGAGCCCTCTGTGGAGAAGCCCATGGTCCCTGTAATGTAGGAAGAGGTGACATGTACCTCTATGAGTGCAGAGAGCCACCACCCAGGGTGCCCAACCATGAAGGGGGAAGCAGGCACATCATGGTATGGCCTGTAGGTGGGTGGGCTGGGACTCTGGTCCAGAGAAGAGGCCAGGTAGGGCAGAGTGTATTGGGAGGGTCAGCAACCAGAAATCCTGACCAAAGGAAACGGGGAGAGTGGGAACAGCATTTGAGATTCCATCCTGATGGGCAAGCCCACTTCCCCGAGTGGTCCAGGTCTTTCTGCCCTCAGACCTAGGGAGTAGGGAAGTGTGGGACTCAGGAGGCCAGAGATCCTCTCCAAGTGAGGCCAGGGAGGGTGGGAATCTTGTTGCTGCAACACAAGGAATGCTGCAGAGGAACAGGGACTGCGAGCTGAGAGCTGGGAGGGTCTACAGACTCAGTCACATCTCGGCCAGGCCCTTCCCATTGGTTTCTGCAGAAGAGACAGAACCTGCAGAATCTGTGTCAGTGCATTGCTAATGTGCCCCCTAAAGTTTGAACCATTCCTTGCCAACTATAGATGGCTTAAATTTTAAATTGAGTAAGTATGAGATTCTGCTCCCCCCTCAGCACATTTCTTAACCTTTTTAAGAAGGAATGCACATTGGAATACACCTTTAAATGTCCTGGGGTCGGGGAGGGGGATTTTTTAAACAACTGATGCTGGCCCCCCACCCCCTACCAATTAAACCAACATCTCTGAGAGTGGGCCCTCAACATCAGTATTAGTTAAAGGCCCCAGGTGATTTGAAGGTGCAGCCAAGGTTGAGAGTGGCTGCTTTAACAATCACCCACAGAAACCTCAGATTCCAAGAGCAGGGACACCATAGAATTTAAAATTAGGAAGGCTGTCACTCGTAATGAGTCAACTGGTTAATCAGCCTTCAACATCAAGATCTAAAGACATCTAAAACAGATCCAGATGAGGAGGCTAGTGACAAACACATTTATGTGAAGCTTGTGCGTGTGTGTGTGAAGCATTTTTCTGCGGTTAGGTCTGTCTGGTCTACTACTATTGTATGCGGTGCTGCATGTTAGCCAGAAGTGAAAAGCTTTGGCACCTTTCTCTTTCCGCCTGGAACCCACATAGGTCTCCCTTTCTTGAGTGCTGAGCCTCTGAGCTCGGTTCTTTTTACTGCCCTCCTGATTTTCATGTGTATTTATTCTCTGATCCATATCTTCTAGATTGGAAAGAAGCCAGGAGAATTAGTTTGCAATTTAATATGCATGAAGTCTCGATCAAAAGGAATGAGTCTCTAAGGGCTGAATTTCAGCAACTCTGACAGGATAATAGGGGAGAGATTTGAGGCTCGATGGCTTTCCCAGCAACCCTCAAGTACACCTTGTAGGCAGTCACTTCTTTGGCTACAGACAAAATTGATAGCCTCCTGCACTATCTCTGGAACCCCAGCCCCTTCTTTTCTGCTTGCCGAGGGCCCATAGAATGTCTCACAGGTAGTCCCCAGTGACCAAGGCTGACCCCTGCTTTGCCTTGTGTCCCACACAGCCTCCTGTGTCCAGGCATGGACCCTTCTTCCTCCACCAGGACTAGGGGGCCACCACAGGTTCCCAGGATCTCTTTGAATCCCCGGCACTGGCCACCCAGCAGAAGGACTGACAGGCACATCAGCCCCTTTAATTATAGGAGGCAGATGGTTAACTCGATTCTCTACATTTGATGTTCAAAAGACAGCAACATGTCGGGAAATCAGAGTCAGACCAGCTTTTACCCTTGTGGTAGAATCATTCTCTGATTTGGGCAAAAATGTATTCCGACTATCCGTTTGCCTGGAAGTTAAGCCCTTTGCCAGCTGGAGCCCTGAATTGCTTTCTCTTTGGCTTCCCTTTGACACGATCGTCCCTGGATCGTCCCTGGCCTGCAGTCGGCTAAAAGAGGTGAGCCCTAGAGATCCCCTTTTCTCACTGGCCCAACTACCAAAAACCAAGTTAGGGGTTATCCCCCTGGCCTTGGGGAAGGAAGGGGTGAGTGAGCCTCTAGCAAGCTTACGGAAGAGATTAGCCCCCCTCGGTGGGGGGGGGGACCCGGAGCTTCCATGTTTCCCTTCAGAAGGAAATGAGAGCAGGATGGAGCCAGAGAGTGGGGTCGGGACAGGAAGCCGTGACCGCGAGCGCGACTGTTCTTCCCGTGGTACCCAGGCCTTCCCTGGGCTGCGTGTCTTATCAGGAGGCTTGTCAGACCAGTTCAAGCAGAGTGTCAAATGCATTTCCTCTTGTCTTTGTTTTCTTAAAAAATATACTTAAAAATCTTAAGGTTCCTTTTGTACACATACTTTTATATATGCATATATATGTTGTATATAAACTATGAAAATTATGCGTCTTGTAAAACATTTAAGCGGTACATAAAAATAATACAATGAAAAATGAAAGTTTATCCCATACTGTCTCCCTTCTCAGAGGCAATCCCTGAGTGGCAGATATACCAAATCCTCCTAGGTGTTTTTTTTCTTTGCATGTAATATATTATGTTTGTTTGTTACAAAAATGGAAGCACGCTATCATAGTGGAACAGTATTTTGTGAGAATGATTCCATGTGGGATGTACATAGTCCTCTCTTTCTACACAGCTGGCTTGTGTTCCTTTGTATGGATTGACTTCCTTTGTTTAACAAATGATCTATTTGTGAGCAATTGGTTGTTTCTGGGTTTAGTCACTACAAACACTCTCCAGCACTTGTTACAATATTTCTATATGATAAATTCATAGAAGTGGAATCGCTAGATTAGAAGAGATTTCAAAGCCAAATGCATCTTGAATATATTTGTGTCCAGTGATGGGCATTTTAAAAATGAGATTTCAATACTCAGTCTTTGAAAAATTGTAAAATGTATTACCTCTCTCTCCCTTAACCCAAGCGTCCCCACTGAATTTACTATGAGTTTCTATATGTTAATATGAAAATTAAAATTCATAGTGCAGTGCATTCAAAGAGGCAATCTACTATTTTGAGTTTTGTTAAATTAAAAAAGGCAACATATTAAAATTACAGTTTCTAAGAAAAGTTTTACGTTTTGTAGATTGTCATCAAACAAATTGTCCCAATTTTGTCTCTTGCTGTTGGTTTCGTGTTCCTATAACCTGGATCCCACATAACCAGGATTGCACATGTTGTTCAGGCTGAAACCTGGGATGGGTGGAGTGGGTTACACAAGAGCCAACCCAGTGAATAATCCAAAGTGCCTCCGTCATTCTCCCTCATACTTCCTTGCTTCTCGGAAGAGAAGATGGCGTAAGGGCTGAAATTGAGCACTGAGTTCTCTGCAAATCCACCATGGGTAATGGATAGGGTAACTGGATATACAAACTGGGACGCTTGGAAAGTCAAAAGGGAAGAAGAGGGAAGTCATTAACTGATGTACAAGAGGCCTCCCCTGGGACTGTCCCTGCAAACTGCTACTGTGGCCGCCCAGGTAAAGGGTGAGAACTGGACACGTCCATCCACTCTCCTTGCTGGTCCAGGTGCATTGACATAGGCAGACATGATTTTGTACCATCCCTCCACCCCTCAGCCTTTCTTAACCCCCCTAGAGCAGAGGTCCGAGTCCAGGGAAGGGGAGGGGGTCAGGTGGATGACCTGGTGCTGCGTGTTGACTTCTCGTTCCCACTAAATGAGTCAGAGGAGATGAGTGCTACCATCCCTGCCCTCCCCCACACACCATAGGAAAAAGAATAACTGACTGCTTTTTCCCAGCAAATTGGAGTCATGAAAGCAGGACACTTCTGTAATTTTATTGGTGCTTCTCACGTCCCTGGGAAATGCAGGCTCAACCCCCCTAGATGACCAAGCAGAGGCATTTGTATGGGATGATGCAGCCAATCAGGATTAAAACTGCCCTTGCCTGGTCAGGGGAGAAGTTAGTTGGGGGGGAAGCTGCAGGGCACTGATTTGGTCACTAGACAGGACAGATGGGGCAGTCTGAGACGTAGAACTTGCGTCCCCTGCAGCTGGGGTGGGACCAGTTTCTCAGCCACACAGTTGGTCAAGGTGAAGGCTAGGAAGACACAGAGGAGCTGGCCGGTGCTCTGGACTTCTGCCAGGGAGATGTCTCCAGCCCTCTGGGGGATCAGGGGGATTCTCTACTTAATACTCTGAGCTGCAGGTGAGATCTGTTCATTTGGAATGACGTATGGTCATCTAAGCCCAAGTATAACTCCTTGGCATCTTGTGGCAACTGTCATCTTTCACATCTGGTCCATTTCATCATCTGTTTGTGACAATCAACAAACATAGAAAAGCTCCCAGGACATCAAAAGGGGACCAGTGCTCTCTGTTTACCCTCCAGCTGAACTGATGCGTCTTATGGGGTGGAAAAACATCAGAGAGGAGAGAGCTCCTTGGTGCTTCCCAAAACAATGAGACTTGGAGAATCCGGCACCGCAGAGACAGGGCCGAGAGAGGCTCTTATTCCAGGCTCTCCTTTCACCTGAACACAGGACGGCCAAGGTCCCTGGCCTAGGACAGAGATGTGGAAACGGTCAAAGAGGCTGCTTCTAGGTATACACACAGCCCCCTGGTTCAGGCTGCCAGTTGCCTGGGGGGAAAGAGAAGGAGAATGCTGCTTTCAGGATGGGGAGACAGAGCAACTGGAAGAGCCCCTGAGGCAGGTCCACAAACTCCTCCCCACGTCCCTGAAATCTGGCTTCCTTCCCTAACCATCTGCTGAAACCTCATCCCAGGTTACTTGTGATGCACCCAACAGCCATTTCACTCTTCTCATTGTTCTTGAGCTGCCTAATGTACATGACAACTGGTGTGCACTGATGCATCTGTGCCACTTGTCAAAATGCTGAAATGCTTCTGTACTGGTTGGTAAACAGTTGCTGCCCTGAGCCCCCGAGTGTCCCACATTCCTGGGACCCCCTAGTTCCCCACCCATCTAGCCATTAAAGGGTTAACAATAAGGCCATTCTGATTGGCTGGTGTCCATGCCACACCTTTGTTAAGTATTTTGAATCTTGTCTCTTCACCTGAGACACCATACTGTTTTGGTTGTCCTAAATGTCTTTTGAGAAAGAGATCACTGATTTCTTTTCTTCTTCTCATTCAACAAGCATTTACACTGCACCCGCAACAGACCAAGATCTGGGCTAGACATAGTAGGGGAATAAAAAGGAGCTTAATGCACTTGTTCTGCCATCAGACCTTCCTGGTTGGAAGGCCCAGATAAAGAAACATAAAAAGAAACCGAGTCAAGAGTTGAGTAAGCAGGGCAATATAAGAGCACCACCCCCACCACCACCATGCCTCAGTTCTTCACTCTTCTTTTTCTTCTTTCTCCCTCAGAAGCTCATTCATGCTCACAGGTTCATCAGCTCCCTCCCAAATGTACACCTCCAGGGTTGTTCCTTTCAGTAGACCCTTAGATCTTTACTTCTGACTGCCTACTCTACATGTTTCCTCTTGAATGTACCATTTTAACCTTATCATGTCCAAAAGAGTGCATATCTTCAGTGTGTATCCTCTTTATTTTCTGAGGATAGCAAACCTTGACTCCTCTTTCTTAGTTTCAGAACATCTCCAAGTCTAGTCTGCCAACCCTCTTCTTCTTCATGGTTCCCCATCACCCATCCCAGTGCTCCGGTCCCCTCAGTCAGTCTTGTCCCCGGCAGGAGTACACCTTCTCCCTTTCTTCATGCTCTTGCCTCACTCTCCTTTCCCAACTATCGAACCCAGTCTAGTCTTTAAGGGCCACCAGATTCAACCTCTTCTTTGAAGCAGTCCATGAATGACTCCTCTGACTTTCATTGCCCGTCTCCAAATTCCTCCAGTTTCTATCTGTTTCACAACATTTACCACTGTAGTTCAAATTTAGTCCTTAGGCCAATCTCACGTTGTGACTTCTGTTAAACATGTGTCAGCATTCCCTGGACTGATCTAGTCTTTTTGTCTTGGATAATTGCGCCTTTTATTGCCCTTTGGTTGATTGGTTTGTATCTTTTATCCCTAGCTCTAGGGCAGGGACTGAATATTTTTGTATTTCCCAACAGCACCTCACACAGAGTACTGTGTTCAGCTCGTTGATTAGTCGTATTGATTCATTTCAAAGCCATCCACGCTGGCTCCGATTAGCTAAATAAAATCAGAGGGGAAAGACCATTTCCCATATCTCAGAACTTAGCTAAAATGAACACATTCCCAGGCATTGCACAACTTCTGAGTACAAAACACCAGGCACAGATAGTAAACAAACAGAAACAGGGCCTCAGATTATGAGGAGCGAGAAAACAGGGTGGGAGGGGAGGCAAGCCGGGATGAGCAGGCTGCACTGAGCAGGGTGGGCTCCTCCTTACCCTCTAGCGTCTGGCACTGAGGCTGAGCACTAGTACCACCCGGCTTCTACTCAAAAGGGAAGAGGGTCAGCTCCCCTTCCAATTCCAAAACCAACTTTTACAGATTACGTCATAAAAGCAATTCATGTTTGAGAGTGTTTTACAGCTTTATCACACTTGCTAACAGTTGAGGCTGGGTAAGCCGCCCTGGAGATGAGTTGAGGAGGTGGTATTATTATTATTAAAACAAAGTCCTGTATTATTACTCTTATCAGTATTATTTGGCAGAGTTAAGTTCAGCTTATAATGACAGAAGAGGTGTTGAGTGCTTTTTACAGGACACGCACCATACCGAATGCTTTACAGGTGCAGTCCTTACCGCCGCCTTTCCAAGTAGGTGCCACTACCATCGCCACTTTACAGAGAGACTAAGGCTTAGAAAGGTAACGTGCCCAAGGTCTCCCAGCTCTCAGGTAGCAGAGCTGGAATTTGAACCTGGGTCTGTCTTGTTTCCAAACCCTTTGCTTTTAACCCCCACCAGACACCTTCTCTCAAACCCTTTCCCAGAACTGGGGGCAGGCGGGGCAGCCTCAGCCCACTTCTGTCTCTCTGGGCGTGTGGAGCCACGGTGCTGGCCCCGGAAAGGGGATGGGAGGTGACGTCTCCCTCTAAGATTGCTGCCTTCTGTCCAAATGTGCTGGCCGGGAGCCAGGCTGGAAACTCTCTGCTCATGGAAAGAAAGAGAACAGAAGCCAGCAAAAGAGAGTGGGAAAGGGTCTGAGGGGGAGGAAAGGAAGAGGAGGGCAGGAAGGCGAGAGGAGAGAGGAGGTGGGAAAGCGAGGAGTGTGGGGCAGCACAGCTGGAGCCAGAGATGTCGTGCCAGGAAGCGGACAGAACTCAGCCTTCAGGTGCATTCCCTTCAAGGGGCTACTTCTGGTGTGGTGCGAGCACCCAGCCCTGGGAGGCACGGGCCTGGGGCTCTCCAGGTGCTCAGAGGCTGGGATAGATCACACAGGGGGGCCTTCCTCCCTTCCTCGGCATTACTGTTAGGTGAGGTCTGGTTAAAATGAACATCAGGAAAGCCTTCAGAGGGAAAAACTAGTCACAGAATGGCAGCCTGAGTGCTGCCTCGTAACAATTTTCTGAGTAGCTCCTCTGTATCCAGGAAGGGAAGGCCTGTACCTCGTGGGCGTTAGGCACTGGACTCTTGAGTCTGACAGCCTGGATTCCTTCAGCATCCTTGTGGCCTTGGGAAAAGTTAATCCCTCCAGGCCTTCATTTCTGCATCTGTAAAGGAGAGGCGATAGAAGGGCCGGTGTGAGGATTCAATGAAATAATCTGTGCAGAATCTTGCCTAGAGAATAGTAAGTGCTCAATAAATGTTAGCCATTCATTCACTATTGCAATTTAATTTGAAGTGTCAAACATTAATATGTGAAATCTTGAATAAAAAATATATAAATCACAACTAAAGCCAACTGTGGAAGAAATAACACGAGGTTATGCACATTTAGATTATCTAGTGTAGATATGTTAAGAAGTGCTGTAGAAATTCAGAGGAGGGGAGAAGATCTTCAGTTTGGGGTGCCCGGGGTAGGTTTTATGGAAATTGGGATTTAAGATAGATTTTGGAGGATGCATGGGAATATAATAACAAGGAAGAAGTAGGATGACAACTGAGTAAAAAAGTATGAACAGATATGTGGGGGCGGAGAATTCTAATTCACAGAAGCCCAGGCGTATTTGCCAATAGAACATTCTAGCTATTCTCTTGCCCACGATATGCGCTTGGACATAGTATTTAATTTCTATGCATTCCAGCTGCACAAAAGTTCATCCCGGCATGCTGCATCAAATGGAGAGGCATCCGGACATGACCGATGTAAGCTCCTGCTCAGTCGGTGTCTTGGGATTTTTGGTGGGTCTCTCCTTCTCTGTGGCTCTGACTGTTTAAGTACCATTTTCTCCCTGTTTCTTTGGTTTTCAGTCTCTGTGTCTTTTTTGATTCTCTGTCTTACCCTCAGTCTCCAGTTCATTTCCTCTAACTTGCTAACACTGAGTCTCTTTTCCTCTCTGGTATAGGGTAGAGAAGCTCTGAACACTGTATTTATTTTTTTATAAAAGAAAAGAAGAAAAAGTATTCAGTAGGAGCCAGTGGCTAGTATTACCTGGTAGCTGTGGGGCAAATTTTTTTTTTTTTTTTTTTTAATTTCTCAACATCCTAATAAGGAAGAACATTTCCATTCCTTAAAAAAACCAAAGGACACTAACCCCGGGGATCTCTTTGGGTTTCTGGAGGTGGACTTCTCAGCTGACTTAAAAAAAAGAAAAGGAAAATAACCGTCTCATCAAGAATACGGAACTAGTAGACCCAGGCTCTCCTGGGACAGCTTCTCCATAGAAACATGAGTCACCAGGGGAAGGGAAAGGAGTGTGGAGGAGGTGAATGAGCCCTAGATGGGGTGACAGGAACAGTCCTGCTTCTGCCTGTGACCCAAGTTAGGTGAGTCGCAAAACTCCTGGGCCACTGTGGTGTCATTTCTAGCTCTGACTTCCTTCTTGTCACTTGCTGTGTTCATATTTGGGAGCTTCTCCATCACAGGGGCTTTTCTAGCTTCATTAGCTATCTTTTTTTTCTTTCCTCTGTCAGTTTGCTCACTAGACTGGGGCCTCTAAGAAGCACTGTCATTTACAGGCTGGGTTCCCAGTGACTGGCTGGGTCACGAGGGGAGAGCTGCTGAGGCCAGGAGGAGGATGTGGAAGGCTGGGTCAGCCAGTGCAGGCGTCATTCCCAACAGGGTCCTGGGAGAAGGGGCTCAGCATTTCCTGAAGGGAAATGACTCCCATAAATAGAGGGATGGGAAAAGGATTCATCCATCCTTTTCCTCCTATCAACTCAGCACTTCTTCTGGTGTTCAGATTATGCAGCCTGTTGTAAATGTTTTTCATTCAAGTGTGTCTCTGCCTGTGTGTGTGTGTGGCTGACGGAGATGCTTTCTGGTGTATTGGAGATGCTTTCTGGTGTATTGGAGATCCAAAATAAGAGCTGAAGACAACACACGTGCCTTCTATTTGTTCGTTTACCCACAGTAACCTCTCATTGGTCTGTTCCAATATAAGGCCAGAGTTTTTTCAGTGGAGTTTTGTTGGGAAGGAAGGAAACTGTACACCTTCTGATGTACACCATGTCCTGTTTAATTTCATCCAAGGGTTCAGCAAATCTTTCTGTACTGATGTTTATAATCTGCTGTTCAGGTCCTTAGAAAGTTTAGGTCTCATGACATCAGCCTTACTAAGACTTCAGATGTTCCCCGCACCTCCTGTGTCGTAAAGAGTCTCCTCAGGGAAGGGAAGGGGCTTCTTGATCCTCAGCATTGTAATGGGAATGATCGGAGCACACCCAGCCTCCTGTTCCAGGCTGGAAGCAAACCTAACGAGGGCTTTAGTTTCCTTGGTAGCTCAAGTTTGCTCAGATTCAGCTATGTGGATGCAGATTCAGGTTTAAAACTCACACGCAATAGCTTTCCTTTTTCACTTTGGGAAAGTAGTTGAGCATAGCAGTTGAACACGAATTGAACGTGACTCTGTGTGTTAGTGGGGATTTTTTTGGTTGCTTAAGCAAACAAGGGTGTAAAGGTATCTTGTGGAACCTGCGGGCAGGAGTGTAGCCCAGCCTCAAGAGTGGATTGGATCCAGGGAGTACAAAGCCATCTTTCCACTGGCATCATTCTTCTCCCCCACAGCCCAGCACCCTCTATTCCTTAGTCCACAGGGCGGAAAATGTCTGCCTCACAAGGCCGTGTTTCCTTGTTCCGGCCACACAGATTGACGCAACTCCCTAGGATGGAATCTGATTGGCCTGACTTGAGTTACACCTCCTCTAGAGCCAATCAGCTGTGGCTGGGGGTGGGATCATAGTTCAAACATGGCTGCCCATGGATAAGCGAAGAGGCTGTTTGCAGAAAAAGGGGCCCCTTTGTGAGGTAGGGAAGCTCTGTGTAGTGCGGCGTATCTACTACCTGTGTTTTGTTTCTTTAACGATTTTGTGTTCTTTTATCCTAACCACTGTATTTATAAGAATCTTGGTTCGTCAGATTCACTCACTAAATAGTTTGACATGGTCATTACTAGTGAAGGAGGTAATAGCATACTAGAACGAGGGCTTTGGGGCTAGACACATGTCTTAAGAACCCCGCGATGCTATTTTGACCTGGTATGTGGTACAAGGTGCTTAGCTTTTCTCTCTCTCCTTTCTCTCCTTCCTTCTTCTCCTTCCTCTTTCCCTCCCTCCCTCCTCTCTCTCCTCCCTTCTTTCTTTCTTTCCTTCTTTTTTTGCTAACAACTTTATTGACGTATAATTCACATTCCGTAGATATTCATCCGTTTAAAATTTAATGGTTTTTAGTATACTCACAAAGTTGTGCAACCATCGCCACAGTCAATTTTAGAACATTTTCATCACATCAAAGAAGAAATCCATACCCTTTAGCTATCACCTCCCAATCGCCCACATCCTCTTCAGCCCTAAGCAACCACTAATTTACTTTCTGTCTCTATAGATTTCCCTGTCCTAGACATTTCATAGAAATGGATTCATACAATATGTGAACTTTCATGATTGGCATTTATTCACTTAGCATAAAGTTTCCAAGGTTCATCCATGTTGTAGCATGTGTCAGTACTTCATTCCTTTTATGGCTGAATAATATTCCATTCTGTGGATATACCATATTTTATCTATTCATCAGTTGATGGCGTTTGGATTGTTTTTACTTTATGGCCGTCATGAATAATGCTCCTCTGAATATTAGTGTAGAAGAATATATGTGGACTGTGTTTTCATCTCTCTTGGGAGATACATTATTTCTATGACTGTGCTTGTAAAGTGCTTAATGCAATGCCTGACAGATTGTAGGATGGAACAGTGTTAATTTCCTTACCCTGACCCTCCCAAAGGTTATGAATGAAAGCTATTTCCTGCTTGCTGCCCTTGGAAGAAAGTCAGGCTCCCCCTAAAGAGCCTGACCCCTGTGGGTCAGACTCTGAGGTTACTGCCCCCCGGGGTCCTGGCATCACGGAGTAGCAGATTCTTGCATCGGGCTTGTGAGAGGTGTCTGTCTGGGGTAGTTCTAGTCGAAGGTACTGAGAGAGCAGATAATGAGGTTTGAGGGGTGAAATAGAGAATTTGGGATAGAAAAATAAGAATTAGATTCCCTAAGCTGCTGCTTGAACACTGTGATCCTGGGCAAGTCTCTGCCCCTTGATCTTCTCCCCTTCAAAATGAGGATAATAATAATTACATCTGGATATCAGAGAGAGGGAGGGGGCTTATGTATTGTATAATGTGTGTATAATATGGAAATCAGGTGCTATACAAATATATTTTAAGCTCTAGGGCTGCCATAGGAAAAGAATCAGACTTTGGAACTCCATTCAGATCACAGCAGGTTGAGAGGACAGTCGCAGCTCTTCAGGAACACTTGTCAGATCCTTCAGCGGTTGCTGTTAACCCCCTTGGGGCTGCGGCCCCTTTGTCAAACTAGTTCTTGCCTGCAGTTTTCTGGCTCTGAGAAAGACCAAAGTCATCCTCAGTTCACCAGGACTGCAAACATATCAGATCTGCAGTGTGATCTTACTTGAACACCTTTGGGCTGCTCATTTATTCCCCACCATTTATTAACAAGCCTGTCTTTGCCCTAGTGATGTAAGATGCCAACTTTATCAAATAAAAAGTTCTATGTGTACTTGGGTCTATGTCTAGACTTTTTCTTCTGTTCCACTGGTATATTTATCTATTCTCGTGGCAGTACCACACTGTTCTAATTATCAAGGCTTTATAGTATGTTTTCATAACTGGTAGGGCTAGTTGCCCCACACTCCTCTCCCCTATCTTTTTTATGTTTCACTGTTTTCCTACTCTTCTTGCATGTTTGGAAATCTGGCATTAAAGTATTCAGTGTCCTCCTGGGAGGTCCTGGTGGAGGGTTGCGGGTGGGATGGGGGTTGAGCTGTCTTTTGGACCTGATGTGCTTACTTACTTCAGTAAACTGGATTTGTAAGATTCTGTTTTCTTTTTGGTTTATGAGCACTGAAGCCTTCTAGTGGCTGGATAGCATTCATTTTCCTTGAATCTCCAAAAGAACCTTTTAAAACAATCTTTAATTGAGAGAGAATGTCAAAACTTGGTAAATTTGGATAAAAGGTATAGAAGAGTTTTCTGTACTATTCTTGCAGTTGTTCCACAAGCTGGAAATTATTTCAAAATATAACATTTAAGGTTGTCATGCTTCTGGTAACATCTTGGTACAAACTTTCAGAAAATCTCCACAAGTTGTTTTCGCAGATTCTGCCTTGGTTCACTTATTGATTGACCCCTGCAGAGAACGCCAGCCAGTCAGTTAGCTGTCGTCTCCTTACAGAGTCCGTGCTGCTTTTTCCTTTAGTGGTTTGTGCTTCTGGAAGCGCTTAGTCATCCTGAGATTGTGGAAATATCTGTGCCTTCACTTTTACACCCCAAAGGAAATTCAGCCCATCCTTCAAGCCCAGATCCGCTAAGGGATCTCGCCTTCGCCTATTGCTTGTCATATTGTGTTTCGTATTGGAGACATTCATGTGCGCTTTTTTCCCCAGCTTCATTGAGATATAATTGACGTATAACATTGTGTAGGTTTAAGGTGTACAATGTGATGATTTGATATACGTGTACATTGCAAAATGGTTACCACAATAAGGTTAGTTAACATATCCATCACCTCACACAGTTAACTTGTGTGTGTGTGTGGTAAGAACATTTAAAATTTACTGTCTTAGCAGTTTTCAAATATGTAATACAGCCTTGTCATGTGCATCTATTTCCTGTACGAGAATGAAAACTCTTGAAGGGCACATAAATCTATTTGTTTTACATTTCTCCCAGGCTTCAGTCAGTCCCCTGTGTGAAGTAGACACAACTATTAGTTGGAAGAATGAATTACATGACTGTTTGCCTCTTGGCCGTAGGTCCCATATAATCTCTGTTTGGACCCATTGTAGCATCTGTACTGGGAAGTGGTTACTGGAGACCAGGATCCGAGTCTTGGTGGTCACTGGGGAAAGGAGGTGATAACAATAAAGCACCACTTACCCTTCCGCTCAGGAAATACTGTGGCAAAGCCAAACAAGTAGTGGAGTGATGGGCTCGGCTGAGCCCGGTGCCCTGCACGTGTGCTTGTGGCTGCGAGGCCTGTTTGGGGCGCCTCAGGGCAGCCCAGACACCCACAGACAACAGCAGGGTTTACATTTCCCCCTGTTAATTGTAATAGTAATAATAATACATGCTTGTTATAGAAAATTTGGAAATCTGGTATTTTTGTTGCTGAAAACATAGATAAGTGGAACGGAAAAAATTATGCAAAGTTGCTTACCCAATGACAAGTACTGTTAATCCTTTGTTATATTTCCTCCTACATTTTCTTATGTGTACAATTTTGAATAGATTCCTCTCTGCCTCCTTTGTTAAACACTGTTTTATTCATATTGGGCAAAAGTTTTTGGATCCTGTTTCTTTCCGCTAATATTACAACATGAGCATTTTTTCCATTTAGTAATAGTCTTTTTACCTTGACTTTTTAATTTACTTTTTTTAAATAACAGCTTTATTGAGATATAATCCACATACACTACAACTCACCCACTTAACGTATACAGTTTACTGGGGTTTAGTATATTCAGAATTGTGCAACCATCACCACAAGCAATTTTAGAACATTTTCATCACCCCAGAGAGAAATCCTGTACTCCTTAGCAGTCACGCCCTATTCCTCATGCCCTCCCGCTCCCAACCTAAGCAACCACAACCACTAGTCTTTCTGTCTCTATAGAATTGTAGTCCTCTTAAACATAATTTAATTTGCTTATAAAATTCCATTGAATAGTTGTATCATAGTTTACATTACCATTATATTGCTTGACATTTGAGTTATTTTTAATTTTTTAATGTTATAGATAATATAGGTATGAACATTTATGCATACTTTTTTTCCATATTTAGGATTATGTCTTAGGATTGATTCCCAAAGCATAGAAATATATAATCACAGAACCATAAAAAGAGAAATCCACAAAAAACCTTTGCTCTCCCTCCCAGCTCGCAAGTGTGTATGAAATTTGGTGTGGTGTGAAAGAAGGCTGCAACAGTTGCTGATCTTGAAGAGCTGAACAAGACAGACACTCAAAATACTGAGCTCGAGGCTAGTTCTCATCTAGATTAGAGAATGTGATATGAGGCCACAGGGACATTGAATACAGAGTGACCAGATTTGGATATGAAACATATCCTCATTCCTGGCTCTGTCACTTAGGAGTTGTAACAACTTAAACAAGTGCCCTAACTTCCCTGTGCCTCTCTTTCCTTATTAGAAACATGGTAGGAGCATTGACATTGGTATCTGTAGAAGTTAGAAATAAGAAGTGGTTTATAGCCTAGCCAAAACAAAGAGAAAGAAGAGCAAGTTGAAGTGTTTGAGAGTTGAAAGAGGTTAGAATCTGAGTCCTCCTGGTTCGGTGACCTATAATACACAAAAGAAACTAAAGGAAATGTACTTTTTTACTTAAAAGAAAATAGATTTACCTAAATTCAGATTTTCAAACCACATTTTGGCAGTATTAGCATATTTCATAACTTTTATTACTCATACTTTCATGATTTATGGCAGACTCATACTAACTTGTTCCAGAGAGGTGACACTCGTAGTTATCGAGCATTAACTTAGGGCTGACACCACTAAAGCCTTACCCACACTGTAGTTTAGTATTCATCTGCAAGATGGCCACCTAACTGTACTTTTTCTTTTCTTACCTTCCACAAAATGGTGAACCTAAAGGCAACATATGGAAGTATTTTGACATTGCAAATGAATGAGGGAAAAAGCATGATTTGCAAATATTGTCAAGTGAAAAATGTGTTTCCATCCTACTAAGGTGGCCAAAAACATCTCTATATGTAGGAATGTTCTGCAGATGTGAAAAAATCCTTCCTGGATTTACGAAAGTGAGAACAATAAAAATCTTTAGTTGGCTCTGGCCTCAGGAGCATCACAAAGTGTGGTCCAGCCTGCACTCAGGCTGCTGTAGCCACAGATTCCCGGTGGCTTCATTTGTCAGACAAACTGACAGGTGTAGGTCAGGAAAATACTGATCAAGTTGTTAAAAGAAAATATTATTGTCAGTAACTGGGTATTCATACCGACAGAAAGTGTTAGAATTACTCAGGGTATACTCTTGGTCTTGAGACCTCGTTTAGAGTGAAAACAAGCCTTGATATTGAAGCCTGTGTAGGGAGGGATGTGTGAACAGCATCTTGGAGCGTTTATTCCTGGGTTCAGGGGACAGGAGCAACTCACTGTGTGCCGATAACACCTCCATCAGATTTCAAAGATGCTCTGAAAAAAAGGAGCAAAGAGACAGACTGCAGTAAAAGGTTGCCTTACAAAGGAGAGGGTGAAGCAGAGTATTTCTGTGGCTGACCCTGACACTGCAAGTGACAGGAAAATGAACTCCGTGGTTCTACTCATGAAGTCAGCCTATGAGTTCCCTGGGGAACGTAGAAATATAGATTCCTAGGCCCTCCTCGGGCAATCTGAGTCACTCAGTTTGGGGTGGGGCCAGGACTCCTCACTTTAGCAGTTGTCCCTGCTGATTCTTTTTTTTTTTTTTAAATAACAGCTTTATTGAGATATAATTCACATACCATAGAATTCACGCTTTTAAAGTGTACGGTTGTTTTTTAGCATAATCAGTTTTATGCACCATCACCTCTATCTAATTATAGCACATTTTCATCATTCCCCTCCCCCTAAAAACCCTGTACCTATTAGCAGTCTCTCCCCATTCCGCCTGCCCCAGCCCCTGGTGACCACTGATCTGCTTTCTATCTCTATGGATTTGCCTATTCTGGACATTTCATATAAATGGAATCAACAATGTGTGGTCTTTTGTTACTGGTTTCTTTCACTTAGCATGATATTTTCAAGGCTTATCCATGTTGTAGCTTGTACTTGTCCTTCATTCCTTTTTATGGCTGTATGATATTCCACAGTATGACTAGACCACACTTTGTTTATCCGGTCATCTGTTGATGGACATGTTAAGTGTAAGAAAATGGTATGTGTTCATTCATTCAACCAGCATTTCTTGAGCAATCTTATTTGGTGGGAGAATCTTCTGGGCTCAAAAGCAGAACTCTTGGAAACAGGAAGACTTTGGCTGTCAGCAGAAAAGTCATCCCTTGGCCCTACCGCTGTCTTTACCCAGCATAGTCTACTGAGGGCCTGGTGTCTGGTCCTGGTGTGTGGTGTTTTTGCGCAGGCCTGGGTTAACCATTTGGTTCAAGAGTGCAGGCTGCCATTTTGCCAAACGTGGCCCCTGGGTGTGGCTCTGAGGCCTCCCTCATTCTTCACCCACTCCACAGTCCTCCATCTTCCTCCAAGTGGGAGAAAATTGGTTCGTTTTTGAAAATACTCCAAAAACAAAAAAATAAAGCTATTATATAAAAAACTAGAGCAATCCATTTTAATTTTTTAGAAAACACTTTTGTTTAAAGAAGATGAAAAAAAGCATCAAGAGACTCAGGAGTGAGCTTCGCTAACCAGACACAGCAAGAGTTGTATAATGTGATTTCTGCTTTGTTTTTTCCCTTCTCAACGTATTTTCTGAAAACAAACACCTTCTCGATATGCTTGCTAATAAGAAGATTGCTCAGTTGAGAAAACAGCTTTTTGTTCTACTGTAATTGTTATGGTTTCTTCTCAGTTGTGTTGCCTACTCTTTATAAACTGATAAAACTAAGAGTTATTAGAATCATTAAAGTTGAACAGCTTGCAGCTTTATTTGCAACACAAATAAAAATTATTTAAAATTTAACTTTATTATTATGTAATCATTTATGATCTAAATTGTATTTTTTTATTCAGTATATCAAGTATGACCATTTTAGGAATCATTATATATGATATGTATTTACCTATATTTCAGAATTAACATACCAACTTTAGAGCAATAAAAGACACAGGAAATGTATTATAATTGTGTATGTTTTATTCCTCACTTCACCTCCTCCCCTGCCAAAATTTCTTATTTTTTTCTCTGAATATGCTTTTAATGTATTTTTTAGTTGAGATATAATTCATGTTAAATTCACCATTTAGAAGTGTACAATTTAGTGACATAGTATATTCACTATGTTGTACAACTATCACCACTATCTAATTCCAGAACTTCTCTATTTTCCCAAAAAGAAACCCTTACCTGTTAGCAGTCAATCCCAGTTCCCCCGCCCTATATGGATTTGCCTGTTCTGTACATTTCATGTAAATGGAATCATACAGTCTGTGGCCTTTTATATCTAGCTCTTTTACTTAGTATGCTTTCAAGCTTCATCCATCTTGTAGCATGTAATAGTACTTCATTCGTTTTTATGGCTGCATAATATTCCATTGTATGCATCATTTTGTTTATTCAGTTGTAAGTTGATCAACATTTCCAGATTTCACTTTTTATTTAAATCACTGTTTTTATTTTAAGATTTGGGGGAAATCATTTTTCCCCCCTGTGGCTTAAACATATCCAGATTATTTTTCTAGGAATTTCTAAAACAGTAATATCTGAACTGTTTTTGTAAGTGAGTTTGACAGCAAAATTTCTGTAGACAATGTATCACCTCCCCTGTTGCCACCATGAAAACCCACCGGAGTTAATAGGAAGGTTACTGCTGTTGGTGAGAGCTCAATGGCATCCTGTATGATTTATTGATTTATTATTTGTGTGTGTGTGTGAGGATGGTCGGCTCTGAGCTAACATCTGTGCCAGTCTTCCTCTATTTTATGTGGGACACTACTACATGGCTTGATAAGTGGTGCTAGGTCTGCACCAAGGATCCAAACCTGTGAACCCTGGGCCACTGAAGCAGAGTGCATGAACTTAACCACTACGCCACCAGGCTGGCCCCCCATATGATTTTTAATATAAAAAATGGATAGTTAATTAATGAACGATGCTCTAATGTAGGTAGAAGCACTCTGAGAGGCCAGGCCTGAGACCACGAGTACCGTCTCCCTGGGCTCCTAGCACTGTGACCATGCTGGCTTCATCAGACTGGCGTTTCTAGATTGCCTTTGCTGGTTCCCCATATGGCAGTGGAGGAAAGAGAGCAGGTAGGCAGGCCGGCGAGGGTGGGGTGTGAGGGAGCTGCCAGCTCCCCAGCTGGCTGCTCCCCTCCCTCCTTCAGGTTCACTCAGCCTCTCCTGTAAGAACTGCTCTCAGGGAAAGATCTGCTCTGTCGCTTCCTCCTTTCTGCCTGTGGGAAAACACTATATCTGTTTTAAAATCTTGCCCCTTTTGGGGGGAGGTATTTGTTTTTTAATTAATAATTTCACATTTTAGTGCTTAATAAAAGAAAAATAGTGTTTTCAGAGGTCATGCTGAAATTTTAAGCAGGTGAACTTACAGGGATTTAAAATCAATACAGGTTTTTTGATCTGGTAATCTCCGTCTGGAGCAGTTGTGTTTTCCGTAGGCTTTTGAGACCAACCAGAAGCATCTCACTATGACTTTCTCTCTCTCCCTCTTGAAAAATTAATGGTAATTCAGAGAGGTAATTAGGAGTAAGAGGTTTTCTCAGCACCAGGAGATCGAGACAGCAGAAGGCAGTTCCTAACAGTAAAAGCTGAGAAGACTCACCCACCGGGCTTCTTAACTTCGTCTGAGCCCTACAATCAACTTGACGTTGATGCCCAAAGAGAACCTTTGAATCAAGAACAGATTTTACAGTATTCACTTTAGCAGGAAGAAAAACGGGATTAGATTACGGACTTGATGGGTAAACATAATCTGCTACAGGTGTTGGCGTTTAAAAAATATTTTTCTTCAATTCGAAAGACAGTTTTAAAAACTTATGGAAATGTTCAAATGTACAAAAAATATGAACTTTCATGTACACATCATCTAGCTTCAAAATTTTGTATAACATTTTAATTCTAATTAAAATTATTAGTACTAATTAAGCCCATCTGGTGAATGGGAAGTTATACTTTTATGGAAAGCAGTTGAGGGGAAAACGTGTTACTACTAGTCATGCATTCATGATACCTCCTGGAAAACAGTCTGTTTGGATCACAAGGCCAAACTGCCTAGGAGAAATAAAGAACCTTGGGTTGTGTAAAAATCACCTGAGCCCTTGATTTACGATATTTAAATGCAGATTCCAGGCCAGCCCCCAGTCGGTTTTGGTGCATCGGAGAGGTGCCCAGGAATCTACATGTCTGACGAGGTCCCCAAGTGGACTGGGACAGATCCCCATTGGTCCACACTTTGGGAAATAGCTCCATCTTGCAATCCAAGACCTATTAAGTGACAGTGGAATTTATTATGGTAATTTAAGTGACAGAGTACTCCCAACTATCAAATTAGGCTAGGCTTGTCACCTAATTAATGACTTTTAAATATCAGAGACAAAAAGGGGTCAGTTTTGTGGGAGCAGCATTTTCCATTCCTCTTTGAATTCAGAAATGCTAGTGGGCTGATTCCTGAGTGTGCAGGAGGTTCTGTGCTCCCTCAATTCCAGTCCCTGAAGCACACTTGAACTTGCTTCTCAGAATATGGTATCAGCTGTTTCTCTGGGGACCGTGATTTTAGTATGGGATGTTATTACTGCCCGATAAGAAGCGAGTTCACTTAAGTACCATATTGTTTAAATGTTTCTTGGTATCTTTAACCTGAAAGTCCATACTTGGTTCTCTGTGCGTTAGACACAGTGGGCTTTGTCCCCTTTGGAAAAGCTATGGCTTCCTGGAAAGTATAGAAAAACTGTTCCCTTGGGGAGAGAGCTAGGATACAGGGCTGGTCATGACCCAAGCACAATCCTGCATGCTCTTCGTGAGGGCAGACACCATGTCTTACTCATCTTTGAGTCCCCAGAGCATCCTGCACAGGGTCTGGCACCTATTCATAGTCAGTGAAAGAGGAAGCCAGCTTGAAAGAAGAGGGTGGGTGGAAAGAGTTGCTGCTCACATGGAACAAGGCTGCATCACTGTGGGTTTGGTCTGTGTGGAGGCAGAGGGCAGGCAGGAGGAGGGCGGCAGGGAGTGGCCACTATCCTTGACGTCCGATGGGGCCCTCTGCCAGATGCAGGACAGAAGAGCAGTGTCTGTGAGCCCAGCCAAATGGAGAGGCTCCAGAAGCTTTGCAGAGCATTATGAGAGGGGCAGTGAGTTCCTTCCTGTCCGTGAAAGGTCTTTCAGGGCTCTCTTCCATGACAGGAGGGAGAGCCCTGGGGCCTGGCTTATTTAGACAACTGGGCTTGCTTTCAGCACTGACATACCCCAGAATGTAGGGTGCTGTGTCTCTGGGTAAGAGGACAACTGAGCTGCGTGGGCAGGCCCTAGCTCCATCCCCCTCCCCAAGTACACACAGTCCTGGAGCTGTCTGTTCCCTTCCTCGATTTTCAACTCCCTCTTTTTAATTTGTTGCCCATGTTCACTCTCCTTTTTTCTCTTTCTCTCTCTGCTTGTTCTTGAGAGTCATATGCAAGTCTTGAAGCCCAGCCCTTTGATTTCTTGGGGGAAGAGATGCCCAGGCCAGATCTTGGGCAGCCACCCTGTCACCTGGCAGGTAAACCGTCCTGGGAGGCGGGTAGGAGTCATGGAAACATGATATGGAGTTGGGAGAGGGATTCCCTGGAAGTCAGTAGAAAAGAACTGTGAGTCTCCAGTATCTCAGTACTTCTTGAACCTCTAGTCAAGGAGATACCTCCTCTCCATCAGGAGGGACCAGTCATGTGGTGTTTATGCTTTTCAGAAGAATTGCACAGCCTGTCCGGTTGGCGTTCTCTGGTGGGTCTGTTCTTCTTAGCTACGTCCACTTGACCAATGTCCATTTGTTTTCATGTTGAGAGATAGAGTTCTGTAGGGACTTGCTATTGAAATAGTACATTTTAATCAGTTACTTTAGTTCATTTGGATGTCAGGCACGGGAGTTTTATAAAACTGCTGCTTCCGCACTAAGGCCCCTGCTTTGGTGTCCACATGATCCTTGTTATCTTTCAGGTTTGAGAGGCTCAGTGGGATTCCTGGGTTTCCTGGGACCATCCCCTAGTTTTCCTGAGACCAGACAGATGACCTAGGGGTTAGGCCTCTCTTCCTCCTGGGTTTGGAGCCACTGGGAAAGGTTCTCAGTGCAGGGCCCTGAACCCAAGGACAGTGGGGGTTTACGCCCACCTTAAGGCCAGCGGAAGAGTAGAGTATCTCTGTGTATATTTCAGCTTTGGTGTATGGTTTATTTCTTGTTTCAAATAAAGTAACAACTCTTCTCTTCTTCGGGGATTATTCATCACAGGTTCTTGGAGAGCCTGAAAAAATGTTGGGCTGTGCTGGGATTTATGTTTTGCTTTCTAGGGGTATATGTTTTCTTAAAATTTTTGGTGACCTTAGCTAAAGAATATAAAGATACACACACACACACACACACACACACAAGAAGAGGTTGGCATGGAGTCTGAACCTCAGGATTTTGTGCCCTTGCCTCACTCGTGGGTCAGGGATTCCGAATGGTGCATTCCTGTCACACACCCCTACTCTTGGATGGACCCTCTCAGGGATAAATAGTTTGGGGTGTGGGCCCTAGATTTGCTGTCATGGCTCACTGAGTGTGCATCCCTGTTCTCCCAGGCGACTTGGAGCTCCTCTCGGTGCTGACATGATGACAGTGTGCAGGCGGGCCAAGGGCAGCCACAGCCAGCCTGAAAACCTGTGCTACAAATTGGCTGACAAGTAAGAACTTTTCTCCCCTGAGAGTGTAGAAGTTGGCCCAGATTCTCAGTCTCCTTCCTTTCTCTCTGGCCTTTCCCTCCTCACTAACCCCACTTCCTTGAACTAAAGAGGCATTCTTTTCTGAGTCATTGTGATACACCTCCTGTAAATCATCTCCACGCACTGTGCTCAGTTAAGAACTTGAGACCAAAGTGGTCCAGGGAAAGTCTGACTCGTGCCCAGTGTGTTGAGAAGATGATCCCAGGGCGACTTCAGGCCATATTCCCATTGATGCTTTCCAGTCCAGGGTTTGTTTTTCTAACTACTAAGATGCACAGATATTTTAATTATCATTGAGCCCTAAATCTTTGCAGCTGCATCTGTCCACATGGCCAGCTTTACCCATCTTTTATTAGCAGGGCTGTCTTCTCCCCAGATGGAGCCCTTTCCTCTGATTCTCTCTCTCATTCTGCAAAGGAGTTGGCGATCGCTGAGCTGTTCACGGCTCTGCGCCCAGTCCAGAGCCCCTGCTGGGGCCATAGAATCCCAGAAACAGGAACTCAAGAAACTCTTGGATGCAACAACCATGTGGAGAAGGCACTCTGTCCCTGGTTTTATCATTCTTACCTCTCTTGCTTGAGCTTTGTAAATCCAGCGTGGTCTTCCAGCAAGCTATCCTTTTTTCTTTTTCAGTTTTTAGATAGGGGATCAGTGATTGTGAAGTCACCCCAGATGATTGGGATCTTGGTCAATAACTGTAATCATTACAATAACGCTAGTTACCATTTATTAATATCAAGACATAATATGTGCTGTACTCTGGTTACATTACATATATTAACTCATCCATTCATTCATTTAATAAATATTTATTGACTGCCTACTATGTACTGGGCACAGCAAACAAGATAAATTTAGTCTCTGCACCAATAAATTTCTAGTCTAGAAAAGGGAGATAGGGTTCTTATTTTAAGGTGAAAAAAAGGGAGCCAAGCTTCAAACCCAGGTCCCTCTGAATCTAAAGCCATGTTTATCTACTGTCAATATTGTTTAACAGTACTTTTGGTATAAATGATTTTATACTATATCATCAATTGTCACGAAGCATGAACTAACCTGAATTGTGTTTTCCTGTGTCTGTCCTGTCTCTTTATCTTTCTTCTAGCACCGTGAGACCAATGGCTTTAACTTCTGCCTTTGAACTCTCAGTAGAATATCCACAAACTGATTCTGATTCTGACTAAAATCTGAATTCATGCTAATGTCCTCAGTGGTGACAGAACAATTGAAAAATGTATTTCTCTTTGGAAGCACTCTGTTATGAATGCTAATCATTTATTTAAGTAAAGAATTCTGCTTTGATAGCCATATTTAACATATGAAAATGTGTTTGCAATTTCACAAGTTTCTAATTTACGCTGAGCAACCAAGAACAGCAACACAGTTTACATGCTCGTGTCCCCATCCAGGGGCAAGTCTACGTAAACAACTGTTAGTCTTTGGAAGAGAGAGCTAAATTCTAACAGCGTGCATGAAACTGCTGAGGTTCATCCCTCAGGTGAACCTTAACTGGAGGTTCAGAATTTATGGGCTAATGTCATGTAAATTCCTGTATAGTCAGATCTATATACTCAGGAAATGTGCACCATGAGGTTGGTCTGTGCACATTTGCTGATCTTGGGACATCTGAGGTCACTGTGCTCAGTCATGACCTTTGCTGGTGGAAGAATGTTTTGCGTTTCAAAACACAGATACTCCCATTCTCATTAGACTAGCTTAAAATGTTTTTCTATTTTTCTTTCAAAATAATTTTTAACATCTTCATGGCACTAACTGATCTTCTAAAATCATATTTGGAGGTATATATCCTCACGTGTATATTCTAGGCCAGAACTTTCTGCAGTGATGGAAATGTTTTTCTACTCCATCCAATAAAGTGACCATTAGCCGGCAACTGACCATTAGTGGGCTACTGAGTACTCAACATGGGACTGGTGCCACTGAGGAACTGAGGCTTTAATTTAATTTGATTTCAGTTTAAAAAGCCACATGTGGCTAGTGGCCACTACATTGGACAGTGCAGTTGTAGGCCATGCCTGAAATCTGAACCTGCTTGTTTATTCACTCATTCATTCGTGCCACACATGTTTACTGGCCACCCACTCCACCAGGTCTTAGTGTAGGTGCTGGGGATGCAGCAGTAGTCAAAACATGCCAAAATTCAAAAGAATCCCTGTCCTCCTGGAGAGACCAGTCTAGCAGGGTTCACGTTCTAGAGAATTTTCAGTTCAAATGCAGCCAATCATGTGGCTTTTCCCACTCAAATCAGGACAACTTATCAAGCCCAGAATTAGCAAAAACTTCATGACTTATGGCATTGTTTTAATTTTTAAATAGTCATTCCAAAGGACCATCTGTTGATAACAGAAGCAGAGGAAACTTAGACTACGTAAGCTTTTATCTCATGAAATTTCTCCTATTTTCATCAGGGAAGAGAGCTAATAATAACGATAACCACCATTTATTGTATACCATGACATACTAGATGCTTTACTTGGGTTGGCTCATTAAATGTTTATAACCACCCTGTTAGATGTGTATTATTATTATTCCCTTTTCACAGAAGAGGAAACTGAGGTTTAGAGAGGTTAAACAACTTGCCCAAGGTCACACAGGTGGTCAGTGGTCTAATTAGGATTTAAACCCAAGTCTCTTGGGCTCTAAAATCCAGTAGCTCCTTTCGTTCCATCGTGCTATCTCCCCAAGAAAACCAAATTATTTTTTAAATGGTATTTTCAATGTTTGTGGTTTGCAATTATTATTATATCTAAGTTTTAGTAAATCTCTATGACCAGCCAGGAGCAGTAACCAAGAATCCCTCACCCAGTGTTTGTCTTTGTTGTTCAGGGTCAAGGTGGAAGGCCCAAAGGCTGGGGAAGACCCTCGAAGGCAGCCACTTAGGTCCTCCATCCCTTTCCTAGAGACTAATCAGGCTTCAGCCTTCGGAAGAAGCCCGCTGGAAAGCCTCAATAACCTGATGCTAGAGTCAAGAGTGGACTGTATTCAGCAGAACATGTTCAGCTCAGATATGACCATCAGCGACCCAGCTTCAGATGTCAGTGCTAAAGAAGCCAGCAGGGCTGGCAAGAGGCAGCTCACGGGCGTTCAGAACCCCTGCCCTCCTGGCCGAGGCGGGGCCCGGCACAAGTCCCTCAGCATAAAGGACAAGATATCAGAATGGGAAGGGAAAAAGGAGTTGCCCACTACTGCAGCTGGCAGGAAAGCAGATGAGCAAGAGGATTACCTGACGTCCTGTGTGATGGAGAGGAGAAGTAGTGATGGTGTGAGGACTCTGGTCACAGAGGCTCAGAATGGAACGAGGCTGGAAACAGAGAGCAAAGAGGATGAGAGGAATAAAGGAGTAGTGAGAGTCGAGGGACAGGATGCAGAGCGGAGGCAAGACCTAAGCCAGCCAGCCAGGGAGCCAGCTCCCAGCTTGGGCAAAGGCCGAGAGCGGAGGCTTGGCCAACAGCGCTTTCAGAATGATAGCCTCTCTGTGCTGAAGCAGGTCAAGAAACTTGAGCAGGCTCTGAAGGATGGGTCGGCAGGGCTGGATCCCCAGTTACCAGGGACTTGTTATTCCCCACACTGCCTACCGGACAAGGCTGAGGAGGGGCCCACCCTTCCTGAGAACCGTGGAGGCAGGAGTGGCTCAGAATTCAGGCCACACCGCTTCGACCTGGAAGCCAAGGAGCCTGCCCCTGAGGCTGGGGAGGAAAGGAAAGGCTCATGTGGGAGGCCCTGCAACCAGAGCCTGGAGAGTGTGTACAAGGGCTCGGAGGACTCCACCACAAAACCCTTCATCAACCCCCTGCCCAAACCCCGGAGAACGTTCAAACATGATGGAGAAGGGGACAAGAATGGGAACCCAGGCAGCAGCTTCAGAAAAGATAAAAGGAACCTGCCTCCTCTACCCTCTCTACCTCCCCCGCCTCTGCCCTCCTCTCCCCCACCTTCCACCGTGAACAGAAGACTGTGGAACGGGAGACCGAAACCCAGTGCTGACCACAGGTAGGTGACGGTGACTGTCTGCTTGAGTAGTTCACGCCGCATCACAACTGTCTGTTCTCAACCTATTTGTTTTCTTAAACTGATGGTTCTTGTGGTTAGTTGAGACTGTTCATAGTTTAAGAGAGTTTATTGATTAAACCTGGAAACATGGTAACTGATGCATGTGTTTTGTGTTCTCAGTCCTCAAAAAAGAGTATTTGCTCTTAAAAATTACCCTTTGGATGTGATAAGTACTTGTAATTCAGCTAGTAACCAAGAGTTACACGAAAATTTGTGTTAACACTGGCAGTCTACTAACTGGTGCTAATTGATGCTAATTCTGCTGTTACCATCCCCTACGGTGCGTGGCACCTTGAATCTTTCCTGGCTCTTCTTTGCGTGTTTTTCTGGGTATGGGTTCTAGAAACATGCGTGGGTCTACCCTGGCCCTGTCACAGTCTATCACTGTGACCCTGAACAAGTTACTTAACCCCTCGAAGCCACCGTTTCCTCATTTATATATAGATGTACACACTCTGAATATTTTATAGTATTAAAATAATACGTTAGATAATAAAGCCTGTGAATGCTTGAAAATCAAATCTGTGCTTTGGAAACAATTTATTTTCTGGTTTGAAATCTAATTTCTAGTTCACTTCTGTAGTGTGCTGATTGGTTTGGTACCCACTAATCTGGAAACCAGCCTTAGAGCAACGCTCCTCAAAGCAGTTGTCTCTACTTACTGTCATCACTTCTTTACCTCTGATTTTTGCCGCGACCCACTGCAGTGGGGCTTTGGCCACTTATCCTGAAAGTACTCTTGATCAAGGCCACCTCTGATCTCCGTCTTGCTAAATCCCATTGCCAGTTCTCTGTTCTTTTCTTGATTGGCCTCCTGGCAGTTGAGAAACAACTTGACTCGCTCCACTTTGACAGACTGTGTTCGCTGGACTTCTCATGACTTTCCTGGTAGTTCTGCTTCACCAGTTTGTTTTCCTCTCCCTCTCCATGTCAGAATAACACTCCCCGCTAACCCATCCACACCGTATCCAAGGATGAGAGCAGAACTTCTCTCTTCCATCTATATACACTCCCCAAATGACCTCATCCAGTCCCGTGGCTTTAAATGTCAGTTACATGCTTATGCTTCCCAAATGTATGTCTCTAGCCCTGACTCCCTCCCCCAGCTTCAGGTTTGTATAGTCATCTCCTGCTTGGGTCTCTCTTTGGTTATCTAATAGTTTGGACGTAACATGTCCAAACCTAAATTCTCAATCCAGGCCACCACTAACTGTCTCACTAACTGTCTCCTCCCAGAATAATTGCCATCTTGTTAAATGGCATCACCCTTCATTTTGCTTCGGCCGAAAACCTAGGAGTCATCTCTGATTCTTCTCTTTTCGCATACCCCAATCTAATTCGTCAGCAAGTCCTTCGGTTGTAGTTTTAAATGTTATCTTGAATCTGACTACATCTCCACTGCTACCACCTTGGTCATCTTGTTCCAATCCCCACCCCCAGTATATTCCTCTGCAGCAGCTTGAGGAGTCTTCTAGAAATACAGATTTGATCATGTAACTCGCCTGCTCAACATGGTTTATCAGGTAGGATTCTTTTGGCTGCAAAAAACACAATTTGTTATGTTCTCTTCCAGGAAAAAAAAGTTTGTGTATTTCAGAATTATATAAATTGTATAAATATTATAATTATAATTATAATTATATATTATGTCCTTTTAAAAATGAAATCATGGGGCCGGCCCCATGGCAGAGTGGTTGAGTTCTTGCACTCTGCTTCGGCAGCGCAGGGTTTCGCTGGTTTGGATCCTGGGTGCAGACGTGGCACCACTCGTCAGGCCATGCTGAAGCGGCGTCCCACATAGCCCAGCCAGGACCTACAACTGGAATATACAACTGTTTACTGGGGGGCTTTCAGGAGAAGAAGAAGAAAAAAAAAAAAAGAGGATTGGAAAAAAATGAAATATATATATACTGTTTTTTGCTTAGGATATGATTGAGATCTTTCAATTTTACCACCTTCCTTTTTTTTTCACCTTCCTTTTTTAACTGCCACATTTTTTACATCCTGTGGATAAACCGTATGTTATTTAACCATTCCCCTACTTATAGACACTTAGGTTGTTTCCAGTTTACAAATAATGCTGTGGTGAGCAGTATACAGCATTAGAGAAGACTCTAGAGCCAGAGTACTTACTAGCTCTGTTACTTACTGCCTGTATGACATTAGATAAGCTACTCAATTTGTCTTGGCCTCATTTTACTTATCTGTAAAATGGTGATAATTATATTAAACATTTCATAGCTTTGTTGTGAAGACTGGATGAGTAAATATGTGTAAACATAAGTTAAAACAGGGCTTGGCATATAGGCAATGCTCAATGAATGTTAGCTGTTATTTTTTTCTGGCTCTATTCTGTTTAATTAATTAGGTTATCTATTTCTTTTCCAGTACCAAACTGCTTTAATTATTTTAACCTCATAATATGTTTTAATGTCTAGTAGAGCTTACAGAAATTTCTTGTTGTTGCTAATAATCTGTCAGGTGATTCTTTTGGACATCCTACATATACTATCATGTCAAACACATACACGAAAATGATCGTTTGGTCTCCTTTTTAATGATTATAAACCTCTTGTTTATTTCTTTATTCTCATTTTTCAAGAATGTCTTGACTATTCTTGCATGTATTTCTCTAAATCTTCTGTATATCACTATCAAATTTCACACATACAAATTATGTTAGTTTTTAATTGGGATTCTATGTGTTTGCTAAGTTTATTCCTAAGTATTTTATCTTTTTGTTGCCATTGTTAGTTTATCTTTTTTCTCACCATATGGTCTTTGTATGTAAGAAAACTATTTATTTTTGTATATTATTCTTTTAGAAGACCCCTTAAAGAAATTTCTTATTGTTTCTAATAGTCTGTCAGTGGATTCTCTTGGACTTTCTATATATATAATCATATTGTCTACAAAGAATTCTCATTTTACCTTTTCTTTTTAATTTATACCTCATAATTCTTTCTCTAACTGAATTGCACTGGCTACTACTCTCCGAGCAGTGTTAAATAATAGTGCTGAGGGACCGGCCCGGTGACAAAGCACTTAAGTTTACACGTTCTGCTTCGGCGGCCTGGGGTTCACCGGTTCGTATCCCGGGTGCGGACATGGCACTGCTTGGCAAGCCATGCTGTGGCAGGCATCCCACAAATAAAGTAGAGGAAGATGGGCACCGATGTTAGCTCAGAGCCGGTCTTCCTCAGCAAAAAGAGGAGGATTACCAGCAGATGTTAGCTCAGGGCTAATCTTCCTCAAAAAAAAAAAAATAGTGCTGATAGCAGTGGGCAGCTTTATCTCCCCCCTGACTTTAATGGTACTGCTTCTTGTGTGCCCCTCTCAAGCACTCTTGTTTGAGGGGTGTTTTTATGGTATCAAGGTAGTGTTCATTTATGTTCCCTTTTTTACTAAGAGTTTAAAAAATTAGGATTAGATGTTAGATTTTGTCAAATTACTTCTCAGCCACTTTATATGATCATATGGCCCTTCTCCTTTGATCTATTAATAGTGAATTTATGTTCCAATGTTAACCCATCCTTACATTTTGGGATGAACTCTCATTTGGTCATGGTTTATTGTTCTTTTAATGTACTGTTGAATTCTATTTGCTAATATTTTGTGTAAGATTTTTGTATCAGTATTCTGTAGATGAGTCTAGTCTCTCCTTGGCTTTTATTGCACTCTTTGCCAGGCTTTGACATCAGTGTTATGTGAGAGCTACAGAAGAATTCAGAGGCTTCCTTCTTTATGTTCTGAGAAAGTTTGTATCGATCTCCAATTCTAAATCCTTTCCCAACCCCAGGGCCCCAGTGCCAACCCCAGGGCCCTAAATACTCTCATGACTTTTCTGCTCCTGTCCCCATTGCTCCCCAAAAGCAGCCCTTCTAAGCCCGTTCTGGGCTGTTCCTCCAAAGAGGCCCCCTCTTCCACGGGCAGGTTGGTTCTGGGAAATGGGAGTCTTTCATCTGTGTCATCATTGGGCAGATAGATAAACGTGGTGAACAGTTATTCCCATTATCTTTTCTCTCTTAGCTACCATCTGCTCTTTTTAGTCTTCCAGCATTTTCTTTAAAACCGGCTAAAGTTACTTAATTTCAGTCCAAAGATGAAATTTTTCTTGGCGAGTTTGAATATGGTTGCATCAGCTGTGTTTTAAGAATTTTGGCTTTGGATTTTTCGTTCTGTTTAAAATAGAACAATGGGGGTGATTAGGGCAAGATGTTCCCTTTCTGCTCTTAAAAAATAAAGCAGGTTCTTTATTGTGGTCCTATCGCCTAAGAAAAAAAAAAGAAAGAAAAGGCTCAACTCTGAATTTGGCAGACTTACTGCCCTCTCTGAGGCAAGAAAGCCAAGCCAAGGCTGAAGAAAGAAATGATTAAGGATTTTGAAGTTCTGAGGGTTTAGAATTACACGGCCAGGCTGTGCGCTTTGGAGAATGTATTCAGCTTATTTTCATAGGCCGATTAGTCCACCTGAGCAAGAGCCAAACCAGTGGATTCAGATCCTCAGTTTAAGAAAATGTGTCTTCTTCGTTTCTTTTTCTCTTCTTAGTCTTCCTTTCCCTTTTTTCTCTTTCTTCTTTTCTCTTGTCTTCCTCCTTTCCTCCTTCTCTTCTTTCTTCCCTTTCTTCTCTCTTTCTAAAGCCTCAGGAAATTAAATACAAGGACTTATGCCTTCAATCCTAAAATGGAAAATGAGAAACCCTCAAATGTCAGGAAATTCCAAAGATAAGGTTCCTATAGCAGCATTAACTTGGTTATGTATGTTTTATGGCATACATTTAATATCTTTGGCAGAAATGCTATAAGGCCGACATTTAGCAAGAAAAGTTACTAGTTTTTAAGTGTGAGCAGCATCCTGAATTCACATCTATCTATGTGCCCAAAATGTTTTAACTTGAATACAGATTTTTTATTTTACTTTAATTTGGTCATATGACAGAGTTTTTAGATCTTTATGAAACAAGTAACTATGTTGACCGAAATTTCAACTTTTCAACTGATTGTTTTGGCGTCATATAGATTCAGCCTTTCCTTGGGGCTTTTAATGTAAGACTTTCAGAATTTTTGAGGACATGAAACCTCGGTCATTATATAGCTGCCAAATCATAGTGTGCTGTTATTGATTCCATAATTTCCATCTTCTATAGAACTGATAGGGATCCCCATAGCTCTCTGGCTGGGCAGCAACCCTTAGCTTTCATCGATTTAATGGTTAAGGTTAACTTACCAGCCACACTGTGGTCAGTCTCTGTCATTATGAGTCTGTCTCAGTCAACATGACATCCGTGAGGCAAATCTAACTACCATGTCTAAAAACTGAATGTTTAAAATCTTTAAAGGGGCAAGTTGTGTGATTAATTTTTGATATTTAGAGCAAATGTTACTTGGAAAGTGTCTGAGAAGCTTGATTTTATAAAATTATTTATTTCAATGGTAGTTGCATTGGAAAACAAAGAGACGAGAGTAGAGAGGGTGGTGCTTATTCTATATTAGAAGAGTGGTCATCATGTCTTATTTCTCATCGGAATGTGGAAATGGTTGGATTTTAGACACAGTGGTGGATAGAGAGAGTTGTTCTTCTGATATTCTATTTTGGATCCAGGATAGAGATAAGCAGAAACACAACGTATGACAAGGTAGTCATAGTACTCCATGGGGGAGATACCCGATAACAGAGTGCGAGCTAGGAGCTAACATAAGCGTTCTCCTGCTCTGCCCCTACTCTCTTCGCCTGGTTGTATGAATGGCCTTCTGGGGTGGGGGTGGGGGGCCATGGGGAAGAGCTGCCTGTGGCCACTCAGGATGGAGGCAAGAAGAGACGCTAGGGCAGCTGGAGGTGGAGGAGGGAGTCAGAGCCCAGCATCCCTGGTTTCTAGCCTGTGGGAATGGTGTTTTAAGTGGTGGCTAGGTCCCAGACTATCCAGGCTTGTTTAACCCATAGCTAAAAATAATTCTAGGGGAAATGTGATCAGAACAATTGACTAAAAATTAGCTCTAAGAATACAGCTACTTTATTTTTTTTATTCTAACGTAAGGATAAATTAGAAGCATTATATGTGGCCATTAAAACCGGCTTTTGGAATATTCTCTCACGTATTCAACCAACAAATATTTACCAGGCACCTCTGTAGTGTTAGAATGTAGCAACGAACAAGACAGACTGAGACCCTGCCCTCATGGAACTTACACACTAGTAATAGTTAGAATTACACAACTAGTTATGTAATTATATGTAATTATAACCATGCTCAGTGCTGTGAGGAAGCCCATGAGCTATGGGAATTGTTAGCGGGGATCTCTAGCATGTCATGGAAACAGGGCCAGCTCTGAGAGGAAGTGACACTCAGACTGAGGCCTGACCTTCCCAGGCAAGGGGAGGGTGGGGGATGGGTGTTCAGTTTGAGCCTACAAATGGGTGAAGGCCCTGGGGCAAGAAAGACTTTAGCATGCTGGAGGACCTGAAAGGCACGAGTGTGGCCAGAGCGGAATGGTGTGGCTGAGGCCTAGAGGTCTTCTGGAGCCAGCTCCGGAAGAGCCCTACAGACCAGCCAAGGATTTTGGCCTATTACCTAGGCGGGATGGGAAGCATTTGAAAGATTTTAAGAAGGGGAGAGACACAATCCAATTTGCATTTTTAAAAGCTCACCCCCCACAGTAGTGTGGAGGCTGGCAGGGGCACCAGTGGACAGGGTGGGTGGTTGTGGGGATGGGAGGAAGAGCGAGGAGGTATTGGGGTTACCCTCTGATCTAACTGCCATGGGCATTGAGAGAAGTGGGTGATGGTCTTTGCTGAGATGGCAGCACTGATGAGGGGTTGGTCCTCGTCGGGAGGGGAAATAAGAATAAGAGTTCAATTTTAGCCTTGTTAATTTTGAGATTAGGCAGCCCTCATGGTCTGGTGGTTAAGATTCAGCACTCTTACCACCACAGCCCAGGGTTCATTTCCTGGTCAGGGAACCACACCACCTGTCTGTTGGTTGTTATATTGTGGTGGATGCGTGTTGCTGTGATACTGAGTTGCTATGCCACTCATATGGACCACCCAAGGTGGACAGGTTTCAGCAGAACTTCCAAACTAACGCAGACTAGGAAAAGGACCTGGCTGCTCACTTCCCCCAAAATTGGCTATGAAAACCCAGGAATAGCAGTGGAGCATTGTCTGATACAGCGCTGGAAGGTACGAGGATGGCGCAAAAAGACCTGACAGGGTTCCACTCTGCTGTACACAGGGTCACTAGGTCAGAATTGATGGTACTAACAACTAAAATTTTGAGATTCCTGCGTGTCATCCAAATGGAGATGTGGGATGAGCTCTTGTTAGTATGTCATTTACAAAACTATGGAAAAATCACAAATAACATTCAAAATACTATTGAAATGACAGTATTTGGCGTTAGTTGTTGAAATGTGTTAGTTGTTATAAGTTATAACCCACTTCGGCAAACTTCAGTGGACCAATCAGATCAATCCAGCGTCTCTGAAACAAAACAGCAGCAAAATCACATGGTAATTTGAGGACCCAGGAAGCAAACTCAGGCAAAGGAAGTGACCCGCCTTCCCCAGGCTGTGGGCTCCCCGAAGGTGGGGACTTCTTGTCTTTGAATCACCAGCTATGAGCTCAACTTGACCCTCAGAAAGTGCTTATTAAACATGTGGGCTGGGTGTGGAATGAATGTGGAAATGTTTAAGTGAGAGAGAAGCCAATTTGGATGTGGTTATCATTAGCCCTTTGAAATTTCCTTTCTCTCAAAGCTAATATGTAAATAAAGGTATTAAAACATTTTTTCAAGTTAAAAAAATATTTTCCTAGAAAAGACTTAGCTGGATGACTGGATAATGAGTTTAATCCTATTTCTCCTCTTCGGGGAGCCTGTCACCTACGTGAGTCCCGGAACCAGAGGACTGCAGTCCCTGGAGGCTTCGTGTGGGTTATAAAACAAGTGCTTAGAATGAACTCGCCGCCTCAAACCATTGCTTGCTAATATGTTACCAACACATGAGGCGATAAATCAGACTGGAATTGGAATTCTGTTTTCCCACTGGCTTTAGAAATTGGGCGTGTGAAGATTTCCAGTTTCTCCTTGGTCTCCTATGGACAGTGGCTTCATGGTGATGTAAAAGTTTCTTTGTCTTGCAGGATTCCTGCATAGGAATTAGTCAACTGAAAACTGACATTTTAATACAGCAATGAAGCTGCCCGTTTGAGAAATCTTGTGATGAATTCTTTTGCAAATTAAACACGAGTTTTGCAATATGAATAACTGTCCCCTAATCAGTTTATTTTTTATTTTTTGATGAGGAAGATTCACCCTGAGCTAACATCTATTGCCAGTCCTCCCCTTTTTTTTCTTGAGGAAGACTAGCCCTGAGTTAACATTCATTGCCAGTCTTCCTCTACTTTGTATGTGGGATGCCTGCACAGCATGGCCTGCAAGTGGAGTAGGTCCAGGCCCAGATCCAAACCTGCAAACTCAGGCCACTGAAGCTGAGTGTTCAGAACTTTAAGCAGTCAGCCATGGGGCCGGCCCCTAATCATTTTTTTAAAGGAAATTTTTTTTTTTGAGGAAGATTAGCCGTGAGCTAACATCTGCTGCCAATCCTTCTCTTTTTGCTGAAGAAGACTGGCCCTGAGCTAACATCTGTGCCCATCTTCCTCTACTTTATATGTGGGATGCCTACCACAGCATGGCCTTCTGAGTGATGCCATGTCTGCTCCTGGGATCCGAACCAGCGAACCCTGGGCTAGCAAAGTGGAACGTGCATACTTAACCGCTGCACCACTGGGTAGCCCCTAAAGGAAGTTTGTAATATTTTAAAATTGAGCTTTTCTAATACTATTTAGACTGCTGGAAACTTTTATGTGTTGGGAATCAATTGCAAAATACAGCTGAACTCTTGTATTAGCATCGTGCTCTTGGAAATATGAAAGGATCATAAAAAACATTCAAACTATGGCCTGAAATCCCAGGGTGTCTGACAGCAGCCATTTGGATACAGGCTAATCTCGTCCTGACAAACCCCAACAGACGATCCAGGTTCTCCGTTGTGTTCCATATGCTCTAAATAAGCGGGCCACTCGCTGGGACTTGGAGAGACTTTAACATGCAAACATCTTTATTGTTAGGGCATTTATTATTAAAACATTTGAACTATGCAGATATTATTTTATAGATACTTTATAATAATTTTATTATTTTAAAATTTGACTTATACAAACATTGCTTCATAGGTACTTCAAAAGAGATTTTTAAAAATCAAAACAATTAGAGAACTCTCTCCATGGTAGAGCAAGGCACAACTGCTGCCCCTTCCTGCAGCCAAAGCAGAGGCCAAACTTGGCTAGGGTCGTGCTTGAATCCCAGGCCGTGGAGGCTTGACCTGTAAGTGCTGGCTGCCACCCTCTCCCTCTGCTGCCAGGAGTGGGCTTCCTGACGTTGTGGCAGAAACTGCTTAGCTCCCAGTGAAGCAACCCTCACCTGTCCCGTTTTCCCTCTGAGGGTTCATAGCTTCTCTTCCTAGCGTAGGTTAGTTATATTATAAGGGAAATAGAGGGCTTGCCTGGGTAATGCTCGGTTATGTGTAATTTTGTATGGTTTTGTATGGAAAATTAGTTCAAGTTCCTAACAACAAACTTTGGAAACTCTACCTGTTTTAATTTGGGGACTGACTGCAGCTTTCATCCCGCGTTGCCTTACTTGCACGCTCTGCTTAATGCCCGGGTCATTAAGAGCAGCAGTCTCCAACCATGTGTCCTGGGTTCACACCCTGGCTCCACCACTTTCTCCCAGTGTGACCTTGAGCAATTTATCAAACCTCTCTATGCCTCTGTTTTCTCATATATAAAATGTGTATAGTAGTAGTAATTCGTCAAGGTTGTTGCAAAGTTTGAAAGTGCTAATCCAAGTGAGGCATCTGGTCAGTACTCAGTAAATGTTGTTGAATGAATGATTCTATGGTCTCTTTGAACAGCTTACATCTTCTCAACCAAATCTCTGTAGTGTGCGTGCTGAGGACTCCAGCTAACCTAATCTGATTAGCTCACTGGGGGAAACCCAGGAGTTGTGGCCCACTCCAGGCCAACTTCACTCTGCTCTCGGCCACAGACCACCACCCCTCCATCCCGAGTCAGCTGCCTGGCTAATGGCAGCCTGGGCTAATGGCAGTTCAGACTAGAGATGTTTGGAGTGGGCTCCCAGCACAGGCCATTCCCATCATAGAGAAAAAAGCTCAGATCTGCTCCCGCCTCCAGACCCCATCTCCTAGAACTCTGAAGCTTGCTCCTTCCTCTCCTGGCTGGACACCTCAAGGGGAGGAAGGAGGGGCTCATGGATTGGTAGCCCCTCCTTTTGGCATGATCTTCTGTTAGTAAGCCAGGCTCCCTGGGGCACGGGTGACAGTTTTAGCCCCATGGCCTGACTCAAGGTCACAGAGACCCAGCCTGGAAGCTTGCAGCTTGGCCTTTCTTTGTGCTTCTGCCCCAAGTGCCAAGTTCAAGTTCATGAAGGAGCGAGGGTGGGATGGAGGTAGATGAGGATGAATTCAGATGTGGAAATGTTAAAGTTTAGAGCCTAAAAAGGAAAAGACTTGGGAAATGCTCAGTGCCCAGAAAGAGGAAGAGGAAGAGGAAGAGAGCTTCACTGAAGGCACCAGAAGAGTTGTCTGCAAGGGGAAGTAGATTAGGGCCAAATGGCGCCAGGCTTCTCGAACCATCAGGAGGGCATGTATGTGTGTATTTCCAATCCTTTGCCCGACAGTCCTATTGTAAGATATAGTAAAAAATAATTACTAAAGGAATGAAATTTAAAAAGACAACAATATACAAGCCTCAGTTTTGTTTTTTAAAAATCTATCCTGTCAAATGGCTTGAAAAGTTTCTAAATGCTTACTGTGAATTTCTGTACTTAGCTCATCAAGGGCAAGTAACAAACAGTTGGCACCCAGCTCTGGCCCACAGATTGCACCCCGAGTGCCGCTGCCCACACTGTGGAAACCAAGAGGTATCACGTAGAGAAAGGACGGAGAAGGTGGTTAGGTTTTACCAGAAACTCACCGTGACCTTTAGGGGGCAGTTTCAGAAAAGGGATGTGTAGAGACACCAGGTTGAGAGGGTAAAGGAAAGAAAAACCAGGGAACTTCTGTAAACTAATAGACAGAATAGTCTGTGCTCCTCCTCCTCCCCTCCCCCCAGTTAAAAATGTGGGCGAGGAAGGTGAGAAATAGCAGAACAAGGGTCACTGCTTCAAATGAAAGTTTTTCAAGACAGAGGAAACCTGTGCATGTTTTTTTTGGTTGTTTTTTTTGAGGAAGATTAGCCCTGAGCTAACATCTGCCGTCCTCCTCTTTTTTTGCTGAGGAAGACTGGCCCTGAGCTAACATCCGTGCCCATCTTCCTCTACTATATACGTGGGATGCCTACCACAGCATGACTTGCCAAGCGGTGCCATGTCCGCACCTGGGATCCGAACCGGCGAACCCCAGGCCGCCAAAAAGTGGAATGTGCGAACTTAACCACTGCGCCATCAGGCCGGCCCCCGGTGCATGTTTGAAAAATGAGAAAAAGAAGCTAGTGGAAAGAGAAAGATTTAAAATGTGAGAAATCCCCCAAAGTTTGGAAAGCAGGCAAATGGCCTCTGCCTGGTTCTACCAGCTCACACTTGACATTTACCACCCTGTTCCCTGCAGTCCAGCCGTGCTGAATGTCTGTCTTTGTCATTTCCTCAAATGCACCAAACTCTCTGCACCCTCAGGACCTTCACACATGCCCTTCCCCTTTCTTGGAACACTCTTCCCTCCACCAAGGTCTTTTTATCCTTCAGATCTCAGCTTCAATGAGTGACTTTCTCAGCGAGGCCTTTCCTGATGCATCCTCCAACCTAAATGAGTCCTCCTTGATGTACTCGCTTGTAGCAACCTATACTTTTCCATCTTTGAACTTAACACAGTTTATAATTCTATTTGTTTGTGCATGTGCTGGTCGAATGTCTATCTTCCTAAAGTGTAAGCTCCTTGAGGCAGGGACACTGACCGTTTTAGCCACTCCTTGTTTATTGAACCTGGGGCACAGTGCCTCCTACACAGTAAATGTTCAATGTAAAACACTGGCTACATAAATAGTAACAGCACTGTGACAGTAATAGTAATATCTTACATTTGGTGAGCGCTTGTTAGGTGCCAATGACTTTACAAACATTCTCTTTTCTATTCTTTGAACAATCCTGTGAGATAATTACTATTTTACAATTCAAGACACTGAGTTTCAGCCCAGTTAAGTAGTTCATCCAAGGTTAAAAGGCTTCTGAATGGAGGATCTGGGATCTGTATCCAGGTTTGCTTAATCCTACAGCCACCAGAGGGGCCCCTTCCCCAGGGGCTGGAGAGAGATTGGAAGTTTGGGTGAAGAAACAGAGACCCTCTACATTTCTATTTATTTTTATTATTTTTTTTCTTTTTTCCTTTTTCTCCCCAAAGCCCCCGGTGCATAGTTGTGTATTCTTCGTTGTGGGTTCCTCTAGTTGTGGCATGTGGGACGCTGCCTCAGCGTGGTCTGACGAGCAGTGCCATGTCCACGCCCAGGATTCGAACCGACGAAACACTGGGCCGCCTGCAGCGGAGCGCGCGAACTTAACCACTCGGCCACGGGGCCAGCCCCAGACCCTCTACATTTCTAAGTAGTCGCCATCTAGCATGTGCAGAACACTGTGCTAGACATATGTGAACAAAATAAGAGAGAAGAGTGATGATTCCTGACCCATAGCAGGGTTGTGATCATCTGGACCCTGTAGGAGGAGGAGTGAAGGGCCAGGATCAAGTCAAGGCCAGCTCGGGGATGTGCCCTGTTTAATGTGGGTGGACTGCGTGTTCACCTAGATTCTATTCCAGGAAGGCCCAGGTGTGTTCAGCAGAAATTCCTAACCATTCTGCTCAGGGGTAGAAGGTGAGCCTCTGGAACCTGAGTGGGCAGGGCCGTTCTGCTCCAGACGCGGGGAAAGTTGTGGGTTACTTTGCAGAAGGATAGGGAGAGAGAGAAGAAAAAGAGGGGAGGTGGAGTGAACCTGTGCGATGGCTGATGTTTTGTGTGTTTCATGATATGACCCACCTCGTGATATTCCAACGTTCAGTAAAGTTCAAAAATCACAGAAACTCAAGGCAGGTTGGTGTGTGTGTGTGTGAGAGAGAGAGAGAAAGAGGAAGAGAGAGAGAGAGAGAGAGAGTGTTGGGAGAAGGGGCTGCACTTCCCATTAAAATCAACATGAGCAGCACAAGGACAGCCCATGTGGATGTAGGATGGGGGCTGGGGGTAGAAAGTAGAAAGCCATAGAATGTGCCAGGCCACAGACTGAGACCCAGCCACATTTGCACAGATCTCTGAGGGGCAGGGTAGGGTGTCTCAACCCTAAACCTCTGAGTTTCATTCTGGTAATAAGCACTTGGGTGAGAGAAAGAGGGAGGTGCCCAGGCCTCTGGTCTGCTCTCAACTGGCCATGACTGCTCCTTTCTGATGATTAATGTGGACTCTGGAAACACTGTAGGACATTTGAAAAGTCCCGAGAAGTAAACGTGAAGAGAAGCCACCAGCCATTCCTCAGTCCTGAGATAGCAGCTGTGTATTTCATTTCCTTCCTTTCTTTTTATTTTCTATGTATATGTTTGTTTACAAAGCTGGGACTGTATTTTATTTGTATACTGTCTTTACTTGGTTTAAGTAAAAGCCACAGCTCTTTTTTTTTTTTTTTAAAGATTTTATTTTTTTCCTTTTTCTCCCCAAAGCCCCCCAGTACATAGTTGTATATTCTTCATTGTGGGTCCTTCCATTTGTGGCATGTGGGACGCTGCCTCAGCGTGGTTTGATGAGCAGTGCCATGTCCGTGTCCAGGATTCGAACTGACGAAACACTGGGCCGCCTGCAGCGGAGTGCGCGAACTTAACCACTTGGCCACGGGGCCAGCCCCAAAAGCCACATCTCTTATTCAAGGATTTTTGTACCTTCTTGCAAAAAACATAGTTGATTTCAGTTATAGATATTATTGCAAGAAAAATAATTTTTTTGGTGTGTAATCTCTGAACCAGCCTAATTTGATTCAAGTTCTTGTTTTTTTCCGTCCCATCTTGTACAACCCAGAAAGTCCTATGAGTTTGAAGACTTACTGCAGTCTTCCTCTGAGAACAGCAGGGTGGACTGGTATGCACAGACCAAGTTGGGGCTCACACGCACTTTATCGGAGGAGAACGTCTATGAAGACATTCTGGGTAAGAGGCCATGTATCTGTGAACAGGTATATGTGTGTCTGTGAGAAAGCGGAGAGGAAATGGGGCTGGCTGCTTGAAACACACACACAAACACGCAAAGACATACATGTAGTCAAATAAATGAGAAAGCAGTGGGTGAGTGGAAGATGTGAGCGACAGTGGGGCTGCAGGGGAGGAGAAGCACTAGTGACGAACAGCCATGGAGGCAGCGTGGTGCAGCGGGACACACATGGACCTGGAGCCTCTGTAGCCATGATGGAATCTTGGCTCTGTTACTTATTAGCTGGATGACATTGAGCCGATGACTTAACGTCTCTGAACTTCAATTCTCTCATCAGTATACTAAGGGTGATGATAGCTCCCTTGCAGGGTTGTTTGAGGACTGGAGAAAATGGCGTGCGAAATATCTTGTTTATAACAGATGTTCAGTAAATCATAGGGATTGCTGAATGATAGGAAACTAAAGACCACCCTACTCTTTCTGAAACTGTAGGAGTGTGGTGGTAAGAAGGCATCAAAATTCAGACTAAAATGAATGTCTACTATTAAAAAAGTAACTTTAGCCTAGCTCTAAAGAATTCTCTCTGATTCCAAAGTAGGGCTTAGAGTCACAGAGTTTGTATAAAGCATTTAAATTTGGTAAGTTAAATAATCTTCTGGGAAGATCAGTTTCAGTGAGGTGTAAGCTCAGACCAGAGTCTGCACATGTTGGGGGTGGGAGCGGGAGTAGGGGAAGAAATGCGCTGGTAAGAGGCAGAAATGAGTTTGTTGACTCATGTGACCAGAACTGGTTTTGTTGTCTTCATTTCCTCTCTCTCAGGTTAGCTCCATTCTCAGTAGGTTTCCTGGGATGGCTGCCATCAGCTCCCTGGAATCCGTACCTTGTCGGGGAGAGCCTATGTCCAGCAAGTCCCAGCAAAAATCCTGAGGCTCTGACTGGACCAGTTTAGGCCCCTTGTTCACCTTCAGTGCCCAGGAGTGCCATGCCGTGACTGGCTTAGGCTTGGGATGTGAGGCCTTCCCAGAACTGCTCACTGAGGCAGGGGTTCAGGATACTCAACTGGCTAAAGCCATGAAACTGAGGGCGGAGTTAATCTCATACTAAGTCTAAGAATGGGGACACAGGGAGTTACCACAGTGAAAATCAAGGTAAATGGATAGCAAGACAACAGACATCTCCACAACGAGAGGCCAACATGTTGGGTAGAGATCCAGTAAGGAAAACTTTCTTAACGTTTCCAGTTTCTGACCCATTGTCTTTGACCACAGATCCCCCAGTGAAGGAAAACCCTTATGAGGATGTTGAATTACATGGTCGCTGCCTGGGGAAGAAGTGTGTCTTGAACTTTCCAGGTTCTCCCACCTCTTCCATCCCTGACACGCCCACCAAGGTATGAGTCCCGGCGGGGGGGTCTGGGGGGTGGGGGGGTGCTCCCCAGCGCTGTGGTCTTGTGCAGCCTGGAGTTCTGGGTTACACTGGAATGCCAGGCCACCCTCACTGCCAGGCTCCTGGATTTGTCCATCAGCTGCCTGCCTGCTCTTCCTGCCTCTGGTTCTCCCGGAACCCCTCTGCTCAACAAAGCTTCCTAAAGTATCACTTTAGCTTCTGGGTCAGAACCCTCCCCGACTAGGTGAATAAGATAGTATATCCGTATCATTCAGCTGTAAAGAAGAATGTCTGACATAAAACAAACTCTAAAATGTAAGACTGAAAGGCATGGTGCGGAAATAGTATTTTTATACTATGCCACCATTTGTGGGGTTTTTAATGAAAGAATATACACTTTTGTAAGCTCATATATGTTTGGGCACATAGAAGAATATCTCTGTGAAGATACTAAGAGTGAGTAAGTGGGCACCTCTGTGGGGTTGTCTGAGTATCTGAGTACCTGGAAGTCAGGGTAGAAGACTGACTTTTTTTGCAGAATATCCTTTGAACCTTTTGGACTTTTGTACTATATGTATGTAGACAATATAACTGTATTCACATACATGATAATTTCAACCCATTGCCTACAGGACTGAGTTCCTATTCCTTAGCTTAGCATTAAGTATCCTCCATAATTGATCCCTGGGTACTCATTAGTACCTAATTTCCCACACTCCCTGCGTACAAAAGCTCCCCTTCAGCCAAAGCCTGCTGACTGCCCCTCTAATACTATAGGCCTGGGATCGGCCAGAGAGTAAAGATACAGTTTATGTTGTCACTACTCAGCGCTGCCATCGTAGTGCAGAGCAGATAGGCAATATGCAAACAAATCAGTGTGGCTGTGTTCCAACAAAACTTTATTTATGGACACTGAAATTTGAATTTTTTATAATTCTCATGTGTCATGAAATATTATTTTTTCAGCCATTTAAAAAATGTATAACCTATTCTTAGCTCATGGCCTGTACAAAAACAGGTGGTGGGCGAGATGAGGCCCACAGGCTGTAATTTGCACACTCCCGCGCTAGGTCATTTCCACCTCTGCCCTTGGCTCCTCCCATCCTTTAAGGCCCAGCTTAGTCATGTCTCCTTCAGGAAGCTTACAGGCCCTCCCAGCCCCTGGGATTTTTCCCCCCTCCTTGCCTCAGTGGGCTAAGAATTCTTTTCACACCAAATTGTGTAAGTTGCCTTATGACATCTCTTACTTCCATGATTTGGATTCGCATGTAAGTCATATGATACAGTCGTGCATTGCATAACGACGGATACCCATTCTGAGAAATTTATCATTAGGTGATTTTGTCATTGTGCGAACTTACACAAACCTGGACAGTATAGCCTAATACACACCTAGGCTATATGGTACTAATCTTATGGGACCACCATCGTATATGTGGTCCATGTTGACCAAAACATCGTTATGCGGCACATGACTGTATGTCTTAAAAATAGCTCCCCAACTAGATTGTAAATTCTTCAAGGTCAGAAAGGATATATTCTGTTTGTGTCTCCTATAAGTAGTTGTTATACAATGTTTAGTTGTGGAAGAAATTAAATAAAAGAAGGCCAAATTCAGGCTGCAAGAGTCCATTTGAATCCCATTGCGAGGATCTGTTTCCAGCCTGAGAAAAGAAGCCACCTTCCTCTCTGGGCTCCGTGTGAGGTCAGCATTTGCTGGCGGCTGGGGGATTCCGGACACGAAGCGTGCCTTTTGTGCTTGATGGGGGTCACAAAGGGACTCGTTCTGCCAGCAGTCTTCCTGAAGAGAATTGAAGGTAGAACCTATCTTGTAGGGTGGATCTTACCAGCCCAGGTCAATTGCTACAATACTGACCGAAACCAATTAACTGCTGTTTTCTCCTCTGCAGGAGTGTCATCATGATTATCCATGACAACTGGTAATTAGAAAATAGTTTCTACTTGTCTTTGAAATGTGTTGTTTTTGTTCCCATTGAAATATGGATGTCTTTAACATTTAATGGATAAGCCTGGCTTAGAAGAAGATGGAAGGCTGTCACCCCAAGTCTGTCCCCTTCACGTCCTACCCCGCTCTCCACTTCATGTGGGGAGTACACTACGTCACCTCTTAGGAACAATGAAAAACATCTGCCCAAATCAGCGCTGCATTCAGAGCCAGTTGCTCCTCCCTAATTCCAGAAAACAAAGGCTCCACAGCCCTTTTCTTCCCCTTCCTGCCAGGCTAGAGAAATCCTAGGTCCTCTGTCTCCAAAACAGCTAAACATAGTAGGTAATCAGGTCAATGGGATCTTGAAGTCCAGAGGCAGCTATCCTGCAGAAAGATAATCCAGTGGCCCAGTGCACGTGTCTGATTGCTTCTGATACTTCTAGGCTGTTTTGGACCTTTGCACGTCATCAGCAAGACTCTGTGTCCATGCTTGTTCCTCTGCTCTGCCACCTCTGGGTGTCTGGTTTGTGCTCCCACTCTGAGGGACAGCAGTGGACTTCTCCGCTTCCTCTGTTTAGCTCAGCAAATGTTCCTGGAGCATCTGCCACATGTGGGCTGCATCTGGGACCTTAGAGCTTGCTGAAGCAGTCCCTCTGTGGCAACTGTCTCTGCCAGCCACAGAAAGGTCCTAAGACTTCTTTGGGGATTTTCATTTCATTACATCGTGCCTGGTCCCAGTAGAGAGGTAAGGGTCAGTGAGACAGACTTTCCTCAGAAGGGAGTAGACACGCATCCAGGGCAGATGCTAATGCTTAGAAACGCGCAATGCAAGCTCCCGAGAAGGGGCCGTTTTCTTTTCTTGTTAACACTTGTAGCCCACTTAGACTAGTGCCTGCAACATAAGTACTATTTATTTATGTTTGTTAAATATATAGAATTATGCCTTTCAGTATGTGTTCTTTTAAAAAATAACCTTATTTTCTGAAAATAGAACATTCTCGTAAAAAATTTAGAAATACCGAAAAGTGTAATGAAGAAAATAAAACATCCATAATTGAGGGTTTTAATTTTTTCTTTATGCTCACCTGTATTTTTTTCTGTAATAGATTGTTATTGTGTCTGTGTGTATATGTGTGTGTGTGCTTTAAAGGTCTTTTTAAAAGTTGCATGTAATCCCAACACCTAAAGATAACCACTGTTAACACTGGTTTATTTCTCATACAGGCTGCCTCACACTGTATGTTTGTGTGTGTGTGTTTGTGCATCTGTGTGTATAAAAAAAAGATTTGGGATGATATTGTTAAACAGTTTTGCTGTTCTTTTTTATTTATCATGAATATTTCTCCATGTCATTAATTTCTTTTTAAATACAATTTTATTGCCTGCATGATTTTCCATCATTTTAGTGTAATGTCCCAATTGTTGGAATGTGTGTGTATGCCTGTCTCTATATTTCTATATATGTATATTTAAGGGAGTGTCTGTGTATTTACATAAATATGTGTACCTGTGGGCATAATGAACAAATGTGTACGTTTGTGTGAAAGATATCTGAGTACTTCTTGGAGGAGGCCTCTGTAGAAGAGAATAGGAATGAGGTTGAGACAGGTAAGGAGAAGATGGGATATTTTATATTAAGGACCTTTTTAGTCTCCGGCTGTCAGTGTCTCTTGAGGCAGTAGGATAGGGACAGTAGAGGACAGGAGAGCGCTACCATTCACAGATAAGAAGGGTGACTCAACCCCCCGCTTGAGTCCAGGTCATTTCCCTCTGGGGAGGCACGCAGCTTCCTTGCAGCCTCTTCGTCCCCACCAAGATGTCCCCTGGCCAGGGCCCATCACACTTGGTCTCCTGAAATAACTCCAGAGGCTTCAACAGAAGGTCTTTGTCCGCTTTTCCACTCTTGGACACTACAGATCTTTGGTTGTGTCCGTTGTGAATCCAGTATCTCTAAGATTAGGGAGACTCTGTGAGCCTCTGTGACAGAGCTGGGCCCCAGAGGTTACTCCATAGAGACGCAGTGCGACTGGGCGTGTTATCATCAGGGCATGTTGGTGAGGCTCTCTGATCAAAAGCTGGAATCTTCTCTGGACCACAGGCTGACACAGTCATCCATAGGGTCCTGTAGTGACTCCCCTGTTATACTGTAGTTCAGGTTTGGCAAACTACTGGTCACCTGATATTTTATAAATCAACTTTTATTGGAACGTAACCATGCTCACTCGTTTACGTATTGTCCATGGCTGCTTTTGTACTATAATGGCAGAGTTGAGAGTTGTGACAGAGAGAGTATGGGCCACAAAACCTAAAATTTTTACTTGTCTGGCCTTAAAGAAAAAGCTTGCTGACCCCTGCTAAGATTCCAAGATTCATACCCTCACTATCAAAGTCCTTCCAGACAATTAGGTGTCTTCATTGTTTTGTTGTCTCTTCTATCTATTTCACTGCACCTACTCAAAGCCGCGACGACTTGGGTCAAATGGGCCTTCGTCACCTCTGTGCCTCTTCTGAGATTGTGCTGTATGCTTGATAATGCTCTCCCCACAGCCCACTAAGTCTTCTCCTTTTATCAGTTAAGTAGCTACTGAAATTCCACTCCCTCATGAAAGCTCCCTGGACATTTGGTGGCTTATTTTGGGCGCTCCAGAACATTCCCAGAGCCCCTTTCTCCAGCAGTGTGACCACTGGGAGATGCAGCCCCTGCACAACCTCCACCAGGTCTCTTGACACCCTTTAGAAAGTTGTGTGCCGTGTTTTGCTTCCTTCTCTGTTTTCTTTCTTCTCAGAACTTTTCATAGGTAAAATAGTTGAACAAACACTATCACAATCTAAATCTCTAATGAAAACAGATACCTGCTTTTTGCCAACAATTTGGTGAGATTCCAATGCAGTGAAAGAATTGGAGCCATTTCCTTGGACTTCATTGCAAATAGAATTTGGTCTTTAAGAAGGGTCATCGTTATTCCTTCTTCTTGTGCCAGTTTAATTATTAGGATGCCCACAGTGAGCAAACCATGTTGGCTGCTTCTTCTCGGGGCTTGTGGTACTAAGCAGTTGCTCCCTGTGGGCCCACGATACAACATTGGATCAGGCCACTTAGAAGGCTAGAAGTCTTTATTCCTGGAAGTCTTTAAAAAGGCTCCAAAGTTATTGTTACAAACTCCTTGGAACTAAACAAGAATATATAAATGACTGGCACAAAATAAGACTATCCTATGAGAGTTTAAGATATTGTAAATGTGGGCTTGTTGATAGAGAAAGAAAGGCTCATTCATTAAATGGAATAGAAATATATTAGCTTGGAAAAAATCAATTTAGAGTAACATACAATAAAATAACTTACTGATGGATTAATGAATAAAACATGTTCAAAATAAACTAATAAAAGAAGAACATGGAATTAAATATTTATTAAACCCCTAAGAAGATATAGATTTTCTAGGCAAAGATGAAATCACTCACAAAGGAAACGGTGAGCAGATTTTCATATATAAAAATGTTATGTGAAAAATTCCACATAACCAAGATAAAAATACAAACAAACCACACAGAAAAACACACCTGCAGCAAAACTGACAAATAGTTCATATCTGTTCCGTCTAGAGAGCTCATCCAAATTCATAAGAAAGACGCTAAGATCCCAAAAGATAAATAGGCGAAGAACATAAACAATATACTTGAGAAAAATTCAGTTAGCACATCAAAGTGTGAAAAATGTCAATGTCATAAGAGGAAGGAAGAGAAATAACTTACATTGAATGTCTAGTGTATCCCAGGCACTCTGCTAGGTGCTTTATGCACCCGTACCTCGTCTAATTCAGTAATTAACTTTGAAAAAGAGACTTTACATCTATATTTATAGTATGTAAAATGTGAGTCCTGGATGTACCTTTAGAAAACATATAGTCCAAGTAGTTCTTTTATTTTATCAATATTTCTTATTTTAGTGAATAGTTAATACATTCATATAGTTCAAAATTTAAGGAGTATGAAAGGTATTTAGTGAAAAGTCTTCCTCTCACCACGTCCCTCTATTTCTCTCTCCTAGAGCAACCACTGTCAGTTTCTTGTGTATCCTTCCAGAACTCTCCTACGCATATACCAGCAGAATAGCTCCTTAAAACACACACACAAACACACACAAATATCAGCATACTGTATCAATTATTCTACACCTTGCTTTTTATGCTTAACAATATGTATCTGAAAGAAGCTTCCATATCAGTACATTGAGGTTTTTTTTACACCTGCATTGTATTCTACTGGATGGATGTACCATAATTTATTTGACCAGCCTCTACTAATGGATATATTTTGTGTTTAAAAGGCGTGACAGTATTCAATATACTTTGCACGATGTAACTTTCCTTATACGATATAACTTTGCACAAGTATGAGTATATCAGTAGGGTAAATTCCTAGAGGTGGGCTTGCTGGATCAAAGGGTATATGCCTTTGTAATTTTGTTGGTACTGCTAGATTGCCCCCCTTAGAGTTGGACCAATTTCCAGACCCACCAAGTTTTAGTCCCAGCAACTGTATATGAAAGTGTGAAAGTCACATTTTCCCCTTACTTTCACTAACACAGTGAGTTATCAAATTTTTTATCTTTGCCAATCTTTGAGTAAAAAATATTTCTTCAGTGGAGTCTTAATTTTCTTTTCTCTTATGAGTGAAGCTAAGAATCTTTTTATATATCTAAGAACCAGTGTATCTCCCTTTCTATAAACTCTCTATATTCTTACCTTCTGCCAGTTTTTCTTTTGAATTGTTAGTCTTTTTCTCATTAATTTGCAGTATATCTTTTCTATGTTGTAAGTTGTAAATTGTTTTTACCACTTTTTTGTTTGCCTTTGACCTTAAAGCACCTCACTTTTAGAATAAGACCCTAAAGCCCAGAGAGGTGACTTCCTTGTGTAGGGGACATGCAGCTTGCCAGCAGTAGGGTCAAAGCTAGGCTCAGGTCTTGTAACTCCCAGTCCAGCATGTCTTGGATTACTAGAAAGCCTCATCCATAAAGGTAAGAGGTTGAGCCAGGTGAATTCCCACTTATCCAAAAAGAGAGATGAATTAGTTCTACATGTTATGTCATACTAATTTTCCATAATTAGATGATGTTTACTGAGCACTTACTAGTGTAGGTAAACTCAACATACCCTGGGAACGTAGACCGCTTCCCTTCTCAACCTCATGGCCTCCGGCACTGGCACCACCAGTATCTCCCAGTTAGTCCCTCTGTAGTTATTTACTCTTCTTTTCTCACTTCCCTTCACAGCAGTCATTGTCCAAACCTGCTTTTTTCCGGCAAAATTCAGAGAGGAGGAACTTCAAACTGCTGGACACTAGGAAGCTGAGTCGGGATGGAACTGGGTCCCCTTACAAAATCAGCCCCCCGTCCACTCCCAGCAGCCCTGATGACACTTTCTTCAACCTTGGAGATCCACAGAATGGCAGGAAGAAGAGAAAGATACCCAAGGTAAGGCTTGCAACCAGCTTCGTGTTCAGATATATACTCCCCCTGCCCTGCAGAGGAAGGCTGCAGAGGAGCCTGGGCAGAGAACCAATCACTGGGCCCTTGTCTGCCTGCTTCGTCTCAGGCCAGGGGAAAGCCAGCAGGCTCGGATGTCCAGGCCTTTGTCATAATAATTCTTGTGGTCCTGTAGCCTTCCTCTTAGTCAGCCTTCTCCCAGCCTAATCTCCTCTTCTGATCCTAGACTGTGTTTCCAATGCCCAGGCTCCAAAGGCCACGTCCTCCTCATTCATGGCCTCAAAAAGTAGAGTTCTATCCATCGTGCTCTAACTCAGACTCTGTCAGTGCCCGCTGCAGAGGTCCATGTGGAGCCTGTGCTCTGAGGAAGTACTTGTCAAAAATATAATTTCCAGGCTCTTTTCAGTCCCAAAGGTGAAATGTGCCCAGTGGCTTGGATATGCATCCTTGTGTGTCTGCTAGTGATTAAATGGCCTTTTGCCCGGTTCCAGCCCTGCAGTGCCGCTCGTTCTTTATTGGCCAGTTTGGTACAGGAAGTTTTAGAGCAGGGATTCTTACTTTCAGAGTCCAAGATGGGCTTTAGGGGGGTCACGAAACCCATAAAATTGTGTATAACCTTATGTGGATGGATTTAGGGGGATGGGAGGAAGGCGAGGAGACTGCATATAGGATTTCATCAGATTTCTCAAAGTGGCCCATTGACCTGAAAACAAGTCAAGGGACATCTTCACAAGCTGGTTCCTCCTGACACCGTTTGGTTAATCAGTGTTTTGAGCTTCACCACCTCTGCCCCCAACCTTCTTATTCAAGTGAATTTAAGTTACCTTGAGCATCAGAATGCATTCTGAAGGGTAAGGGCCGTTAGGGTCAGGTGGTTGGGAAAAGACCTAAAACTCTGGTGGGGGTTGTAAGTGGAACAAGCCTTGTTTTGTGGATGGAGAGCAGAGAGGGGCCAAGGTGGGAGCCAGGCCTCATTCCCTCCATGCTGCCCTGGTTCTTCCTTGCCCTGCCCAGGGCGCAGTGCGGGTTGCTTAGCGATTATTGGAAGTTTGCTGACTGAGCTCCCTCTAACACGTGGACCCCAGTCTCTTTCTGTCCTGGCAGAGTCACTCCCGTATCTCCCTTTGGCTGCCTTCTAGTCACTGTCCTGCACTGTCATTATAGCTGCTCATGAGGACCCCACAGTGAGTTCTCAAGCCACTCCCTTAACTCCCCATCTGCTTGTTCTGGCATGGTTCATACGTGTGTGTAATGTCGAAAACCTACAGTTGTAGAAGAATGAAGGTGGCTATTAACGTCTATACAGCCTCACTATTATTTTAGCAAGTTAAACAGGAATCATCAAATGAATTAGCTGTTAGGTTAAAAGAGCTTTGATACAATTCGAAGTTTGAGTGTGTGATCCCTTACTAAGCATTGAACCTCTATCTCCGGCCCCCACACTTTCGCCCATCACTGCCCTTATACTATGTAAATATTTTTGAAAGATTTTTTTAGATTAAGGGAAAAAGAATATATGTGCGCGTTTTGTGTGAAAGTAGAGAGGTGACGAGAAAGGTGGAACTCTGTTTCTGTATATGTGTTGTGTCTGCACATTCAGCAGTCTATCCCTTTCAGTTTATTGCCTGGAATTAAAGTGAGTTGCCACCGCTTAAGTAATACACAGTGGCCTTAGCAAATAGGTTTTGCCAGGCATAACCAAACCAAGAGAAAAATCAGCATGTTTTATCTGTCACTTTTACAACAACAACAAAATCTTATTAAAACTTTAATCATAAAGATAAAATACACAATTCTTTAAAGAAATGTTTGAAAAGAAAGCAAATCACTAATTACCATTAGTCTCATTAATCCTCAGTTTTGTCACTTGTTCCTTAATCTTAACCCTGGTTTATCCCCACTCTTGAGTACTGTGTTTCTTTCTTTCAAAATGCTCTGAATCCTTTACTTGAAGTCAAAGCTTCTTTACTGGGTACCTTCATGACTTTATGTTCTGGAACCCCAAACCATTTGCTATCCAAACCTTGCTTGTGTGTTTTTATCTAGCAAGGAGGATTTAATGGTCTAATCACAGCTCGTCAGACAATGGGTTGCCTGGTTTTCCTTAAGCTGCCTCTACTGTAAGTGTCCCTTCTGGCCATGTGGATGTTTCCCTTGCTCTCTCCCTGCTTCAGCTCTGAGAGGAGTCAGGGTCCCAGTGGGGGAGAGGAGAAAGGACAAGACAGCCCTTCTCTGTGTTTTTCTAGCAACTGTGTACTTTCACTAATCTGGCAACTGAAGCAGAGCTGTTAATCACCAGCAGTGTGCTGTCCTCAGGGTTCATGAAACACTGAGACATCTTTTATAGTGGGAAGCGGCTGCTGCGCTGTCTCGCTTCCTGCCTTTCTCAGCGCGCTTTAGCAGGTCTGTGTGAAATCCATTGCTTTTCTTCAGCAACACCACAGGCGGAATTAGATACCAGATGATTCTTTGTCTGAAACAGACTATCTTTCTTTTCATTCTAAATTGAGGTTTAATTGGCATACAGTATATTAGTTTCAGGTATACACATAATGATTCGATATTTGTGTATATTGCGAAATGATCACCACAATTACTCTAGTTAGCATCCGTCACCATACTTAGTTACAAAAATTTTTCTTGTGATGAGAACTTTTAAGATTTATTCTCTTATCAATTTTCAAATATGCAATACAATATTATTAATGATAGTCCCCATGCTTGAAACAGACTATCTTCCAAATGAGCTTATAGTTAAAAATATTTTTTTCAACTTAAAAATAAGTTTCTAAAAAGGCCAATGCGTCTAGTACAGAACACTTTTAAAAGAACAAAACTTATTTCCTGTTAAAGTACAATTATGTGAAAGCATGTTTAAAGTTTTTCTCTCTGGGGAAAATTTTTTTAAATAAAAAGGAACGAAGATTTATTGGCTGAAGTATATATGGCTTCCCACATATTCCATAACCTGATTTAAAGTGAGAAAACCCTTCTCTGTCACATTCTCGCTGCTACTCACATAGCGCTCATGAATGGTCTTGTGTGATAGTTACAAATGCTTCTTGGCCCTCCCTGTTAGCTTGTAAATGCCCTGAGAAGGAGTGCCATGTCCATCTGTCTTCTTATCCCCCACGGCTTCTAGCAAAATCCCTTGCACATAGGAGATGCTTAGTATTCATTCAACAAATTCACAACCAACAAATATTTATTGAGTACCTCCTGTGTGCCAGGCACTGTTCTATCCCGTACGGGTACTGTTACAGCAGTAAACAAAAGTGACAAAAATCCCTGCCCCCGAAGCTCACAGTCTAGTGTTCATTGTAGTTGAATAAACAGAAGGATGTTAACTATGGTAACTGTCTTCTTTCTAGTTATTTTTAGATATTTTGGGGGGAGATTTTGAATGAGTTTAAAGATTTCTTTCTCCCCAAAAAGCACTTTGACCTAGGAACTCATTTGTTTATTTATGTTTTTTAAATTGTGGTAAAATACACATCTAATTTACCATGTCAACCATTTTTAAGTGTGCGATTCAGTGGCATTAAGTAGATTCACATTGTTGCACAACCATCACCATCATCCATCTCCAGAACTTTTTCATCTCCCCAGCTGAAACTGTGCACCCGTTAAACACTAACTCCCCATTTCCTCTACCCCAGCCCCTGGCAACCACCGTTTCACTTTCCATCTCTATGAATTTGCGTATTCTAGGTACCTCCCATAAATGGAATCATACAGTATTTGTTTTTTGGGGACTGGCTTATCTCACTTCATATAATGTCCTCAAGGTTCATCTATGTTGGAGCATATGACAGGATTTCCTTCCTTTTTAAGGCTGAATAGTATTCCATTATATATATGTATCACATTTTGTTTATCCGTTCATCCATTGATGGACATTTGGGTTGTTTCCACATCTTGGCTGTTGTGAATACTAGCAACTCATTTATATGGTGTCTTCTTCCAGGGGAAATGGGGTTAGCATTAATATCCCAATGGTTAGAACACATGCAAAAAGACGAGAAGGCCGGTTCAGGGACGTGAGCTCTGAAGGAAAAGGGGGGTTTGTAAGAGCAAATATAAATGCCACATGGCAGGGATTTGGTGGTGAAAGCAGAGACCTCGTTCAGGTTAGATTCATGGTTAGAGATGGGGAGTTCACAAAGAGAGCAGGCACAGCCAGGGCCGGGCCGCCCATTAGGAGCCAGAGTGCGCAGGTGTCCGAGATACGGCAGGGCAGTGTCAGTAACAGTCTGCAGAGCCAGAGGGACAGGGCCCAGGCCCACCACAAGGAGACCTTGAGAATAAGCTACCCTCCTCTCTGGGCGGGCCAGTGCTCCAGCTTGTGAAGAGGAGCTAGTGAGCTATGTTGGGGAGGGGATCAGAGGAGTGGAGGGCAGAGATGGGGATTGGCAACACCTTGTCCACTGCACCCACCTGGGTACCTACCATCCAGTTTACCGTAGCACATCCCTTCTTCTGTTCTTCCCAATGCATAAAATAACGTAAAACTTTTCAAGTCAGCTTAAAAACACAGTTCCCCTTTAAAATCGCTAGTTTGCCTCAACTGTGCATGGGTAGACTTGCCTTTCTCCCAACTTGGTGGAACCCAGGAAGCTCCCACCTTTGACAGTTGCAGGGGGTGCTGTGAATCCTGGTGGGAAGTAACCCAGGGCTTCCATCACCAGACTGTTCTGCCATAGTCAGCTGGAAAATGTGCCTCTGAGTAGTGGTGTCTGTTGACTTGGCACGAGGAGAGGTCGTGAAAGGCCCCAGCAAGTCTGGAGTGAGTGCTCCTCTGTGGAAAGGGCAGCGTGTCGGGTACATGGCACCACTCCATGCAGTCTCCAGCTAGGACTCAAGATCCACCGTAATCCCTGCTCCCTTCCCACTCGGGGCTTCTCAGACGTTCCTTGGCATGGTTCCCATGGAAGGGGCTCTGCCTGGGAACATTTTTTTTTTTTTTTTTTTGGTGTCTCTCTTTTCTTTTGTTTTGGGAGCAAAAGCTCCTTCCCAAACCACAGGGACATCGCTGTATCACACGAGAGCAGCCATCGCACCATTAGCCAATGAAATCTTCTCCCTCTGTGTCTCAGCTGGATGTGTTAGCATATTTAGACAACACCCGCCCACACATCAGTGAGGCTGGCAGCCTCCTTTAGTGTTCTTGACAGCCATGTTCCCATCTGACAGAAAAGAGTGATTGAAAGACACCGGTAGGCTGGTGGGAGATGTCTCCTCCAGCCCTGTTTCCCTGGCCCTCCATCATCCTAGCAGCAAACGGGCAGCGGAGGAATCCCAGCTGCACGTGGGGAGGAGGCTGCTAACACTGGCTTGTCTTCTGGTATCTGGCAGCTTGTATTGCGAATCAATGCCGTTTATGAGGCACGGAGAGGAAAGAAGCGGGTGAAGAGGCTGTCCCAGTCAACAGAGAGCAACTCAGGAAAAGGTAGGACCCCCCACAAGAATCTGAAAACACATTCTTCCTGCAAGTGGCTTCCTGTTGTTCGGAGTCGGCTCACTAAGGAGGACAACAAGTTGGTGCTTTAAATGTCTCCCACTGTCCTCGGGCCAGTTGAAGAGCCCAGAGCCCAGCCTGGTGGCATGTCTTCTGGGCCTCTTTCCCTGTCCATCCATCAAGTCAGTCCAGTGCTGCATGCGCTGACCTCACCATGGGCACAATCTCCTTTGCTCAGCATGCATAAAAGGGGCCAGTATCTTTTGCTGTAATTTTTAATATAGGTACCATCTGAACTAGAACCAAATTAATTTGGAAATACATTTAGTTGGACAAATGACATGGTTTGTCCATTTTTTTTTAAATAGACAAAAAGAAAACACCCCCTCTGAACTAGAAATCTTTGATTTGTGTTACCGCATGGAAAAAGTTTCCTGCATTCGAACTCACATTTGCAACATTTTTTTTTTTTTTGGTCTAGTGACAGATGAGAACAGTGAATCTGACAGTGACACCGAGGAGAAGCTGAAAGGTGAGAAGAGCAGTTGCTGTGCAGGGTGCATGCAGGTGACTAGGAAGCTACAAGGATGGCCCTTCCTGCTTAGTGTAATGGACGAGACAGAAGCCTCCTTGGGCAAGCTTGTTAGGCAAGGCGTGGATGTCTGAGGGGATGGGGACCGGTGTTGGGGGCGGTGTGCGGCTGTCTCAGGAACGACAGTCCTGAGCATGACCAGAATGGGCCTGGTCGTTCACCAAGCCTAGCGCTCCACCTGGAGACCCAGAGTGGCTACCCTGCAGCACACCCCTGTTCCCATGTCCTCCAGTTATGTCATAGGTGTTTTCCTTACCTATGTAAGGTACATCACTGCTGGCCAGGGACTCCTGAGACCTGGGGCTCTTGCCCATTCCTATTAAAATTGCTATATGATCTGGAGGAAATCCCTTAAGATTTCAGGGCCCCTAGTTCCTCATCTGTCAAAAGAAGTTGCTGAAATAATTGGTCCTTGTGGCTCTAAACTTGGTGATGTAGGTCTAGGCTGTAGTGAGTTTCGCACAATCTCTCAGACTCCGGGATGGGGATCCCGTGATGGGACACCCACCCTCACTGGCCCTGCCTCGTTCACCTCTAATGCCTCACTTCTCCCCAGCGGCCTCTAGAATGAAGCAAGTCCACGTCCATTGCATCAAATGGTGGCAGGAGAGAAGGTCCCTGGGAGTTCCAGAGTTAGGTCACTGCCAGCTGAGTCACGTGGGGTGTTTACAAAGCTCCCAGCTCCAAAAGCTCTTTAGGTCTGGATTTTTTCACATCCCACAAACTGAAAGATGAAGGAAATGAGTGAAGGAAGGAATCAGTGTCCCCTCCCCATCTGACAGAAGAAGGTAAGGACTTCTTGAGCCACTGCCCCAGGTCCAGACAGCAAATTCATGGAGGAGCAGACGCCCCACATTCCAGGCTCCTGCACCCCAATTAGCCTAGCAGCCTGTCAAATGTTGCTCCTCACAGAACTTTGGCAAGGATCCCAAATAAAGAGTTTTGTATTAATATGTTAAATGTGGGACACTTTTTTAGGATTAGAAAAAGTACTTGAGCTGAGAATTACACAGCCTGTTGTAGTTCTGTGCAATTCCACATTGGAAAGTGAGTCATTTTCAGACTCGCTCTCTCTGTCTCCAGCTCATAGCCAACGCCTGGTCAATGTGAAGTCACGCCTGAAGCAGGCTCCAAGATACCCGTCACTAGACCGGGAGCTCATCGAGTACCAGGAGAGGCAGCTCTTCGAGTACTTTGTGGTCGTGTCATTGCACAAGAAGCAGGCCGGGGCTGCGTATGTGCCAGAACTCACCCAGCAGTTCCCTCTGAAGGTACAGGGCGGGCCAGGCCTCTGCAGCCTACCAGGGGACTACTACGGCATTCTTGCCAAAATCTTGGTGGAGCTCGTGGTTTCAGGGAGGTGTGGGAGTCTGAGGAAAGCTTAGTGGCTAGAATCTCAAAAATGGGTCCTAATTAGGGTATATCAAATGGAAAACACTGCTGCTGGAGAATTTGGGAGGTCCCAGGAAGTGAGATTCAAGGACTCAAAGTATGGACAAAAATACTTACTCATTTCCTGTGGTCAGTCACTATGCTGACCGTACCATCCTCTTCGTCCTCCGAGTCTCCTTATCCAGCCACATCTCTTCCCAGCCTATCCTAGAAACCTCTTTCCTGTCAAGCCACACAGCTCTGCCTAAGGGGTGTCATGTTTGTGTCCATGCTAAACATCTGTACATGCACTGTACGGTGTATGTGTGCGTGCATGAGAATCCTATTCTATTCTAACATGGTTCTTGGCTATGTGGATTTGGCTTACCATATATTAAATCATGGCAGCTAAAATGAAATGGCATTCAATAAAGCCTAAAATGGCATGGCCAATAGTATGTAAATTATTCTCAGGCTTTGACATCAATATTAAAGATGTTTCACCACATTCTAATTCAGTTCAACCAGAATTTACTGAGATCCTATTACATTCAAGCTGTTTTCTTCTTGGTCCTTGGGGATTACAAAGTTGAGCAAGATGTGTTTCCTGTCCTCAGGGAGCTTACACTCTGACAGGAGGGCATAAGGTAAGCATATAATGACTCACAAGGTAGAACGTGACACTCTTCCTTCAGTTCATACAATGAGGATGCTCAGAGGTGGGAAGAGAGGGGGGAGCTCATGTTCTGGTCCTCTCAGAGCCTCCCTTTGCTGCCACCACTGAGGCATAAACCCAGCATGTACTAAGGCCTAGGTCTCAGCTGTCCGCTCCTTTCCTGGGCCAGCCTTCCTTCCATTCTGCCCACAGTGGTCTAGCACAGCAATCAAGTCCTGTCCTTGGAGTTTAGGGTGGCAACTGTACATAAGTGAAGTAAACCGTAGCAGCAGCCCTCCAAACTGGCGTGTATTCACCTTCCTCCTGCTGACCTCTGGGGCTGATCCCCTGAAAACGCCAGTGCTGTGGATGTGCCCCCGTTTAGTTGAGAACCACACAGAGCGTGCACCAAGGCGCAAAGGACTGACCTAGTATCCTGTTTACTCCCCTAAGGGCCTCGCACAGTGGCACACATGGCAATACTTAATCAGTGTTCCAGAAATAAAGGCATTAATTCATGAATTAATGAATCACCTTATCTATTGAATGTTTGTAGTTTCCAGCCTAGAATCTCCAGGCTCCTAGACATCTACATTAAAACTTTGTTTGAGTAGAAATTTGCATTGTCACTGTTGAAAAGGGGACTAATCCAGAAATATATAAAGAAAAAGGTCTATAAATCCCACTATACAGAGATCATCACTGTTAGCATTTTGTTGTGTTTTCTTTTCTCATAGCATAATTTTCTTACAAAACTGGGATTGTACATTGTATAATTTTTGTATCATGTTTTGTAAACCTATCATTATTTATAAACATATTTAATACAAATTCTAAAACACCATTTTTTAAATTACACGATGCTCCCTTATGTGGATATACCCTATCTATTTAACCACTCTTCTGTTGGAAATGTATCTTGCTGCCAGTGTTTCTTTAGACACATATTTTTAATACTATGGTGATCATTCTGTGTATGTGGTTTTGCATACCAGGCTATTTTATATCTCCTTGCCTTCACTCACTCTGTCTGTCAGAAGACCTTTTTTCCTCCTCCTTTCTCTTTTTCATGAGTTTTATCTCCCACTCCTACATTCACCTTAGTCAAGGTTTATACTCCATATTCACACACAAGATCATGCCTGCCATGTTCCATTAAAATGTTTGCTGTCGCACAGTTCTCTTTATGGCAGTTCATGGAGACTAGGGTACTTTCCAGCCATCTATGATTGGTTGTATTGGTAAGAGATTTCTATGTGCTGCTTCGTGCATGCATGTATGTGCACATGTGGCTTGATAAGTCATATGCTGATGACTGTGTGTAGGCATGTGTGTGTACACACATATTGTGTTTATCATGCATGTGATCTGAGGGTGGTGCATCCAAATGATAACGGGGCGATGCTGAAAAGTGCTGGAACTCACTTTCCTACAAGGCCTGCTCTTTAGTTCTCTAAGGCTGTTTCCACTGTGGAAAGCTGTCATTAGTCCTTCCTTTGGTATTCTTTATAGTTGGGGGTCCCTCACTCGGTGGTGATTAATGACTTCTTCCAACAACTATGCCCAGCTGGTATTTGCTTCTCTGTGAGGCTCTCCAAGGGTAGTCAAAAATTAGTGCTTTGGCAACAGTCTGAGCTAGCGAATTATCAACTCAAAAACTGTTCCAGGATCAGTTGGAATCTTCTGGGTCATGGATGGAAGAGAGAACCGTTATACAGAAAAGAAATAATGACCATTTATTCCGAAGAAGAAAAACTAAAGGACGATGAATGACTGGCTTTGAGTCTATAAATGGTGACCATGTTTCATTCATTGATAGTTGTCTCAACCATTAATATTACTGGCAGCTTTAATTAAATTTGATCTAGCCTAAAGGGAATCATACTGGAAGTGAGTTTTAAAGTTGAAAACAATCAGCACGGGGCTTTATTCATTTGGACACTGTCTTTGGAGACCTCCTGTCTCTGATATTTGGTGGCCTTGGGAAGGCTTGAAGATCCTCTCTGAAGCGGTTGATGATACTGCTGGCCTGCAAACTTCGGAAACTGTCTGCCAGGCTGGTTTAAAGTGGAGGTCAGTGGCAAGCTTTGAGAAACAAAATAAGAAATTGGTGGAAAATATTACAGAAAGAAGTTAGATTAGACATTACGATTTCCTAACTTCAGAAATTCAGATTCCACTTGCTTCAGGTATCTGATATTTAAATTACTAAAAGTTGCTTTAGCATAATTTATTTTTCCTTAACTGTTTATATAGGAAATTTAACAAACTTAAACCTATCAAGAAACCTATCAACAAAAAAAAGCCAACAATTTTTCCCAACACTTTAGAAGTACCAATTTATAAGCAAACTATGCTAATTATAAACTATTGCTTTTTTTGTTTCACAAACTTATATCTAGAGTACCTTTTTTTTAATTGTGGCAAAAACACATATAACCTAAAATTCACCATCCCAACATTTCCAGGTATGCCGTACAGTATTGTCAACTACTTGCATATTGATGTGCAACAGATCCCCAGAATGGAGTGCTTTTTGAAAGCACAGGTTCCTGTTCATAAACAAAATAAGCAAACTCTTGGCTTATTTTCTAAATCTCTAAATCAGACTTTATTAATTTGCTCTGTTTTTAAGTAAGATGATATTCATTCAGTCTCGGATGTGTCAGATAAATCAGAGACAGAAAAACAGGCAGACTAGAGATTAAGATCATTTTTATTTCTAGCTAGATTCCATACTAGTTTTGTGATCATGGGCAAATTGCTTAACTTCTCAGGGCTTATTTCCTTATCTCTAAAATAAGAATGTCAGGCTGGCTGATGTCTGGTTTTCTTCTAGTTCTGACATTCAAGGACTCTGAAATGAGTTGAATTTCACTGTATAATATAATTTAACTGGATGTATTCGCTAAGAAGTGTTGTAAAATATCTTTGCCTGGATCAAGGAGAGGCAGCCTTGCCTGGACCCAGAGGTTGGAAGACTGAATTTGAGTGTCTGCCTTGCAGATTCATGAGTTTCCTATTTGGAAGGGATTGCCATGACCATATTTCCTTATTTGATTAAAATACTCATATTCTGGGCCAGCCCAGTGGCACAGTAGTTAAGTTCACACATTCCGCTTCAGCGGCCCAGGGTTTGCCGGTTCAGATCCCAGGTGCGGACCTACGCACTGCTTGTCAACCATACTGTGGCAGGCGTCCCACATATAAAGTAGAGGAAGATGGACACGGATGTTAGCTCAGGGCCAATGTTCCTCAGCAAAAAGAGGAGGATTGGCGGCAGATGGTAGCTCAAGGCTAATCTTCCTCAAAAAAAAAAAGAGGAAAGAAAGAAAATACTTATATTCCAGAATGTTAAATGTAGAGAACATTTCTCTAAAGCACGTTATTTTTTTCTCCTGTCTTACCCCACAAGACTATGGTTGGAACTGCCTGGGGAAAAAAAGGCCCCAGCAGACTGAGCGGCAGCCCCCTCCCATGAGAGAAGGTCAAGGTGGTGGTCACGACTGTGGGAAGATGGGAGTTGGGGTCTTACCAAGCATCTGCCTCACTCTTCTATGCAGAGGTTTATTCTCCAGCCTTCTCTTGCCCTTCTCCCTGCAGTTGGAAAGGTCTTTCAAGTTCATGAGAGAGGCTGAGGACCAGCTGAAGGCTATCCCCCAGTTCTGTTTCCCCGATGCCAAGGATTGGACTCCTGTCCAGCAGTTTACCAGGTATGTGCTGGTATCTCCCCTTCCTACCCCTAAAGACTAAGACGAGAACTAGAGAGGGGGTCATAGATGGCAGACCCTTTAAGTCAATCTTACTGTTAAGCAATCCTGATGGATCTGAGCCTGGAGATTTCTCCTACCAGTGTTTTTAAAACTTCCCTGAAGATAAGAATCACCTTGCTAAGTAGGCAGATTCCAAGGCCTCCCACTCAGTCTGAAAACATATCTGTTTCATAAGCCATCATGAAGGGCAATAAGGTAATTCTAGGTCTAGGAAAAATCAGGGAAATATTGCCCGTCACCCATCCTTGTCCAGTGCTCCTGACACATTTCTTCAATAGCCCATCCAGCGCTTACTCGGAGTAGAGAAAGTTTACATTTCTGCTTTAACCCTTTTTGTTAGAAACCAACATTTTTCTTATCAGATGTTTCAGCAATTGACCACACTCAGTAGGCTGCAACTCCTAAGTGTTTGAGGGACACTGTGTTCCTTGAAGTTGGCCCAGCAGTCTTTAAGGATAGTCTAAGCCTCAAGGTGGCTCTGAACAGACTGTTTCCCTGGAGAGCCGTACCAGGGACAGTTCTGAGAGGGGTACAGAACTGTCCCACTCTTCGACTGCTCCCTCACTGAGTCACATCCCTAGATCAGCCACCTCACCCTCAAGCTCAGTGAAAGCAGCAGCCACAATAGATGCCCAATGAATGACTGCTGTTTTGTGCAATGGGATGGCTCAGGTGACAGACTTATATGAGAACTCAGGATGAAAAAAAATTCCCCTTTCCTCTCGGGACACAGTGACACTTCAGATCTCCCTCTCCCTGACATAGACTCTGAAGCTCTAGGCCACCAGAGTCCCAGCACAGAGACGGACAAGCAGGACAGGGAGCAGCCGTGTTCGACAGCCTCCTCCAGAATGTCTCCTGATTGCTCACCACAATGTGTCCTTCATTTTGTTTTGCTTTGTAATGCACTTTTGTTTTCCCAACCACAGTGAAACATTCTCATTTGTCTTAACTGGAGAAGACGGGAGCAGAAGGTTCGGTTACTGCCGAAGACTGCTGGTTAGTACATTGTGCTCTCAGTCAGCACAAGCGCCGTGCAGAGCCAGCACTGGCGTCCTAAGGTTTTGTTCACCACGTACCATGAGGGAAGGGACAGGAGGTGTGGCAGGTCATCAGGGTAGTTAAAACATGGAGGATTGGGGGGCCCTCCTGAGTCTTACTGGTAGATGGGAACGATATCTCTGTCTCCTTTGGAAAGAAAATACTTTCTCCATTGTTTTCCCTGCCAAATAAAAGACTTTGCTCTCCTTAGGCCAAATGTCCTTTCTAATAAACTACCCTAAACAGGCTTTTTAATAGCTTAGAGAGAACGTTCATAATAGTTGCTCAGGGCAGAAGAAGGATAGTTTTATTGTTCCTGATGCAAGTAATTCAAGTGTCTCCTTCAGAACAATCACCTTTAAAAGTCAGAAACTTATTCCAATAAAATGACCGTGACAAGACATTTTAGAACTTGTCTTTTTGAGGCCCATTCTTTTGAACATTTGCAGTCATGGCAAATCATTTTCTCTGAGAATGTGTTTTAGTCTTAGAAATAGGTTAATATAGTTTAGAGTCAAGAATAATGCATGGCACATATAGGTGTTCAATAAATATTTGTTGAATTAGTGAATAAAAAGTATGGATAATAATTGAAAAAGTTAAGTGGCCTAATTTTTGTTGATAAAATTACTTTAGAGTTTAAGAATTGAGATTGATTTTCTTTTTTGTTTTGAAAATTAGCTTAAATTCAGTTTCCAAAAAGGATTTTCAGAAATGATTTCTCATCTGGAATTATGTGGTAACTCCTTAGAAGGAACTACAGTGATTTGGGTAAACAAGTTAGGCCTCCTTACTTATGGTCCATAGGCCATATTGAGCACCTACTGTGTACGCAACACCCTTGATTTGGTTCTTTCAGGAAAATAAAAAAATACATACCACATGGCCAGGAGTGCCTTCCACCTATAAGATGGAGTATTGGTAACTTCTTACCTCATTGGGTTGTCCAAAGATCTGGTATGTGGACACAGCAGGCACCCAGTAGGCACTCCAAAGCATTTGGGTTCTATCCTTCCCTGAGGTTGGTAACACTCCTGATTTCCTTGTGTTTCACTCCAAAAGCCTGGTGGCAAAGGAAAGCGTCTCCCTGAAGTTTACTGCATTGTGAGCCGCCTGGGATGTTTCAGCCTCTTTTCCAAGGTGAGGACTTGGGCCTCAGAGAACGGAGGAAGGGAAGGGAAGGCAGGGCCCAGGAGGACCCAGCAAACACTCCAACTCTGGGCACTTTTATAATCTTATTCTCTACCTCTTTTCCTTCCCACTTCCTCCTCCTCCGCTCATCACCTCCTCTCTTCTCTTATCATTGGGATAGGAAAGAAGAGCTGATGAAAGGCAGGGCCCAGAAGCTGGGGAAGAGGAGGGAGTCAAAGTAATTGTAGTCGAGGATGGGAGGGGAAGAGGATCTTCCCAGAATGTTCCATATGTTTTATTTTCCTTCCTCTAAGCTTTTTTTTGTCATACTAGCTTTTGTTGAACAAAAAAGGCCACTATGATGGATGGATGGATGTGTATCTATGTATCTGTATGTTCTGTGTGTGTATATGTTGTGTGCTTATGTGAGATTTATTATTATAATAGTGCTCTAAGTCTATCAAAATCTTAATATAATTTGGCCCTCTTTTTGGGAAAATGAGCCAGTACATTAAGACATAGGAATTGCCATATTGAATTGGCCCATCCACCCCAGTATTTTGGATTGGTGTATAGGAGATAACTACTATCCTACATGATGCTAATCTCAAAAATTAGGTATAATCCAATATTTGTTTCCTATATTAACCAGACATGAGTATCCACAAATTTATTTTAAATCCTTCTTGAGCGTCTATTTCAGTCTAGCTTTCTTTTGGAGAACTGACATCCTACATCTAGTGTCCGTGGATGTAAAGCAGCACTTCCTAAAAGCATTCTGAAACAAAAGCCTGCCTCCTGCCCACCCTTCACCTGAACTCAGAGGAAGCCTGAACTATACTGATGGAGAGTGACCTCTTGCCGTGGTAGAACTTGTAACTTCTACGCAAGTCTGTTTGAAATAATTAACGGTATCAACGTAATCTGAGACACAGTCTTACATCCACTCCACCTGAGGTGGTAACCGTTCTACATTAAAGGTGGTCATTTACAAGCTCTAGCACAGGTGTGCCTTGCTGCTCATGCCAGTCTTTCACACAAGTTTGTTTAAAGGTGGCCGTGTCGTTGTGAGAATGCTTATGGAAGCTAGAAGTAAAACAGCCCGTGTGAGTTAGCCCAGCATCCAGTGGCGGCTTCGGAGTTCAGAAGCTTCTTTGCTATGTCATGGACAGGGCACACAGAGCAAGTAAACATGCTGACTTACTTGTGTGGTGCACAGTCCTGTGATTTCCTGCAAGTTGTGTGGCTGGGGATATTTTAGGAGTGTAGCATGCTGACTTGCCAAAGACCACACAGCAAATACTCAGGAGAGAACCAGAAACGGAGCTTAGCTAACTGATCCTTAGGATTCAAGCTGTTTCCAGGTGTGGGACAGGATGACTAAAATGGCAACTTGTCCTTTAGTAAGAACAGCTCTCAGAATCTCTGAAGAAGGGTGTATCATTAAATATGGCCGCAATAATGCTGTGTAACAAGCCACAGTGGCTTAAAGCGGCAATCATTTACTCTCAAAGACGAGCAGGTCAGGTGGGGTTCAACTCTCCTCGTCTCGGCTGGGCCCATTTATGTGCTGCAGGCAGGCTGAGGTTGGCTGATCTAGGCTGGCTGATCTCTGCTTTAGGCTGCACGGCTGGGGCTCGTCCACATCTGTGTCATCCTCCTTAGACAGTGAGCTGGCCCATGTGTGCCCTTCTTGTGGCGAGGGCACAGGCACAAGAGGGCAAGCAGACACACATAAGGCAGGCCTCCTAAGGCCTGGGCTTAGAACTGGCACACTGTCACTTCTGTCTCAGTGTTCCTCAACCTTTTTTTCATTATTGCTCCCCTAAGCAGCCCTGTCAGACTTTTTCCCCTCAATTGCCTCCCCAGACCTCATAAAATTCTTTTAAACTTTTTGTCATATTATTTTTTATTGTGCTAAAATGTGCATAAAATTTACCATTTTTAAGTGTACCGTTCAGTGGCATTATGTTCATTCACACTGTTGTGCAACCATCCCCACCGTCCACCTACAGAACCGAAACTCGGCACCCATCCAACACTAACTCCCTATCCCCTCCTCACCCAGCCCCTGGCAGCCACCATTCTTCTTTCTGTCTCTATGAATTCGACTACTCTAGGAGCTCATGTAGGTGGAATCATACAATATTTGTCCTTTTGTGTCCGGCTTACTTCACTTATCATAATTTCCTCAAAGTTTATCAATGCTGTAGATTGTGTCAGAATTTCCTTCTTTTTAAGGCTGAATAATATTCCATTGTATGTATATACTACATTTTGTTTATCCATTTATCCATTGATGGACATTTGGTTTGTTTCTACCTTTTGGCTACTGTGAATTATGCTACTTTTAACGTGGGTGTACAAATATCTGTTTGAGCCCCTGCTTTCAATTCTTTTGGGTAAATACCCAGAAGTGGAATTGCTGGACATGTGGTAATTCTATGTTTAATGTTTTCAGCACCTTCCATACTCTCTTTGGTTTATTTTAAGATTGGCACCTGAGCTAACATCTGTTGCCAATCTTTTTTTCTTCTCCTCCCTAAAGCCCCCCAATATGTAGTTGTATATTCTAGTTGTAGGTCCCTCTGATTGTGCTATGTGGGACGTCCCCTCAGCACAGCATGATGAGCAGTGCCATGTCCACACCCACGATCTGAACCGGTGAAACCCTGGGCCGCCAAAGCGGAGCACGCAAACCCAACCACTTGGCCACGGGGCCAGCCCCTTCCATACTATCTTTTTAATAATAAATTTTATTTAACCCAATACATGCAAAATATTATCAACATATAATGTTGAAATATGAAAAGTGGTTGATATTTTACATTCTTAATTTTGTATTTTGAAATCTGCTGAGTATTTTATACTTACAACACATCTCAATTCAGACTAGCCGTATTTCAAGGGCTCTATAGCTACATGTGCTATTATTATAAATGGCATTTTTATTTAAGCTCTTTGATTACTAGGTTGTGGAGGGTCTTGCATTTGGATATGTTTGTGTGTGTGAGGAAGATTGGCCCCGAACTAACACCTGTTGCCAATCTTCCTCTTTTTGCTTGAGGAGGAGTGTCCCTGAGCTAATATCTTTGCCAGTCTTTCTCTATTTTGTATGTGGGATGCCACCACAGCATGGCTTGATGATTGGTGTGTAGGTCCACGCCAGGATCCGAACCCACAAACCCTGGGCCACCGAAGCAGAGTGCAGGAACTTAATCACTACGCCATCAGGCCAGTCCCTTGGATTTTTTTTTTAGTAAGAATTTTATTGAGAGAAATTCACATACCATACAATTCACCCATTTAAAATATATAATTCAGTGACTTTTAGCATGTTCACAGAGTTGTGCAATCATTACCACAATTTTGGGACATTTTCATCACCCCAACAAGAAACTGTACCCATTAAGAGTCACTTCCCAACCCTAGACAACCTCTAGTCTGCTTTCTGTCTCAATGGATTTGACTATTTTGATTGTTTCATCTAAGTGGAATCTTATAATATATAGCCTTTTGTCACTGGCTTCTTTCACTTACCATAATATTTTCAAGGTTCATCCATGTTGTAGTATATGTCAGTATTTCATTCCTTTTTATGGTTGAATAATATTCCATTATATGGATATCACATTTTGTTTATCAGTTCACCAGTTGATGGACATTTAGGTTGTTTCCACTTTTTGGCTGTTATGAATAATGCTGCTGTGAACATTAATGTACAAGTTTTTGTGTGAACATATGTTTTCATTTCTCTTGGGTGAATATCTAGGAATGGAATTGCAGAGTCATATGGTAACTCTGTTTAACCTTTAGAGGAACTGCCAGACTGTCTTCCAAAGGGGCTTCACTATTTTACATTCTCACCTGCAGTGTATGAGGGCTCCAATTCCGCCACTTCCTCACCAACACCTGTTATCTGTTTTTTTATTATAGCCCTCATAATGGGTGTGAGGTGGTATCTCATTGTGGTTTTGCTTTGCATTTCCTTAATGGCTACCCCCTGCCTTAATGGTTATCCATGGATACACTGTGTATCTGTTTATGTACTGTGGCCCGTTAGAAGGCTACAAACCATTATAATATCTAAATTTTTTTCACCAACACCCCAAAAAGCAATTTTTCCCCATTGGAGGTGGTATTGCTCCCATGGAGAATGTACATGGCCAAACCCATGTGACAAATAGGACCGTTTTCAAAGTCAAGGGGGCAAGGAACTATACTTCACCCTTTAGTAGGAGAAACTGCAAAGTCCCATCGCAAAGAGAGTGGATACATAGAGGAGAGAATGGGGTGATGACACTTAGGGCAAAAGAGACTATAAGCTTGGCCTGATGAAGACAGCAGGACTTCCCCATAATTCTTCGATCATCCTGGCAGGCCCACTTCATCTGGAAGGGTGTGACCCCTTGGTGACCTGACTTCAGAGTTTTCTGATCCTCACAGATCTTGGATGAGGTGGAAAAACGACGAGGCATCTCTCCTGCCCTGGTGCAGCCCCTCATGAGGAGTGTTATGGAAGCCCCTTTCCCAGCCCTGGGCAAAACCATCATTGTCAAGAACTTCTTGCCAGGATCAGGAACTGAGGTAAGCCATCAGGTTCCTATCCTGTCCTAGGTGGGGATGGCCCAGACAGCCAAGTCCCAATGGTCCGAGGGACTGGCTTGCAATGGGCTGTCACATTTAGTGATGTCCTCTTGCTCCTCAGGCTGGCCCAGATCACTCATCTTATGAGAGCATCATAAATTCCACTCTAAGTCCAGTCCATCCAGCTCAGGATTCTGGGCCAAGGAGCAACCCCCAGACCTATGCCATGGCAGTGCGTGGTGTTTCTTCACGTGATGTTGGCGTTGCACGTTAGGGACCTACACTGAAGATATTTAGCTTGTCTTACTAGCTCATTACCTTCCTAAATTGTATTTGAACCTGTTTATGTTTTTGGTCTGCATCACCTCTATAACCTTATAGTGTAAAACAGATTCTTTTCAGGGAAGACAAGCTCAGGTATTACTTTGTTTTCATCCTAGACTTTGAAGCATGTCCCTTTCCTTGGCTGGGCTGGGATTTGATGCAGGGGCTTGTTTTCGACCTTCCTATTCCCATCATGTGACTCTCTGGACCTCAGAAGGCAGATCCCATTGAGCCTTGAGTCTCTAGTTCCAAAGGCCCTTGGAAAAGCAGGTCACCTCTGGAGAGAGGGGAGGGATGAGGATGGGTCTGGGATATTCTGGAACAACCCAATTTCCCAGCACGGAGAGGAGCAGTCTCCCTGTTGCTGGAGAATCCTAAGCCATCCCATGCCAGACACAGGTGGCATGGCCATGGGGATGTTACTGTTAGCCCCACAGTGTGGGCAGCACTGGGCAGGTGCTGTGCTGAGAGTAAAAGCCAGACTCGAGGCTCACTGCGAAGGAGGCAGCTATTGAAAGAGAAAAATGTGCATGTGAGTAGTGACTTGAGATGAATTTAGGAACATTTCAACAAGTGCAGAACGAGAAGATATGCACACTAAACATAAAGCTGAAAACACATCATCAGGAAGGGACTGGAATGGGGTTGGGTTCATTAAGAAAAGCCTTCTAGAGGAGGTGAGTCTTGCAAGTGCTGCCGGGATCTGCTGGTCCTCCTGCATGAGCCTGTGATTCCGTTGCAGTAAGAATATTCCCTTGTGAGACAGAGATGCTTTCCTGTGGGGCTGTACTGGATAGGACACTTTCATGGTCATAGAACTCCCTTAGGGTGTCCAGATACGTCATTGCCAAGGAGAGCCTCCGGCCACTTGGGGCCAAGGGCCATTGATTCTTTCACCCTCTCTCCCCACCTCCATCTGAACTGTCCTCACACTCAGCCATGAGACTGAGTCCCTACCACCGCTTCCCCAGGATCTCTTTTCCCCAGTCCTTTTTTTCTTTCCCTTTTCCCCTACCAGTGGGCCACCCCTGCTGAGGACCTCAGAGCCCCAGGCCTGCGATGTCTGTGAGAGGCCTGGCCAGGCAGGACGGGCCCCTCATGGCTGCTCCTGTTCCCCACAGGTCATTGAACTGTGCCGCCCACTGGACTCCCGGCTCGAACACGTGGACTTCGAGTCTCTTTTCTCCTCTCTCAGCGTGCGCCACCTCCTCTGTGTTTTTGCCTCCCTGCTTCTGGAAAGGAGGGTCATCTTCATTGCAGACAAGCTCAGGTACCAACCTTGGCTACTTTTGCTCAGGTGTTTGAAGGACAGTCTTGGACTGTCTGGAGTCCGTAGGCAGGTGACTGCCTAGGATTGTGGAGGAAGCTCCTCTGAGGTAAGATGTGAGTCAGTGGGCCACTAAAACTGGAGGTTTGTAAGCCACACCTGTTATGTGAAACGAGGTAAGCCTGCACTTCTGTGCACTACTTACCTGGTATTTGGCCTACTTCTCACTCCTTCTGCTTTGTGCTGGGCAGTCTACCATGTGCTGGGAACAGAGGAGTAAAGACAGAGCTGTCCTCAGAGAGTTCTCAGTCCAGTGAGGGGAACCCCACTGACTGCCCAGTACCACGTTGTAAAGGCTTACTAGAGGCAATGCGCTCTGGAAACTGAGGGGAGTGCTCATTCCAAGGGGAGGTGAGTACCCCCTGAGGGTTTTTGGGGTTTTCCCCCCCGATCTTAAAACAAAGAGCAAATAGGAAGCACATTCCAGGCAAAAGGAGCTGTCAGTACAAAGACAAGGAGAAGGGGAGGCCGAGAGCGTCACCTTCAGGAACTTGAAAGCCATTCACTGTGGCTAAGCAAGAAAGGAAAGCAGAGTGGGAAGCCAGGAGCTGGCAGAGGTGGACAGGCCGGTTCACGGGAGGGCTGCGGGGCCATGCTAGAGGGCACAGACGTATCCCGAAGGCATCCCTTCCTCTCAGTATTAAAATCAATCACACAGAATCTCCCATACACACACTGCCACCCACATCCTCATGGTCACATTCAGTGATTTGCAAAGCCCAGGTCACAAATCAGAGAAGATCTGGACGGAGATACAGATAGGGATTTGGCTTAATTCTGAACTTAAAAAAAAAAAAGAATTCCTGGCATTTTCATCATTTCCAAATACTGAATCAGTGCCTCCTGCACTTTGGAACTGAGGGCACAGAAGCGTGAGTGGTGGCTGCAACTCCAGGAAGAGCTGAGATGTGGGGCCCGACCCGAGAAGGGCCAGCCAACCAGGAGAAGCAGTGAGGCCAACTGAGAAGGCCAACTGGAAAGAAGAAATGCCAAAAACATGAAAATCGAGGAACTGTGGTTTGGAGAAGACTATGACCTCAACTCTGGAAAACAAAAGGGAGGCGGAAGAAAAGGGAAAGAGTGGAAAGGACAGTATGTATGAATGTGGAGCTCATCAGGAGGCGTGGTAGGAAATGGAACCCAGCCCTCTCCTCTGGCTGCAGCCCATCTGGTCACCTTGATGGTGCTCCTCTCTGGCCAGCAGCCACTTGGCCATTCCCAGCCTGCTCCCACCCTGTTTTTTAGTTGGCCGTTCACTTTTCATGTCTTAGTTATTGTGCTCCTCGTGCACTTCAGTCAGCTCAGGAAGCAGGCCCTGTCCCTTCGCCTGCAGCTGGTCTGGGCGCTGGGCAGCTCTCCAAGCTCCCTGGGCACTGGGGAATTTGGAGGAGAGAGTTCTCAAGGCTGGGGCCCTGGAAGCTAAGGATGAGTAATAATCCTTCAGTGACCAGGCTCGGATTTCATCAGCACTCTAGTAACTGTCTGTGTTCTCTGGGAGCCCCACTCCGCCCCCCGCCCCCCACCGTCATATGCTGTACAATTCTCAGGCCTGACTTTGGGGGAGGGGAAGATGATGCACGTCAGAAAGGCCTAGGTGAGAAGTGAAGGCCAGGTCGAGGAAACCTAGGGCCCCCAGGAGCAGAGAGGGGCAAACAGTCCCTGAGGAGCTTGCTTCTGGGTTAAAGCTGTGAGGCTCAGGGAGGGTCCAGCCTGAGAAAACGTCTGAGGAGATGCGTGTGGCTGGAGAGAAGTGAGCCAATCAGGGGCTGTGCCCCATCCGACCCCACAGAGAAGGAGAACAGAAAGTATCGTCTATTTATCTCATCAAAGTACAGTGAAGGAGAAGGTGGGAACAGAAAGGGAGGGGAGCCTGTTGAAGACAAACGCATCCCTGAAGGGCAGCAGAGGGGATGTGTCAGAGGCTCAGGGCGCCAGAACACCTGGAAGTGCCTACAACAGAGATGTCCAGGAGGGGACTTGGCCACCTCTACCTTGTCCCTGGACAGATTTCTAGGTTGACAGGTGGGAGGCTGGGGCAGCCCTTCCCCCAGAGCTGCTGTAATGAGAGGCAAAGGAAACTGATGGGGCCCCAGCCCTGTGAATGGCCCTGCCCCCTCCTCCTTCTGCTCTGGGGCAGCTTTGTCACCCATGTGGTCTGACTGAGGGGACTTTGCAGTTTCGCTCCTCACCCCACCTTCCATGGTGCCTGGCACTCCACCCTTAGAGATTTAGTCTTTCCAAACAGCAAACACCCACAAGAGGGGTAAAATGCCAGCTGGGGCTGCTGTGAGTCGTTCTCACTGTGGGACTCATAGAGCTCCCTGGGTGTTTTCTTTTGCAGCATCGGCCAGATGTGAGGCACTGAGATGGGATTTTAGTAGGCAGAAGAGGCACCAGGAATGTGGGTAACTTTGGTGCTCTCCTTAGGTCCCGAGCCAGGCTGTGCTACAGTAATTTCACTGTGTGTGCATGCGCGCACAGGCACATGTACGTCTGTGAGTGAAATACCTTAATTACGTTTTTAGAGCCTTTACCCTTTCAGACTTGCATGTCCCTCTCTATCACACAGAGGAGGCCTTCCCAGAGTAGGCAGGAAGCCCGCACATCCTTAGCTGTTGGCCCCGGGTCTCCTCAGGTATGAGGCAAGGGCTGTCTGCACCCAGGCCTCTTGTAGCTCTGACTTTCTAGAGCTCTGATGTCTCATTGTCCCCAAAGGCAGCTCATTCTTTTCCTGTAACAAATGGCTCCAAGTATTCTCTCTCTTGCCCAATAAATTATCTTTCCACCCAACAGTAGTTCCATGCAGACCTGAAGAGGTGGGAAAATAAATAAAGGCCTGTGGAGCTCTGAGGCAGGAAAAGAAGGAAACAGCGTAAGGGAACCTGATGAGAATAACAACGGTGCAGGAGCAGGGAGCACTGGAATGTCGCCTCCGGGCCAGGTTCCTCCATGGGTTTGACCTGTATTCTTTCAGGCTCTTGACAACTCAATCAGACAGGTTCTATTATTAGGAAACAAAAAAGCACACAGAGGTGAAGTCACTTTGCTCAAAGAAGCAGTTCGAGGGAGAGCTGGGACTCTGACGCAGGCAGCCTGGCTCCAGAAAAGAGGAGAGGGAAGGAGGAGCAGGCCGCAGTGGGCTGCACTGGGGTGAAGGGCAGCGTCCGTGGCCCTGTCTGGCTATGGAAAGTCTTTTTAAAGACGTGCCTTTAAGACCCCCTTCGTGTTTGGCAGTCACAAACGCAAGGTCAGAATTGTCTCCTGAAGAAGCGAAGATGTGTGTGCTTTTCTCCCTCGCTTCATCTTCCAGCCGGGCCCCCAGTGAGGCAGGCGGAACTGGGTGACCCCCGGCTCTGAACTTCTCTGACTCCGTGGGCCAGAGTGCTCTGGGCCTCCTGGGACTGTGCTCCTCGGTGCCTGCCCTCCCAGCAATCCTGGTCCAGAACTGCTAAGCGCCCCCATTCCTGACTCAGGACTCATCTCCTCAGGCATCCTGTGCTTAACAAAGGGTCCACCCTCCCCCCACCACACAATTTATTTGCTTATTGCTAGTGAGTCTGCCCACTGCAAGAGGAAATAGCAGGGAGTTGTGGCAAATATTGTATGAGTTATAAAATGGTTTTAAGTTGAGCCAAAAATCTATCAGATTTAGAATAACATTTTCGCTCTGTTTCATCTTTAGGGTGGACATTGAGTGTTTCTTAAGACTCTGTCAAGTCAAAGTTTGACAGATGGAACAGAAAGAATGTTGTTGTGATGGCTTGTTCTGTTGTCATAACAACTCAAATAAATATTTCCCTATACCCCTTTCATTTCCCTGATGATAAACATTTTGTTTTTTGGTTTATTCATTTCATTTCCCAAAGTTGTGCTAAATCTACAGACCAGGCTTAATAATAAAGTCAGAGCTGCACATAAACAAATTCATACAAAAGTTTTAGATCAAAGTTTTTAATATTCAAAAATTTATTTATCTTTTTGTAGTGCGTTAAGACCATAAGCTGAATGACAGACTACTGGCTAATGATAAATAGGATTAGATGGCCAAATCTTGACAAATGCTGGAGTTTGAACCTTGGTTTTGACGTTTGTGTAACTACACAAATAAGTTCCTATGTAGCTGTGCACCTGCATCCTTTTCTGTGCTTCTTTTGGTTCATTTTTAATCAGTTTCTGTAAGCTGAAATGGAGGTCCCGTATCCTGTCTGGAATCTGTTACAATGTTTACCATCTCAGTGGCAGGTTGGGTTTGTGTGCATGCCCTCTCTAGGCAGATGGCTTTGCCCAGGGCCTACCTGAAAGTGTGAGTAGCTGCCATCTTGATGGTCTGACATCCAAAACACAACTTCAGAGGTCCTCAGAGTGGCTGACGGAATCTTAGAGACACATACATTTAATTCAGCGAAGTCCGATGAAAAATGCAGTTTTAATAACACAATGGCATCAGTCTGATTAAATATTAAGTATTAATAACCTATTTTTGCATATGAACATCAAGAAGATAGCATTTGGAGCAAGATTTAGAGAATAGCGTAGCCACAGATTGTTGTCGTCTACTCCAAATCCATCACTAAAGCATCTTGGGCTGGAAACTTATTCCAGTTGTTCTCTTGGAGTCAGATCCCTCCTAGGCTGTGCTGGCTTCATATTGTGATCTTTTGGGGGGCTTACTGCAAGGGCCCAAAACTTCTCACTTTTTTTTTTTTTTGAGGAAGATTAGCCCTGAGCTAACATCTGCTGCCAATCCTCTTTTTGCTGAGGAAGACTGGCCCTGAGCTAACATCGTGCCCATCTTCCTCTACTTTATATATGGGACGCCTACCACAGCATGGCTTGCCAAGCAGTGCCATGTCCACACCTGGGATCCGAACCAGCGAACCCCGGGCCGCCAAAGTGGAATGTGTGCACTTCACTGCTGTGCCACCAGGCGGCCCCTCAAACACTTTTATCTATTCGTTTCTCAGAGTGAGATGTCACCATTTCTCTTTTGTCCTATCTCCACTAATGAGCCCTGGAATTACCTTCGGATGACAAGCCTTCATTCTTTTCCATTTCCAGCTATTTCTAGCTCCTGGCTTTCTCTTTTATAGATTTATAGTTTGTAGAGATGCTAAAGCTAGAAACATTAGAAATTATCTAGTCCACTTTCCTTATTTTACAGATGAGGAATCTGAGGCCTAGAGAAGTTAAGGGCTTTACCTGAGGTCGCACAGGGAGTAGCAGACCCAATTTTCTTGAGGCCCAGCTTGTGTTCTGTTTAAACTTAGTGACACAGTAATTCGGAGTTTGAAAGTACAGTAAAGGAAATACAGCAGCCACTGTGTGGTGATAGCCACATCCTAGTAGGTCTCACCAGGCACCAGACCAGAGTATACCTTTCACTCATGTTCCTGGGAATGATGTACAGTAGGAGAGACATTTTACTTGGAATACTAAAGGATGCTGACAGGATCATCCTTCAGATTCCTGAAGTGTCTGTCTAACTCAGGAAACGTGTTCACTTTTCTGGTAGCATCTTACAGGAAGCTCTATGCCTAATTCTTACTGGTTCCTAGATGAGTTGGAAGCTGCTGAGCTTTGTAACCCCACATATGGCCCAGAGGCTTGGTAGCAACCAGAATCAATGTATCTTCTCCAGGAGAACTGGAGCACTCCCAAGTGTATCCTGATAACTTTGGACTAATGCTTCAACCTTCAGGAACCAGCACCAAATAGCAAAGCACTCTGGGACCTCACCCTTCCCACCTGTGCCCACCTTTAACCCTGTGGCCCAGCCAACCTCCCCCTGGGGCTTTCTCCTCCCTCCCCTACTTTTGTACAAATTGGTCACAGCTGCAGGCTGTGGCATTTGTTTCCTCCACCCTCACTGTAATGCAAGCCAGCTGTAAGGGCTCTCTTCCTAGGATTTCCTTCAGAACACTCCCACTCCTCTAGTCAGCAGATGCTCGGGAAGGCTGTGCCACAAGCGTACTTAAAGAGTCATCCTTAGCCTCCCCAGAACCATAGACTGATCTTTGCATATTCCTAAGAGACCACCAGTCCTAGCAGTGCGCAGCACCCGCCATGGAAGGCTCCTCCCGCCTTCATGAGGTGGGGTATAAAATTTCATTAGCACTTGCAGGAGGCATTGAGAAAAACACTCAAGCTACACTCAAAATAATCCCTTCTTTTCTCCTCTACCATTTATTTGTTGGGAACAGCTGTCACTAAGTGCATTACTTGCAGAATTTGACTTTCCTTCTAGTGTTTCAAGAGGCAGCACTTTTTTAGAATATTGACGTGGGCTAGCGAGCAAGAGGAATGAGAATCTCCTCACTACTGCCCCCCTGTTGTCATATTGTTCCAGAGCCACCCCGCCCCCCAACCCGCAGCTCCATATGCACCAGCTAACGAGGTGTTAATGATAACCAGGTGTGGAAACATTTGGCTCTAGCTGCAACTGCAGTCAGACTACTTAAAGCACAATCAAAAACCACTTGTTAGGGAAAATAGTCAACAGCGGCAGCACCTACCTACGTGGCCAACAGGTTACCTAGTTGAGTTGTCCTCATTTATCCCCATCTAAATTGAATCCAATTGTCCATCAGCTCACTGCATTCCAGTTAAATGAATGAGTTTTATCCTTCTTTCTGTAACATTCCTTCACCGGCCCTATGTATCTAGCACTGGCATTGCTTATCATTTATTTCAAAACTTGTTCCAACTGCCTTCCTCATCCAGTTGGTTCACCTTCACTGCAGCTGACCCAGGGTCTCCCTGGGCCCTGGGGGCCTCCCCTAAACTGCATAGGCGGCATGAGGCTTCAACCGGACGACACACCATGCTGGAACAGCAGAGAAAAGGAAGTAACCAATTATACTTTCTTCTGAGGATGAGGCCACAAGAAAGCAAAAGGGCAGGAGGCCTTTTCTTTGAATTGAGAGAAAAAAACAGACTTATTTTTCTATTGCAGTGAATGAGAAAAACACAAGCAGTGTCCTTACTGTGCCTCTTCATGCCTCCCTTCCTCTCTGTCCCTCTTTTACCTCCTCCAGTCTGCAGAATCCTCTCCCACCCTGCCCCCACCCTGAAGTCAGAGGTTTCTTTAGCTATAAAATTCAAGAGAAAATGAACTCTCTCTCTAAGATTGCTTCCAGGTCTAAAATTCTGTGATTCTCTCAGTTCCCTGGAATCAAAAGGACTTAAACCACAACTCTGAAATATAAAAGGACTCTTAAACATGAGTACTGCATTTTTATTCTCCTTTAGTGAGTTGGCTAGAGTGAGAGTTTCAAAGACTGCTGAAGTGGGCCGTGGATGACAGCTCTACCACCTAGACCGTCACATGATCCACTTCTTTCTCCAAGTAATATTTAGGAGCTTACAACCAATGTGCTGTAAAAAGAGATGGGTTTCACACACAATGCTTCCTTCAGGGAATTCCTCCTTAGGGTCTCTTTTAAGGGACTCTCTCTAGTCACTTGGAAATGAAAGCCAACATCCCAGTAAAACATAACGTATCAAAATTCCAAGGCAACCATTGCTCTCTCCCTGCCTCCACCCCTCAGTTCACTAGTCCAAATCATTGGCTTCAAACCCTTCTTACTGCTGTCCACAAAGAGAAATACATTACATTCAGACCCAATACATACACCACATACATACACACAGATAGTTATCACAACTGGAAAAAAATGCAGCACACTCTCTGATTTTCTATTCTTTTTGTTGTTGTTTTTAATGCTAATCACAGCCCACTAAAATCATTTCAGGACCCACTAATGGGCGGCAAACTGTAGTCTGAAAAAACCTGTGCTAGACACAGCTATCCTTGTTTATATTTTAACATCCTTCTAGTTTTCTAAGTTGTGTACTTGAGCAGATCAGCTTTGTAGACTGGCCACACACGAACACAGATTAGCCCTAAAATCAAAATATTTTAGAACAAAGTGAATTCAACATATTCAGTGATCTATAGATCAAGAAAATTAAACACAAATGGTAAGCAATTCAATAAAAGTATTAACTTCTTGAATACCTGGGAGAAAGTGATGCCTTAGGAAAAAAGTTTCTCTACTTTGAGAGAAGATCCTTTGAAAGACAGAAGTTGATCTAGACCAAGGCTGCCCCAGGTAGAGAAGCCCAAGGTGTTCTGGCCTACATGCCTATCTATATGACCTGATGGATTTTATGGTATGAATTAGGGCTGCCCCAGGGAGAGAAGCCCAGGGCATCCTGGCCTACATGCCAATCTATGTGACCAGATTCATATCTAAAGTTATATGACCACACAATAACCAGACCCCATCTACACTGAAACCGTTTAATGACTTTTTACATCATCTTTTCTTTGTCTAGTAAAAATAAGTCACGTACCCATGCCTTATAAATTTAGCCCCAACTCTCAAGACACGGCAGCAGCTCTTCATTGCCCCTGGGTCCTGTCGCCATGCTATTCCATACTATTCTCTGAATAAAAGAGCGCTACTGCCAGACCTTCAGAGTCCAAGAAATCTTTCTTTCGACTCCTTGACTCACTGAGCCCGCATCAAAGTCACTTCACCCCCAAGCTGCTGGCTGAATTACTGGTGTTGCTTTCCTTGGTATAAGTCCTACCTTAATTATTCTGTCTCACTCCTTCTCAGCTAATAAACGTATTATAGTGGTAAGAACAAAATCTTGGGGTAGCATCTTTCTCATTTGGGGTGTGATCACTTGAAAGAAAATACAAGGACCAAATATGAGGAAAATGTGTGGATGCTACGCTACTAAGAGGCATTTCATGACTCCAGTGAGTATTAGGAAGATGATTATTTGCAAAGATAGGGAACAGAAAGGTGAGGAGACTTATGCTGATAAATGAACAAGATTCAACACTACCCTTATTAAGTTTGGGGGTCCCCAAATGCAGGAGGGCTGGAAAAGAGGGCTAGTGTATATTTAAAAGATGTTTCAGGAGGTGCTAATTCAGAGGAACTCACTTGGAAGCTAAGTGACTTCCTTTTTCTTTTTCTAAAATAGGGGCCGGCCCTATTTTAATCATCTTTAAGTGTACAATTTGGTGGCATTAAGTGCATTCATAATGTTTGTAATCATCACTTCTGGGGCTGGCCCCGTGGCCGAGTGGTTAAGTTCGCACACTCTGCTTTGGCAGCCTGGAGTTTCACTGGTTCAGATCCTGGGCACGGGCATGGCACTGCTCATGAGGCCATGCTGAGGCGGGGTCCCACGTAGCACAACCAGAAGAACCTACAACTATATACCTGGGGGCTTTGGGGAGAAGAAGAAGGACAAAAAAGGATTGGCAACAGATGTTAGCTCAGGTGCCAATCTTTAAAAAAAAAATCACCACTATCCATTTCCAGAGCTTTTTAATCATCCCAGACTGAATTCTGTACCCAATAAGCAAGAATTCCCCATTCTCCAGCCCCTGGTAACCTCTATTCCACTCCGTCTCTATGAATTTGCCCATTCTAAGTCCCTCATGTACGTGGAATCATACAATATTTGTCTTTTTCTGTCTGCCTTATTTCCCTTGCTCGCAATACCTTTTAATCCACATCTTTTCTCCTTAGGTAAGCCAGAGCTAAGTGATTTTTTTAAAGGGGCTCAGGAAAGCTTTATGACAATGAGATTATAGGTGCCTGACGTCATGGGAACCAAGTAAAGGAGCATTCATCTCTCCAGAACTCAGCTTCCTGCAACCTACCTAAACAGAGCATAGCCGAGAACCAGGGCCAGCGTTCAAAAGGCGGCCTGACATCCCACAACTAGAAGGACGCGCAACTAAGATATACAACTGTGTAAGGGGGGTGGGGGGGTTGGGGAGATTGGCAACAGTTGTTAGCCCAGGTGCCAATCTTTAAAAAAAAAAAAAAAAAAGGTGGCCTGACAAACAAAATGCTGGTTCCAGGGCCATGCCCTGAGGAGGACGCAGCACACTCACAGGAGGACTGACCAGGCCCTCACTTTTATTCTTACATTACACATACTTCTAACAAGCTCCTGAAGTTTCCAATCTCGTAGCATTTTCGAAACAGCGTATTAGAATGAGAGGAACTAGGAGCTGCTATAAGCAGGCTCGCTGGCAGCAAGAAGTGATTGCAAGGAAGAGGAAAAAGCTCTCACTCACCTCGGAAGGCCATCAGCCGTCACTGCCTTGCAGCATGGTAGAACTGATACTCAAAATGATAATCTCGAATAATCCATCCATTTATTCAACACGCTGCGCATGAATCCAGGCACTGTGCGAAGCACTGTGGAGAGTGCTTAATACAGCTCAGTGCTTGCCAGGCAAGGGCTCCATTAGGATTGTAATTCTTTAAGAGAGACTCCCACTATTTCTCCCAATGTTGATGTTCTTTTAAGTTTTGAATTCTGGGTAAGGGGTAACTGTACGTGAATTTCACTTTTACAAAACAGCCACTTGGAGCTGCCTGCTGCCCGGTGAATACCGAAGACATCCTGTTTTCCCTGATTCCACCCAGGTGTTCATGCTTGGCTGAGAGCATGTGTGGGAGAGAACAAAGAAAAAGCTACAGTGTTAGAATATAAAGCATCTTCAATAAGAGAATGAGCATCCAGAGAAAAGAGGTTTCGTTGTTCAGGGGGTGGGGGCTGGGAAAGAGGGCTGGGAGCGAACCATTTGGTCAGAATCTTACAAGAAAGTAGCTCACGTGTGAAAGCACGCTGGCAGAAGTTAGCCAGGGCATTAAATTCGTCCCTCTAGCTGTGTCTCAGAGCCTCACAGAGGCTCCATGTGCCTCTTATAACCTGCACTGGGACTCTGTTACTTGACATACCTAATAGTGCGTGATGCCTTTTCTGACCAACATGCCTTTGGGATCGGGTGCAAACATTTCTCTCTGGCTTCTGCATGGAGGCTGCCCACCCTGTGAGGCTGAGCAGGCCCGGTTCTCCATGCCCTCCCTGAACTGGCCCCTTTTTTTTTCTCCCCGGCTATAGCACACTGTCCAAGTGCTGCCACGCAATGGTGGCAGTCATCTACCCCTTCACCTGGCAGCACACCTACATCCCCGTGCTCCCGCCCGCCATGATTGACATCGTGTGCTCGCCAACCCCTTTCCTCATCGGGCTGCTCACCAGCTCACTGCCGCTGCTCAGGGAGCTGCCACTGGAAGAGGTGAGCTCCAGGGATGTCCCTGTTCCCTCCCTGTTGGGGGCAGAGGGCAAAGGGGAGGTGCCGGCTAAGTCTCTGCAAGCAAGCAGTGTCAGGGGAGTGCCCCGGGGTGGGGAGCCCACAGCTTTGTGTATGAGATAGCCCCCGCCCCCAACCCGGAGCCGGCCTCAACTGACCCTTGGGACTGCAAACACGGTTTTCCCCTCCAAATGAACCTACTGTTGTGAACGCCCATTGAGAAGGGCAGCAATCAACAACTTAACCAGATGTTAAAATACTTAATCCTTAAATAGCCATCCACCCTATCCTTCCTTCCCTCCCACTCACAACAGGGGAGAAAGCACACAAAGAGCTAACAATAACTGGAATTTATATTTGGACTAGTAACAAAGTTGATAAAGACTGCGCTCCTACAAATAGGTCCTTTTTCATAGCAATTAAAAAGACAACCACCAAAATGTTTTTCATGATCAAGTTCCAGGTTTTCAGGTTTGTATCCAAGTGGGAAAAGTCCTACTGGGCATTTCTGTAGGTATTTAGTCCCAGCTCCTAACTCTAAACAGTCTCTATGCCCGTGTACTGAGAACTCCAGCAGTCAGAGAGGGAACCAGGGGACTAAATCATGCCAGTTCCTCCTGAAGCCCTGGGGAGCACCTGTCCCTGAAATTCAACCCAGGACCCCCTCCAGATGGGGCTCAACTAATTGCCCAGGTGGTCCGAAGTCCCATTAAATATTAGCCAGCACACCCAGGTCTTTGAATGTGGGCTTGTGAACTGCAAGGAGTTTGTCTGGGTACCGCGTGATCCCTAAAACAGCTCAGTTCAACCCCAGGAGGGTTTGAGAAGGAAGGAGAGAGCCCCCTCAGCTCCTGGGCAGGGTCTCTGAGATGAGTTAGAGCCCCTGTTTCCAGCTGTTGGTAGAAACATGGTGGCCATCCAGGCCCCCTGCTCTTCGCCCGTCATAGCCAGTGGCCTGAGTGAGGGTCTTACACTCAGGTCTTGCAAGCAAAGGCCCAGCACTTGCCTGACCCCACAGTGAGTGCCTCCTAAGTTTTGCACCCTAGCATCTCACTTGCCCAACCCTGTGTCTTAGCCCCTCTCTGAAGAGGGAGGGGGCAGTTGCTGTAGCCTGAGAGCCTTGACCAATGAAAGCCCAGCACCTGCAGCTTGATTTACTCTCCAGGTGGATCCTGGTGATCACTCCTCTGAGTTTCTCCCCTTCTATCCTATTAAAAAAAATGCCAAGGCTGGGTGGGCGGCTGAGAGGAAGGAGCAAGAAGCCCTGGGGTTGAGGAGGGACAGAGTCACGTGGGACGGGAACAAGTGGGCCTCTAGCATCTTTCGCCCATCTCCGTAACCCACGCACTAGAACAGCAGTCTGAGAGGCTCTGCCTTAGCCAGTTCGGGACGGGGCAAGGAGTCCGGCCTGCAGCACACATGTGCCCAACCTGCTGTTTCAGTGTTGAATGCATGTAGTTCAGGAAAGTTCCTGCCCCCCACCTCTTCTCTTCATCATTTGTGGCTACAGTGGCAATGTCAGGAAACCAAAAGTGGCCCACTCCACCCCCACCCAGCTGGCTCTCTGGGTGACAAGAAGGACAAAGGCTAGGAGTCCATCACCATCTCCCAGAAACCCTGATGACAATAACAGTCCCTCTTCCTCGTCTTGTAGGTCCTTGTGGTCGACCTCGTCAACAGTCGGTTCCTCAGACAGGTGAGTAGGAAAGCCAACTTCCACCCGTGGCGCTCTCTCTGTTTGCACCTCTCTGTTGTTTGGGCCTCTGCTTTCTGGCTCTGGAAAGGCTCCTTGGTGGGCCTAAAAATGCAGGCCAGGCTTGGGCCAGGCTGAGGGTGAGACAGAAGGCAGGCCGAAGAGCAGGGGCTTGGGCAAAGGATTGATTCCCACGTGTTCTGTCACAAAATGGCTTGCCAGCAATTAGAATTTTTGTGTAGGTTATAACTATAGACATTTGTCTTTTTCAGTATGCTTTTAAAGAATATTTGATAACAAAGGTCATGATTATTAAGTAGAAAAGATCAGGATACAAAATTATATACATTATTTTGCTGATCTTGTTTTCTAAAAAAGAGAAAAAGAGAAAGAGGTGTGTGTATATATGTGTGTGTATATATATATATACACATACACACCTCTAAAAAAGATTGAAAGGGAAACTCACCAAAACATTAATGCTGGTTGTCTTGGGGCGGAAGACTGAAAGGGAGACAGATTATGAATGATTTTAAATTGTTTTAATACTTTCATGTAGTTTCCATAATGATCATAAACTAGAGCTTCCATGGTCAGAGAAAGGAATACACATTTGCTTTCCTGTTATCACTTGCGGAGAGGTCTAACTACTATCAGCTCTTGCAAAGAATCATCACAGAAAGGTTTTCTGGGCGCTCGGAAGGGCTGCTTTAAACTTGGAGTTGTCACACTGCTGAAAACTTCTGTCATGTTTTTTATCACTAGTTCCCTGGACTTTCACTTCCCCGAGGCACTCCTGCCCTGAGGCCCAGATCATAAAGCCAGTGTGATCACTCTAGTCCTCTGCCCTGACCAGAGTCCCCTGATTGGCACTAGCCACCCTACAGGGCGGGGGCAGTAGGAAACTTTTATTGAGTAACCACTACGTGCCAAGCCCTTTCCCAAAGTAATCGTATTGCATTTAATCTTTCCCCCCAGCTTTATTGAGATGTCATTGACAGATAACGCATGTAAGTTTAAGGTGTACATGATGATTTGATATACGTGTATACTGTGAAATGACTACACAATATAGTTAATTAACACCTCCATCCCCTCATATAATTACCGTTTTGTGTGGTGATGACATTTCAGATCTACTCTCTTAACAGCTTTCAAGAATATAATATAGTCTTGTTAAATATAGTCACCTTGCTGTACGTTAGATCCCCAGAATTTGGTCATTTTATAGCTTGACAGTTTGTACACTTTGACCGACATTTCTCCATTTCCCCCACCCCCCAGCCCCTGGCAGCCACCATTCTACTCTCTAGTTCTGGGAATTCGGCTTTTTTAGATTGCACATACAAGTGAAGACATACAGTATTTGTCTTTTTCTGTCTGACTTTTTCACTTCGCATAATGCCCTCAAGGTCCATCCATGTTGTCACAAAAGGCAGGATTTATTTTTTATGGCTGAATAATATTTCATTGTGTGTGTGTATGTATATATATAATCACGTTTTCTTTATCCATTCATCCATCGATGGACACTTAGGTTGTTTCCATGTCTTGGCTATTGTGAATAATGCTGCAATGAACATGAGGGTACAGAAATCTCTTCAAGGTAGTGATTTCACTTCTTTTGGACCCAAAAGTGGGATTACTGGATCCTATGGTAGTTCTATTTTTAATTTTAGGGGGAAATTTCTTACTGTTTTCCATAGTGGCTGCACCACTTTACATTTCCACTAACAGTGCACAAGGGTTCCCTTTGCTTCTGTGCCTCACCAGCACTTGTTATCTCCTGTCTTCTTGATAATAGTCATTATAACAGATGTGAGGTGATATCTCATTGTGGTTTTGATTTGTATTTCCCTGATGACTAGTGATGTTGAGCACCTTTTCATGCACCTGTTAGCCATTTGTATGTCTTCTTTGAAAAATGTTCTTTGCCTATTTTTAATCAGATTGTTTAGGCTTTTTTCTTTTGCTGTTGAGATGTATGAGTTCCTTATATATTTTGGTTATTAACCCCTTAGCAGATATATGGTTTGCAAATATTTCCTCCCCATCCATAGGTTGCCTTTTCATTTTGCTGACTGTTCCTTTCCCTGTGCAGTTTTTTAGTGTGATGTAGTCCTACTTGTTTATTTTTGCTTTAGTTGCTTGTGTGTTTGGTGTCGTATCCAAAAAAATTGTTGCCAAGACCAATGTCAAAGACATTTTATGTTTTCTTCTAGTAGTTTACAGTTTCTGGTCTTCCATTTAAGTCTTTAATCCATTTCAAATTAATTTTTGTGAGGTGTAAGATAGGGGTTTCATTCCTTAGCATGTGGATATCCAGTTTTCCAAAACCATTTATTGAAGAGGCCATCGTTTCCCCATTGAATATTCTTAGCTCCCTTATCAAATGTTAGTTGACTATATATGCATGGGTTTATTTCTGGGCTCTTGATTCTATTCCATTGATCTACTTGTCTGTTTTTATGCCTATGCCATACTGTTTTGATTACTATTGTTTGTAATAGAGTTTGAAATTAGGAATTGTGATGCCTCCAGCTTTGTTCTTCTTCCTCAGGATTGCTTTGGCTATTCAAGGTCTTTTGTGGTTCCATACGAACTTTAGGATTATTTTTTCTATTTCTGTGAAAATGCTATTGGAATTTTGATAGGGATTGCACTGAATCTATAGATGGCTTTAGGTAATATGGGCATTTTAACAATATTGATTCTTCCAGTCCATCAACACAGGTTATCTCTCCATTTATTTACATCTTCTTCAATTGCTTTCATCAGTGTGTAATATATTGCATTTAATCTTCACAATGAGGTAGGTATTGATTGGTAACCTATTTTACAAATGGGGAAACTGAGGCTCACATAGCTTGTAAAATGTAGAATCAAGATTCAAACCTCAGACCACCTGCTCTACGTCGAGTTCCTTCCACTAAATCGGGAACTGTGCCAGGCCCGCCCTGCGGTGGTCTATCCAGTGTGTCCTGCTGGCTGGGATGCAGCCACCATCTCAGAAGCACTGGGGTGATGGCCCAACTGTTTTTCTGCTTTACAGATGGATGATGAGGATTCCATTCTGCCCCGGAAGCTTCAGGTAGCCCTGGAACACATTCTGGAACAGAGGAATGACCTGGCTAGTGACCAGGATGAAGGGCTCCCGGACTACAAGCATGGTAAATGCTCAGCTACCTCCCAACCTGCATCTCCCTCTGCCATCATTCAAGTCAGCGAGCAAATGGACCATGGCCATCCATTCTACTTGGCATTGGGTTAAGTAGGAAAATGGGCAAGAGAGGCATGCAAGGAGAGAGACTGGGTGCTCAGTCTCTTTATTTGGATCTCATTCTAACTATTTTGGCCCTAAAATGTCTGTTTAAGGTGGGGGAGAAATGGTTCAATAACTGGGTAACCTTCTTCATGCATCATTACCGTTTGCCCTCGAGGGAGCTAGCAGTTACTTTTGTTACTCATTGGCTGTCTCAGAGGTGCTGCCTCAGCCCATTGCCCTCACCAGTCTGGCCCTTCCCCACTTTGCTCAGGCCCCAAGTCCAGCCCCTTGAACGAGGTGGTGTCTGAAGCCTTCGTCCGCTTCTTCGTGGAGATCGTGGGCCACTACTCCCTGTTCCTGACGGCAGGCGAGCGCGAGGAGAGGACCCTGCAGCGAGAGGCCTTCCGCAAAGCTGTCTCTTCCAAGAGCCTCCGTCGGTTCCTGGAGGTTTTCATGGAGACCCAGATGTTTCGAGGCTTCATCCAGGAGCGAGAGCTGCGCCGGCAGGATGTCAAAGGTTAGGGGGCATCTTCCATGTTGGGGGCTGAGGTGGCTATAGATGCCCAGACCCCCAGGGGCTGAGGAGCAGGGAGAAAGGTCACAGGGCCAAGGCACAGATGGGAGCAGCATTCTGGCCTCCTCTGGAGAATGTTCCTTCTTGCCACCTCTGAGCTGGTGAAAACTGCCCTTGATGTCCTGCCTGTTTCCTCGAGCTGTCTCTTTCCCATCTACTAGCCTCTCCCAGAACCACAGTCCAGGTTCTGGTGGCAGGTTTGACTTTTGTTCCATTCTTTCCAACTTGATGAAACTCTCAAGGACACCCTTTCCTTCCTCTCTCTGTGGCCCCTCTTCTCCTTTTCCTGAGACCTCCTCTCGTCCCTTCTGCCCTTCTTTCCTGCCCCTCTCCACCAGGGGGAGGCGGGGAAACTAGCAGGCAGGAGCCGGTTGGGATGGGATAGAAGAGGGGAGGATGGCCCTTGTCCTCTGCTTGGTGTGAGCGCCTTCTGACGCCCAGCTGGGCTGGCCATGGGGGAGGGAGGACAGCAGCAGACTCTCCCCAACCTGGGGGGCTTGTGGTTCGTGTCGCCATGGAGACCACCCATTCACCTCCCTCCCTGTCTCTTCTCTGAGTTCTTTTCTCTCCTACCTTCTCTCTGTCCCTATCTGCTGGGTTCCATTACACTTCTAGGGTCGGGGGGGGGGGGGGTGAGAAAGGAGGATGAAATCACTCCGGTCTCTTTCTTACAATACGTTAAGCCCTTTTGTGAATCTGAAAGCTAGAAATGTTGGTAAAGGCTGTTACAGATGGGAGTCAGATCTGGGAAGGGGAGAGATGCTTACCACTGAGGGGCGGCCACACAGCGACCAGGGAGGATCCCCAGGGAGCAGCGGGCCTCACGCCTTGGTGTTCTCTGGTGCTGTGATCGCAGACACTAAGTTAAGGAACCAAAGCCCTGCATTCCCAGAGCTCTTTACAAAGCAAAGCCAGAGGCTGGCCACGCCTCTGATGAGTGGTATCTGAAGAGACAGAAGAAAATTGGTTAGCAAGTTTGAGTCCCACAACTCCTGAGGATACACATAAATGTCTGTTTACAGATCCCTATTTGATAGCAAGGTCAGAGACATAAAGGCTTCAAAGTAGCCTGGAAGGAGCCCTCTGTCCATGGAAGATCAGTGAGAAATGAAGACAGAGTACCTGAGGCCCGGCCCCTAGGGCTTAGAGCTGAAGGCCCCTGAGAGGTGGCCTGTCCAGCCTTCCTGAGTGCACAGACAGCAGACAGATTCCCAGGAAGCTAAACCACTTGGCCAGGGTCCCTCTTATGGGAGAATGTGAGGAAAAGGGAGAGTGAAGGAGCTCCTAAGAGCCAGGACTGTCTGGTTCGTTTTTGAAACTGCGTGCCTGGCACAGTGTAGGCTCTTGGAAGGTGTTTGTTGAATAAAAACAGGATTTTGTGTGCAGGCTAGCTTTACAGCTTTCCAAAGACAGTTACTGCAAAGGTTGGGCAATTATAAGGGCAATAAAAACTCTTATAAACCTTATGATTCAGGGTGTGTTTATAGGAGCAGCTCGTCTCAGAAGCAAGGGTTCCCTTTTCTGTGGCAGTAAGGAAATGGATCTGTTTAGAAGCGCAAAGAGAAGGAACTCAAATAGCTGGGATTTCCTTGTCCGCAGGTCTATTTGAGGTCCGAGCCCAAGAGTACCTGGAAACACTCCCCAGCGGAGAACACAGTGGTGTCAACAAGTTCCTCAAGGGACTAGGTAAGGCCCAGGGGTCTTGGGCCCCGTCAGCAGCCTCTGGTCCGTGGGGTCTTGGCCAGTTCCCTCCACTGGATCAGGGGCCTAAATAGCAGAGCTCTGCGGCCTGCACTGGGCCGGCTAAATGGGCATTTTAACCTCCTGTTCTAATCTGTCCCCAAAGTGTAAACAAAGGACACAGCTTCCCTGGGCCCCTCGGTTATCTTGCTGTCTTCTTTCACTATTATCTCCCCAACACTTAACTCTTCTGGGGAATTGAGTTTAGGAAGCATAGTGAATGGAACCAGAGGAGAGTGTTGGGCAATAAAGATCTGGACCAGCCTCCAAATGCCCCTGAAAAGGGGAAATGTAAGAATTCTAAGGACTAAAGTTCAATCAGTGAAAAGGCCATGCCTGGAGAAGAGAGGAGGAGAAGAAGAAAGCAAAGGAGGAATGAGGGAGCAGGTCCCGGTGAGGAGGAGCCTGCGGCGGGGAGGAGGGCTCGGAGAACCTGCAGGGGGTACCCTTGTGCCTCACGCAGGAGGGGGGCCGCTTGGGAAGGGCCCTCCTATCCACCCTGCTGGGACTTCTCTCCTCGCTTGGCTCCTCCGGGACGTGTTACATCTGTGCGTCCTGTATCACCGTTTCAGAAGCAATGTCCACAGCTCTGTCAGTCTTCCTTTCAAAATTCCCAAGTCTGAGGAAGATCCCTCTTCACTGGGGAGGTGCATGAGGAGGGCAGGGGGCAACGCTAGGAGGGCAAATTTCACCCCTGCCCCCGGTTTCTCCTGAGCACTAGGATGAGGCTCCAGGGGTGGCCTGGGAGGCCACAGTTGTCCACACCACATCTGGGGTGAAAAGGGCAGAATTTAACTCAGCCCTCTGCCTGGTGAAATGTTCTCATTTTCTTTTTTTAGGCAATAAAATGAAGTTTCTCCACAAGAAATAACCCTCAGCTCAGCCTCAAGGAAAACTTCCTCCTAATGCAACCGCATGTCTTAAAAACAGTCCTGGTGGCCTTTCTGAAACGTTGGGTCCTTGGTTGTCCCAGGTGCTGGGATGAAGGGCAAGATGGTTTCCGACCACCACTGGGCCCTCCCAGGACCCAGGGCCCCAGAGCTGCCCAGAAGGTGCCGCTTCTTCAGAACAGCACTGGAAAGGGGACCAAGACCAGGCATGTCACTGACACCCAAATGGATTGTTTTGATTGTTGGTTTTTGAATTTTCAATTTTTTTAACCTTAGATATTAAAAAAAAGAAAAGTATTTGGGTTTTCTTTTTATTATGACAGAGATAAGAACACTCTCTCCTGCCCTATGTCATCTTTCTCTGGTTCATCCTGCCTGGCAGTTGGGCTCTGGATCCAAGAGGAGCTGGGGAGATGGGAAGAAGTGGCAACCAGGGACTTAGAACTGTGGCACTGCCCTGGGCAGAACTGGGCACAAATGCGGCGGGTGTGAGGGGAGGAGGGTATGGCGGCTCCTGCAGACACTCGTGCCCACAGGTTTCTGGGCGTGAGTCCTCTTGGGGAAAGGATTGGCCCAGACGTGGAGTGAAGTCAGATCTGGGCTGAAAGGAAGAACAGGAACATTAGAAGGATTTGACTTCCTGGGATGAGCTGTGCTTCCAGACTGGCCAGTGATGCCACCTGGTGGCCAAGGCCATTTGTTGTCCTGCCACAGACTCCTCTCTCCCAAATGGACCTGACTCTTCTGGGCTGCCTCTTTTCTCTTAGAAGCCATAGAACCATCCACTGCCCAAGCAGTCCGTGACTTTTAGAGGTACGCACAAAAAGAGGAAATCTCCTTGTAAGATTTGTTCATAAAATATTCTTGGGGTCCTAAAGTTTATGATGATGCCCCGAGCCCACCTTGAAACATGTAAGCCACTGCTTTGACCCCATTCCCATTTATACCATCTGAAATATTCCATCTCATTGTAGGGACCTAGAGCTGCATAAATGAACTAGTACACATGCCGATTAAACGGAGGGGCTTTAGTTGTTGATGTTAACAAGAGGGAGCATCAAGAGAGGACAGCTTCCTTCATTCGACTTGTGCAGACAGCAAGGTGGCTCACCTCCTCTGGGCCGGAAGCAGGGGGTGCAGGAGAAGGCTGCACTCTGAGCGCTGTCCTGCAAGGGGCGCAGTGGGAGGAGGAAGAGAATGGTGGGCAGCACAGGCGAGTTCTCGGAGCAAGCCTCGGGCCACCACGGCGGCCGAACCGCTGCCTCATGTTCACTGGTCCCTCCGGATGGCACCAGCAACCCCGACCAAAACACACTAAAGGATGTGCTCTGACCTTGGCAATGGCCCAGCAGTTATGCCTTCTGGAAGCAGTTCTCAACCTTTAAGGGGGTTGGGAGCAAGGGGATCTTCTGAGGAAAAAGCAGAAAATGAAGAAGAGGTTGACCTTTTTAATTGGAGTCATGGACCCCCCATCCCACTTCCCGCCAAATTGTGTCCAAGATTTGGGGAGAGGATCTATCGTTTACATCAGATTCTCAAAGGGGTCCGAGACCCTCCAAAATAGTAAGAACCAGACTGTGCCTAAAAATTAACCTGGGTAGGTGTTTGTGTTTGGGGATTGGGAATGAAGACTGAATGAAAATCTCTGAGTGTCAGGACTCAGGAATTTGTACCCAATAAGCTCCTCAGATTAGTTGACTTTACTAGTACCAGTATTCTGCATATTTTTATATTGCCCAGAGATGGTCACTTTTAATATTTTGGAATGTACTTTCTCTTCTAACTTATTTCATATTGTTAACACCTCCAAGTGAATAAATGTGCATCTTTATCAATATTTCTAACAGTTGTATAATATTCTATTTTATAGATATACTAAAAGTTATTTTACCAATCTTCTACTCTTATGCATGCAGGATATTTACAATTTTTAATATCATAAAGAGCATTGAGAAAAGAATCTTTGCACAAGTATCTTAGCACATTTGCCCTACTTTAATTTTTGTTCACAGTAAAATATAGATACAGAAAATTGCTCAGATCGTGAGTATACAGGCCGATAAACTTTCACAAATGACCACGTCTGTGGAACCAGCACCCAGGGCAAGAAACATAACATCGTTGGATCCAGCCTGCCTTCCCAACCTCCCTCCCATCCTACTTTGTGGATGTTTTCGCTAAATGAACTAACAAATTGTCTACAGCTTGCCTAGTGGTAAGTTAGGCTGGGGAGGGGCAGAGGCAAGAGGAAAACGTAGAGTTGAGGTCCCTGCTCACGGTCTAGGGCACATTCTTGATGCTCGTGCTGTTTGGGCTCAGAAACAAAGTGTGGCTCTAAAGCTTGGGTGTGCTAGACCAGATCGGGCCACTCAGCCTCTGTGTCTTGCCTCACACCAACCACTCTGTCCAAGAACCAAGTCCCGTAATTCCAACAAAAAGCACCCATTCCCCATAAAGAAAGTACATGTTTAGACTTCCGTCCCTGTGTTTCACTTCATGGTGAATCACATGGTCATGAAACACGGTTGGAGCGGTGTCGTTGAGTGGATTTTATTGCTGTGGAAGATGGGAGACACTGGGGGGGCAGGGAAGGGGTGAGTGGGAGCAGGTACGGCAGGTGTATCTTGGTAAGGGCCACAGGTAGCGAATCTGAGGGAGGGGGCAGCCATCACCACTGCTGGAACGAGGAAGAATGAATTCTTAGAAATTATCACAAAAACCTCTTAGCACTCACACAAAGAATAGCGATAAGAGCTGTTGTTTATTGAGCATTTCTTTTACCCATCACTGTGTTGAGTTTAAGACGTGTGCTATTTGATCACCAGAATGTAAGCTCCATGAGGGCGGGGACTGTGTCCATCACGTTCACTCCTGAATTCCCAGAGCCTAAAACCAGTGCCCAGCACAGAGTAGCCTCTAACTAAATGTTTGTTGACCAAAGAATTCCCACGACAGCACTACGAGTGGCACTGTGTCTGTCGCGGGCAGCGGGTTCACTGGGGATGGATGCAGACCCCACAAAGTCGAAGGAATACTTTATCGAGGGGAGCCGGCCTGTCTGTTGACTGTAACAGCCATTCCTGGCATCTCAGAAGGTTTGTTCTCAGCACCAAGCACCTACCTAGAAGACACATTAATAATCAGAAGGTTGCTTGGTGAGTCTGAAGTGAGAGCAAACGGCATTGGAAAGTCTGAGGGGACATCTCCCCAGGAGGGGCGGGAAGCCCGACAGACTTCACCCACCCAGGAGGGCCTGTGTCCCCGGGGAGTGCTTGATAACCCTGCTGGCTCCTCCATCCTTGGCACCCCCTGCCCCATTTCTTTTCTTTTCCTTTTTATTTTATTGGGGTGAAATTCAAATAACATAAAAATCATTTTAAAGTAAACCATTCAGTGGCATTTAGTCCATTCACAATGTTGTGCAACCACCAAAAACATTTTCATCACCCCAAAAGGAAACCCCAAACCCATTAAGCAGTTACTCCCATTCCCTCCTCCCCCCAGCCCCTGGCAACCCCTATCTGTTTGCTATCTCTATGGGTTTACCTATTGTGGGTATTTCATATTAACAAAGTCACAATGTGTCACCTTTTTTGAGTGTGTGTGAGGAACACTGGCCCTGAGCTAACATCTGTTGCCTATCTTCCTCTTTTTTTTTTTCCTCTTCTCCCCAAAGCCCCAGTAGAATAGTTGTGTATTCTAGTTGCAAGTCATTGTAGTTCCTCCATGTGGGAGGCTGCCACAGCATGGCTTGATGAGCGGTGTGTAGGTCCCCACCTGGGATCTGAACCCGCGAACTCTGGGCCACTGAAGCAGAGCACATGAACTTCACCACTCGGCCCCAGGGCTGGCCCCTACAATGTGTCGCCTTTTGTGTCTGGTTTCTTTCACTTAGCATAGTGTTGTCAAGGGGCTGGTTTCTTTCACTTAGCATAGTGTTGTCAAGGTTCGTCCCCATCAGTAGCCGTGTATGAGTACTTTGTTCCTTCTCTGTCTGCATGACATTCCATTGTATGGATATACCGCACCTTGTTTGTCCAGTCATCCCGCAGGGGACAGGTTGGTTACGCCTTTTGGCTATCATGAACAGCGCTGCTAGAAACATATGTGCATGTATTTGAGTAACTGTTTTCAGTTTCTTTGAGTATATACCTAGGAGTGGAATTGCTGGGTCATATGGTAATTTCTACATTTAAATTTCTGAGGAACCATCAAACTGTTTTCCACAGTGGCTGCACCATTTTACACTCCCACCTGCAATGTATGAGGGGCAACCCCTTTCTTATCCTCCCTTCCTTTCTTCTGACAGGTTCCAGCTTTCTTAGCTCTATGCATCACCTCCCAGCCCCACCTCTCAGAGAGGACCCCATGTTGCCACCACCTGCATCAGATTGGCCTGGGATACCAGTGTGAAATGCAGATTCCTGGCATTCACTTTGACTTCTCTGGGGCTAAGGCCCTAGGACCTTGATTGGCTTGGAGTTCCCCGAATGTCTCCAAACCTTTACAGGCCTCTGTCTTAGGTGACTCACTTCTTCAGGTGATCTCCTCCCTCATATGCAAATTCTCCCGTTTCACTGACAGACAGTCATCTTAGGGCAGAGTTTTGGAAATAAGACTTTTGCACGCATGCCCTGAGTTCAGCATTACTTAAGAGCTTCCAAAATGCTTTGAAGAATACAAACATCGATGAAGTGGGTGTAAGCTTGCAAGGGGCCACACCCGTTTGAGCAGATCAAAACTGGTGAATTCAGGTTTTTTGATAAAAGGACCCATTACTCTAGTTTCCTTGGATAGGCTTGAAAGGAAACCCAAGGCAATATAGGTTAGACCCCAAAAAGTCCTGAGGAGAGATTGCTGTGGGGCAAAGTCAGAGGGGGCAAGGTGGGCGGGAGCTGGAGGCAGGCTCAGACTTCCTAGGGAGTTGCTGTGAGCTGAGAGTTCAGAGCCAGACTTAGGCGGACAGGAGGGGCTGAAACAGGCAGAGGAGGAAGGCCCAGCACAGGTTAGTAAGAAAAGCAACAGGCAGGTGCGAGGGGCCATTTAACAGCTGGCACCTGTTAAGGCCAATGACCTTCACTTCCTGGCTTCCAGTGACCACACCTTGTCCTCACCCCACTCCTGTGTGGGGTTCAGCTGCCAACCTCTACCTTCTTTCTGGCTACAATTCACAGCAGCCTGTTGCTAACGTCCCGGCAACAGGCCAGAGAGCAGAGTCTCTCCCTGTTGATCCACCCCAGGCTCCTTCCCTGCCCCTCTTACTCATCTCTGCCTGCAGCCTTCACCCCTCTCCACCCACCCTACTCTTAAGAGCACACAGGCCCTGCAACCAAACCCCGGGGCAGCTTGTCCTCTCCCCTAAAGCTAATTTCCTTACCCCCATGGGCGGAATGTGGACTGGGTGGTTTTTCTGGCAGATTGCTCCAGATTCACAGCAGACCCACGCTTCACTCTCACCAGGCCCTGGACAGGTGTGAAAGGGCTTATCCGGTGGGGCTCCGGGTGGCAGCAGGACCTAACAAGCCGGGAGGCAGCAGGACCTAACAAGCTGGGAGGCAGCAGGCCAGGAGTCCAGTGGAGGGGCAGTGCCTGCGGGCAGAGCGAGCAGACCGAGTCCCGAGCCCCAGGACCTGGAGCTTAGCTTGGGTCTCGGGGCAGAGGCTGCTTTTCTCCCCTCTCTGCCTTGGTGTATCGGGCCTGGGGAAGCTCTGGGCAAGAACAGAGGCAGCACAGCAGCCCTGCCCCCAGGTGAGGGTTAGCTGCTGGGGGAGGTAAGTCAGTGCCCTTCTCAGCAGCGTGAGGTCCATCGGGCCCACGTCCTTGCTTCTGGCCAGCCAGATAGCCCCTCGAGGCCAGTCAAGCCCTTGCTCTGTGAAGAGATGGGGCTGTGGAAGCAGAGTGAAGCCAAAGGCTGCCCCATATCTCAAGATAGGGGCACTCGCTCTCTGGGGGAACAAGTCAGGTAAGGGCTGGGGCAAGCCAAGCCGGGCCAGCACCGTCCTGCACTTTCTAGCCGTGTCAAAATACTGCTCTTTAAAAACAAAAAACGGGTGACGGTTGCACAACAATGTGAATGTACTTAATGCCATTGAACCGTGGTTTAAATGATTCATTTTGCTTTAAGTACCTGTTACCACACACACGCGTGCGCACACACAAAAACCTCACAGCAATAGTGTTGCAGTGCCTTTATATTCCAGTGCGATTATTTTAACCTTGGGCATATATGATGCACACGTGGATTTCTATAGGATAAATGCCAGCTTCTTCCCCCGTGCAGTTGTTTCCTCCCATTCCACGGGTATCCATCGTAAAAGTACTTCCTACTAAATCTACTGCTAAAGTTATATATATTCCTCTTAAAACTTTGTTTCCTTACTATTCCAGGGCTGGTCCGGGAAATTGTGAAGGAATTCTTTGATGCCTTCCTCCAAGGTTTAGGAATGACAAATGGAGCCTTAGGACAACGCTGGCCCGACAGAAGTTTGCTAAACCTGGTCTTCCCTCTCCCGTCTGCTCTCTCTGACTCAGCTCCAGCTCCTCTCTCCTTCTGGCCCCCGAACTCAGCCTTCCCTTCCCTCGGGGCCTTGAGACAAGCTACCTGGCTGTGGCAATGACCGTTTAAGGAGTGACCCCTACAAGGCATTTCTGTTTCAACGGCTGACTCTTGAGCCGTAACCCCCAAAAGTGTGGATGGCAGTGCCGAGACTGGCGGTTAGGGGGTGCTATCACTCAGATGGGGCCTGCCCTGAATATTAGCCCTTGATTTGCCACCCCGCTCCCTGCCTGACCCCAGCAGGTTCCCCGCCACCCAAACCCTCCAGCGTCTGAGAAACACAACTTGCCCTGGTCACCCATCCCCCCACACACACACAGACAGTGCTGACCTTCAGGGTAACATTGAAACCTCTTCACTGTAAGGTGTGTGTGGAAAAGAAACTGAGCATCTGAAACCCCAGCTCCTGCACTCCACCCATTGCCCAAGCGGCCGCCCACAGCAGTTACAAAGAGGTGAGATGTTTTTGAAATGACGAGAATGTTCTGTAATTAGATAGCGGTGATGGTTGCACAACTTTGTGACCATACTAAAAACCACTGAATTGTACACTTTGAAAGGGTGAACTTCATGATATGTGAATTATACTTCGATTAAAAATAAAAGACGAGCCACTGGGGGACAAGAAGTAAAGCTTGTCATATGGGATATACCCATATCCCACGTGATGTATGGTGTGTCAGCCTGTAGCCACCCCAGGTCAGGGGACCAAAGGAGCTGCCGAAAGTGGAAGCAGCACCCACGCCCCAGCACCAGGAGAGAGAAAGGCCCCAGCTTGGAGTTGGGCTCTGAGGCCTGGGGGTTGGGGCTATGGTCACAGCAACCCCCGTGACGGTGACCTAGCACCACCAGTGTGCACTTACAAGGCCCTCACGATTGTTAAAGACCCTGCTTGTTAGGGAGGCATGTTTTCACCGCGACAGCTAACAGCACCATCCCAAACAACCCTTCACTCCCTCCCCGAGTGATCACTGCGCGTTCTGTGTACGCGACTCCCAAAGCGTCTCCCTGACTCATCCTCTTCCCAGACACACGTCCACTGGCTGCATCCAGACTTCGAACAGTTCCTTGAATCTTGGCCTGCCTTCCAGCCGTGAATCCTGAAGCAGCTCAAGCATTCTGTCTGGGGCCACACCCTCCCTTCCTTGGCAGGGTCTCCACTCCCCCAACTTCCACAGGCCCCTCAGCCTCCCCACACGGGGGTTTTATTGACAGTCACTCGACAGTGGACAAGGCCCTTGACAAAGGAGACCAGGATGGCCCATCGGCCTCGCTCTCCTGAAAGAGGATTGAGGAAGCCAGAGTGTTTCCGTCAATGTTTTCCCAACTCAAGCCCGGACTAACCGTGTGGCTGAGGAAGGGCGTTTGGGGTGGTTTTGCACTGCATTGGAAAGGGAAGACCAGGGCCCATGACAGCAGGGAGAGGCTCCCTCCCGCCCTTGAAGACCTGCAGGGCCGAGGACAGGAGGACTGGGTGCTTCGGAGGGAGCACGGACTTGGCCTCTTTGTGTTTTTTAATGCTGAAGGAACAGTGATTTGTTCTGAAGCTGCTTCCAAGTATCCATGAATCACACCGTCATCTGGTGATGGGAAAAGTGGTTTTCCATATGGAAAAAGGAGAAAATTGGTCCCCCACCTCAAACCACACATACAAATTAATGCCAGGTATCCAACAAGCACATCCATTGTCAGAGCAGGATTCTAGACTCTGCATGGTTTGAATCCTGGCGCCCCTCTCACTGGCTGTGGGACTTGGAGCAAGTTACTTCTTAACGGCTCTGCCTCAGTTTCCTCATCTATAAAACGGAAAGGATAGAGCTCATACAAGGTTTAAAGTAGTTAATATCTTCAAGTGTTTATAACTTGGTAAGCACAATTTAACTGCTTGTTAAATCAAAATGTAAAAAGCTAAATCCAATACTTTTAGAAGACAATATGGGAGAATGTCTTTCTGACCTCAAGGTGGGGAAGGAGTTCTTTAACAAGACAGAAAAAGAGCCAACTAGGGGCCGGCCCCGTGGCCGAGTGGTTAAGTTTGCAGGCTCCACTTCAGCGGCCCGGGGTTTTGTGGGTTCAGATCCTGGGCGCGGACGTGGCACTGTTCATCAGGCCACGCTGAGGCGGCATCCCACATAGCACAGCCAGAAGGAGCTACAACTAGAATATACAACTATGTACTGGGCACTTTGGGAAGAAGAAGAAGAAGAAGGAAAAAAAGAAGATTGGCAACAGATGAACAGATGTTAGCTCAGGTGCCAATCTTCAAAAAAAAAAAAAAGAGCAAACTACAAAGCAAAAGACTGATAAATTTGAATATACTGGAAATAAGAATTAATGCAGGGAGAAGAATGGATAAACAAATTATGGTTTATACATACAATGGAATACTACTTCCCAAGAAGAAGGAATGGGCTATTGACACAGGGAATGACTTGAAAGAACCTTGCTGACAGCATGTGAAAGAAGAAAGAAGTGAAAAAAGCCAGACACAAAACAGTACATACTGCATGAGTCCTTTTATATAAAGATCCAAAAATGACCAAACTAATCTATGGTAATAGGATTCAGAGAGTGATTGTGGTGTTGGGATGAGAGAATCGACTATAAAGGAGCAGGAAGAGACTTTCTGGGGTGTTGGAAGTCTTCTATATCTTGCTTTGGGTGGTGATCACATGGGTGTATACAATTGTCAAAATTTATTGAACACGAGATCTGTGCCTGTCATTGTATGTAAATAATATCTCAATTTCAAAAATGTAATTTAACAAAAAGAAATACAGGGGGGAGAAAACTTCACCTTATCAAAAGATACCATCTAGAGTGAAAAGATAAGCCACACACTGGGAGAAAGTATTTATAACACATATAACCAACAAAGGGTTAGTACTAAAATATATAAAGAGCTACTAGGAATCAATAAGAAAAAGACAAAAATTTCAACAGAAAAACAGGCAAAAGAAATGTACTATAATTTCATAGAAGAGGAAGTATAAGTGGTCTATAAACATACAAGAGGATTTTCAAACATAATATTAATCAGGAAAATGCAAGTTAAAACCACATGTTACCATTTCAAACCTCCCAGATGATCAAAAATTAAAGTCAGACAATTTTAAAACTTGAGATATAACTCACTTCACATACCATAAAATTCACTCTTTTAAAGTGTACAGTTTGATGGTTTTTAGTATAGTCGGAAAGTTATGCAGCTATCACCATTATTTAATTCCAGAACATTTTCTTTCTTTCTTTTTTGGTGAGGAAGATTTGCTCTGAGCTAACATCTGTGCCAATCTTCCTCTATTTCGTATGGGGGTCACCACTGCAACATGGCTTGACAAGTGGTGTAGGTCACTGCCCAGGATCTGAACCTGTGAACTTGGGCCACTGAAACAGAGTGTACTGACTTAACCCCTATGCCATGGGGCCGGCTCCGCTTTTTTTTGTTTTAAAGTGATTTTTTTTTTTTCTGGGAAAGATTCGCCCTCAGCTAACATCTGTTGCCAATCTTCCTCTCTCTTTTGTTTTTGGTTTTCTTTGGTCTCCTGAAAGCCCCAACACATAGTTGTATATTCCAGTTGTAGGTCCTTCTAGTTCTTCTATGTGAGATGCTGCCACAGCATGGCTACTGACAGACAAGTGGTGTGGTTCTGTGCCCGAGAACCAAACCCAGGCTGCCAAAGTGGAGTGCACCAAACTTTAACCACTAGGCCCTAGCTACTGGCTCCAGAAAACTTTCATCACCTTAAAAAGAGCTCATCTCTTGTTTTTTTGTTTTTTGTTTTTTTTCAGGAAGACTAACCCTGAGCTAACATCTGCCAATCCTCCTCTTTTTACTGAGGAAGACTGGCCCTGAGCTAACATCCGTGCCCATCTTCCTCTACTTTATATGTGGGATGCCTGCCACAGCATGGCTTGCCAAGTAGTACCGTGTCCACACCTGGGATTCGAACTGGCGAACCCCAGGCCACCAAAGCGGAACATGTGCACTTAACTGCTGCGCCACTGGGCCGGCCCCGAGCTCATCTCTTAAACTGCTGTGGGGAGCATCTTGGGTGATGGCCTGAAGTAAGAAGAGCAGGTGCTTGGGAACACCACGTTCCTTTTGGATACACAGTTTAAAGTGTGAGAATCTGGAGCAACAGGAGATGATAGGAGTAAATAGCATAGCCACTTTGGAAAACTGACATTACCAAGTAAAGTTGAACATACATATACCCAGTGACCCAGTAATTCCATCCCCAAGTAAATACCCAACAAAACTGCATGTATATGTGCACCAAAAGACATGTATAGGAATATTCATAGCAGCATTATTTGTAAAAGCCAAAAACTGGAAGTAATGAAATATTCATCAACTGTAAAATGTATAAAGTAAGGGGTGGTACTTGGAATACTATGGAATGGAATACTATGCAGCACTGAAAATGAATGAGCCACAGCTACATGCAGCAATATAGAGCCATCTCACAAACACAATAAGCTAAAGCAGCAGGAAACAGAGGATATAAATATGATTCCATTTAAATAAAATTTTAAAACAGGCAAACCTAACAATGTATGTTTAGGAATCCGTATGTAGATAGAAAAAAATGTAAAGAAAACCAAAGGAAAGAATAACACAACATTTAGGACAAAAGCTTACTTGGGATCAGGATGTGTTACAGAAGGGGCACACAGGGCAGGGCTTCTAGGATATGATGATATTCTACTTCTTGATATGGGTGGTAGGCTCTTGGATGTGTTGTTGGAGAGCAAAAACTTCCTCTACCCTCTTAGGTTCAGTCCTTGGAGGTGTGTGAATTAAACTAACAAAAGGTAAAGTAACAGGAGAAAAGGCACACAATTTTTATTATTTATGTGCACAGGAGTTCACAGACAGAAGTGAAAATTAAAGAAGCGGTTGAACTTGGGGGCTTATACAGTCGGCTTTCTGCATCCACAAGTTCCACATCCATGGAGTCAACCATCAGCAGATTGAAAGGCCTAGGATGGTTGCACCTGCACTGAACATATGCGGACTTTTTTTTCTTGTCATTATTCCCTAAACAATATAGTGTAACAACTATTTACATAGCATTTACATTGTATTAGGTATCACAAGTAATCTAGAGATGATTTGAAGTATACGGGAGGATGGGCATCCATTATGTGCGTATCCTGCGCCATTTCACATAAGGGACTTGAGCATCCATGGATTCTGGTATCAGCAAGATGTCCGGGAACCAATCCCCCTTGGATTCCGAGGGACGACTGTACACCATTTTAACAAAGGAAAGGGGGTTTGGGCATCAAGGAAACATAAAACTGTGGAGGTGACTAGGAAATATATGGGGGAGACTAATGACAGAAGGAGTTCTGTTAGGAAGATCTGGGTTTGCAGACACATCTTGAGCTGACTGCATCTCCGGTGATAGGTGCGCTCCTCTTTCTGACATGGGAGAAGCGGCACCTTTACAAGCGAAATTTATGCCCTGCTTTTAGGAGGACGGGGGAGGGAAGACAGAGCATTCTTCCTGCATCTGTTGATTCTCAATTGCCTGCCGCTCAAAATACTCCTTATGCCTAAGAGGCATTTTGGGGGTGGCATATTCTGATCCCCTTCAGTTTAGACTGTGCACAGTGGTTTTACACTCTTCTATTCGTAGGCTCACGCACACTCACCCCTCACGGAAAGAAAAAGGAGATGTCATCATGCCTCCTCCATGTTATGTGCCGAGCCCAGCAGATCGGCTTCTCACAGGTGTAACAATAATGTCCTGGCCTCACATGGGGGAGGGAGAGAGATTCGTTTCAGCCACCACTCCAGATTCTCACCTGTTCCCCAGGGAGGCCCTGGCACCCAGGGGCAGAGGGGTACGGGAGGGAGTGAGGCACAGAGCATGGGGCCACACCTCCTCACCTCCTGTCCTTCTGTTCCCCCACCTGTAAAACAGGAGAAGGGGTGCCTTCTGACCCCAGACTTGAGTGACTCCTGGAGCACCTGCGGCCACACCCAGGAAGTGTGGCCTAGGAGCCTGATTAGGGCCATCAGGCACATGTGAGAGGGAGGAAGGAGCTGGAGCCCTTGGCAGGACAAGCGGTGTGTCAGGAGGGAGGAGACAAAGAGTGAGTAACTGCCCCAGTGTCTCCTGGCAGTGGACAGCTGAGCTGATCTTAAAGTCAGGGCATGCCTCAGCTCGTCCGAACAGCTATTTATAGCTCACAGCCCTCCTGATTTGGTAGCCGAGTGCACCGCGGGCGCTGCGTCTCTCTCCTGGAGATGCAGCCTTCCTGATGAGCACTCTGGGCTCCTGGTGCAGCCCTGGCTCATGCAGGGCTTTCTGCAAAACAGGCACTCAACCCTGTGTGTGTTATCCATCCCAAATGCCCCTAAATCCACTTACATTTTTTAAATTTTTAATTGTGTTAAAATACATATAACATAAAACTTACCACCCTAACCATTTCTAAGTGTGCAGTTCAGTGACATCAAGTACATTCACATGGTTGTGCAACCATCACCATCATCCACCTCCAGAACTTTTTCATCCTCCCCCGCTGAAACTCCATCCCCATTAAACTCTGTCCCCATTCTCCCCTCCCTCTGCCTGGTCCCTGACAACCTCTGTTCTTCTTTCTGTCTCTACGAGTTTGACTACTGTAGCCACCTCATATAAGTAGAATCACGAGGTATTTGTCCTTTTGTGACTGGCTTATTTCACTTAGCATAATGTCCTCAAGGTTCCTCCACGTTGGAGCACGTGTCAGAATTTCATTTTGTTTTAGGCTAAATAATATTCATTCCATTGTATGTATATACCACACTGTGTTATCCACCCATCTGGGTCCCTCTATGCATTTTCACATTTCAAGGGCAGTGTTGAAACCAGAACCTCTACTGCCAGATCATGGTCAAATGGCATCGGCCAGCTTTCTATTGAAAGCCTGCAGCCTCTCATTGATTTAGGGGAGAATCTGGTGACCAAGAAAGATTTTAAGACAAATGGCATTTTCTCGGGGGCTCACAAGACAATTGTCCCTGAAACCCCTACCAGGTGGAGAGTTTCAAAGAAGGGATGGAGGTTGTGGTCAGAGAAGGGGCTCTGAGAGCAGTGGGTGGAGGCAGAGCAATTACGTTGACTGAGAGGGCCTGACTGTAAACGCTAGAGAGGGTATGGAAAAAAAAAAAAGAAAACAGAAAAAGGCCACTGAGGATGAGGGTGTGGAACCCCGGAGGTCAGGGTGGTTCCAATTTTAAAGACACCTGGCATTATGATCTGGCTTGAGGGAGAGAGACTGCAGGGCAGGTGACAAAGTCCCTGATGAATGACCAGGACCTGTTTACTTGACTCATTCAAGAGGCTTGAACTGTTTTTCAGAACAGCTTGTGTGTGGAAACCCTGCCCGGGTCTTGGAAACATCCCAGGTAGACGGGTGGATAACAGAGGCAAAGCTGGCGGCGTCAGCTCTCAGAGCTACCTTTCCGGCACAGCGTGATGTGATCTGACCGACCGGGCCAGTCTCTGCCCAAAATCTTCTAGGGGCGCCCCATCGCCTGCAGGACATAGTGCAACTCCTCCCTGAGCTCCCTGCCCCCCAAGCTGGCTGCAGCCTGCCCCTTCCTGCCTGAGACGTTACGTTCCAACAATGAGTGCAGAACGGCTTGCAGCTTCCCTCCTACATCATCCCGTCCCTGAGCTTCATGCCTGTGCTTCCGCAATCTGTGGCAAGGGTACACCCGCGAGCCCAGCTCATCAAAAACTCAGCTCATGTTGCACCTCCCCTGCTACCCTCACTCCCAACCAGGCCAGCTCAAAGGCTGCTCCTCTGAGTTCTGATGGCACCTTGCAGGTGCCTCCACCACAGCACGTTCCCCAATAAAATGCTCTGCTCTGGAGTCTGCTTCCTCTCTTAGCTTCTGAGCTCCTTGAGTACAGGTGCTATTTCGTTTCGTCTTTGTATCCCCCATCCATTCATTCATTTACTCATTAGACACATGTTAAATTTTTAATCATTTAGAATCACAGTGATGTGCCAGACACTGTGCCAGTCTGAATGAGTGCATGCCTTGGGGTTGGGCCTTTTTGACATTCATTCATTCTACACATATTCATTCATTCATTCTAGTGACAGACACTAGAGGTCCAACAGTGAACAAATACAGAGTTGGTCTCTGATCTCAAGAGCTTCTGGGGGGAGAAAGACGTTCAAATAATCGCACACAAACCAACGTAATGTTGCCATCATGAGAGGTGTTATGAAGGATGGGGATCTGGAGTATGACTGTGGATCAGAGGGGGGTTGGCCATGGTCAGGAGCCTAGAGAATGCTTCCCCAAGAAAGTGACACTTGAGCTGAGATCTGAAGGTTGAGGAGAGGAGGGAACAACATTGCAGAACGAGGGAACGCAGACGTGCAAAGCCTTGAGCCCTATACTGGTTAGAAATGCTTTTGGCTCCCAGAAACAGAAAATCTGATGCCTGGTGGCTTACACCAAATGAGTTTATATTTTTCCATACAATAAGAAACACGCAGGTGGTGGCTGCTGGCACTGGTCCAACTGCTCCACAACGTCATTAAGGAGCCAGGCTTTCTGCTCTCTGCTCTGCCATCTTCCATGCATTACTTCTTATTCTCAGGCTTGTCCTCTTATCAGCCCAGATCCAGACATCAGAGGATGGTTTTCAAAGGCAGGAAGCAGGGAGGACCAAGCTGGAGCCTGTCTTTTATCCAGGAAATCTAGGATATCTTTCCCAGAAGCCTCGCTGCAGTCTTCCCCTCACAGCTCATTGGCCAAAGCTGATCATATGGCCGTCCCTTGCTGCAAGGGATGCTGAGAAAGCCACTGTTTCCCTTCTACAGTGGGAATGGGCAAGGGAGAGAAGATTGGGAATGGCTTGGGATAGCCACACGGTGGGAGGGAGCAAGGCAAGTTCCAGAATTTGAGAAAAGGGAGCTTTGTAGAGACATGGAACTGGAGGGGTAAGTAGGGGCCTGGACTGGGTTGCTAGCACTGCCATAACAAAGTGCCACAGACCAGGGGGCTTAAACAACAGAAATTTATTGTCTCCCAGTTGTGAGGGCGGGAAGTCCAAGGGTTGGTTTCTTGTGAGGCCGTCTTCTCCCTGTGTCTTCACATCATCTTCCTTCTGTGCATGTCTGTGTCCTAATCTTCTCTTGTTATAAGGACAACAGTCATATTGGATTGGGGGCCACTCCAATGAATTCATTTAACCTTAATTACCTCTTGAAAGGCTCTATTTCCAAATACAGTCATATTCTGAGGTCCTGGGGGTTGGGGCTTCATCACAGGAATTTGGAACGGGAGAAAAATCAGTCCACAACAGGGCCAAACTTCGTAAGGCTTTATAGATCATATTTGGAATTTTAATTTTTACTCTAAAAGTTGCCAGAAACTATGAAAAGGTTTTAAGCACGAGAATGGACGTAAGCATCTTTAGATTTGGAAGATCCCTGGCTGCGATGCCAAGAAGGCGATGGAGGAAGCCAGAGCGGATGCCCACAGACCAATTATGAAGCCACTGAAATAGCCCAGCAAGAAACCACAGTTTCTTGGCTTAGCGGGGTGGTGGTGGAAATGAGAGAAGTGGGCAAATTTAAGATCGATTTCAGAAGTAAAGAAACCAAGACTTAGGTACAGGGGGGCTGTGGGGCGAGGGGGAGGGGAGGCATCGTGAGCCTCTGGGTCCTGCTGGTGGTTCCTGTGTAGGGAAGCAATGCTCAGGAGCTGGGCCAGTGCCGTGAGAGGCCCCAGGGGCCTGCAGGCACCAGGCTGAGGGAGGTGAGCGAGGTGAGGTCTCTCCTGCAGGCTGAGGGCAGGTGGTCTGGTACTGCTCTTCAGGGGTGGGTTCTGGGAGCTCAGATCCCAGTCCTATCAGGACCTATACATGCAGGTCTTCTCTGCCCAGCATTCTGATCCAAGGGCATTGGTTTCACCCATCAATTTCATGTGCATTTTTAATTTTTGAACAGTAGGCTCAAGATGCTGCAAGATACATTAGATAAAGTGGGGACCCACTCAGAACTCCACAGTTGACATAAAGATTATTTTAAGCTGAAGACATCTGAGATTCAACAGATGCAGAAAAAACCCTTTTCAGGGGTTCCCTTATCTCACCAAAAGCAGCAACTTCTGGAAAATGAGGCTACCATAAATCCCCTTCATGGTCCTTAAAAAGACAGAAAAACCCCCCATTCCTGTATAGACAAACATTATCACAAACTTTCTTATCTCTCGTCTATTCTAAAAACACATTTTTCTTCCCTAAAGAAACATACTTGTTTTTCCTAGAAGTCTTTTCTCCTCCCTCTCTTTCCCCCTAGATTAGATATATAAGCCTTTAACTATAACCGTTTAAGGAGCCAGGTACTTCTTTTGTTCACCCCCCATATGCATATGAAATAAGCCTTTTTCACCGATCCGTCTTTTTTCAGTTTAATTCACAGCCCTCAGGTACTGAACATAAAAGGGTAGAGGAAAAGTTTTTTTCCTCTCCTACAATAACTACCAAATCCAAAATGTATCGCTGTAATCTTTCAGATCAAAGCTCCCTGAGAAATGTGAAGCCAGGGCCAGAAGCAGCCAGAAAGCTGGATAGATACTCTGCACCTTGATTATCCAAGAGCAAAAAAGGAGTCTGTGTTGCCCCTACCCATTTCACAATACCCCTTGCCACCTCCCTTCAAGTAGCCACCCCAGGATGCCCACTGCTTCAGTAGAGTCTTACTGGGTTTGATAACTTCTGCCTGGCCGGTAAAGTTACAACCAAATGATACCCCAAAGCAGGCTGTGAACCGAGGTGTTGTGAGGGATCCGCTCACTGGGGACACTGTCTCTCCCGGTCTCTCCCCACGGCTCTCTGGCTGGCCTGCCCTGTGTCTGGCTGTTCCAGCCTGGTCCCTCGGCTCTGGCACACTGGCAGCCCCAGCAGCTCCTGGATCACACCCGCACAGCCCCTGCAGGGCTTCTTCACCTGCCGCTCCCTCTGTCCTGTTCACTATTCCCTTAGGTTTTCTCACGGCTGTTCATTTGAATCTTTGAGGTCTCTGTGCAAATATCATCTTAGAAAAGCCTTCCTTGGCGACCCTATCTAAAGAAATGAATAAACGAATGCATTCACTGATGCCATTTCCCCCTAAGACTGTTGTCCATCTACACCGTCCCCAGAAGAGGCTTTTCTTAGAAAGACAAACAACAAGAACCGTGTATTTTAACCAAATAAGACTGGAGAATTCTTAAATTCTCTCTCGGCATCCCTTTCTTGGGGCTCAAGAACTCTTGAAATGGATCATTTCTATGTAGCTCAGGCGGCCCTCTCTCGCCTTCCTTTCCTGGAAAGCATGGTTTTACTATGGCAGTGGCATTTGCTCTAAAGCCTAAAACACACACACGCACACGCACACACACCCCTCATGACACAGGGCAATCAGGCTTTCTATCAAACTGCAGTGCAAGCACACATGCATGAACACGCGTAGTTTCATTCGCAACTTCTAAACAACAAGAACAACAAAAAATCGAGATAGTAAAAGTCAAAACAGATAAGATTTTTCTAAATATAACTTCTTGATATTTTAAATAGTTACTATGAACCCTTTTCAAAAAATCTACTTTATCTTTCTCCTACCCACAGGGGGCCCCAGGCTGGTTCTGAAGTTTTGGAGATTATCAGTTGATTTCAGCTCCCAGCTGGAGAAAAGAGAAGCTGGAAACATTATTAGCATTTTTTGCCCCTCCCTGAGAGAATGTCCTCAAACAGCAAACACTATGTGGTCAGCACAAAGGCTTTTGGGGTAGAAGGGCTGAGACACCCGGCCATTTAAAGAGGAGGTGCTGAGCCTGCTCCAAGCTGTCCTAAAACTTTGATTCCTAGCCTTTTGGAGCAGGAAGGGGAGATGGAGCCAGGGAAAGGCCCCACAAGTCTAAATTTGCATTCATTCCTGCATCCATCCATCAGCTTATCTATTCATTTGTTTACTCAACAAATATTTTGATCCCCTCCTCTGAGTCAGGCACTGAGCTAGATGCTGAGGAGAAAGAGCTTGCAGCATTGTGTGTGGATGGGGGTGGGGGTGGGTAGAGGTGGAGGTCCCTCCAAAATGTTCGATGTTAAAAATAAAAATGACAGGATTTTAAAAATTGGACAATCAGATTCTAAACTTAATATGTAAAAGTAAATAAGTGAGAACATTTCTGGAAAAAAAAGTAATATAGCCCTAACAGATATTATGTACCTTCAATAATAGTATGATCCTAGGATTTAAATAAAAAGAACAAAACAGGAAGTTCGCAAACAGACTCGAATACAAGAATTTCACATGCCATAAAGATGGCACCTCAAGCCCATGGAGAAACAATGAAGAACTCAATAAATGGTGCTGGAACAACTCGGTAACCATCTGGGAAAAATCAAAATTGTTGTCACACCTAACACCTTGTACCTGGACAAATTACAAAGGAATCACAAATTTAAATGTAATAAATCAAACCATGAAATTAATTAGGAAAAAACCACAAGTGAATACTTTAATAACCTCAGAACAGTGAAGACTTTTATGATACAAAATTCCGAAACTATAGAATTAGGCTGCATTAACAAAAATAATTTCCACATGGCAAAAATCACAAGAAGAATCAAAACACCAACAGCGAGCTGAGAAACATATTTGCAGTTCTTGAGAAACAAAATAATAATTTCCCTAATTCCACGTGTAGGGGAGGAAGACCATTTCCTCTACTGGCTCTAGGTCGTTCTGGCTGGGCTACAAATTAAATTGACATGCGACAGAATAACAGGAGAAAAATCAAACAAAGCTTTAGAACATGTATAGATGGGAGACACTCAGGAAAACTGAGTAACTCGCTGAAATGGCGGAGCTGCCAGCTTAAATATCATCTTCAGCTAAAGACAAAGGAGGACGTTGGGGGTAGTGGTTTGGGACTTCAAAGAGGAGGAAAGCAGTTCACATGGAAATGGAAAAGTAAATGTTTGGTAGACAGAACTTTGATAAGGATGGGCTTAGCAAGGACCCTCACAGTCTACTGATACCTAGAGTTATCTATGGTGATGGCCTGTCCTGGGGACAGATCTTCTATCTTTAATTCTTTTAGGCAATTAGGGGGAAGGTCAAAGTTTCTTTCAGAGTCCCTTGTCCTTAAAAATAATCAAGCCAAAGAGACACATTTTGAGGTGGCCATTCTGATCCCCCCACACCTATAATGTGCTCCTACAAACTGATAAAGACCAATGACCTAATAGAAAAATGCACAAAGGATATGAATACATAGAAAAGGAAATGAAATATCTCTCAAACTTGGGAAGAATAAGAGAAATGGCAAAGAAACTATACTGAAATGTTATTTTCCCCATCAGATTGGTAAATATCCAGAAGTTTGGAGGCTCATTGGGTTGGTGAGGTTGTTTGCAAATGGGTGCTCTCATGCGTTGCTGGTGGGACTATATATTGGAACAACCTGTAGGGAGGATGTTTTCATAAAATTTAATGTGACTAACGCCCATACTCTTTGATCCAGCAATGCCAATTCTAGGAGTTTATCCTACAGATATAATCTCACATGTGCAATATATCATACATACAATGTTATTCATTGAAGAACAATTTATTATGACAAAAGACTGAAACAAACCATTGTCCATAATAGGGAACTGGTCATATAAATTATGGTACAGCCACACAACAGAGAGCTATGCAACTATAAAAAGAATGAAGATTTCCTTTGGGTTCTGATATGGAAAGAGGTCCAAAATACATTGGTTGTTAAGTGGGATGCGGGCAAGTGTATAGTATGCCACTAGTTTTACTTAAAAGAGGAAAAAATACATAGACATATTTGTTTGAATATGCATAAAATAATCTCTGGAGGGGTATACAAATTAACTACTAACAGTAGTTGGCTATGGGGAAAGAAGTTGGGTGGCTGGGAAGAAGAATTTTTACAGTGTCCCTGTTACAGAAAAAATAATAGTTTAGCTGTCAAAGAAAAAACTATGCAATGACCTTTGTGAAAGCATGGCAAGACAGACTTTATTTAAGGGGCACCATCACAATGGGTATAGGGACCACTGCGGTGGGGTCTTGCAGTGGGGAAGAATACAGCTTGGGTAAGTGGGAATTCATAGCCAAGAAGCAGGATGGAGGGTCGGGGGCGGCTGGGGAGGCGGGGTGGGGGGAGGGGTGGGGGGGGTGGCGGTCAGTGGATGGCAAATTCCAAGAGGAGACGTCAGGGGTAAGGGAAGATTCTGGCTAAACCGTCCTAACAGGATTCTTGCTGAAGACAGGCCAGGATGATCAGACATCATGTGAGGGATAGGTCGGTGGAAGATAACGAGCCCCATCAGATATGGAGGGTGATCAGATATGGGGGATGGAGGAATCTGGCTAAACCAATTTAGCAGGATTTTTGCTAAAACTGGAAAATGCGGAGATGAGCACAGAAGTCCAAAAAACGAGGCCTAGATGAAAATTCAGGGAAGTCTGAGTAGAATTTGGTCAAGGAGAAAATCTTTGTCATGCCGTTTTCTATTTTTAAAAATATTTAACTCACATGACTGCATTGTTATGAAAAAATGTTTTATACAAACCAAAAATTAACTCAACATTTAATACAAAATGATTCATAAATTGTGGGAGATAATATTTATACTTAAAAAGGCAGAGAACCCCTGACCCACATGAGAATACGAACTGTTTTTACAGGGACCAAATCATTATTTAAACCCCCTGTGGAAAGAAAATAACACACAGATTAACGTTGTATTTATCGTGTCTCTCCAACTTCATCTTCTCAGATTTAATGGGGCAAGGTAATCTCTGCTTGTCCTACCTCCAAAGCTTGTTGTGAGGCTCGAACCAGAGAAGGCAGGGGGAAGGCCTTTGACAACCATGCATGGCTCTAATGTAGGGTTGCCACATAAGATATAGGATGCCTTGTTATCTTTGAAGTTCAGACAAACAATGAATACTCTTTAAGTATAAGTACATCCTACGCGATATTTGGGATATACTTATTTTAAAAGCCAATTTGTTGTTTAGCTGAAGTCCAAATTTAACTGGCCACCCTGTATTTTTATTTGCTAATTTAGCAACCCTATTTTACTATCATATAACAACAGTAATGGAAACAGTACTTATCTAGCAGTTACTAAGTCCAGTGACTGTATATATGAAGTTAATTGATACTTATAAGGAAAGTATATTATTAGCCGTATTTCACCAATGAGGAAACTGAGGCGGTACCTTGCCCGATGTCACACAGCTACTGTGTTCAGGCACTCAGGTTCTCTCATGATTCCTATATAACTGGGATTTTCTGCTCAGGCCTGACGTTAACCCTCCTTTCAGTTCCCTGATGAGTTTACTGCACCCTCGCTGTCAACCATGCAACATTTTTGTTTTAATAAATATGATCTCTATACACAGGAAGGAACTAAAGCCTTGCACAAAATTGTGAAGGAGATCCCCCCACCCCCTTTCTTGTTAGTTCTCCTTTCTCCCCTTCCCTTGTCTCTGCCACGTGTTCCTAAGCTGGCCTGGTCCCCCAGTCAGCAGAGGTGGATAAAGGGAGGGCTCTCGGGGGGTCCTCTCCAGAATATGGGCATCCCTGTCTGGACTTGGGCATCTGAGAAGGCCTTAATAATCGGAGAAAGTTCTTGATGCCCTCACTTCACACCACGTGGGTGGCTGTTACTCTGCTTATAATTAAGAACCGGGCTGGTTGGGCAGCCCAGTACAGCAGAATCACTAATAAATATTTCATGAGTGAAGAAATGCATTAATTGCTCTTGTGCTGACCTTTTCTCCTAGTAATCTAAAACAGAGATGACTCTTTGTTTAGTTTATTTTGTTTCCCTGTAATACAAAACATCATTATTCCTATTGGTGTGGATGGTGAGCCAAGGCATAGTAATTTTTATAACATCAGTAATTTTTACAACGTTTTTATAACATTGCCCAATGAATGAAACCTACCCTATGCCAGGCACCATTCTAGGGGCTCGGGGTACATCTGAAGGAAACAGGTAAAGATCGCTGCCTCCTAGAGTTTATATTCTAGCTAGGAGAGATGGGCAATAAATAAACATAACAAATATGCAAATTGTATAGTAAGTTAGGAGGTAAATACTATAGAATAAAGAAAAAATAGAGTCGAGTCGGGATCAGGAGGGTAGGGGCTGAGGAAACAGCTTGCAATTTTTAAAAAGCAGTCAGAGGAGAAATTGAGATTTGAGAGTTTCTTGTTAAGATTTGGCAAAAGCTGGGAGGTGCTTGCCAAGGACATAACTGCGTGATGAGGTTGTGTGAGAGGGTGACTCCTGTGTTCGGGTTAGCACGAGCCCAGAGTTCCTGGAGAGAAGTGAGACAGGGGCAGAATAGCAATGAGATCTGAGAAGGGGAGAGGCCACATCACACATGACCTAGTAAGGATTTACCTTGATTGAAACCCTACTTGGACTACTGAGCAGAGTGACACATCACTCTGGATGCAGGGGCGACTGGGAAGATCCATAATTCAGAACTCACGCTGATTGGGCATGTGCGGGCTTAGGGACATCCCTGGGTCCCATCCTCCCTCCATCTTAAAGTTCAGGCCCAGGGCCTTTCCAGGTGTGTCGTTGAGACTCAGATCTTTCATGATCTCATATGATCGCACTGAGGGCTCTGAGCTGGGTGCCACTGCTTTCAGCTGAGGGCAGCAGTAAAGTGACAAAAAGAATCCATAGTTTACAGGAGGATTTTCCTAAATTGAAGATTTAAGTGACCATTTTTCTTAACATAAAGTTTAAGTGCTTGCATCCACCCACCAACATTACTTAACTGATAAAGCCTAACAGATACAGACTACCAGGAATACACCTGTAGTCCAACAAAGTTAAACTTATTAACTTGCCACAGCGGGGGAGACCAGACAGCCGAGCAATGGTGGGCATCTTGGAAGGGCAGTAGGGAGGGGCCTCTTATAGGGCTGAAGCTGGTGCTGGGTGATTCTGGGGAAGAGACAAGCAGGAGAGACCAGCTCTGGACCGGGTGCTGTCAGGAGGTGGAGTGTCTGGGAACTGGGTGTCTCAGCAATCTTTGTTTGGGAGGTTGGAGGGAAAAATGAAGTGGGGTTGGAAGATATTAGTAAAAAAAGCTGTAATTATTCAAAAGAAGGGGATTGTTAGTCTTTTTGCTGAATGGTGTGGCCTTGGGAGAAACATTGTTTTCTGTTGGTTTTGCCACTGTCCTTGTTTGTGTCTCTTGGGTACATCGTAGACTGATTATCAGTGGGACGGATTTTCACTTTCTCAAGGTAGACAGACTATAGAAAAGCAAATTGAGGGCTTATGAAAAGTGCCTGTGGAAGCTCAGGATTCAGTATGCACCATCTGAGAGGACGGTGGGCATTAATGGGGAAATAGGATTAAACACATTTTAATTTTCATAGTTTTACAAATAACTCAGAAGCTGGGATATCCTAGACACCTTTTGTTATTTAGTCTCTTTAATGAAGAAGTGTTAACTGTAGTATGAAAGCACAGTGTTAAGAGTTTTCCATGGACTCTCATTTAACTTTCTGAACGACCTCTGGGATAGGTACTATTATTATTTAAACGTTACTATTATTAGTATCATTATTATTTTTGCAGATGGAGAAAGCAAGAGCACGAAGAGGTAAGTTAATTTGCTCAAAGACACATAAATAGGAACGGGAGAAGCCGGGAGATAAGGAAGGCAAGCTGATCCAGAGCCTTGCGAAGCCCCCGCATTCTTCTCTTGGGGGGCTTCGAGATCACACCTCTGATCAGAGGAATGGGAACATTTATTGTTTCCTATGTACGAGGCACTAAACTCAGTGATCGCCACGCATATCGTATAATCCTCACAGCAACCCTGTGAGGTAGGGCCTACTATCATCCCCATTTTAGAGATGAGGAAACTGAGGCTCCGAGATAATGGGTGTCCAGGCTGAGTTCCTACAGCTAGTAATTGATAGAGCCACTAAATGGGTAAGCCTGGATTCAAGCCCAGGTCCCAAACTCCCTCCTCCTCGCCCTCCACTGCATCAGCCTCTGCTGGGAAGTCCTCCTCCGGGTCAGCGCTCTGGAAATTCGTACTTTGGTTCCCAGGAGGTGGAGCCCAAAGGGGGAGCCCCGAGGGGGGCGTGTCCACCTGGCGGAGACCAGCCGCGCCCCGCCCCTCGCCGGCGGAGCTGCCTCGTCCGCCAATCAGAGGGCGCGGGGGGCGGGCCGCGGGCGCCCGGGCTCCGGCCCGCAGATCGGGCGGCCAGAGCGCTGGGAGACGCGACGCGGGGCCGAAGGGAGCGAGCGGGCGCCGCGGTCTCCCTCCCCTCCCCTCCCCTGGCCTCGCCGCCTTCTCCCCGCAGCCGGCCCGGAACTATGTGATCCCGGAAGTTCCGGTGCCACTGCTGTGTGGGATAAACAGTAATGGCGGAGGCTGCAGCTCCCGGAACAACAGCCACACCATCAGGAGCAGGAGCGGCAGCGGCGGCGGCGGCGGCGGCCTCCCCCACCCCTATCCCCGCGGTCACCTCCCCGTCCCCGGGGGCGGGGGGCGGGGGAGGCGGCAGCGACGGCAGCGGCGGCGGCTGGACTAAACAGGTCACCTGCAGGTGAGACGCGGCGCGGCCGTGCGCCGGGGCGGGGAGGGGGCCGCGGCCGCGGAGGAAGGGGCGGGCGGCGGCCGGGGGCGGGCGGAGCCGGCGGGCAGCCGGCGTGTCGCCGCTGCCGCCGCCGTCCCCGTCCCGGTCCCCGCAGCCGCCGGCCTCCCCGCCCGCGCTGCGTCAACCCCCGCCGGCCGCCGGGCCCCGACGCGCGCAGCCTCGCTGCGGGGCCGCCGCCCTCCCCGCGCCGGCCGGGCGGCGCGCACTGGGAGAGGTGGGCTGGCTCCTCCCTCCTTATTGTCGCCGGGTCCCCCCCGCCTCCGGCTGCGCAGGTTCCGGAAGCGGTGGATGGTGTCGCCGGGAGCCGGCCACCCCGCCGGGCCGGGGTTGCCGCCGAGGGTCCCGGCGAGGTGGCCTGGCCCCGGGCCTCGCCGCGGGGTCATCCGTTTGTAACGTCTTCTCGCGGCTCCCCGCCCCACCCCCCCCGGACAAGTAGCTTTGTTATTTCTTCTTTGTACGTTTATCCGGGTGGGCGGCTCTGAGCTTTGTCTTAGCACCCGGGGTCCCCGCCTCCGCCTTACGTTTTCTGGGCTGCCGTTCCCCTCCCCCGGCGAAATGTGTCTCTTTTGAAATCCACGCATCTTGCTTCTGGGGGGAGTCAAAGACCTCCCCGCTCCCAGAGGAGAGAGGTTTTATTTTGACGTGACCTGTCAGATGAAAATATTTGAAAAAATAAATGATGAGTAGATGGCGGTTATACGGCGGTGTGCACGCATGTAAAAAATAATCGAGCTGTACGTGTAAGATGAGGGCATTTAACTAGATGTGATAGGTGGATTTTTAAAAAGTGATCAGTAGCGGCTGGAAGCCTTTCTTTTTCTTTCGGTTGCAAAAATCCAAGCGAAACGCCCGTTTTCACCTGGGTGGCATAATTTATGTGCAAACACTTAAAAACATTCCTAATATACACAACTCACTGTCGTAGTATTAACAGCGAGATCCAAGCTTTCCCAGTCTTTAATATGATACCTTTAAGGTATGAATGATAAGCTTAAATAAGTTGATTTTCAATAGCCGGGTGGAGAAAGCGTAAAAGCTATTTCAGGTAGCTTCTCTTACCGGTCATCTGTAAATCCTAAGAATGGAATCAAACGCACTATCCCAAGGAATGAGAATTTTAAAATTAGTACTCATGCGTTGCTTGAGTGCATTATTCCTATTCATTACTTGAGTCTCAGTTTCTCTTTTCTCTACGATGCTGCAGTTGATTTATATGTGCTAGTTGAATCTTTTAAAACTAAAAGTACCAGTGAAACCTTTATATTCCTGAACTTTCTAGCCATTCACCCTGCAGTCCTAGTCTACCTCCATACACTGAAAATAATATTCCTGGAATATGTGAGTTCTTTAAGAACTCCATACAGTGCCTGGATTTTACCCACCGTCTCCAGTCTAAATATAGTCTGGCCTTGAATACCCATCTCCAACCTGATGATACTGTCCTTATCTCATTCTTATCCTGTTGTGTCTGTAACTGGAGCACAACTTTACTTCTCTGGGCAGAATTCATAGTCACTTCTACACTCTCCTTTCCCCTTGGAGGTACTGTTCCCTGTTCTGTTTCCCCATTTCTAGTTCCTCACCAGTATCATCAGAATTCAAAACATAGCTACCAAACTAATCATTCGTCTTTGCCTACCTAAATCTTTGAGTTAATGTAATATTCTAGATCTTTTATGGACCAGTGGGAATTCTTTGCCCGTGAACCTATAGATATATGTATTTAAGAAATTTACATAGCTGAGTAATCTAATATTTTGCAAAAGCATTATGTAAAAGCTACAGGCTTAGATATGCTAGTTTTTGTTCCTTTTTTATTTTTTTTAATAAACCTGTCTAGGTTTTGCTTGAGACAGTTATCTTAAAAACAGTGCTGGTCAGTTGATGTGTTTGACATTGTTTTCAGTTGTTCTAGGTACCAGCATGATCTCCTCTCTTGAAAAAATCTTTCTTGTTTAATAGAGGAGTATCAAATATGCTATCTTCATTTATTCTAGACTTGAGCTCTCTGAAAGCAGGGACCCTATTTTGTGTATCATTGTCTCTGTGGGGCTTTACTCAGTACCTGGTATACTCAGTAAATGCTTGAATTGATGTTGATAAATCCACACTCAAATTACCCAGTTTAATGTGTACTAGTAAGATTCCTCTGCCTCCATTTTTAAAAACACTCTTGTAAAGACAAAGGACTTACTAGAATGCGTGTTTGTCTTTTTGGGACTCTCTCGTTCAGTTATTCAGTCAGTAAGCATTAGTACCCACAACTTGAGGCATGGTGCTAGATGTTAAAGGGGGTGCAGAAGTGTACTGTAGTATAAATAAGTATTTGCAGTGTGTTTGATAGCTACACCTCCTTTGAAGAGAATTCAAGATAGTGAGTTGGTTCTAGTGTTTGTGGCTGTTTCCCCCTCATATCTAGGAGTTGGGCTAAGGCTATTTTTTTCACTTAGGGTATAATCCTCTTAGAAGTCAGAAGTTGTTCCGATGATGGGTGTTTGTTTTTAATTGTTCAGAATCATCTGTATTTTCTCGTTGGTTAATATTTCTCTTGAAATCCTGTCTCAGTGTGTTTCACTTCTGCGGCTTAAGAAAAGCCTGAGTGGACCTTTCCTGAAGAGCTGTATTGTGCTGCCCTCACCAGGCCAGTTTTCATATCTTTTATTAGAGGAACACCATGAAATAGAAATGCTACTGTTGCTTCTTCTGGTTTCCTTGAGTGTGTGGGATTAAAACAATTGATACTTAAAGAAAAGTTGTAACTTAAAAATTGTAATTTTGAGTTTAGATGCTGCTTCATTAGAGTGCTTTTGCAATGGCAGACGAGTGTTCTGGCTGTTTAAATAATAGGCAAAAACCAAGCGTTCTTTCATTTTGATTTTTCAAAAGCTTTTTTTATACGTGTAGTACAGATTGCTTAACAACGAAGGAAGTCCTCCCCGAAAGTCTTTAGCCAAGTGCTGTGATATCCATAGTGACATTTATTACTTGCAAACTATATAGTATTTTTTGAAAGGATGGCATTGAAAAAGTTACCCAGCCCAGGGAAAGAAAAATTAATTTGCTAACGGCACTGTCATATACCAGGACACCTGGCTGTCTTATACAATTTTTATTAAACAAATACGTACGTATTATGTGTATAGGTACTGTAGGAGATAAAGAGCAGAATAAATCATGGTCCTTAACCACTAGGAATTTACAATCTAGTTTGAGAAACGGTACATGTGCTCATCAGAAATTAAATATCAGGGGCTGGCCCGGTGGCACAGCGGTTAAGTGCGCACGTTCCACTTTGGCGGCCTGGAGTTCACCAGTTCAGATCCTGGGTGTGGACGTGGCACTGCTTGGCAAGCCATGCTGTGGTAGGCGTCCCACCTATAAAGCAGAGGAAGATGGGCACGGATGTGGGCTCAGGGCCAGTCTTCCTCAGCAAAAAGAGGAGGATTGGCAGCAGATGTTAGCTCAGGGCTAATATTCCTCGGGAAAAAAAAAAAAAAAGAAATATCAAAGTAAGAAATGTCATAGCAGATTGAGTAATTAAATGCCAAATTAATTAATACTCCGTGATTTCTATAAATCCCCAGGGAGGTTGTTATGGTGCCTAGAGGTACTGTGAGGCTGTTGTTTGCTTCTGTTGCACCCTCACAACCTACTATTGGGGTTTCTTGTATCTCGGCGACCTTGCTTAGGTTTCCAAGAGGTACAGCAGTGGAGGGATTCTAGTCAGTTGTATTTGTCTTTATTATTGGACAATGTCTGCTTGGAGTCATAGAATCTTCAAGGTGGAAGGAACCTCAGAAATCATACGGCCCAGCCTTTCACGAAAGGCAGGTTCAGCCTGGGCACTGGCATCAAAGTGAATTGGGTGGTGACATTTAAAAACAAAACAAAAGCACCTATTTTGATTGGTTTTGTTTGGGGAAGAAAGTCTTGGGAGTGGGTTGCCTTTTTTCCTCTTTCTGTTACATGTTATAACCTACACTAGCATGTCGTAATCTCTTAGACTTACACAGAGATGGGTTGGCAAGAAGGGCTTTCACTGTGAGGACTGTTTGTATTTCTGGGTCTACCAACAGTATTAGTATCACTGAGAGACAAAAGGCAGGTAAAACAAACCAAAGGCCCAAACCATCCATACCAAACCACCACGGAAACTAATGCTTAGCATTTGGCAGCAACTAATTAGGCCTCGTATTCTCGTGTTTCTGTTGAGTGTGCAGTATCAGGTGATTTTGTGTCTACTTGAGCTCCTTCACTGATGCTCATTCTGGACCTCAGGAACTAATTTCATTGCTGGGTAGTTGTCTCTCTCAGTCCTCACGTTGAGCCAGCTCTGGGATGCAGCTTCCCGCACATGATCACTTTGTCAGGAATAGTGCTGGAAAAGGTCCTCCTAACTGTCTGCTCCTTGCAGCATGACACTAAGGTCTCTTGCCCTCTTGCTTTCTCTACTCTTGCTTAACTGATTTGTTTAGATGTGCCTCTTACGGTGCTCGGTCAGAAACAAATGTGGTTGGAGTATGGTCTGACAGAGCGGAGTAGAGATGTGCAAGGAGAGACGGAAGTGCCTCTGAAGACACTGTGCAGTTACTTCACATTGCTTTTTTTTTTTTTTTTTGAGTTCCTAAATCTGACAGTGTGGTGGAACTAAGATGAAATTGCTTCTTGAGGGTCACACAGGTAGTGAGTGACAAAGCCGGAGTTTAAGTCGTCTTCCTAATTCTGAACCTGTATTTTTTATCACTACTTAGATCTAAACTATCTACTCCTAATGCAGCCTGATTGCATTGACTGTTCTTGCAGCTGTATTCACTGCTGGCTCTTGAAACTTGGGGTCAGCTGAAGTCCCTAGATGTAAATATAATCAGTTGGCCAAGACAGGTCACCTGGAAGATAGTTTAATGCAGTGTTTTAAAATTTAAATCTGATTCTGACACTCCCTTGTTTCAGATCCTTCCATGGTTTCTTTCTTTCTTTTTCTTTTTTTTTTTTTCTGAGGAAGATTAGCCCTGAGCTAACAACTGCCACCAAGTCTCCTCTTTTTGCTGAGGAAGACTGGCCCTGAGCTAACATCCGTGCCCATCTTCCTCTATTTCATATGTGGGACGCCAGCCACAGCATGGCCTGCCAAGCAGTGCCATGTCCACACCTGGGATCCAAACTGGCGAACCCCGGGCCACCGAAGCAGAACATGTGCACTTAACTGCTGCACCACTGGGCCGGTCCTCTTCAATGGTTTCTTACTGCTTTAAGATAACTTGACTTAGGGGCCGGCCCCGTGGCCGAGTGGTTAAGTTCGTGTGTGAAGCAGCCCAGGGTTTGGATCCTGGGCGTGGACATGGCACTGCTTGTTAGGCCATGTTGAGGCGGCTTCCCACATGCCACAACTAGAAGGACCCACAACTAAAATATACAACTATGTACTGGGGGGATTTGGGGAGGAAAAAAAAAAGCAGAAAAAAGAAAAAGATTGGCAACAGTTGTTAGCTCAGGTGCCAATCTTAAGGAAAAAAAAAAAAAGATAACTTGACTTAGAAGGCCCTGCAGAATGTGTTCCCGAGCTCTCCAGCCCATCTCCCCCAAGTTTGCCCTGATTCTCCTCACTCTGGGTCAGATGCTTTATTATGCTCGTGGCCACAAAGTGCTAGGGGGCTGTGCTACTCAAAGGCCGCCCAGTGTATTTGTTGACTTTAATTTTCACTGTGTCATTTTGGATTTTAGAGAACAGTCACCCATCGTGGATGTCAAAAAGTACTAGTGGTGTAGGTGGTGCCCAAGTGCTAAGGAAGAGTGTCATGCTGAACATCGAGTGCCAGTGTTAGGGAGTTGAGCTCCTTGAAGCAGCTGGTTGAGGAAACAAAGTTAAGGGCAGCGGCTGTCAGGTGGTAATTCGTAGAAGATGTAATTTGACCTAAGAATGAAGAGCATCAGAAACCCAAGTGCAACAGTTGAATGAATGGGAGCATGGCAAAATAGGATTTAAGAACAAACCTAAAATTCCAAGTATTGTGCCTGAGATTTAGGAGCTGTCGTCCCAGTTTGAGATCTTTAGGTAGATGCTTTATCAAGCCTTAAAACTGTATCAGTATTTGCATCTCTGACTTCAAACTGACCCCAAAGAAATATTGACGGTATAGGCACCTTCGTCTTGTGTTCATAATTAGAGAGAGACAGTGTCCCCACTGGAGAGTTGACAGTGAACAACTGTATTTGAACAGCAACACTTGTTTCAAATGAATAACCCATTATTAACTGTGGACACTATTATAGACACTTTGAAGCAGCATGATTGTACTGTTGGAGTGATTACAGTGTAATTATCATTGATTTGGGTTTTTTAAGTGTTAATCTCTTCATTTATGCAGTTAAAAATTATCTATTGGTGCAAGTGGTTTAGCTCAAATTTGGGTTATCTGGTGCTCAGACAGTTTCAAAGCTTGCAGAAAGTGGCCCTGTAGTTGAGCAAAAGTTCAAACCTGAGTTAGATTAAGTTAAACCTAATAACAGTTGAAATTAGGTCATAGTTATAATTTGACTTCCTACCATGTTCTTATATTTTGTTGTAGACTGCAATCCTGGGGCACTTTAGGATCTTGATAATTATAACTGTTTCCATCAAGATGTTCTATTCTTTCTTCCCATTTTATGTCACATAGAAGGCTCACTTGCAGGTAATCTCTGAATAGAACCTTTCACATTTCAATTTGGGGCAGGCTTCTTCAAGGCTTCTTAGGTAAATATGAATCTGTTTTTCGATCTATCATTCAAATCAGTGGGCAAGTGGAATGTGCTTGCTGCTGTTCTGCCTACCAACCCTAGAAAACTGAGTGACGCTCTTGGATACAGCTGCGTCCTCTACAAAGTCAGCCACGTTTGCACCCTGGAAATAGGCACTTTTTCCTTACTCTGTACCAGCTGTACGTAGGTGCGTGTTTGAGGAGTTGTGGCCTGCCAAAATTAAATCTTCATAACCCTGCTCAAGAGAAAGACACCAAAAAAGGACCAAAGAATAAAAGATGAACCCTGACAGAAGTCAGTGATGGGAGGATGGGGGGTTGGTGGTGGTTCTACTCACTTTACAGGACCAGGGTTATCTACAAAAAATAAGACCCTTATCACTTCCCCAGTCCACAGAGTTACTTAGGGAAATGCAGATGGCTGCAAACCCCCATCCCCCAGTTTCCAAATTAGGTCTAAAGTAAGGTCTCAAAATTTGCACTTCTAGCAAATTCCCAGGTGGCGATGCCACTGCTGCTCGTCTAGGTCCTCTTAGAAACTACGGAGGCATTTTGATACCTGGTTTTTGGAAACAGCCAGTTAGGTACACGTGTAATCCGTTCAGGCAGATGGACAACAGTCGGCTAAACGAAGGACAGAAAGTGATTTCCCTTTGCCTCTACTTTGGCAGCAAGTTTTTCTTGCATTTTCGCATATGGTTTTTAAAGAATTAAAATGGTTTCTTGAAGAAGTGAAGAATATACAGTAGTCTGACCCGTTCTGGTCTGTGTTGTTTCTTGCTTCTTTATGTTTGATTTTTTTACAGATAGAGCTGCCATTATGGTTAAAGTTAGTGGAAAACAAGAGGCTGCCTCACTAGGACTGTAATCTGAGAACAGTGGTCAGACAAGTTAATGACCACCTCACAGTTTACATCTAAACTGATGCGTGCACATAGGCAGCTGTCTGTGCTACCGTGATGGATCATTTTATGGTCCCACAGTCTAGTTCTCCTTGCTTTGTGTTCAGTTCGTGCGTGTGTGTAGAGTATATTACAGTGCTGATATATTACTGATAGAATATATTGGTCATGAATTCTTTGAATACTGGCTTTAGTCTTTCTCAATCCAACTTTATGGTTCTTTGTCTCACAGGTATTTCATGCATGGGGTTTGTAAGGAAGGAGATAACTGTCGCTACTCGCATGACCTCTCTGACAGTCCGTATGGGGTAGTATGCAAGTATTTTCAGCGAGGGTACTGTATTTATGGAGACCGCTGCAGGTAAGAATTTGTTTACAAATCGGTTTTGTTCAGGGGTGGATTGGGAGAGGTAGGGAGAAAAAAGGAGAGTAAGATACATAATTCTAAAGCTTTATAAATAATAGATTTGAAATAATGCTTTGAAAAGTACTCCTTAGGAGTGTTAGTACATTGACAGAAATCTCTCACTTGGAAAGAAGTATTACGTATTTAAAACGTGAGTTTGTAACACAAGCCGAAGTTTAATTAATGCCTGAGGAGCAGCTTCTGCAGACCTCTGGGGATAGGGTGCTGTGAAGATATGTTTGTATGTGGCATTTTCTTTTCAAGGCCACGAATGAGGGGCATATTTGACCAAACAGGACTTCAGCTGTTTTCTATTAACATGAATGATGGAGAGAAAATGGGATCGCAGTCAAGGTTTCAGCCCAGGCCGCCATCATCTGCAGTCTTGGCGGGGCTGGAAGACCGCTTTTAGGGTGGCTCACTCACGTGGCCGACGTCAGTGTCTTGCCACGTGGGCCTTTCCCTAGGCTGCTTTAGTGTCCTCACACTTGGCAGCCAGCGTTCCCCAGAGTAGTGATTCAAGAGAGATGGCAAGGACGAAGCAACAGTGCCTTTTATGACCTAGTCTCAGAAGTCACATACTGTCACCTCCGCTATATTCTGCTTCTTACAAGCAAGTCACTTAAGTCCAGCCCATGTTCAAGGGGAGAGAGAATGAACTCCACCTTTTGAGGGGAGGAGTGTCAAAGAATTTGGGATATTTTAAACCATCACACTAGGTAAGACATTTTGGCGATGTTGTAGTCAATTTTAGTGTCCTATTATCAGAGTTATATCAACTATTGTGTTCATATGTTTAGAGTTCAAAAGACTTAAGAAATTACTGATGAGTAGGCTATTAACGTTAGGTCATTCCACATCTGTTTTACTAGGAAATCTAGTAAGGATAGAGAAAAGGAAAAAGGTCCTTCTCACTTGACTATAAGAGCTCGGAAGTGGATCCCCTGATACCTCAGTTTAGTAGTCAGTCGCTTTGCTCTCTGCTAATTTTTTCATTGCAATAATGCTGGAAAGGAAAAAAAAATGACAGCGAAACTCTCCTCGAAAAAACAGAAACAAAAAACCCAGATATGTCTCTTGCAGTGACAGTATTAAATGGGGGAAGAGTTGCTAGAACTCCATCCTACTCCTACAAGGGAGCAATTCTTTGTAGTGGGGTGGTCTCTGTAGGTTTTCTAGACTGACTTAACTGTAGGGGACCTGGGTTCCTTGACTAGTTAGACAACTGAGAGTCCCTGTAAACTTTGTCTAGGGAGGGAGGAATTGAATGTTGATGAGAGTGGAGACAAGACTCTGAGGTGCCCCAGCAGAGAGGTGTGGACAACAGACTATGTGACAGAATGAGGAAAAGTACGGCTAGTTAACAGCTGGTCCTCTTATTTCAGAAGAAATACTCATGTGATTGGACCACGCAGGTGGAATGAATGGGAAATATGGTTAAATTGAAGAAATCTGAGCTAAGGCCTAGGCTCTGTGTGTTAATCAGCTTATTTTTCAGGTAGCTTTGCCAGCCCCCATGGCATTCCGTGTTCTCCTGGGGAGTAAGTATAGAAGCCCATCTTCAGCATAACCCTGTATTCAGTGGGCTTCCTTGTGGGAGACCGAGGTTGAAGGCCAGGGAGTGAGGTAGGTGCCTTCTTTTGGTGAGGCTCTGACGTTTAGGGAGATGAGCTGCCTTTTTTTGTTTTCTTTCTCTTTTTAGTTTTCTTTATAGTAAGGATCCAGCTCCTTCTTTGGGGAGTAATCCTGATTTGAGCTGGGTTTAGAGCTTTCGGGAAAGTGAGAGGAGTTAGGGAAACCTGTGTACCAATGGTCTTCCTGAAAAGAAAGTTGGTGATAATTGTTTGGGACAGGCTGATATAGATGATTATTAAAAGCTTGATTATAGACTGGCTAAAGAAGGAATCTCCTGGAGGGGCTTGTTCCAAGACTTCTTTTCTTTTCTTTGTTTTTTCTTTTTCTCCCCAAATCCCCCCAGTACATAGTTGTATATTCTAGTTGTGGGTCCTTCTTGTTGTGGCATACGGGACGCCGCCTCAACTTGGCCTGATGAGCAGTGTCATGTCCGCGCCTAGAATCCGAACCGGCCAAACCCTGGGCCACCGAAGTGGAGCACACGAACTTAACCACTTGGCCACGGGGCCGGCCCCCTAAGACTTATTTTCTTGTTAAAATTATGCCTGGGGACTTAAACCTACTTTTCACTCTTACTATGCAGGGATCTTTTTATACAACTTAGCCAATGGCTGGGCGTTTCAGACACTTAACCTCCTCATTAGAGGGAGCGGTTTACAAAGAAAGATAGCGTCGTAGTTACGACAGTTCACAGTGTTGCTGCGTCAGTGTTTCATAATAAGGACACTGTTGTTTAGGGAGGCCACTTCTTCATTGCTCGGCACGTTGCAGGACATCTAGCAACCTTTGCCCCCACCCACTAAATGCCTGTAGACCTCCCGGTCATTGTTTCTGAACACCCCCTGGAGAAAGAGGCCTTACTGCCTGAGTTGACAGCCTTGGTTCTGGTAGATCGTGCTTCCTTTGAAGAGGTTTTGCCCTGTGGAGCTACTGAGTTCCGTAAATGAAATCTTTAAAGGCAGATACCAGACCTTGGAATGATTGGGGGTGGGGAGTTGCAAGCCAATCAGAGGGAACAATGTCTGTCTTTTGCTTAGAGCTAGAAGAAGAATTGTTTAAACTTCCTTAGGTAGAAATTGATACTGTATCAAAGTATTCTTTCCAAGATGTGAAAGAAAAGCTCAATATTAGTTTGAGAGTTGCCTCAGCATTATTCATTACTTAACGCTTTGACTAAAAGGATCAGCGATTCTGTGATAATGGATTAAAGAATTAATCACTACAACAAGGCCACTGTCATTGAGTGTGTGAAAGCAGTAGCTGTGAGAATCCTTTTTCTCTACAGGACCAGAGAATAAATATTTTTCGCTCTGCAGGCCATACAGTCTGCTGTAGCTCGAAAGCAGCCATAGATAATACATAAGCTAATGGATATGGCTGTGTTCCAATGAAGCTTTATTTTGGGACACTGAAATACTAATTTTGTATAATGTTCGTGTCATAAAATGGTCTTTTTTCCAACCATTTTAGAATGTCAGAACCATTCTTAGCTTTAGTTGGATTTGGCCCAAGGGTCATAGTTGGCCATCCCTGCTCTTAAGGAGGTCCGTGCTTCTTCACTGAACCATATTTTTTAGTAAACACCTTTCAGAATGGGAGTCTTGCTTTATTAGTTGTTTCTTATTTGTCCTTTATGTTTCCTGGGGCTTACTCACAAATTTTCACTTCAGAAGCGTTTTTTATATAGATCTACTCTGCGGTAAGGGGCTATCTTTGCCTAAATAGGAAAATTTGGAAACGTATGTTCTTTAATGTTTTTCTCTAAATTTAAATTCTGTATTTCTCCCTCAATATATAATCCCTTATAATAAAGTTACTTTTTATTTGATATACTATTCTTTTTCTAGAGGAATTTAGTTTAAAAAGTTAATTTTCAAAATAGATTCTCATTAGGGGCCGGCGTGGTGGTGCAGCGGTTAAGTGTGCACATTCCACTTCGGCGGCCGGGGGTTCACCCGTTCGGATCCCGGGTGTGGACATGGCACCACTTGGCAAGCTATGCTGTGGTAGGCATCCCACATATAAAGTAGAGGAAGATGGGCACGGATGTTAGCTCAGGGCCAGTCTTCCTTGGCAAAAAGAGGAGGATTGGCAGCAGTTAGCTCAGGGCTAATCTTCCTCAAAAAAAAAAAAAGATTCTCATTTGATAGAAACTTCGTTTCATTCATATTTGACTCCTCAGTGTATGGTACAGTTCTTAACTGTATGGTAGATGTTTATTACTAGGTGTTGATCAAAAAAATTAACTGTTTGAGTGTTTATCTGAATTTTTTAGTCTGTTCTTAAACAGATTCTTCTGTAACCTTAGAAAACTGTAGAATATTTGAAAGCAAGAAAATTTCGTTTATTTATAAATGTGGACTTTCTAGCTAATATTCTCTTTTCAAAAATTTTATTATACCTTGTTGATTCCTTGATAAATTTACCTTAAAACTGAAGTGTACGCCTTTCAACAGCTTCATAGTATTTGCAATTTGGTAATTAGATGGTGATGAGCGTTCTAGTCCTGTCTACTAAGTATTTTTTTTAGTTATTTACCCTGAAATCTTTAAAATGAGTATGGCAAAGGAGAAAGAAAGAGAGTTAAAATATGGTTGTCATATCTATTTCTTAGACCCTTTCTGCATCTTGACATTTAATTTTTATTTCATCCTTTAAAACGTTCCCACAGTCCTAAAGGCTCTCTTTGTTGGTGGGGCTGGCATTTTAAATTGAAACCTGTCTTAGTTCCAAAGCCCAGGATCTTGTCTAACTTAAAGGCCGTGAAAATAATTGAAATGTTTTCCTGAAATTCCCTTTCAAACCAGGGAATTACTTAATCTGAAAAGTGAGGATTTGAGGCTAGATTCCTAAGGTTCCCTATGGCTCTGAAATAAACTGGAGAGCACTGCTGTCCAGTAGAACTTTGTGTGATAATGGAAGTGCTCTCTGTCATGCTAATACGGTGACTACTAGCTACGTGTGGCTATTGAACACTTGAAAATGTGGCTAGTGCAAGGACCAGGGAGCTGCATTTTAAATGTTATTTAAGCATAAATAGCCAGATATGGCCAGTGGCTGTCATATTGTACAGAGCAGTTTTAGTCTCATCTTAGAGCTGGAACACCACTTAGTTGATAAATTGCCTCATCTCTAAAATGATGAAAGAGTATTTACCCCCAATTTATTTATTTTATTTTATTTATTTAATTAGTTTATTTTTATTGCAGTAACATTGGATTATAACATTACATAGCTTTCAGATGTACATCGTAATGTATTTTGAATTCTGTGTAGATTACATCATGTTCACCACCCAAAAACTAATTATAGTCCATCACCTCACATGTGAGCCTAATCACCCCTTCTGCCCTCCCCCCTTCCTCTATGCGCCCCCCCCCCAATTTTTTGACAGTGAAGTGAGATGGTACAAGTGAAAGAGCTATTCATGATAGTCCCTTCCCCTCATCCTTTGGTTGCATGATTCCAGTCTATGGAATAAAATACAGTGGGTTTTTGTAGCTGATAGCAGGATTCTCAAATTACTTGTACTGCAAAGCAAAGTAGGTTACCTGATGCTTAGAAGGAGGAAGCTGAAGCTTTGAGATAATACAATATAATGAGAAAGACCAGCGCAGCACGTTTGCCATAAGCTAAAGGACAGTCTGTAGTTAAGTTTTACTTTTTTTTTCAGATGTAAACGTAGACACCTATAACACAGGTGACCCGTGGTTAGTATTGTCCAATTAATTAATTGCAAGAACTTCTAGCTACGTAATGTAAGTTATAATAGTTTAGATTTACTACGTATTATTGTGTCTGAATGAATCTCAGCATAAAATGCTCAAAGAATTGTGAAGATTTTCTCAGGCATAAAGTTGTTTTTTGAAGGAAATAAAGTTTTTTCTATATTTGGAGATGTGGTTTCATGATAATTTTACAGCTGAAAAGGAGTGAGAAAAGGTGTAGGGTCAGAATTTGGGAAAGGAAATAATTAAGCGAATGAGTGGATATAGGAAAAGAAAACACATTGTATATTTTGTAGATACTGTCTCTCGCTTTTATTATTGGGAGCAGTTTAATTTCTGTGTTGGTACTGCGTGTTGAATTTGAGTGTCAGCCTTGCTTTGATTAGTCGGTTTTGGCTGCACAGTCTCTTTAGTAGAGTTTCCCTGGGAACTGTAGATTGTCAACTACCTGAAACTCCGGATTAGAGTGGAATTCGAGGTAAAATAGATGGTCTGCAGCGGAGTGGGCCCACTATGGCCTGTAGGCCAAACCTGGCCAAAGGCTGTTTTCGTAGATAAAGTTTTAGTGGAATATGGTCACACATAGTCATTTAAATAATGCCTATGGCTGCTTTTGAACTACAGTTGCAGAGTTGAATAGTCATGACACTGACCAAATGACCTGCAAAGCCTAAACCGTTTATGTATTTGACCCTTTAAAGTTTGCTGACCCCTGGTCTATGGCCTTGGTACTCAAAGTGTGGTCGCTGGACCAGCAGTATTAGCATCGTGTGGGAGCTCGTTCAACATGCAGAATCGTGGGCTCCACTCCAGACTTAGAAATTAGGTACTTGCCTTTTACCAATTTCCCAGGTGATTCATATGCACAGTAGTTTGGAAAGAACCGTAGGACAGGGTCAGGGAATATAGAGTCCATCTAGAGGCTTCTGGTTAGACAGTGACCGTTGACTTTTAAATTTTTTTTAGATATGAACATAGCAAGCCATTGAAACAGGAAGAAGTGACTGCTACAGATCTAACTACAAAATCGTCCCTTGCTGCTTCCTCAAGTCTCTCATCAGTAGTTGGACCGATTGTTGAAATGAATATGGGTGAAGCTGAGTCAAGAAATTCAAACTTTGCAACTGTAGGAGCAGGTTCAGAAGACTGGGTGAACGCCATTGAGTTTGTTCCTGGGCAGCCCTACTGTGGCCGGAGTGAGTATTTTGAAGAATAAAAACAAGTTAGAGGGCTAGACAGTAGTTCATCAATTAGCCGAGTTTTCACAGCCTTCCTGCTTCCAATCTTCATATTTAGCCTAATCTGAATACTCTAAATTGGATTACCCAAGACTTACAGATGGAGTGAAAGAAACTTTTTGAATCCCAGTAGTAATGAATTTAGAATGTTTTGAAAAACTGAAGCCTCTCTTCTTTAATCAGTACAATTGCACAAGGAATACATTAAAAAGTTTTTTTTTTAACAAGCCTGATCTTGGAAATATCAGCATTAGGAAAAATTCATTTCCTTCAGGAGCTAGGGAATTAGTTTCAATAGACTGTTGTAGAGTTTAATTGAAGTTCTTTTTATTTTTCCTTTTCAGTTAGGTTCTCAGTTACCTTATAGTTCATATATCTGCCTTATCCCTTTTGGACCTTTACCACCCTCTTAAACATTTTCAGCTGCCCCTTCCTGCACTGAAGCACCCCTGCAGGGCTCAGTGACCAAGGAAGACTCAGAGAAAGAGCAAACTGCAGTGGAGACAAAGAAGCAGCTTTGCCCCTATGCTGCAGTGGGAGAGTGCCGCTATGGGGAGAACTGTGTGTATCTCCATGGAGACTCATGTGATATGTGTGGGCTGCAGGTCCTCCATCCAATGGATGCTGCCCAGAGATCACAGCACATAAAAGTAAGTCTTTAGGGAGATATTACATTCATAGGCGTGAGAACTATATTTTCCCTTTCACAACATTGTTGGTTCGTTTCAGAGAAACATTTGGTAAATTGAACGGTTATCAGGAAGTAGGGATATTTTCCTTCCTGGGCTTCTCATATGCTTTCTGAAGTCATGCTTTCAGAACCTCACACTGTGTGCTTTTTTTCCTTTTTCTCTTCTGTTTTTTAAATAACAACTTTTCTGAGATTCACATTCCATACAATTTACCCTTCTAAGATGCACATTTCATTGGTTTTTATATATTTAACAGAGTTTTGCAGCCGTTACCACTGTTCTGTCTAATGTTAGGACATTTTTATCATCCCAAAAAGAAACCTCATACCCATTAATGCCATTGCTCTCCATTCTACCCCTCCTCCAGCTCCTGGCAACAGCTAACCTACTTTCTGTCTCTGGATTTACCTGTTCTGGACATTTCATATGAATGGAATCATATGTGTGGCCTTTTGTGATTGGCTAAAACAGCAGATTTTGAAGGTTCGTTCATGTTGTAGTGTCTATCAGTACTTCATTCCTTTTTACGGCTGAATAATAATCCGCTGTATGGCTATACCACATTTTATTTTTCCATTCGTTAGTTGATGGACATTTGGATTACCTTTTGGCTGTTATGAACTATGCTATGAACACTCATGTATAAGTTTTTAAGGACATATGTTTTAATTTGTCTTGGCATAGAGTTGCTGGGTCATATGGTAACTCTGTGCTTAACATTTTGATCAACTGCCAAACTTTTTCCACGGTGACCACACCATTTTACATTCCCAACAGCATTGGACTGAGGGTTTCAGACTGTGGTATTAAGCTCATTTGCAGCATAAATTTTTTTGAGAAGACGTATTACAAACATTATATTATATTAGAAGCAAATTTTGCTTCTAATCCTTGTCATCTCTGTTTAATAAAAGTTAATTTGGTTGTTGCGGGGGTGAATCATGGTGTAAGACTTAGTTTGAGTCCACCTTCACGGCATGGTGGCTGTGTGGATTTAGGCAGATTAAATCCCTAGGCCTTTCATCTAAATATTGGGGATGGTAGTGCATACATACCTCTGAGGATTGTAAAAAAAGGTTTAGGAAAAAGATAAGAGAATAGAAAATATACTGAAATGTTATGGTTATGTGGGATTATGGGTGACTTTTCTATTGCTTTTTGGCATTTCTTATGATTAGCCTGTTTCTTATAGATTAAAAAAGTATGTGTGGGGCCAACCTGGTGGTATGGTTAAGTTCGTGCTCTCTGCTGCAGCGGCCCAGGGTTCACAGGTTTGGATCCCCAGCGTGGACCTACACAAGGCTCATCAAGCCGTGCTGTGGCGGTGTCCCATATACAAAGTAGAGGAACATTGGCATGAATGTTGTTAGCTCAGGGCCAGTCTTTCTCACCAGGAAAAAAAAAGTCTGTGTAATATGATGTTATATCAAGTATACCTCAATTAAGATAAAAAGTATGTGTAATATGATGTTATATCAAGTATATCTCAATGAAGATAAAAAGTGTGTGATGTCCACACAAAAACTTACACATGAATGTTCATATCAGCATTATTCATAGTAGCCCTAAGGTGGAAACAAGCAAAATGTCCATCATCCGATGAAGGATAAATAAATGGTAGTCTGTACATACAATGGAATTTACTCAACAATAAAAAGAAACGAAATACTGATGCATTCTTCAATGTACATAACCTTAAAAATGTGCTGAGTAAACAAAGCCAGTCACAATAGACCACATATTTATGTGAAATGTCCTGAATTAGCAAATCCACAGATTAGTAGTTGCCTGGGACTGAGGAGTTTAGGGGGAAATGAGTGACTACGGTGGGTATGAGGTTTCTCTTTGGGGTGACGAAAATAATGTTCCAATGTTGGTAGTAGTGACGGCTGCACAACTCTGCATATACCAAAAACCATTTAATTGTACGCTTTAAGGAATGAATGAATATGGTGAGTTATATCTCAATAAAGTTGGGGGTTTTTGTTTTCTTTTAATGTGAAAATTATGTGCCTGGCACATAATTGTCATTTATAAATGTTAGTTTCCCTCACCCTTATTTCCTGACAGGTTGTAGATTAGGGCCTTAATCCTAATTATATTTGCCATCTAGAAACCAGGAAATCAACCAACTTTATATAAAAAACTGTCGTTAATATGGCTAACGGCAGGGGTTCAGCTGTAGGAAAGAGAAAATTGGGTAATTTTTCAGTTCCTGAAGCTGAGTCCTCAGTTTAGCTTTTTATAGTTATGTAAAGCCCCAGAATGTCGTACACTTGTATTCACTTGTGTACAAAGCTGCTTTTGATGTCCGATTGGGCACATTATCTTTTCAGTTGACTATTTGATTCTCTGAACATGAGTCATTAACTGTCAAGTTGAAGTCTTTTGCTATTCAGTGACTTGATTACTCTTCTTATCTCTCCACTTTTTCTAGTCTTGCATTGAGGCCCATGAGAAGGACATGGAGCTCTCATTTGCTGTCCAGCGCAGTAAGGACATGGTGTGTGGGATCTGCATGGAGGTGGTCTATGAGAAAGCCAACCCCAGTGAGCGCCGCTTTGGGATTCTCTCCAACTGCAACCACACCTACTGTCTCAAGTGTATTCGCAAGTGGAGGAGTGCTAAGCAATTTGAGAGCAAGATCATAAAGTGAGACTCCTCCCCAATCTTCGTTTGTGCTTTCTATTTTGGGGAAGAATTTAGTATCTTGTGCCAACTTTCAACCAGATGGACCGCATTTAAATGCATGCATTTTATCTTGAAACTGGGGTATTCTTCAAATTGGGATTTCTTCTTTGTATTTCAGCTAGCTTCTAGGTTAGTTGGTATATCTACTTTTATTTGGATGAGGAAACCCTATGTATCAGTTAGTAGAATCTTCGTGCTTTTTCTGAGGAGATTGTGTTTAATGGATTAGCCAGTTTAGGCTCAGTGAACAAACTTATCTAGCTCTGAATGTATGTTTCCTGACGTTTTACATTTTCCACGTTCCTATTCCATCCATTAAGCTAGCCAATAATCCACCATCCTTTAAAGATTGTTCTCATAACTGAACAAAAACTACATAATCTAAACAGAGCAAAGTTACAAGAAATAAATTTATTTAAACGAAAGAAAAAGGAGTCTGTGTGAAATGTCTTCTTTTTTTTTTTTTTTTCCTAAGTTATTCTTTTTAATGAACTGGCTAGCCATTGAATTGGATTTATAAAGGAGTTTGTCATGCCTCAAAAGAAATGGTCAGTTGCGTGACAGTGTGTGGAGCCCTTTCAGGAAATGCCCACTTGCCTTTCTGTTAAGTCTTTAAATCTGGAGGTGACACACCAGGGTGTGTCCTTGAAGAAGAGTGGGTCTGTAAAGGGGAATTTGCATTGCAGCCTGTTCATTGTTTCCCAGGTCCTGCCCAGAATGCCGGATCACATCTAACTTTGTCATTCCAAGTGAGTACTGGGTGGAGGAGAAAGAAGAGAAGCAGAAACTCATTCAGAAATACAAGGAGGCAATGAGGTATGAGCGCTGCAGCCTTTTCTCCAGCTAAGATCCCAACTTGGCTTGGGTTCACTTTGAAAAGAACAGTGCTGCATTATATACTCCTACCTCCTTCCTACCCTTTCTTTTACTTCCCAGTACATTGGTTTTGTCACCCCTGATAGCGCTTGCCCATTATGTGTCTTGCTATAACACAGTCCTTGGGGTGCATGCCAAGGGACTGTGTTATAATGAAGTCTACTGCTGACAGCTAAGGCCCTGTGAATGGGGTTCTTCCTTACTCTGAGTCCATGTTACAGTTGTCCTATATTCTTGTGCGTGGGCTTTCTAGAAGATTTTCTCTCTGCTGGATCTGCGGGACTAGAGGCGTTAAACAGCATAGACTTGAACAGAGTGTATCTAGTTGGTGTTTCATGAATTAGCACACACATGGTTAAGAACACACCTTGGGAGGGCTGTAAACAGACATACTGGTTCGATCCCTACCTGGTTAAAGAAACCCTGGATGATAGTCAAATACAGGCCTGAAATCCACTGTGAATAAGGGTTGCGATATTTTCCTTTCCAGCAACAAGGCATGCAGGTATTTTGATGAAGGACGTGGGAGCTGCCCATTTGGAGGGAACTGTTTTTACAAGCATGCGTACCCTGATGGCCGTAGAGAGGAGCCACAGAGACAGAAAGTGGGAACATCAAGCAGATACCGGGTAACTCTCACTGTTTTTTTAAAGGAGGGGAAATACCACACTATCAGTTGAGTCCTGCAAAGATTGGGGTAGGGGAAGGAGAAGATTAACACTCAGGTCCGGGAGCGAGACTAGAGTATTAAAGGAGGAAACCAACTTCAGGAACCTGGGAGGGATGTGAAAGGAGAAACTAGAATGCTTAAAGCTCTAGACTAAACTGTTTGCATCGAGTAACCCGAGGGGAGGAATTGGTAAAGTCGAAACCCTAAACCAGAAGTCTGGTTCGTCATGCCCTCTGATGTGCTGGACCTTTTGCCTTAGAAACAACAGAATAGAAGATCCTACTCGACAGTGCCATCCCTATCATGGCCTTGTTTTTTACAGGCCCAACGAAGGAACCACTTCTGGGAGCTCATTGAGGAAAGAGAGAACAGCAACCCCTTTGACAACGACGAGGAAGAGGTTGTCACCTTTGAGCTGGGCGAGATGTTGCTTATGCTTTTGGCTGCAGGTGGGGACGACGACCTGACAGACTCTGAAGACGAGTGGGACTTGTTTCATGATGAGCTGGAAGATTTTTATGACTTGGATCTATAGCAGCTTTGCGTGGCGTGTGAACTGGTCTGCTGAGCCTCAGACAGTAGCTGTCCCCTGTGGTGGTGTGGCAGTGCCCGTGTCTCTCCTAGGCAGGCCTATCAACTCCAGGTGCTGTCATAATAATTTTTACCCAGGGCCTGTCTTCTCAATCCCTTACCTTTCCCCAAGGAGTGTGGTGTTTTCTCTGTTTAAAAAAGTTACAAAAATAAATCTTAAAGTTAGTTTTTTTGTAACATGAATTTAACTTTCAGACAGTTAGTGTAGGTTTGTTGCGTCATCTGTTTTCAACCAGATTCTCACGGTTCTAGGGTAGTGTTCACTTTCCACACTCATGTTGCGGACCCCAGGTTCCAAAGGAACAGCATTGGCCCCGCTTTGGGGTCCAAGAACAGGGGTGATGGATGAAGGATCTGAACTGTTGCAAGTAGCTTTCTGCTGCAGACTGAAGAGGTGGAAACTTGAGGTTTCTGGTGGAATCTGCACATCTGTGTTTATATCTGTTCCCTACCCTGTGATCCCCACCCTGTGCACTTGTTCTGTGGTTTTGGTCTCTTGTTTAATTGCACACGAGTAATACTACTGGGTAACCAGAACCAGGTGCGAATGTGTTGAGAATTTTACTGTATTTAGCATAATAGGAAAATTGTGAGAGAACTCACGAGAGAGAGACAGGCATAACATAAATGCGGAGTGGGAAGTTGACTCCCAAGGGCTGATGATCTTGGTATGGCTGAGTGTGTGTGTGTGATAAGCTTCTCAGCCCTGCGTAGATGCAGTGTTCTTAGCCTTAGGGGAAAAACTTGGTTTAGTGGTTTCAGCCTGTTGTGGCAAATAGATCTTAAAGGACAAAGCAGTATGTTGGTAGCTGCTATAGAGCAGTGCTGGCTCTGTCTGTCTGTACAAATAGAGAAATGGGCTTAGCCATAGAGTTAAACTATCTGGTAATCCGGATATTAACACGAACTGGGTCTCGGATACACAGTTGTATTTAATGTTTTCTGATCCCCCAGCCGTCCCAGCCCACGCACTTTTTCACAAACGTTTGTCCTCGTTGAGGGTTTCGTTCTCGGGTTTTTGTGTTTGTTTTTGTGGGTATTGCCTCATTCCATCCCTGAGCTTTGCAGGTAGACAGATGTGATTCAGAACTATGTTCCAGGGTGTTCCTTGTAGGAGTAATTGGTTTGCAGTAAGAAGTCACACTTTTCCACTAAAGGGGAGGAGGTGGTAATCTACGAGACAAGCTAAAGTTAAGTTGTTAGAAGAATTCCTTGATTGGAATTTTAGCTTTGCATTTTGTTGCTCTCTTTCCTGGAAATAATTCGGAGACGCTCCTGATTTGTCCATCTACTGCTTTGGTTCCTTGGATCCACCCATTCTTTCACTTTAAGAAAAACAAGTAATTGTTGCAGAGGTCTCTGTATTTTGCAGCTGCCCTTTTGTAAGAAGCACTTTTCCCAAATAAAACAATGAAAAAACCCCATAAGTTGGCTTTTTGTTTTGTGTAATGTGCTATTTTGACATGTGTGGATGTCCGAGCATAATATTTGTTTCCTTCGTTGACTCTTTGATCAGTTCATCAGTTAGTCAAACTTCTGTGGATATAGTCTCATCGAGAAAAGCAACACCTTTCACAAGACATCCAGTCTCCTGAGAAATGGTTGAGAGAGAAGGAGGGAAACCTTACCAGCTGGGATCATCAAACTATTCTGTATTTTTGAATTTGCAAAACTCACTCTTAGGCCACCTTGGTTGGCCAAAGGCACTTCCAGTTTTCTGCTGCCAGGTACTTGTAGTTGAACCTGCTTCGTACCCGCACGTATCAGGTAGGTGACAACGTGCTGTCTTTTGAAAGGGTATTTTTCTTCCTAATTATTCTCTTGTATGAATGAAGTAAAAACCGTTCCACCGCTCCCATGGAAGACCTTCGATGACCTTTTTGCAGTGCTTATTTATAAAAAATATGCTTTTTCGTTTAGTATGTATATTAAGAATTTATGCTATTGAAAATGTTTGCACATCTAGGAATTGTGTATACTCTGACCTATTGTAGTCATGGTAACAGCTGTCGGTCCACTGAGTCGTCTGTTTCTGTAAGCTCATGAAAGCTGCTCCCTTCCTGATGTGTCAAAGTCCAACTTCAGCTGCCACTGATCGGGCAATGCTGCGGACCATGTGTACCCCCACAGGGATGCGGGAGAGCCTCGGAGGGGAGGTAGAAGTGTTGGGGATCTGGGTAAGGTTGAGAAACTTAAAAGCCTCTGCTTTTTGGTTCCGAAAAGTAGGAAGAGGCTCATCAGTAGCTGCCCTGTTGGCCTGTTTGAGCCTGTGCTGGGGAGAATGCTCTGGGCTTGACCCGGGGGATGCTGCGAGCCTCCTCTGGGGTTTAGGTAGGTTTCTGTTTGGCGCATCTTGGAAAAGGCAGTGGAAGCTTGTGTATTAGCCAGTCCATAAATGTGTGTTGCTCCCCTGCCACTGTCTGCATTGAGCGGGAGCTCTTCCAGCCTGGTTGCTATTGCCAAAAGAGTAGGGGGACCAACAGTGATGGGTGAAACTTCTCACTTTCTTGTTTGTACAAAACTACAATCTCAACAACTTTCCTGCCACCACACACAATAAGTGATGTTTACATCTGTGACTAACTCCTGTGGACATACACAGATTCCTACAGTCATGCCTCACGTAACGATGGGGATACATTCTGAGAAGTGCATCGTTAGGTGATTTCGTCCTAAGAACATCATAGAGCGTACTTACACAAACCTAGATGGTATAGCCTTCTACGCACCTAGGCTGTATGGTACTAATCTTACGGGATCACCGTAGTATATACCATCCATCGGTGACAGAAACGTCGTTATGCAGTACATGACTGTATTTTTAAAAAATGGTTGGGGGAAAAAGTGAAGCAAGTACTGCCAAAGATTTGGGGGAGGGAGGAGGTATGATATTGATAAAGGTGTTTGTAGTCATCGTTATTAGTGCTGTTCACCAAATTTCCAAGTCTCTGCTTTCTGGGTGCACAGTACAGTTGCAAAACCCATTGAACTTTCTTAGGCTAATGAAATGTGAGCAGAACTGATGAAAATCATTTCTTTTTTCTTTTCTTTTTTTTTTTTAAGATTGTCACTTGGGCTAACATCTGTTGCCAGTCTTCTTTTTTTCTTCTTCTTCCTCCCTGAAGTCCCCAGTACATAGTTGTAGATTCTAGCTGTAGGTCCTTCTGGCTGTGCTATGTGGGACGCCCCCTCTGTGTGGCGTGATTAGTGGTGCCATGTCCATGCCCAGGATCCGAACTGGCGAAACCCTGGGCCGCCGAAGTGGATCGCGCTAACCACCACTCGGCCATGGGGCCTGCCCACGAAAATCATTTCTACGTGAAAGTTTTAAGAGACAGTCCATGCTTTACCTCATTCTCCCCTTTTCCTTGGCAATTGATAATTTCTGAGAAGATGGCCGTTCCACCAGCCTGCATCACCATGCGAGGAGAGAGGTGGAGCTAGAACACTCAGCTCACCTGAGGGACATATAACAGGAGCACAAAATAAACTTTTGGGGTGAAAAGCCACAGAGATTTTGGATCTTTTACTTGTCACAGCATAACTGCTTGTCCTTTTGAAATCATTTGTTTAAAGAACTTAACTGTTGGGGCCGGCCCCATGGCCAAGTGGTGAAGTTCGTGTGCTAGGCTTTAGCGGCCCAGGGTTTCCCTGGTTCAGATCCTGGGTGCGGACATGGCACTGCTCATCTAAGCCATGCTGAGGTGACGTCCCACATGCCACAACTAGAAATACACAACTATGTACCGGGGGGCTTTGGGGAGAAAAAGGAAAAATAAAATCTTTAAAAAAAATAAAATAAAGAACTTAACTGTCATTTTATAAGGAAAACTAAGTAAAAGACAATATTTAAAATATTTTTACAATATTTTTTAGGCACCTGTATTCAAGGTAATCAAGTAAAATGTAAATTGTAAGGTGATTGAGTAAATCATATTGATAAGCAAACTATTTTGTAGCTTGGAATAGATATTAGAGGGGCCGGTCCGTGACCGAGTGGTTAAATGCACTCCACTTCTGTGGCCCAGGGCTTCACAGGTTTGGATCCTGGGCATGGACATGGCACCACTCATCAGGCCATGCTGAGGTGGCATCCCACATAGCATAGCCAGAAGGACCTACAACTAGAATATACAACTATGTCCTGGGGGGCTTTGGGGGGGGGGAGGGGAATGGGGTGGGAGGAAGATGGGCAACAGATGTTAGCGCAGGTGCCGATCTTTAAAAAAAAGATACTTGGTATACAGACGTTATTAGTGGGAAAAGCATTATTACAACCTCTATTTATTTTTTGGCCTACCTTTTTTTTAATAATAAATACTGCTAATGGAAATATGTATACTTTTTTAGAAGAATGAGACACTGCTGTAGCTTTTAAATATGTCAGAAGCGTTTACTTAAATTGTAAATCGGGTAGCCAGAAGATAAGTTTTTAAATAGCCCTCAAGGACTAGAAGCATTTTCTGAGGGTTTCATAGGCTTGAGCAGCAAAAGGATTTTTACTTGTAAGTGGGAAATGAATTCTTAAAAACTTAAATGGTAAATCCTTTGTAAGTTGTTCTGTTTGCAGTGATTAACACAGTATCACTATCTCCTACAGTAGCGGTGTTTTACTTTTCACAGTATCTAGGACTTTTTCACAAACATTTAAACAGGCTTACGGTTTAGATAAAGGAAGTGTTCTGTAGTAAATCCTTTTAACAAGACAGTGCTTATTCCTTTGTAAAGAATGACAGGAAGAGATCCATTGCTGATAGTGAAAATACCTAAGATCTTCACCAGAACTAACCAGATCTTTATTGCAGCTCCCTTATCGGTGTGTAGAAGAAATATACCATGCAGTACCTGAGCAAATGAAAGTATTTTTAGCTTCGAGAGATGTGCTTAGTTTCCTTTTAATCAAAAGCTTATTTCCTTCAGTGAGTACTTATAAACTGACTTCCGGAAGCCTTGTACCTGCTCCGTCTTTTTGCCAACAGTGAACATAATCTGAAATGTAAAACTGAATTTGTAAGAAAAAAAGCTTTGTTTAAAGGAAGGCTCATTTCTGATGATATATTTGTCCTCTTAAAAAGGGCTTATTTTGTTTTTACTTATATAGATGTGGCTGCACTGATTGCCTTGCCTTTGCCTTCTGTGTTAGTGGATAACATTTTGTATAAGATGAAGGTACCCATTTGTGGTACAGATGTGAGTCCCTGCCGGGCACCGTGCTGGCACTGGAGGTGCTGTGAGCACAGACATGGCAGAAATCATGCTCATCTCATAGTCCATGTGATCCCCTCCGTTTCCCAGACGTCTTTGCGGTTAAGTTGTTGCCATGTGACTGACTCAGACCACATGCTGCATGCTTCCTTCATCCTGCCATCCGTGGAGATTGTGGAAGCCACATGCTGAATCAGCAGTTACAAGACAGGAATCCTGGATCCCTAAGTCAGGAGAGAGGAGAGCTCCTCCACGCCAAGTCAGATTTTGCATGAACAAGAGATAACATTGAAATTTGGAAGGTGGTGTACGTGTGTTTGTTTTGCCAATGTAGCCTAGCATGAAATGTCCTAATACAATAGTTGTAACCTGTTTCTTCATGGAGTTATAGATATTTGTGTAATTATTTTTAATATAAGCTGTAATAAGTACTATAAAGGTGTCGGGTAAAATGAGAGCTTTCAATAGGAGGCCTGGGTGGCCTCTGGCTGGGGAAATCTCATTTGAGCTGATTCAGCATGTGGCTGACAGCTTTTTTTCCTCTTAGGAAAGTATATCAACGCAAGTGTGTCGGTAACATTTTTAGGGATGATTTTGGATTGCCCTACTGTATCAGGACATTCTTCGTAAGTTTTAGTGCTTTAGTAAATTGTGACACGCCCTACTGGTCCTAAGCTACTGCCGTTGGAAGCACAGCCTTGAGACATGCTTCTCAAACGTCAGTGTGCTGAACAGCACTGAGCCTCTGATGCAGCGGTTCTGGAGGGGGCCTGAGACACTGTTTCTAACAGTCGCCCAGGTGTTGCCAATCCAGCTAGTCCAGGACCATGTTTGGGTAGCACGAGAACTACACTGAAGTATAAGTCAAACACACCCCACAGGAGGCTCCTGTCAGCCCTGCCTGCCACTGCGAAATCATTGACAGGGCTGGCTTTGCGTCGTCAATGTTTAATTGGTTGGTTGATTTTTGTAAATTTGCTTTTTAAACTTGGTGTCGTAGACCAAAATCTGTAAGAGCAAATCCCACTGGCCAAAGAAATGTAGTGGAATTTTTATTTAACTTTCGAAATAATTTCCAACTGAAAATGAGCATGTGGAGGTGCAGACTCTGTATTAAGAAGTAAGGGGATATATCAAGGATACTATTTAAAGAACCACAAACTAAGCCTTTTTTACCTTGCTGGTGTTCGATACCCAGTATTCAAGCAAGTTAGTGATCAGTAAACCATCATGGATGCAGCTTGAAAGGCCCAATCCTTTTCTTTGTCTAACTTAGATTTTTGAATATTCTCATACAAAGCAGCTATCCTGGTACCTAAACTAGTGATGTTCAACAAACATATTCCTGGTATGATGAGTGTTAGGGAGGTAGTTGGATGTGAGAGGACACGTGCAAATAGAAAAGCATTCCACTTGGAACATATGATTGGCCCAGAAGCTCAGCTTTTGTGGGTCAAAAGAGTTTAATATTAATAGTATATGGCTCAATGTGTATATATGTGTATATTACATATACTCTCACCTATTTTTTCCCTAACTTTTAAAAAAAAATATCAAACCCACAGAAAAGTTACAAAGATAGTATATTGAACACTCATTGCTCTTCTAGCTTCACCATTCGTTAATTTGCAACATTTGATTTTTTACTCTCTGTGTCTCCCTGACCCCACCAAGCCATTTGAGAATAGTTGCAGACATGACACTTATCCCTAAATACTTGTTAAGAATGTTTTCTCCTAAATACAATTATGAGAGTATTTCACACCAATAGATTAATATACAAATTTCTCCCACTTTTCTAATAATGTTCTTTTTAGGGAGAGGGTCTAGGGTCCAGTTAAACTTTTAACCTTAACTTATTAAATTTTGAGTCTGAACTTTTTTAGCTACTTGAGGTATAAGAAGGAACAAAATATAACTACTCAGTGAGTTACAGCGTCTTGTAGACTCAGCATTTGCAGCGTTGCCTCCTTTTTGCTCCCAATCCCAGCCCCTTATCATCTTTGGCACCTGTGCATACTGTTCTGGGCCATGCATGTGTCACCCTCCAGCCCCATTATTCTCACCCTCGCTCTTAGTGCTGAACTGTTTATTAACCTCCTCTGTCATATCACACAGACCGCCCATGAGAAAATCCTGAATCTTGACCCATTTCTCATGCCATTTCTTTTTTTTTAATTGAGATATACTTCACAAATAAAATTTACCCTTTTAAAGTATCCAATTCACTGGTTTCGAAAATACTCATGGCATTGTGCAATCCTCACCACTATCTAATTGCAGAACATTTTCATCGTCCCACAGAGAAACCCCATCCCCATTAGCCACTCCCCACTCCTTTCCTTCAGCCCATGGCAACCACTGGCCCCTGGCAATCACACTGTAGAGAGAGGCTTTCTGTCTCTGGATTTGCCTCTTCTGAACATTTCATATAAATGGAATCATACAACATCTGGACTTTTGTGACTGCCTTCTTTGACTTTGCATAATGTTTTCAAGGTCCGTCTGTGTTGTAGCATATATCAGTACTTGTTTCATTTTTATGGCCGAATAATATTCCATTGTATGGCTTTACTACGCTTTGTTTATCCATTCATCAATTGATGGACACTTGAGTTTCCATGCTGGGCTATTATGAATAATGCTGCAATGAACACTTATGCACAAGTTTTTGTGTGGACATGTTTTCATTTCTCTTGCATCTTTAAGAGTAAAATTGCTGAGTCATGTGGTCACTGTATGTTTAACATTTTGAGGAACCGCCAAATTTGTCCAAAGTGATGCACCATTTTACATTCCCATCAACAATGCATGAGGATTCCAGTTTCTCTCATCCTCACCAACTTGTTCTTGTCCATCCTTTTTATTATAGCCACATTAGTGGATGTGAAGTAGTATCTTGTGGGTTTTTTTTTAAATTAATATTTTGAGGAAGATTAGCCCTGAGCTAACATCCATGCCCATCTTCCTCTGCTTTATATGTGGGATGCCTACCACAGCATGGCTTGCCAACAGGTGCCATGTCCACACCCGGGATCTGAACCAGTGAACCCCGGGCCACTAAAGCTGAACATGTGAACTTAACTGCTGCACCATGGTGCCAGCCCTGTTTTTTTTGTTTAAAGATTGGCACCTGAGCTAACACCTGTTGCCAATCTTTTTTTTTCCTCTGCTTTTTTCCCCCCAAGTCCCCCCAGTACATAGTTGTATATTTTAGTTGTGGCTCCTTCTAGTTGTGGCATGTGGGACACTGCCTCAGCGTGGCCTGATGAGCAGTGCTATGTCCGTGCCCAGGATCCGAACCAGCGAAACCCCAGGCCACTGAAGCAGAGCACACAAATTTAACCACTCGGCCATGGGGCTAGCCCCTAGAATGTGTTTCTTGATAGGGATTATAGTCAAAGTTTGGAAAACACTGCTGTAGTAGCCTGTAGTCTTAGGGACCCTAAAGGACATTTCCACAGAGACATACAAGCCTATGGGCTACAGCTTGAGACACAGTGCATTACAAATTTTGTACCAACACAGGTATAAAAAGAAAGGCAAACATGAGCACTGAAATTAAGGGACAGTTCTCATTTACATGTTAACTATTCACAGGTTTTTATTAATGGCGTTTTTAAATTATAGAAATGTAACAGAAAATCATAACGAAGAAAATTTTAAACCAAAGAATCCAGTGTGGTAGGCAGAACTCCAGGATGATTCCCATGACCCTTATCTGAATATGATATCTTCCCCTTTGAGTGTGGGTGGAACTTGTGAATATGACGGGAGATATCACTGCCATGATTATGTTCCATTATAATGCAAAAAGGAGCTTATCCTGGGTGGGCCTGACCTAATCAGGCGAGCCCTTTCAAAGTAGAGAGTTTTCACTGGTTGGCTGCAGAAGAGAAAGTGGAGAGATGTTCCAGCTGGCCTGGCTGAAAGCAAACCCCCATGTGAATTGCCTGTGAGGGCCGTTTGGCAAGGAACTTTAAGACCTGGCAGGAAACAAGGACCTCAGTCCTACAACCACCAGCAAATGAATTCAGCCAGCAACCAGTGAGCCTGGAAGAAGAACCAGAGCCCCACATGAAAACCGCAACCATGGCCAACATCTTGCTTTCAGCTCTGCGAGACCAAGCAGAGAATCCACCGAAGCTGAGCCTGCACTTCTGACCCACAGAAACTGAGATAATAAACGTGTGTGGTTTTCAGCCAATAGGTTTGTAGCAATCTGTTATGTGGTATTAGAAAATTAATATATCCAGAAGTAACGTTTTGGTCTATATCTTTATAGTTACATATTTTATGGCTTTTTTTCCTATGTACCTATACACTTTTTGTGTGTATAATGGAATTATACTTTTTCTTTAATCCTATTTTATTTACTGTAATGTGAGTTTTTCACCCCATTAAACGATTTTACCACACCTTTAAAAGTTGTACATGGGCTGGCACAGTGGCGCAGCGGTTAAGTGCGCACATTCTGCTTCGGTGGCCCGGGGTTCGCTGGTTCAGATCCTGGATTCAGACATGGCACCGCTCATCAAGCCACACTGTGGTAGGCGTCCCACATATAGAGGAAGATGGGCACGTATGTTAGCTCAGGGCTGATCTTCCTCAAAAAAAAAAAGTCATACAGAATATGTTTAACAATTCCCTATTGTTGAAGATTTTCAGGTTTTCATTATTAGCAGTACTGTCTCACAGTCCCTGAGGAATTCCTGAGCCTAAATCCCTGGAAGTGGTGTTCCCAGTATAAAAAAAAAAAAACCTTTGCTTGTTTCTAGCTACCATTTCTCTCCTGCTTTTTAGTTGTGAAAGTTCTGGAACAACAGATCTCTATTTATGAGGGTTTTTAAATAACTGCCATTTGTTGAATGCATCCAGTGGGCCAGGCCTGTGGACTCAGCACTTTTTGGTTCTTATTTCATCCTTGTTGCGATCTATGAGCTACGTGGTGTCTCTGTTTTCCAGTGGAGGAAAGTGAAACTGAGGTTAAATCACTGCCTGCGGTTTCACAGTTGATAAGCTGTGGAGCAGGCCTGAAGCTCTGGACCTCCCGATTAGAGGCCAGCCTCAGGTGGACCAGGCCTCACGCAGCGGACTTCCTCCTCGTCATTCTACCAAAAGCACATGGCCAGAGTCGCTAAGGACAGTCCTGCCAAACGCAGGAATTGCAGGAACATTAGCTTCACTTCCTTGGCTTCTCGCAGCAATTGGCGGAATTGATCACTATTTCCCCCAATCTTTGATGTTATTTTACACCACTGTTTTTCAAACTCTTCATGCTAAAGGACTAGTTGTCTTTAAAAAAAAAATTTCCAATCCATCAGGGGCCAATACTTTTGTGAAAGACAATAAAAGTGAATTGTTAGAAAAATGAAGTGAAGAACATCCTTCGAAGTACACTTCCAAAGTTGCTCTTATTGGATTCGACAGACATAAAATTGGATATTGTAACAATGCCAAATTGATATAAAAGTCTCTAAAGGTTCTCCACTTCTGACTTCCCTTACCACAGACCAGGAATAGTGTGCAGACTGCTCCGTGACTAGTGTTGGTTGGCACCATCTTCGTTTTGATTTCTTCTGAAACGGTGGCTCCTCCTTTCTCCTCCCCCTAAGTATGGGCATTCCTTAAGGCCCAATCCTAGGCTTTCTCCAGCCTCATTGACCCCTACTAAAAGGTCATCCCACCAACAAAGGTTTGAAGCAACTCCCACAGGTAAGTCACAGTGGTATGTACACAGGCTGACCTCGGCCTAGTACCTGCCTTGAAGGAAGTTAGAGTTGAGTGGAGGAGCTCAAGGGAGATACACAAATAGATGTTTGTGTTGGTGTTTTCACCAAAACAATAATAATAGCACTCAGTCTTAGGACTCCACCTTTTTTCCCACAGCCCTGGCCGTTTGTCACGTAGGTGTCCACTCTCTGACTGCCTGCTAGACATCTTCTCTGGGATACCCCACTCTCACCTCACTCTCAGCTTCCAAAACTGAAAACAATCCTTCCCTCACATCTGACCCAGCCCCTTGGCCCCATGTGTTTCTATCAACAGTATCATGTAATTCCCTTTCTCAAAATCCTCAGGGCCTTTTTGCTGTCTATAGGACCAGGATCAAATCCATCAGCCTCTATTCTGGGCTCTTTAAAATAACTCACGTGCCCCCAGGACATTCCCACACAAACCCCCTTCCTCACCCCTGAGCACGGGGCTTGTTCCTGCCTCCCCGTGCATTCTGCTTCCCTACGGCCCCTTTGTCACCCTATCCAATCCTTTCTGTCTCGGGGCCCTTGAGGTCCTGAATCCTGCGAGACATTTTCCAGCTCTCTTCAGACAGCCCTGGTATTTTTTCCTCTACCCTGAACTGCCGTGTTACTCTCTCTGTCAGTTATTCTGACCATTCACTACGCAAGGTTAGCTTTGAATGTATAAACTTTGTTCTTACTAAACATCGAGTTCTTTTAGGAAGAGTCAGAAAACTCTTTGGGATACGTTCTTTTTTACCTCCCGTATCTCCTAGGATAAAGTATACAGAACACTTAAACTGAGCTCCGGGCAAACATCCCTTGTTTGATTAACAAAAACCAAGAAAGCAGTGGGCTTCTTTGGCATTTCCGCTTGTGCTTTGTCTCTGTGTCACTGCCACTAAGGCTTTGTGTGCTGAAGCTCAGAGAGCTGATAGGAACAACAGATGGCTTCTAGTCTATGATGCCCGAGTGGCAGTCTGTGGATTGGCTGGAGAGAATCTCCTGGTGCTTTGAAGAGACTACTAAAAAGTACAAGTTATGGATCCTAGTCTGGACCCATGGAAGAGTAGCTCCTGGAAATCTGCATGTTTAGCAAGTACTATGGCCCCAGGCAATCACAGCCAGGATGCACACACATTCTCTAGGCCAGCCTTCTCTTTTTCCAGTTGAGCACAGGAAAGCCCCCCAAAGTGGAAATGACTTGCCAAGTTCATATTGTAAATGCCCAGGACAGGACTTAACCCTTTTGAGGGGCTACCTGAGCAATAGCTTCATCCTGGGCCTGTGGAAATGTTATGGAAAGTAAACGTGTAGAGAAAGGACAGACCGTGTTAACAAGATCACATTGAGAGAGTCACTCTGCATGGGATCCCGGGTGACGTTGATATTCCTAAGCTTTTCTGTCATTTAAAATTTGTCTTCAATGTGCAGCATAAGAAAAAACTTATTAAAAGTGGGGAAAAAATAAGATTTTCTAAAGCCAGTGTTCCCAGCCTTTTTTTTTTTTTTTGGTGCCTAAATTATAAATCCCTTTCTCCGTTGTTTCTGAGTAACATATAATGTCAGAACTCAGAATATAAACTTAGTAACTCCCTGAGGGATTTAAAAAAATAGTTTCAATGTTTTTCATGGCATATAACGGTTAAAGCTAAGAAGAAATACCTCTGGCTGATAAATTATGAAATATTCTATTATAAAAATCTTTAAAGTGCATTTTTTTTCCTCCTCAGGCCCTTTTAAGCTCATTTAAAAGCATTTTTTAACAGCTTTAGTGAGACACAATTCACACGCCATATAATTCACCCATTTAAAGTGCAGAATTCAATGGTTTTTGGTATATCATTAATTTTTAAATATTGAGGTAAAATATATATAGCATAAAGTTTACCATCTTAGGGGGCTCAGCTCTGAGTCATAGTGGTTAAATTTGGCACACTCTGCTTCAGCAGTCCAGGTTTACAGGTTTGGATCCCAGGCGTGGACCTACACATCTTTAGACAGCTATGCTGTGGCAGGCACCCACACACAAAATAGAGGAAGATTGGCACAGATGTTAGCTCAGGGAAAATCTTCCTCAGCCAAAAAAAAAAAAAAATTACCATTTTAACCATTTTCAGGTGTACAGTTTGGCTGCTTTGATTACATTCACAATGCTGTACAACTACCACCAAGTACAATTCTTTACTTATATGCATATATACAGACTTTTTTCCACTCAAAATGATGTTTGTTAAGTTATTTTTGTTCATGTTAAAACATTGCTGAATTTTAAAATAACCCATGTTTTGGTTTGGAAATAAATAGAGAATAAAATATAGATGGACAAATGCAGCATAAACACAGGCTCTGATGTAGTGAATGCCTGTACTCGGTGCTTTAAGAAATTACTAGTTTGGTTTTTCACAAATGTTATAAATTTTATTTTTGTAACTGGAATTTTGCTTCTAAATTAGATGAGAAGGTTTCAGATTGTTATGTGCAAGCAACTTTCTGAGAACTGACACATTACGTATGGAGAATTTTTATCCCAGTAAGTGCAAAAAATAATTGAATATCATCTTCACTCCACGGTCTCTTTAAAATGTAGGTCTTCCCAGTTCCAGAGACATCTTGATGCACTAGATAAGAATAGGTCAATGCAAGTAATACTGATAAGTAAAATGTAAGTAAATGCAACTTATATATTAGGCGAAGAGCAATCTTTGGGTGACTTTGCAGAAATATCACCTATTCTGTGTTCCTTCTTAACTTGTACTTTAACTTCAGCATTCCTGGTGCTGCAGTCTTTGGCAATTATTTTTGGGTGTAAATTCACCAGTGTATGGTTAAGAATAAACACAAAACTACCTTAGTGGCTGGCAGTACTCTGCCGAATGGTAAACCAACTACGTGCATCTGGCGAGAATTCACACATGTTCACGCGATAAAGCATCGCAGGCTCTTGACCAGATCCCATGTTGATATTTTTGAAAATGAAAACTTGAAGCAGGCACTGTTATTGCCTTTGATGATATGAATTCCCAGCACCTCTTCTCAGTCACCTGGAGGTTTGCAAACCGCCTGCGGGGAGCACTGATCTGTGCTTGCTGGCTGGGTTCTTCCCTGTCCTCTCCATCTAGCCCCCGTGCTGGGATGGCGCAGCAACAGGCTGCTGGAACTCAGCCTGGTTTGCCCTGGACCACCCATCCACCCTTGCCTAGGAGTGAACTGGAGTTTCCATATCACCCCTGATCAGAAGGCAGTGTACTTAGGCTGGGCCTGGCGTACTTCAGGCACAGCTCCTCCATAATTCCCCTGCAGTTAGACGGGACTAGCCTGATCCCCACAATCCACCCTTTCTCCTCCCCACCTTCTCCCCACTTCAGCTTCTTTTACGGGGAGAGAGCTGCACGACTTTACCTGGAGGGTACTGAACTGTATGTAGGAGAGTATGTCTTGGAATAAGTATATTTCTCTTGTGGTGTGTATCTGTGCGTGTGGAGGGTGACGAGGGGTTAATACCATGAAGCCCAAATCTAAAACTCAGTGTAGCATAATTGTTAAGAGTGGGCTCTGGCGGAGCGGCCTGGTGGCGCCGCGGTTAAGTGCGCAGGTTCTGCTTTGGCGGCCTGGGGCCTGCTGGTTCGGATCCCGGTGCGCACATGGCACCGCTCATCAAGCCATGCTGTGTCAGGCGTCCCACGTATGAAGTAGAGGAAGATGGGCACGGATGTTAGCTCAGGGCTAGTCTTCCTCAGCAAAAAGAGGAGGATTGGCAGATGTTAGCTCAGGGCTGATCTTCCTCAAAAAAAAAAAAGAAAAGAAAAAAAAAGAGTGGGCTCTGGAACCAGATTGTTTGGGTTTGAATCCTGACTCTGCCACTTACTGGCTGTGTGATCTTAATCTCTCTGGGTCTCATATCCTCATTTACAAATAGTACCTACTTCAAAAGATAGTTGAGTGAGTTAGGATAAACAAAGTGCTTGGTCCAGGGCTGGGCACATGGTAATTGCTATATGTACATTATTATTACTACTTTAGTAATATCACCATTACTACTAATGTACCTTTTCAGGACTAGTGGGGAAGAGATTCAGGAACAATCTATGAGCAATGAAATATGAATTGAACCATTTTCTCACGCATGGAAATGTACTTGTTGGCAAACAAAATATCAAGACATCTATAATCTTTTTTATTCTCTGAAATGTCCCTTTTTGAGCTTAATTTCATATAACTCACTTGTTACCAAGTATACAATTTGGGGGATGTGACAAAAATGCCAGAATTCGGTTGACACACAGTCGCTCTACAGCAGGGCCTCCTGAGCCGGCTTCGCAGTACGGTGACAGACGCGGTGAGCTTCGGGAAAGCCTGTGCGTCTTTTCAGAGCAGACCCCTGCGCCCTCACTGGGAAAGGCACGCCACTCGGACGGAGCCCCTCCTGGTATCCTTGAGGGTTTCTGTCGTGGCGCTGTGTTCAACAGAAGCCCAGGCTGATTAATTACAGGTTGCTGGTGGTCAGGTGACCTTGTTCTCACCTGTGTAACCTGTTGGTAGGAATATTTTAATTCAGATTATCCCCAGAATGCATAATCCTGGAAGCTGATGAGGTTGAGACTGATGAGCAGAGAAATGAAGGCAAATTGGTGTGAGCCATTAATCTCACGTCCTGCTCAGCCTCTTTCTTCTTTGCTCACTCTCTCCCCTGATCTACTCAATTTTCCTCACCCTTCTTAATGACTGTGCTTATGGCCTCCTCTGAATATTGCTCATGCTCTTGTCCAGGTATATTCCAGATCCACCTCATGAGATCCTGCTTTGCATAAACCCTTCTTTAGAACAATAATGTACATGTGAAAAAGGTTAATCTGCTTTGATGCATTTTCTCTCTCTGGCATATCACTACATTTCCCTCAGGTTTCCTAAAGATAGGTTGTTCATTTCAACAACAAACATATAGTGAAATGAATTAAAAGGTAATTAATTCTCTGTGATCTGACTCCCATCCTCCCCTAATCTCTGCATAGTAGCGGTTCTCAAGTTTCAGTGTGGGGGCGAATCATCTGGCCAGCTGGGATGAAGTGTGGATTTCTGAAAAGATTCTGATTCAATCAGTCAGTCATGGGTCTCAGGAATTGGTAACAAGCATCCCCAGGCCCTTTTCATACATACGATGGTGAACCACACTTTGAGAAGCATTGCTCCATTGTACCGTCCAATAGATACATGGCATGAGCCATGTATGTAATTTTAAATTTTCTAGTAACCACATTAAAAAAGAAACTGGTGAAATGTTAATAATATATTTTATTTAACCTAGTATATATAAAATTTCATTTCAACATATAGTCAACATAAAATTATTAGTTAGATAATTTACATTCTTTTTTTGGTACCAAGTCTTCAAAATCTGGTGTGTATTTTATACTTGGAGCTTGTCCTGAATTCAAATTAGCCACATTTCAAGTACTCAATAGCCACATGCAGCTAGGGGCTATTTGTTTTGTGCTGGTCTGAGCCTATTGACAGTGATGTCTGGCTAGAAATGGGGGCACTCACCTGGGCCTGAGGCGAGCCCCACAGACATCTCCCCTTTCGGAGCGATGCTGTGGCAGGACTGACCCTTGTGGTTCTTCTGATGGCAAGATGCACGTCAGCAACAACGTCAGGGAATGAAAAAACAAGGTTTATTACTCACAGGTTCTGGAGGGTACACAGCACACCCAGAGCCACACAGCAAGGTCAATATGAGTTTGATATTAATTTATGAGCTGATTTAATTTCAATTCAGAAATGACTTCCAACCCAACAGATAATTTGGTGTTTTAGAAAAAGACATTGTAAGCATCTCCCACATCCTAGGAGGTGGTGAAACCAGCCCAGCCAGGATAAAGTGAAGACCAATTCTATCTCCACCACGTGGCTCTGGACCATCGGGCAAGACGGGCTTCCCAGTCTTCACGTCAAAAGGCTTTGCTCCAGACTAAAGACCTGTGGGGCGCATGTCAGGAAGCCAAGGGTAACAGCATTCTGGTTTATCACTGCAGGCTTTTATCCCACCCTCCCAGGCCTGAGCTGTTTTAAACTGCTACAGAATGCCCCAAACATCCTCTCCCCTCTCTTGATAGTCCTCTTTTCTTCTTTCTTTCACTACTCTCTTCTCTGAGGGAGAAGCAAAATTCAGTAGGAAACAATGGAAGGGTTGGGGAGAAAACGGAAAGATGAAAAAGAGCAAAGCTTGCCCTCCTACACCCAGGCCTTATGTCCTGCTTTCACTAGGCAAAATTCAGAAAGACAGTGGCGTCCCCTGTCCTCAGAGTCAGTGGTTCCTTCCTCCGTGGTGAATCGAGGCAGAAGTGCTTCCCATCTGGGCGGGAAGGACTGAGGACTAGTGGCAAGTCTACACTTTGGGCTGAGGTGCTGCTCAGCAGACGCTAGGATATCCGGCCCCTCTGGTTTCAGAGATGGCCTCTGGTGGGTGCAACTGGCCTCAGGAACATATTCAACATGTGCAGTGGGTCTTTTCCGTTGGACCCTGGGCCACAAGAACTGGACTGGAATCCAGGGGGAGGTTGTTCAGGGCGGTCTCCCCATACAACTGCAGGCTGTTGCGGGCTATCAGCTCTCTGGCCATCAGCACGAAGACTTCGTCTATGTTCCTGGACTCCTTGGCAGATGTCTCCAGAACAGCAAGGAGGCCGTATTTCTCAGCCAGTGTGCAGGCATCCTCGAACAGAACATGCCGGTTTTCCCACAGGTCACACTTGTTCCCTGGGAGTGAGAGAGAAGCAAATATTCCACCGAATAACTTAATCTGGTTTTTAAGAAGAACACTTTCGTTTAGCAAATATGCACACATGCATTCATTCACAGTTAGCAACTGAGGGCAAATTTACTGAAATGAAACCACGGATGTATGGAAACAAAGCCACTATCTTAAGTCACTGTTCTGTGAGATCTGTAAGAGCGATGAGAATGGGCCAAAGGTGTGTGTTTTATTGGCTGGGACAGGTGGAGCCTCTGAATTCTCGGGAGGGACTGTCATTCCCTCTAAGTCTAACAAGGTAAAGACTGTGCCAGGCTGACTCTCAATCTTCTCTCTTCTTCCTTCGAATTTTGCTCCTCTTTTCACTCTTTTCCCCCAAACTATAAAGTGTTGGACACCGTGAGACAGGGCTTGGTCTAGCTGAGGACACCGTGATCAAGATTTCTTGGACTGAAGCTGTGGAATGAACAATGATGGACTTTTTTTTAGCTATAATTTTACATACAATAAAATGGACCGGCTCTCAGCGTACAGGTCAATGAGTTTTGACAAATGTATTTGCCCTTTAACCACCGTCCCTCTGAAGATATAGAACATTTTCAATGGCCCCAAAAAGTTCCGTGAGGGGTTTTGCAAGCACGGCCCAGGGTTGACCGTAGGAGGAAAAGCACGGCCTCGCCTCTGCTTCTCCACTTCAGGCCCCGCGGTCATCCAGGACTGGACTTTGATTTCTCTGAGGCGGGAAGCTAAACGCGAAACAGCTTTCCCACAGGACTTGGTCTACTAGATGTCAAGATTTATTACAAAGCTATGGTAATTAAGATGGGCTGGACCAGTGTTTCTTGACCTATTTTTCATTATTGTCCGCAGAAGGAGCCTTTTTAGAACTGTTTTTTCATAATGACCCCTCCCCCCCATGAACAACTTTAAAACTTTTTATTTTGAAACAATTGTAGATTCAAAGGAAGTTCCAAATATAGATAGATAATAGATAGATAGATAGATAGATAGATAGATAGATAGATGGATAATGTATATATCCAGGGGGTCCAGTGTACCCCTTACCCTGTTTCCCCCACTGGGAACCTCCCGCACACCTATAGTACAATATCATCTCTAAACCAGGACACTGACATTGGTACAGCCCACAGAGCTTATTCAGATCTTGCCAGTTATCCGCGCACTCCCCTGTGTGTGTGTGTGTGTGTGTGTGTAAGTATATGCAATTTTATCACACGTGTACGTTCCTATAACCACCCCGCAGTCAGATACAGAACAGTGCCACCACCACACAGTGCTCCCTCATGCTACCCTTTTATAACCTCCCACCACTTCTAATCCTCAGCCCCTGGTAACAACTGATCTGCTTTCCATCGGTATAATTTCATTATTTCAAGAATGCTATACAAAAGGAATCATACACTAGGTAATCCTTTGAGATTGGCTTTTTTTCTCTCAGCATAATTCCCTTGAGATCCATCCAGGGCATTGCATGTGCCAGTAGTTCATCCCTTTTCATTGCTGAGTAGCGTTCCAAGGTATGGATGTACCATAATTTGTTTAACTATACACCCAATTGAAGGAAATTGAGCTGATTCTAGTTTTTGCCTGTTATGAATAGAGATGCAATGAACATTTGTGTGTAGATCCTGTGAAATTTTAATACCACAGACATACTGTATATCTGGTCCTTTGGAGGGCCACGAACCATTGTAATATCCAAGATACTTTGTCCTCCAGGACAATGCATGAAATAGACCGAAGGAGCAGAATAAAAAGTTCAGAAACAAACTCATGAATATATGTACCCTTTATAGAAAGATGGTACCAGAGAGCAGTGAAAAAGGTTGCCTTTTTAGTAAATAGTACTAGGACAACTGAGTCTTTATACAAAAAATTACACATTTTTAGTTCATACCTCTCATCACACACCAAAATGAACTCTGCGTAGATTGCAGATCTAAATGTAAAAGTCATAATAACAAACAAACAAAGCTTCAAAAAGATAATATAAGAATATCTTGATGACTTCAGTTAGGGGGAATTTCCCTAAATAGGACACAGGAAGCAATAATCATTAAGGAAAGGACTGATGGATTGAAATCTATTAAAATTAAGAATGTCTATTCATCAAAATACACCATCAGCAGAGTGAAAAGGTAACCCGCACGGTGGAAGATGTATTTGCGACACATATAACCAACAGAGGGTTCTGACCTCCTTCGAGAGAACCTGCTGCAGGGAGCACAGGTGACAGCAGCCCAGCTGCTACCCCCTCTACCTGTCACCATGCTAGTGCAGAGGCCGCTGTGGGGACACGCATGCAGGCCCAGGCCTGCAGGGGGCAGGATTACATTCCTCTGTCAGGCAAATTTGGCTCAGGGCTGAATGAACCTTTCCGAGAACTGTGCTCGGTCTGACTCTTCTCTCCTTCCCAGCGGCAGGTCTGCATCTCATAGAAAACTCTCTCTGCCGCCTTCTGCTCTCTCTTCTTTATCTCTCACTTCCATTTCTCCCAATAAATCTCTTGCATGTCTATCTAATCCTGACCCAACAACTTCCCAGACGACCCAAACACACATAGATTCGTTTCCAGAAAACATAAGCTACTTCTAGGAATCAATAAGAAAAAGACAAACAACAAGTAGAAAAATGGGTGTGAGACTTGAAAAGCTCCGCACAAAGAGAATCTCCGAAGGACTAACACATGTACACAAAGATGTCCAACCTTATTAAGGAAGAAGGAAACACACATTCATTCACCAGTGACACCATGACTCACTCATCAGGATGCATGAAATTGAAAGGACTGACAATAGCAAGGGCTGGGGAGGATGCAGAACAACTGGAATTCACATACCCTGCTGGGGGGAGTGTAGAGGCCAACAAGCACCTTAGCAAGTGGTTTGAGAATTTCTGCTAGAGTTGCCAGACCGTGCAGTTCTGCTCCCAGGTATGCACCCAACAGAAACGTGTGCCCGTGCATATCAAGAAAGATACACAAGAATGTTCAGAGCAACAATTTTCCTAATGGCCCCAAACTGAAAACAACTCCAGTGTCCATCACCAACAGAAAGGAGAAATACTTTGTAGTGTATTCGTGTAACTGAATATTATACAAATTATGCAAAAGAATCAGTTATAGCTACATGCACTGATGTGGGTGACACTCATAAAACTTAATGTCGAAGGAGAGAAGCTTAGACAAAAAAGACATTCTGTGCGATTCCACTTATGTAAAGTTCAAAAACAATAGCAAAATAAAACCAGCATTTAGAGATGTGGGTTAGGTGGTACAATGATAAAGAAAAGGAAGAGTGATTGCCGCAAGAAGTCATAGCCTGCTTACCTTTGGGGGGGAAGGAGAGGGGGGAATGGGGGGAATTGAGAGGAGCAGGCAGGGGAGCTTGGGGGAGGGTGCTGGCAATGTTCTCTTTCTTGACCCAGATGGTGTTGACACAAGTGTCTCCTTTGTGACAAATCAACGTTTGTGTACCTTTCTTTATGTGTGTTTATATGTCCCAATAAAAAAGACTGAAAAAAATACTTTCCCAGCGTCACAGTCGCCAACCTGCTCACTGACAAAGCTAGACTTAGATGATAATTATCCCCCAATGACTTTATTCCAAGAATCTTTCCAGTGGACAATACCACCTTCTGCTATGGCGGTAGGCTGGAAAATGACCTCCAAAGATTCCAGGTTCCAATCACTGGAAAGTGCACATGTGACCTGATGTGGGAAAAGGATCTTTGTAGATGTGATTAAGGTAAGGATCTTGAGACAGGGAGGTAATCCTGGGTTAGCTGGGTGGGCCTTAATGACACCACCTGTACCCTTATAAGAGTAGGGCAGAGGGGGAGATTTCACACAGAGGAGGTGATGTGGAGACAGAGGCAGACACTGGAGTGACGCAGCCACAAGCCAAAGAATGCTTCAGGTCTTTAGCTCAGAAGCTGGAGGACGCAAGGAACAGATGCTCCCCTAGAACTCCCAGAGGGGCATGGCCCCCTCGTGATACCTTGGTTTTGGTCCAGTGATCCTGAGTTCAGATTTCTGGCCTCCAGAACGAGATAGAACAAATTTCTGTTGTTTTAAGACACCTAGTTTATGGGAATTTGTTACAGCAGCCACAGGAAACGAATCCAGGTACCTCCAAGAAAACTGTATGCGTTTTTATAGCTAGTGAGGTTTAAGTTCAGGCCACAGCTCTGCTTCTAGAAGAAACGTGTCAGAGCCCTTGGTGGGGAAAGTGGTGTCGTAGGAGTGGGAATCCCTGAGTCAGGAGTCTGGTCTGCCCCTTGCATCCCTCACTTTGATCTGCAGATTCTGGGCTGGTGATACCGGCCCTGAGATCAGTTTCCCTACGTTAAACCCAGCATATATGAGATTAAAACCAAAGCATGCATTCCCTGCTTACTCCCTGGCTTCCTGGCTCCAGAATCCACTCTACGCCATGGAGACAAATGGCCAAAGACAACCACCTGGATTTGTTATCTCCTCCCCGTAAGGGGCTACAGGCTGGTGGGAAAGCTGCTGACCAACAAGGTCACGGGCTCCCTCCTCTCTGCAAGTAGTCTCAAGGCCATATGCTCCCTCTCCCCTACCTAAAACCCCAAATAAAAACCCTTTCTTTTAGCTTTTCAGGGAGTTTGGGATTTCAGCGTTAGCTGCCCTTTCTCCTCGCTCAGTGCTGTCCAATAATAAAATTCCTACAGGGGCTGGCCCAATGGCCGAGTGGTTAAGTTCGCATGCTCTGCTTCAGCGGCCCAGGGTTTTGCCAGTTCGGATCCTGGGTGCTGACATGGCACTGCTCGTCAAACCATGCTGAGGCGGCATCCCACATGCCACAACCAGAAGGACCCACAACTAAAAATACACAACTATGTAACAGGGGGTATTGGGAGAAGAAGGAAAAATTTTAAAAAATTAAAAAACAAAATTCCTATGTTCTTCCACTACATCTGGTGTCAGAGATTGGCTTGCTGTGCAACAGGTGAGCGAGCTCACTTTGGGTTCAATATCACTGGGTTGCACTGGTTCTGACTTTTATGACCTGCTCCTCCCACCTGCCCCATTGCCACACCAGGTTAACACCGTCCTGCCTCGGAACAACTGGTGGCTGCACCTCAGGATGAGCCAGGACAGCTGGTGGGTGGGGAAGAAACCACGTGCTTGCTGCCTGCAACCCAAGCCCTCACTTGCTAAGTGTACTGTGCTGAGCACCCGGAAATTTAGGCCCTGCCCCAAAGGAAGAGGTTCTTCATCTTGTTAGGGAGGCAAGAGAGGCACACAGACAGTTAAATAGCTATACCCAACTTTACCGATCCAAGAAAGGCCATGAAATAATATATGCTAACGACCAGGTGAATGGCACAAGTTGAGTAGCACAGGTGTACAATCCCTTATCCACATTTCCCAAAATCCAAAACCTCTGAACCCCTAAGTTGTTTGGTAATTAATCTGACAGTAAGATCTGCCCTACACTGGCCATTTGAAGTGTTTATTTAACCCACTTTGTATGACTATTCATACACTTCACTGTAGGAATATTAAAGCATTTGACCACGGGGCGCTGGCCAGGTCCTGCTGAGGGTGTTAAGTAACATAGGATGCGACCCCCTAAGATCTGACAGACGCTGAACTCTGAAATCTTTAGCTCTAAGAGTTTTTGCTGGGAGATTGGAGACCTGTAAATATGATGAGTTGAAGTGGAAGGTTTGCCTGAGACCCTAAGGGGACAAATATCAGATACCAAAGATAGTTATGAGACAGAGGTCCAGTAAAACCTACAAAAGGAAGCTGGCTCCTTACTCTGACGCAAGGTATGAAGAGTTACAATCACGAACAGAGCAAAGGGAGTGAGAAAGATCAGCCAGCCATCTCCAGGAGGAAAGCAGGGGGCCCTGTCGGTGGAGCTTGGGAATTTGTGCGTTATCTTGAGGGTAATGGGGGAAAACCGAGGATTTTAAACAGAGGGACATAACTAGGAGCTGGGCTTCCTGTGAACGGCCGGAAGAAGAGTACAAATCAATGCACAAGCATCTCTTTGACATTTGTGTGGTGGCGAAGTGGCTGCTGGGGGTTGGGGTAAACTTGGGAGAGAGAGAGATGCTTGGGTGAAGAAATGTGGAGACAGCATGGAAAATATAGTGAAAAGGGCAGGGACACTTACGTGAGGGAACCGCACATTTGAATTTTCTAGATCAAGGGGAGGAGGCCACTGAGAGAAAACAGGAAGACCCATTGTGTCAGTCCTCGAGACTGGACATGTCATAAACTGGAACGCTGGGGACACGTCCAGATCATCTTTGGGGGCATTTCTAGAATGAATTAAGAAGTGAGACAGAAGTAGTTGTTACAGGAGACAGAGCAGGGAGTAAATGGCACAAAAACTGTGTGAGATTCCTGGAAATCCCACAACATCGTGGCGTTTGTTACCCTCCTTTGCCCCATCTGTTTCTGCCGCAGAGTAATTGGTAGTTAAGGGCGGTGCCCAGAAGCGAGGCCTGGGCATGGAGCAAGGGTGTGGTCTTCCAAAGTTAGCTCCGAGGGGAGGGAACCCCAGAGGGAGGGCAGCTTTGCATTGCAGGCTTCGAAGCCCTGAGGAAGGCCTGCTTCAGGGCTTCCTGGGAGGCACGTAAATTTAATGGAAAAGAGATCCAGTCCACCTTCCTGGGGAAACCTCAAGTGTGAAGAGAACGGCTTCACGCCCCTCAGTGAGATGCATGTTACTCACACCCATGTGTCCCCTCTCTGGGAGATATCCCCAGTGGTGGGTTTCCTGCCATCCCTGGAGGTCACGAATGTCCTTTGCTGTCTGCTCAGCTCTTCAGCCCGTGGGCCTCTGAGCCCCTCTGTACAGCACAGCAGAGTCTCTCCTCATCTTTGCTCTAGTAGGAAATAACAGCTTCCCTTTACTGAGGTCTTAGCACTGTGCTAAGTGCTTTCTATAGGTTACCTTATTTGACCTTTCAACTCAACAGTATCTTTGAAGTAGGCGCCAGTTTTATAGATGAGGAAGTAGAAATTTAGAGAGTAAGTCACAAGCCCAAGTTCAGACAGGAAGGACAGAGAGGGAGATGTGAATGCAAATCTGTCTGGCCCCCATGTCCAGGCACTAGAGTAGACACAGACAACGCCTAAACCAGAGCTTCTGGGAGCTCCACGTCACTGTCTGGCCTAATCAGCTACTGGAAAGCAGCTGGAAAGGAACGAAACCCACGGGGGACTCTGGGAACCAAGTGGCATGCTTCAAATCCCGCCTCATCTCTCAGTAGGTAACCCGGCTGAGTTACCCAGCAGGATACTTAACCTCCAGATGCCTCGGTTTCCTAATCGGAAAATGAGGCTAGTAGTCTCTGCTCCTTAGAATCGTTGGGAGGATTAAATGAAGTAACCCAGGAGAGGACTCAGAACAGCGCCTGGACCCTACTAAGTGTTTAGTAAATGTCACCCGTCATCAGCATCTTCCTAGCATCGCTTCTGTCCTCGAGCCTCAGGGGTGGGGCCCTGCTTGTCAGGGAGCAATTGTCATGAAGGGTGTTGGAAACCGTGGCCAGCTTCCTTCTCGGCACTTCCCAGAAGTGGTTGTTGTGGGAGAAATATAGCTCTTTTCAGCGTTAGTGTTTATTTTTATAACTCTGAACTCTGCCGTTAGAACTGTCATTTACATCTGAAGTCAAATCACAAAAGCTTCTGGTCCCAAAGGGAACCTTTGGGTGAGAGGTTAGAGAAGAAAGGAGGCATCTCGCTCCTCCCAGAAGAGATGAGTTGCCCCCTATGTGGTAGCCCTCCCAGCCTCATTAATCTCTTTTCTGGTTTCTGCCATGTGGGACAAGACACAGCCCCTCTGAAAAACCGCGAGGACGAGATGTGAAGGGCCTTGACTTGGGCAGCAGACTGTGGAATCTGGGGCTTTAAGATCTGATACAGCAGGAAGGGGCGAGCCCAGTCCAGGCTCTCAGAACGACTTTGATTCTTAAGTTAGGAGAAGCAGAATGAGTCCCAAAGCAGCATTCTCTCCAAGTCTGTGCATAAGATAGGGGCTAGACTATGAAACAGAAAAGACTCAGGAAAAAGATGGTTCTAAAACAACAAGTTCTTTCTGGAATCATGACAGTAATAATAAATGGACTAGATGTGCCAATGACCTCTTCTACGGCCCAGCCGCAGCCAGGCTTTGCATCCCGGGACTGCCTCCGCCGTCAGCCCCCAGCTGCTTGGTCCAGGTGGGCACCTTATCCCAGGCCTGCGCATCCTTAGGTTGGCCCGCAGCTTGGGTCAGGCTTTGCCATGGAAAGGATTGCCTTTCTAAGGAATGTGAGCTAGTGGATACTGAGAGAATGCGGGGATTTGTGACTGGAGCTGGCGGGGGAAGGAAGCTTTGACAGACTCCATGAGGGAGGGTTCAGGGGTGAGACAGCGTGGCAGGCCCCCGTGATCCTGCACGTAAGATGCAGCTCCAAGTCAGAGGAAACAGATGCATGATGGAGGGCAAGGAGGCTGGTTCACAGAGCCCAGGCCTGAGAGGAGACTGTCAAACTTCTCGCTTGTTAGTGGTGGCTGGGCTCCACTGTGGTTCCTGCTCTGGCTGGGGTTTGACTGCTGGCTTTTCCTAGATCCCAGGGACTTGTACCCTCACCATAGGCCCCCATTCTTTGAGGAACATAAATGAGTTAGTTCCTTCAAATAAATGAACCTTCTAGAAACAAATCCTATCCCTTATTCAGCACTTAACTATGTGTCAGGCACTCCTAACAAAGTACACACATTATCTCATCAAATCTTTACAACCACCCCAGAAAGTATTAGTTGCTTCTTATAGATGAAAAAACTAAGTCTCAGAGGGTAACTTGCCACAGAGCCAGGATATGCTTGTCTATCGATAAATCACCCATCAAACATGGTATGTTTAGCTCTTTCTCAGTCTGATAGCTAGCTGTCTAGACCTGTGCTCTGCAAACTTTAATTTGCATATGAAGCTCTCTAGGATCCTGTTAAAATGTAGATTCTGATTCAGTAGGTCTGGAATGGGGCCTGAGACCTTGCACTTTCAGCAAACTCCAAGGTGATGCTGATGCTGCTGGTCCACAGACCAAGCTTTAAGTAGCAAAGGCCTAAGTCAGTTTGCCAGAATTAAGCAGCCACTTGGGAAACTGTAGTGTACTTTGGAGGGAGGAAAAGGCAGCTCTGCCAGCAAAAACTAAAACTCTAGAGAAGTGACAGAAACATTACACTTTCTGAATGTGCAATGGGTTTGCTCACATTTCAAGCTGTGAGTTCACTTTGGGGAGTTAAAGTTACTGTTAATTTTGATGGTAGTTTGTTGTTAAGATTCATTGGATCTTAACAGGTGTAAGAAGTCATTCAAGGGTGTAGTCAGTTACATTCACCTGAGTGGCTCCCTCGGGGATTTGGGTACCTCTGACTCTGAACCTCAGACTACAGAGTACTTCCTGTGTTCCTGTGTGGTCTACACAGGTGTGTGCATCGAATCAGCTGGGGTGTGCCTTCATCTAGATGTCTGGGCCCCATCCAGGTGTCCGGAATGAGAAACCTAGGGTGGGGCCTTGGAATCTGTATTCTTAACAAGTTTGCACCACCCCACTCTCATTCCCAAGCGAATCTGATGGGAATCTCTGGGCGAGACGCCTTCTAGGTCCCGTCCACTGCTTGCACTTTTATGATTTCAGGTTCTGCTGCCATCAGAAATACACGAAAAGAGGAGCATCAGCCCAGGGAACCCATAAAGAAAAGTTAAACGCTTAGAAAACGTCATACCGATCAGCATAATGATCAAGTTCGCCGCTCCATATTTTTCTATCTCGTGAATCCAGTGAGGAACAGACTCGAAGGTGGACCGCCGGGTGAGGTCATAGGCGATGATGGCCGCGTGGGCACTGCGGTAGTAGCTTTGGGTGATGGTCCGGAAGCGCTCCTGGCCTGCGGTGTCCCACACCTGCATCTGGAGAAGGGGTGGAAAGGGGATCTGATGAGGAGCTCCCACACCTGATGGGAACTTGCTCACTTAAGCCATCTGAAAAACAGTTTCCTTGTCTCACTTCGAGATACCCAGATTCAGTAGGTCTGGGGTGGGGCCCAGGAATCTATTTTTTCAGTTGCTTCCCAGGGTAATTTGGATGTGCTTTTAGGTTTGGGAGTCACCACCTAAGGGATGCTTGAGTTGGAAGGGTGAATCTAATGTCCTGGGATCTGGTGTTCTTTTGGTTTTTCACCCTCAGTCACCCATCATCCAGATTTTGGGGTTTATCTTTTGAGCCTGCCCATTGATACTAATACTGGCAAAGGTGACAGCATTGGCTGAACTGTTTTAGATGTTAAAGGACCACTCAGCTGTTCGCGTTTAGGAGTGTTCCCATAATAATACCATCCAAATTACAGTCCCAAGCGGTAGCAGCAAAGTATACACCCTCCAACAGTATGTGAGGGTACTGTTTCTTCATACTCTCACACTATTTATAGTACTTATTATTTTCTTTGTGAGGAAGATTGGCCCTGAGCTTATATCCATGCCCTTCTTCCTCTTTTTTGCTTGAGAAAGATTATCCCTGAGCTAACATCTGTGCCAACCTTCCTCTACTTTATACGTGGGACACTGCCACAGCATAGCTCAATGAGCAGAGTAGAGGTCCACATGCAGGATCCGAACCTGCAAACCCCAGGCTGCCGAAGCAGAGGGCACGAACTTAACCACTATGTCACCTGGCCTGCCCCAATACTTATTTTTTAAAGAAAGTTTGCAAACATACATGAAACTAGAGAGAATAAAACAACAGGCCCTCATATATCCATTATCCAGATTCAATAATTATCAAAATTTTGACACTCTTGCTTCATTTAGCCCTTTCGGTTGATTTCCTTGAGGTATTCTTTTTTTCTTTTTAAAGATTGTATTTTTTTCCCTTTTCTCCCCAAAGCCCCCCAGTACATAGTTGTATATTCTTTGTTGTGGGTCCTTCTAGTTGTGGCATGTGGGACGCTGCCTCAGTGTGGTTTGATGAGCAGTGCCATGTCTGCGCCCAGGATTCGAACCGATGAAACACTGGGCCGCCTGCAGCGGAGCGCACGAACTTAACCACTCGGCCACGGGGCCAGCCCCTCCTTGAGGTATTCTTTTAAAGCAAACCCAAGACCTCACATCATTTCACCCCTCCTTACACCAACATACATCCTTATAAAAATGGACACTTTCTGGGGCCAGCCCCATGGCCGAGTGGTTAAGTTCATGTGCTCTGCTTCGGCGGCCCGGGGTTTCGCCAGTTCAGATCCTGGGTGCGGACATGGCACCGCTTATCAGGCCATGCTGAGGCGGCGTCCCACATGCCACAAATAGAAGGACCCACAACTAAAATATACAACTAGGTACTGGGAAGATTTGGGGAGAAAAAGCAATAAGAAAAAGGGACATTTTCTTACATAACCACAATGTCATTATCACCGCTAATAAACTTTTCAATAACTCCTTAGTATCATTTATTTATTTATTTATTTATTTATTTGAGGAAGATTAGCCCTGAGCTAACATCTGCTGCCATTCCTCCTCTTTTTGCTGAGGAAGACTGGCCCTGAGCTAAGATCTGTGCCCATCTTCCTCTACTTTCTATGTGGGATGCCTACCACAGCATGGCGTGCCAAGCGGTGCCATGTTGGCACCTGGGATCCGAACCAGCGAAGCCCGGGCCACCAAAGTGGAACGTGCGCACTTAACCGCTGTGCCACCGGGCCGGCCCCTTGGTATCATCTAATATCCAGACTGTATAAAAATTTTCTTGATTGTCTCCAAAATGTCTTTTTACTGTTCTTTTCATTTAATCAGGATCCCAAACAAGATCTGGTTATTACATTTTCACCAACACTTTTTGATCTTTTCTAATCAAATGGGGAAAAGATAGTATCTCACTTATTTTAATTTGCACTTCTTTAATTGTGAGTGAGGATGGGCACCTTTACATGACATAATTTAGGAGCTAGTTCTGATAAAATCTGTGAAAGAGCAGTTTTGTCCAATCTATGAATTGCTTCCTTTTTGTACTTGGTTGTTGGTCTTTTTCTTATTTATCAGAGCTCTTTTCAAATTAAAGAAATTAGCCCTTTGTCAAGTCCTATATTTGCAAATGTTTCTTTCCAGTTTTTCATTCATCTTTTGACTCTATTTATGGTATTTTTGAGTATGTAGAAATTTGACCTTTATATTGTTATATAGAAATGTATACATTTGACCTTTAGATAATTATGATTGAGCAATATTTTCCTTCATGCATTCTGGGTTCTTACTCAAAAGGCTCATTTTCCCATTCCACAATGATAAAAATAAATACTCCCAGGTTTCGTTCTGGTTCTTTTATGATTTTGTGTTTTCTATGTAAATCCTTTATTCCTCAGATGTGTGCTTCAGTGTTAGGAACTCCGGCTAAAAGAGGCGGAGCCGACCCCGTGCCCCTCTGACCTTCACTTTCTTGCCATCGATTTCAAGGGAGCGCACAGTGAAGTCCACCCCGATTGTGTTCTGCTGTGTCTCTGTGTAGACGCCGGATCTGAAATGCTGCACCACACACGTCTTCCCCACATTGGAATCCCCAATGAGGATAATCTTGAACAAATAGTCGAAGTTCTCATCAGCTGCCCTGGCTGAGCCGGAGAATTGCATGGCTCTTGCCACCTAGAATGGACCAAGGAAGAAAAGAAGGAATTCAGCGTCTCTTTAGCGAGAACCTACCATGTGCCGGGCACTATTCTAGGCACTTGGGGCCCAGGACAGGACAAGACAGAGGGAGGTCACTGCTTTCATAGCACTGACATCCTTGTGGTTCTGAGAAGGACACTAATTACTAGTCAGGTACAGGAGAGCTGTCCCACAAGCCCACACCTGCCCTCGTGGGTTGACGTCAGTTTAGAGGCGTACTCTGAATGAAGAGGTTCTACTGCTACTCTCTGCTGGGCCCAGTACACAGTGAACACTAGAGACCAGGTGCCCCACGCTCCATCGAGTGCCTGGAGAGCAGCAGGATGGCGGAGGAGATGCCCACAGGAGTGTTCACCTGCCATTCATCAGTTGGCAGACATGCCTACTGTCATCCTCTCTTCATCTCACATGGGAAGGAACACTCCCAACTATCGGAAGACTGAATGTCCAGGCAACCAGCAACCAGGGCTGACCAGATCCGACAGAGAAGTCAGTTTAGGGAGGACTGACATGGCCTTTTTCTTCTGTTTGGCACCTAATTTTTCTTGAGTAGGAAATTAGGATTTTGAGACTATTCAAAATGCAAACTGTGGTTAGAATGTTTATGGTACACTTTACCATAGGCCTGAAAATAACGTTTCTAATGACAGTGTTTCCCAAACTGACTGATTACATCAGAATTATCTGGGGGAGATAATTAAAACTATATATTCCTGGAGCCCATCCCAGAATTGCTAAATAGATTTAAAAACATGCACACACAAATATGCACACACTTCCCAGGGGATTCTGATCACCAGCCAGGTTTGGGAAACGTTGATCAACACAATCACTCACCTGAAACTTTATGCCCACCTTCAGCATCTCTGCTGAAATATCCACCTATGCTTCAATATCTTTGATCATGAGCAACTCACTATCTCCTGAAAAAAATCCATTTTGCGTGAGCAGCTCTAACTTGCATGGGGTTGAAATGGATCTCCCTGGGGTTTCCATCAGTTGACCCTTGTGCTACGCCAGGACTCGGCAGATTCCTCTTCCACATGACGGCCCGTCAGATATTTGAAGCAGCAAGCACATCCCCTCGGGGCAAACATCCCTAGGCCCTCCAACTGTTCTTCATATGATATTGTGTTGGATCTCCTCATCAAATGTCTGATAAAAATACATGAAATCTTATTCCATTTGATGATTAAATTTGATGTGCTTCTGCCTTCTTCATTCCTCCCAGTTTTATTCTTTCATTTTCTCTAAAGTCATAGAAAAGGACAAGTCTATGTCATCACAAATTAAAATGCACACAAATATCCAATCTGTGTGTAAAAACCTCAAGCTCTAAATGGTGAAGAAGGATCCCATACCTCTCTTGGACGCCTCTGAAATCACCTATAGTTAAATGATCCAGCAGACAAGAGATACAATCAAACCACTTTTTTTCCCTCTGGCTTTTCAAATAAAGAAAGCTATTCCACTTCCGGCGTCTTATCACTGCAACTAAAGCTGAAATCTTCCTTCCATGTCTCCCCTCCTCAAGTAAGTCCTCATGTTTCCACGGAAGTCCCCTTTAACTTAGCCTAACGCCCTGCAAGGAGAAAGGAGCAGTGTCCCCCGGCGGGCGCCCTCCAACCCGCATCCCGCAGCCTCCACCTTCCTGGTTCACCTGTTGCTTACCTGTCTTTCTCTCTCACCTCCGCTAGCAGGTAATGTTCTCTTTTCTCCTTGTTTTCCTTTTCGGCCCTCGGTGCCCCTTCTTCCTCCTGCCTCGCTGCGTGGTGGGAACTGTAGTTCTGTCCCCAGGTGTCAGGTTTAGGTGGCCTGAGAAAGTGAAAGGAAAGTGCAAACCCTCCCACCGCCCCCGGGCCTGGAGCTGGAGCTGCCGTTGGGTACAAAGCACAAGGTGAGGCGCTGGCTAGCACAGCCACGCAAAGTCCACTTCCCTCCGATGTTCCTGACCTAGCAAAGCCCACACAAAAGGACTAGCCAGTTCACTCAGCCAATACCTATTAAGCCATCCTGTTTCTTCTTTCTGCTCACCTTCTCTCGGGCAGCCTTCATCCCCGATTTTTCCTGCTGTCCCTTGTTTGGCTGGGGTGGGGGGTGGCTAGTCGAGAGGACACAATTTAAAAGAGGATACGGATCTGGGTGTTGAGTCATTTAACTGTTTTGTGGACTTGAATAACTCTTTCTGAGGAGACAGTGAGAGAAAGGAGATTATCAAAGAGAAAATTGAAAAACTAAAAGAACTTTAAATTTGTATGGGAAGAAAGAGCTGGAAAAAAAATTTCTGTTTCCCTCCCTCAAAAACTCTCTCTCAGAACAAAGGTTAACTTCCAGGTGGGAGGAAACCTAGAGTTTATCAGTCCCCCATGCTGGCAGGGGAAGCACAAAGCTGAGGTGAATATTCCCTATTTTTTTCCCCACAGAGTCTGGAAGAGTTACCGCCTCTCATCTCATAGGGACTAGATTTCCTCCACCATATAGAATGTAACATGTAGGCAGTCAAACTATAGGCACAATATGCAAAACAGAAACATGTGGATTGATAAAATATTTAAATTGGTATAGTGTTTTCACACTGTGAGCTGCATCCTATTAATGAGTCATGAAATCAGTTTTAGTGGGTTGCAACCAGCATTTTTACAGAAGAGATTAGGGTAAAATTTCAGACTGTATCTCATGTCGTAAGGCCAAGTATTGTTTTGTGAAAAGTTTGGGTCAGTTGGATGTATGCATGTGTGTACTGGGGGTGATGTAAAATGTATTTCTAACTGTGGGTTGAGATCTACAAAGACTGAGAAGCACTGAAATAGAGGCCAGTTTATTCACCATCCAAGAACGTTCCTTTCTATGATTCCTTCAGGGAACCTTTAAAATATGATCTATCTTATCCCAAATTCCGTTTACACATCTTTAGGAACCTCTCTTTTGGGTAAGAAACCCAGTGCTGGTAGGTAGAGCAAAAAAAAACAAAAGACAGAGCCACAGTCAGCCGTCTATGACTTGGAAACGAAATGTAGGTCAAGATCCACCACAAATGTAAGGGCAGGGGGCAGGAGATAAAAGGCGTTAGATGTCGATGTCAATGAGGTTAGGCGTCAAAATGTTTTCTTCTTCTCCTTGTGGCTACTGTTAAAGAAAAAAAAAATTCAGCTGACTCATACCCAGCACTTGGAGAGCATCTAAAAGTAGAAATCAAACGATAAAATGTCCAGATGGTTATGGAGGTCCAGGAGAGATTCTGCCTCTCCCTATCCCGACCCTCGGCACCAGACCCTCTCCATCAACATGACTACGAATGCCAAGAGCATAGCTTGGGCTCTGGGGAAGAAGGCAGTTGACCTGGGTGTGGTGATACGGGTTATATACTTATTTTATACACACACACATACATATATGTATATATACGCACATATATTTCACAATATATATATTTTACTATTTTAGCCATTTTTTTTTTCAAAGATTGGCACCTGAGCTAACATCTGTTGCTAATCTTTTTCTCCTTCTTCTTCTTCTTCTCAAAGTCCCCCAGCACATAGTTGTATATTCTAGTTGTGAGTGCCTCTGGTTGTGCCATGTGGGACGCCGCCTCAGCATGGCTTGATGAGCGGTGCCACATCCGCGCCAAGGATCCGAATCAGGGGAATCCCGGGCCCTGAAGTGGAGTGTGCAAACTTAACTACTTGGCCATGGGGCGGCCCCTATTTTAGCCATTTTTAAGTGTACCGTTCAATAGTATTAAATATATTCACATTGTTGCGCAACCATCACCACCATCCATCTCCAGAACTTTTCATCATCCCCCACTGAAACTCTATATCCATTAAACAGTTACTCCCATTTCCCCCTCCCCCCAGCCCGTGGTAACCACTATTTTCCTTTCTGTCCCTATGAATGTGATTTATATATATATTTTAAACCCGATGTTTATTTATTTATTTATTTTTGGTGAGGAAGATTGGCCCTGAGCTAACATCTGTGATATCTTCGTCTATTTTATGCCCAATGCCGCCACAACGTGGCTTGAGGAGCAGTGCTAGGTCCGTGCAGGATGGGGATCCCTGAACCCCTGCCCGTCCCCCTCCCCCCAAGCAGAGCGGATGAACTTAACCCACTACTCTACCAGGCCGGCCCCCACAATACATTTTTTAAAATAAAAGTGAAACATTTGGCTGATTTATTGTTACTCACCCTGATATCACATTTCCCTAGCCACACACACCCTCAGGCAACTGGAAATAAAAGTACCACTGTGTTGTGTAAAGGCAGATACAAATTAAAAATAAGAGGCTTAATTCTCCCTGTTGAAAATAAGGGGAGAGATACCCTCCTCCCTTTTCTTTCAATATTTCTTTCTCTTTCCTTTTCAAATATATGTATATCTTTATAATGGCTAAATAACCTCGGGCAGTCTCCCAACTCAGGAATGTTTCCTCCAGGCCCTGGCAGCCATCTTTTGAAACGCAAACATCCAGGGAGATAGTGCCCCTGACTCCCAGTTCCTGTGGGAGGGGAGCCTAACTTCTGTGCATGCCTTGCTCCAATTTGCAAAACTCTCTCTTGTCTTAAAGATATGAGAAGTTTGTTTCTCTCCTGGATAAGCCAACACAGGTCGTTTCCCCAGTCACTGTGATAAAGTTAGGACAAACTATGTGTAACAGAGTGTCCAGTCAAGTCCTCTCATCTGAGGACTAGTGACTGTTTATCTTGAGAACATGCATGTAATGGATTGTGTCTCCTTGGCTATACGAGGGGGCAATCTCTTAGTGCATCGCCAGCGACGTGCATCACGTTCTGGTTTAAAGCTTTTTCGATAATAAAACTGTTTTCTAATCTACTACCTTTGTGGAGAGGTTTTCTGGGTTAGGAGAAGTTTTTTTTTTTTTTTTTTTTACATTATATTTCCCCAACAGTTGAAAGAGCCCAGTAGGGCATAGGACCCCTGTTCAGCCTTGTGCGTTCTAAGGCCTTTAATTTTTGATTGAGGCTGCCAGGATCTTAACATTCATTTGTTTGTTTGGGTGGGGAGAACAGTGAACGATACTGGCAGACTAACGGCCCTGTCTTTACAGGCCACTGTCTTTAATTAAACAAAATCTAAAGCTTACGCCCTCACGGCAGGTCCGTAACACACTTAGCAGCACGTTACTTTCTATAAAAGCAAAGAGCGAATAAAGCTTTTTTGAAAAAAGATGCTCTATAGATCATTTCTCCCCAGATTATATCTTATCCTCCCTCATTGCCTTTTTCCTAACATTTGTGGCCGGCGTTCCCACCCTTCCCCAGCAGCCGGGTCCACAGAGGCCTTCGCCCTGCCATCCCCTCCCACTCCCTCTCACTCTGGCCCGCTCTCACCTCCCGCAGATGAAGCCGCGCGGTCGGACTACAATCCCCAGCATGCCGCGGGGACGGGCGGATCACGTGAGCGCCCGGAAGCCCTGGCCGCCGCGCGGTGGGTGAGGTGGCGGCGGGGGCGGCGCGCAGCGCAGCGGAGCCGAGCGAGCGGAGTCAGGGATCGGAGCGCGGCGATCACTGCGGGTCTCGGGTGCGCGAGCCGCGGCGCGTGGGCCCCGAGCCGAAAAGGACCGAAACCCGGCTTGCGGCGGCGGGTGGGGCCGCCGCACGGGAGGGCAGGTCCGAGGGGCTTCCAGGGAAGGGGAGGGCGATGCGGAGATGCAGATGGTGGCGTCCGGTGGGTGTGGCGCCGCGGGCAGGGCCGGCCGGCCGGCTGCTCGCTCCCTCCGCCCCGGGCCTGGCTCCTCGGCCCCCCGGTGCTGCGGGGCCTAGGGGGGCCGGCAAGGACCGCAGCGGGAGGAGAGCGGGAAGATCCGGGAGGACCCCGGGGGAAGCTGGCGGCCGGGCCCGCGCCAGCGCGGCGGCGGGGGCTTTGTGCAAGAAAAGAGCTTGTAGTGTAGACCAGGGGAAGGGATACTTTTCAGGTGTGGTGGGGAAGCTTTTGGAAAGGATGTACTGAGGCCAAAGAGGGAGAAGGGTCTTCGGGAATAACTGGGTTTTGCTTTTTGGTAACTACCCATGGTCTCAGTCAAGGAAGTTGGTCAGATTGCTTATTCGTCATTCCCTCAGGATTCTTATCTACAGAATGTGGTCTGTTTATTCTCACTTTCGACAGGGAGTAATGGGAATGTGTGCACAGGGTTTTCGTGTTTTCCTGAAATACAAGACTGTAGTTGATCTCGTGGTAACTTTTACTGAAATGTTCTTAGGGAGAAGAATATGTTCCTGGGGTGAGCAAAACGTGACTCTTAATTGCCACCTTCTTTCTTCAGTGTCTTGGTGGTGAATTCTTTCTTTCCCATTTGTTGGATGTTTACTGTGTGCCAGCCTCTTTGCTAGGAACTCTCTATAAATGATCTTATTTAATCCTTAAATGAGGAAATTGAGGCTCAAAGAAGTTAAGTGGAGGGTCTTGGATTCCAACTAGAACTTTAACGCCTTTTTGTGGGCTACACGTGGCTTCAGATGACTTCATTCTTCTCTTAACCTTTAATTTCCGGTGTCTGCCCTAGAAAATAATCCTGAAACAATACTTTTATAAAATTCAAGTCGATGCCGGGTCTTGTTGCTCACCAGCTGTTAGGATCAAGTGTATTATTCATTGTTTCAGGTCCTCATTTGTCCCTTTCATCAGTGATAGTAAAATGTCACAGCAATGACTGTTGGCTTGAGTAGATGTCCTTTGGCTGGGCGAGAGAAAGGTTTTTATCTTGAAAACTAGCGTTTGGAATGTTTTCAAAATAGGTAGGAAGAATGTAGTTTTGGAAACCCTGGAATAAGATGAGAGAATTTTACAGATAAGTGGTAGGTATTTTACATCTGTGGTAATGAAACAATTTAAGAGGAGAGGAAAATTACAGAAAGGCTTGAGTGTTGAATAAAAGGATTTATGTGGTACAGGCAAACAGCTTCCAGTGAGATAATGTGGGATAAAAAGATCCTTGTGTAAGTGTCGAGCATTGGGGGCTAAATTACAACGTACGCAATATAGTCAAAATAGGTGAGCTCAACTATCTAATATTTTTCCACCTACCTCTTTCTAGTTTGAATACACATAATCTTTTTACTTTGTAAACGTGAAAACTAAAGTCTGGGGGGTTAAGTAATTGCCCATCTAATGCCCTTCTCGTTTGTACAAGAGAACTGCTATTACTAATCAGGTATGTTTTTTTCTATCCTAGATTTATACCTTTAAGTTTAAGGTGAGATATGTCTAATTACTGGGATATTTTATATTTTAACCTCTCCTCTCATACAGTATAACATGGAGTCTAGGGTGAGGTCTGGGTTTGAATGCTTGCTTCATCTCTTAGGAGATAGTACTTTCTAAAGTCTGTTTTCTCCTCTGTAAGCTGTTGTGAGAACGAAAGGCAATAATGCCTGGCAAGTACCTAGCACAGAGTCTGGCACTTTGAAAGCATTCAGTCTTGGCCTTCAGTCAAGGAATTCATTCCTTCAGAACGTCTTTATTGATCCTTCTAAATGCCCTGCTAGGTGCTGGGGGTGTGCTGTGTACTTAAGACAGAGGAGGCCACTGCGTTTACGGAGCTTACAGGTGAACAGTAAACGTGTAAGCAGTGAAACCAGATCATTAGATTGGGAGAAATGCTGTGAAGGGAGGAAACAGACGAAGACGAGAGAGGTAGTAGCTGAGGGCGACATTTTAGATAGGGCAGTCAGGGCAGGCCTCTCCAGGAGATGACATTTGAGGAGGAGCCAAGAAAAAGAAAGAGCCAGCCGTTTGCAGAGAACCAGAAGAGCATGTCAGGCAGTGGAACAGCAATCGCAAAGGCTCAAAGCAAGAAAGGGCTTGGTGGTTTCAAGGACAAGAAAGGGATTAGGTGTGGGGGAGGTTGTAGTGAGTGTGGAGGAGTGGTGCTGGTGAGGGTGGGCAGCGAGATGGGCAAAGAGTAGAAAGGAAATGTGCTCCTCATGGTGTGTACTGGCAAAGAACTGGAAATCACCCAGATGGTCGGTTGGAGACTGAAATGTGGGAGCTCTGTAGGTGCACATGTGGGTGAACCTCTGACCTCAGAGAAGTGAGGAAAAAAAGGTGCAGAATGATGTGTGTTGGGTGCTCCCGTTTGTGTATATGGGAGTGTGAGGGGCTACGCCTGGAAGGTATGCACAGGTATAGCTTCTGCAAGAATGCAAAAGAAACTGGTAGGAGCACAGGGTGTCTTGAGAACAGGGAGGGAGATATCACTATATACCCTTTGGTGTCTTTTGAATTTTCTACCTTATGTGTATATTACCTATTGAAAATTAATAAAATAATTAAAACCAAACCCAACCTCTCCAGTCATTGCTCAGGCAGTCCCCTCCTTCGTCCTTACCCTCCTTCCACCAACCCCAGCCGTCAGCTCTCCTGCTCCCTGCCCCTTCGCCTTCCTTCTTTACTACAGAGGGCTGGGGTAGACAGGTTTTGGAGGCCATGGCAAAACCTTTATTTATTTTTTATTTATTTTTTTTAAAGATTTTATTATTTCCTTTTTCTCCCCAACACCCCCCGGTACATAGTTGTATATTCTTCGTTGTGGATTCCTCTAGCTGTGGTATGTGGGACGCTGCCTCAGCGTGGTTTGATGAGCAGTGCCATGTCCGCGCCCAGGATCCGAACCAACGAAACACCGGGCCGCCTGCAGCGGAGCGCGCGAACCCAACCACTCAGCCACGGGGCCAGCCCCAAAACCTTTATGTTTTTATCTGAGTGTTGGGAGGCCGTCAGAGCATTTTAAGCAGAGGAATGATAGCTGATTTATATCTTAAGATATCTTTCTGGCTGATGTGTGCGGAATGATGGGGGCTGGAAAAGTAGATGTAGAGATAGTGAACCCTGCAGGAGGCTGTTGCAGTAGGCTTGGTGGGAGGTACAGGTGGTTTATCTTAGTGGTGGCAGTGGGCGTGGAGAGAAGAGGATGGGTTTGGGATATGTTTTGCAGGTAAAAAAGACTGGACTTAGTAAAGGGTTGGATGTAGAAACTGAGAGAAAAGGAGAAATGAAGGGTAAGTCTTAGTTATCTTGGGCAACTTGGAGGAATGGTGGTACCATTTGCTGAAGTGAGGAATGCTGGGGGAGGAATAGGTTTGGAGGGAGGAGATGAAGAATTCTGTTTTAGACACATGGAGGGATAATAAGTGGTATATTGGCCATATTGTTGGGGACCCTGGAGGGTCTGAGTTAGAGCTATAGATGTGGGAGTCATTGGCGGGAAACCATGGTAGTAGATGAAAGAGGAGAGAGAGAGGTGCTGGGAATTTAAAGAGAGGAGTGTGAAATAGTTGTCTTAGAGGTTGACAAAGCAGAATTATTAGGGAAGTTTAGACTTGCCGGGCAGTGTTGCATGCCTTTTGTGGTTTGTGGTTTTGAATCTAAAAAGTGAAATCAGCCTGCTTGTGTGATTTTTTTCTCTAGCAAAACGCAACTGCTTGGGCACAGGAAAGGAAGACAGAGGCAAGCAAGAAAAAAGGCCTATCAGGGGGATAGTTCTGATTCTAAGTTCGTTAAAGAAGGAAGTGAGGACAAGAGGAGGGTAATGGATAATGGAAAAAAATGGTGAGGTGACTGAATTGGGAGCCTTGCTGAGGTAAAATGACTGTTGGGAGTGAAATTATGAAGGTAAACAGATTTCTGGAAGGAAAGTAGAATGTTTGAAATCTGGTTTGGGAGGTCATGCAACTACTGGTGATGACAAGGATCATGTTTTGACCTTGTGGGTTTTTATTGTGGGGTGGAGGAAGAGATCGGTGGTGAAGAGGACGGGAACTGATGGATGACCCACCTGGATGTTGAAATGAGACAGAAGCCGGGGCGGGGGTGGGGGCACAGTGAGGCAGGAGCTGTCTGCAGGGGGAGGGACCGGAGATCAGTAGATGATGCTTGTGAGGGGCAGTGGGCAGTAAAGCCTGGGGTGTGTGTTTCAGAGAAGCTGGGGTCTTGCAAGGAGGAAAAGTGGTTGTGAGAAGAAAGCTTGCTGCTCCTTGAGAGAGAGACCTCAGAGGAGGCAGGGCTATCTAGGGGTAGGCAGGAGGCCGCTAAGGCAAGAAAGGCAAGGAGCTCTCAGAAGAGGGTAATGATGGAGAGGGTTTATTAACTGCGTATCTCATTTCCAGAGAGCATGGTAAGAAGGATTGGGGTGGAATGAAGCCTGTGTCAGATGAGGTGGACGGGCACAATGGGCATGGGGTGCCAGTTGCTTCAGATGTGCTGTCTCCTTTTCTACCCATCTTTCCCCTTTCTACCTTGTTGTATATTTTCCCGAAATTTTCCTAATACAAGACAACTTTAAATCTTATTATATTTGCGTTGGAATGGACTCTAAATATCTACAGAAAGTGAAAATTTTTTGAGGCCACCCTGATCACGTGGTGGTTAAGTTCACACGTTCTGCTTCTCGGCGGCCGAGGGTTTGCTGGTTCGGATCCCGGGCGCGGGCATGGCACCGCTTGGCAAGCCATGCTGTGGTAGGTGTCACATGTATAAAGTAGAGGAAGATGGGCATGGATGTTAGCTCAGGGCCGGTCTTCCTCAGCAAAAAGAGGACGATTGGCCGTAGATGTTAGCTCAGGGCTAATCTTCCTCAAAAAAAAAAAAAAACGAAAGTGAAAATTTTGTAATGTTTTGTGTTCCAAGGCATTGTTTTGTAAGGGGGAGATTGCCTTCTGTCTGGACAGGTTACATGTGAAGCCATCTTTCATTCAGCATCTGTCGCATAATATGGATTGTTCCATTCTGGAAAATACGTTGTGTGGTTGATCTTCCAGGACCCCAGAAAGCTTCATTACAAATCGGATGAATTAGTGATTATGAACTTGCTTTGAAAAGTAGAGTGTGGCTCAATGATTCTGGATCCTTTCTGAGGGCAAGGATCTTATTTTTAGTAAGATTTTTTTTTTTTTAGGAAATTCTTGTTCTTACTTGATCAGTATTCAGTATCCATCAATTGAGAAAATACTAAATGACAAGCTACTGTGAATTCAGAAACACTTCAATGAATTTTGGTTTTATTAATTATAACAGCATTTACATACACTTAAAAAATGTTAGACATTAGTTCAGTCTGTGTTTAGAGCAGGAAAGAAAGTGGTCCTCAGAAAGTAGGATGGGCTTGACGGATTCAGACTCGGCAGAAGCTCTCTGTGCTTCCCCAGGGTCCCAGAGCTCACAGGTGATTAGAAATCACTTCTGTGATGCAGGGGAGGTAAGTGTAAGGCATTATTAATAATTATTCTAATTACATAGGACCAGATGTTGTAATAGTATTCATTTTAAATGGCATTCTGCCAACAGCCAGTGAATGTTTAGAAGTATTTTCCCAATGTACTTATTAAGCCTTTTCTCTCCCATCACTGTAGCTTAGGAAAAGGGGGTTTATTTAGAAACTCAATCCAGATGGTCTCCCACAGCTTGGTAGTCATTTAAAGCCATTAGTATAAACTGTGCAGCCCTGAAATGCACAACCATTTTTGCCAAAGCAATGGAATCCCAATCTGTTGGAGCGTACATTTTTGGAATTATTATCTGATAAATCATAGACTTTCATAACCCATACCCTTTCCTCTCATGAAGTACAGTGTTTTGAGTTGTGAATGTGTTCAATTCAGAGAGCTATGATTTATAAAGAATGGTTAAAGCCCTGGGTTGTTCCACTTGGATTTCATGTTTAATTTGGGGGATGGAGGTAAATTTAGTAGTAACGCTAATAGCTCTTGGTTTTGTAGCCTCCTAGAATTACAGACAGAAAGTTTACTTAGATTTTGTGAGTGGAATTTTATAGTCTTACTTGGCTCATAATTTTTTTGGTGAGGAAGATTGGCCCTGAGCTAACACTGTGCCAGTCTTCCTGTATTTTGTATGTGGAACACCGCCACAGCATGGCTTGATGAGTGGTGTGTTGGTGCATAGCTGGGACCCGAACCTGTGAACCCCTGGCCGCGGAAGCAGAGCATGTGAACTTAACTACTACGCCACCAGGCTGGCCCCTCATAATTTTGTTAATGTTTTTCAGGAAGAAGGATTAAATGAAATCAGCTACATTTTACTGATGTGGGATTAATCCTAGGCAGATCAGTTGCTAAAATAATTGTCTTAGTACCTAACATACGTTGTTTAGTTTAGTCTCACAACTCTCTGAAGAGACTGGCCGTTTTATAGACTACCATCTGTGATTCATACAGATTGACTTGTAACTAAGGGCTCACAGCCAGTACGTGAAACAACTATAATGTTTGTAGTATAGTTTAACCGCCTCAACTTTGTTCCTTTTATCTAGAAGTTTCAAGAATGGCCTTTTGGCTGGTCTCTCAGCATTTAATGTTTGGGAGATCTACCAAGCTGTGGCTAATGAAAACAGCAGAATGGTGGCAGTTACAGGGAACCCAGCCTTGAGGGCAAAGCCCTGTGATTGCTAATGTTAGTACTGGGAGCTCTTGACTCCCCTACCTTGACTATTGTAGTATATTTATAATACAAGTCATTTTGCTTATTAAATGTTTTTCCTAATATGCAGATAAATTTTAGGACTTTTCCACTGCTGTGGATGTTTCCCTTCCTGATTATAAAAGTAATTTACATGTTTATTGTAGAATTTTTAGGAAACTATATAGAACATTAAAATTACCCATAATCCCACTACCGGAGACAACTAGTATATTCCTTATTTATTTGTGAATATTATGTAAACATAGAGTTGATTGATATATTTGTGTCATCTCCCACTATTTTCACTTGACATTTTCTCATGTTATTAAAAGGCCTTAATTCATCATGTCAAATAATTACTTAGTATTTAGCCATATGGATAGATCATAATTTATTTAATTGTTCCCCTCCTTGCATGTTTAGGTTGTTTCTGCAGACTCATAACTGGAGACGTGACATTTAGATGCTCACGTTATACTTAATCTTGGGTTTCAGAGTGAGGATGCTGTTTTCAGAGAGGATGAAGGAGAGGTGAGAGGAGGTAGTGGAAAGAGATGGCACAAGAGTGGCCTTGGCTCTTTCCCCTATTCTCTTATGACCAACACAAAGTTCTTTTCTTTAATATAAAAAAGCTCCTTTGACACCGAAAACTACTTTTGTTTATAGACCTGACTGCATCTTTTATTTCTTTAGGAATAGATCCGTGGAAATTGAGTTTTTGTGTCAGAGGCTCTTGATGAACAGGGCCAGGTTGTCTTCCTGGAATGTGCTAATTTTCACTTCCATCAGCGGCGGGAGGAGAGTTCAGGAGTCATTCGACCTTGAGCTGCGTTGAGCACAGTCTTTTTTAACTATGCAAACATTTTCTTATCTTAATTAGCATGTCTCAGGTTACTATTGAGATTGGAACTTATATTTGATAAGTTTAATAGCCATTTCATGTCTTCTGAGTCGTCTATTCATTTCCTTTGCTCATTTTTCTGTCAGAACTAGTAATTTTCTTATCAGTTTGTATGAGAGTTCTTTCTAATAGGATGTAATTTTTTGTCAAGGATTTCTTCTTAAAGGACTAGCTACTAGCTATAAAATGTAATTATCAGTCTGGTTTTCTGGTGTCAAATAGCCCATGTGATTTTTTTTTTTAGGGTCTGATTATATGCTGACTGTTTATAAGTCTAAGTAATTCAGTTTTTTATAATCTGTCTATTTTGAGTAATGTTAATAATGTGTTTTGTCTTTCCAGAAAGAAGAAATGATGTAAACCATTCACTATCCAAACTTTAAGGTCGAAGGTGGGAAGGAAGGTCAGGAAGAACATGGGCTGGCCAAATATTTTTCAGAGAGGAACTCTGCTGTCCCGGTTCAGCCATCACCACATCGTCGTTTTCCTGCTCACCTTCTTCAGGTAAGTGGGTTGCTAACTCTGATCTCCTGTTATTTTTGTTTTTTCCTTTTGAGGGAGATATTTATTGCACGGCCAGTGGTTAATGCAGTGATTGGCATGGGCTTATCGTGAAGTAGGCTGTTCTTCCTCTTACTCTTTTTGATAGCTCTGTGCAGGAGTTCTCGAGGGTTATTTTGCCCATATTTGGCAATGTCTGGAGACATTTTTGGTTGTCATGGTGGGGGATGAGGAGTTACTTGCATCTAGGGGGTAGAGACCAGAGATACTGCTAGCCATCCTACAATGCACAGTACAGCTCCCCACAATGGATAATTTGGGGGGCCCCAAACGTCAATAGTGCTGTGGTTGAGAAACCCTGATCTAATATAAAGTCCTTTATTTGTTAAAACGAGGATCGTGAGAGGAAAGGATGTGCATATTCAGGGAAGGCCCTATGCCTCCTGGAGCAGTAAAGATGGCACGAGACAATTGTGAGCGGCTGGGAACTCACATGAGATCCCTGAGTGTCAGCAGCCCTGAGTAGGCAGCACCGCTGAACCAACGTCCATGTTTTTGGTTCTGTGGCCTTCAGTGGCTCTCTTTAGTGGTCTCTAGATGACATGAACCAGGCTATTTTGGTGTTAGGGGCATGTTATTCATAACCTTGTGACTCAACTATTTTGATTATTTCTTCTGAGTAGATTTTGTTTATTATTAATCTTTATTGAAGGCACCACAAATGATGATGATTTTTTTTTTAAGGCAGAAACTAGGAAAATGGTTCTCTAGTTATGTGAGAGTCGATAGGCAATTTTGGGCGCTTGGTTTAGGGGATATCTATTTGTAGGGGTTGGGGGAAGCATCAATATGAGGGAAAGACAGGACCCAAGGCAAAAGCTACTGAGTGGCTAGTGCAATGAGTGGCCACTAGTCACTAAAGACTTAAAATTCTTTACAGAACCGCAACCATGATTTAAAGTGGGTTGGGATCACTCGTGTCTCCATCTTCTAGGTCTGGGGATAAGTTATGAGTGAACATGGGGGCGCATATTGAAGAAGACTACTTAATTTTTTCTTTTGCTTAGCAGAGGCTGTTTCAATTGGTAGCTCTTGTAAAGCAGTGCTTTTTCCTTCTTTTTTTTTTTTTTTTAAAGAGAAGAATTCTAAAATTGAATAAAACAGACGGGAATATATCTGTGAGTTTATTGAATGTCGTTTTCTTTGCTGTTCCTTCAGCTGTGTTTCTTCCCTCTTTTGTAGTTATTCGTTGCTCCACGCGTCAAGAAAAACTTTTAGCAATGTCAAGGTCAGCATCTCTAAGCAGTGGACCCCAAGTGCTCTTAACAAATCAGTTGAACTGCCTGTAGAGGTGAGCAGAACAGTGCTGGGATGGGCTTAAGAAGGGAACCACGCCCACCCCTAAATTCTTCAGTTCTGTTTTGTTTGTTCATCCACTTAGGACTCTGAAATGGCTTACTGTTTCCTATGGCCTAAAATCCAACTTTCTGCCCGATTTCTTAGCTTGCCCTGATTCAGGCCTGTTTTACCATTCCAGCCAGCGTATTTCTCACTGTTTGGAAATCACACAATTCTGGTTGGGCTGTTTTTTTTGTTGAGTTTCACAAGTAGTGTGCTCCTTTCTGCCTTTGAGATTTTGCTCATAATCTTTTGTATCCTCTTTCTCCTTCTTTCCACCCATCTCAATTTTGCTTTTCCCTTTGTGTCAAGATAAAAATACCACTTTTTCTATTAAATAGTTTTTTTCCAGCTTCTGCTGATTTTCCTTCAGAACCGTGCACATTGTGTGTTACATAGTTTAATGTCTCGGTGTTTACATACTTTCTAATGGGTTCATTTGTTTGTATCTTGCTTAGGAGTCTTGAAGTCAGGGAGTGTGTATCCGAGTTCCTTGTATTCGTTGTGGACCAAGTAAATTCTCTGATGACTGTTTGGAATGGGGGTGCTATTCCTTATAGTACCCCATCTCAATACACAAATCCACTCCATTCAATCTTTACCACGTTATTCAAGTTCTACATATGGAATTATGGGTATATATTAATACTCTTAGCATGTTTTTTATTTCTTAAAAATTATTTCCCCTATTTGGACCAATTCAAAGTTGACAGAGATTTGAAGGTTGTATAAATATCCCCCAAAAATGTAAATAAGTTATCCAGTCAATTGCTTATTGAGGATCTGTCTTGCATAAACACTGTTCTAGGCACTGAAGATACGAAAAAAAAAGAGCCTGTCCTCAAGGAGCTTACATTCTAGTGGAGATGCTCTTGAACAATTTTTCTCAAATTTAAGTTATCGGGAACTTGTAAAAGGAAAGGTGTTAAGGGTAGAGGGCTAAATTTCAGACTGAGTCTTGACTCACTGTGCTGTGTGCACAGTGAGTGTGTCTAAATGATCCTTAACTGACTTGTCACAAACCTTCCAGATGGGGTGGCCTTAGAGAGTCATGCACCTAACCTCGCAGCCAGGATAAAATCTTTCTTTGTCATTATTGAAGGATGGCCACCCAGCTTCTGTTTTAACTCTTCTAGGGAGAAGGAACTCCCTGTTTTCTAAGGTGGGCAATTCCATTTTTACTCAACTCTCGTTGTTGGGAAGCTCTTTCTTATATTGAGGTAGAAGTGTTCTGCAGTTTAATTTTGATCTTGGGTTTTATCCTGGGCCGTGCTTACTAAGTCGATTCCTGCTGCATGAGAGCCTGTTGACTATCTGAAGGAAACCTGTCTCCCTAAGTTTCTTTCATTGAGGCCCAACATCCCTGGTCCTTCACCTGTAGTTTAGTGATACCGAGCACTAACTGTGGTGTTTCAGGTACAGTCTGACCAATGTATAGAACAGTAGGATTTGAGTTAGGCACTAAATGTCTGGTTATACTGCCTAAGGCTGCCTTTGCTGTTTCGGTGACTGAGTTGGGGATCCCCAGGACCACCTCCAGGTTTGATGATTCACTAAGAGGACTCATCATATAGTCATACGCACAGCTGTGGTTTGTTACAGTGAAAGGATACAGAGCAGAATCAGCAAAGGGGCAAAAAAGTGGGGCGAATTCTGGAGGCACCCAGGTGGAGCTTCCCGGAGTGCTCTCCCGGTGGAGTCCCATAGGACGTGCTTAGTTCCTCCAGCAACGAGTTGTGACAACACGTGTGAAATGTTGTCTACCAGGGAAGCTTATGAGAGACTCAGTGCCCAGGGTTTTTATTGGGGGCTGGTACCCTCTGCCTGGCATGTACCAAAATTCCAGACTCCCAGAAGGAAAGCAGGTGTTCAGCATAAACCCCATTGTTGGTATAACCAGTTTAGGCACAGCGAGCCACTCATAGCAGAGACGGTTGGAACCCTCCCGAAATCCAAGTTCCCAGGTCAGCCTTTTTGAAGGAGAGCAGACTCAGGCCTGCCAGCTTAACTCTTTCCTGCCAGTGACCATGTCACATTATTAGCTCTTCTTGGACTTGAGTTAACTTTTCTGCCTAGCTGCTTATTTCCTTACTCTGATTGCTGCCAAAATAGGTTCCACCATTCCGGTTTTTTGGAACTACAGATTAAGTAGTTTGGACGGACTGGTCATATAGATGGCAAGCTCAGACTTGTCCTGGAGATCTTTGTATTTCTGGACCTGTCCTGATGGAGAGCAGTGCTGACTCTCTGTTCCTTTCTTTAGACTTTAAAGTCTAGGTGTTTTCTTTCCTGAAGCCTGTTGCTGGGAGTGGAGTGGCTGGGGTGACGCGTACCTTTCTCTCCTCCTGTGCTTTTGGGTCTGTAACTGTCTGAACTCTAGTTTCCCTTTGAGACTTTCTTGTTCAGAATGGAAAGGTTCTTAGAACCAGAAGATTATGTAGAATTAGTCTGAAAAATGTTTTGTTAATATATTGTTAAACATTTCTTAAGTGTCCTAAATAGCATCCTTGAAACATATTCATTATAGCTTTCATTTTTATGCATAGCTATCTTAGATACTTTACAAAAAGAACTAAGCAGACATAGTCTCTTTACCTCGAGAATTTATAAGGGATCCCACTGACGTGGATAGACATTAAAAATAGTAAGTGAGCATAACATAAAATCTCTGTTTATAGATAAAAAAAGAGGTAATGGTTAAATCTAATATTTGAGAACAACTTGCCTGAAAGCTATAAACAAAAATTTGTTCTGTTAAATTAAAAAACCTTCCCTCTTCAGACGCACAGCCCTTGCATGAGACTAGTGTAAGAATCTGAAGTTCTCTCCGGGAGAAGGAAGCAGGGTTCCGGGTGTTCTCAGCGCTCCAGCGCAGCCTCGCTCTCAGTAGATTCTCACCTGCCCCAATACCACTCACCTTCGGCAGAGGCCCCCTGACCCCGCACATAGGTCTGCTTTACGTCATCCTCCGCTCACCACTTCAGGAAGCTTCCGTGTCGGTAGTCCCCCCACCCCCACGCATAGCCCTGTGACAGAGCTTCTCACTTAGGAAACCCACACTGACCTTGTGTGTGCACATAAGTTCACCCTTCCAGGAAGTGCCCCAACGTGTAGCTGTGGTAGTAGCTTACTCCAGCCCCTCCCCGCACGACACAAGAAAACCCTGCAGACAGACAGGCCAGTACCTTCACGGGATAATCGTGCATGCGTGCAGCCCGCTCGAGTCACTGTCATGTGTGGGATTTTAGCATGTTAAAGTCATTTCATTGGTGACTTTCATTACTCACCGGGTGATTCATTCTGTACTCGGACCGTTTTCACCTCCTGGTGTAGTCGTCCCTATCTGAGCTGTGTGATTGAAGTCAGTTTGCTTCACTAGGCTTTCTTCTGTTATCCTATTTTGGAATCTTTTTGTTAGTCCTGCTTTGTTTTTTCAGGTTTGGGTTTTGTTTTGTTTTCTACGTGTTAAGTAGGCAACCCAAAGTATATTTCAGCTGAATCCTGGCAGTGAAGCAGAAGAAAGCTGTTTAAAATCTGTCAGTTCTGGTGAAAGGCAGACAGCAGGGAGTTTGGGTGACTTCCTGAGAGACAAGAAGAGCCCCTGAAGCTTGGAGCCGCTGCTTGAGGCCCCATCTCTAGCCGGCATTGGCGTGTGCCTGGCAGTGCTCAGTCCTGGGTGCTCACGTGCCCGGATGGCGTCAGGGTCAAAGTTTGTGGTCTGAGGGAAAATGTGGCAAAATAATTCTGACTGGGGAAAGTAGGGCCCAGTTGGCTTGTTGAATGCTGATCCATCTCCGCTGTGGGAGCTGCCTGCTTGTCTCTCTTGACAGCAGGATGTGAGGTGGTGTTAGAGGAGAAGACCGATGCTGTAAGCCTCACAGAAGCCGGTCCCAATACTTGACAGTCAGACTTTATTCTTTTTTAATTTGGGGATTTTACTTTCCATTGAAGATTTTTTTATTACTGATTGTGATTTTTCTCTTTCATATTCTAAAGTTCAAATTTCTTTTCTGTAACAACCCATCTCAGTTACCATTTAGTTTAGCGGTTCTCTAACTTTTTGGTCAGAGGATGCCAAAGAGCTTTTGGTGGTAGTGGTTTATACTTCTAGATACTTACTGTTTTAGCAGTTCAAACTGAGAAATTGAAAAATACATTGGTTTTTTTAGTTATTTTTAAATGAATTAAATAAACCCATAGCATGTTAACATAAATAACATTTTTTGAAAAATGACTTATTCAAAACAAAATCACTTAGTGAGGAGAGTGGCATTGATTTACATTTTTGCAAATCTCTTCATGTCTGGCTTAATGGAACACAAGTGGATTTTCATATCCGCCTCTGAATTCAGTCTCTTGCAACATGATCCTTTGAAGTATATGAAGAGAATTTGGCCTTTCACAGACACACGGTGGAAAAGGGAGAAGTATTTTAATAGCTTTTCAGTTAATTGTGGATATTTGTCTTTGATACTACATGAGAATATGACAAGTGGCGATTTCTTAAAGGTTAGTTGTAATGTGGAATCTGAAACTTTATCAATTAACTTTTTATACCCTTACATTAAGAGCCATTGTCTATCTTGTACTTTGAGTGGATCCTGAAGTGACAGGTTCGTCTGTTCTTTTTTGAGGAAGTATCTGCCAGATACCCAAATCTGGATAAGTATAGCTTGTCCGTCAATCATTCTTTCAAGTAAGAATGACATTCTAGCTTGCAGCTCACACAACTGCACAAGTGCTTTTCCTCATGACCCCCGTGTGATCCTGGTGTGCAGAGTACTTCGTGCATGTTCTCCATTGTCACATAGATTATTAGAAATAAGGGTCCTCAGGGGCCAGATTTTATAAAATTAATAATTTTTACTGCTTGACAAATAATTATTGAGCATCTGGCATGTGCCAAAGACATTCTTAAGTGAAATTGGCTTTTTTTTAACTGTGAGCGTGACCACAGAGAACATGATGGTTAATAGTCCCATTTGGTGTAACTGCCTCGATTCATGCTAAGGTGCAGGAGTTTTACCCACCACGGCTTTTGCACCATCAGTGGAAAAGTTAAAGGGAAGAAGCAAATAGCACTTGAGTATTATGCAAATAGTTTTGCATGGTGTGTTTCCTTCTCTACGAAGTGCAGGTTTGCTTTTTGCCACGTCACCAGGTCTCTGTGAGGGTGGGTGGAGGTTGTACGAGAAGGTGCTTCGAGGAGTGGAGAGTGCTGCAGAAGTGGGCATTGACTTGTCCCTGTGTTGCCGTAGGTCTGGAATAGCAACCATTTGTTTCCCAGTGCGGAGGAAGCCACTCTTTTCCTCGGAACTCTGGACACTATTTTCCTCTTCTCCTATGCTGTGGTAAGTGTTAGAATTCTGGGGTTTTCAAGTTGAGGAAAGATGTAAAAGGAAATGGCTCCAAAGCTTAGATAGTTCAAGTTCATAAGGGATTTTGAATTTGCTGCCTGAGGAATGTTCAGTATTGCTGAAGTGTATATTTTGTGTCCTTCCCATCCACCCACCCATCCATTCATTCATTCATCCATTTGACGAATATTTACTGAGCATCTGGCATGTGCCGGGGACTTTTATAGTCGATGGGAATTCATCAGTGAGCAACACAGGGAAAATCTCTACCTTTGTAAAGCTTATGTTCTTGGGGTGGGAGCTAAGGGAGACAAGCAGTAACACAATGCTATAAATAAGTAAATTACAGAGTGTGTTTGAAGGTGGTAAGTGCTGTGGAGAAAATAAAGAGGGAAAAGGGACTAGATAGCCCCTGGTGGGGGCTGTAATTGAAGTAGGGTGGCTGGGGAAGACCTCGTGTAGGAGGGGGCATTTGAACAAAACCTGCGGTGGGTAAGTCAGGTCCGTGTGACTGGAATAGGGTGGCAGTAAGTGAGGCCAGAGCAGCGCTGGGGCTCAGATCTGCAGGGCGTTGGTGCCTTTCTCATCGCTTTAGCTTAACGCTGAGTGAGATGGGAGCCCTGGAAGGTTGTGTGCAGAGAAGAGCCAGGATCTGCCTTCTGTTTGGGCAGGCGCACTTGCTGCTCCAGGAGATGGAGCTGCAGGGCAAAGGCAGAAACAGAGAGGTCACTGTTAGGCTATTCCCGTGTGAAGGTGAAAGGTGATGGTGGCTTGGGTTCACGGTAGAGGTAAGAGAGGTGGGGAGAAGGAGATTTTAGTTGTGTTTTGAATGTGGAATATAAGAGAAAGAGAGGTATCAAAGACAGCTGCAGGGCAGAGGTGTCACGGCAGGGTGGAAGACCACGGGAAGCGGAGGCTTTGGGGAAATTGCTGTTGCACACGTTGCATTTGAGAGATACCTGGTATTGCACAAATGGTGAAGAGCAGACCCTGGGTTGTATGAGTCTGCAGTTCAAGGTAGAGGGTCAGGCTGGAGGTACAAATTTCAGTGTCCTTAGCATAGAGATGGTTTTCAAAATTATGAGACAGGATGAAATCATCAAGAGAGCAGGTGAGGACAGAGGAGAGGTGTGAAGACTGAGCTATGGCTCAGTATTTAGAGCAGGGAAGATGAAGAATGGGCAAGGGTGGCTGAGATGGGGCAGTAAAGGAGGAGAACCGTGAGAGGCTGGTGTCCCAGGAACCACTCTGGGGGCAGGGGCTGGTTCTCTGTCTGAGGCTATCTTCTCCGCTTGCGCAGCCCGCGTTTCTGTCTGGTTGTGGGGAACGTCTGTGGTGGCTGCTGAACTGGAGCTGTGGGACCAATGGTGGCAACAGCTGGAACTGTGCACTGTGGGAGCAGTCTGACCTTTTCTCCTAGCGTCTATTTCCTCTCTTTAAAAAATTTAATTCTGAATGTCCAGGTGATGTGGAATACTGGGTGAAAGTCTCAAAGTAATTGCTAAGTGTTTGTCTGGGTAATTATTGGAAAATCTTTTCTTCAAAGAGGCGACTTACAGAAACAGTTGGAGCGGCTCTTAGATGATTTAGCCTAGCTTCTCACCCGGGACAGTTTCTGTGCAAAGTCCCAGTACACTGCCATTCAACTTGGGCTGGAGTGCTCCCTGCGAGCCTTCTCTGTGAGCCTTTCATGGGTATTTTAAGAGGCAGTGTGGTCCAGTGGGAAGACCAGCTCTACCACCGTCAACTAACTGTGTTAAACTTGGTTTTAAAATGGAGTTTTAAAACTTGGTTTTAACCTTTTTAAGATACTTAGTTTCCTCATCTATAGAGTTGAGATGATAATACCCATTTATAGGATTAAGTAGATTTAGGACATAGGAGATAAGTGCCATGAAAAGTCAGTGGTTATTCATTCTTTATATTGAGCTTCATTTCCTTCTGTAACTTACAGGTATTTGGAGCAACATGGAATAAATTGATTCCCTAAACTGAAACATAATTGAGAGATTTTCTTCACCCCCTTTAGTATGCATAGCATTAGACCATGTGAGTGGCAGCTATAGAATATAGGATCTAATACTCACAGATGCCTCTTTTTTGTTTGAGGAAGATTGGCCGTGAGCTAACATCTGCCACCAATCCTCTTTTTGCTGAGGGAGATTGTTGCTGAGCTAACATCTGTGCCAGTCTCTATTTTGTATCTGGGATGCTTGCCACAGCACGGCTTGATAAGCAGTGCGTAGGTCCATGCCCAGGATCCAAACCAGCGAACCCCGGGCCACCGAAGCAGAGCGTGCAACCTTAACTGCAACACTACCGGGCCAGCCCCACACATGCCTCTTTTGAGGTAGTAAAGCTTAATGAGGGAAAGACATTTATTATGACATTTTTCGTCTAAATTTTCTCTAATACAGTCAATTTATTAGAAACAAAACAATTTAGGTTTTTAGTCAAGACGTTTATTCATTTTACGTATTTGTGGAAGGGACCTAGAGTGTGTCATCTTAGCTCTTTAGTCTGCCTTGCTGCCATGACCTCAGCATTTTAATTCCTGCCACTCAGTGGGAGGAGAGCAGAAGGCAGGACATTTGTACCTGTCTCCAGCTCATTATTATACCTCCCTGCTCTCCCTGCCTGTCAGATTAAACAGGCAACACATGTGCCCTAGCAGCTTCCGTTCCGCAGGACATGTAGCACATCTTAATACGAGTGCAGATGGCTAAGAGGACTCCCTCTGGGAAAGCAGATAACTGGTGTTAGGAGTTAATCTATTCTAGAAAATGAAATAGATTTGTGTGCTCATTTTATTAGAATAATTCTTGTGGGTTTTTTCTTTTTTCAGTCTCCTTCTAGGCAGTTAGGGGATCAAGTGGAACCAGAGTTTGCAGTGAATTACCACATCTCGGTGCCTGAGATGTTTATAGCACAGTGGGCGGAAGCCCATTGTCATTTCATGAAACTTTTGTGAAACTGATGTAGACAGCTAGTCTAGGCGTGATGTTTGTCACCCTAGTGTTGTGTTTGCCCATCTATTTTATGATGCATCTTATTTTTTTCAGGCTGTGTTGTTGTTCAGAACTGTAAAATAAAGTGCTTTATTTTTAGGGCCTTTTCATCAGTGGTATCGTTGGGGATCGGCTTAATTTACGATGGGTCCTATCTTTCGGCATGTGCTCTTCTGCGTTAGTGGTAAGTTGGAAAGGTATTTATTATTATCATCATTATTATTATTATTTTGATCAGGCATTTTAGAATCCAGGTAACCCCCTACTTCTGTATGTAGAACAGAATAGTAAATTAATCTTCAGTTTTCTAATCCCCCGTGTGCCTCTTCAGTTAGGGGTCTTTTTAAAGTACAGTTCCAGATCAGGCCCCTTCTTGACCCTCCGTCACCAGCGAAGTCTAAGCATAAACAGCATGACACTCAGTGCTCCCTGGAGCCCGTCCCAGCCCCTCTACAATCGTGTCCATCACTATGCTTCCCCACTTTGCTCTGGCCCAACTCACCTATTTTCCCTGGCCCTAGCGGATGCTGCTCCTTTCTCCCTCACTACTTTTGTTCCTGCTCTTCTCCTGCCTTGAATGGCCCTCTTTGCAGCTCTCCATAGTCTGACTCAGCTCTTCTCAACCAGCTCGAGTCTCCTTCAAATCACTGGCCAAATGACACTTCATTCATGATGCCTTCCTTCGTTGACCCTACTCCTGGGGTAACCCGTCCCTCTTCTGAGCTTTGGCGCCTGTGTTTCTTTGAAGGCACTTTTATTGTCTGTTACTTAGCCTACTTCTTTCTGTCTCTGTCTTGCTTGGGAGTCTGTAGCATCATGGTTACGATCAGGGACTTCCGGAGACCTGGGCTGCCTGTGTTTTAGTCCTTCTGCGATTTCCTAGCCATGATTTCTCTGCGCTTCAGCTTCCTCATCTGAAAAGTCCGTCCTCCTGGGGTTGTGGTGCGGGCTCTCTGAGTTACTGTGTGTAAGGCGTTTGGAACAACGCCTGGCTAATTAAGTGCCATGGAGGGCACATCCGATCTTGAATCAGCTCTTTTTTGCTTACTAGTTTCTAGTGAGGAATTTTTGGTGATGGAGTGAAAGCATGGGTTTTAGTTAGACCCTATTTATTATTGCTTCTCAGTGTCTGCCATTTGAGCGATTGAAGCAGTTTATTTATTCATGAGCTGGTCACCCACACATATATACATACTATTTTAAAACATGTTTATGCACTTTCTTGGTTTTTTTTTTACATTTTTTGAAAAATTGAAGTATATACATAAACCCACCCTTTTGGTGTATAGTTTTGACAAACGAGTGTAGTTGTGTAACTACCACCCCTCCCTTGTTCCCCAGCCTCTGGCAACCGCTGACCCTTTTACAATCCTTATAGTTTTGCTTATTCCAGAATGTCATGTGGCTGGAATCATACAGCATTATACATACCATTCAGCCCATGCAGAATATTCCCAGAATAAAATGTCCACTCGAGCAAAATGCCTAGAAGAAAGCAGCCACTTGAATGCTGCTGAATTACTGAGCAGGTCACAAGTCACACTGATTCCCTTAGAGCCGCAGGGATAACAGTAGCTGGCACTTCCCGGTCCCCACGATGTGCCAGTCCTGTTCTGACCGAATTTACACACGTGAACCCAGTCCCCACAGCAGTCCTCCACAAACACGGGCCCGAGGAAGAGGAAGTAGATGTAAAACGAGGGCTTAACTTTTTAGAGCTGAAGACGCAGCCTGGAGGGTTGATCATCAGTGAGTTTTGTGTTGTTTGACATCTCTGCCTTTCTGGCCGGTGGCGGTTTGGTGATTGTCTCACTCACCCGGTGCTGCTCCGAGCAGGAGCACCCGAAGAGTCAGCCACACGTCTCTTAGCCCCTAGACATTTGAATGTGTCCTTCACGTGGTCACTTCACGCGGGTGTGTAAGTGGTCGGCAGCTAGGTGTGCTAAGCACGTGCGTGTGGGTGTTACATGTCCCTTTCTCTCTTCTTCTCTAAGGTGTTTGTCTTTGGCACTCTCACGGAATGGCTGCACTTCTACAGCATGGGGCTCTACTGCTGCCTGTGGATTGTGAACGGCCTGCTGCAGTCCACTGGTTGGCCCTGTGTGGTTGCTGTTATGGGCAACTGGTTTGGGAAAGCTGGGTATGCCACTTCCTTCCTCTTTCATTTCTCCAAGTGTTTTAATATTGGCTTATTGAGACTTGTCAAAGTCAATTAGCTGGATCCCTTGGACACTGCCAACGTCATCCCTCTAGTTTAGAAAGTTAGAAAAGCTCAGGGAGAGACAGTTCCCCCTCAGAGTGTACTGGAAATGGTGCGGACCTTAGAGATGACCATACACAGACGATCTAGCCCCAGCAGACACTTGCATCACACCCTCCCAGCCATGGTCAGATTTCAAGTGTGCTAAGACAGTACGTCTCAGTTCTTTTTTAATCTCCCCTTTAGAGAACATGAATATCTCATGTGCCACCCCATCATTTATCTCCTGTGGGTTTTGCCTTCTCTTACCTTGTTTAAGACTCTATGATCTAGTTTAACCTTCTTACATTAAATAAAGATAGGGAAACTGAGCCCAAAAGCTATCTGTGGAACTTGCCTAAGGTCAGCCAACAAAGGCAATAAGATGCAGATGAAGAATGCCAGACTTTGGAGTTAGTTAAATTGGATATTTCCCCCCTAAACCTTCAAATAGTTATTAGATTATATTTGAGTTTGCGTGTGGGGTGGGCCAAGGCGTAAGGGTGGGCACCTGCTAGGCCACCCAGGAAGAAGAGCCATGGTTAATTTTCAGGTAGGAAAATAAGTTGAGATGCCCAAAGACGGGGCATTGTCGTTTATCATTGTTTGTGACACTCTGATTTCAGGAATATTAATTAGGATGCCTGTCATTTTTGCTGCGTAACTATTTATGTGTTGTGAGATGTACCTTTACTTTGCCGATGGCTCTGTCTTTTTAGTTTACTCTCTTATGTAGGGACCCGTGTATGCATCAGTCATGATCCACCCACCACGGTGAGGAGTGCATGCTCTGACTCACTCCTCTCGGTTTTCCAGCTTCCCCTTTTTCATAATGGGAGTAATGAAGCTCGCTGACTAATGCTCTGTAACGCTGTGAAAGTTCACCTGTAAAATGTCTTGTGGTTGGAATAAGCCCCACTTAATGAGAATGCTCTTGATTATATTTCATTGTGCTAGTGAGTTCTCTTTCACTCTAGCATCATTGGTTTAACAGAAATGATTTAAGAGATACTCATTCCCCTATAATCCCTTAGTTTTCTTTGGGAGTAGGTGATACCGTCTGCTCATGGGCTGTTTATTTTTAAGATTTTTAGGGGCTGGCCCCATGGCTGAGTGGTTAAGTTTGCATGCTCCGCTTCAGCAGCCCAGGATTTCGCCAGTTTGGATCCTGGGCGTGGACATGGCACCACTCATCAGGCCATGTTGGGGTGGCGTCCCACATGCCACAACTAGAAGGACCCACAACTAAAATATACAACTATGTACTGGGGGGATTTGGGGAGAAAAAGCCAAAAAAGAAAAAAATTTTTTTAAGGTAATTTTTTTCCATGTGTGAGTTTTGAAGATTATACAAAGGCTGCTTGTTTATTGTAGACAAACCGGATAATATAAATGAACAAAGAGAAATAAAGGCAAAACCACTTGAAATCCTATCGCTCAAGGATAACCACTGTGACATGCATCAACTTGAGATAATTCTTATCTGAACTTTTACAGATTGGATGACACTGGGTATTGGATAGCAGTGACTGGACAGGCTGACCACTTCATTGTTTCTGTGGATCAGTCTCAAAGGAAAAAAAAATTCAAGAAAACCATTATGGCTTCATCTTGAAAGACACACTTTTTTCTTAGCCGAGTAACACTTGTAAGTGAAACCGATGGTGTGCTGCTTGAGACACAGTGACTTCCTGTGAAACGTAACAGTAAATCACAAAGTGCCAGTAAAACTATAACCACTTGAAATCTCGCTTATTTTTAGCCAGTTTCTTGTAAAATCGTGTCTTTGGTCAGCCAGTGTTACTCAGAGCCTGACCTTCCAACTCTTCCCCCCAGGGCCCTCTTGATAGGTCTCAGGTATTTTAGAGGATGGGGACATTTTAGCAGGGGAGAACCGTAGAGATTAGTTCAAAGCATTTGTTTTCCAGGTGAAAAAAGTTGGGGACACTGGGCCTTAGCTGGGACTTGCTTGAGATTACTCAGCTGGAAGTGGCAGGGTAAGGACTTTGGGACAGACTTCATATTTCACTGGACAGTGTTATCTCCCTGTTCATTTTTTAGATTCCTTCTTTCTTTTTTTTGAGGAAGATTAGCCCTGAACTAACATCTGCCGCCTGTCCTCCTCTTTTTGCTGAAGAAGACTGGCCCTGAGCTAACATCTGTGCCCATCGTCCTCTGTTTTATATGTGGGACGCCTACCACAGCATGGCTTGACAAGCGGTGCGTAGGTCCGAACCTGGGATCTGAACCAGCGAACCGCTGGCCGCCAAAGCAGAACACGGGAAGTTAACTGCTGTGCCACCGGGCCGGCCTCTCTTTCTGTCTTAAAGAAGTTATAAAAATGTTTAACGGCTGGCCCCGTGGGCGAGTTGTTAAGTTTGCACACTCCCTTTTGGCAGCCCAGGGTTTCACTGGTTCGGATCCTGGGCCTGGACATGGCACCTCTCATCAGGCCATGCTGAGGCGGCATCCCACACAGCACAACCAGAGGCACTCACAGCTGGAATCTACAACTACATACCGGGGTGTCTGTGTGTTGGGGGAGGGGAGGATGGCGCGTGCTTTGGGGAGAGGAAGAAAATAAAAAAGATTGGCAACAGATGTTAGCTCAGGTGCCAGTCTTTAAAGAAAAAAAAAATTCTAAACCTAACAGTGTGTTATTACTATGTATCAAGTAGAATAAAATGTAAATTTAAGCATTAAAAAAAGTAACTTTTCCTACCTCCTTTTTCTTTCACCAGCTCTACTGTCATTGCCTGCGTTCAGAGCTAATCATTTTTCTCCAGGACTGTTGTAACAGCTAGTTTCCTTTCCACCAGACTCCTCACCTACCCATCCATCTTTTTTTTAATGGCTTTATTGCAGTATACAATAAGCCGCACATGTTTAACATGTACTATTTGATGAGTTTTGGCATGCATACACCCGTAAAACCATCATCACAATTAAGATAATAAACATGCCCATCCCCCCAAAAGTTTCCTCACGCCCCTTGGTAATTCCTCCCACCACTCCCGCCGCCACCCCCACCCTCCCACTGCCATCTCTAGGTAACTACTGATTTGCTTTCTGTCACTTTAATTTGAATTTTCTAAAATTTTATATAAATGGCATCATACAGTGTGTACTCTCTTGTCTGTCTTCTGTCAGTCTGCCTGATTATTTCGAGATACATTTATGTATATTGATACTTCATTCCTTCTTATAGCTGAGTAATAATCCATTGTACCACAATTTATCTGTTCCCCTGTTGATGAACATTTGGGTTGTTTTCAGCTTTTGGCTGTTACAAGTAAAGCTACTGTGAACATTTGTGTCCAAATCCTTGTATGGACGTAAGCTTTCACTTGCCAGCATAAATGCCTTGGAGTAGAATGGCTGGGTCCTATGGTAGGTGTCTGTTTATCTTTTAAGAAACTGGAAATCTCTTCCAAAGTGGTTGTACCATTTTACGTCCCCCCCCGCAGAGTGTGAGGTTCTAGCTGCTCTGTAGCCTTCCAGCACTCGCTGTACTTGGTCTTTGTTGACGTTAGCTAGTCTAGTGGGTGTGTAGTGATCCCTCATTTGGTTTTAATTTGTATTTCCCTAGTGTCTGATGATGTTGAGCATCTTTACATGTGCTTATCTGCATCTTATTTTTGTGTGTGTGAAGTATCTCTTAAAATCTTTTGCCTCCTTTTCAAAAACATTTTATTTGAGATGATTTTAGATTCATGCTCTTTAACATGTTATTGCATTGTCTGTTTTCATATTATTGAGTGTTGAGAGTTCTTTATATTCTAGATGCAAGTCTTTTTGTCGGACAAGTGATATGCAAATATTCTCTCCCAATCTGTGGCTTGTCTTTTTTAATTCTCTTGACGGTGTCTTTCAGTGAGCCTCAAATTGAACTTCAGTATAATAAAATCTTAGAGTTAGAAGAGACGTGGTGTTTTGCCATTTGGGTGTACTTGAAAAAACCCTTAAAAGACAATGTTGATTCTTTACAGTGTGAACTTTCACTGTTTTGGCCATTTTGTGTTTGAAGTGCACACAGAACCCCTTCTGATTCTGTTGTCCTGTTTTCTCCTGTTCCCATCTTAGACGAGGAGTTGTTTTTGGTCTCTGGAGTGCCTGTGCTTCAGTGGGCAACATTTTGGGAGCGTGCCTAGCTTCTTCTGTTCTGCAATATGGTTATGAGGTAGGTATTTCTTTCTAGGTTTTTCTTGAGGTATATATATTTTGTTTTTTAGGAAACAATACTGCGGCCGTTTAAAACTACCTAGAGCTGCGTTTGGGTGGGGCAAAGCTTGTATTAAAAGTGGACAAACTTTTGATAAATTCAAACACATAAAAAATTATTCATGGGAAAACACCCAAGTCTATATAATCAACCAGGAAAAAGTACTTGCAACTCTTCACAGATAAAGAGCTAATCTCCCTAATAGATAAAGAGCACCTGCAAATTGATAAGAAAAAGACTAAGAACACACAGAAAGAAAGGTAATGGATTGGAGCTCTTAGTTTATGAAAAGGAAATAGACATGGCTTATAAACATACAGGACGTTCCATTTCACTCGTAAGTTAGTCTTTCGTTCAATAAATATTTATTAAGCTCCTCTAAGTGCCTGTAGGCAGTAGAGAATAGAGCACTGGCCAAAAGACCAAAATATGCCCCTTATAGAGCTCAGGTGTTAGTTGGTGGAGAAATGCAAGTCAAAACTAAAAGAAAGGAAGGAAAAAAAAGAAAGGAAGGAAAGAGAAAGAGAGAAAGCAAAAGAAAGAAACTACACTGTACACTTACTAGATTGCTAAGAATCCAGAAGTTTGATCACGTTGTGTTTATGAGGACGTGAAGAGACAGGCGTTGTGGTTGCCAGAGTCAGTAAACCCTGGAGGGTCAATATGGGACTGTCAAAGTTACGGCTGCTCTGACCGAGCAGTTCAACCAGCAGGAGTTAATCCCTTGGGTGAAGACACTTCGACTTGTACAAAGTGATATGTCTACAAGGTTATTTATTTCAGCATTCTTTGTCATAGCAAAAGATTGATAACAATGTCACCCAATAGGGAAACAGACTATGAATCATCTATTCAGCAGAAGGCTGGGCAGCTGTGAAATAGAGGTAGGACGCCCACCGAGTACTGACAGGGAAAGAGTTCAGTGGTGTGTTAAGTGAAGAAAGCAAAACGGTATTGAGTGATGCCATGTGCAAAATGGAGGAAGAATCCAAAAGGATATATTTGTATTGGTTTGAATGTTTCTAAAACAGTCTCTGGGAAGTAAAAATTAAATGACAACAGTGGTTGTATGTGGGAAGATGAGGGCCGAGTGGATGGGAGAAGGGGTGGGAGGGAGACTTTTACTATACATCTTCTACTTTTTCATGCGAATTGTGAATATATTGCCTATTCAGAAACCTAAATAATTTAAGTAAGTTACTCATTTAAAAAGTAGATAAAGTTTTAAACGGCCCACCAAGGGTTTGGTCTCTGAAGAATTTTGGTCTAGTCGATGTCAGTGGGAGGTCGCTCCTCGGTTCACGGTCTCCTTTCCTCTAGGCTTCTTAGCTTCGCACCTGGGTTGTACCACCTGGTGCAGACTGGAGTTTCCGTTCAGCTTATGTGCTGCTCCAAGTTTGACTTCTGGAAAGACTGCTTTCGTTTTGTCACTGACTTGTTCAAAAATTCAGACTGTCTATCCACGTCAGGCTCCATTCTCTGTTAAATAAAATTCAGCTGTGCAGCCTGGCTTTTGAGAACGTGATCTCCATCATCAGCTTTCCAGATCAGTCTTAGTCCCTGTCAACCCAGCGGAAGCCCACTGCTTCGACGTGCGGAAGGCTTTCTGTCTCATCACACCTGTACCTTCGCCTCAGTTGTGCCGAGAAAGGTGGTCAGTTGCTTTTTCAGCTCCTTCTTAAAACATCGTCTGGCTACTTCAGCCTCTTTAGCTGTTTCCTTCTTCTCAATTCCTATGTGTCTTTCTTAGTAGGACTCCGCCTTCTCATTTACTCAGCTACATGCTGCCTTATATTATTGTTTTATGTACTGTCTCATCCCCCCACCTGGATAGGATGTCTTCAAGGCAGATGCTGTCTCTCGTTGGAGGCTATGTGGTGCAAAGAATGAGATTTTGGGAGATAGTCCTGATTTCACAATTGTCCTAGTACCACTCAGTATCCAGGGGACCTTAATTATCCTCTCTGAGCCTCACAGAGTCGTTGGGAAAATTAATGAAAAAACACAAATGAACCCAGTTCAGTACCTGGCACAGACTCAGCACTTAGCACTCACTTCCCACCCACCTCCTCCCCGACATGTGCGTCTGATGAACATCCCAGGTGTGTAAGAAGCACCTCTCTCCTCTCTCCTCCAGTATGCCTTTCTGGTGACGGCTGCTGTGCAGTTTGCTGGTGGGATCATCATCTTCTTTGGACTCCTGGTGTCACCAGAAGAAATTGGTGAGGAGAAGCTCTCTCTTCTTTTCTATTCAGAGAAATCTGAGGCCAGGACAGTCAGTCTCTTTTCCTAGGAGAACTGTGAGCTCCTTTCAGTGAATTAAAGGATCAGTATTGCTGTTTGTGTCCTGGAGACACTGGCTGAGCCTGGTACAGCTGCATGCTTGAGGGCAGTGAGGCTCACCTTTTATAGATTCAGGGGAAACTCGTCATTGCAAATAAGTTTTATAATTGAGACACAGGCCAGAAATTAGCAAGGATGTATTTCCTTTTTGTTTTTTTTGAGGAAGATTAGTCCTGAGCTAACATCTGCTGCCAGTCCTTCTCTTTTTGCTGAGGGAGACTGGCCCTGAGCTAACATCTGTGCCCATCTTTCTCCACTTTATATGTGGGATGCCTACCACAGCATGGCTTTTGCCAAGCGGTGCCATGTCCGCACCCAGGATCCGAACCGGTGAACCCCGGGCTGCCAAAGCGGAACGTGCGCGCTTAACCTCTATGCCACTGGACCGGCCCCCTAGCAAGGATGTATTTCTAATTTCACTTCTTGAGAGAGATTTCTTTTCCTTCATTAAAGTAATTTAGTTTGATATTTATCGGTTGTTAAATACAGAATATGTACAAGTGAAACCACAGAAGCAAAGAGATAGACGATTTTTCTGTCTTTTGAGTATTATGACACAGACATGTCAGTTTAATAATATGTAATTAACATTTTTTTGTATATAACAGAGATAGTGTGATGAAGTTGAAGAAACATTGCTTTGAAGGCAGATAAAGTAGAATTAGAGTCCTGAGTTTGTTGCTCATTAGCTATGTGACCTTAATTGACCTTAGTTGACCTTAGTCTCTGAACCTTAGTTACTTCTTCTGTAAAATGGAAATAAAAATAATGTCAACCCCATAAGTAGTGATATATACCAGGCACTTAGCCCAGTGCTGGTTACCCAAAAGGCACTCTGTAAATGTGGCTGTCGTTGTTGTTTTAGGTCTCCCAGCTATTGAGGCAAAAGAAAATTTGGAAGAAGATTCCCACAGGCCATTAATTAATGGTGCTGAAAATGAAGATGAATATGAGCCTAATTATTCAATTCAAGAAGGAAGTCCTATTACTCAAGTCAAGGCAATAAGCTTTTATCAGGCTTGTTGCCTTCCTGGAGTTATACCGGTGAGGACCCCTTACCACAGCCAGTGAGATGTTGCAGCCTGGGTGTGAGCTCTTCCTGGGATAAAGCATCTTTAAGTATTTAGCTTCTCCATGGTACTTTATTTTAGGAATATCTGTTCAGAGGGATATTGTATAGTTCCTCTCAGCTTGTTTCTATATTGACACCACTTGAAATTTTATCTGATATCTAAATCAGGGGTCAGCAAAGGGGCTCTTTCCTGTGAGGAGCCAGATAGTAAATGTTTTCAGCTTTGTGGGGCCCGTGCAGTCTCTGCCACAGCTACTCAACTCTCTAGAGAAAGAAACAGTATGGACAGACGTGGAACAAATGGGCATAGCCAGGTTTGGCGCATGACCCTAGTTTGCTGCCCCTGATCCAGCATGTGAGTAAGAAGGCAAGATTGATATTTTTATGTAGGTATTTTGGCCTATTGAAGTATTATAGAATTTGTATGGACTAAGTAGGGTTTTGAATGGTTCATTAAGTCTGTCTTATTTGCCAGACAGAAAAAAAATAGTCTGCCCTTTTGTTAAAAGACCCAGAGCAGAATACTGCACAGTGTTTCTTGGTAATGCATTCCAGTGTTTCCACAACCTTCACCGTCAGGAGAGCTCTCTAACATCTAAACTAAATCCCTTCTGCCGCCGTTTTTCTGTCTTGGTGTTTTGGGCACGCTAGCAGGGGAGTGGAAGTTAAGAGGCCTAGGTTGTGTTTCCAGCTTACCCACTACCTCTCTGTGAGGCCTGGGGTCAGTCACTCAGCCGTCCTTGTGTCTCAGTTCCTCTTCCTGTGGAGTAGAAAGTGTACGGTCTTTCACCTTGGGTTATTGTATGTGCATAAGCACCTGTTTTTGTTTATTTCATTGTTTAATGGTGCTTTATGAATGTAACCCCCCAGCTAGATTGAAACTTTGTGCTAATATTTATCAGTTCCCTTCTACCTATGCCCCCCAAATTAAGAGAACTGATATTTGCAAACAGATAGTTAAGTACGAGTTAAACTCTGAGTGTGAGTTCCCACAATTCTTTAACCAAAAGATGATGTATACCACAAGGGAAATGCAAGTTCCTTTCGACCTGTTCTTAGGCTAATGACTCATATTTTTTAACTAGTTATTAAAATAGTCTGTTGCTAATAGTTTAATTTCTGAGACAGTACTTAAATTTGTTGTGACCATGGGACTCTTTTTTTCTGTTCGTTTGTGTTTCCCAAGCTGTTCCCTGATGTGGGCAGGGATGTAATGGAAATCTAGTTAACTTAATTCCTTTGTCCTGTAGCCGGCTGTCTGGACAAAACGCACTCGTGATGGGGACCTGGCTCTCTAGGGGTTGGCTGTTGCCCTGCCAGGAACGCTGTTTTAAAACAAGTGATACCTAGGGGATAGGCTCCAGGGGAGAATATACCAGCCAGACCCCCTTTGAAGTCAGTCTCTCTGTTCCTCCCCCCTCTTCCTTTGATGCTAAATGTCAGGATTTCCTGGTAATAACGTGTTGGATATAGGAGTCTTAGCCCCACTGCCATCTTAAGGCAGCTGCAACTTTTATTCCTCAAAGTGGAGCCTCAAGGCCCATGGCAATCGTGTTCTTTCATTTTTGACTCACCAGAGTTACTCTTTGCTTTTCCACTGGATGTGGGAATATAAAGCTTTTGGAAACTATAGTGTGAAAGTAGTTTTAATGTTGGTGCTAAACTACAGTTTAGTCACATTGCTCTCTGTGGTTCATTATGGTAACTTTGCAGGAAGTAGAACCAAAGAAGCTTGGCTCCTTGCGATAAAAGCTGTAACAGTCACTGGATTTATTTACTTCTGTTTAATGCTAGTTAGTGGCATGAATACTTTATATCTTTGTCTAAATAAATATGAGCATGTGCCCTGCCTTATAGGTTCAAAACACTGGTTTGCTTCTACCAGAGAACTGAAAGGAGAGGAAACTGGGGACACTTGACAAATAGTCATATGTGTTTTTCATTCCAAAAGCCTGCTGTGCATGCCTTTCTAGAAGCTAATGGGGATAAAGAGAAGAGGGAGACTAGGTAAAGTCAGGCGAATGGGAATTTGTAGAAATGTGTAATTTTACAATCAGGTACTGTTCATCCCAAACTCCTCTCTTTTGTTTCACTTTTAATTACGTCGAAAACTGTGGCCCTGCTGTGCTATTTGCTCCTTACTGAGAGCTGAATGCTTTTCTTGTAGTATTCACTGGCCTATGCCTGCTTGAAGTTGGTGAATTACTCCTTCTTCTTCTGGTTGCCCTTTTATCTGAGTAACAACTTTGGATGGAAGGAAGCTGAAGCTGACAAGCTGTCCATTTGGTACGATGTTGGAGGAATTATAGGTAATACTGGTGATGCATCTTTTTCTATAATAAAGAGCTGGTCACTAGTACTCTTTTACTGGGTTATGAAATCTGGCAGCATTTAAAGTTTTATTATTATTCCACAGCCATTTTTCCTAAACTGTCCTACCAGTAAACAGCCAAACTTTTTTTTTTTTCCCGAAGATTTTATTTTTCCTTTTTCTCCCCAAAGTCCTCTGGTACATAGTTACCTAAGCATGGCCTGATGAGCGGTGCCATCTCTGCACCCAGGATCTGAACCGGCAAAACACTGGGCCTGGAAGCACAGTGCACAAACTTAACCACTTGGCCAGGGGCCGGCCCCACAGCCAAACTCTTAAAAAAAAAAAAAGTCCATAGAAAGGAAGACCTAGCCTGCGGCAGTCCTGTGATTTATAGGGCTCTTTATTCTCGGCTCTTTGTTGATGGATCAGTTCTTTTGTCTTGGGAAGCACAGGGATGTTTCCCTCTGTGATCTTTTTAAATGTAACCTTTTCTGTATGTCTCAGCCCTGACACGAATTGTAAGTCAAAGATCCAAGTTACAATGTGACTGTGTTCCTGTTATATGCATCCTGCCTTTCCCACCACCCCTGACTGAAGAAGGGAAAAGATTAGCTTAGTGTGTAGGTCGTCAGATCAGAGAGATAGGAATGATAGGGATGAATTTTTGTTTTTTGCAATTGCTTCATTGACCACAGCAGATTTTAATAGTGACTTTTTGCTATAGCTGGAACTATAAACAAGGAAGTAAGGTATAAACAAGGAAGTAAGAAACTTTTACATAAGACAGACAGAATGCATTTTAGTGACTGTTACTTATATGGCTATAAAAAAACCTTAATATCCTTTCTGTAATGTTACCTGGAGAATTGTGGTAACACTAAACTGCCTGAGTACATGAAAGCATGTCATGTGTCCTTAGGTGATATATTGTCACTGTATTTGAACTTGTCTGCCCCGCCCTTACTCTTGGATTTGGAGCCGAAGGTGAGGTTGCCACCTTTAGACCAGACCATACGTCTATATTCTGCTGTCTGAGGGGGATGAACCAGATGACCCACAGCCCCTAGAACTCAAAATGGGACTGTGTCTAAATGGGACTGTGTTGCTCAAAGAATTCACATCACCTTTTTTAAACTTCCGGACCTGTTAGTTACTGTCAAACCGTAATTGCTGCATTTAATTTTAGTGAATATTTATTGGTCGCTGCTAATAGTCTGTGAGGCACTGTCCTTAATGAATCATCTTTTAAAATAAAAAGCAGAAAAGTCATAAAAGCCTTCACGGCTGGTTTGAGAAGGGAGAACAGCAATGGACAAGTGGATGGTTTAGACTATTTTTCCTTTTTCCCTATTTTGGTGTCTAATTGGTGGTGTCCTGTCTCAATCAGCCATCATGGCGATTAGCGGTCAGGTAATCCTCCTCAGAGGAAAATATGGAGGACACTTTTTAGGAGTCAGCCGTCTTTTGGGATGGAGCGTGTTGGGATCCTGATAGCGGCTGAGGGGTGTGGTGAGCAGGTTGCAGGTAACTGAGGTAAAATGTAAACAATTTTGATTGTGATGGGCTCTTTGTGTTTGAAGGTGGAACTTTGCAAGGCTTCATCTCTGATGTGTTACAGAAGAGAGCGCCAGTTTTAGCTCTGAGTCTGCTTCTAGCGGTTGGGTCCCTCGTTGGATATAGTCGTGAGTATTTCTCCCCTTGTGATTAAATTGTGTCTGTGATCTCTTAGGACTAATGCATTTGCCTTCAGTCAGTGATCAGCCCTGGGGAGATCCTTAGACCAGCTACAAAGGCATGATATGGGACCTTCGTATTGTCCTGTAAATGTCCGGTAAAAGTATCATCACATAGTTTTATTTGTGTAGGGGAGGAAACTGGCATCCCTTCTGCTTTGTTGGTTTGTTTAAAAGCTTGCTTGGGAGTGTGTATGCTTTGTTTGAGGGTAGGCTCCAGAGGGACAGCATTAGACCCAATAAAACAATAAAAGGGAAAAGGTTTCAAAAGAAGAAAGATGGTAATTAGTAGGTTCGGTATATGTCCCTTAAGAAGCTGTTGAGATGGAAGTAGAGTTTTTTCTGTGGCTTTTAGAAGTCTCATTAGCTTGGGTACAAGCAAGAGGCAGACATTACAAATAAAAGTTGGAAGAGGCGATGAAAGAGTTGTGTCCCTTTGTTGTCTCTGGGCGATCTGCGAGGTTGCCGAGATCCAGATCTTTGTGTGCTGTTCAATGAGGGCACACGAAATGCGCTTTTAAAGTCAGCGTGCTCTTTCTATCTTTCCTCCCAGGTTCTCCAAACAATAAGTCCATTAATGCACTTCTGATGGCTGTGACAGGTACGGCATATGGCTCCATTTCACGGTACTATTCCTTTAGAAATAAAAAGGAAACTGATGTCTCCTTCAGTCTGAGTAATACTAAGACCTTAATTATAGAGAACTCAAGTGGTAAAAGGAAAGATGCCTCCTCTGGTTTCTGTTTCTCTGCTGTTCTGTGACCTCCGCAGTCCTGCTCTTACAGATGCAGTCCCTTCTGACAGAGATATCCTGAAATTTTTGATTGCTGCCCCAGCTTTGCATATTACTTCTGGAAGTGGCCTAGGAAGACACCACGTTGGAAACCAATTCACCAGCTTTCACAAAGTCCACTTAGCTATTTTTTCCTCCTACGCTGGAATTGGCCCGTATTTCTTCACTTGTGCCCCAGATGAAACAATGGAGTTCCAGAGAGACAATATCATAGAAAAATGCCTTATTTTTAAGCTTTAGATCATTTTTAGAATATTGAGAGCTGCCCATGCTACATGAGGCACGTGGAACTGATTCCAACCCTGTGGACAGATGCCCATGGGCCACCTTCTGCTCAGGCCTCAGACAGCCCCACCGAGAGCTGTGGCAGATAGAACCGCCTGCACCATTGAAATAGCATTTCTCTTCTCTCTTTTTTTTCAATATGTTTGGTTGAATTTGGGTAGTTAAATGCTCTGTGATGCACCTCTACCATAATAGAATTTGACAAGCTGGTACAATTAGTTCTCAAGGAATGTACCCTTCACAGGATTAGAAAGGCTGTGTGTTCACTGTGTTTTCTGTATCTTTGGTTTCTATAAAATATACTAGAGTGTCACATAATTCAGGAAGGGATTTCAGAAGAGTAGATGCTAACTGGTTTGAAGATGATACTATCTGGGAGCGTTTCCGTTTTTACTGGTTATTTTTCCCTTTTTCTGTTTCTCTCCAACATAATTAAAATACTGGGATAAGACATTGCCTTGTTCAATAGATTCCTAGTGGTGTTAGGAATAGTGTTTTAATAAGAGTCTATTCCGTTTATGACTTCAGGATTTTTTATTGGTGGACCCTCTAATATGATTAGCTCTGCTATTTCTGCGGACCTGGGTCGCCAGGAGCTGATCCAAGGGAGCAGTGAGGCTTTGGCGACCGTCACGGGAATTGTTGATGGAACTGGGAGCATCGGAGCTGCCGTGGGCCAGGTGAGAGGGGTTGACAGTGTGTGGTAAGCAGTCCTTCAACAGTGGAAGAATTTCCACCTGCCCGCTGGGCCACAGTAGGTGGCACTCTTGTGCTGTAGTATACTGTACACTGAAAGCCTTCAGTTTCTAGTCTCCTCTGAGGTCCAGCTGATATGACTTAATATGAAGGTCCCTTTACATTTCTGGTTCCTTCTTTCCACTTTTACTTCCAGTTTCTTCCTGTCTGGAAATAAGCTGAAAACACCTCATAAGACAGATCCTTCAGTCCTATCCTGCCTCGCCCTTCTTCCCAGCCCACACTTGGCCCTCCAAGGAGGCCATGAGACCCATCCTTCTCCTTATTCCCCCCCGACATGCAAACCCTACCTCCTCTCTCCCTGCCAAACACTCACACACATACACACGTTCTTTACCTGCATCCCCACTAGGAATTGCCATGGACTCCGTAGCTGCTTGGGGTTGCTTCCTCTGCGTCCTACAACTGTGTCTCAAAGGGCAGTTCATAAACGTGGTGTAGCAGAATCATCTGGGGTGTTCATTAAAATGCAGAATGCTACGCTTACAACAGACTTGCTGAGTTAGAGCCTGGGGATCTGTATTTCAACAAGCCGTCCTGGTGATTCTAATGCACTCTAAAGTTTGACGTCTTCTCGGCTAAGATTGACCTACTGTAGATAGTCAGAACTATTCAAATTGACTTTTTTTGCTTAAATTCATTCTTGTCTCAGAAAGATATATCTTCTCTAGGTGGTCATGAGTCACGCCTCTCCTAGTGTATACCACTTCCTAGGTCATTGAGTGTTCCAGGTCACTGAGTGCTAATTTTGCAGAAATGTGGATTTGAGAATCATCTGCATGGATAAAATAGCTGAAACTATGGAAGTGATGAGATGTTTAATGGGGGAAGAGAATATAGGCAAAACCTCAAGGGATGCCCACTGGGCAAAGAAACAGGAAGCCAGAATTTGAGGAGGTGTCAGTCAGTAAGATCATAGATGTAGGGAGGTCAGGAGAAGGAGAATGGAAGAAAAAAGGCCTGTAGTTTTGACTTTTAGGTCATTAATGGCCTTGAAGATCGCTGTTTTGCCTTCTTGAAGGGGGTGGATCACTGATGTCTGATTGCTAGTGGTTAATCAGAGAGCAGGTGTGGAGGAAAAGAAACCATCTCAGTACTTACCACTATGCAGCCGTATGTGCTTATTTGTTAATGTCTGTCTCCACTCTAATGTAAGCCTCGTGAGGGCGGTATTTTGTGTGTTTGTGTTCTGCTGTGGTCCCAGTACCGAGAGTGGCGTCTGGCACACAGTAGGCCTTCAGATATTTGTTGGGTGGTTGTAGAATGAATGATTGCTATGATTGATACGCTTAGGATATTTGATTACGAGACCAAAGGGAAAAAAACTTAGCAAAGGTAGGAGAAATTTGCTTACTTGATCTTGCTCTAGAGTAGAAACCAAAAGATGCTATTGGCCCACCAGTTCAGATATCTCTGTGTAAGGTGTAGGGGTGACTGTAATTCTGAGATTACTGTTTTTTCAGTTATTCTTCCTTGCTAATGTTTTCTTCATTAATCAAATGAGTGGATTCTAATTAGCATTTCAAGGATTTTACTTTTATTCAGGATGTGTCACTTGCCACTGTTCGGATCCCTAACCGTGAACTTGGGTTAGCGTTAGACTGGCTTTCATGGTTTGGGAAGGAGGATGAGGAGTAATTCGTTGTTAGCTTTACTCATTCCCCTTCTATCTTGATTTTTGAATGATTTCTCATTGCTTGAGCTGTGAAACCCCAAATTCCACGACTTAACATTAAAAACCCTATCAATCTTGTCCTCAGCCTAACTCACCCTGAATAATTTTGTTCCCTTCACCTTTCCTTGACTTCCCAAGAAAAAAAATTGTTTTTTCCTCTTGGTTTCCATAGCAGTTGGTGCATACCTCTAATAGAACACTTGCCACAGTGTATCACATGTACTGACTGTTGATCTGGCCACTGTGCCAGACCCTGCGTTCCTTGAGAACAGGAACTCTCGCTTTCCTTCATCTTTGTGTTCCCCGTGTTTAATATGCTTTTGACATGTAGCAGGGGCTCAGTAAGATTAAACTGCAGTATCTACTCAAGAGCATTGAGAACAAATGTCCACATAAACACCTGTGCACAAGTGTTCATCACTGGATTATTCATAACAGCTAAAAAAGTAGAAACAATCCAAATGTCCATCCACTGATGAATGGGTAAATAAAATGTGGTATATTCATATAATGGAGTATTATTTGGCAATTGAGGAAGGATTGATAGATGCTACAGAGTAGGTGAACCTCAAAAATGTTATGCTAAGTGAAAAAAGCCAGTCACAAAAGACCACATATTGTATATGATTTCATTCATATGAGATATCCAGAATAGGCAAATCTGTAGGGAAAGGAATTAGATTAGTCGTTGCCTAGGATTGGGTGAGTTGGAATTACCACTGGGTACAATATTTCTTTCGGGGGTGATGAAATGGTCTAGAATTAGATTATGGGGATAGCACAACTCTGTGAGTATACTAAAAACCATTGAATTGTGCACTTCAAATGTGTACAACATATAATTTCTGTTATGTAAATTATGTATCAATGAAACTGTTTAAAAGAAAGCAGAGGAGCAGTCAGAGGGCCCCCCGAGGAGAGTGTGGAGGGCCCCTGTGCTCCCTTTAGTGAGTGACTGGACCTTTGCTTTTGTGCTTTGCATGATGTGGTCTAGGCTAAATAAGTCAACTGTTCTGCTTTAATTTCTGCCACTTATAAATTTCACTAGTAACGTGATCAAAGAGCATAGGTTAAACTCTCAGATCTGTGGTCAGTTGATTTTTGACAAAGGTGCTGAGATCATTCAATGGGGAAAGAACAGTTTCTTCACCAAATGGTGCTGGGAAAACTGGATGTGCACATGTAAAAGAATGAATTTGGACCCTTTCCTTACACTGTATGTAAAAATTAACTCAAAATGGATCAAATGCCTAACATTAAAGAGCTAAAACTGTAAAACTCTTAGAGGGGCTGGCTCCGTGGCCGAGTGGTTGAGTCTGGGCACTCTGCTTTGGCAGCCCAGGGTTTCGCCGGTTCAGATCCTGGGCGTGGACATGGCACCGCTCATCAGGCCATGCTGAGGCAGCGTCCCACATAGCAGAACCAGAAGGACCTACAACTAGAATATGTAACTATGTACTGGGGGGCTTTGGGGAGAAGAGGAAGGAAAAAAAACAGGATTGGCAACACATGTTAGCTCAGGTGCCAATCTTAAAAAAAAAAAAATTCTTAGAAGAAAACATGGGGACAAATTATCATGACAAATACATGCAGTTGGCCAATAAGCATATAAAAAGATGCTCAACATCCTTAGTCTTTAGGGAAATGCAAATCAAAACCACAGTGAGATACCACTTCATACCTATTAGGATAGCTATAGTAAAAACCAAACAAACAGAAAATAACAAGTATTGGTGAGGATGGGGAGAAATTGGAATTCTCATACACTGCTGGTGGGAATGTAAAATGGTGCAGCTGTGTTGTGGCAAACACAATGGTGATCTCTCAAAAAGTTAAATCTAGAATTATCCTGTGGCCCAGCAATTCCATTCCTAGTGTAGACCCCAAAGAATTGAAAACAGGGACTCAGGTATGCACCAATTATTCATAATAGCCAAAATGTGGAGACAGCTCATGTCCATCAATAAATGAATTAATAAACAAAATATCTGTCTATACAATGGAATGTTATTCGGCCATATAATGGAATGAATTTCTGATGCGTAGTACAACATAGATGAACCTTAAAAACGTTATGCTAAACGAAATAAGACGGACAGAATAGGACAAATATTGTGCGATTCCACTTAACATGAAATATCTAGAATAGGCAGATTTATAGAGACAGAAAGCAGGAAGGTTACTGGGGGCTGGGGAGTGGGGGCGATGGGGAGTTCTTGCTCAGTAGGTGCACGGTTTCTGTTTGGGGCGATGAAAAATTTTGGAAATAGACAGTGGTGATGGTTGTGCAACATTGTGAATATGTTTGATGCCACTGAGTTTTACACTGAAAAATGGTTAGAATGGCAAATTTTATGTTATATATATTTTACTGTAATAAAAAAAGAAAATGGGTTAATTGCTATTAGATCCTTTTTAGTAACTGAAAGTAAAGTAGAAGAATATGCTGTAGAACGTTAAAGTCTGAAAGTCATCCTATGAGCAGATAGCATAATTGAAAAATGAGGAGTATACCTAAAAGACAAACTGTTTTTGAAAACATCAATTATAGTACCTTTCGTTGTAAGAAAGAATGATTAAATGGAAGTGACTTGATGTTCATCTTCCTTTCTTAATAGCAAAGTGAATAAAAATCAACCTTCTCAACTCGTGTCTTCTGCTATGCAGTTCCTGCACTTGGCCTCTGCCAGCTTACAGAACGAAGGCCATTAATGAAGCTTGAACAGGGACGTGTATGTGAAAGAGCTTCGTAAACTGCAAAACATCACAAAAACCCTAACTCCCTTCTCTTTTTGAGAAGAGCCATGTTTAATCCACTTTTTAGCTACTTCGTTGTATTAATTTGTAAAGGATTATATTGTAATTTCTTTTTTCCCCTTCTAGTATTTGGTGTCTTTGATCCAGGATAACCTAGGATGGATGTGGGTTTTCTACTTTTTCATTCTCATGGTAAGTGTTGCCTTTTTTTTTTAAACTAGTAGTTTTTCTTATTAATTTAGTTCGGAGCATTTACTTAATCACTTCTTAAACCAGCAAAATTGCTGATTGCTTTTAAAGACCCTTTTGTGAAAAGTAACATTTTATTAGTCTAAAGCACACATTCTTTTTTCAAGGAGGGAAAGGGCCCTTGGTTTGCCCTTGACCTGAGTCTAATGAGTATTGTCATTTATAATTCCAGAGAAAAATGACGAGAGACTTATTTAAAGTATCACCGACCATTAATCAGTGTACTCGTCCGGGATACTCTCTGTCTGCTAAATATAATTGGCGAATTCTGAAGGAAATTACAGTGTATGCCAAGCCACACAGGGTTAAAAAAGAAGCATTGCTATAATTAACACTGTGGTGTGCAGGTTCTAAAGTGTACCTTGAGTCTCGTGAGAAAATACCTATTGTGCCTTAGACATACTTGGCTGGAATTTTGTACTTTCTGGGAAGTAGCCAATACAGAAGAAGGCCTCGTGCTTTTAAAACGTTGCTCTGTTGAATAAGCCTGTGACATACTCTGCCACATTATTGGTGAGACGGTGCTCAAGACAGGTCTACTTGAGAGAGTCTGGTGACGGCTTCATCCACCAGGGGATGCGTTCTGTATCCTGTCCCTAAATCTAGGGCATCCTAATTGGAGGCAGCCTCATGGTCCCAAGTCCAGACACTGTCCTCCACCTTGTCCGAGGAGCCCTGGGGATAGTTCAGCACCTGAAATTCCCTGAGCTGCCTCAAGGCCGTGTACTCTGCCAGCACGAAGGACAGCTTTCTCCTGCCTCACCACCTTCCAGCTTCTGAAAACTGGGCCATGTAACTCTGTGTTCCAGTTCTGACATCCGTGCTAAGTAGAGGGAAATATCTCCTGGTGAACCTACTGGTATGATCATACTAGAAATTGCAATAGAAAGAAAACTGGATTTATTAGAACAGTTTTTAATCTGAACTCCAGTATCAATTTTCTGCACTACCTATAGCAAATTATTTAATTCATGTACCTTAATTCTTTTTTTGGAGACTGTAATGTAGCATTAAGTATTTTGTGGTATTAACTGTAATTTTCAAAATGGTTTTCTAATTCCTTAAAGATTAAGAGTTATCTTTGTATGAAGTCAAAATGAACATAATTGTCCAAATTAATTATTGTGTTCAAAACATAATTCTCCAATAGAATTAATTAAATTGTTATTGCATATTTAATGTTTTTTTCTCTTCACAGACAAGTTGTACAATTCTATTTATTTCACCATTAATAGTGAGGGAAATAAGCTCTCTTACACAAAGACGACAAGCTCGCATATTGAGTGAGTGACCGGTGCCCACAAAAGAACAAGAATAATAGGAGACACATCGGGACTATTGTTTCTTTTAATTCACCCTGTTTTGGGGTTGTCTTAAGAACTCCACCATAACCTCAGATTGTTAAGCCTCTTTCAACAGTGTCAGCCGCCTGAGACGCTGACGGGGTGAAGGCTGGGCTGTTTTTCTATACTACAGGAATTATTGTCGATGATTTTTACTGTTGTTGTTTCATGAATGTACTGAATGGCCTCTGAATCTGCCAGCGTCTTTGTTTGGCCTGCGGAGGTTCCTCCCTTAACTTTAAAGACTGTATTGACCTTGGACCCTTGTCCTCCCGCCTGGAAAGCTGCGTGACCACAGGCAGTTGTGCGTGGTTTGTGTCGGTGACGTGCTTCATGAATAGGAGGATCATTGCATTTTGCCTTGGTCATGAGTTTGCAGAGTGGCTCATCTTTGAAGCATCGGATCCTGATGAAGTGCTCAGGCTGGATCAAGCATACGCCTGCCGTGGACAAAGAATCCCTTTGTTGACTGTGGTGGGAAAAACCACACTACATGCTGATTGTCTCGGTCAGTCTGTATCTGATCTAAAGTCCCTCAGCTCCAGAAGCAGAAGTGTCTTCAAATTATTGTCAACTTGTTCTCCTCCATCTTCATTCAGAATTAGCTTTGACTCCCAGGAGTATTTAGTCTTCCTTTCAAGGACCATGTGGTACATTAGTTGTCGTGAACATTCCAGTGTGTAACTCACAACCAAAGTTGTGTACCCAACCCCAGGTTGGCTGTCTGGGAATTTTAGAATCCACTAGGAAGGTAATCTCCTTAGCCCTATTTTCAGAGAATTGATCTCTGTCACAACCGGGTTCCTTGAGTTACCTCAGCAGAAGACTAGAATTAGGGAAAAGAGAAAGACCTTTTGTCCTAGTGAGCGTTAAGTGTGTGACATTGAATCACATTAATGGATTACTAGGACCTGAGGAGTATCTAGGTGTCTATTCTTTAGAAGTTTGTAGAGTGTATGTCTTCAAGGCTGTGAATTCTATACCAATTATCAATATTTTAAGGTCATTCTGTATATATATTTTAAATTATGTAAGGGAACCAGGGGGAAAATGTGCAATTTTGAGGGCTGCCTAATTTGCATTGGGTTAGGGAATATTTTTCAACCTCTTGCTTTATACTCTGAAATGTGGTATGTTTATGAACTGGTTAATGTTATTTAATCAAGCAGATTTCCAGTCATTTGATTGCTCATTACTGACAAAAAGGGAAATATGAAACACAGGGATGGAAAATAAACTGACTTTTATAGTAAGTATCTGTCCATCTGGTTATTTAAGTATATACCCTGACTTCCGCATTTTCGAATACCATTCATGCCTTATGTTTTCCTTCTACTGAGTGTCCCTAGTGACCAATCGCTGACCATACAGTGGTGGCACATTGTACAGCATCTCCCCCTCTAGGTGATGGTGGCCCCATTTCTGTTATGTTCTGTGAAGCCCTTCCCTTGCCTTTGTGTAAGATTGTGCTCAGTTTGGATGCATTGCCTGGTTGTAATTTAAGAATTGTCTGTAGATGAACCCCATTTTTATTATTTAACCTCTTTCTGACATTTGGCTGAGAGAGTTTCCTCTCCCCCAACACAATCAGTGTGCTTGCACCTTTGTGTCCAGACACTAACCCTTGTTCGCTTACCTAGTTTAAACTTAGCTGGGTGTGTGTTCCCCTGACCTCTCTGTAACCCCCAAGCCGTACCTGAAATGAGATTATAAATAAGTGCTCAGCGCTGAATGAAATTATATATTGCACTGTGGGTATATTCCTTATTGTTCTAGTTCTGGCAATCTACATAGGAATTAGCTTTAAAGAACTCCTGAGAGTTATGCACCTTGTTAATTTTTTTCCTTTGAGGGAAAGGCCATAGTGAAGATAACTTGGAAATGCACTCTTCTCTGCAGCTTGATCTCTGATGCTCGCTAGGTTGAAATAAAGTGCTCTGCCTCTTCTTGTCATATGGTGTTTTCTTTTCTCCTTCCGTATAGTTTGAAAGGAAGAGAGGCCCCTCCCCTCTCCTCCTTGCCTATTCCTGCTTCCTGGAGGATGGAGTCCCACAGTCAACATTCGCGAGGAAATGTCCGAGGGCCCGTGTGCACGTCGTGATGTTCGGTGGGCTGGAGGATGTGGGGTGCTCTCGTTCATTTACTCCTTCCCTTCTTTAAAGCCTCCAGAAGTCTTGCCTCCCAAATAAGTAACTGATGAAGCCTTTTCTTGTCTCCACTAGGTCTTCTGACTCATGTCCTATTCTCCGTTTCACAACCAAACTCTTTGAGTTATCAGATGGTATCTGCTGCCTTCCTGGCTGTCCTACTAACTTCTTCCTTACCCAGGTAACTAACTGTATATCTCTTTGCCCAGGACAGTCCTGGTTTATGGCTGTTGTTCTGACATAATTCTCAATAGCAACCCCTCTGCTCTCCAAGTGTCCCTGTTTGGACATCTTTAACCTCTGACCTCTTATTTCATCACCCGACAGAAACTGGGCATCTGAAGGTCGTTGAATTTGGAGAGCTTTTTTTCTCATTCCTTGTCTTTCTTTCTTTCTTTCCTTTTTTTTTTTAAAGATTGGCACCTGGGCTGACAACTGTTGCCAATCTTTTTTTTTTTTTTTTTCTGCTTTATCTCCCCAAACCCCCCTGTACACAGTTGTATATCTTAGTTGCAGGTCCTCTAGTTGTGGGATATGGGACGCCGCCTCAGCGTGGCCTGATGAGTGGTGCCATGGCCGCGCCCAGGATCCGAACCCTGGGCCGCCACAGCGGAGCGTGCGAACTTAACCACTCGGCCACGGAGCCGGCCCCTCCTTGTCTTTCTTAATCCTGTGGTACTTGACACTGGTAACCACTTCATCTTCCCTGGGACTTTTCTTTGGCTTCTATGGCATTTTAATTTATTGAATCTTCTCACTTCCTACCCCTTTACTGTTTCTCTGCACTGCTCTCCCTCTGCTAGTTTCCTTCCTAAAAGAAGTGTCACCAGCTTTCTCTGATGAGCTGTTTTTGTAATCTACCAATAGCACTGTTAAATACTTAGTGAATATGAAACACTAAGGAGAGGTATGGCATCTGTTGGTTAAATACTGTCTGGTGTTGGGGCCACCCTGTGGCCGAGTGCTTAAGTCCGCGCGCTCCGCTTCGGTGGCCCAGGGTTTCGCTGGTTCGGATCCTGGGCGTGGACCTAGCACCACTCATCAAGCCATGTTGAGGTGGCATCCCACATAGCACAACTGGAGAGACCCAAAACTAAAATAGACAACTATGTGCTATGGTGCTTTGGGGAGAGGAGGAAAGAAAAAAAAATGCTATCTGGTGTAGAGTTAAGAGCAAGTCTCGAGGGAGGGACATGGGCTCAACATAGAACCTCAATCCCCTGTCACGTCACCACGCAGACCACTCTGCCAATTGCCTACCTGAGTGGTTTTTAAATTTTCTAAGTCATAAGCCCTTTGGAGAATCTGAAACCCATTTACCCTCTCCCTAGATCAAAACGCACATATGAACAAACATTCAAAATTTGTTACAGGGTGTTCATGGGCCAAAACTTGAAGCCCATCTTTAGACCACAGAGTTAGAAACCTTGGTTGAGAGACTCAGTTGCCGCCTGGCATGAGGTTTTCCACAATCCAGGTTCAGTCTGTTTCTTTACTGAATCTCCCATTGCCTCTCTACACGAACCTTCTACGAAATCAGACCGGTCAACTTGTTACTTGCTATAAATGGCAGTGTGTAATCATATTTTCTTTTTTCTTTTAGGAAGTACTTGGGTTTTTTAATTAAAAAATTTCCTAACTGTGATAAAATGCACATGACGTAACATTTATCCTCTTAACCGCTTGAAGTATACACTTCAGTAGTGGTGCGTGCCTGCTGGTCTTGATGCACTTCTTGCGTGTAATGCCCTTCTTTAACTCTCAACTTTCTGAATCTTAATTTTCCTTCAAGGCTTGGCCAAGCACCCTCTAGTGCGAGAAACCCTTCCCTGCCAGCCTTGCTGCGTCTCGCCTTTGGTAGCAACCTCAATGTTATTTGTTTGTGCTTAGCTGTTTTTATGTCTGATTCTCCAAGAGATGTGGCTTGTTTTCCTCCAGTGCCTCGTTCCTTGCATGGTTGATGTTGAGTAACTGTTGATCGTGTTGGAAAAGGTGGAAGGAGAAGAGAGTGGAGAGTGGGCAGAGCGGCCTGTGGCTCTATGATTCTGCAAATGGCCTTTCCCCTTGGTCTGCATGCGACACTGCAGTAGATGGCCGGGTTATCAGGCTGTCTGGCATAGAGTGCATTCTCTCCTCCTCAGCTTCTTCCGAGACCTGTCAGCTCTTCCAGAGAGCTAAGCAACAGTGAACAGTGAGCTTTTTGCTCCAGTACAAATCCCATGTTGTTCACTTTTGGCTTTATTCCTCTTCCTTCTGCCACCGTCCCTATTCTCTTCACCCCTCTTGGCCCCTGATGTCCCACCTCCATGGAGCCTTTCCTGATCACTCGCTCCTAATGCTTTTTCCCGTCTTTAAACTTCGTTATTAGTCGACCACACAGTCTGCCCCAGGCTGATTGATTTCACTGCCTTATTTTGTTCTCTGGTTGCTTCTGGTTAAGTTGTCATTTCCTCAATTAAACTGGGAGTGTCAGAGAGTCAACTCCATGTCCAAGGACACAGCAGCCATTTAATCAAGACAGAGATATACCTTCCCATGTGGCTTCTTGTGCTTTTAGATTCAGCGTCATCTTCCTTTTGCTTTTCCTTAAATGCCCTGAGCATTTCTGGTGACCTCGTTCATTTCAGATTAAATATGAAATACCGATATTTATATATGTGAACATGGATAATACAAGTTACTTAAATGGTTGTATATATGTGTGTGTTATATGCAGTTGGGGGTAATGATGTATATGTTCTATGTAACTGTGTTACACATAGTTATACACACACACATATACTTATATCTCAAGTCTAAAACTTGAAAAAGAATTCTGTCCCTGAGCACCCAGTGGTGTGATCTTTCACCATCACTGCTGTGATACTTCATATGTGTACACAACTTTAAAAAGTGCCCGCCCATTCCCTACTCGCCTTTATCCACACCACATCTTTGGGAGGTAGGCAGGACATGGGGTTCTGTTCCTTAGATGTGAGAACTGAGTCTCAGAGAGCTCAGTGGTTAGCGCAAGGTCCCAGAAGCAGGACTAAATAAAAACCAAGGTCTTTTAATGTGACTCCAGTGTTTTTTCCATTATGCCATGCGGCTTCTTCTCATTTAACTTAATCTTCTCCCAGGCTTACTTCCAAGATATAAATTGTGCCACTGCGCTCATCTTTTCCAAGAGCCGGAGTCGGGGGGCGAGCTGGCCTGTCCCACATGGGAGGCTTTGTGTTCACACTGCCGCCAGCCCTGCACCTGCTGCTCCACTGAGCGCCCCGCGGCCGCCCGCACCTTGGCTTCTCTCCGCAGTGCCTTCTGTTCCCGGTTTGCCTTTTGAAAAACACCCGTCCTCTTTGGAGGAGGATTCTGGCGCCTGACAAACTCTTGCCTGGTAATCTCTTCCCTCCTTCGGGCCCTGGGTGGTCAGTGTGATGATTTCATGTGCCCACCTCAGCCAGGTCTGCCTCTTTCCTCCTCCCCGTGGTCCCTGCTCTTACCGTTCTTTCTAATGAATGCTTATTAACTTTGAATGAGGGTCTTTCTTCGAAAATGCTGTTAGTCAGCTTTTTACTGCCTGCTATTGTCCTCTGATTAAAGAAATGCCTTTTTCCCCTTTCAGAAATTAGATAAGAAGTAGCAGAATCATTTGGAACTATTTTAAATCTCCTTTATCACAAGGAGGTTGTCATTGTGTACCTCCGTCACCAGTGGAATACTGATAAAAGGGCCACCCTGTTTGATGGGAATGTTGTGGATTTTAATGGGATAATTGTATGTAGGTAAAACCTTTCATCTGCGGGCTTCAAAGGCCTTCACCTTGTTTGATAGTTACTATCCTGTCCTGAAGAGTGACATCAGGATACCACAGCCCTAGATTGTGTGTGCGCATGTGCATTTGCCTATTTATGTAGTGTTTTGTTTGTTTTCCTAGACCCACCATAGAAGGTTTCAGGAACCTAACAGTGTTGCAGTTGATTTCCACTAAAACATAGTAGTTAATGAAGAGCATGCCTGACTCGCCCTTTTCTCCTGGAATGAAAATGCTAAAGATGCAGATGGGCAGTGAAGCAGCAGACCCTGCCCCAAATGCCCCACAGTCGTGCATCGTCGTCTGCACTACTGGCTGGGTTTACACACAAGATGATTCTGTGAACAAGCTCAGAGGGAATGTAAGTGCTACGTAATCACCCAGATTGTCACTTAACAGAACTTTTGAGAAACAAGCCTGTGTCATGACTGAAGGAAAGTTCCCTAATTAAGTTAAAACGAGACCAAAGCCACCCCCTTCTCTGCCCACGACATCTGCCACCTCTCGTCTGTGCAGTCACTTAGATGCTCTTGAAACGGCCTCTGGATAAAGGGATGGGTTAGTTAAAAGAAGAACCTTTTAGAGAAAGGGCTTGGAAGGGTGGCCTGCAGGAATGACCAGTGCCAGCCCCCGTCCACGTCCACCTGCTGTTTGGCTTTGATGCCGCCCAGGCAGCCTTTCACCTGCTCATTTAATGCTGCAGGGTCGGGGTGGTTCTACTCGCTAAGGAGATTTTGATGTGAACATTTACGCTTCCCTCTTCCACCCCCTGAAAGAACTGTTCACTATGAAGCCCTTTTCGGTGTCTGGGGCCGCTCGCGCCTCCCGCCTCAGCAGGGGGAGACAGAGTCCCAGGGACCCTGCCTGCCGTGCTTTCCAGCACCAGAAAGCGCCACATGTTCTGTATTTCATTATCGCTTTCTATCTGTTTGTTTTGAAAACCTCCTGGCTAGTTATTCTCTGAAGTTCTCGGTACCCCCGCCCTTACCCCCTCCTCCCCACCCCTGCAGCCTCCTGTCACCGCCTGTTTTTCTGAAGGATCAAGATTGTCTGGAGTTTGCATGATTCTCTGTCTCTCAGAGGAACTGATGCCTTAACTTCACTCTCTTTGATTAACTTCTCTCCATCCTTTTTTTTTCAGTCTTTGAACTCCCCAGGCTTCTCAGGTGAGACCCTCAGCTGTCCCCTCCATGCCTTACTGCTACCATCCCTTCTGCTAGGAATATTCAGTGAATGAATTCTCCAGATGGATGGTCCACCTGTGCAAACCCGGATGTCTACTCAGGCAAAGATTTTTCCACCACTGAGTCCTTCCCCAATCTGGACTCCAGCTTTGAATGCTGGAGGTTAGAGCTGAAGAGAGTCTGTTCTCCTCCTCGGGGTGTGGATGTCCTCGTGTCATCCCTCGCAGCCCGTCACAGACCTGCCTTCGGAAATGTTTTCTTCCAGCCACAGAGCACGCTCTCCCTTGCGAGCCATCCCATTGCTGGATAGCTCTGATTGTTAGAGAATTCTTCCACTGAGTGAAAATCCCCCTAATTTCTTCTGTTGGTCCTGATTCTTCCTTCTGAAGCAACGCAGATGTGTATTTTCTCTTGGTGTATGTGAAGACAGCGCCCATCTCTCCCTTTCAGCTTTTTAGGCTTCCAATCTTAGATTTTTATTGAAACTATTCCCCCAGCTGCTGCTTCTGATCAAGTGTGACAGTCTCAGCTCTTGACTGTTGATGTTGTGACCACCTTCTCCTTCTTTGAACTCTACCTTTCTCTCCAATTTGATTTCCCCTGTCCTTCTAATCCTCAATCCCGAGAAAGCTCTCTAGACAAAATTGTTTCATCTTCTGTGTTCCAGAGACTCTTGTTCATACTCTATTTTCAGCCCTGTCTTCACCCATCTATAAAACTCAAGAAAGTCAGGACTACCTTCTAATCATTTTGAAAATCCCTCATATGGTGCCTGGTAATTGGAAGGTAGAACTTAGTTAATGTTTAATTTTCTCGGTTCTAGTTCCAGTACTTCCTTTAGAAAGGTCAGGTTTTCATATTTTTCTAAAACCTACAGATGACTACCAAATATTCACCTCCAGTCCCAATTTGTAACTCACTTTCCAATCTTATATTGCCTGGAGGTCGCTAGGATGTCCTGCTGGCAGCCCAATTTAATATAGCTCATTTTTTTCACCCCAGTCTCTGCAAACCCACTACCCATATAACTTTCCTAGTGGTCTTTGGTTAATAAGCTACTTGACACATTTTTGAGTAACCTCAGGCATCAAGGCATGTTTTGATTCTTATTCATTAAATAGCTCGCTCTTATTCTGGACTGTGAGTCCTCGACTGCCATAGTTCTCACACTTTCTGGTTTGTCTTCAATCGTCACTGGCAACACCATCTTTCCGTCCCCCTAGGCTCACAGCCTTAGGGATAATTTTTGACACATCTTTTCTTCTGTCCTTGTAGTCAGCCTCCAGGTGTTACTGATTCTTTCTTGCTTGCTTTTCCAATTTCTCAATTGGAATCTCTCAAAATTTTCCATTTTGATTTGCAAGCTGCCTTCCTCTATCTGAACTATTCACAGCAGCCTTCTTTTTGGTGTTTCTCCTTGCACTCTTGACCTGCTCCAGTCTGCCCTGCACACTCGTAGAAGAATCTTGTGAAACAGTATTTTTATGGTATTTTTCTCCTGCTCAGATATCGAAAGTGACTCTCTTGTTTGCTGGATTAATTCTGAGATCTTGCATGAATCCTCATGTCTAGCTAGAACATCTAAGAGCCCAGAGATCTGAGAGTAAGCAGTGGGGACCTGTCTCTTCATTGACATCTTGTTTGTGATGGTACTGAATACCTACCTCTCTTCCCTTGTCTTTTTTTTTAATAACAACCTTGTTGTATTTAATTTACACATACCACTCAAGTGACCCATGTAAACTGTACAGTGGTTTTAGGAATATTCACAGAAGGGTGCATCCATCACTACTATCTAAATTCAGAACATTTTCATCACTCCCGAAGGAAAACCCCATACCCATTAGCAGTCACTCTCCATTCTTCTCTCTCCCCTGCTCCTGGCAACAACTACTGATTTACATTCTGTACTTGTGGATTTGCCTATTCTGGACATTTCATAGAAATGGAATCTCATAATATGTGGTCTTTTGTGATGGGCTTCTTTCGCTTAACATAATGTTTTCGAAGCTGTTCTAATTGGGTTTTCTTAGATTTTGTGTCTATTTGGTGTCTATTCATCAGAGGGCCAACTGTATTAACTATGTTTTCATATTTTCTGTATTCTTTTTTTTTTTTTTGCTGGGAAGGATTCACGCTGAGCTAACAGCTGTTTCCAATCTTCCCCTCTCTTTTTTTTCTTCCCCTCCCCAAAGTCCCAGTACATAGGTGTATATTCTAATTGTAAGTCCTTCTAGTTCTATGAGAGCCACCGCCACAGCATGGCTGCTGACAGATGAGTGGTGTGGTTCCATGCCTGGGAACTGAAACCAGCCACAGAAGGTGAGTGTGCTGAACTTTAATCACTAGGCCATCAGGGCTGGCTCTTATCTTCTGTATTCTTGATGCTCTGGTATTGGTGGCCTCACTGACTGGGCAGGGACTTCCCCCAGGGCTAGCTAGTTCTTTGCATGGCAAAGGGCTCGCCCTGGAGCACACTTTTTGTATCCAAACGAACTAGTCCAGAGCTCACACGGGAACCAACCATCCCCTTTATCAAACTTACACACACTAAACCAATATTTCCTCTGCCTTAAATCAACTCAGGGCCAGGTACCAGACAGTTAGAGACAGCCCCTTCCTAAAGCCTGCCAGAACTATTCAGATTAGTCAGTCCTAAACTGTTTACCCTGTCCTGCCTTGCCTCTCCCACAGAAAACACAGTAAAGGCTCAGGTCTGGGTTCGGGATTTCCCCCGCTCCTGCCTCCTGACCCAAAATGGAGCTTCCCTATGTGGCCTTGTGTGGTGTGGTGTGCCCTCCTCTCAGAAACTATAAGTAATAAAAATCTGCTTTCAAGGGGCTGGCCCCATGGCTGAGTGATTAAGTTCACGTGCTCTGCTGCAGGCGGCCCAGTGTTTCATTGGTTCGAGTCCTGGGTGCAGACATGGCACTGCTCATCAAACCACACTGAGGTGGCGTCCCACATGCCACAACTAGAAGGACCCACAATGAAGAATATACAACTATGTACCGGGGGCCTTTGGGGAAAAAAAGGAAAAAAAAAAATCTTTAAAAAGAAAAAATCTGCTTTCAGGTATTTCAAGGCATTGACCTCTCCATGTCATCACTGAGTCCCCTCCATAAATTAAAATCCCACAGGAACAGTTGAGACAAAGGCTCATTTATGTTGTGGCATGTATCAGTTCTTCACTCCTTTTTATGACTGAATTGTGTGCCTATCCCACATTTTGTGTATTCATTCACCAGTCGATGGACATTTGGATTATTCTCACTTTTTGGCTATTATGAATAATGCTGCTATAAGCATTTGTGTACAAGTTTTGTGTGGATACGTGTTTTCAGGTCTCTTGGGTGTATTCCTAGGTGTGGAATTGCTGGGTTGTATGGTAACTATATTTAACATATAGAACTGCCAAACTGTTTTCCAAAGTGGCTGCACCATTTTACAATGTCACCAGCATCTGTGGAAGTTCCAATTTCTCCACATCCTCACTGACATTTGTTATTGTCTGTTTTTTTTTTATTTTAGTCCTCGTAACAGATTTGAAGTGGTGTCGTGTTGTGGTTTTGATTTGCGGTTCTCTAGTGACTAATGATGTTGAACATCTTTTCATGTGCTTATTGGCCGTTTGTATATTTTCCTGGAGAAATGTCTCCTTTGCCCATTTTAGAATTGAATTGGGTTATTGATCTTTTTATTGTTGAGTTGTAAGAGTTCTTTATATGTTCTGGATACAAGTCCATTATCAGATACATGATTTAAAAATATTTTCTTCTATTCGATGGATTGTCTTTTCACTTTTTTGCTGGTGTCCTTCGAAACACAAATGTTTTTATTTTGATGAAGTCCAATTTACCTATTTTTTCTTTTCTTGCTTTTGATTCTGGCATCATATATAAGATATCTTTGCCTAACCCAAGTCATCAAGATTTACTTGTAAGTTTTCTTCTAAGAGTTTTATTGTTTTAGCTCTTACTTTTAGGTGTATGATCCATTTTTAGTTAATTTTTGTTTACGGTATTAGGTAGGAGTCTAAGTTTATTCTTTTCATGTGGATATCCAGTTGTCCCAGCATCATTTGTTGAAAAGACTGTTCTTTCCCCATTGACTTGTCTTGGTGCCCTTATTAAAGATCAATTGACCATAAAGGGAAGAGTTTACTTCTGAACTCTCAATTCTAGTTCATTGATCTGTATGTCCATGTGATCTGTATAAATCTATATGTCTGTCCTTATGCCAATACTACACAGCTTGATTATTGTAGCTTTGTAGTAAGTTTTGAAATCAGGAAGTCAGTTCTCCAACTTTGTTCTTCTTTTTCAAAATTGGTTTGGTGATTCTGGGTCCCTTGCATTTCCACATGAATTTTAGAATTAGTTTGTCAATTTCTGCCAAAAAAAAAAAGGCCGCTGGAATTTTGAAAGGGACTGTGTTGATTCTAGATCAATTTGGGGAGTATTGCCATCTTAATGACATTAAATCTTCCAGTCTGTGAATATGGGATGTCTTTCCATTTATGTAGTTCTTCTTTAATTTCTTTCAATGATGTTTCATATTTCTCAGTGTACAAGTCTTGTGCTTTTTTTGTTACATTTATTCCTAAGTATTTTTTCTTTTTGACGGTATTCTAAATGGAATTGTTTGCTTCATTTCATCTCATATGGTTAGTTTCTAGTATATAGAGATACAATTGATGTTTCTGTATTGATCTTGTATCCTGCAACCTAGCTGAACTTGTTTTTCGTTCTAATAATTCTTTTGTGGATTCCTTAGGATTTTTTACATTCAGGATCATGTCACCTGGGAATACAGAGAGTTTTACTTCTTCCTTTCTGATCTGGATGCCTTTAATTTCTTTTTCTTACCTAATTTCCTTGGTTAGAACTTCCAGGACAGTCTTGAATAGAAGTGGCGAGCGTGATCATCCTTGTCCTGCTCCTGATCTTTGGAGGAAAGCATCCACTCTTTCACCATTAAGTTATGATATTAGCTGTGGGTTTTTCGTGGATAGCCTCTTGCTGTTTTGTCATCCTACACTATCCTGTTTCTCTTTGTACTCTCTGACTTTACAGTATAGTGGGAGGGGTGTGAACCTTAGAACCAGATTTGGGTTTGAATTGATTGCCTTATTAATTCTATCAGGAAATGTTGAGTCTTAGACACCAGTGTGTGAAAGAAAATCCTTGCTCCCAAACTGCTGCTAATACCGTGAGAGAGACTGTCACGTGGATTGAATATTGTCGTGTGACAGGTGCTGTGGTGGGGGTATGGCCAGGGCAGTGAGGAGCACAGAAAACAGGCCCCTGGAAAGATCAGAACAACCTGAGGATACAATGTCTAAATTGCTCTTGAATGATAAGAAATAGTCCTGGAAGAGAGGGAACATGTGCAGAAGTGGGAAGGGGGCTGATTCTGTGAAGCACAGGTAGGTCTGTGAGGCTGGAGTGTGGGGTGCTTGCGAGTGAGGGGCCTGAGGTGATCCTAGAGAGTTGGTGGAGCCATCTCACCAAGGGCCTCGCAAGCTTCTGAAGGCTTTGTGAGAACTGGATTTGTGTGTGAGAACACTGGTGGCAGGGGAGCAGATGGGTCAGTGATGGGGGGCACCTGGAGATAGGAGTTTTGCCTAGGCAGGGAAGAATTGAGGGCCTAAAGTAGGTTGGAAGAAGGGAATAGAGTCCAGGAGGATTCGAAGGTATCTTGACTGAAAGGTGAAGGAAATGGATTTGGAGAGAATGACTCTTGGGTTTCTGATGTGAGCATCTGAGTTGTTTGGTGGACTAACCTGAGATTCAGTTTTCTCATCTGTAAAATTGGAAAAGTAATTCACAGAAGAGTACATGCAAATCTCTTAGCACAAGCATATGGGTTTGGACTCAGTACTCATTCTTTGTGCTTTTCACCTTTGTTTTTGGTTCTTCCATTCTCTAACTAGGTCTTTATTTAGTTAATTCCACCTTCAGAATGCTTTTCTTTACTGTGTCCCACAGTTCCCACTGTCACCGTATGGATGACTCCCAGATTTCTCTCTCCACTCTGATCCCTCTCATAAGTATTTTCGACTGTGTTTTGGGCATCTGCATGGCCTCTCACTCCTCACGAGAGAGAGAACCATCACCCACATGTCTTCCTCCTCCTCATGTCCATAAGCCTATTAATGGCACTATCATTTTCTCAGTCACCTGGGCTTAAAATCGTTTTTTCTAATTGAAAAAGTACATCTATCTCTGGTGATTTCTAGTTTCCAAGCGTCCTTTTGATGTCTTTCCTCCTTTCATTTCCTCACATCCAGTGAAAGTTCAGGCTCTGTGTAATCATGCCTGTAACATTGTACACACCTGTTTCCTTTTCTATCCCATTCTTACTGCCTTTGTTCAGGCCTTCGTTACTCCCATCTGAACTAGAACACTGGTTCTCTATCTCTTATTTCTCTCCCTTTGTTCCATCCTGCGGGCAACTGGAGACTCAGCTTCTGGAGACACTTATTGGATCATGACTCTCACCCTATTGAGGGTCTTCTGTGAGTTCACACCCACTGGAACAAGCCCAAGCTTGTCAGCTTGTTGTTTAAGGTGCTGCATGTCCAAACCCAGTGTACCTTTCCAGATTTACCTTCCCACATCCTTGTAGAAAAATGAGACAGTTTGATGCACCTCAGTATCACCTCTGTGTCTTCTCTTGTGGAAATTGTATTTGTTTTCCAAGGTGCAGTTCGTGAATCCTGCCTGAGTTTCATCAAACCAGGTAATTCTCCTTCCTCATAGCCTGTAGAACTTTGTGCTTATTTAAAATGATTTGTGTACATATCTTATCTCTCCTAATCTCCTTGAGGGTGCCTCCTTCATTTCTGTACCCCCCAAATTATTCAACAAATATTTGTTAATGGAATGTGCTACATTCCTTATCTTCCTGAAGCATATGGGCATGAGCTTTGCTTTTCCAAATGCCCACCCCAAGGGTCTGTGACACACACAGTGAGAGGATGGAGGACAGCTGACTTGCCCCCGTGGATCCTGTTGTAATTTAGTATAAGCAGGATGAGGATGTTGCAGAGACATGTTCTGATTTGAATTCCTGGTCACTGAGTCCAGCAGTATTTGCTGGGTGTGAGTCCATAGGGCACTTGACTCTATGGCTTGCAGGGGCCTAAGTCACCATGGGCTGTATGGGAACCAGATAGATTGAGAAGTAAACCCATGTGCTGTGCAGTTATGCAGAGCTGTAGATAGCAGTCTGATTTTCCCTTGTAGGATCTAGAACATAAACTTACGTACTTCTTGGGTACTTTCAGTCCAAATAAATAGAATAAATAGCCAGGTGACTCATTTTGGAAATTCCACAAGGTATGTCCTGCCCTCCCCTGCCCTTCCCTGGAATGGCTTCTGGGCAAGGTTGCCTCAACCATGCTTGGAAGGAGGTGGCTTAGTTTCAGTTTCCTATCAGTGATTTCCAGGAAATGAGAAGGGAAGGAAGAAGAATAGACAGAATTAGATCGTTTCTGTCTTGGGCTAAAAAAGCTCAAATACTCAGTTCCTACAGCCCTTGTCTCCTGGCAGCCAGAAGAGGAAGGAGAGAAGCTGTGAAGGGTGCCAGGGTGCCAACAAGAGCATCCGTGTCCTTGGCAGAGCTCAGAATAGCGCTCGCAGCTCCCAGTGACTCATCATGCGCAGGCCTGCCCACCCGTGATCTGAGTGGGAAGGACAGGGTGAGTCAGGCCTCCCGCAGCTTCCTCCTCTGACTTAAATTCCGTGCCCTCCCCATGCTTGCTGGGCTGGGAGCAGGGGGGTGCCGACGATGCAGGAGGCGGTGCCTGTGAGGAGGGTGCCTGCCCTCCTGTGTTCCTTCTTGAAGGGCTTCCGTCTCCCGTCTGCACTAAGCCCTCGGGAAATTTGGAGAAGAAGGGGAATCCTGATATTTGGAAGACAGCAGTGGTTTTAGGGACTTGTCTAAATTTGGGGCCTACTCAGCCCTCATTGAGCTGAGCAGTGCTCCCACGTCAGTCTTGACAATAGCCCTCGTTGTTATCTTTTGACTCTCTGAGAGTGGCATTCTGTTCTCTTTCTTTGTCGCACTCTTTTCTCTTTATTTTCTCTCTCTCCTTCCTTGCTCAGCAAGAATTATGTTTATTTATGAAATCACAGCTGTTGGATTTTTACTTCTCAGGATAGTTTTTCAACCCGGTGCATCCGCGTCTCTTGCTTGGTCCTCCCCTATCACTTGCCCTAATGGACAGGACATCCCAGTGTTCTTAACACTAACCCCCTAGTTTGGATCCAGTCCCAGAGTTCACCACATTTGTCCCCCTTTGACCTGCAGCCGAATCAGCAGTTTGAAAAGCATCCTAATACCATATTATGCTTAAAAATGGATCTTTCTTCCTCTGGTCTCACGGTCTCCTTTTGCTAAGCTTCTCATCTCTCGTCAATGCACAGCTCTTGCTGTGTGTCCCACTTTACTTTTATAGCAAATCATTTTTTCCTCTTTTGCCACTTTCACAAGGCTGATTTTCTTGGATCCACTCAAGTTAAAACTGATGTGTCCTTGTTCCTCCCTCACAGTGGGAGCTCCTTGTCTTCCGGCCCTGTGTGTGTTTGTCACCAGAGTTGTTCCAGGATATTTCATAAAAATCAGGTACAGCTAGATTCGATGACTTGTCTAGAGAGACATAGCACTGTCTGGGTGAGAAGGATAATTTAGAGGTTGCCTATCTTCCCTGCCTTGTGGCTGCACAGCAAACATGCTCTGAGGAGAATGCAGCTTTAGTAACAAAACATCCAAATACGTTTATTTCCAAAAAGAGCTTGACAAGATGAAGCCCTGGGAGCTGTGTAGATTACACCCTGTGTGAGGATAGGAAACAGGAGGAGGTTGGGTGTGAATAATACTTTGCTTTTGTACCGGGGTCAACACTTGTAATAGTTATGAGCAAGTCTGTGGATCATGGCTGATTCCAAGCCCCAGTGGACAACCCACTTTTTCAGACACGTTACACAACATTTTAAAGCTCCACGGGGAGTAATCTAAAATTCATTGCAATGGGATAAATTAGGGGGGCTCAAATGGGAAATATTTTCAAGTAACTTTCATGTTTATCGTCAGAGCAATCCCATGAAATGGGCAGGACAGAGATTTAGGCCCATCATAAAGTGAGGAGACTGAGGCACAGTGAATGAATGAACGAGGTCATTCAGCATTTATTCCAAAGGACACAGACTTGGTTAGCACAGTTGGGGTTACATCTCTGATCTGTGTTTGATTTCTATCACACTGCTCTTTTTTCCAGGAAACCTCTTTCACATGAGAGATGAGACCGGTCCGCCCCCAGAAGGCCCTGTGCTCTGAGTTGTTTTATTAAAATGGGAATGGGTTTCCTGAATTAACCACAAGCTCTTCCCTAGAGCGATGCGTCTGGTGTCAGGAATTTATGCTAAGTCCTAGGAGCAGGCTCCCCTCTGCAGCCCCTCAAGACTCAACTCCTTTGGCTCTGCCCACACCTCCCCAGACTCAGTCCTGTCAGCATCACCTGACTGTGCCCCTTGCCCTGAAATTGGCTCCTTTTCTTGTCAGCTCTCTGTCTTGTGGGGCAGGAGAGGGCACTAGTATACACCTTGCTCCTTAGAGAAGCTTCCCTTCATTCCACACATAACTATTGCGCCCTGCTGTGTGTTGTGTTCTCTGCTAGGTCTGAAGATACAAAGAGAAGGCCGAGGTCCCGCCCTTGAGGACTTAGAGTTTAGGGTTGGAAACAAATGCATATTCCATCACCATTACTCAACCACCTCTTCTCTCGTCGGTCCCGAATTCTGATTATAGCACCTATCATCGTCACATCCATCTATGACTTCAAGAAAGCTCTCTCTCTTCCCATAGTGAGTTTAGTGCTGGACTAAGTGTCCCACCCTCTTTATTGCCATCACTGCTAAGGAATAGAACGTCCATGTTACTGACCCTCCAAACATCCCACCCTTTTAGTTTTCTGGCCCTCCTTCACCACGGTGCCTCTATCTGCAGGACAGCAAGGCTGACTGGACTTCATCATCACCTGGGACTGTTCCTCCTCCCGCCTTTTCAGCTCAAAACCTCTCCGACCACGTTTCTCAGGATTGACAGGCTATGATCGTGATTCTCCTCTCCTTTCCTTTGCCTGTGACAGACATCACTAAGTGATGGCCAGGGCCCTTGGTCCAGCTGAGCCCAGACACAGGCTTGAAAGTCCTTCTCATCACAAACACCAGTGCCACCACATCTCATCATATTTGGTCCAAGGGTTACATCTATTTTCAAAATGTTTTGAGACCACAACCCCTTTCTCTCTGTCCTTCCCACCTCCACTCATCGTGACCTTCAGGCCTTAGATCTCTCATTCTCCCAGACACTCCAAGGCTGCCTTCTCGTTTCCCTGCAAAGCTCAGAAAACCCCATGATTGACCATTTCAAAGAAATGCTTTCTCTGATCCAAGAATGCCTCACTACTTGAAGTTTTACTGCACTAATCCTAAGCATGCTTAGAAACCACCCCCCATGTGTAAGCTTTTTGTTCTCTCCCCCGTTCTATTGCCAGCATTGATGGCTGCGTCTCAGGGTGGGTTTGCTATATGTATGTGCTTTCCAGTCTCATCTGGGCTCCAGTGACACTCAACAGTCATTTAATTCTTCCTCTGTTGGCTCCCTACGTCACATTCTGCAGTAGATGTGCCATTGTGGAGCCATCAGAGCCACTCCTGGTACCTCTCTTGAAGCAAATGACTTCGTTTCTTAACTACGAGGCCATCTTCCTTCCTCTCTAAAAAATTGTCTCTTTACTTTCTCCACCCTTCTTCCCTTCACTTCTGTCTGCATTATCCTAACCGTTTGCCGCGTCTCTCCACTCTGCTCCCTCTTGTATGTTCTTCTGCTCCGTCAGTTCACTCTTCTTTCTCTCTCCAATCCCCAGTTTCTCCCATGCGACTCATTCTTTCTCCTCCCTCAGGCTCTCCTAACCTAAAAAACAGACAAAAACCATGAATCAAAATGATGCCAAAACCTCTTTCCCCTCAAAATAAAACCCTCTCTCTTCCTCTTCGTTGCTCAATGAATTGAAAATCATCTACACCCTAAATACTGTAGCCACCACCCTCTGCCCCATTCTGACCCTCCCTCTCCCCTCACAGCCATCAGCGTCTGTCTATTACTTCTCCACAAGAACGCCTCCAGCCCCAGCATTCCCATCCCATGGCCACTGCTCAGGTCCAAACCTATCTTACCTCTCACCCAGCTGTTCAGGAGCCTCTCTCTTCTCTTTCCAATCCATTTGATGCACCAATGCCCAGCTAATCAATCTCAGGGCCAACTTTGAGAACTTCATTCTTCTGCTCAGAATTAACTGGAACATCCTTAATTTGGCAATTATGGCACCCTGGTCTGTGTCCCTCCTGCCTTGCCAGCCAACTCTCCATTTGGATTCCTCTTCAGCCAAACTGGACTCCATACGAAAATATACCCCTTCTTGTTCTTCCTCTAGGCCTTGACTCATGCTGTTTCTTCTGGAGCAGGCTTGCCTTCTTACCTGTCCTTCAACACTCAGCTCAAGTTCCGTCATCTTCAGGAATCTTTTAGTGATCCCTACAACCAAGAGTGGTCTCCTTTCTGAATCTCTTGAAGCACATTTTTGGAACTTCCTGAAAGCACTGCTGTATTACTACTGTGAAGTCTGTTTCTAGCCTTTAATCTCCTTGAGTATAAGGAATATATATTTTTAATTTTATCTACCCCCTCAGTCCCTACTCCAGTGTCTAGTGTAGAGCTTTACATTATTGCTGAGTCCTTGCTCAGTGTACATGAGGTGTCCAGGGTTAGTCACTCTGAACCCAAGGTCTCAAACTAGTGGTCCACTACTCGCATAGTAACCCCTGACATGAGTTGGGTTTTTTTTGTGTGTGGTGGTAAGATAGGTAAAATATAAAATTTGCCATTTTAACCATTTTTAAGTGTACAATTCAGTGGCATTAATTACATTCACAGCGTTGTGCAACTATCACCATTATCTATTTCTAAAATGTTTTCATCACCCCAAACAGGAACTCTATAACCATTAAGCAATAACTCCCCAGCCCCTGGTAACCTCTTACCTACTTTGTGTCTATAAATTTGCCTCTTCTAGATATTTCATATTAGTAGAATCATATAATATTTGTTCTTTTGTGTCTGGTTTATTTCATTTAGCATAATGGTTTCAAGGTTCAACCATGTTGTAACATATATTAATACTTCATTCCTTTTTATGGCTGAATAATATTCCATGGTGTGGGTATACCACATTTTGTTTATACATTCATCTGTTGATGGATACTCGGATTGTTTCCACCTATTGGCTATTATGAAGAATGCTGCAGTGAACGTCGGCATTCAAATATCTGTTTGAGTCCTTGTTTTCAGTTCTTGTGGGTCTATACCTAGGAGTAGACTTGCTGGGTCGTATGGTAATTCTATGTTTAGTTTTTTGAAGAACCTACTGTAGAGTTTTTAAAATTCAAATTACTTAACAACTTTAAAAAGGAAGGATTACACATAAAAATTAGATATTTTTCAACTTCTCTTGAAAAACATTAGAAGTCTGGCACTCTTGGGTCCTCCTCTCTGTAGGGATATGATAATGCTGGGGATGAGTGGGGACCACTCCCTGTAGATGGGGTATCTGGTCTCCAGGTCAACAAGGTTCTCGCCCGGCTGGCATCTGACACTGGCATTCCCTGCCAGGGCTGAGTTCTAAGCCTTTGCTCTGACCCCTCCCTTTGCTGGCTCTTCTAGCCGTCCCATACAGTCACTCGTTCACTCTTGTGTTTGTGCTCAGCCCATGTTATCATGTACATGCCATTCCTCTCCCATCCGGGCTGTCATTGTCGGAGGGCAAAGTACCTATCTTTTCATCTCTGATTTGCCAAGATGGATTGGCACATTTTTGGTACCCAAAATCTTAGTTATACTGAATTTTTAAATTCCATAGCTAAGGTTTAGGGCAGAACTATTTTGTACAGTTATGACTGACTGAGTCAAGTAAGTGCTAGACTGCACTGTGGAATGTTCTAAGAAAAGGGGGAAAAGTCTAAATTTGGGGAAATGAATGACAGATTACAGGCAATGAGGAAAGGACTAACCACTTCCTCATTTAAAATATTTCTTCTTTAGGTTTTTCTTTTTTATCACTCTAGGCTGTAGTCTGATGAAAATCATCTAAAAGATGATTTATGGAAAACTGAGGTACAATGTCATAGAAGAAGTTAATAAGAAATAGAATTAAAATGTACTGTCTGAATCCACATGCAAAAGAATAAATTTGGACCCCTACCTCACATCATATTAAAAACTCAAAATGGATCATCGCCTAAATGTAAGAGCCAAAACTGTAAAACTGTTAGAAGAAAACGTAGGAGTAAATCTTTGTGACATTGAGTCAGGCAACAGTTTCTTAGATATCCACCAAAAGCACAAGCAATGAAAGAAAAAATATATTGGACTTCATCGAATGAAAACTTCTGTTTCAAAGGACACCACCAAGAAAATGACACAGCTCACCCAATGGGAAAAAATATTTGTAAATCATATATCTGATAAGGAAATTGCATCCAGAATATATAGAGAGCTCTTACAACTCAACAGTAAGAAGGCAACCAAATTAAAAAATAGACAAAGAAGCTGAAGAGATATTTCTCCCAAGAAGTTATACCAAGCACAAGAAAAGACTCAACATCATTAGTTACATGACAAAGCTCAATGTCATTAGTTATTAGAGAAATGCAAATCAAAACCACAATGAGATACCACTTCATACCCACTAGGATGACAATAATAATAATAAAATGACAGTAACAAGTGTTTGAGAATTTATGGAAAAATTAGAACCCTCATACATTGTTGGTGGCATTGTAAATGGTGCAGCCACTTTGGAAAACAGTTTGGCAGTTCCTCAAAATGTTAAACTTCGAGTTAACATATCATCCAGCAATTGCACTTGTAGATATGTACACAAGAGAATTGAAAAATATGTGTCCACATAAAAACTTGCGCACAAGTGTTCATTGCAGCATTATTTATAATAGCCAAAAATTAGAAGCAACCCAAATTTCCATCAACTAATGAATGTGTAACAAAATGCAGTATATATGCAATGGAATATTATTCAGCCATAAAAAGGAAACAAGTATTGATATATAGTATAACATAGATGCATCTTGTAAACATTATGCTGAGTGAAAGAAGTCAGACACAAGAGACTACATATTGTATGATGATTCCATTTACATGAAATGTTCACAGCAGGCAACTCTATTGGGATAGAAAATAGGTTGAGTGGTTGTCTGGGGCTGAGGGGGAGGACGGGAATGGGAAGTGACTGCTGGCGGGTACAGGATTTCTCTCTGGGGTGATGAAAATGTTCTAAAATTGAATTGTAGTGATGGTTGCACAACTCTGTGAACATATTAAAAACCACTGAGCTGTTAAAAAAAAAAGAAACAGAGGACCCAGACATAAAATGCTATTCATTCCTTTTACAAAACTAATAAAATAGTACACAGTGCTCAAAGGTGACCAAAAAAAATGTGTCTGAAGTAGTTGAGACTGAAGCATTTACAGATGACCCAGAATGATGTGTTGAGTTTGCTAAAGATGCCCCAGGCACCCCTCCATGCAAAATAAACTTGGGTGGGGGTAGATGAATAAATGGGCAACATGTTGATGATCGTTGAAGCCAGAGGGTGGGCACATGGGAGTTCACTGTACTGATCTATTTTTGTGAATGTGAAAAAGATTTTCCATAATAAAAGTTAAGAAAAAAAGACAACTAAAGCGCCTTCAGCAGTTATACACAAAATATGTCTGCCTATTTGGGGAGCTCCGTGTCGGGGGCTGTGACTGTGGACTCAGTGGTTGTCCGTAGACACGTGTATCTCTGTGGACAAGGAGGAATGAGAGGCCAAAGCACTTTGGGGGATGTATTAGTTTTCTAGGGCTCTGTACAAAGTACCACCGACTGAGGGGCTTAAAACAAAAGAAATTTATCCTCTCACAGTTCTGGAGGCTGAAAGTCAAAAATCAAGGTGTCGGCAGAGCCAGGCTCTCTCTGAAGCCTCTTGGAGAGGATCTTTCCTGTCTCTTCCAGCTTCTGGTGGTGCCGGCAATCCTTGGAGCTCCTGGCTTGTAGACACACCTCTCGAATCTCTGTCTCCATTGTCACATGGCCTTCTCCCTGTCTCTTCACATTGTCTTCCCTCTCTGTGTGTGTCTGTCCCTGACTCTCTTTTCTTATGAGGACACCGCTCATGTTGTACTAGGGCCCACCCTAACTGAGTATGCCCTCACTTTAACTTGATTACATCTGCAAAGACCTTATTTCCGAATAAGGTCACATTCACAGGTAGCAGGAGTAAAGACGCCAACATATCTTTTAGGGGGACACAATTCAGCCCACACAAGGGCACAAGGCAGAATAAGCAGAAAAATAAGACAGGTTCTTAGCAACACACTTCTCTATGGCTGAATCTCGAGCTGTCCAATAGGCAGGCTGCGGTGGACACCGTGTTTGCGATGACTAGACTTAACCAAAATGCATCACTCCCTGGCTGACTTTATCTTTTCCAAACCGAGACAGGCCTTTTCTGGGATCCATTTCCCACTCGGCAGCCTTAACTGATGAATGACACGTCTAGACTTTTCCAGTCTGTCAACTCCCTTTACCAGAAAGTTCTTGGGGATAATTCTAACCAGTATTCACTTGAGATATGTTTCAGAAAAGGTCAGTTTCTTCCTCTTTGACACAGACACACATTACTTTTAGAGTTTATCTTTCGAGCTGGCTGCTGAAGTTATTTTAGACTCTACAGTTGAGTTGACCCAGAAATCATTCCTACTCTGAAACTTCCTCTGAAATGTTATTCACTCTGACTCTTTAACTCAGGATTACATTGTGCTGTTCCTTGCTCTGTAATCTTACTCTGGCCTTTGACCAAAAGCAATAAAATCAGACCTCTATGTTAAATGGTACTATAAAAATATACAATTTTGTTCTAGTAAACCAGATATCTGATAGTTGCCATGTACTTTCAGATAATCGCTTGACGAGTTTCGTGGAGGAAGTGCAAGCTCTTCCATTCTTCATGAACCGTGTGAGCCATGGACCGTTGGCTCCTTTCTGGAGGATGTGGCGGGGGCAGAGGTGGGAGGGGGGCAGGGCTTGGGCTCACGCACTTCCTCCACAGCCAGCTTTAACCTGTATTTCAGCTCCAGTCGATGGCAGTGATTTTCAACCCGTGTGTTTTCATCTCATTGCTTTCAGGAGAGCGGGAAAGGCTGGGCAGGAAGGAACCGATGTTTTGCCAAGGAGAGGCAGGAGGCTGGCTTGACCCAAGTGCAGGGAGAGGAGGGAAGAGGGAACTTGAGTGCCGGTCTGGGGAGCTTGGGTTTGAACCACTGGCAGTTCCCGGATAGAGATTCAGGAGACTGGGGAGCACTAGATGAAATATTGATCCTTGGTACCCCTGGCCCTGCGTGTAAGTGGAGGTTAGGAGAAGAGCGGTATCCAAACAAGGCCAATAGTGATGTTTCAAGAGCATCTATGTACTGCCTGCCTCCTAAGGGCGAGGCACTAACCTCACGTGCTCATGTGCTAACAGCTTCACGTGCATGGGGTCCCTGCCAACGGCCCTGATCGTCGGTCCTGTGTGTGAGAGTAATTCATCCTTTTACCTTGGGTGGACTCTTCCATCTTGCTTTTCAAAATCCAGATTTACAAAAGATGTTCAGTTTTATAGTAAAGCTCGTCCTTCCCTCTTTCTACCATGCAGTTAATATACTGTATACAATTTGTAGAACGTCTGTTTACAGAGAGCTCTGTAAGAAGATCCCTTTTCTCGAAAGCACAGAAACGTGAATAACAGAAAGGCTCAGAGTCCATTGATGATTCACTTATCACAAGCAATATTCAATGCGATAGAATTAATTGTACTACTAGAAAGAACTGGAACTGAGGTCCTAGGAGCTTTTTAGAACTGGATTGAAAGGATCCACAGATTCACCCCTGACATCCAGTCAGAGCTGTGCCTAACCCACAATACAGCCAGGGTGATTTTTCTAAAGCTATCCGTTAAAAAGGTCTTCTGAGGCGAGCATGGTATTTCCTTTGTTAGCTGGGATCTGAGTCTGACAGCCTCAGCAGGTCAGAGTCTTTTTACTCTGTGGCTGTGATTTGAGTCTGTTCCCTTTATGTCGTGTCCTCAGTGGAGATGGAAAAGGCACTGTCACCTTCCAATGGACGTATAGCTGGTAAATTCCTAAGGACTGCTGCCAACTGGCACATTCACATAATTGCTACCTTCTTTTCTAGCGTGTGTTTCTGACCTCTTGGTTATTTTCTGTTTTCCTTTGCAATTTTTGGTTTCTCCATGTTTCTTTTAAAACGTAGCACCTCAGTGTGTCATACTCTAATCTCCTTGACTGGTTTTGCATCTCCCTTTTCTTAAAAGCATAGGGAAGAGTGAGCACTATAAACTGCTTAAAAACTCGGTGGAGACAGAGCGAGGAAAGTTGTTGTGATAACTTGGTGGAGAACTCCCCAGCCTCCTTCAGTCCAAGTACCATCCAGATGAAGGCTTCTTTCTTGTGTCAGATCCATGCTCTCAGCACAGACTGGGGGAGTTTCATAAACTTAACGTCCCTAAGGTACCCGGAGTACTGAGTGAGCGCTTGCTTGTTACTCGTGGTCTTTATCTGTGAATAAGTTCTCCCCAGCACCCTTAACAATTCAGCAGGTTCTAGATGCGTGGCCCTGCAAGAGTTTGGTCTGCTGTGGACTGCTTCAGCCTAAATAACAACTGTCCTGCTGCACTCTTGTGTCCACAGCATGATGAGAAAATACTACCAGTCTTGCATATTTTGTGCCAGCTCTAAGGGTCCTCCTGCACCACTTGCACAGTCATTCCTCCATGGCAAGTGTCCAGGTACGTCCCACACCCCCAGGGATCATCTGGAGGGGTCACAAACAACATTTAGCAAACTGTTAATAGCCATGAATCTATTTTAATGTGTATTAGAAAAAAATATAACAAGCACATAAAACCCAAGATAGGAACTTTCTTTTCAAAAGTAATTGGAATTTAAAAATGAATCCCTTAAAACTAGGTAAATATGAGAGGCAGCGTATGACAGGAGAGAACGATGAAGGTGGAATCCACGTGCCTCTGGTGTGGAGCCCGGTGGAGGGAGCACAGAGACCCTGGGCCCTCAGTCTGCCGGCCGCCCCCCTTGCCCCTTCTCTCTTTGTGTTCCCTCTTTCTCCTCCTTCATTCCTCCCCGCCTTCTCCCTCCAAGTTTCTCCTCTTCTGGGCTTGTTCCTCCTCCCCTCCCTTCCTCAAAGCATCGCTGGTGGTCCTCTGGGTTTTAAGAGAAGGAAGGAAGCTCACATTTATGGATCATTAATTTGCTTGAAGGTCACAGACATAAGTGGGCATAGCTGCTATTGAAGTTTTGGGTGATTCCTACGAAGTGCTTCTCAAATGTTAGTGCACCTATGATTAGGGATCACCTGGAGAGCTGGTTCAAATGCAGATTCTGGTCCAGTGGGTCTAGGGTAGGGCCGAGATTTTTATGTTTCTAACAAGCTCCCAGGTGACGCTGATGCTGCTGGTCCGTGGCCCACACTTGGAGTAGCAAGGCTGAAGATGTGGCTCTACTTCTTTAGCTAAGTAAGAGCAGAAAAGGATGTTTGTAGGAAGAGGAGGAGTTCTGGAACCACCTCTTTCATCTGCAGTGAAACCAATATAATTATTAAGAACACTGTTTACAAGTCCAGCATGTCCTGCTCTGTGTAAAGAATACAAGAAGGTTCCTTGTACTGACCGAGGCGGTTTGTAATGAAAACTTTGGCTCAAATTGTTGCTAGGGCGCTGCCAGGGGAACCAGCCACACAGAGGGAATGTGTAACCTAATATTATTGTGTGTGAAATACCGAGCTCTGGCCTTAGAAAGGTATAAAGGGTTCTGTTTACTCCTTTGCTCCGGTGACAGGCTAGCACCCCAGCCTGGTCAGGCAAACCTGGGTGCGTTTCTTCACGTGAGGCTGCTGCAGAGCCCTTTTTCTGGGTGGAGAAAATTGGACTGTTGAACTGTTCAGAATATATTGGGATGTTCATATCTTTTTGGTTATGAGAATCAGACCTGCCCGTGAGTTCTGAGGGTTACAATAGATACAGCATTAAGAAAACAAGCCAGCTAAATACAATAGGACCCAGACTGAGGTCATATTAAAACTGTGGGACTCAATCCAGGGCCATGCTGTTTTAAATGAAATGACCCTTGATGTTGTGTCACGTGTAGAGATCAGAGAGAGATGCTATTGTGCGGCACTGAAATTTTACAGTATCCTTTCTGTTAGAGCAGAAAAATCTACAGAAGGAAAAGGCAAGGCCATCTTTTCAAGATTCAGCTGAAGCCAGACACTTAGCCAAAATCAAGCCCTCCCCTTCTGACACAAGGAGCCACATGATCGCAGAAGGTTAAGTGCTAAAAACGTTCTTGGGGAGCCCCTATCTCAATGGTGTTCAATGTTCGGGAGGTCATTGTACTCTGGGCTCCCTTCTCCTTGAAAACACACCCATTCACAATCTTCCATGTAATTTCCAGGGATTAATGGATTCCCTAGTGGATCCATGGATTCCAGGTTAAAAAGCTCTGATGTAGTACATGGCCCTCTGTTTGTAAATGAGAAAACTGAGGCTCAGAAAGCAGATGACCGACCGTAGGTCTCATAGCAATGCTGATGCTGGGCTAATTCAACAGGAGGCCTTCAGTACCAGAGGTGTCCGCAGGGAAACCCGTGGCCTGTATCTGTGCGTAATTTATTTCTGAAGGCCCTGAGAAGCACAAGTGTCAAGAAGTTTTTGAGAGATTTGTAACTTTTAGCTGAGAGAATCCCAATCTTTAATCAAATAACGTTTGGAGAAAAGTAGAAATAATGGAACCAGAAACTCACTGGACCTGGATTTTATGATGTGTTCAAAAGACGTAAGTGAGAAGTCCTGCTCTACTTGGTGGCTGTGCGCTAACCTGCAGTTTGGGATTTTTTTAGGGAAGGTAATAAATTCCTTTTGAAGTCTGAATTCACAGACCAGTGTGAATCTTCCACATCCCTGAAAACGACTCAGGCAAGATGCCTCATTGAAACAGAAGTCTCAGTTTGGCAACACATTTTGGGGTTCAGCCCCACAATACAATCCCTGGCACAGTCTAGATGCTCCATAAATATCTATTTGAATAAATGGGCTGTATTTAACATAATTAGAGTTTTCTAGAGATGAGAGATGCAGGAAGCTGGAGAGAGACCAGTACACGATGTGTAAGTACACAGTGGAAAGTTGGGATTCCCAGTGAGGGATTTAGAATCTCTCAAACATAATGTTAAGCAGAAGAAGCCAGACACAAAAGAATACATCCACTATGATTCCATTTATTTGAAGAAGAAATATGGACCGAATCAACCTCTGCTATGAGAAGCTGGAGTATTGGTTACCTTTGGTGAGTGGGGGCTTTAGTGATGGAGGGCATGTGGGAAAGGGGGCTTCTAGGGTGCTGGCAACGTTCTATTTCTTAATCTGGGTGCTGGGTACACCTGTGGATTCGCTTTGTGATATTTCATCAAATGATACCCTATGACCTACCACTTTTCTGTATGTATGTTATACTTCCATAAAAATATTCATTAACACACACACACACACACAAAATGAAGGCTCTAGGCCAGTGCTTCTCAAACTTGAATGTGTATACAAAGCACCTGGGAATCTTATTAAAATGCAAAATTCTGATTCATTTGGTCTTGAGTAGGGCATGCAGTTCTGCATTTGTGGAGAGGGCCTAGAGACTGGTATCTTCAGGATCTTTTAGAGAGATCCAGGGATCTGATGAAAGGATCCTGGGCCTGTCTTTGCATGTGGTGAAGGAGACAATGTGCAGGGATGTTAACATGCTAGGTTATTAACCAACAGAGCAGTGGCTCCCAAGACCAGCCTGTACTTTCATGTGAGTCTGAAATTTTCCTGCTCCCAGCACCTTTGCAGTTGTTTTCTGACTGCTGAATGGTGATCAGAGCCTAGAGTTGTGCCACTCCAATGAAGTGACCAGCCGGTGACCAGCCCCTGCAGCCCACCTTAGGGCCCCTGGCCTGTCTGCCCCATAGAAGCCACTGAAGACCCAGAGGCCATTACCCTAAAGAGCGTGATGAGGGCATTAGGAACCTCATTTCCCTCTCTATCCACATGTGTGGGTGAAACTAGATTTTCAGCCATGACTGCTACATAAATGAAATGGACATCCCAGCTCCTTTTTGTAAAACTCTGTAGGATATAGATCCCCAAACACCAAACTTGTGTCAAGAAAAAAACATTATTTTGGGTGAAAAAAAAAGCAAGTCAAACTATATCAAATTAAAAAGCTTTTGCACCGCAAAGGAAATCATCAACAAAATGAAAAGGCAATCTACCGAATGGGAAAAAGTATTAGCAAATCATATATCTGATAAGAGGTTAATATCCAAAACGTATAAAGAACTCATACAAATCAATAGCAAAAAACAGAAATAATTTGATTAAAAATGGGTAGAGGATCTGAATAGACATTTTTCTAAAGAAGGTATACAGATGGCCAACAGGTACGTGAAAAGGGGCTCACCATCACTAATCATCAGGGAAATCCAAATCAAAACCACAATGAGATATTACTTCACAAATGTTAGAATGCCTATTACCAAAAAGACAAGAAATAACAAGTGTTGGCAAGGATGTGGCAAAAAGGAAACCCTTGTGCACTGTTGGTGGGCGTGTAAATTGGAGCAACCACTGTGGAAAATGATATGAGTTTCCTTGAAAAATTAAAAATGGAACTACCATATGATCTAGTAATTCCATTTCTGGGTATTTATTTGAAGAAAACAAAAACACTAATTTGAAAAGATATGTGCACCCTCATGTTCATTGCAGCATTATTTACAATAACCAAGACATGGCTAAGTGTCCAACTCTGGACATATATCTATAGATATTAATATCTATAGATATAGTATATATGTCTCCTAATGGACCTGCTTCAATGATTAAACCCTGATCGATGCACTCATTCTGTGGACGTCATTCAGTTCCTTTCCCAAGCCACCCGTTGTTGCTCCATGAGCTCACAAAGGGACCATGACAGTAGCAATAGAAGGTATGTACAGGCTCAGCAACCTAGTCTTACATTCTCCAAGGGTGTTCTGGCCACAGTCACTGCTGAACATCCAAACTGCCAACAGACAGCAGAGCCCACAGAGAGCCCCTACTATGACACCATTCCTCAAGAGGACGAACCAGCTGCCTGGTGGCGAGTTGATTACATTGGACCACATCCATTATGAAAAGGGAAGTGCTTTGTTCTTAATGGAATAGACACTTACTCTGGATATGGATTTTCCTTCCCTGCCCACTATACTCCATCAGTAAATATTACAGTATCCAATGTGTGGACTTATAGAATGCCTTACCCATTATCAAGGTAGACCATCTAGCATTACTTCTGGCCAGGGAAGTCGTTTCACAGCAAATGAAGTATACCAGTAGGCTCATGCTCATGAAATTTACTGGTCTTACCGTTTTCCCCATCACCCCAAGGCAGCTGGTCTGATAGAAGAGTGGAGTGAGCTTTTGAAGATTCAGTCACAGTACCATCTACCATCTGGGTGATCACACTTATGTAGCTGGCTGGTGTCCTCTAGTCTGTAGTATATGCTCTAAATCAGTGACCAATATATGATGCATTTCATCCACATCTAGGATTCATGGGGACAGGAGTCAAGGGATGGAAAGGGGAGTGGTCCTTCTCACTATTCCCCTTAATGATACACCTGTGAAATTTTTCTTTCCTGTTTCTACAACTTCAGGTTCTGCTGGTCAAGGAGTCTTAGTTCCCAAGGGATGAATGCATCCATCAGGGGACACAGCAATATTTACATTAAACTGGAAGTTGAGACTGCCACCTGACTATTTAGGACTCCTCATGTTCAGTGGACCAACAGGCAAAGAAGGTTTACTGTCTTGGCTGGCGTAATTGATCCTGATCATCAAGAGGAAATTTGGCTGCTCCTTCACAAAGTGGGTAAGGAGGAGTATGTCTGGAATCCCCAGGGTCACATCTTAGTACTGCTATGTCCTGGGATAAAAGTGAATGGAAAATTACAATGCAATTCAGACAGGATTGTTAATGTCACAAACACTTCAGTAATGAAGGTTTGGGTCACCCCATCAGGCAAGAACAAACTGAGGTTCTTGCTGAGGGCAAAGAGGATATGAAATTGGTAGAGGAAAAGGAAGTTCTAAGTACCAGCTCCATCATGTGACAAGTTACACAAACAAGGACTATAGTAGTTATAAGCGTTTCTTCTTACTTCAGTATGAATTTATTTGTGCATACATTATCCAATTTTTTTCTTTCTTTTTCTCCCTCTCTCATTCCTCTACCATCTAAATGAGAGGTGCTAATAAGTTAACTTTATATTTTAGTATTCAAGTTATAGTATATCAAAGGAAGTGAGCTAGAAAAGGAATGAACATCACCCAAAGATGGGTAAAGAGACTATGTGACTTTGTATTCTCTTTTGCAGAGAGAGTTAGCGTGTTTTGGTTGTATAAAGGATGATTGTGTTAGGTGAATGCATGATTTTACTGTTGTCTTTATTTGGAGGTTGAATGTGATTCAGAGAAGTATGTATGGATGACAGGGGTTGAACCGTGGTGGTTTGTATTATGTCACATAGGCTAAGTTGGAACTGCATTTCCTAGAATCCTCTTCTGTGTAGAACTGGCCAAAAAGAGGAATTCATATGAGATGTGAAAGGCAGAAATGAAGCAATAGACATTACTCTCTGAAGGTCTTCATAGTCAGATGCAATGACAGACACACAGAAGTGCTGGAGGGTTCCTCCATGTGCTTGCCTCTTCCATTCCTTTTTTAGCTTTACTTCCCAGCTGCTGATGCTGTTGACCAATAGTGGCCTCAGGTCCATCGCTAGTCCTTGGGCAGCAGACTCAGGGAGGCAGCAGCTATTCAGAGGTCTGGCTTCCCATTGATGTCTCCACGAACCTTCCCTTTGCAGTCCCATTTTGGTGGCTGGATGTGCTTGGGTTTCAGATTGACTGATTGGTGACTTAGCTTTGATTTTCCAACTTCCCTCCTGGACCTTTATTTCCCCAAATGTAAAGTTTAACTCCAATTATAAATCCCTTACATATTAACTCAGGAGTTGGCAAACTATGGCTGATGGGTCAAGTCCAGCCCGCCACCTGTTCTAGTAAATAAAGTTTTATTGGGACAAGGCCACACCTTTCATTTACATATTATCTATGGCTGTTTAATGGCCCAGTTGAGTAGGTGTGGCAGAGACTGTATGGCCTCCAAAGCCTAAAATATTTATTATCTGGCACTTGAAAAAACTTGCTAGTCCTACCGTTCATAGTGAGTATGGTTCTGATTGAAGCCTGACTGATACACATGGCCAACTCAAACATCAGTGGAGTGGGGAAGAATATTCTGCCTCTAGTGAGAAGAACTCTACAGTTACAAGAGAAAGGGCATGGGTGCAGGGAGGGGTGAAGAGTTAGGAAAACTAATGCCCTCTACTCTATATGTTAATTTAAATCTAAAGTCTATTAATTTTATTTGAATTTAACAGAAGAAAGTGAAACTGAAGAAATTACTGAACTTAAAAGAAATGTTTCTTGACCACAAGAGGTGTTAGTTCCTAAAATATTCTAAGTCTTAAAAAAATTATGAATTATGAAAATCATTACAGGTTGAATTCATCGTAGTTTCTGAAATCACATTTCAGTTTTAGACAGAATTGATTTACTCCAAACTATAAGAGATGAACTGTTTAATACTGTTATGTTGCCTTCCTTCTCCCCTTTCCCCACTCCCCAATTTTTGCTTGTACTATTTTTTCTTTGGTTCTAGTTCTCTATTTAAGTGGATTCAATGCCTACGATCTATTCCTCTAGGTGGGTTCTCCATTTTAGAGTTCTTCATTTTGATTCCTTTCTTGGCTAGATTTCATCATTCATACTTTTTTTTTTTTAAAGAAGTGCTCGTGGTGACTATATTTATGAATTATTTCATGTCTGAGAGTGTCTGCCTGTTGTTTTTATGTTGGTTTTTATGTTGGATGTAACATTCTTAGGTCACGCTTTCCACTTCAGACCTTTTCAGACGAGTTCTGTTTCCTCTGGGATCGACTGTTGCTCTAAGGAGAGTCTGAGACCAGCTTGACTTTTTTCCCTCCTTTAAAAGTGATCTGTTTTTATTTTTTCCTTCTACTAGTATGTCTAGACATTTATTCCCTTAAATCTTTGAAGCTCAGAATCTTAGAATATGTCAATGTTGGTTATATTAAAATGATTTTTCCTGGCATATACCCTATCTTTTCAATCTTCAGATTGGATTTTTCATTCAAGTCAGAAATTTTCCTATATTATATCTCTGAATAATTTTAAGTTCCTTTTATTGAGATCTGCACATGAGGAACGTCAATTATGCATAAGTTGGAGAATCTTTGACTTCCATGTCTATCACATTCTTTCTAATTGCTTCAATCTCGTCTTTTCCCACATTCACTATTATCCTAAGTCTCTCTGTGTTGTTAATTTGATTTTTAGCCATGATTATTTTATTATTTTCTTTTCTAATTTATTTAGTATATCTGTAATCATAATATTTTGGTTTTTAATTTATTTCCTTAGCTCTGCAACCTCCCTTTTCATCTCATTTTGTTACTTTATTATCTTATTTTTGAGTTTTTGTTTCATTAAATTAAATCCATATTACGTTGTTCTAAGATGCAAAACACTTGCCAAGAACTGTCTCTCTTATTTGGGTTCCCGCTTCCAGAACTGCAAGACAATACATTTCTGTTGTCTATGCCCACCCCCCCCCCCCGCCCCGGTTTGTGGTACTTTGTTATGACAGCCCTAGCAGACATCTGGCTTCCCTATTTAACATTTCAACCAGCCCCCAGCATGCTCTCTCCCTCTTCTCTGCTTTATTTTTCTTCTTTACAACTTATCCCCATCTGATGAACTGTATAATTTCCTTATTGTTTTGTTTATTGCCTATCTCCTCCACTAGAACGAGGGCAGGGAGTTAGCTATTGTTCATTGATTTCTCTGTAGGGCCTAGAACATAGTAGAAGCTCAATAAATACTTGTTTGTGTATTTTTCTTTGTTTTTTTTTGCTGAGGACTATTCGGCATGAGCTAACATCTGTGCCAATCTTCCTCTATTTTGTATGTGGAGGCCATAGCTTGGCCTCCAATGAGTGGCGTAGATCCATGCCCAGGAACCAAACCTGGACCACAGAAGCACAGCATGCAGAACTTAACCATGAGGCCATGGGGCCGGCCCTCAATAAATACCTGTTGAGTGAATAAATACAACCAGATCTGATGCCTAGCGTATGTTCAGAAATGACCCAGCTTTAGGCCTATTGAGAACTAATGAAATCACATTGACTATTGCTTTACAATTTTTTGGAAAATGTCTTTGGATTGACCCATCCCTTCAGAGAATATTGATGGAGAGCCTACTGCGTGCCCGGTACTGCTCTCAGTAGTAAAAGTACAGCAGTAAACACAACCAAGAGGGAGAAGGAGACTGTAAACCTGGCTTATGATATGATATCAGGTGTGATAGGCGCTGTGAAAATTAATTAGGTAGGGTAAATGTTCAGATAACTATTTCTGCAAAACAAACCGCCCTGAGACTTTATGGCCTACAACAACAATTTCTCTCATCGTCCTTTGGTGGACTGGGCCCATCAGAGGGGTACTTGCTACACGTGGTGCAGTCAGATGTTGGCCAGGCTCCAGGTCATCTGAAGGATCGGCTGGGTTGGACGTCTGACGTGGCTCACCTGTTTGGCTGCTCTTGATGCTGACTGCCACCTGGGAGCTCAGCGGGGCTGTGGACCAGTGCACCTCCCTGTAGCCTCTCCAAGTGGCCTGGGCTTCTCAGCATTGCAGCTCAGTTCTGGAAGGAGCTCTCCAAGAGCAAGTGCTCAAGGAAGCAAGAAGCAGTGGCTGCCAGGGCAGTTACGGGCTGTGCCTGGGACTGGAGCAGCATCCCTTCTACCATATTTTGTTGGTTAAGAAGTTGCAGGGCCCCCCACATTCAAGGGTATGGAGAAAGAACACGTGCGATGGGAGAGATCGCTGCACACCTTTGGAAAACATAGTCCCACAGTAAGGGGATATTAAGTGGTGGGCAAGCAGGAAAGAGAGGTGCTCTTTATAGGGAAGTTCTCTCTGATAAGGTGACCTTTGAGCACAGGCCTGAGGATGGCAAGTACAAAGGCCCTGTGGCAGGAGCATGCTTGACAGGGTGAGGAATGGCTGAAGTGAGGTCGGAAGGGAGCTGTGGAATCTTCACTTATGAGACTCATGAGGGTATATGAGTGCAAGGTCTTACGTTCAGGACTGAATAGCTCACAGATGCCTATGAGCTTTTAAATGGGTGGGAGCCTTTGATGCAGCCCTTGTCGATGACTCTCCCCACACCTGCCTTGGTTCTTGGCCTTTTTCTTCCTCATCCTGAACCCATTGGTGCTCTCTCCTGCAGGTTCGTCCTTTGCTCCTTGATCTCCACCAACCCTGAGGCCTTGTCATTGTACCCAGAAGCCTGCTCCAACCAGGTCACCCAGGTTGTTATCTTTGCTGCTGTGTGACTCGGGACCAGGTGCCCCGTGGCAAGCCCTGGGTGCCCTTGTCATAGTCCTAGTGTCACAGCACTCCTAGGTCAGCACATCAGGGCCCCAGCCCAGAGAGAGGGCAACAGCTCAGAGCCAAGGGGGCCCAAGTGCCCCTTTGCTGGGACTGCTGCCTGTCCTGTCCCCTGCCCAGCTCTGGCTGGGCCCTTCTGGGGGTCTGAGTGCTCCCCATGACCCAACACACTGGCTGGCTGAGTCCTGCTCCACACTATCAATTATCTGGAACCATGACTGACCCCAGCTGGCTCTGTTCTTCCGGCTTCCCCACTGAGGGGCCGCCTGAAGACCGGCAACTGGGAGAGCGGCTGCGTGGCAGTCGAGTGCCATTTTGGGAGCCTGCCTGCTGGGGTTTGGATGTGGCTTTGCCACTCACTCACGATGTTACCTTGAACAAGTAGTTTAACCTTCCTATGCTTTTTTCCTTCAATAGAGGGCTTTTATTGCATCTTTAACATATTTCAAATAGTCTTAAGAATGATTTGCCATCTTGTTATTTCTGTAGCTGGACAGCTCTCAGATCTTTTCTATCAGCCTGCTGAACTGTTCCTTTTCTGGAGAGATACCATCCAACAATGTCCTGTTAGTCTTGTTTTTAACTGTTGTGGCTTGCGGGATCAAAGTAGCAACCTGAATTCAATACAAGTTCAATGCCTTTTCCTTTGAGAACTATCTCATGTCTCTGGGCTTGAAATACTGAACAAGCAATGCCTGGCCTCATTCAAACACTGCTGGTGTGTTTCTCACCCTAGACATTTCAGATTTCCACAGGAGACCCATCCTCCAGAGTGACAGTGGTGATGGGGAAGTGAGCCTACAGACCTCCTCTTGTATTGGAAACCCCACAGAACACTCGATATGTGGCAACAGTGCAAGCCATAGCCTGTTCCTTCCTATTTCCCCACGATTTGTCCACCCAGAGCCCCTTCTTTTTCTTTCCAAGGAGACTGAGTTCTACATCGATGTGATTGAAGTCCCTCTGCAGGGTGCCTATGGGGCCCTTCATAACGCCTGTGTGTCCCTTCCGAGTGATGTCTACATTTTCTGGAATGTCAACAGTTTGGTTTGCCGAGAATCATCTTCATTCTCACAGTAGATGCGGCAAAGAGATACCCCCTCCCGGTGCTTTTGTTTCTGCATCTGTAAAATGGGCATATAATAGTGCTGACCCCACAGGTTTGCTGTAAGAATCCATTGAGTTCATTCATATAAAGGGCTTAGAAGATGCCTGGCCCATGGAAGATGCTAAGTGTTGGCTCTAATTATTTTCCTATATTAGTATCTATGACTCCTTGAATGAAGCTCCAGACCTTTCTGTGCTGCTCTCCAGAGTTAACCCTGTAGCTGGACCATCTCGAGGCCCCGTGTCCACTGGGCCTCGCAGGTCACTGTCCCCACTGTCCTGATAGCCCACCAGGCCCCCCAGCTGGGTCTACTCAGAGAGCTGAGGAGACAAAGTGTAAGATCCATCTTGTGATGAAATTTAGCAAGAGTCCATCTGAATTTCTGGAGGCTGGATCACAGGACCCAATGTAGACATTGGCACCTTTGGAGACAAAGCAGAAGTCTTAGCAATTGGCGAGCTTCAGCAGTGGCCATACAGGTCGGAGCTTTGGTCTAGCTGGGGCCGTGGCAGAACTTCATATGACGCACTGGGTGGGGAAGGGGCAATGTGGTTGGAGGATGCTAAGCTCCCCGGCTTGAGGATCTACTTAGATTGCTGTCTACCAACATGCGCTATTTGGGGGTGCTCACGGATAAGTGGGGGGAAGCAAAGCCTCTCATGCTCCAGACGATGAACGGGCATAGGAGCTTTGTCCCCGTTTGGGGAACAGTGGTCCACTGAGTCAGCCTGATCACAAAAGGGCAGAGAATCAAGGGACATTTGAAGGTTAGAAATAGGCTCTGGTTTCTGTGTTATGTTTTTAAAAATTATTTTTTGTTGTGGTAAAGAAAATCTATAACAAAATTTGCAATCTTAACCATTTCTTTTTTCTTTTTTAAAGATTGGCACCAGAGCAACATCTCTTGCCAATCTCCTCTTTCTTCTTCTTCTTCTCCCTAAAGCCCCCCAGTACATAGTTGTATATTCTAGTTGTAGGTCCTTCTGGTTGTGCTATGTGGGACGCTGCCCCAGCATGGCCTGATGAGCGGTGCCATGTCCGTGCCCAGGATCTGAACCAGCAAAACCCTGGGCTGCTGAAGTAGAGTACGTGACCTTAACCACTTGGTCACGGGGCTGGCCCCTTAACCATTTCTAAGTGTTCAGTAGTGTTAGGTACATTCACATTGTCATGCAGCCAATCTCTAGGACTTTTTCATCTTGCAAAACTGAAATTCTATAGTCGTTCACTCCACTTTTGCCCTTCCCTAGCCCCTGGTAGCCACCAGTGTAGTTTCTGTTTCTGTGAATTTGACCACTCTAGATACCTCATGTAAGTGGACTCATACAGGATTGGTTTCTGTGCTACTTTTGAAAGCCTGGACTTCTTGAAACCTTTGTGATGGCTGTCAATGCATACACCGTCCTCCTACCTCTGTGACCGCTTCTTCTCAGTCTCCCCCTTGGGGTCCCTGCCTGTGCTCAGCCCACAGGCCCTGCCATCCTCCCTACTCAGTCCTTGGCCAGCATGTCCCCCCTTTACACTTCTCCTGGGTGGGCTCCCCAAGCCATGGCTGAAACCAGCTTCTAACAGCTGATGGCTCCTACCTCCCCTTAAGGCTTTATCCTCCATGGGCCTCTGCCCCGAAGCCCTGGCCCCATTAACCTCCTTCCCCTGGCTCTCCCCTGCCAGACTGGAGGTTCAGGGCTCACCACGTTGGACAAACATCAGGGAGATTCTTGTATGGGTTGTCCTGGAGCCATATTTTAAGCAACGCTGCATTGTAAGGACCTTTGTCCTTTGTCTCTCCCACTAGTGTCAGCTCTCTGAAGGCTGCCTGGCTTGTTCCTGACAGCCCAGCCTCACAGACATCAGGAGCTCAGGAAATAGTTGGTGAGCAAGTGAATAAAGGAATCCTAAAACAGCTCAGTAGAAAAGGGAGACCAAGAGAAAGGGTCCAGGTGGTGATGGTGGGCTGAACACATGCAGCTTCTTCCTGAGGAAAGCCCCTAAAACTATAGCAAAGGGATTTCAAAGATAACACAGAAGACCCTGAGGAGAGTAAAGGGCAGCCCTGAGAGGCTGGGTCACAAGTGCCAGTGGGAAAAGCAAAGAAACAATGGAATCCTCAGAAGGTACAGGAACAGGCAGCAGTAGGCAGCTCTGGAAGTGGGGGTGAAGACGAGGGAGGGATCCCTGGGGCCATCTTAGGGGCTCCAAACCACACCACGTCAGCTTACAAGCCTGAAATACAGCCCGCTTACCCAACCGTCTTCCTGCCAGGTACCCAAATTCTTGTCCACACAAGTGCCCTAATCCTGGTGAGCCCTCGGTTTCCCAGGACTCTCTGTACCCACTGTCTGCCTCACAGGGGCTCTGAGCACCCTCTGACCTGGAGACCCTGTTTGGAATATCTCATCCTGGGAGCCTTCATCTAGAAGCGGCCATACCGCCCTTCCCTTATTCAGCTAGGTTTGTGCTTAATACCCAGCTTTTCAAAACTCAACAATATTTAGTTAGGTATCCATATTTAAGTGGTTAAACCATTTTAAAAATAAGAAAACGATTAGCGTAAAAATCAGCCAAGTGATTCCCTCTTTGGGGAGAGGAGGAGGATGTGACTGAGGAGGGACACATCTGGGGCTCTGTAGTGAGTTGAGCTGTATCCCCCCAAAAGGTATATTCAAGTGCTAACCACCAGTACCTGTGAACGTGAACCTTATTTGGAAATAGGGTCTTTGCCGTTGTACTCAAGTTAAGATGGGGTCATACTGACTGGATTAGGGTGGGCCCTAAATCTGTGAGTGGTGCCTTCATAAGAAAAAGGAGAGGGAGGTGTGAGGTACAAACACACAGGGAAGAAGGCCATGCGACTATTGAGGCAAAGATTGAGGGATGCAGCTACAAGCAAAGGATTGCTGGGAGCCACCAGAACCTAGAAAAGGCAAAGACTCTCCTTAAGAACCTTCAGACACCTTGATTTCAGACTTCTAGCCCCCCAGAACTGCGAAAGAATAAATTTCTGCTGATTGAAGCTCCCGGTTTGTGATCATTCGTTACAGCAACCATGGGACTACAAACCCTAAAGCTTTCCTAATGCCATATTTCTTAATCTGGGTCATGAGTACATGGAGATTGGCTTTATTATTGTTTTTAAACTGTACATATATGTTTTATACACATATATGGTTTCACAATAACAAAAATATAAGCAGCAGCAAAAAAGGAACATCTGGCGATGTCTGGCTTTGAAGATGAGTTTGGGTTGGGCACCTTTGGCTACGGGTTTGCTTATGTGTGCCGAGATCACGGCAGGTCTGCGGGTCACATGCAGGAGGGGACTTTCTGGGGCCGAGCTTGAATGTCATAGATAATGGGATACAGCAAATAGCAGAGGGAGTGTGAAAGATTCGTGTCTTACAAGTGGACATTTCATGTGATCATGGACCAGACACCATCCCAGCAGGTGCAATGGCAACATGAAGATGAGATGCCCCTCCTTCCTGGGTGCAGCAGGATGTGCCCCCTCCCAGAGAAGGTTCTGGACTGAGAAGCTTAAGTGGAGAGGCTGTCTGTGGGGCGGAGGGTGCAGGCGTCCCTCAGAAAGCTCTGTGGGGGCCTGACTGACCTGCACACTTGGGTGGAAGGCTGCCAGAGGGTTACCTTCTCACACCTCATGGGGGACGTTTTGGGAATAGCTAAACAAAGCCCTGTCCACCTCAAGTGGGCAAAGTGTGAGGAGCCCCACCATCTCCAAGATGCTCATTACAACCCTGGGCCACACCTGGCTCTCTGTTGATGACCCTTGGAGCTTCCAGGAGGAAGGCCTCATCAAGGGCCAGAAGGAGCTCCCTCAAGAAACGGATACAGACAGAGGAGCCAGTGGTAGGAGAGAATAACCCACCCATCCCTGGTGCCATGAGACTTCCTCTCAACAGGCTTCCTGCAAAACCCCGTTGGCTTCGTGAAAACTGACCTCTGGAGGAACATTCCTCCGCCAGAGGCATCAGGACTGTGTGATGCCTCCGTGATTTTTCTGTTTGGTTCCCTGCCTTGTAGTTAGAGGAGATAACAGCCATCCCAGGAAGTCTCAATAAATGTATATTGTTTCAGCTGAAAAAAAATCTTTTTAAAGGATGGGAAAGTGAATATTGAACACCTTATGGAACTATCCTAAACAAACAGACGCTGGTTCTGAACATAAGATAAAAGTGCGCTTTGAAAAGTGGGGAGAGATGGGGGAAAATTACTTTATATCTCCCATAAAACTGTGTTAAGTTCTGTTTAATGGATATTCTGGGAAAAGGCTATAATTCCTTGAAAAGCTGGGCTGCCCTGCAGCTGAAGCCAAGTTGTAAAACTGTTCGGGATGTAGAAAGGTTAGTAAAGAGACCAGCCGTCCGGTCATTTCTAACTATCGGACGGGAGGGGTATTTGGAATGGTTTAAATGCTGGCTGCCGAGGAAACCAATGATCGGAAAAACAACGTCATGGGGCTTTTTATATGGCCCACTGGTATCGTGATGCAATGTGATTATTTTTCTGACTTTCTGTTTTTGCAACAGGAAAAGGAAGAAACGAGGGAATCGGAGGAGTGCTCAGATGCCTAATTACCAGTGCTTCTCTCAGATAAATTATAAACAGGCTGTTAAAGAATTCTCTTGCTACAGCAGAGAAACAAAGCAGCCTTTAAACACTTCACATGTCAACGTGCCCTAATTTCAAAAGCGCTAGAGCCATGTATAACCCCAAAGATAATCTTTTTCTCCAAGGAATGATTAAGCAAAGTTTAAAAAAAAAAAAAAGTAACCCCAAATCCCCATTCCTGGGCCTGTGGCAGACATCATCAATCAATCAAGGCAGATTTTTCCATGGAACCCAAACACTGCCCCAGAATTCCTCTCAGCAACGTGTGCCTGACAGCTACTATAAATAGCTGAGAATCAGCACGTGAGCTGAGCCAACTAAGAAGGCACTAAACTACCGTGGTTAAAAGTGTAGTCTTTGGAGCCACAGCTCAGGTCAGCTACCTAAGCTTTCAGATAAGTTTCCTTACCTGAAGAATGCAGATAATAGACCTATCTCACTGGAGTGTTGTAAGGATCCGATTCATCACCACACATAGAGAGTTTAGAATAAGACAAACAGTAAATACAGTTGTCCCTTTGTATCCGTGGGGGATTAGTTCCAGGAGCCCCTAAATTCACTGATGCTCAAGTCCCTTATATAAAATGGCATAGTACAGTGAATACAGTCGGCCCTCCGTATTCACGGGTTCCACACCCACAGATTCAACCAACTTTGGATAAATATTTTTATTTTTCCAGAATAAAAAGTTGAAACAGATCATTTACCATTTAACTCTGGAGGAAGAACTAGATTAAGGTTTCCCATTAGTAATCCATGAGTTGAAGATTAATTCAATAAAGATATATTTACCAACTATTATATGCCAGACTATGTATAAAATGTTGGGAATTCTGTGGCTAGTAAGACAAGGAAGGCACTAATTTTACCTATGTGATATAAATAAATCTTGCTCAAAGTTAACATCCTTTGAAAGATAAAGATATGCTGATGAGTTATTGGTTTATATTCAGTTGTTTTACATCAAACTTCTATTTAATAGAAAAAGAATAATTGAGAAGGTAAGTGGCCAATTAAATATGGAAACTTCAACCTCATTAATAAAGAGGGAAACAAATTAATATAACAATGAGGTGGTGGTGGGGAAGATGAGAGAAATAGAAGGTTAACCTAGGCATTCAACATCCAAATGTAAGGAATTTCAGGAAGAGAGGGAAGAAACAAGAGGAGAAAATCATGAAAGAAATAATTTAAAAATATTTCCAGACCTGAAGGGCAGGTGTCTCTAGATGTAAAGGTCCACTGAAGTGCACAGCAAGATGAATGAAAAAGACCCGTACCAAGCCATGTTATCATGACACTTCTGAAACCCATAGATAAAGAAAAGGAAACCAAACAAAACAGGATGGGGGCTGGGGATGGTGGAGACTAATTATATGCAAAGAAACAGGAGTTAAAATGATACTACGTTTTAACCTCTAATTTTATACCCAGCCAATCTATCAATCAAGCATGAGGGTAGAACAAAGATGTTTTCAGACTTCATAGACTTGAAAAATATACTCTGTTAAAGGATAGTTTTTGTTAAAAAAAGGGTAAAATCATGACTTTCACACATATAAAATGAATGTGTACTAAATATCTTACTTAACTCATTATTAATAAGGGTGTAGAGAGATGTTACAGCCAGCTTAAAGAAGTCAAAGAAGCACAAACAGATGCGAAACTGCCTTTTTGTATGGGGTAGGGAGAGAACATGGGTTATTCATTTGCACTGCTTTCAGTTATCTACAATTTATAGTTATGAAACAGCTCAAAGGCAATGAGAGGTACAGACGCCCCATAAAATCAAACTCAGGTAACTTGAGAGGATGTGCTCAAAACAATGCATAGTTTTTCACGGAAGCACACTCCCAAGTGACTTTCATTAGGACACTACTAGGAATACGTTTCATCAAAAGGAGAGAGTAAAATAAAAAGAGAGAGAGAGAGAGACATGGAGTCCCCTAAACAGGCAATAGGGTATCCAACACTGGAGGGTGTGAAGAGAAGTCCCAGGCCTACAGCTGAGCATTAAGCCAGAGCCCCACCAGCTCTGAGTGCAGGAGGAAGGAGGACTCCTGAGGGGCTCCGGGAAAGAAGAAATGGAACTGATGTGCTTGAGCATATGGAAAACATCACAGAAAGACCTTTGGCAGAGATGTTACAGCTTTTAGAGAACACTAATGGTAAGTAATAGAAAATAAAGTGAATAAAAAAATGAGTCCATCATTAACTTTAGGACTACTGGAGGGGTGCACAAAATGGAGCTAGGTAATACTTACCTGGCTCAGGAGTGAATAATATGTAGTCATTAAAATGTAAGTACCAACTATTTATTCATCCAAAAAGTGCAATAAAGCCATGTTGGGATGATGGAGGTGGGGTGATGGGTATACTTGTGGGAGAGCTAGGGACTTATCCACCAAAGTATGTGAATAATGTCTACAAATGATAAATGAAGAAATAGCAGTAGAAGCGTAGTATTCATAAATATGGAGATAAATACCAGAGAAAATAGCCGGAACAGCTGCCACTGGCTGCCTCTGGGAAGTAGGTCCTGGTGGTATGAAAGCTTAGGGCAGGTAACTGCTGTTTTTCATTAAAAACTATGTACATACATATACACGTACAGCTACACATATATTTATTAAAATAAATTGGAAAAAATTATTACACCTAAAAAAGGCACATATTGTTAAGTGCTGGTGAGGTGTGGGTGATCTCAGACACTACTGGTAAAGTATACCTGGGCACAGGCTTTTTGGAAAGGTCGCTTGGCAGAATCTAATGACATTTTCCGTGTACGTACCCTTTGGCCCAGCAGTCATACTGCTTGGCCTTTATCCTCAGAGAAACACTTGCATGTGTGCTCAAAGAAGCATGCCTAAGGATGTTCCTTGTTGTTTATAAGATGACAAAACATGATAATACTGTGTCTGTCCAATTGAAGGGCAGTGACAGACAGTACAACGGCAAAACCAAAGTCTGGTTTTATACTGTGTGTTCACACGAACCATGTGTACCATGGACTGATTAGGCAATAGCTCTCCAACAACTTGTTCAGTGAAAAACACGAGTTGCAGAACAACGTTAATGTTGAAATTGCAATCACACCCACACAAAATGAAACAGTGTATTTTTTGTATGTTCACATAAGCGTGTGCGTGGAAAAGTTCTGGGAGCGTACATATGCAACTAAGAACAGCCATCAAGTGGGGACTTCATATCTGTACTATCCTTTCGGGGGACGCGGAAAATGCAAATCTATTTTTTAAATTAAACACATTTTTAAAAATTTTGGTAAAATACGCATATCATACGTTTACTATCTGAACCATTTTTAAGTGTACAGTTCCGTGGCGTTAAGTACATTCACATTGTTGTGCAGCCAGTCTCCAGAACTCTTTTCATCTTGCAAATCTGAAACTCTCGTACCCTTTAAACAACAATTCCCCTTCCTCCCCACCCGCCGCGGCCCCTGGCAACCACCGTTCTACTTTCTTTCTCTGACTTTGTCCACTCTAAGTACCTTATATAGGGACTTTGTACGATGTTTGTCCTTTTGTGACTGGCTTATTTCACTTGGCATAATGACCTCAAGGTTCATCGATGTTGAAGCCTGTGTCAGAATTTCCTCCCTTTTTAAGGCTGAAATGTAGTCTTTTTTATGAGAATGTACACCTGTATGTTCAGTGAAATTAAAAATAAATAGAGCCAGCCCTGATGGCCTAGTGGTTAAAGTTTAGCACTGTCACCACTTCAGCAGCCCAGGTTCACTCTCTGGTCGTGGAACCACACCCCCTGTCTGTCAGTTGCCATGCTGTGGTGGCTGCTCACAGAGAAGAACTAGAAGTCTAGAAGGACTTACAGGTAGGATATACAACCATGCACTGGGGCTTTGGACAGGGGAAAAAGAACAAAAGGAGGAAGATCGGCAACAGATGTTAGCTCAGGGCGAATCTGTCCCTGCAAAAAAGAAAGTGGATTTATCATTAAAAAAAATAAAAGGAATGCGGCACTAACTTATAAAAAATATAAATAATAAATAAAATAAAATACAATTTTTGAAAGAAAAAACAATATACACTTAGAAAAATAAAGGAAATAGGCAAAAATATTATTTATTTCTGGGTCAGGCAATTATGGTCATTTACATTTTCTTTCATGTTATTTTTTGTTTAGGTCATATGTTATTTTAACACTAGAAAAAAATGCTAAAACTAGAAAGCAAGAAAGTGTGCTGATCTGGTTTAGGCGTGTCACCCCGGGAAGCCCTGCCATTTGGAAAGAAGCACCTGACTTGGCACCTTAGGGTGTGGCTGGTTGACTCTGGAGAGAGGAGTGGATTGTGCACATGGCCCACTCCCAAACTGGGGTTATAGCCCTTAACCATGTAGAAAGATGCTCAATCTAACTCATAATGCACAAATGACAATTTAGAGTACAACGGAGGGGCCGGCCCCATGGCTGAGTGGTTAAGTTCGCGTGCTCTGCTGCGGCGGCCCAGGGTTTCGCTGGTTGGGATCCTGGGTGCGGACCTGACACGGCTCAACAGGCCATGCTGAGGTGGCGTCCCACACGCCACAACTAGAAGGACCCACAACTAAAAATATACAACTATGTACTGGGGAGCTTTGGGGAGAAAAAGGAAAAAAATAAAATCTTAAAAATAAATAAAGTACAACGGAGTTCTATTTTTTGTCTATCAGTTTGGCAAAGTTTGATACTATTTTGTTGATGAAGCTTTGACAAAACAGGTGGTCTCAGACATTGCTTATGGGAGGGCAAATTGGTTCAATCTCTACGGAGAGCAATAGCCATCAAAATTACAAACGCACCTGCCCCTTGACGCAGAAATGCCAATTCTAGTCATTCATCTAACAGATAAATGCATGGACAAAATTTTGTATATACAGAGATATTTGCTGTGGCGTTGTTTATAATAGTGAAAGTTTGGAAACTGGTTAAATATATTGGCAGCTGGTTAAATCCATTTCTGTTGTTTAAGCCACACAGCCTGCGTTGTGGAGCTGTGGTGGCAGTGGGGGGCGGGGGTGGGGCAGGAATGGAAGGAGGATTTGCATTTATTTCACCGTATAGCATTTTGTCTTATGTTCCGTTTTAGGACAAAATGCCATACAGTGAAATAAACGTGCTCTGTGCCTCAGTTTCCTCATCTCTAAAAAGGAGATGATGATTCTAAACTCCTAGGGTTACTGTGAAGATTACATGAGCCGATCTACGTAAATGCTTAGACCAAAGCCTGGCGTAGAATGAGCACTGTACAAGTTCATTATCCAAGGTACCATATGTAACAGAGGCGGGGCTTGCAGATTCCCCTAAGGGATGGGGTCATCAGCCATGATGCAGGAGGGTCTAGCAGTCAAAGTTCAGGCCACTTGGAGACAGACAATAGGTTGTCAGAAAAATCAGATCAAATGGGAATACGTCATGATCTCCAGCCGAGACAACACAGGACCACGGGCAGGCCTGGCAGCCTGTAACATAGGTGTCTGTCCAGAGAGCATCACATGCTGGTCTTCACACCCTTGTGAGGATCTGAGCTAGGCCTGTGACTTGCTTTAGTCAGTAGCACGCGGCAGCGGGAACTGCTCTTTAAGAAGACCTGTACAACCACACCGAGGGTGTAAGTCTCGACTAAGCCAGCTCCTCCATCAAACCCCTAGACAAACGGCTGAAGAAAGAAACAGGAGAGGACAAAGGAGTGTCACTTCCTTTAAAGGAGCTTTCCTGAGAGTCCCTCACACTTCTGCTTACATTTCATTGGCTAAACCTAGTCATAAAGCCACACCTAGCTGCAAGGGGAGTTGAGAAATGAAGTCTTACAGCTGACAGCACTGCCACCCTGAATAAAATAAATTCTATGGGTGATGAGCATGTTCTGGAACTAGATAGTGGTGATGGTTGCACAATCTTATGAATGTATTAAATACTGAATTGTATACTTTAAAAGGGTGAATTTTACTACAATTTTTAAAAATTAGACTTCTGTTACTAAGAAATAAGATGAAAATGAATATTGGAGTAGGCAACCAGCAGGCTTATCATAGCTGCTTTTTAATTGCAACCACTTAATTGTGTGAGGTCTCTTTTGGCTGCATGGCACCAGGACGCGGGAATGGGACCCAAGACTGTGCAGCCTGGGTCATGTGCACACCCTGTAGTGGGGGCCGGGGTCTGTGTCTAGAAGCTAGGGGGGAGTGGGTGCTGGGTAGACATACAATAATCGTCCTGACACTTGTCGTTAGGATTTACCTGTGACTCTTCCTTAAAGGGAGGCATCCCTGGCTGGTACCCAGAGGGGCGTGGGATTACTTCCCCTTACCCGAAGCAGCCTGGTCACAATGGGCTTTGGGACCAACAAGTATCCTTTGGAGGTCAGGCTATAATCCTCACTGAATGCAGAAAAAAATGAACTCGTGACCCACTGACCAGTTTCCCGGGGGCAGTTGTAGAAAGAGCTCCATTTTCACCTTCCTCATTTCATGACCATTTTTTCCCCATTGTTTTCCTAACCGTCCAGGCCAAGCCAAGTGTTTGCTTTTGAACTTGATCAGTTTGCTCTTTGGGAGCCGCACCCCGCACTGAGGGTTGCCCTGTCCCTGAGAACACCAGGGTGAGTTTTGTCCAGATGGGTCTGCATTTCCTCTGCACCCCAAAAATGAAGGGGGTGGTTTCCCAACTTTCATGAAATTTTACCTAGGAAAGAAAGGGGCGAGCCCAGTGCAGAGACCAAAGCGGGTGTCACTAGAAAGCGGCTGAGCCTCCTGTCGTGCCTCGCGGGTCCCCGGAGGCCTGAGGCCTGCCCGTGTGCCTGAAGCTCAGAAGGAGCAGGGCAGGGATCAGGAGAGAGGGGGGAGGAGAGGGTTAATTCTGTCCAGATCTCTCAACGGGATGAAAGCCTGGTGGAGGGTCTGCCAAGAACGGGTCCAGTTCAAAACAGGAAACCCCAGGGTAGTGATAAATGGACACTTCTCTGTAGATTTTACATGGATCTCTGGGGAAGGTGCTGGAACTGATCTCATTCAACGGTTTTTTACAAATCACATTGAAGAGGAAGTGCACAATGAGCTCTCCAGGTTTGCCAGTGACACTAATCTCTTCCAGGTGCTGAAATGCTAAGGTAATGGGGAAACGCCGCAGGAAGCTCCCGCAGCACTTACTGGGAAAATGGCCCACGAAGGGCCAGAAGGAACCTGGAGTTCTGGGGGAGCAGAGCCAGACTCTCGCAAGCTCCACAAACGTACTTCCCGGGGTCCTGCAACTCCAAGTGTGGTGTGGGCCGTGGGAGAGAGGTGGGGCGGGAGTCCTGGGGTCCCTGCCCTGCCTAGGAGCCCCTGGAACCGCTCACTCCTTCCTGGCCTGCACACAGAAGCTGTGGTTTTCTGGATACCCCGCCTTCACAGAAGTCCTTCAAGAACCGCGGCTTTCCCTCCTTATTCAGTGCTTGGCTCTGTCATCACCTCCACTGGTTCTTTCCTATTCCTGCCAAGTCCCTCCTACCTGGCACATGAGTTATTGACCTTCCTTGGCTTCTGACCTTAACCTTCCTCTCTGCTTGGATAGAGTGTGGTGTGAGTTCAACCTGTCCCACACCCGGATCCTGAATCCTCTGACATCCTTTGGTGTTCCTACCCTTTTCAATAGGCCTGGCCCACTGGACAGCCCCTTCTCCCCCACCCCACTCTCCTCCAGCAAGCATTTGCTAGGAGAACAGAGAAGCCCCACCTTAAAAAAGATTTCTCTGGAATGAGGGCAGATGATCACCCTTCTACTAGTTCTCCGACAGGGGCTTCTCCGTGTCACCTTCCCTGAGGGCCTCATGTCTGCTGGGGTCTTCACCTCAGCATCAGGTGGTTTCTTCAGCTTGTCCTGCTCTTCTTTTCAGATATATAGTTTATTTGATTTCACCTTGCTCTTCCCCTCCCCTCCACCCACCCTCACAAATGGTTCTGATTCTTGTTTCCAGGCACCACAACCAAAGATAACAAAATGTTCTCCTAGTGTTTAATTTCCAGGCACCAGAAACCAACCAGCCAGGCCACCTCCACAGGCTGAGGAGTTTAAAAGTAGAGGATTCATAGGAAAGAGAAAGGCTTCTAAGGCTAAGAGATTTTGCCTCATCCTGCCACATACACTAATTCCTGGATGTTCAGCTGCAGCCTTTTGAGGGGTAAACTTTCTTAAGTTTAAATTATTGGGAGGACAACCAAAGAAACAGTTGATTCCGGCAGGGATTGTCAAGGAGCACAAAAGCACTAGGTGAAAACTAGTTGAGAAACAGGATATTTGCATGGTGCCAAAATGACACCCCAAGGAATTACTTGCTAATCACAAGGGAGAAAAATAACTATAAAATAAAAATCTGTGATCAAGTGACCAAATTTAGCATCATTAATAGAGGAACTACAACACATTACGGAGTTCCTGATGTCACATGAAATGCTCTTGCCCCGCATGGTTAACCTTAACTCAGTCACCCTAATTTCTCAACCTGGGTTCTGGGAAAGAAACAAGCACTCATGAAAGACCTAAGGCATCTGTGTTAGTCAGAATTCTCCAGAGAAACAGAAACAATAGGATATAGATACAGATATAGATTTATATATATCTCATATTATAAATTTTTATGTTATGTATAATATATATAACATAATGTATTTTATATATTTATATTTTATATAATATATAAATATTTATAATATTGTATATTAAAAACACATATAAAATACATATATTATATAAAATATATAAATATATATTACATATATATAAATCCTTTGTATATATAACTCTTAAATATATATATAAATCTTTTATGTATATATATAAATCTTTATAGACATATATATATATATGTATCAAGATTTATTATAAAGAACTGACTCATGTGATTATGGAGGCTGAGCAGTCCCAAGATCTGCAGCTGGCAAGCTGAAGACCCAGGATTGCTGATGGTGTAAGTTGTAGTCTGAGAGCCAGTAGGTTCGAGACCTAAGAAGAACCGATGTTTCATTTCAAGTCTGAAGGCAGGAAAAAAATGATATCTGAACTCCAAGGAAATCAAGTCAATGAGTTCCCTCTTACTAGCTGGAGGGTCAGGCTTTTTGTTCTATTCAGGCCTTTAACTGATTGGATGAGGCCCACCCACACGAGGGAGAGCACTCTGCTTTACTCAGTTCGTGCATTTGAATGTTCATCTCATCCGGAAACACCCTCACAGACACACCTAGAATAATGTTTGACCAAATGTCTGGGTACCCTGTGGCCCAGTCAAGTTGACCCATAAAATTAACCATCACAGCATCCTTCGTATGTAATGAATTAACTTCTCCCCTATGAATACAGAGTGGTTTTAGTATAAATAGTCATTCAATATTTCCATGTTTTGTGCTTCAGATGAGGGACACCAGTTGAAAAAGCCCAGTTTAGAGGAAATAAAGGGATAGAGGAACAAGTTAAACGGCACCACAAGGAAACAATCAGAAAAATCAAGAATGTGGGTTATTCTACAAAACAACTAACCTAGTTTCTTTAAAAAGTCAATGTAACAATAATAAATGGTGGGGGAGACTATTCTGGAATAAAAGAGACATAACAACCAAATACAATTTGTGAACCTTGTTTGGATTCTGGTTCTGTAAGAAAAGAGTTATGAAATATATTTTGGGGATGCTTGGGGCAATCTAAATATGGACTGGAAATTAGATGATATTAGGAAATTACTGTGAATTTTCTTAGGCATGATGATGGCACTGGTTATTTTTAGGAGGTGCATACTGAAGTATTTAGAGGTGAAATATGATTTCTAAAACATTTTCAAAATTTTAGCAGAAACAATTTGAATGTATATCTGCACATATATAGATAAAGCGAAAATGGCAAAATATCAACAATTATTAAATCTAGGTAGTGGGCATATGGGTGATCATTGTACTGTTCTTCCAATTTTTCTATATGTTTGGACATTTTGTAAGAATAAATTGCTGGGAGTGAGGGTGGGGGTAGTGGACACGATGAATCTGAGGGTCCTTGAATGTATTGCAGGCATGGGAGGGGTTAGTAATGTCAGACTTGGAAAAATCTCTTCATTCTGTGAGGCTCAGAGTAGTGTTTTGGGCTGAATTACGTCCTTTCAAATTCCTATGTGGAAGTCCTAGCTCTCAGTACCTCGGAATGTGACCGTCTTTGGAGGTAGGGCCTTTACAGAGGTAATTAAGGTTAAATGAGGTCATTGGGATAGTGTCCTTATAAGAAGAGGAAATTTGGCTGTGGGCTGGTAGAGAGAAAACATATGCTACGGACTAAATGTTTGTGTTCCCCCAAAATTCATGTGTTGAAGCCTTAACCCCCCGGTGTGTTGGTATTTGGAGATGGAGCCTGTGGGAGATAATAGGTTTTAAATGAGTTTATGAGGTTGGGCCCTGTTATGGATTGAGTGTTTGAGTCCTCCAAAATTCACATTTTGAAACTAAAACTACATACCCCTCAATGTGATCATATTAGGAGGTGGGGCTTTTGTGAGGTAATTAGCATTAGATGTGGCCATAAAGGTGAAGCTCTCATGAATGGGATTAGTGCCCTTGGAAGAGTCATAAGACAGCTTGATTCCTCTGCTCTGCTGTCTGCCACATGTGGGTGCAAGAAATTGGCAGCCCGCAACCCGGCTTCGGCGGCTCCAGGAGTTTCTTGGCCTTTGGCAGCGTAACTCCAATCTCTGCCTCTCTCTTCACATGGCTTTCTCCTCTGTATGTTTCTTTGTCCTCTCCTCATCTTGTAAGGACACCAGTCATTAGTTTGGGTGCACCCTATATCCATGATGATTTCATTCTAATGTCCTTAACTAATTACATTTTCAAAGATCTTGTTTTCAAATAAGAACTTCACATTCTGAAGTTCTGCGTGGATGTGAATTTTTGAAGGACACTATTCAACCCACTACACAGAGCTATTTTAGTTGCAAATTACAGAAAACCCCATCTAATTAGCTTAAACAAATAAAAATAATTATTGGGACAATTAACAGAAAAGTCTAGGAATATATGGAACATCAAGATGGCCTGAACAAAGAGCTCAGTTTCTCTCTTTCATTCAGATCTGTCTTTTGCTGTGTTGGCCTCATTCTTATGCTTTCTCTTGTGGCTTCTGGTAACTTCAGGCTCACATCATCCTTATTGGTAGCAATCCTAGCAAAAAATATCTAGTACCTCTCCCCGAACAGTATCAGCAAACACCTCGTGCATACCATTGGCTTTGATTAGGTTTCATGGCCACCTCTAAACCAATCACTGCAGCCAGGCCTGAGTCTATACTCCAGCTCTAGAGCTGGAGTAGATTCAGTTCCACTTAAAGCACACAGACAGAGGATGACGGAGGGGTTCTCCCCAGGGTGAACTTGGGGGACTATTACTAGAAGTATGACTGAGTGCTGGGTAGTCAGAAATGTAGCCATCCACTAGGATGTTGGTCTTCCTCCATAGTCCAAGAGCTCCTGGAAGGTAGCAATTCTGGTTTTCACATCTGTATTCCAGGGCCCTGGAAAGCAACAGACCCCTGCATAAATATTTGCTGAGTTGTTTTGAATTTTTAACATGATTGAGTCTCTGAGGGCTTTATCCACTATAAATCTGAGACCCAGTTCCTGAACCAGGGTGAGTGCACCCCACCGAGACATTGCCCTTTGTAAAACCCTATCTGAGTAGATGAGTTGGCCATCTGTTGTAAAACCATTCTTTAAAATTTCGATGAAAGGGAACTGAGAAAAAAGGCTCGTGTTTGGGTCAACATGGCAGGAAAGAAACACAAGTGGTAGGTGAAACTGAGGAACAAAGAAATACCTCTCCACCTCCTCACTTTGTCTCTAGTACACACACAAATGTCCACGTCCACAGGGATGGAGTATTGTTACTGTCACATACCCTGGAAGCCTGGTGGCAAAAGTAAGATTCTGATTTTAGGTATACATCATCCAGTGGTTTAGGCCTAAAGTGTTGTGCCTTCAACACCCGCAGAGGGGCCTTGTATCCCAAGCACCAGAGAGCCAATGCCCAGGGGGTGAAATCAGACAGCCCTTTAGCTAGATGAAGCTGGACTCAGTAACCACACTGTGGAGTTTAATTTGCTGACCTAGATGTAGCTTGCAGCCCACAAAACCTCATACCACAGCAAAGCTTTTCTTGTGCTGAGACAGCTGGCTGAGTGTGATGTTGCAATGACTCAATTCGAGTAAAGAGTCTGAAGAAATTAGGGGCAGGGCTATAGCCCTAAGGCCACAGCCCCAAGAGACCTTCCTGTTTATTCCAGGGTGAGAGAAGAGGAACCTTCTGTTCACGAGAACTGGTGTTTCATCAGAAGGGATGAGGCTGAGGCTTTGGGTTTGAGCTGTGAATACACAGTCCACACATGATGCCCAGACAATTATACTTAGACTGATCATTCAGACTTAACCACACAGGCCAAAAGCATTTTTAGAAAATAGTCTTCAAACTATGTGAATCAAGTCATATTCCTCCTTGACTTCCATTTCAAAATCGGAACTGGGTTCACATGAGGAAGCCTACTTCAATAAAACGAGTTGAAAGCTGTGAGTTCTGAGGACTTCTCATTAAACACAGCAGATTGAACATGTGCATATGCCTTGGCCTAGTCCCAAAACCCCACTAAAATGTGAGTAAAGAGACTTAAAAAAAAAAAGCGTACATTCACAAGAGAGATAAGAGCAGAGAAAGGGATCAAAAAATCCTAGCTCAGGGCTGGACCTGTGGCCTAGTGGTTAAGTTTGGCCTGCTCCTTTTTGGTGGCCTGGGTTTGGTTTCTGGGTGCGGACCTACACCTCCTGTTGGTGGCCATGCTGTGGTGGTGTCTCACATACAAAATAGAGGAAGATTGGCACAGATGTTAGCTCAGGGCAAATCTTCTTCAAGCAAAAAGAGGAAGATTGGCAACAGATGTTAGCTCAGGGAGAATCTTCCTCAGCAGGAAAAAAAAAAAAATCCTAGCTGAAGCCTATTGATGTTTAAGAGAACTAAATTTACTTCGGATATATTTCCCTATTGTGAAATATATAACTAACACTAAATTGTTAGACATTGTTACATTGATTGGTGTTCACTGACACACTTGCCATCTTTGTGTGAGTGTGTGTATGTGTGTGTTGTGTTGGTTGATTTAATTTTATATAAATTTATGCTCTCAAAAGAACACATTGTTGACCTTAAACAAATAGACAGCCAATTATTTCTCCAGCAAAAATGAGTTTATTCAGGATCAGCAAAGAATTGCAATTTGAGGTCTGCAGCCATGGCAAGCCAGGCTCCAGGGCCCAGCAGCAAAGGGAGGAGGAAGTCTTTCATAAAGGGGAGGAGGAAGTTGGGGGGGCTGTTGTAAACAAAGGGTCCATTGGAGGGAGCTCAAAGTGTAGTAGGTTTTTTTGTTCTTTTTAAAGATTTTATTTTTTCTTTTTCTCCCCAAAGCCCCCTGGTACATAGTTGTATATTTTAGTTGGGGGTCTTTCTAGTTATGGCGCGTTGGACGCTACCTCAATATGGCCTGACGAGTGATGCCATGTCCACACCCAGGATCCAAACCAGCAAAACCCTGGGCCGCCGAGGTGGAGCATGGGAAATTAACCACTCAGCCACAGGCCGGCCCCTGTAGTGTTTTTTTTATTGGCTGAGCTGTGACAGTCTCTAATTGGCTGAACTTCTTGGTGATCAAGAAGAGGAAATCTTTCTTCTTCTTGTTGGGCTCTGCTATCAAGTAGGGCATGAGAGCTCCCCCTTTTGACCTCCTGACTCCATTTTAATGAGGTTTCTGTTTATTAATTTCCACATTTTCCCCTTTTGATCAAGATCTTTTTCTGAAAGCATTGTTGAGCAAGAGTCAGATATTTTTGGTTTCAAAAGGCTTTTGTCTCTCGAAGCCAGGAAGGACTTTTTCCTGGGTGTTGTGTCCCGTGTCAGAGGGAAAGTGCATAGATTGGAAACCTATGGAGGTCCCATTTGAGTAACAAGGAGGGGTAGAAGGAAGAACTGTCAGGACTTTTTATCTGAAGTCCTTCCACATGTTATCAAGATCATGGGCACGGGAGATCATCTGAAGTGTTACGTCATCATCAAAAGTTTGCCACCAACCTTCTAACAGGCATGGTCTGGACATCTTGGGAAAGCTGTCTCATCAGATGTCATCTGCTTCAATTCGGGAAATCTTTTTTAAGTCCCCAGATGATGTACAGGTCCAGTCAGGGTTGGGTGCTGCCTTCAGGCGAGTCACGTGAATCCAAGAGTCTATTCCCTGGAGTTTGGTGGCACCAGGATTAGTTATAGTACCTGATAGTGTCTTTCCAGTGAGATTGAAGAGCATCCTTCTGGAGGGGTCTTTTCTGATAGATGAAATCTCCAGGTTGTAAGGTGTGATGCTGAGGATCTTCATCTTCCTGGAGCGCACTGTGAAAGGACTGCTCTACCAAAACATGGTTAGTTTTAATAGAAGCAATTAGGTCTTTGCAGTATTGAAATATACCTCCTTTTTTCAGCTGTGGGTCAAAAGAGGCAGGAGCCAAGTGCATTGGGTGTCCTGTGACTACCTCAAAGGGTGAGAGTCTATGAGTTCCAAAGGAAGAGGTTCTGAGATTTAGAAGGACCAACAGCAATGCTTTTGGCTGAGGTATTTGGAGGGTCTCTACACGTTTTGCCAACTGAGTCTTAATAACGCAATTAGTGCATCCAACTAGATCAGAGGATTGTGTAGCAAGCACAGTGGGAACGTTGTAAGACTGGCCAAACAACGCAGACTTGTCAAATTACCTGACCAGTAAAATGGGTTCCTTGACCGCTATGAAGCTCCAGAGGAGTTCCTCGGGTAGGGATAACCCTTTCCAAAAGGCCTTTCACCACAGAGGAGGCAGTAGCCTGTCTGCAAGGGAAGGCTTCAGTCCACTGAGAAAACACACAGACCATGACTGAAACATATTTATATCCACGAGATGGGGGAACTTGTCTAAAATCCATTTGCCAAACCTTGCATGGTCTGTTAGGCAGTTTAAATTGTTCAGAAGCAATATGAACAGGCTTCCCTGTGCTGTATTTTGGACGAGTGGGACAAGTGAGATAGGCACTTTTTGTGGCCTTATTAATGTTTCCCGGGCAGTATTGATTCATGAATGCTATCATTTTGTCAGTAGTCTAATGGTTTAATGCAGGCACAGTGGTTAGGAGTGGGAATTTTAGACTCTTGGTAGGTCTGAGTTGTTATTTGGTCTGAACCAGAGCTTTTTTTTTTTTAATCAAACCAAAAACTGTTGAATTTCCAATCTTGCTTTTCCTTTTTTGAGGCCAATTGTTGAGCTTCTCTAACCAGTTTTTCTAAGTTATCATTTGGGGAAATGACAGCAGTTTGGCTATTGTTGGTCCCTTTAAGGGCTACATTTCTTGTGGAAGTGTCAGCAAGGTGATTTCCTTTATCTTCCAGAGAGTCAAGTTTACAATTACAATTTAGTAATAACTAAAGCAGCAGGTAAAAGCATAGCATCCAATTATTCCTGAACATAGGGGCCATTTTAAATTTTATTTCCCCTAGAAGTAAGGAAGCCACGTTGCTTCCACAATATTCCAAAATCATGAGCTACTCTGAAAGCATATCTACTATCAGTATAAATATTGGCAGTTTTGCTAAAGTACAAACCTATGTAAGAGTATATCGTTCAGCCTGTTGGGCCAAAGTAGCCATAAGTAAAACTGCTGCCTCAATGACATCAAAAGGAGAGTCAACAGTGTGCCCAGCACAGTATTTGCCTTCGTCACCTTTCCAATAGGAACCATCAGTGAACCATAAGAAGCCAGTGTTACCCAAAGGAGTTTTCTGCAGATCGTTCTGAGGAGGCGATTCGTCAGCACTGAGCAGCCGTGAGGGACTTCGTCAGTAACAGAAGGGAGAAGAGTAGCAGGGTTAAGCTTATTACAACATAAAGCAGTTATGTGAGGAGCGGTTAACAAAAGGATATCATAGGAGGGGAGGCGGCTGACTGAAAAATTGAGTGTAATGAGAATTCAGCAGGGCTTCTATTGAATGAGGTACAAAAATGGTTAAAGGGGATCCCATAATGATTTTCTCATTGGCCTTGACCAAAAGGGCAGGGGCAGTAATGGCTCTAAGGCAAGAGGGTATCCCTGTGCCACAGGGTCCAGCTGCTGGCTAGAATACCCTGTGGGTCGACGGTGGTCCCGTGTTTGGGTGAGTACCCCAAGGGCATTCCCTTCCTTTTCATATACGAGAAGAAAAGAGGGAATCGGATAGTTGGGATGTCCAAGGGCAGGTGTCATCTAACTTTCCTTTAAGGCCTTAAAGGCTATGTCATCTGTTCTTCCCATAAAGTTGAGTCAGAGTTGTTGTTCTTTAATAAAACATACAGAAGTGTGGCCATAGAGAGAAATTTGGAATCCAATTTTGGCAATAACCAACTAGCCCAAGAAAACCTTGCAGTTGACACTTAGTTTTGGGTTTGGGGAAACTGAGGACACGATGAAGCCTATCTGGATCTAGGGGTAGCCCTTGTTCTGATATAAGATGCCCTAAATATCGAATCTGGGTTTGGGCAAACTGCCATTTTTCCCTGGCCACTTCGTGTCCCTTTAAGACTAAAAGCTGTAGCAAGTGGATGCTGTCTTCCTGTGAGGAGGCTCGAGAGGGAGTGCAAAGAAGCAAATCGCCCACATGTTGCAGTAAAGTAGAACCTGTAGGGAGCTTTACATCATCCAGATCAGCCTTCAGGATTTGTGAGAAGTAAGAACGGGGTCTCAATAAAACCCTGAGGCATTGCTGTCAGGTGACTTGTTTTCCTTCCCCAGTGAAAACAAAAAGGTATTGGCTGCCTTCATCAACTGGAACACCAAAGAATGCACTGCATAAATCAATCACAGTCAAGAATTTGCTTCCAGTGGGGATGGATGTTAGTCACGTGTACAATGAGGTGTCGAGGGATAATAATGTTGTTTGCTGCTCAGAGGTCCTGAGTAAACCTTCACCTTTAGCCCTTGGGTTTTCTCACAGGTAAAATAGGAGTATTACAGGGACTAGTACAAGGGAGAATGAGGCCTTGAACCTTGTGATCCTCTGTTATGGGCTTTATACTTTGAAGGGCTTCTTATAGGATATTGATTAATCCCTGGCAGAGGTTTTGAGGAATTTATTTGAATCTTGATGGGAGATGCGCTGTGAATTTTATCAATATCAGTTGAAGATTTTCCTATAAGGAGGGTGGTAGCTGATTCAATACGGTTAGTGTTTCCAGCATCAGCTCTAGAACCGTCAGAGATGGAGCAAATAAAAGATGTCAAAGGATCATTTAATACTTCTGGTTGGCTGTTTCGATGGCTACTATCAAATTCCAGAATTATTTCCCCCTTTCGGGAGAAAGGAATTCTGGCATGATACTTTTCCAAGAAATCTTGGCCTAATGAAAGAATAGGGGTGGAGGAACTAAGGAGACGAGGATATGAGTCTCTCAAAGGGCCTAAACCAAAGGGAACAGGTTCAGAGACAGGAGCCTTTTGAGGTTTGTTAGAAACCCCCACTATTTGAACTGTCGTAGGACTTCAAGGAAGGGCTGTTTTACGTAGTGGGGTTGAGCACCAGGAGTGTGGCTCCAGTGTCAGGACAGAAAGAGATTCATCTCCATCTGGAGAAAGGCTTCTCTAAGCCAGTTGAGAGGGAGGGCTGGGAAGAGCCCCTGCACTTCCTCAGAGCCCATCATTGAGGACACTGGAGAGGCCCCTTAGAGGGCTGAAAGCACCTGAAGCACTTGCGTTTGTAACAATCTCCTTTCCAATGTCCTGGCTCTTTGCAGTAATAACAGAAACTAGGAGGTTTTTGGTTTCACTTAGGGGCCTTCATTTGCTGGAGTTGAAGACTAATAATTTTAAGTCTTTCTTTTAGGTAACTCATCTAGAGTGTGAGAGAGTTGGTTTGCCAACTAAATCTGGAGTGGACAGTTTCCCATTCCATCCCGGTCCTTTTTCCTGGAAGGGAAAGCTCCTAGATCAGCCCATTAATAGAGTTAAAATTTCCCTGGGTGGAATCAACCTCTGAAGGAAGAACAGTATTTTCTTTAAAAACAATCTGAGGTTGATTGTAATAGTCACAAACAGGTTCATCAGGTTTTTGTGCACGAGATTGAATTTTGTTCCAATCAACAGGCTTTGGGAAAACCCAAGAATTACTGGATGAAGTCACCTAGCGATTGTCCGAGCCTAATCATACGGCAGGTTAGCAGGTTGGCATCCTGCTTTTAATTCTAGAGACCTTTCAGGATTTTCACAATTTGCAGTTTTCAGCCAATGCTGGGCCTGGCCTTCACCCACAAGCATATGAACTAGCTGATAGAAGTCAGAGAAACCAGGTTGATAACTTTGAGTGACGATATTAAATGCTTCAGCAAATCTGTGAGCATGTTCGGTTACTTTGGGAAAATCTTTGACAATGGCTCGCCTTCATGTTTAATCCAAGAAGTATAAGAAATTAAGGGTTTAGCCTTTGGATCCTCAGAAGGCTTAAATTTAAAGGAACACATTCTGATCCATTCAGAGGAAGAGGCCTGGGGAGAGGACGAGGGAAAAGGGCAAGTTCAGTGAACTGAGTGTCTAGAGGAGGTGAAGATGGTGCAAGAGGGAAGGCGGAAGATGGTGCCAGAGACATTTTTGCTGAAACATCTTAAAGTAAATTTCAGACATCCTGACATTTCACTCTTGCTGTGGGTTGAATTATGTTCCCCCAAAATATAGTTTGAAGTCCTAACCCCTGATACCGCTGAATGTGACCTTATTTATAAATAGGGTCTTTGCAGATGTAATCAAGTTAACATTAGAGCATACTGGATTAGGGTGGGCCCTAAATACAGCAACTGGTGTCTTAATAAGGAGAGAGAGATTTGAAGTCATGGAGAGACACACAGGGAAGGTCATGTGACGATGGAGGCAGAGGCTGGAGTTAATGCTGTCACAAGCCAAGGAACACCAAAGATTGCCAATAACCACCAGAAGCTGGGAAGAAGCGAGGAACCGTCTTCCCCTAGAGCCTTCAGACAGAGCGGGGCCCTGCTGGCACCTTGATTTCAGACTTCCAGCCTCCAGACTGTGAGAGGATAGATTTCTGTTGTTGTAAACTACCAGTTTGTGGTAATTTGTTACATTAGTTCTAGAAAACTAAAGCAACCTCTAAATACAGGTGTTACCAACATGCATGTATTTCATAGGAGTAAGGACATTCTTCTCATAACCAATATCATTATCACACCTAAGAAAATTAACGATAATTCTATAATATCCAATCCATGATCAAAGGGATCTAATTGTCCTCAAAATATCTTTTGTAGATTTTTTTTTCATTTTGGTCATGATCCAATCAAGATATTTCATATTCGTTTGATTGTTACGTCTCTCTACTTTCTTTTATACTAAAGTAATCCACCTTTTTTTAAATGACATTAACTTTTTGAAGAGTCCAGGTGTTAAAGAAAAAATATTCTCAAATGATAGGGGAGACTTTATTCAAGATTATTGCAACAGTGGAGAGAGATCAGGCTGAACACTGAATACAACAAGGACAAGTGGGGATTTAGAGGCAAAGAGCAGGCTGAGGGGGTCAGGGGATAGAAAAGTACTAAGAGGAGACATCAAGGGTAGGGAGACTCTTGCCAAACTGCCCCAATAGGATTCTTGCTAAAGACAGGTCAAGGGCTTAGACATCAAGAGCGGGGTATGAGGAACTTGATCAGGTATCAGGGGCGATCAGATATCAAGGGTGGAGGGATGATTTAGCAGGATTCTTGCTAACACTGGCCTGGGAAGGCCCAAGACAGGCTGGGGACCAAGGTTGAGACCTAGTCAAAAGAGGGTTCAAATGAGCCTGACTAAAGTCTGGTCAAGGAGAGAGCAGACAGTTGTCTTGCCGTGTGTTTCACACTGTGAACTTGTCTATTTGAGTCCTCTTGGTGAAATTTAACTAGTGCCTCTATCCCCATATTTCCTGTTAACTAGAACGTGGGTCATGAGGCTTGATTAGATTCATATTAATCACTTTTGGCAGGAATAATTCATAGGTGGTATTGAGTATTTTGGATTATATCACCTCAGAAGATACATAAATGTTGCACTATTAGCGATGCTCAGTTCGATTGCTTGGTTAATAGGGTGATCACCAGATCATTCCATTGAGGGGGAGTTTTTCCCTGCGATAATTTGAAAGTCATCTGCACGTGATACTTTAACCTCATGTGAATATCTTACTCTCTCTTACTCTTTCATCCAATGGTTCTATTGATAATCTTTGCCTAAATCACTTATTTTATTGGGGGCTGCAGAATAGTGATTTCTAATTTCTATCATTTCTCCCATTTTTATTAGCTGATATTTCCTTTCCTTTCCCTCTTATTTTGAATATCACTATGGACACGTGGATTTTATCTTATTCATTGTGTTACTAATTACAGTCACATGCCACATAACGACAGATCACATATACGGTGGTGGTCCCATAATATTAGTACCATGTAGCCTAGGAGTGTAGTAGGCTATACCATGTAGGTTTGTGTAAGCACATTCTATGATGTTCACACAGCAACAAAATTGCCTAACAATGCATTTTTCAGAACGTATCCCTGTCATTAAGCAACACATATCTGTAGAGTCATTATTCTTTTTTTTTTTTTTTGAGGAAGATTAGCCCTGAGCTAACATCTGCTTCCAATCCTCCTCTTTTTGCTGAGGAAGACTGGCCTTGAGCTAACATCCATGCCCATCTTCCTCTACTTTATATGTGGGACGCCTGCCACAGCATGGCTTGACAAGCAGTGTGTAGTCCACACCTGGAATCTGAACCGGCGAACCCTGGGCCACTGAAGAGGAACGTGTGAACTTAACCGCTGCACCACCAGGCCAGCCTGAGTTATTATTCATTTTGATGCTAAAATTGTTCCAAATTTGGCCAGTAAGACTTACTTCCAGCTAGATCCTATGTCTTTGAATACTTCCTCATCTTCTGGCACTGTCTGATGTCCCAGGCTCACTTTCCTGCCCCAGACTTGGGATCAGCCATTTCTCCAAGGGACGGAAAACATGGTCACCCTTCTCAATTACCCATAAATACAGGTTACACCTGTATTTAGAGGTTGCTTTAGTTTTATCCACTTAAAATAAGCTTAATAGTCGCTAATGTTCATTAGATGTTGTGTGCCAGGCACTGTGCCACTGTTCCTGTGCATCACTTCATTTACGTCACATACTAATTCTTTAAGGCAGATACGCTTACTTATCCGCATTTCACGGATGAAGAAACCAGGGTGTGGAGAAGTTAAGTAAATTGCACAAGGCCACTCAGCTAGCAAGTGGAGGAGTTAAAATTGGATCAGATCATTCTGACTCCAAAATCAAGCTTGCAACCACCGTGCTCAATTGCCACTTTTGCTAGAAAAAGAGAAAACTCCTTAAGAGAACTGAACTTTATAATGTCTACAATTTTTTTTTTAAAAAGAACAAAAGCCATGCTTTAAGATGATAGGCATTAAGCAAAATTTAAAGAAAGAAATCGTTGAGAAATCTGGTACCTTTCTCCTTAATTCTAAATTGCCAATAATCACAGTTTAGGATAACCTTGTGTCAGCCTGGAATGTGATTAGAAAGCTTTCTTACAACTCAACCAGGAGCCTTATCATGGAATGAATTGGAGCAGGGACTTTGGACCAAGTTAATGTTAAAAGCCTTTCAAGCTTCTCATAGCTACAAGCATTTTTCTCTGCTTCTCAGGTGGTCTATTCAGAGCCTAAGCTGGCCAGGTTAACGAGAGGGGTGGCTGGGGGAAGAGAGGGAGAGCTGCTATAAGTATGTAATTGTGTCCTGGTTCTCATCGCCGTCCCAGGGTGCTAGTGAAGGGGGAACTTGCCAAGTCAAGGGCTGTGACTGCTGGGAGGAAGGGGTCCCTGTTTCTAATCTGCCCAAAGGTGCCCTATGCGATCGCAGAGGCCCCATCTGAGTAAAGTTCTTCCTGTACAAAACTGACTGTTCCGGGTTCAAGGACGGGTGACTCTATTAACTCTTGATGAGAGAAAACTTCCTCCTCCCAACAGGAATTTCCAGTTGTAGTTAAGAGCCTAGGTGTAATCTGAAATTTAACTGTAATTACATTCACTTAGAGCGAAGGTCGCTCCTCGCAACCTGCCAGCTTTCTGCTTTCCTTCTTAGGAGGAGAGTTGCTGGACTTTTCCCCATTTTCTCCTTTTCCACCTTGACCTTAGGGTCCAGTTAAGCCTGGGGCCGTGTTTAGTAAGGAGCCTTAACCCAAGTCTCGGGCCTGTCCTCTCCCACCCTCTCCCTCCTTGGGTCTTTGCCCAGGTCAGGGCAAGGTAGCTGAGTACCCAAGGGTGGTGAGGGGTATTCCAGGGAGAGATAGGTGGGGACCCAGTAAGATAAAGAGGAAGAATAAACAGAAGCAGATGTGCCTTCTGTCCAGGTCCCAGCCCATGGAAAACAGGAAACTGGGATGGCAGCTGCTCAGAGCCTGTTTCCAGGGCTGGGCCTGCCGCCTCGGAACAGGAACAGGTGAGGCTTCTGGGTCCTCATCTCTCCGCTGGATCCTGTTTCCCTTCCCTGGGGACAGGCCAGAGGAGCTTTCCCTCCCTATGTAAACAAATCAAATATATTCACATTCTATCTATTATCAATGCCAATGATTCCTCTAAAGTTTAAAAGATACACACAGACAACCATTCTCACATGAACTACAAAGGTGGAGACTACAAACACACACACACATAAGCACAAACACAAGCACCCATCTAGGTTGAGATTACAAAGGTGACACTAATCCCCAGGAGTGATCATCCCCCAAAAATCCACAGTTATGGGGCCCCTCCAAAGGATGAGTTGTCCAAGTTTTGCTAAAGAGCTTTCGGGCCAGGGTAGAATGCGGGTGAACAAGAAAACCTCGAGCACCCTTTCTGGCTCTAGGATCCTCTGGCTCTCAGGGCTGTTTTAGGCTACCCATCCCCAACCCAGAAGGGATCAAAGCAATCGAAACTCTGGACCTCACCGGTGTGGATGGCAGGGGCTGGGCCTTATCATTCTACAGAAATGCTTCTCATGCACCCTGAACTGACTTAAACTTTTTCATTTTTAATATTACCTAAATATGTGCAAATTTAAGCCTATGTATAAACTCCTTGTGCTTATAAGTAGTCTATAGTCATAAAATTCAAGCAGGAAGGAAGGGAGAAGCCAGGGCTGACCCACCCACTCCTGCCTTCAGGAGGTCTCCAGTCAGGGCTTTTGTTTCTCCCACAGAGATCTGCTGGGACACACTGTGGTTCCAGCCTGTGCTGGGTGATCCCTGGGCTCAGGTAACACCGCACCCCTCCACCCCTCCAGGCTGGCAGTGGCGGTGACTTCCTGCTGTTGTTCACCTCTGGGCTGTCTCCCCCTCCGCTGTTTGGAGTCTTAGTTTTTGCATCCTGGCAAGTGCAAGGTCGGGCGGGAGGCAGCGTTTCATAAGGGTGGGGAGTGCAGGTGTCATAGGCAGGATGCCCCAGAGCCAGCTCTAAGAGGGAGATTTCTGTGTGGAGAGTTTATTGGAGTATGCTCAGCAGCAGCAGCTGTGAGAGCGAGGGAAGCAGGACTGGGCAGAGGGAGATGCTGAAATGCAATGCAGCCCGGGCCTCGACCCCATGAGGAGCTCTGAAGACAGGAGGGCCCTTCAGAGTCCTCCCGATCTGAGGCCAGGGTGGGGATTTCAATCCACATGGTTGAGCTGAATTTGGGCTGCCCCCAGGAAGGGGCTAGTGTTGGATGTTGGATGAGGCAGCTCCCTTCAGGCAGGGCTATTCCTGGGAAGGGACTGGCTATAAACTGTCATCAGTCCTGAAGGGGAACCTGGGCAGAGGCCACAGCATCCGCCTCAGGGTCAAAGCCCAGCTCTGAAACTTACCAGTTATGTGACCGTGACCGAATTCCTTATCCCTGTTCAGCATGTGTTTCAGTTTCCTCATCTGTGAAAAGGGAAATTGTGAGGATTAGAGACTGTGTTCCGTGGGGGAGAGGAAGCCTCCGCCCCTCTGCTGGCCTCCCTCCAGGGAGCTGCTGTACTCTGTTTGGTCAGCATCCAGGACGCTGGCTCAGCCACATTTATGAGGGGTGGGGCTCCTGTGCGATTAAGGGTCGTGTGCCCAGGTGTGGCCTTCTCTCCCACTTCCTGCTCCCAGGGGCTGGGCGGACCTTGCTCTCCTGGGTGCTCCCCAGCTCTGGGGAGGGAACAGGAAGCTGAACCAAGATCCTCTTGCGGCCTGGCCTCCTTGCCAGCCCTGTCTTCCTCCCAGGAGCACTGGCTGGTTGAGCCTTTGCCTCATGAGGTCCTTCCGTATGTATGTCCTGCTGGTCTCTGCTTTGCCCAGAGCCCAGGACTAGTAACTTGTATTGTGCATGGATGACAGCATCCTGTCCATAAGACATGTCGCTGGAAGGGTGGTATGGGGAGAGCAGAAGTCAGGAGCCGGCTGACTTCAGGCTAGATTTAGCTGCATTTGTTCCATCTAGAACCCAGTGTTGACCTTCATGACTTTTCTTGAAAAAATGGATACAGCGACAATGGGCCTGCACTCCTTCATGGCAACACTTGACTGGAGCTGAGCAGTATCTCCCTCAGCAGAATTGTAGGAGTGGCCTTGACCCCGGTTTTATGGGGAAGTACTAATTATGTACTCCAGAGTCAGTCAGCCTGAGTTTGAATCCTGGATCACTTACTAGCTGTGGGACCTTGAAAAAGTTATTTCTCTGTGCCTCAGTTTTCCCATCTGTCAAATAGGACGATGAAATAATAGTACTCATCTTACAGTGTTGTTATAAGGATTAAACGAGTAAGTGCTTATAACAGCACACAGTATGATAGCTATTGTAATGACAACAGATGAGTTCCCATTGGGTAGAGTAGACATTTATGTAAAGTTTCCATAAACATCATTTTATTATCTTAGTGACCCCCAGATTCCCAGCAACAGATTATAGCTGGTCTAAGGAAACTTACGTTGGGAAAGTCACTCTTTCATTTATGAGGCCCCCTCCCCTGAGCAACGCAATGGTCCAGGCTGCCCAGGGCGTGTGGGGACCTCAGCTTCTGGTCTTGCCCTGCTCAGAACTCTATCTCGCCAGAGACATGAAGGGAAGCGCTGTGAACAACCAGTTTAGCTCCCTGCCAGCGACCTCCAAGAGCACATCTTGATATCCCAAGACATTCTCAGTCCCCTTACTAAATGGTCATGATTTATCAACAGCAAAGTCTTCCAGGGCGTTTCTGGGCATTTTTATTTCCAGCCTGACTTGCTGGAATTTCCATCACTCTGCTTGGGGTAATGAGTTCCAGGAGCTTCGTACCCACCAGGTGAAGCTGGATTTTCTTCTGTTATTCCTGAATAATTCTCTCAAGCTTTAAACAGAGCCCTCTGGTTCTAGTTCAGGATTTGGCAAAGGAGTTCATGACTACCCTAACCATAACATTCGTGATCAAACAGATGTTATTCCTTCCTAGCCTTTATCTTTCCAGATGGAACAACCCTCAACATATTTACTCTGTATTTTTATGGCAGCTTCCCTATTTCCTTGACAACTTTGGCTGGCCCTTTCTCTAGTTTCCCACTGTCTTTCTTGAGGTGTTATAAGCACATAGGACAGAAGTCTCTCCCCAAACACAAATTCCCCAATGCCACATTCTATTACACTCAGGTGCATTTCCAAGGACCACATGAGAATTTCAGTTCAATACATGCAAATTACAGCTATTTGGTTGAAGAGGAATGGAAAAAGAAGGGATTTGGAGCTGGTGAAAGAAAAGAGAGTGAAAGCAGCGGGCAGAGCAGAAGCAGACGATTTTGCCCTCGAGGTGTGGGAACAAAAAGGAAGGTGAGATCTTAGAACTCCAACTCAGAACCCCACCCCAGAGCCACGTACACAATCGTGCAGGAAGTGTCCTACCCCATGACACCCTCCAAGGCGGCAGGTGGGGGCTGCAATCCAGTCCTCACCTACTCATGGTGGTCCTGGGGGCTGGGCTGCATCAGCCAGAGGGGATTACCTTTTCCCGATTTGCATAAAGACACCTTGTGGATGGGCGGCAGCATCAGCAGCCCTGCCCATTTCTGTGTTGGTCAATATGGGGACAGCTGTGTCCCCTAGATAGGGAGGGCAGAAAAACCCAGGTCAGAGCTCAGCTCTGGGTCCTGATGTGCTCTGCCATTGTCATTCATCCAGTGAGTACTTATTAGCATCTACTAAGTGCCCAGCACTGTTTTAGGTGTTAAGAAGACAGCGTAAATAGACCAGACATGGGTCCTGCTCTCATAGAGAGGACGTTATAGTCAGGGGAAAGAAATTAACAAGGCAAATTTAGACACCAAAGCATCATAACAGTCTAGGTCAGGGGTTGGCAAACTATGGCCGTTGGGTCAAATCCAGCTCTTGGCCTTTTTTTGTAAGGCCCATGAGCTAAGAATGATTTTTATATCTTTAAAGGATTGTAAACCAAACAAACCCTTTAGAGACACGCAAAGCCTAATTATCTACTATTTGGCCCTTTACATAAAACGAAAAAGTTTGCTGAGCCCTGGTCTAAACAGTGACTTGAGGTGCTAGGGTGGTGTAGCAGACCCTTCTGGCTGCCTCCCCAGCACCCATCCGCATCCCTCAAATACATGGTAGCCTTGAGATGTGGGTAGCCTGGGGCTTTAACTGCTTAAGCCTAATTAGGGTCCTTCCAGCAGTGACTGGTTCAGGGTTACACCAATCAGTGTGTGGGGTTCTCCTGGGCTAAGTGATTGGGTAGGTGAAGCCCAGGACTTTCCTTTGAGTGTTGGAAGGCAAGAAAGTGTCTCTTTCTGCACAGGGTGGGATATGGATGTGAGCCCATGGATTGCTGCAGCCATTTTGCTAATGTACAGGAGGTTAGCATGAGCATAAAGCTGACCCACCGAAGAGGGGAACACCCAGAGAATCACAGAGAAAAGGATCCAGGGACCCGAGCATACCCTGGCTGGAGCCTGATTTGCTTCTGGACCACTTAGTTCCACATGCCAATAAATTCCCTTCAATGTTTAAGTTAATTTGGATTTCTTGTTTCTTTTGACCAAAAACATCCTAACCGATATAGATGGTCAAGGAAGAAGGAGGTGATGTTTGAGCTGAGGCAAATGAGAGTAAAGATCTGGAGGAGAAACCTCCCAGGCAGAGGAAAAGGCAAATGCCAATGGCCCCAGGTGGGCATGAGCCAGGTGCACTTGAATAGCAGGCGGTCAGTGTGCCACGGGGAGAATGGGATCCGGTGAGGTAGAGCAGAGGGCTGGGTCTTGGTGGCCAAAGAGAGGAGCTTAGCTTTTGCTCTAAAGGCAACAGGAAGCCATTGTTAGTTTGTTTTTTAATTTTTTCAACTGATTTTTATTTACATACAGCAGTACAGTGCACAAAGCTTAAGGGCACAGTTTGATGAATTTCAGCACCCACACACATACACATATGTCTCTGTCACCCAGATCAAGAGTGTTTTCAGCCCCTACAAGCCATATATGTAATTCTAAATTTTCTAGGAGCCATATTAGAACAAATAAAAAGAAACAGGTGAAATTAATTTTAATAACGGATTTGATTTAACTCAATGGGTCCAAAATATTGTTTTAACATGGAATCAGTATTAAAGGTGTTAATGAGCTATCCCATTCGTTTCCTTACCAAGTCTTTGGAATCCAGGGTGCCTTTTACAGTGACAGCACACCTCAATTTGAATGAGCCACATTTCAGGTGCTCAATAGTCACATGTGGCTAGTGGCTACTGTATGGACAGTGCAGGTCTAGAGAGTAAGGCGAGATAAATGGAAATGAAGCAAATAGCATCCACTGATCAGAAGTCATGTAAGATGTAAGCCGCTGACCCTATCTCTGTTTAGAGTACCGACTTTTAACTTTCATCTTAGTGAAATTAAGTTCCCACCCAATCTCAGTCCCCTAGCCTTATGTTCCTCTAAGGTCTCAGATTACTCAACCCAGAATTTTCCCACCATGAGGGGTTTAGTTCCCTCTTGAGCTCTCTTATGAATGGAGTTGTCATTCTGCACATTCTTAGGCAGTAGGAAAATCTGAATGATACGTTCCTCATTTGACCAGTAATTCACCAATTTCACCCTTGAGTTATCTCAGACTTTTCAGATGGAAGTCATTCTGCATCTGTGGGTTGCAAACCTGGCTGGTCATTGGAATCACTTCAGAGTATGCAAAACAAAACGAAACGAAACAAGTAACACACATCCAGGACCTCCTGGATATCAACCTGGAGATGTGCTCAGCGACGTGCATTTTTAAAAAGCTCAGCAGATGACTGTGATGAACATTCAGCCTTGGGAAGCACCAAGGATTATCCACTTTGCTGAACAGGCCAGAGACTATCTGGCACCATGGCAGAGACACAGTGAGTCCTGGAGTGACAAATCCTCTAGGAGCAGAACTCTTTTCAGCAATGTCCTCATGGCCATGGGAGGGGTGGGGTGTTTTTGTTCTCTCAGGGCTGGGACGCTGGCAGTGGCTGAAGTGAAGGCTTCAGAGGTCCCCTTGGGTGTATCCTATTTTAGGAAGGCAGAGCCCGGCCGATGGGACAGGAAGAGGCATCTCCAGTTGGCAACCAATATGAGAGAAGATAGAGAGGGCCATGGGACTCAAGTTGGCCTGAGGGGTGTGGGTAAGGAGGACATCCACGGTGGCTAAGACATCCTCCTCCCCCTCATTGTGTTTTACCTCTGCTCTTGGCTTTTCTGGTGGTGACTCAATGGAATCTCTTCTCATGCATAGGTGTCTAATAGCAGAGCCAACCTGTGTTTCAATGGGACAATTGGAAAGAGCAATGACTCAGGAAAAAAAAGAAATTAACCCAGCCCTCTGGTTTTTATTTTAATTGCTGGGTGTGCCCAGGGCACCAGAATCATAAAGCAGGCCTGGTTTCCTTCCTTTGTTGAATTTAAAGGGCCCTGGATTTGCAGTTAGGACACCTGGGTTCCAGTCCCAAAGCAATCACTAACAGCCTCACTGCCCCCACTGGTCAAATACAAGTAATAAGGCCTGTCTTGTAGGTTATAGTGATTACCTGATAAAATCGTTCATGTGAAAGCAATTCGGACGCTGTAAAGCACTACGTACACAAGACGCTAACGTTTCTAGTAGGGAAATGACCCAGGACATAGAACAGCGGGAGAACCCTTCACCAGCTTCTGAGACGCTCAGGTCAGGAAGCGCGTTTCCTTCCTCTGCCCTCCTCCCTTCTTCCTTTGCCCCCTCATTGGCCACAGGGCGTGCGCCTTACAAATGGCAGGCAGGCGCTCTAATCCAAATGAATACGTAAATGAACGCGCTCCTGGTATTTTTGGTCCTTTATAAACACCTGTCCGGGGCTTCTGGGAAGGCAGCCCCCAAGAGAATGCTGTTGGCCAGGTCTCCAGTGGCAAATGTTTCCAGTGGCAATTCCTCCGCAGCCCGGCAGGTTTCCAGTGGTTTGGGATCCCCCTGCGTCTATCTTTCATTGGCTGACTGCTGCTGGGATGAGGAGAGACAGCCCTCTGTGGTTCACAGCCGAGAATCCCTTAGGGCTGCTTGCGCCTTCGCTGCCCCCTGTCCCCAAGCAGCCCGTGAGGGCGCGGTCCTCTTTCCCGCGCTGTCTGTCCCAGGCCGCTCTCCTAGTCCTGCCGAGTCCTAGGCCGGGCACCTAGAACCTCTGCTCAAATTGCCTCCTTTGGGAAACCTTCTCGGCTAATGGGCATCTTTCTGGTCCTTTACTCAGAGGCGGAGCATCTGGGCCTCCCAGGGCCACGCACGCGAGCTGTGCCTTTGTCACTTTCTCAGGCCCCGCACCAGCTGCGTTAAAATGCTCCTTCCTAACGCCTCTTCTCTGCTCCCGAAATACAGGTCGAAAGATGCAGTAAACTTCCTGGCTCCTTCCTGAAGAACGCCAAGGTTTAAACACACTGGGTCCCAGTCAACAACCGAATAAAGTGGAAAATTTTTTCATCACTTACAGAAAGTATTTTCACTCCGCAGGAACAGCATTTCTAGTTCCTCAGAGCAAGCTTATTTTAGCACCACCGAGCAAGAGAACACCAGGGCAGTTAGGGGCGCTTTCTAGCGGCTTCTCCACTCCCCCGCCCCCATTTCCCACCGGGCTGTCATTATCCCCTCGCCGCTCCGGGCGGCGAACCCCAAGGGCCAGCCTGCGCGCCCCTGGAGCTCCGGCCCCTCGGACCACGGGCCGCCGCCGCAGCTCGGGACGCCGGTTCTCGAGCCGGGCCGGGCCGGGAGCTCCGCGGGGCGCGGGGGTGCGGGCGGGGCGGGCGCTGCCAATCGCCGCGCGCCGCACGTGCGGCACGTCTCCGCGCCCGCTCCGCTCGGAGTTCCAGGGCTGGGGGGAGGGGGCGTCGTGGGGGACGGGGTGCGCAGAGGGTTGGAGGTGTGACAGCGCAGGGGTCGGGGCTTTGGTCGGGGGTCTGGAGATGTGAGCGCGAGGAGGTCCGGATGTTCGCAGGGGGCGAAGAGAGTGTGAACGCGCGGGGCTGGGGGGCTGTGTGGGAGTCTGGGGAGTGTGAGCTCCCCGGGGAACAGGGGCGGGAGGGTGTTATCGCGCAGGGCTGGGGGGCTGTGCAGGGGTCTAGGGGGTGCGAGCGGGCGGGGGCAGGAAAAGGTTACTCAGGAATGGGGGCGGTGCGAGCAGGTCGGGGATGAGCAGGGTGTGGAGAGGGTGTGAACGCGCGGGGGTCAAGGGGGATGCTTAAGGGTCTTGGGGGGCGCGGGGAGGGGCGGGGGAGCACGAACGCGCCGAGGGAGCCCACCTGAGGTACCCAGGGCCCACAAGAGGGTCCGCGCCGATCAGCCGCCTCCGTGGCCAGTTAGAGTGCCAGGAAACTCCCCAACCCGTTTCAGCCTGTCTCTGCCCCTCTCTGTCCATAAAAACTGGGCCATAGACGGGTGGGGAGGGGTCTGTCGACCTGCGTGTCCACCGCCAGCTTAGCCTCCTGCCAATCCATGGCAGGAGGGCAGGGCAGGGGACTCCAAATGCTGGGCCCAGAGCACCTGTTGAGGAGGAAGCAGACCGTTTTAGGCACCTCCTTCACCAGCGCTCCCTTCTCTCCCACAATCTCCGCCATCCCCGCTAAAAGAGAGGTATTTTTTTTCTGGTTGTGATTTTCAAACACAGAACCATCAAATGTGTAAGGCAAGGGGCGGAAGCCCAAGAATCAGGGCTGTCCGAGTGGACTTAACAGTGAGCAGACAGGAAGAGAGGGGACTCCGCCTGCAGGGGACCAGACGTTATTGATGTCCACTCTGTGACAGGGCTTCCTGCCTGCTCGTTAATGCACAGGGCGGGGTGGGGGTTAGGGGGCGATAGGAAGGCATCGGGACCAACACGCTACACACGTCTTCATTGTCGGGTGTCCTGTTTGGGCCCCGGCAAGTCCCACGTCCCAGCGTGGAAGCCAGCTGGATGTAGCTGTAACTCACTGTGAGTCCCGTGAGCTGTACTGCTGTTTACTCTCCTTAAAAGGCTGTAACAACTTCCGGAGGAGGAATTCCCTTTGAAGTGTGGGCAGCTTTTCTTCCTCTGACTTCACTATTGTCTCCTTTGATGTGGGATGAGCCAGGCTTAGCAGAGACTGGCTACCGGGACCGGCAGATCAAACGCCACTTCAAGTTCATCTCCACCAGGAGCATGTAGTGAAGGGCAGATTGAAATCCTCTGGAAAGAATCTCAAATTTTTCCATTTCCTGCTGTTTTTTTTTTAAATTAATAGAGTACATATTTTTCAAATGTATCAGTCAGTTCTCCATGCCTATGAAATTACAATGGAAAACCTTGGGCTAAAGTGCTCCACTTACGTTATTTCATTTAATCCTCACAACAGCTCTGTTAGGTAGATAGCATCCCCACTTTGTAGATGAGAAGTTCAAGGCCTGGGTCACACAGCTGGCTGACTGAAAGCCTGCCTTCTTGAGCACTGCCTTCATTAAAAGTTAATTGGATGAATCAAACCATGCAAAACACCACGGTGCCTGCCTGGCACACGGTAAGCACACGGTAACCGCACGATGAAAGGTGAGCTATTCTTCCAGTCACTTATCATTACAAATAAGAAACACAGAAGTTCTCTCCATTGCAGTGACAAGTTCTGCAACAACCGTCGGCAGCAGACCTTGATGCGTTCTTTTAGAAATGTTTAGGGTTTTGCTTTTCTCTGGTTAGAGCCATCTCCCAATGGTGTTGGGCGTGGAGTCCTGAACAGGTTGCCCCCTGACTAACTATGCAGTATGTCTTCCCGTAGAGATTTGCTCCCAGACTTGAGCTGTCCTTCCCAGCTGAAGACTATTATCACAACCATGCTATTGGGGCCTCAGCTGGGTGCTTTGATGTTCATGACTTTAGAATGAAATGGAGAGTGTGTGTGTGTGCGCACGTGTTAATAACATGGATAAGGGAATTTGATTTTGTCTTAAAATTTCACAATCAAGTCAACATTATTTATTAAATCATTTACTTTTTAAAAAGTGCTGCTTTGGGGGTGGGGAGTGTCCTCTTGAAGGCCCCACTAAGTTAAGAGAGCTACTAGGAATAATCTGAGGCAGTGCGGTGGGGGCTGTCCTGTGGACAGATGTGCCCTGGGAGACTCAGAAGGACAGCAGTTAAGCTGAGCTGCCAAGTTGGTTGTTAGCAGGACAGGACGGGGAGGAGGCAGGAGCACAGAAGGAATTATAACTGAGGTGCACGGCAGAGCCCCAGTGAGGGCCTCTCTTTTGTTAAAGGCTGGTGGGAGGCTGAGCACAGCCAGGCTTTGCTTGTAACACGATGAGATCGAAGAAGGTATAAAGAAGTGACACAGGGGAATAATAGAAATGGTAACAAATGGTATTTATTGGATACCCGTTATGCTCTAGGCTCTGTGCCAGGGGCTTCACATGCTTTATGTCATTTAACCCTATGAAGTAGATTACTATTATTATTCCCCCTTTACAGATGGGGAAGCAGTCCCAGGGTGGTTAAGTCACCCAATATTACCCCACTAGTCAGTGGCCCAGTCAGGACTCCTGCTCTTGGCTGTGTAACTCAGCTATGTGGGAATGGAAGTGTTTTGCTCTTTTGTGCTGAGATTCAGTTTATAATTCTTGTCGTGGGGAAAGTTAGGGACTTCCTGGTCTGACTCCATCTGAGAAGACACTTTTGAAAAGGAGTTGTCTGAATCAGAGAGAAGAGGAGAAGGGAAGAGTCAGATGGCCAAGAAGGGATCAATGAGAGGAATTGGGACAAATGACACAGTGGGACAATGCAGTGATTGGTATCATTGTTGGGGAGGAGCAAGAGTGCCTTTAGTGGTGTGTGATCAGGGAGAAATAAAGAGAGATGGGACCTTGGCTACATTCAGTAAGCAGCAGCAGGCAGCGAGCTCATGGGTCGAGGTGTCAGAGGACAGGGTTCACACTAAGACGTAGGACCTGCAAGGTAGTCAGTTTGTTTCAAAGCATAACAGTAACATCTCACAGTTTTAATACAGTGTTATGGGCTGAATTGTGTCCCCTCTTAATTCATATGTTGAGGTCCTAACCCCCAGTACCTTAGAAGTGACCTTTGGGAATAGGTTCATTTCAGGTGTAATTAGCTGTTAGAATGAGGTCACACTGGAGCAGAGTGGCCCTGATCCGATCTGACTGGTGTCCTTATAAAAACAGGAAATTTGGACACAGACATGTCAGCATGAAGGGATCAGGGTGATATGTCTGAAAGCCGAGGAAAGCCAAAGATTGCTGGCAAACCTCCAGCAGCTGGGAGAGAGGCCTGGAACAGACTCGCCCCCACAGCCCTCAGAAGGAACCAGCCGTGCTGACACCTTGATCTCGGACTTCTCCAGACCTGTGAGACAATAACACTCTGTTCGTTAAGCTGCTCAGTTTGTAGCACTGTTGCGGTGGCCCTGGCAGACCGATACGCGAGGCCACATATCTGATGGCTACTCTGGCTGTGATTGGGCCCTCAGATTTTTGGAATCTTGCTTTGTAGAAGCTGAGAGGACATGTTTTATATAAAATGATCTCCTCTCTCTTTCTAACAGAATGATACATGTACACAGTTTAAGAAGTGGAATGGAATAAATACATAAACATTGTAGTGAAAAATAACAATGGCCCTCATCCTTTACCCTCTACGCTCTCTCCCCAGAGGAAGCCGCTCTCAACTCTATAACCTTTCTCCTGGTATTTACTTCCCTTTTTCCAAGTAATGTGCTTCTATTACTATTTCTTGATTTTTTGGGTTTGGACACTGCCTGTTGACTTTCAACCATGATCGCTGAGGAGTTACTCCCCCACCCCGTGTCCCTGTATCACAGTATTTAATGAAATGATTGGTGGTCACGTCATTAGGACTACACTATTAGACATATGCTATTAGACTCTTGTCCTAGGGGAAGCTGGCAAGCCACCATTCATGTCACCTACGTGCAGAGGTTCACGGTTCTGGTTTGAGCATGTTAATCATCTGCCGGGCTGAGCCAGGTCTGAATCCAGGGGTGCAAATGACTGGAGAACTAGCAACTCCTAACCTCACTCCTATGGAAATTGGTGTTTTTGTTGGTTAGGTTTTTGGGGAGGAGGGAGCAGAGATTTGCCAAAAGTTTCTTGCAGGAGATTCTGAGTGGACGAGAGTGGAAGGTGCATTTTCTCCTCCTAGACACGGAATCAGCACCGCTGGGTCATGCAGAGTGTGGGGGCTCCAGGGCATAGAAGCAGCCCCCTGGTCTGGAGCTTGGCAGCCTCACCACAGGCACTGTGCCATTAGCAGTGGTGGTCCCCAGGCTCCTACTGGTGGTTTGGGGGCTCTGGACCTCAGCCAGAGAAACCAGGGCAGAAGAAGGACACACTAATGGCTGGGACTAATTAGGGGCCCCTTTTGAGGACTCCCTGAAAGACCTGGGGGAGACTTTGCAGGGGTGGGACTGAGGACCTGCATTCATCTGGGGGCTCAGGATGATTGTGATTTGGAGTAACCATCTCAAGAGGATCTGATTTCTACCCTGGGCTCCTGGAAGCTGAGTGTACACGCATGTTTTCTTCAGAATGATTCAGGGAGATAGGCAAGGTATTTTTACTCCTACCTATGGATGGGACTCAAAGTCTCAAAGAGGCTTATATCCTTAAGTGACAGAGGTGCAATTAGACGCCGGGTCCAGTGCTTTTCTACTTCCATTGAATATGAAACTCAAGTTTCAGGAAGGGAACAGGGGACATAACAGCTCCATTGTACAAGTTACTGGTCTTAGGTATGAAGTATTTATTACATTCACTATGGGCATCACATTTTAAGGGCAACAAGAATAGACTCGAGCACTCCCTAGACTGAAATAAGCTTCTTGAAAACAGATCAGGTCTGTCCTTTTCAACGTTATATCCCATTGCCCAACAAGACCTGGCATGTAGAAGGTGCACAATAATAATTTATTGGATGAATGAATGAATCCTGGGGATGATGAAAGACTTGGAAACCAAGTCCTTTAGGAAGGAGTTGGAGGAGCTGAAAGCATTTAGGTAGGAGAAAAGCACAGGAGAACTGGCTTCAAGTATGAAAAGCCACAGTATGAAAGAGGGATCGGATTGATTTGTGTAACTCCAGGGCAGAGCAGAGACAGCCCAGGGGGCAGGACAAGAGCCAGTGGGCAAAAGTTAGAGTAAGACCGATTTTGGTTCGAAGTAACAAAAAAGTTTGCAAGAATTAAAACTGTCAAAAATGAAAATGGAATGCTTGGAATGACCATAAGCCGTGGCGGTTTGTAAAGGAAAGACTGATTTGGGAAGGAGGTTGAGCTGTAGCCCTTGCAGCCGAGTCTACAGAGAAAACAATGCAGCCACTTAGTGCTGGAGAAGCCAGGGGTCCATCTCCCAACTTGCTCCCGGGAAACCAGGCTGTTGTGGTCTTCACTGGCCCTTCTGTCTGCCCCCAGGAGGAGCCAAGGACCTTTGGCCTGTCCAAAGGGACCCCATGAGCCTGTCCATACTGCAGAGGCACACACAAAGAAACATGAACAATGTAGGTGGTGCCCGACCACAGTAGGGCAGGGTTCCTGGGGAAAGGTACTGAGGATCGCAGGACTGGTGAACAGGCTGTGTCAGCAATTGAGGGGGAAGGCGCCACAGCCAGGGGGTGTGAAAAGGAGTGAAGACATTTAGAATGTCTCTACAGGAACCACAGGACTCCTTGGCTCACTGAATGTGGGAGAAAAGGACAGAAGGTTGAAAATAATTCTGAATTTTCGTGTCTAGTAGTTGTATGTTCACAGAAGAAATCGGGAAGGAGAGACATTTTAAATACAGACAGTGAGATGCTGCTGGAGAGAGGCCTCGCATGAGCCCAGGGTCTGGGGGAAAGGGTGGAACTGTGAACCACTGCGGTATTTGGAACTCGTCAGTAAAAATTGGAGAGATGAAGTCTTGTGGAAAGAAGAGCTCTGTGTGAAAGAGCTGGAGAAAGAAGATGGAGCCTGAAGAGCGTGCAGGAAAGCCACACTGTCCCAGAGCTTTAGGACACATTCTGTTTTCCTTCAGTACTTTCTTACACACAATAGCTTTTCCATTCTAAGTTCACAAAGCTGGTGTTTTCCAACGGCGGCACATGATCTCCTGGTCTGATTCTCCCTGAAAGCAGAGCCCGAGAAGAGGACTTGCATGCAGGTAATTTATTTTGAGAAGAGATCCCAAGGAATAGGAGAGAGGATTGGGGAATTTGAGACAGGAAAGGGGAAGATCAATCCAATTGGCTTTGGGTAATGGGGTTCAGTCCTGCTGGGGGGCCTTCTTTTTTTTTTTTTTTGAGGAAGATTAACCCTGAGCTAACATCTGCTGCCAGTCCTCCTCTTTTTGCTGAGGAAGACGGGCCCTGAGCTAACATCCGTGCCCATCTTCCTGTACTTTATATGTGGGACGCCTGCCACAGCATGGCTTGCCAAGTGGTGCCATGTCTGCACCTGGAATCCGAACCGGTGAACCCGGGGCTGCCAAATTGGAATGTGCGCACTTAAGCGCTGCGCCATGGGGCCAGCCCCCACTGGGGGCCTTCTGAGGAGCCATGTAGACCATGCCTAAGAATTATTCGCCCAAGTGAAGGGAGAGGAGAATATCCACTGGTTCTTGTTTCTTGATTGTCAGAAGTTGTCCCCCAGTGAGTGGGTTCCTGCAGGTTACCAATACCACACGTGACAGCAGAGAAAACCCAGGGCAGAAAGCAAGAGATATGGGGTGCAGCTGAGGCAAGGTGTCATAGATGACACCCCCATGCAGCTGATGGCTGCCGGAACAGCTGTAGCAGAACGAAGATGTAAGGATGATGTCCCATTTGCATATTCAGCATTATTGGTGGGGGGGGTGGGGAGTGTCTCCCTTCTCAGCGCTAACAGCAGCAGGAAGCAGAGTTCTCTCTGCATCTTCCACATGAGGATCCCCAGTGTTGCCCCTGCACATGGTAGTATGCTCAGGGTGGTGGGCGAGGGTGCCTCTCATCTGCCTCCAGACCACCACCAACGTGGCTAATCTCTTCCACAGGCAAGAATCCTCTGTTGCCGCCTTTATAATTGGGATGGTTGCAAATGTCATAATTAGTTGACCTTGCCAGGAAGTAAACTTCTTTTTGACTCAGTTTCATAAGTATGGGGACCAGTACAGTCCTCCCTCCCACTCTCGTCGGCTTCCCGGACAGCTGGGGTGGACGCTAAGAAGCTGCCGTGTGTCTTCTTGCTGGTGGGTACAATTTCTGCATGCCACTTCACTCCTGGCACTGGGGCTGGGGCGGGAACGATGGTGTAGTGCTCGAGAGACTGGGCAACTGCTGATCTCAGGGGCTGCGTTTCCTAAGATGCTTCTCACCAGTGGGAACTGAATGGAAATTTCCTACACTCTGGTCTCTTCAGGCGAGGCTGAATTTATTGCTTTAATGGGAAACTCTTTACTAAAGTCTCGAGGATCTCATTCTAGCTATTTCTAATCACTCTTTTGGATTCTAATCTCTTTATATTTACAGATTTGTTTTGTCTGACTCACGGCTACTAAGCGTATTTTTACTGAGTTTCTTTGGACAAGGTTAAATAGTCTCTTTTCCTGACTTCATGTGATTTTCAGTGACCCCTGTTTGGAGTTCATAATCTCACAACCTCAGGGGTTTTCTGAGGTTAAGAGAAAACAGCAGCTCGAAGGCTCAGGAAGTGGTTGTGCTTTTGGAGTTCTGGAAACAGCCCAGGACGTAGACTTACAAAACCTTGATGAGCCTGTGTGAGTGGCTCGGGTGACCTGGTCCTCCGAGGACTGAGTAATGCTGCTAGGCTGGCCTCCTGCCTTGGGAAACTCAGCACCCAGGGGCCTCGAGAGTGAATGGAAAGCTGCTGGTTATACCTTTCCAGGCCCCAGATATGCATTCCAGACCATACATTTAGGAATTATCCTTAGAGTTCAGAGAAAATAGTTGAAAACGTTCCTGATTTACGTCAACTAGTCTAGACCACTAGCGGCCACAGCAGCAGCTTAAACAAGGTGTGTTACATTGTTTCTCATGTGCATAGTCCAGTTCTATCAGGTCAGCTTCACCATCATCAGAGACCCAGGCTCTTTCCAGTGCTCTGCCCTCTCTGAGTGCCTCATCTTCATGTTCCAAGTCGATGGCTGGAGTTCCAGCCACTATATCTGACTTCAAGCAGCAGGATACAGGAAAGGGAGAAGGGCCTATACCTTCTTTTAAAGAGACTTCCTGGGAGAATCATACTGTACTTTTGCTTACAACTCATTAGCTAGCACTTAATGGCAAGACCAGGTTGAAGAAGGCTGGGAAAATTAGTCCTCTAACAGAGTGCAATGCTACTCTGAGTAAATTTGGGGTTCTGTTACTGAAGGGGAGAAGGGACATTGCTGCTGGGTTGGGTAGGCAGCGAGCAGTCTCTCTGAGAAAGCTGGATTTAGTAGCTGTGAAATAAACAGGTTACTGGGATTTGTAATTCACCTAACTCTGTGTGACCCGAGGCAGGTCACTTTACTTCTTTGAGTTTCAGTACATGCATAAAAAAATGAAGTTAGACTTCATGACCTATAGCTATGATTATTAATTAAACTGTGTTCCAAGAAGTCCTGGGGTTTCTTAGAGGTGCCTCAGAGGTCAACGGGAGCAATTAGAGCTCAGACACACAGGAGCCCGAGCCAGACCAGCTCCTCTTTTATCTGCTTTGTTACGTCACCACGGATCTCAGCAGCTCTAAAGCTCCATGGCAGGAGAGAAACTTCAGGAGCAATTGTGAAAAGTTTCAGCATCTCAGAGAAGCAAATTGGACACGTTATGTAGGCTCAGGTTTCTGTGGTTCAGGATGCGTGGGATGTGTTTCTGTAATTCTGAAAATTCAGAGAAGTGTCAGAAAAAAAAGCTTGGTCATACTTACATGATTTCATAGGTAATCAGATATAATTTTCTTGACTCAGGACCATTAGAATATATTTCCCAAGGGCTGGAATGAAGAGAAAATGAATTTCAGAATAAGATCCAGGCTTGCTCTGCCATTTACTGCTTGTTACTCAATCTCTTTGAGCCTCAATTTGCTCATCTATACAGAGGGATAATGGTGCCTACTCTGAGGGCTGCTGTGAGAATTAAATGTAATCAGATCTGTAAACTTCGTAGGCTGTGAGGAAACATCCACTTCAAAGTCACCCATTCATCAGAGGGTCCCACCCAGGGGTTAAGGTAGAGTAGAAAGGCCAGTCTTAATGGTTCAGCCAATCAGTTCCCAAGGTTCAAAATAAAAATGATGACGTTGGAACCCTGGAGCATCACCCTGAGTGGTGTCTGGGCCCAGCCCCGATCCCATGGGGTTTGTTGTTCTTTCCAATGTGCGATGCCCTAGAACCAACCACATCCCACTGCTATGGTTTGCCTTCTCCCCAAATCTTCAGTTTTTTCCCTCTTTACTGGGGTTTTCTCCTCCCCATCAATTAAATATTGTGAATCTTTCCCATCTTAAAACAGAACAAAATCCTTTGTGCCTCTAGGCTGACGACTCTCGCACCTATGTCTTTCCTCCTTTCACAGCCAAGAACTTTGAAGGAGTTGTCTACACAGGCTGCCTCTCCTTTCTCCCCACCTCTGCTCTCCTGGCTCACTGTGAGCGTGTTTGTGCCAAATCTGCCCACTGCCACTGCCCCTGCCAAGGTCATGAACAACCCCAATAACCAATTTCACTTCTTATGTGGCCTGAATGTCCCTAGTTCCTTTGGTTTCCTGAGGTTATTCTTTAACAAAGGACAGTTCAGCACGTAGGTATAAGTAACACGTATAAGTGTGGTATGAATGCCAATATTTCTGAGGATCACCCCACCTCAGAGGGGATATGGGTGTGTCTTTAAACTCTTCCAGTCTTCTCTCTGAACTCCTGCTCCCATCCCCATTCCTGTGTCAGGAGTCAGCCCCATTTCTGGGGGCTGCCCAGCTCTCTCTGATTTGCATCATCTCCAGATACGAATACACCCCTTGTCTTCACACCCAAAGACACCACTCACCCAGTGCTACTGAGTGAAAGAGACCAATATTAAAGTCTATAGATGCTTCCAGGGAATTACAGCATAGAAGAGAAAATGAAGAGCACCAAGCATTCGCTCCCACATTCCTGAGGCCCGCAGCCAGAGGCTCCATCGAATCTCTTCCTAGCAGCCTCTCTTCTTGGCCACTGTCTCCTGCTTTGTTCCTGGAGCCTCCTTGCTCCCTACATGGAATTTCCTCCCATATTTTAGCTTCTTTTAGTCTCAAGGCCCATCCCAAAGTCCTCTCTCTGAGGTCACTGGAGCCCCTGAAAATAACCCCTTACTCTCTAGGCTGGGAAATTTCAGTTCCCTTTTGATTTGACTTTCCTTTTCAGGTGAGGGTGGGGGTGGATGCTGGGGGGTGAGCTCCCCTTGTACTTACCCAGTGGGCCCACAAGACCCCTTCTAAACCAAAACACGTCCACACTGGGCCTCCGCCTTCAGCCACACAAAACCCTGGCAGAAATCCTGAAGCCAGCTTTTCTTTCATGCAATCAGTGGTTTCAAAGAATATTCTAGGCTTCCCTCCCCACCCGCAGTGCCTGTGGAAGGACGGTGGAGATCTTCTTGAGAGCAAACTCCCAGGTTGTGGTTTGTCTTGTGTCTCCCTTACATTTATGTGGCCTTTCTGCAGCGGTGACCACAAACTCCTGCTTGATCCTCTCCTCCCTAGGCTGTTGTCGCATCACAGTCTCCTGTTTTTCCTCCCATCTCCGTGATTACTCTTTCCATCTCCTCCCAGGGCTCCTCTTCTTCTGTGTTTTTCTTTAATTTCAGACTTACAGAGATCTGTTGCACAACAATGTAAATATGCTCCACGCTACTGAACTGTACACCTAAAAATGGTTAAGATGGTAAATTTAATGTGATGTGGTTTTTACCTGAATTTAAAAAAGAAAAAAATGATGTTATATGAAGGCAGAGTTACACCACAGAAGGGAAGGGTAGAGGTGGGAGTTGAAATTCATAGAGGAACAACTGACAAGACAATTTTCAACTCTATTTAATAAATATTTAGCATTTAATACACACCTCAACATAATTTCAGACTTACAGAAAAGTTGAAAAGAATGCTACAAAGAATTCTGGTACAGCTAAACCCAGATTCCCCAAATGTTAACATTTTGTCACATTTGTTTTATCCTTGTCCATCCACCTATCATCTATCTATCTAATTACTTTTTTCCTGAACCACTGATGTTTCCTAAAAAGTGCATTCTCTCACAGAGTACAATGATCAAAATTAGAAAAACACTGATAGTACTATTGCCTATATTGACTATAAACTTTTACTTCAGATTTTGCCCCAGTCATGGTGACATTTCCAGTTTCCCATTTTGAATTGCTCTCTCCTTGAGTTTTCACACGTGAAATCTGGAGTGCTATCCCCCACCTGAACCCATTCACCAGCTCGTCCATTCAGGATTCAGCTTGGACTCCACATTACTCACTGCGGGAGACTTTCCCTGCACCCCTAGACAGGGGATATGTGCCCTTCCCAGGTGTTCTCCCAGTACCTTGAACTTGCCCCAACCCTACTGTGACACTGTTGAAATGGATTACATCTATTTTGATGCCTTCCACCAGGCTGTGAGCTCCTCTAGTCCAGGAACCATGTCTTGCCCATTCCCTTTTGGGAAACCTCAACTAACACATTATCTGGCTCTGAAACACATGCTTCGTAAACATTTGTTGAGCGGATAAGTGGGTGTGTGAGTGGAAGGGTTGGAGGAAGGCAGGGCTCTGACACAGCTGCAGGGTTTTGTTGATCTAGGGAAAGAAACCAAGACTCTGGCAACTCAGAGACTTGGGTTCTGGGGACAGGGTGATCAGTTCTTGGAGTGCAGCTCTCACAGGCCTAGGACATCCAGGAGGAACACTGGGAACAAGACGAAATATTTCAGAGTGCGAAAGACTTAATTAAGGCAGGGCACTCATCAGATATCCAAGGTCCCGGTGACCCAGAAGGACTGGGTTTCCAAGTTGCACTTGACTCCAAAGGAACAGGTTTTCAAGGTCCAGGTGACTCAGATAGGGTTGGGCACCAGAGCTCAGGAGGAGGGAGTGCCAGGTAAGAAAACAATCAGCAAGGTTTCTGCCCTGGTGGCCAACCACATGGCCGAAACCCTCCATTGACTTGGCAGCCAGCTGAGCCTACAGTTTCCTAGGGAACCGAGGGCCAATCTGTAGTGCAGCTCGGCATGGAGCCGGGGACAGTTTATGAGGGCCAGATGGCCAGACTCTGGGCGTAGTCAGAGTTGCAGGGCGGGCGGCTGAGGGTCTTGGGGGTAGGACTCAGCACTAGGGCTGGGAATGTCTGAGGAAGGCTAGAAACTCACATGGGCCATGTAGATGAGGGGCGTGGGGACAGGTGAGGCCTGGAAATGTACATCAGTGTTGGCAGTTAGGAGAGTGCAGAACCAGAGCCTGGTAGCAATCTGGAGCCAGGGGTCATTGGTTCTAAAAGTCAAGATAAGAAAGTGAGTGGGAGTGACTACATGACTGGAATGTGGGTCAAAAACATTATTCACCCCATGAGAGCAGGAATCTTGTCTCTTTTTCTCTGCTGTATCCATACTGCCTAAAACACGACCTGGAACAGAAGAGTCACGCAGATCAGACTGAGAGCCAGAATTAAGAGGACTATTGAAGGACAGGGTTGATCGTGGCTCTTTCAGCCCCAGGAGAGAGAGTTCTGATAAGAGAACTGACTATACATCTTTTAGTTTATTTACTAGGATTAATACTGAAGTGAAGCACTGTTGGTAAAAAATCATAAGAAATTAACATGTAAACAGTCATAGTACTAGGCAGAAGGTACTCTTTGCTGAGGGCTGGATCTCCAGCCCCTTGGACACCTAACCCGGGTGTGAGGAGGTGAGGCAGCTCCCCCAGGATACCCTCTTGCTAAACAGACCTGGGGCAGGGAGGGGGAGTCAGCGGGAAGCTGAAGGGCCAGGAACTAATCGCTAGACCTGACTTGTCCTGAGAAGGCAGGAAATGACTAAAACTGAACCAATCACCAGACATTTTCTGTCTTGATCTTACTCAGTAGATACATAGGGTAAGGGAGCTCAGAGCATGCATGCAGATAGTCTGAATTAGGCTGAGTTACATAACAGGGAGGGGAAACCGTTTGTCATATGTGGTTGGAGATGGGCACAAAATGCTCCATCTGTTGGATTTTTTTCCCGAAGGGAGCGAAAGCGGGGATATAGATGCATCTGGGCAGTGATCTGAGGGCTGACAGACAAGCGAAAGGGTCTGCACTGCTCACAGTCAGGAATGTGAGCTGGAAGTGCAGGCAGTGAAACCCTGCTATGGGCAACAAGGGACTCTGGACTCTGAGGCTCCTGGGAGCTCTGGGCAGGAAGCCTCTGACACACATGAGATGGGGCAGCTCAATGCCTATAGGTAGGGAACAGGGAGATAAGTTAGAGAACTGAGCAGACCAAGTACTAGGTCAGAGGCAGGTACTAGGTTGGAGGCAGGCATGAGAAGGCAGAAGAAATGGCAGGTTCTCCTACCACCCCAGAGCCTGCCCCTGGTTCCTCATTTTCTATAGTATCGTAAGTGACTGCTCTTTATGGGTTCCAAGGCTCACCATCACCATCATCATCATCAAAGTACCATTTACTGAGCACTTCCCACTTGTTCGATGACCTCACTTAATTCTCACAAAATGCTGTGAGGCAGGAACTGTTATGAGGAAACTGAGGCTCAGAGAGGTTAAATGACTTGCCAAAGGTTTTTGCTACTAGGTCATTACCTAGTAAGTGGCAGAACCAGACTTTGAGTCAAGGTCTAATGGACTCCAAACTCTGTAAGGTAGGCTGGAAGTTAGGAGCACAGACTGTGGAAATAGACTTGCTAGTTGCGTGGTCAGGGGCAACTCTGTGACTCAGTTTTCTCATCTGTAAAATGGAAATGATGGTGATAATAGAACTGCCTCCTCAGATACCACTAGGGAGAAAGTGAAGAACTATAAAATACCACTGCTTAAGCAGTAGCATTGCCTGATGTAGCAAATAAAAATACAGAATGCTCAGTTCAATATGAATTTCAGATAAACAGTGGATAATATTTTAGAACAAAAAGTCTTGCAATTTGGGACATACTTATCTTAAAAGTTACTCTTTCTTTATCTGAGATTCGAATGGAACTGAGCATCCTGTATTTTATCCGGCAGCCCTATGGAGGAGGCTCCCCAGGCTGGCCTTGACCCACTGCCCAGCTCGTTTTGCAGGACTCTCTGCTCTAGGGGGGCACGTTGCCTCCCTGCCTCCCTGCTTCTGGTCCTGCATGTTCATGCCCCCATGCCCCCTCCTTTCCTTTTCTCCTGGTCTCCAGGCCGTTCCTTCCTTCAAGCCTCCTCCTGGGGGTCTTCTGCAGTCTTCACGGTGCTTCCTCCTGACAGACCACATTTAGAGTTCCTATTGCATAATTTAGCCCGACTATGTGGGCCAGGTGCCCTTGTTCTTGCAGGTGAGTGAATCTGCCCTCTCTAACTGGGCCCCATGCACCTATCAGACAGGGCTCTGTCTTGTGTGTCTGGAGCATGTACAGGTTTTGGTAAATCTCTGCTGTGTGAGCAGTTGCAGAAATGGAACTGATTCCTGAGGGAGCCACTTCTATTTTCCTAGCCTGGCCGGGGTCTCGCCATCAGAGTAAACCAGAAAGTGACGTCTCCAGAGTACCTCTAGTCTGCCCTCCCACCTCTCCAGCCCGCAGCCCCGTTTCACTTCTCTTCCCCACGGAGGGGAGTGGCTTGGGCAGAAGTTTGTTTTTTCTCAGCTGAGGAAGTAGCACCCAGAGCACCTCCCTTCAACGGCAATGAGGAAACAACAGCCAGCCCAGAGACCCTTAGAACAGAACAGGAGGTGAATGCCAACAAAGACGCTTGTACACCTTTGTCACACCTCATCTCAGACAGTATTAGGTCTGTGCTGAGCATCAGGGCCTTCCTGGCTTTTCTTCCCCTGTCCCCTGGGCCAGGGTGGAAATACCGTGTCCTTGGATGGATACACTGACCCTTGATACTCTGTCCTTCCTGCTCCAGTCCTTCTCTTCTTCCCTGGCCAGGTGTGGGCCCGTGCAGAAGCATGAGTCATAGGCTGCCCCCACCTGCCCCCAACACTGGCCGTGCTACATTACTAAAGCCCTGCTTCTCAAACTAGGGGGCCTGAGTCACGAGGAGGGCTTGTTAGAACACATATCCCCAGGCGCCACCCCTGGAGTTTCTGATTCAGTAGGTCTGGGCTGGAGCCTGAGAATTTGCATTTCTGTCAAGCTCCCAGGTGATGTTGAGGCTGCTGGCCCAGGACCACAGTCTGAGACCCACGGCACTAAAGTTTCCGGGTCAGCAGGAGGTGAGGTTCTGAGAGGCGCTCTTGACCCTTAGCTCCTGATTTTCAGCGCTCTAGGAAGACAGGGTATCCCAAACCAGGATGACAGTGCTCTGCCTGCCCATTTATTGTGGCTGGCATCCCTGTATCATGGAGGACTTTAGATATGGTAATTGCAGGCCCCGTTGGTAATCCTATTTGAGGAGGCCTTCAAGAGGCAAGGCATTGTGAGGGATACTTAGAATTGGAAGCGCAAGGCTTTCCCACAACGTGTTTATCATCCAGAGTGGAAACAAAATGAGAAGTATCGGTAGTTATTGGTCATTTATTATGTTATCACTTCCCTCAGTAGTGGGTTCTGTGGGTGCTCACTCCCCTAGCTGCTGGGAGCAGGTGACTGATGGCTCTTGGTTGAATCCCTTTCCAGGAATTGCCCTCCTTGACCTTGCTCAAGGTCACCTCCTTCCCCTAGGACAGCCCACATCCACTGGCTGGTCAGTGCTTGAGTACATTCTGGACATTGAAGGACTATTGCAGCTCCAGAGATGCCTGTGGGGGAGCTGCGGCCTTTGTTGTGACCACATCACAGCTCAACTCCTCCCTCTGCCCTGGTCTGCTTCCTTCACTCCCCATCAGCGATGGCTCCTGAGGGCATTCCCAGTAAACTTCCTGCAGGCAGTGTCTGTCTGAGTCTGTTCGCCTGTGAACCTGAGACATCTATTTGTCCCTAAATCTGGGAAGCTGGTACAGAAGACAAATGCTTCTAGAAGTCAGAGGAGGGCACTATGGTCAGAACCTGGTGTTCATGTGGAAGAGGAAGTGGATGGGGCAGTGATGGGGTCTGATTGCTTTTTCCCACCCTGTATGAGCTGGCTCCTTGCTCTGAAACCCTAGGAGCCCGCTTGGAGGTTGGCAGCTTGCTCTCTCCAGGACTTGGACCCAGCCCATCTGTCCACTCCCTTCCACCTGGACTCCTGTTCCCCTCACATCCTTTGTTACACTATACAGCCATGACCTTTTGTCATCCCCATAAAAGCCACTTGCCTAGATGCCATCTTCAAGAAGAGATATAAAGGAAAGAATGCCTGGAAGAAAAACAACACTGACACAGCAGTGAATCTTGGAAGCCCCCTCACCCCCATAAGGTACTCTGAGAGTTTATGGAAAGCAAAGTTCTTTAAAGTTAAACATGAGGTGCCCAAAGGACTTCTAGATGTAAGGATCACTGTCCTTATGAGCATGACTTCTGGGTTCAACTTGGGGAACTCCCTGAAGGGTGGAAGAATAACAGCTCGGTGCCTAGTAGGCATTCAACAAATACAGATGGCGGGAGAGAATGGACAGGCTAGGCTGAGCATCTCTGTCACTTGTTTCTTAACAAACAACACTGATAATAGCAGCTAATTTTGAGACTGTAAAAGCATTCCCACCATGTTTCCATGAGGCCTTTGGGAGGAGTGGCCCCTGATGACTTCAGAAGCCCCCAGGCCCTACAGAATATGAAAGAAGAAGGGCTATCTGGAAAGTGCATCTGGAAAGGAGTCAGCCTGAATGTCATCCCCCGAAAGCTTTCCTAACCCTCCCACTAATGGGCAGACTTATCCTCTTCTCCCTTTGGACGGGCACCATCCTCAAGGACGCTCCCTACAAACGCTTAGTCAGACGCCGCTCTTGTAACCGTTCAGCACACGTACTCCTTTATGTTCTCCCTCTCGCCCAGCCTGTGAGCTCCTTGGGGCAGGGGCCATGTGTATCTTTATGCCCCTGAGCACAGTGCTTGGCACACTGCACGGACTTAATATTTATTGAGTGGACAAATGACATATGTTTGTTCTAGAAATAATCTGGGATGGGAAAGATAAGGCAATTAATTTTAGTTTGGACAAAATTTCATTCTTCCAAAATCCTTGAAGGTGATAAAAATGAAACAAAAAAGCAAAAATTTATGTCAGCAGCAGCACACAAAACAAGACTGATTAGAGCCATGGCAAAAAAAGAGAGATGTTCTCCGTGAATCTGGGTTTGCTTTATTCTCGGCTCCCTTTCTGGAAACCAGGGCTCTCTGTATCTTTTTGACACAGTGGAGGACACTGCGTGCAGAGAACATAATGACTTTCTTTGTTTTACTCTAAGGCTGACTTTCTCCCCAGTTCTTAGATTTTGTCAGATTCTCCTAAATAGGCAAAATCTGACAACTTAGTTTCCTTCAACATCCTGTAGCTCCATTCACAACGAGAAACCAAAGCATATAACAATAAAGTCAACCATAGGTTTATAGTTAATGCTTGAGTAAGCTGTGCTTTTACAGCTATTATATAAGGCATTCTAAGAGCAAGTAATACAGAGTACATTTTAATGTTCCCAAACATCAAAGTGATTTCAGTCTTTTAAAGGGCATTTCTGTATTTTCCCCATTTAGTATATTTCTCTTTCCCCTAAGTTTCCCTGTTCCCTTTTTTATTTCCTAGAAACATTTGTTTCATCATGGTTTCATATTTCCATAACAATCTACAACTCTACCCCCATAATTTCTTTAAATGAAACCAAATAAAGAAACATGCAAGGAGAAAGTTCTGGAAAATAATAGCTCATATTTACTGAGATTTACTAAGTACCAGGGACATTCTAAACACTTTACTCCTTGCCTCACTGAATCTTCCCAACGACCTCATGAGGCAGTGGTATTAATCTCAGCGCCACCTTGCACATGAGGGGCTTGCCCAAGGTCACACTGGTGTTAGGTGGTGGGGCAAGGGTGCAACTCTGGTCTGTGCTGCTCCGAGCCTGTGCTCTCAGCTACCATAACATTCTGCCTGCCTTCCATGACCGAGAAGAGAAAGAGGGGAAATGGGGCTCTTGATTCCACCTATCAATGCGAACTGAGTCGCGATTCCCACGTAAGATGTTCTCCTGTGTTTGCTGAGCCCGTTTGATCTGAGGCTGCTTGGCTGTCTCCACCTCAGGATCACTGATGTTGAATGTAGAAAAAAGAACCTGGTTCTCTCTCTCTCTCCCTGTATTCTGTTGCTTTATATTTTTGGGCTTTTTATTGGATTCTCATCAAAAGAGAATTTCTTCTACTTCTGCTTGGTAGACACTTGAACTTTCTCCTCCTCTCCTCCCCTGCTACTCCCAGAGAGCCACCAAAAGCAATTGAGAGGTCAGAGGTCAATGGCAGGAGTCAAAGGACACAGCCTAGTCCCCTAAACAATGGTTGAGGGTCAGACAATTGAAAACTGACAGGGTGATAAAAACTTCTGCGTCTGTGAAGCAATTAATTGGACTCCGTCCCTGTGGAACGAGGGCAAGACACCTCAGATCCAGCATGGCCTGAGCTAACGAAACACTTTGCTAAGGTGAACCCATCAGGGAGAGACCAAGCTTTCCAGGAAAAGACTTGGCTTCCCAGAGACCTTCTATTATCTCACTCATATATTCCACTCATGCTTCGAACCGTATTCGTGGTCTGCCCGCTGTGAGCAGGACACAAGGAGGAGGGAATGAAGGGCATTTTATCCATGAGGTCAGGAAACTCAGGATGTCCCTTTCTCCAGCAGGGTGTCCTGGGCCATCGCCTCAGCAGGGCTGAGCCCCTGTGACCTCTCAGATCTCTTCCCCTGCCATCCATCAGCCGTTTCAGACTAGACTCACTTCGCCTGCTACCAGACACCCTCGCTACTTTCCTTCCCTGGATGGGGAGTAACGATTCTTCTGGAAAGAGAGGCTTGGGGCCTGCCAACTTAGGGCAACTCACTTCTCAAGAGCTGATCAGCTGGGGCTCTATAATCAGACTCTGGTTGTCTAAACTCCTTAAGTAACCTTCCGAAGAAGCCGCTTCCTTGTTAAGCAGCCACATCCACCTGCTCAGCAGTGACTTGCTTCCCACTTAGGAGTAAACGGGATTCTCTGAGAATTCTTGTGCGTGTGTGAATTCACTGATATTCATTCAAAAGAGTTAATAATAATAACAATAATAGTAATAATAAATATTCATAAAGAGAGTAATATATTCATAAAGAGAAGATTATTACAACAAAAAGTGGGACGTCATCTGTGAATTGGGTTTTTCTATGTATTGTTCTGTAGTCAAAAAGTTATTTGTGGGGGTTGGCCTGGTGGTGTAATGGTTAAATTCACGCTCTCTGCTTCCACAGCCCGGGGTTTGTAGGTTTGGATCCCCAGCGCACACAGGACCACTTGTCAAGCCACGCTGTGGCAGTATCCCACATAAAATAGAGGAAGATTGGCACAGATGTTAGTGAAAATCTTCCTCAAACACAAACAAAATAGTAAAAAATAATAAAAAATAAAAAAAGTTATCTGTGATAAACAGATTAATTTTAAAATCAGAAAATAAAAATTCTATTTTATAATATTATTGATGACTTAGGTGAGGAAAGCACTCCTGAGAGCACGACATAGGGACAGACTTCCGCTTCTAGCCATAATGGAGCAACAAGGGCCAGATTTACCCTCCCACCTAAAACAATTTAAAAACCAGACAAAATATATGAAAGAACAGTGTTCAGACTTCGTACAACAGGCAATGCAGACAATGATACCAGACAGAAGAGAAATACGTGAGGGGCATCCTGAAATTCCTCCAGGTGGTACCTGGGGTGAGTTCGAGTCTGCAGTGTGGGGAGGAGCCCACACAGAGCCCGTGGTGTCCGAGTTGAGGATGCTGACGTCAGACATGGGGAGAGGCTGTGATGGTTAATTTTAAGTGTCAACCTGGCTAGGCCACAATACCCAGATATTTCGAAATGTTTCTGTGAAGGTATTTGCTATGAACGGAATGTTTGTGTCCCCCCAAATGCACGTGTTGAACCCTCAGTTCCCAAGGTGATGGTATTTGGAGGTGGGGCCTTTGGGAGGTCATTAAGTCGTGAGGGTGGAGCCCTCACGGTGGGATTAGTGTCGTTATTAGAAGAGACATGAGAGAGATGATTTCTCTTTCCCTGCTGTGTCAGGATACAGCAATAAGGCCTCCATTTACAAACCAGAAAGTGGGCTCTCACCAGAAACCAAACCTAGACTTCCCAGCCTCCAGAACTATGAAAAGTAAATGTTTCTTGTTTAAGCCACCCAGTCTATGGTATATGATATAGCAGCACAGGCTGGCTAAGGCAGTATTTTTTGGATGGGATTAACATTTAAAACGGTGGGCTTGGAGAAAGCAGATGGCTCTCCACAACATGGGTGGGCCTGGTGCAATCAGTTGAAGGCCTTAAGGAAAAGATCTACCTTGCCTGAGGAAGAGGGAATTCTGCAGCAGACTGTGTTTAGGCTTGAGCTGCAATATCACTCTTCCCTGTGTCTCCAGGTTGCCAGCCTACCCTGCATATTTTTGGATTTGTATGTACATATTTGGATTTGTATATATATGTGTATATATATGGATATGTATATTCATGTATACAATTCAGGGGATGATGGGGATCCCCTGAAGTCTCTTGAGCAGGGCAGTGGGGATCAGTGAGGCGCTTTAGGACGATGCTGCAAGCTGAACTGGAAGAGTGAGAGGCTAAAGTTTGGGAGACAGTTCTTGGGGTGGGGACTGCAAGAATCCAGGCATGTGGTAGCAAGGGAGGAGGGGATCAGAGGCAGCAGGTCAATGAGAAAAACAATTTTAAAGAAAGAATTCATAGGGCCTGCCGAAGACTGTTTCTCATTCATTTGACTGGTGACGAGGGTGTGGAAGGCAAGGATTTAGGCAAGGCCTAAATAAAAACCAAAGACGATGGAAGGTGATGCTCGCGCAACTGGAAGATGGTGGTGGTTGCAACAGGAATGAGGAAGTGAAGCAGCCGTAGCGTGGGCGGGGGGTGGTGTTGGGGGAGATGAAGACTGAGGTGGGTGGCAGGAGCTTGACACACTGAGGGCTGAGCTCTGGAGGTGGTGGGTACGGAGCTGCGAGCTGCAAGCTGCGAGCTGGGCATCTGGGGGTCATCAGTGCCGAGGTGAGAGGCTGGAAGGCTCCGAGGGGCGCTCTCTGAGGGGAGAGGAGGGTGTCTGCAGGGTTTAGAGAGTGGAGAGAAAGAGGAGTCAGCAAAGAAGCCCAGCCCACGGTAAAGGTGATGCAGAGAAAGGGCTGTGCAGACGTTAGTCGGTAGAATTACGAGGAAAACCAGGGGTGCCACAGCGGACGCGGAAGAACACTTCTTTCAGAGTGGGTCATCATCGCTGTCGCTAAGCGCTCCTCATTTGGCATCGAGAGGCTGTGGTGCCGCTCCAGGAGCCGTCTCAGTAGTGTCCTAGTGGTGCAAACCGGAATACCAGGGATTGGAGAATGATGGACAACGAGGAAACAGAGGCTTCGAAGTTCCCTGTGGAAGAAGGGGACAGCCAGGTCAGTTCTTTGAGGAGTGACAGGCTCAGGAGCAGCTTATTTAGAATTCTTTCTGGTTTTTTGGTCATTTTCTCCAGGTCAGTCATTTCTTGAGCAGTTACTGCCGTCAGACACTGCTAGGCAGTGCACAGGGAACCCCTGGCTTGTAGGAACAGGGAGAGAGGGCTTGACGGGGGGCAGCAGAGGAAGGATGCACAAGCGAGTAAGGGGGATAAGGCACAGATTAGGGGTGGCAAGAAGACAGAAGGCAGGGGTTATGTAATCACTTGAGGAGGGCCAGGCTGCTGCTTCTGAGTCTAGAGAAGACCCAGAGACAGTCTGGGAGATGAAGCGAACTCAGAGGGTGGACGATGTGTGGCCTCCATCTGCCCTGTGGCTCTGAGGCTCTCTAGCAAGCCTTTCCTGCCTTGGTCCCAGGCACTTTGGCCTTCTCCCTGGGGACTGTTTACTGAGTCCTCATCGCTGCTGTCTGAACTCGTGGCCCTGCTCTGCCTGTTCAGCAAGGACTATTTGTTGTTCTCATGACAGAGGGCAGTTTCTGGCCCTACGGTGGCCCAGGGTGGGAGGAAAAGGTATGTTTGGGGCCGGAAAGAACTCCTCATTGCAAAACATCCCTTGGGATGTGGAATTTAAACTTTTGTCACTGACGGGGCTTTGCTCCTCATTTTCCTGAATGACTCAAATGTTTGCTTCAGACAATGGCAGAGTGTATCTTGCTTGAATCATTGGATTTCTGTTATTTTTGTAAGATGTGGGTGGGCAATATGACTCAGTATTTTTCCAAGAGATGTGAAAATTATATTGCCTATTTTGGATCATTTCATGCTGAGATCTGGAACATTTTTCTTGAATTTCGAATCTTGGAGCTTGGGGAAGTTTTGTTTTTGTTTTGCCTTTCAGTCATTTCAGATCTTTCTCCAGATAAAATTTTAAAGGAAAAGCTATAGCTCTAAGTTATGAAATATATATATATATATATTGAATTATAACTTATTCTTTATTTTTAAAATAAAAGCTTTACTAAATCTAATGGTGTGTTTGCCATCTTGATTGTGAAAAAATTGGAGGATGTGGGACTAGTAGAGTGTTGAGGGTCACCTAATTCAAAACCTTATCTGGGGTGTGCACAGCCTCAGACTAGTCCTGCAGCTTCTGCGTGGGCACCGCTCTCTGATGACTGAGTTCTGTCTGAATGCGTCAGGTGATGGAGAGCTCTTTGGGTACCAGGCAGTACCGCTTCTGCACAGCACTTTCACACCAGACTAAAACCTGCCTCCGTGTAACTTCCAAACATGGGCCCTCGTTCTGATCCGTATTCTTTGTGAATCTCCACTGACTAATTCCATAATAAAGTGATATTTGTTAAAATACTGCTCTATTTTCCTTTTTGATAAATCAGGTCCTTTTCACTATTAATGCTAGGACAAGAGGCTGAGGCGTAGTGTCTCTGGGACACTAAGGATAGTGTTATGGGATGAACCATGTCCCCCCAATTCATATGTTGAAATTCTAACACCCCTTCCTCAGGATGTGACTGTATTTGGAGATAAGGTCTTTAAACAGATGATGAAGTTAAGGTGAGGTCTTTGGGGTGTGTCCGAATCTAATCTGACTGATGTCCTTATAAGAAGAGGAGATTTTGGACACATAGAGAGACACCAGGGGCATGAGAGCACAGAGGGACAACCATGTGAAGAGGTGGCAAGAGGATGGCCATCTTCAAGCCAAGGAAAGAGGCCTCAGAAGAAAACAAACGTGGTGACACCTTGATCTTGGACTTCTGGCCTCCAGAACAACGAGAAAATTAATTTCTGTTGCTGTAGCCTCCCCGTCTCTGGCATTTTGTTGTGGCAGCCCTAGCAAACTCATGTAGATTTGGCAACTGAGAATAAGACAGATATGCCACAAGGACGGTTGCTTTCAGATAGGAAGACTGGAGGGGACAATGTGAAGTTCTTCCAGTGTGAGTGTACAAGGAGCCCACCCAGTGACACCAGGGCAGAGTGAGGAGAAGCATGTCAGATGCTAGTGCTCTCACTGTCCCCAACCCCACTAAGGGGCAATGGAAACACCCAGAAAGTTCTAGAGCAGAGGCAGATTTAGCATGAAGCTAATGAAGCCCAAGTTTCAGGACCTTTAACTTGCTGGATCTTCTTCCTGTGTCTTAAGAGGGGTCTTGGCAAGCTGTTCACGTAACCTTGTTTTTAAAAAATTTGCAAAAGATATTTTAACCGCAATTGGTTGAAACTAGTGCCTCTTTCCACTTCGACTTCCTCTCTATCATACTTATCCTCCTGTTGAGTGGCGTAGGAGCGGCCACAGGCACGTTGGTCATCCAGCTGAGGGAAATTTGAGTCGGGGTTTCCTTTTGTTTGGGTTTTATGGGACATATTTATGATGGTGGGAGTCAGATCTGTGTATAGTTATGCTATGGCTGGCTGTCCTGGAGGGAAAATGGCCACCAGGCAGTGGTATAGTACCACAAAACGTTTAGCAACTGGCTTTGTAATGTTTGCGGATTTCTCCCACAGTGGCCTATTTCAAGCTGTCAGTGTGACATCGCTGTAAGTAGGGTTGGGAAGAGTTTACACCGTTATATAGTATTTGTGCCTTATGAATACAGTAGATGTAAATAACCTCAAGAGCATAGTAATAGTAAAATGTTGTGAAATAATTGGGAAATGATGTTTTGAGTATTTATTATCTTTGTTTTTAGTATTATTTATTTAACTGTACATGTATATTATTTAATTTTCTTTTAGAGATGAAAGTTTTGTTTGTTTGCAGGGGAAGATTCGCTCTAAGCTACCATCTGTTGCCAATCTTCCTCGTTTTTCTTCCCCTTCCCTCCACCCCCTGCAAAGCCCCAGTACATAGTTGTATATTCTAGTTGTAAGTTTTTTTGGTTCTTCTGGGTGAGGTGCCGTCACAGCATGGCTACTGACAGATGAATGGTGTGGTCCCACACCTGGGAACTGAACCTGGGCTGCCAAAGCAAAGCACACTGAACTTTAACCACTAGGCCATCAGGGCTGGCTCTATATTATATTAATTTTTAATAATGGCTATGTTTAACAACTGCCTCCCAAAATTCCTGAAAAGCTAACAATCAGCTCTTGTGAATCAGAACAAGCCGGCGCCATCATGCCACTGTATACCAGGAGCACCTCCGCTGCTGACTTTACTGACTCACCCTGGTTGTGACGTGAAGGTGCAGGGCTAGACTTAGGAATTTGATATGAAGTATGTGAATAAGGGAGAAGGTTTTTAAATAGATGGAGCCAGCAGCTGGGCTGTGGAAAATTCTTTCAACCATCAGGTATGTAAATTTTACACAAACGAGTTGGTTCTCATCAATGCCTAATTAAAACAGAAGTTCTTGCCTGTTAAGAAGATGTTTAATAATGCAGTGTATAGAATTATAAATGCTCCATATATTTAAAAGAAAATTTGATGGTGTATTAGTTATCTGTTGCTATGTAACAAATTACTCCAAAATACAGCAGTTTAAAACACAAACACTTACTATTTCACAGTGTCTGTGGGTCCAGAATCTGGGTGTGGCTTAGCTGGGTCTCTGGCTCAGGGTCTCTCACAGGCTGCAATCAAGGTCTCTGCTAGGGCTGTGGTTGGCTTGATAAGGGGCTTGATTCTTTTCCAAGCTCACTCAAGCAGCTGTTGGCAGGATTCAGTTCCTCAGAGGTTGTTGGACTGAGGGCCTCAGCTCCTCACTGGCTGTTGACTGGAGTCCTTCAAATGCAAGAATCCTGTCATTCTTTATGCATTATATATCCTGATCTGGACCAAATAACTTGATCTGACCATACGATTCAAGCCTCTAGTGCTCGGAGACTTTAAAAGTAGCTGGTCCTCCTCTGTGGAAAGCTGTTGAATGAAGCCTGTTTCTGCTTGAGTGAGTTAACCTTGCTACTCACAGTGTGGTCCTCAGACTAGCAGCATTATATCCCCGAGGAGCTTGTAAGAACTGGAGAATCTCAATGCCCCCCTCAAGCCTACTGAATCAGAATCTGCATTCTCACATGATCCCCAGGTGATGCGTGTTTATATTAAAGTTTGAGAAGCACTGTGATCTCCTACATCTCAGAGTTTTCTCTTGCCATCTTATTCAGAATAAAAACCAAAGTCCTTCAAAGAGCCAATAAGACCTGTGCGATTGGCCCCCACTCCTTTACCTCTCTTATATCATCCCTTAAGATGCTCTGTTTTTCTTTCTACACTCCAGCCTCCTTGCTGTTCCTGGAACTTACTAGGTACATTCCTGCCTCAGGGCCTTTGCACTGACTATTCTGTCAGGAATACTTTCCACCAGGTATACACATGACCACTCACTCATCACTTTCATGTCTTTAGTCATTTAGTTACTTTCTCGGTGAAGCCTTCCCTGGTCACCCAGTCTAAAACTACCACACATCATCCTCCAGGCCCAGACATCCCTTGACCTTTCCCGAATTGAAATTTCTTTCAAACTTATCACCTAGGATGTCAACTTCCTATGCTAGGATACAAGTTCCATGAGGACAGTTTTTTGTTTTCTTTTACTTTTAGAAGTTCACTGCTGCATCCCCAGCTCCTGGAAGGGCATTGGGGCATCATAATATATATTTTTTTTTGCCAAGGAAGATTTCCCCTGAGCTGACATTTTGTAATTTTTTGTATGTGGGTTGCCACCACAGCATGGCCACCACTGACTGGTGTAGGTCCTAGCCCAGGATCCAGGCTGGGGTGCCGAAGCAGAACGCTCCAAACTTAACCACTAAGCCATTGGCTGGCCCCCCAGTAATGAGTTCTTTTGATCTATCAGTGTATTAACCAGGAAAGAAAGTCAAGTTCATCGAGCTGTTCTGGCATCTGCTGATCCCCATCTCTCTCATTGCCTTTTTGCTGAAGTGATTTTTAATTATAGAAATAATGCATGCACATAGCAAAATTAGAATGATACAGAAAAGTGTAAAATGAAAAATACACATCACATTCCCTCCCAAACTGCTTCCTAAGTTCCACTGCTCAGAGCCCCGTTGTCAGGATTTGCTGTCTTAAATTTTATGGTGGTTATTATAGAACCCCAAATAATTTGCTTATACCTTTGTTTCTTGACTTATCAATATAGAAAGTGTCTACTAATTCCTTGCTATGAAAATGAAGAATTTAATACATCTATAATGCTGCCTACTTTCCGTAACCAGTTTTTATTAGATATATGATTTTAGCTCTTCTCTGGGATGTTTTACAATTTTAAATAAAATACTAAAACTTTTATTTCTGGATTTAACATATTCAAGCAGACCCTATTGACTCTCTGCTATGATAGGTGAGGAAACTGGCATAGCTTCATTTCCTTTCTTTTCTCATCTGCCTCTCATTTCTTTATTAGACTTTTCTTTTTACATTATCAAGGTTTATAATATTTACATTCTGTTCTATAACCATAATTATAGTTTTCTGTGTTTCAACTATAGATTGATTCCAAGAATGAAAATCATTTAAAAATCCATTTTGGGGGGGAGGGGTGAAATGGTCAAAGAGGATCAGAAGGTGCAAACTTCCAATTATAAAATAAATACGTCCTGGGGCTGTAATGCACAGCATGGTGATTATAGTTAATAATACTGTATTGCATATTTTAAAGGTGCTAAGAGAGCAGATCTTAAAAGTTCTCGTCACAAGAAAAAGATTTTTAAACTATGAGTGGTGACGGATGTTAAATCTAGACTTATTGTGGTGATTATTTCACAATGTATTGAATCATTAAAAATTTTTCGTAATAAAAATCCATTGCAATATTATAAATATTTAAATATTATTCACCATTGAACCAACAATGATTGGCTCTATAGAGAAGGAATGTAATTCCATGCCATTAAATCTTTGAAACTTAAAGAAAAATCACTTGAATATCAAAATCTAGTGTATCCTCTACTTTCTTTTTATCTTCCTTTATTTCTAGGTCATTCTCAGCTACCTCAGTTTCTGGTATTTCGAACCATTTTATTACTTGGAGTCCTGATTCATTTTTTTGGAAGTTCTTTTTGTTTGAAAGCTACTCGAATACTTTTTTCATGTAGGGTAGGTGTCAAGTAAACTTTCTAAATTCTTACAAGTCCAAAAATTTGCCCTTCTACTTAATTGACAGTTTGGCTGAGTATGGAATTTTAGATTCAAAATCTTTGCTTCTTAGAATTTGGAAGCAGGGCTGCCTTCATTGGCATGAGACCTGAGTACTCCAAGAAGGAAAGTGGCATGAAATACAACTAGCATTGATAGCTGAGAATGACCTGGAAATAAAAGAAGTACAAAGAAAATAAGAGGCCCTGTATTTAGAAGGACCCCAGTTTGGTTTAATGCTCTGCTATCGCCATCTTGAAATTCTTAATAAATTTTTATCATGAAGTCCTTTGTTTTCATTTTCACTGAGCCCTGCAAATTATGAAGCTGGCCATGCTTAGAAAACATTCAGGCATCTAGCAATGTTGATAAGTCTGAAGTCAGCCTTATTCTTATTGCTTGGTAGGTAACATGCTTTCTCTTTCCGGAAACTTTCAATATACATACACATATATATTTTTTATCTGAATCTTATTCTAGATTTTCACCAAGATGGACGTAGCTATGGGTCTTACTGCACTGCTCTGGTTTGGCACTCAGTGAGCCCTTTCACTCTGAAATCATTCATTTCATTCTTAAGCTTAGGGAATTTTTCCCCTATTGTTTCTCTGATTGTTTTCCCCCTGTTGTGTTTTCTTTCCTTGCAGAACTTCCATTTGATGGATATTGGGCTTCCTTCATGTTCTATGTCCCAATTTTCCTCACATATCATCTATTTCCTTGCCTTTTCGCCTTATATTATGAAGAGATGTCCTTAGGTTTATCTCCCAGATCACTAATTTGGCCTTTAGCTTTGTTCATTCGTTACTCTGCTCATTCACCTTTTGTTTTTTGCTTTGGCAGTCATATTTTTTAGGTTCATCTAGGTCTGAGGAACTCTGATGAACTCTGAAGGCTCCTTTATCATAGCAGCTTGCTCTCGTTGCTTGAAATTTTCCCTCAAGTTTCTCTGAGACTGCTTATTAGAATTAAGAAAAATGCGTATTTCTCTTATGCTCCTGAATTATGCTTCCTCTAGGTGAGTTGTTTCTTTTTGTGTTTGTTTTTCATGTTTGTCCTTCTCTTTTATGCTGTTGATTTTCCTCATATGCCTTTTTTGTCCCTTCATATTTATAATAGAAGTTTCTGTGTGTTAGTATATAGCTGGTTTGGGCCTCTTCTGCAGCTTATTGACGTGGTTCTTCCCTGAATGGGAACCCTGACTGTGGATTTTAGGTAGGTGGGTGAGGAGTGTTTACAGGCATTCTCCTGGTCAGGTATGTGGGTGGCAGGCCAGCAGGTTGAGGAACTCCTCAATTATCAAAGTAAGAAGGAGTTTATTCTAGCAGAATAGCACCTTAGTGTATTTCCATCCTTGTCTTTTATTGTTTCTTCTCTTCCTTCTTTTTCCTGGCATCTGTTGTGGAGGGAGGCCAGAGTTACCCCAAGCTCTGCTGCGTTTCTCTCCCAGTCCTCAGCACCCTTATCAGGAACCTTCCTTTAGAGAGCAGGTCTAGCTTCAGCCTGGATCAGTGGTTCTCAGCGCCGGCCCAAAGAGCAGCCTGAGCATCACCTGGAAACTTGTTAGAAATGCAAATTATCTGCCCCACCCTAGACCTACTGAAACTGGGGGTGGGGCTCAGCAATCTGGGTTTTAACAAGCCGGAAAACAAGCCCAGGAGTTTGACAGCCGTTGGCCTAGGGCAAAGCCGCTGATGCCAGCAGCTCCGTTTCTGAGGTAGAGAGGGGAGGGACACCTGTTCCGGAGCTTCAAAGGAGTTCCGTAATGAGGTGCCCTGATGATTGTCCCGTGGCTCACCCCTTTCCTTTAAATGTGTTGACTGGGGCTTGAAGCTTCTCTGAGGCTTTCTTGGGAAGACCCACAATTACTTTTGGTGTGGTTTCCCTTTCTCTTTTTCAGTCAATCAAATCCCATCTGGTTTTTAAAAATTAGCAACTTCGTCATAATAATACAAGGATATAAGTAATAAATCAAATAGTACAAATGACTTAAATTGGAAAAAGCAGTCCTCTGCTGACGTCACTAGTCCCTCACTTCCCACGATGCCACCCAGACCCATTCTCTACTGGCAACTACTCTGAACTCTTTCAGCCACTTTTCTGTTATTTAACTTCGTATTTCTAAGTAAAATACTTACAAGACTATTTCTCAATTTGTCAATTTTGGACATGACCTATTGACTTCCTGTTGTTGTTATTGAGGATTTAACTCATTCACCCATCCACCCCCTCTTCTTCTCTTTCCAACTTCTAAGTACAGTTATAGTACAATTTTTTAAAAAACCAGTAGTCACAGTTTAAATAGGATTCACTACAGAGCCCCATAGTAGACTCTGATTATTTCCTTCCTCCTGCAACTTTAGTTTGTCCTAAAGTTAAAATCAACCTACTTTTTAAAACTTGTTTTTCTAAGTGCTTATTGATTAATTTTTTCCCAAATGTGCCAGTATATCTGTCACACTCTCATCAGTCTTTTTCCTAACGTTAAGAAGACCATTTCAAGGAGTCTATCAGTTTATTTTTTTCCTAAAGATTGGCACCTGAGCTAACATCTGTTGCCAGTCTTCTTTTCTTCTTCTTCTTCTCCCCAAGACCCCCCAGTACATAGTTGTATATTCTAGTTGTAGGTCCTTCTGGTTGTGGCATGTGGGATGCCGCCTCAGCACGGCCTGATGAGCGGTGCCATGTCTGTGCCCAGGATCCAAACTGGGGGAACCCTGGGCCACTGAAGTGGAGCGTGCAAATTTAACTACTCCGCCACTGGGCCGGCCCCCAGTTTTCAGTATTTTTTAATCCCTGGAGCCCTTCCTCCTTTAGCCTTCTGTCCCCCTCTCCCTTCTGACAGGCTCCTCCAGGCCTTCAGCTCAGCTGGGTTTTACCCTTCTCCCATGTGGCATGAATTTTAGCAGGAAGTACTTAAGCAGCTCAGGATCAAGTCATCCTTCCTTGAATTGTTCTTCTGAGTCTCAACCTTCTGTCCTAGTCCCTGTGATTAGGTCATTCTTTTGATATATCCAAGACAATGTAAACCTAGTACTTAACTTTGTTCTTGCCAGTCTCCTTGCCCAGAGAAGTCACCCTGTCCCTAAACTCCAGTCCCATGACAGGGGCCCTCATAGACTCTCACAGACTTCCTTGATGCCAGTGGGCGCCTCTGATTCTTGAGCTTATTATCCCTTGGATTTCACATTATTTGGCCATCTTCAGCATATAGAGGAGAGAGACTGTGAAGTCATATGGACCTGGGGTCTAATCTTACCTGCTCCTCCTGCTAGCTGTATAACTTTAGCCAAGTTAAGTCTTACTTTCCGAATTAGAAAGGTCCGAGGATCATAATAACACTCTTATTAAGATTGTTGAAGGGATTAAATGAAGTATATGAAGCATCTAGGATATTTCCTGCACATAAAGACTAGCTCTATTCTCTGTTCTCTACTACCTTGTCTCTGCTCCCACCACCAAGAGCTATTCTTGCATTGTCATCTGGTTTTACTGTTTCCTTTGGACAAAGTGACCCTTCATGCATCTGCACATGAGTCTGTCTCTCTAGCACCATGTGCCTCCGCCTCTCCCATCCTTTGATACTCCCCTTTGGCCCACTCAGAAAGCTAAGTCTAGTTTCAAATAGAGAACCTTTCTAGTCCTCCTTATCCTGCTACAAATCAGTGGGTCAAATCAATACTTAGTCCCATGTACCATCTTTTTTTGGCAGAGAGTATTTTCTAGCTCAAAGACATGTTCTGATAAGAGAGATGAAAACGAAATAGATCTTGAGCAATTTTGCTTTATCATCTGTCAATATTACACCATCTGCCTCAAGCGTCATGCCTTCACCTTCCTTGTTCTTTTTCTCACTCTAAATATAGATTAAAGGGTCCTTTTAGTTGTTCTTCACTTATTTTGGCAAGGCCCAGCTTATGTTAAGGTCTTTAATCTTCCTCATACCTTTTATATGTCTGTGCTGCAATTCTGTATTTGTTCTTGACTGAACGTCCCTTTCTTCAAGTCCTCTGAAAATCTGGGCTTTTCAGGGCTCCTGGTACTTCATGATTAACCCTTTGCTCACTGTTTTTACTCCTGTAAATTGAAAGTTTCTTAAAAGGAGGAACCATTTTTTACATTTCTTTCATTTTCCCCATGGCATCCAGCATAGTGCCTTACATGAAACAGACTCTGTAAAATCTTATTAAGCCAACTTATTTTTATTACACGCCAAAGTAATTCTTTTTAGTGTTTTTGTTAAAAGCATCTTTAAAGCTATTCTTTCTCAAACATATAGGAATGTAAACTTCTTTTCCATAACTGGCCCTGAATATTAAGGCTGAGTATACATTAATTACTATTTAAGTACTATTTATTACTATTTAATAATTACTTAATTATTTTTAAGTACTTAAGCAGAAGATAGCTGGGAATTCTAAACTCTATCTCCTGTACTATGAAGAAATATTTTCAGTGGTATTTTACAGCTTTGGCACAAGTAGAAAACAAAACTAAAACTTCACACTCCTTTTGGTTTTATGTCAATTTCTTAATTAGAACCTATAAAGTAATAAATCTGTGAGGCAATAAAATTAAGAGGCAGGACTCACAATTTCAATAATCTACAGACTTTATAGGCTGTAAGTTGGTTATTCATAGGCAAAAAGGTTTATAAAACATATATGAGGAATTTAAAGACCATAAATAATATCTGAACTTATTGCATATATATTTAATGCTGCAATTTTCAGGTCACAAATGAATTACTTGTCATTTGAGTTGAATTTGAAAGAGATTTTATGTGTATGTGTGTGTGAGAGGAAGATTCATCCTGAGCTGACATCTGCTGCCAATCTTCCTCTATTTTTTGTATGTGGGATGGCTCCACAGCATGGCTGATGAGTGAAGTATGTCCATGCCTGGGATCTGAACCGGCGAACCTGAGCCGCCAGAGTGGAGCTTGTGAAACTTTAACTACATGGCTATGGGCCAGCCCCTGAAAGAGATTTCTAAAAATATTTGTTAACTGATCATTATGAGTGACTGCTGATTGCTATTAATCAGACATGAGGCTGAATCACTCCTGAAATAAGAATGGAAACAAAATTTATCAAGAATTTGTCCGAGAGCCCGCTCTGATTGCCTGGTGGTTAAAGCTCAGTGCTCACTGCTTTGGCAGCCCGGGTTCCCTTCCTGGTCATGGAACCACACCACCTGTCTGTCAGTAGGCATGCTGTGGCAGCGGCTAACAGAAGAACTAGAATGACTTACAACTAGGATATATAACCATGCACTGGGGCTTTGTGGAGCAGGGTAAAAAAGGAGGAAGATGGCAACAGATGTTAACTCAGGGCGAATCTTTCCCTGCAGGAAAAAAAAAAAAAGAATTTGTCAAGAGATGTTGCCATTGCCTCTCATTCAGTCCCCTATAAAGATACACACCCAACCTCATTTACCAGTAAGTACTACCTTAATTATTTGACTTGCTTCTTATAACCTGAAAAGCCAAACCTAATATATATATAGATTATATTTTTTATACTTGAGGTGGGAGTAAAACTTCCTTATATTGCTTAGAAAGTAAAATTTTTAATATTTCCTAAATAGGGACAGTGAAGGACATGGAATTTCTTTCAATGTTTGTCTGTCCTTTAGGACTAAACATCTCTGATCAACCCCAGTCTGGTTAGATGTCCCTCTTACGGCCTGCCACAGCTCTTCGTGTTTTTCTCCATCACAACACTGGGCATATGTGTTACAATTTTATATTTACTTGTTTCTCTCTTTTGCAGTAAGAGCCCACTGAGGACAGGGAATGTGTCTTTTATCCCTATATTCTTGGCAACTACCAGATGCATATAATAGACACCCAATAATGATGAATGAATGAATAGATGGATGAACAAGTTACTTTACTTTTAAACTTAGCCAAACCCTCAGGCTAATAACAGGTACACATACATTCAGACATAGACATGCATAATTTTCCAGACTTAATCATTATTAATAATATGTTGCTCACCTACCAGGTATATCTTCTTAAACTGCATCAAAGTACCACAGACCTCAGAACGGGAAACCATGAGCTCGTGCCTGTGTAACTATGTTTTAGCAACTGGGTTGGTATTTGAAACGTGGAGTTTTTAGGTAATGTACACAAAGTGTTTTGATAGACCAAAGTAATATGTAAATTCAAAGCATTTATGATTATGGGATAGCTCTAAACTCTAGGCCTCTGAAAGATAAAACTTTTTGTTTAATTTTAAATTTTAAATAGACTTCATTTTTTAGAACAGTTTTAAATTTACAGAAAAATTGAGAAAATAGTTCCGAGTTCCCATATGCAATTTTCCCCTATTGTTAACATCCTACATTGGTCTCATACATCTGATACAATTGACAAACCAAAACTGATACATCATCATTAACTAAAGCCCATAGTTTATTCAGAGTTCCTTAGTTTTAACTTAAGATCCTCTTTCTTTCCCAGGATCCCATCTAGGGTCCCACATTAGATTTAATTGTCAGGTCCCCTTAGGCTCCACTTGATTATGACAGTTTCTCGGACTTTCCTTGTTCTTCATGACCTTGTCAGTTTTGAGCTGCTGGTTAGGTACTTTGTAGAATGCCCCTCTATTGGCATTTGTCTGATAGTTTTCTCATGGTGGGACTAAAACACAGGTGGAGCTTTTGATAAGGAGACACAGTCTAACACAGTGGTTCTCAACTTTTTTCTGCTTCCACACCGTCCACACATGTGGCACTAGGCCATAAGTAACTTTTCTCATTAGATAAGGGATGGAGGTTGGGGACAGAGTGGTAGAAGCATTTAGGAGACTTTCTGGATGTTTGTATATATAGTCTAAAAAAGTGCCCCTCCCTATTCCTATTTGGAAGGACCAAATTTTACCTCCTTATTTCATAACCCATTTGGGTTGTAAATTTCAACAAAATAACGGTCCCATAGCACTTTGATCCCTGGAATTCAAGTGTAACTCTAGAAGGTATTATAACAAGAAAATAAACTGTAGAGATATTTAGAAAAGGAAATCATCAACTACATAATACTTCTGAACAGACTCAAGAAAAGGGCTGTATTTTAAAACTTAGGAAAAATTTCAAGAATACAGAAAAGTTGAAAGACTAGTACAATGAATTCTCATAGACACACCATTACGTAGATTCAACAATTATTTATGATGGTATTTGCTTCATTAATCTCCATCTCTCTCTTCCTCTTTTTATTTTTTTGCTGAATCTTTCAAAGCAAGTGCTGACAACATAATGCTTCATCTTTAAAACCTTAGCATGTGTCTCCTGAAAATAAGGACATTCTTCTACAAACCACAATACTTCATCACACCAAAGGAAATTAATGTTTCCTTAATATCATCAATACCCAGGTTATCTTAAAATGTCCCCAATTATCCCCCAAAGTGTCTTTTATAGCTGATATTTTTGGAATCAGGATCAAGTTCATGAATTATATTTGGTTATTTTCTTAAGACTTTTATCTAGAACAGTGCTCCTCCCTTCTCCTGTCCCTTTTTTAATTTTTTGGACAACTTTTTAAAGAAACTAAGCCAATTGTCTTGCGGAATGTTTCACAGTTTGGATAGGTCTTCATTCTCTGTGGTATCATGCAACTAGTTGCTCTACCTCCTGAATTTCCTGTAAACTGGAAGTTAAGTATAAAGGCTTAATCACATTCAGGTTAAACATTTTTTAGCAAGAAACTTCGTAAGTGATGCTGTGTACTTTATACTGTATCCCTTGATGAAGTACGTAATGTCAGGCTACATTTTTAATTTATTTTCCTTGCTTATGTCACATCTGCTTTGCCTTTATTTATACTGCTTCCTCATCACTGTTTTATTCTTTGATTCGCATTTTGGTTGAATATGTTCAACATGATGACAGTCTTCCTTTAATAACATCTTAACCTTGGGCTGTCAGCTAGCTCCTGGGGCAGAAGCAAAGAAAATCAGGCTGAGTGTCGACAAAGCTGCTGAATTCTGTGTGTTGGGGTCCTACCTTCTCTCCTGGCTTTCCTTCCCAGCACCAACCATGCACTCCCCCTTCAAAATCTACCCTCCCTGGGTGATGCTTTCCATCCAGACGTTTCCTTTCCCCTTCAGCTCTGTAAAATTAAAATTTCCATCTTCTGATTACAACTTTAGGCTCTAGTTAATCTGTTGAACAGGCTATTGTGAGGGTCAAGTAGTATATATGAGAGCAAATCACTGTCATTTAATGTATGTCAAAGATTCAACAGAGCATTTCCAAAGCATGTTTGTTCTGTGGGACATTAATGGCTATTATGAAAAAAGAAAACCCCAACAACTTAAGAGATCAAATAACTTTGGGAGATGGTGAATCAAAATTACACAGGTTCCAGGGTCTTTTTTTGTTTTTTTACTGTAGAAGGCATAGTATGTGGCTTTGTCCAAACTTAGTTAACTATGGAAACCGCTCAGTCCCCAGAATATTTCCTAGTGTTAGTGTTCCACAGAAATCATCATCAACGGGATACTCCTCACACCTGGCATATCTGTACTTGTTCAGGAGCCTTCCAAGGATAGAGGACCCTGCTTACCCCTACCTTTAAGGGATGCCTCTATAAGTGCAATGTTATGCACCTTGGCAGGCTGATGAAGAAAACTGCTTGGTGGGGCCCGTCTGGTGGTGCAGCAGTTAAGTCCATACGTTGTGCTTTGGTGGCCCAGGGTTTGCCGGTTCAGATCCTGGGTGCAGACCTACGCACCACTAGGCAAGCCATGCTGTGGCAGGCGTCCCACATATAAAGTAGTGGAAGATGGGCATGGATGTTAACTTAGGGCCAGTCTTCCTCAGAAAAGAGAGGAGGATTAGCAGCAGATGTTAGCTCAGAGCTAATCTTCCTCAAAAAAAAAAAAAAAAAAAAAAACTTGGCATAGGTAATTTCTTTCGGGATCCTCAAATAGCATTGCATAGGACAAATGGTCTATTACTTTCATCACTAAAGAGATGTCCAGACCTACCAATAAATATTCTACCATTTTCCCATCTTTTGTTAAAATATATTCTAATTATTCATGTCTTTCCTGCAAGTATGTATAGCCTTTGGAAACAGGCTCCTTCAGTTTCTGAATTTGTAAGAAGGAAAGTAAACATTCCCTAGGGGAAAAAAAAATTATAGGCACTGACTGAAAACCTGAGTAACACACAAGTAATAGGCAAATTAAATTGTCTGTATCTAAAGGAACATGGTACAGCCAGAGGACTGGGAAGATGGGTTTTGAAGAAAAAGGAAGGAGAGTGAATACTAAGGAAGGAATAGAAGACATGGTCATGGAAAGAGACATGTATTGGTAGTTGCAGGAAGCAGAGTTCTTAGGTTGGAGCAAACATTCCTTTTCAGAGAAGTGAGGCTTCATGGACAAGCGGAGTGTTAAAAACAAACAAAAGCACAGCTTAGATTTGATATGAAAATTAAGAAAGATCTCCTGCAGGTACTACAGTACCTGCAAAGAAGGAAGGCAGAGGGAGTCCCACAGTCACCGCCAACTACTGCCGCCATGGAGCTGAGTGTCTTTCTTCAAGATATTTTCTTTCTGAAATTCTCTCCCCCTTTTCTTTTGCGATAATATTCTCCTAGTCTTCTCTCCTAACTCTCTAGGTGCTCTTCAGTCCTATTATTATTAATACACAAGTAAAACAATAATTCATAATTATAGCTAACAGCTATATGGGTTATTATGTACTAAGAATTGTGGCCAGCATTTTCTTATCTCATTTAATGCAGCCAACCCTGCGAGGGAGATACTCTTATCATCCCCATTAAAATGAGAAAACAAAAACCCAATAGTAAGTTGTCACAAAGACAGGAGATGGTGGAGCCCAAGCATATGCTCTTAATTGCCACGCATGGAGCTCGTCACTAAAATTTTGGCATTATTCAGCCAAAGTTCAGAGTTCCAGCCTTCATCCTTCTTCTCAAGGTCAAATCTTTAGGTTTACAATTTCTTTAACCTTTCCTTACAGATTTGTATGCTTAAAGTGTTTTTATTCTTGCTGATTTCTTGATGTACCTTTAAAACTAACTGCATTTCCAAACTGGAGACTCAACTAAGTAGATTAGGCAGAAATACACAGAAGTGATGCTAGTATTTGCCTTATTGGATCCCATCAGGTGGTGCATGATTTCGATTTTTCCCACTACTGATGGCACTTGATCACTTGATTAAGATGGTGTCTGCCAGACTTCTCCACTGTAAAGTTACTCTAATACCCTTTGTAATTAATAAGAATTTTGTGGGGAAATAATTGGAAACTATGTAAATATTCCAATCCTTTTCAAACTTTATGTTTATTTATCTCTGTATGGTTTTCTATGCTGTTCAATGGGTTATAATACATTATCATTTTTTATTTTGAAGCTCAATTTTTCCCAGATTTGGCCAGTGGGACACAAGTTGGCCTGTGTCCTTTTGACATGCCCCATTATTCTTTGAGCATGTCTTTATTTTCTGGCACAACTAGAGGCTCTAGGCTCATTCTGTACTTCTCTTCTCCGGTCCTGGAATGAGCCATTTGCCAAGAAGAAAAATGAACAGAAGAATATTATTTAGAAGCCAAGACCTGGTCTAGATGAACTCATTGTTTCATGTCACTACTCCCAGACCCTCTCAGTGGACAGAGTATGCATGTACTTCTACACCTGTATCTATTTCTATTTACAGAAAGAGACGCATACTTCCATTACCAGTCCACTACCAAAAGGTTCATGCCAGCTTTCTTTCCATATCTATAAATCTCTTCCTCAACAGTGAGAAATCTGGCTCCCATTTTCCTTAATATATTTACTTATTAGATCAATTCTCTTGTACATAACTGATCTCCCATCACTGCTGCTGCTCCCTCCTCTGCTTGTCCACCCTCTTCACTCCGCCCATGCTGACATCCCAAGGCCAGGTGGCCCCTCCAGCACGGGGAGGAGAACACCCCATACCAGGCCACTTCCTTGTGTAGATGCCCTCCTCACCCCGACTCCAACATGACAGCTTTGGCTGTCTCCCCTTCCCTGACACAGGGCTGTGCTGCTCCCAACAACACACATCCTTTACAAGGTACTTTAAAAAATCAATTCTCTCTTTTGCTTGTTATAAAATCTCCGTGAGGAAGAAAATTTTTAGTTAAGGAAGGTATTACTATCCATAATTTTTCTTTGAACAGATCTTCAAGGATCTAGTTCAAGAGATATGGAGTGACTTGCCGAAGGTCCCACGGCTTCTATAAAGTGGAGTCTGAATATAGGCCTCCTTGCACACCACCAATCCACGACGCCTCTAAACATACGCCAAAATTATAGTAACTTTTCTTTTTTCTCCAGTAGAAATACATTTCAAACTCACTTTATGGTCAACTCTGATTTCCAGGTGTTTCTTTTCCTGCAAAATATGTGCCAAGCAGTGGTGTGGTAGAAAAAGCACTGGATACAGAATCAAGAAACTTAAACTTTAGCTCGAGCTCAGATCCGTGAGACTGCAGGCAAGTCACTCGCTTTTGTCAATTATAAAAGGACGTTAGAACAGATCAGCGATTCTCTGCCTGGGGCTTTTCCCAATGACAGAAATGCCTGAGAAATTCAGCTACAAATATCTAATTCAATAATCCTTAACGTCCCTTCCAATTCGCATAGTTATGATTTCAAGGCAATTTTTCTCTATTCAATATTTGTTAGCTCTTTTTACTATCTCATTTTTCATTCAAAAATATTTATTAATGGTCTATTGTGTGCCAAGTACCGTAGTATCAGGTTTTTGTAGTCTCCCTTGTCCGAGGTGTCACCGTCATTTAGAATTTTATCCCTGTCTCCTAAACTTGGGACTCGAAAGCATTCGCATGTAAGTCATGTTAGTTATAAACACGCCGGGGTCCTGTCCAGTCCTTTCCCCACCAACCATATTTCAAAGCTGGTCCCTCTTGGCTCACAGACATTAATGGCTTCCTCTTGGGAACAAGCTTCTTCACCTAACAGTGGCTGCATCAACACTCATTTCCTAACCGGTCGGTGGAAATGCGGGTGGGACGTTTCCTAAGTTTGAATGACTCCCCAGCACACCCCTGCATCTCAGCAGGTCATAACCCGCTCGGCGTGCTGTTTACTCTCGGCACGGACCCAGGAGGGCGCGGGGTGGCTGTTAATTGATGTAAGATTCTCCCCCCGGCGGGAGGCGGCCCTGGCCGGGCTCGAACTTCCTGGGTCCCCTCACCGCAGCACAGCCGCAGCGTGTGCGGCTTCTCACTGCGCAGGAACTTCCCCGGCCTCGGCCGCGCTCAGAAACGCCCGAGCCGGCTCTTCGCACGCGCCCGCCGTGCTCCTCCCGGGGCCGCGCCGCCGCGCCGCCGCGCCTGTCCTCAGACGGCCTCTGCCTCCCTCCGCCTCCCCCGCCCGCGTGCCCTTCAGCTGGTCCCTCAGCCCGGCAGACGCAAGGGGAGCAGGGCGCGCGCCGGCAGCCGGACGACGTGCGCGAGACGCACGGCCCCGCGCGGAGCGCCGGAAGGAGCCCGGCCGGGGCCCCGCGCGTCGTGCGCGCGCCGCCGCTCTCCGCCTGCCGCCCCCGTCCCCGCCCCCGCCCCGGCCCGCGGCCTCGCGCGCGCGCACTGAGGCGCCGCCGCCGCGGCTGCTGCTCCGGCTGTTGCAGGAGGCGGCGCTGGCTGGCGGCTGCGCTCGCTCCAGTCGGCAAGCGGAGCCGCGAGCGAGCGTGTGTGTGTTTTTTAAAGATGGCCGGAGCGGCGGCGGCGGTGGCCGCGGGAGCAGCAGCTGGAGCCGCCGCGGCAGCCGTGTCGGTGGCGGCTCCGGGCCGGGCCTCGGCGCCCCCGCCGCCCCCGCCGGTGTACTGTGTGTGCCGGCAGCCGTACGACGTGAACCGCTTCATGATCGAGTGCGATATCTGCAAGGACTGGTTCCACGGCAGGTAAATAAACCCCCTGCAGCCCCGCCGCCGCCGGCCACCGGCCGCCCCCGCCGCCGCGCCGGCCGCCCGCGCCCCCCTCCGCCCGGCCGCCGCGCCGCGCCGAGCGCCCAGTGGCCCCGGCGCCGAGACCCCGGCCCGGGCAGCGGGGGGCGCGGCGCCCCGGGCTCGCCGGGCGCCGGGCGGGCTCACGGGGGCTGGTGGGATCGCCCGGCCGGGCGAAGAGTCGCCACAACAAACGGGAACAAAGGGGGCCGGCCGAGAAGTTGGCAGGGGAGACCGGGGCGAGGAGACGCGGCCGGGGCAGGCGCCGGCGGAGGCGGCAGGCGGAGCGCCGGCCCGGTTCGCCGCCCCTCATCGCGCCCGCAGCCCGGCCACCGCCCCGCCCGGAGCTCCCGGCCGGAGTCGCCGGCTGCCCGGCCGCCCTGCCCGGCCGGCCGCCGCGCCTTCCTTCCGGGCGGCCACCGGCTGTCCCCAGCCCGGGGTCCCCAGACATGGCCCTCCTCCGCTTCCTCCCGCGGGTCCCCGTCGCGCCCCCTTCCCGGGTCTTTATCAAACTTCCCCGGCCGCGGGGCGCTGGGACGGGGGCAGCGGCAGCGCCAGCCGGGCGGGCTCCGCGGAGTAAACAGAGCAACAGATGAGGCATCGGGGACTTGAAAGATGCCAGTCGGAAGTTCGGGGCCGGCAGGGCGGCTCGGACCGTGCTCCCCGCGCGCCCCCCGGCACCCGTGGCCGGGCGGGTGGAGCGGACGGCGTGGGCAGCGGGGCCCGAGGGGACAGCCTCTCGTCCCGACCCCCCCGCGCCGCCGCTCAAACTTTACGGAGTGAAATTCCCATCGCCCGAGGGGCCGGCGACAGCCGGACGGCCCGGGGGTCGCGCCCGGGGGCCTGGTGCGGGCGGACCGCGCCGGCGGTGGGCGCTTCGGGGCGGGCGGCGGGGGCGGCGAGCGTCGCCCTATGCCGCGGCCGCCGCCTGCGTTTTGGGTTTGACGTTTGTGAGAGCTCGGGCCGCCTCCGCCGCCAGGCCGCCGACTCGTGTGTTTTGTAATCAAAGTGTGAGGCTAATAAAGGGCGGCGCCACAGCCTCTTGACTCCGGCGTGGGAGGGATTCGCAGGCATTTAAACAAAGAAACTAGTTGGGGTTGGGCTCCCAAAGTCCTTATTTGGGTGTTGTGGCAAAGCCTGCGGTCACCTTTAGGTGAAGCAGGTTTCCCGAGACCGTTTGGTGTTGTATCTTGGCGAGAGTACGCTCGCGGGTAATAGCAGATATGGTGACTGTGATTGTAGGAAGTGTCCTTTGATTGACAGCAGGACATTTAAATACAGCCTCCGCTCCCCCTCCCCAATTTTACAGAAACACTGCACGACCAGGCCAGATGTCTTAGTCTCCCTCTACTGGCCCTGGGAGAGAAAACCATTTAAATTACAGCGTTCTTTTCAGTGTTTAGTGCCAGGTACAGTTAGTTTTACTTAATTTTCAAGCGCAGTTAGTGTTACTTAATTTTTAAGTTGCAGAATTTTGACAGCAACAACAGAGAAAAAAAAACCCAAAAAGCTGTCACTGTAAAAGAAGGACAGCGTTCTTGTTTTATTTATTAGATAATCTTTATTAGTCTGGTTTATTCTTGGGGAAAAGTATTACAACCTTGCCGCATGTATTTAAGAATAAATTACCCAAAGTTATTCTTTATTACTACAAACCGATGTTTTTGTGTATTTTGATTATATGTAAAACTGACATTTGAACCTACCAAATCTTGCCAATTCTATGTGTACATTCTCTGTTCCTTTAACATACTCTAGGTAACCAGAGTAGAGATTATCCAAAAATCTAGGTTACATACAGAATAAAACCAGAATCCCTGGTGATTATGTAAATACTTATTTTTTTCAAAGAACTATTTTAGATGCATAAGAGTTTTGTCCCGTTGTGCAGTGTAGAGATTTGATAGGTTAGTAAATTTTAGACTAGAATTTTATTTGTCTTAATTTAGGTAACAGCACTATAACCATGAAAAACTGCAGGTAGTTTATGGAGAATTTTGTAATACATTTACGTATAAATTTGAGAACAGGAGAAGTTGAAGAGAAGATAAAGAGGGCGTCAGTGAAGGAGGGCAAGGGAGGCCAAAATAAGCATGCTCTGCTTTGTCACATAAATTTGTGTGGCTTCCTGTCTGTGGAAGTGACCCTGAAATATGTGTTTTTGAACCCAGGGTTTTTTTGACCAACAGTCTTGGAGAATTTAATGTAGCTCGGATGTCAAAAGCTAGAAAATTTATTGATAATGCCCTGCCATGCAAAAGCAGTATCTTATAAGCAAGTTTAATTCTTAATGAAGTATTGGTCATTTGAGCCCTGTATCTTTTGCCTGTGATCAATATTTACTCTAATGTTTATTGTACCATGAAATGGGTGATTTAATTATTAAGCGAATATCATTTGCTTAAGTGAGAATTGGCCCCTAAAGTACTAAGGTATAGTTTTAATCCCCCAGCTTAGCTTTCCTTTGGTTTCCAGGGGTGATGCATCTGCAGAGGAGGAAGAGGCTGTAGGAGGGTGGTACAGAGAATTGCCTTTACCTGGATAAATTCTTGATAATTTTATTTCTTGAAGTAGAAGAATTCTTTAAACTCAAGGAATCAGTGAATTTTGGTATCAATTCGGGTTTACTCTGCCTGGAGTTTCTGACATCTGGAAATCTGAAATGTTTTTGCCCTAATTTATCCTGAGAGAGAAGGAGGGCCCTCCCTTGCTGCTTTTCAGCCAGGCAGCAGAGTGGATGGAACCAGCTTCCTCCAGGTTTGAGGTTGTTGAGCTTGGATTGCATCCTTGGCGTTCAGGAATTCCCATCCCTCAGTCTGCCTAAGCCTTTTTTGTAAGCGAGAAGGTTGACATCCTTCTAAACAAACCATTGTGAGCATCCCTAATTATTTCCTTAGAATAAATCAAATCAGTTAATGCATTTAAAACACTTAGAAGAAGATCTGGCACGTGTTAAGTACTAAATAATAAGTTGCCTTTAAGTAGAATTATTGGTCACAGGGCACAGATATTTTTAGGCTTCTTGTGCCCATTGCCTGATTGTCCTCCAGAAATGTTATTCCAATTTATACTCTCACAAGCAGTGCCCACTTCTAGTTCCCTGCATCCTCACTATTGTAAGGTACTATTAACTCCCCACCAAACCAAACAAACAAAAACTTTGCCAATGCTGATAAGTGCATATTTCCACCAAAAGACGTGCCGAAGACTATTCATGGCAGTACTGTTCATATTATCCCCAAACTGGGACAACCTAAATGTCATCAACAGTAGATTGGATAAATTGTGGTATATTCATAAAATGGAATGCTACTCAGCGATAAAAAAGAATGCACTACTGTATATAACAGCATGAGTGAATCTCGCAGATATAAAGTTGAAAAAAGTCAGACACAAAAGCATATGCTGTTTGATTCTACTTATATGAAGTTCAAGTACAGGCACAATTGGGTGAGAGAAGCCAGACTAGTCCTTACCTCCGTGGGAGTGTTAACTGAGAGCAGGCCCGAGAGCACTCCTGAGGTTCACAGGTTCTGTATCTTGATCTTGGGTGGTGGTTACATGAGAATATACGGATGTAAAAGTTCACTGAGCTGTATGTGCCTGAAGATTTTTTAAAACTTCATTTTAATGTTTGACGTGTACTTCAATCATTTAAAAGTTTAAAAAATTAAAAATTTACCAGTTTGGTATCTGATATACAGTATTTTGTAGCTATTTTGTTTCTTATTCCTGACTTTGATGGATTGCCTCCTGTGTTTATCATTAAGTATGATGTTGGCTTTGGCCCAGGCTTTGCAGTAGGCCTGGCGCTGTTCTTGGTGCTAGGAATATAGCAATGAACAAAACAAAATCCTTACTCTCTTGTAAGGTATATTCTAGCTAGGGAAGATAGATAGACAAACATATATGACAGAAGAAAAGAAAAATTGAGTTAGAGGAAGAGAGAGGGCTGGGGGTAATATAGGGCTTCTTTCATATCACGTGATTATGGAAGACCTTGAGAAGGAGACATTTGAATACAAGAATATTTTGGATTTTACTCAGAGCAAATGATATATTTTGAGTGGATGAGTAAACATTTTAACTTAACTTTTAAAAGATTCACTCTGGCTGCTGCTTGGAGAATAGACTGGAGGGAGGCAGAGGTGACAGGCAGACCAGTAAGAAGGCTGTTGTCATCTAGGCGAGAGACGATTTTGAAAGTTTGAGTCAGTTTTGGTAATTTGCACGTCATATATTAATTTTTATTCCTGAAGCTTGAATGAATGAAAAGCTTAGTTTATGAGAATAAAAGAATTTTATCTAGAATAATGCTGTTGGGTAGGAGTTTCTCAGGTACTCAATCTGGAGGCCTGGAACTCACTCAGATGCTTATTGAGTGCTTTATATAGCAAGTGCTAGATACTGTTCTGATTGTTTTAGATGTATTAATTAACGTCTGATTTTCTAATTCATTTAATTCTCATAGTCACCTTGCTGGATAAGTGTTATTCTTATCCCCATTTTACAGATGAGGAATCTGAGGGTTAGAGGTCAGTAACTTTCTCTGGGTCACAAAGCTTGAAGGTCACAGAGCCAGTATCTGAACTCAGCGGCTGACTCCAGGGCTCATGCTCTCAGCCAGTACCCGTGCTGGGTCTCTCTTGCTCCTTGTCTCTCTCTGTCCTGGGGAGTGCAGGTGGAACAGATGCCACAGGGTTCCAGAGAGATATATCCGTAAACATCTTACCTTTGTTTTCGTTCTTTATTAAGATTATTGTCTTTAGAATAAATATGTTAAAATGATCATAACTGCCTTGGGAACAGTATTTATACAATATTTATTTGAAAAGTATTATAATTTAACTGTATTTTCATCCTGGTTATAATGGATTTCTTATTGGAGTGTATTTTGATTTTTTAAATTAGGGATGGGAATTATTTTAAAAATTTTATATACATTTTCCCTTAATGATGAAGTCTTTTGGAGAACATAAACTTATTAGGTGAACATATGTCTCCCTGTAAGAGAACAAGAAGCCTGTTTACTGAACTTCTCAATATCTTCTTTTTGATATGACCCTTTATCATAGGAGAATCTATGAGTATTCTTATGTGTTTCACTTATAAGAGTTTTATACATATATATTCAGTTTTGCTATTTGAACAAAATATGTTGTGATATAGGAGTCTTATGCTGCTTGGAGGCATTGATGTATAGTTGTCCCATCAGGCTTTTTTTTTTAAACCATCAGTTTGGGGCAGATTTCTGCTTGGTATACTCTCATATCCTCTGTTCTTAGGAATGACGTTGAGTCCACTGATCATCCAAGGAGAAGAATGCCTTTATATGTGATGATCTGAAGCGGGGGCTGGAGAACAGGAAGAGAACAGGTGGAGAGGAATTTGGTTATAGAGCAAGCTGTGGTTGGTTTGAGCAGTTTAAACTCCGCAATAATTTGCACAACTTTTGAACAGTTGGCCAGTGCCGATCGTGCTGCTGCTACCGAGTTTCTGATGCTTTTTGAAAGTTACCTTTTGTTACTGTAGTGATTGTTAACTTACGTTTCCATTAATATTAATGTTATACTTTTCCTGTTAATTATAGTGTCAATTAATGGTAACTTGTGTGATTTTTGTCTGTGTTTGTGTGAGCCCTGGTTCCTTTTATTGGAGAGTGTTTTTCAGAAACCAAGGTCTGGCACCAGGTGGGCTCATTGCTTCTTGGCCTTCTCAGTGGACAGAGCTAGGAAATATACTGATCACACTTTATGCACATCTGCATTTGTTTCTGTTCTATCTGTCTGTATATATTAAAAACCGTAAGTTTTCATAATAATACCTTTGATTCTAAGCCAATACCACAGGGTTCATTTTAGCCTTCCCTCTTTCCTTACTTGTAACTTTTTCATCCAACAGTGAAAAACCCAGCTCTCATTATCTACAGTATATTTATTTGTTTGTTCAATCCTAGGATTTACATAAAGTAGTTCTAGAATTGCTAACCGATACCCTTGTCATAAACAAATTTGCTGAGTAGAGTACAGTATTTTTTTATAGTTCTTTTTGTCTTTAGTGTTATAGTATCTAGTCAAAACACTGTTTTCCGAAGTTAACTTAGGTTAGCCCCCCACCCACGTCCGTCTACCCCGCCCCTGTAGTGTATGTCATTTATTTGTAATACAGTTAGGTTTATTTGTTACTGTTTGTATTGCATTTTGGATTCCTCCCACATCTTGGTTGGTTTTAATTGTTGGTTTATATTTTGAGTATGTAAAACATTATTATGGTTCTAAGAAGTCGGAGTTATAGGAAAAGGTATGCTCAGAAGTGTCACGCCCTCTTCATTTCCCCTATACCTTTCCACCCCTTTCCCACCCACCTCCTACCTCCCACTAAAGAGAAGTAATCAATCTCTTTAGTTTCTGGTTTATCTTTCTGTGTGGGTTTTTTGTTTTCCCACAAATGAGCAGATGCATATCTACTTTCTTTACACAAAGGACAACTTATGATAAATATTCTTCACTTTGCTTTTTTTTACTTAACAGTATGTACTGAAAACCGCTCCATATCAGTTCTTAGAGCTCTTCCTTGTTCTTTTTAACAGCCATATAGTACTCCTTCATGTGGATATACCCTGTTTCATTCATCTATTCTGCTGTGTATGGGCATTTAGGTTGTTTACAATATTTTGCAATTACAAACAATGCTATAATGAATAACCTTGTGCATATGTATTTTCATATTATTGGAAGTATATCTTCAGGTTCATTTACTAGAAGTAGGATTACTTGGTCAAAAGATAAGTGTTCGTGTTGTTTTCGTAGGATTACCAGATTTCCCTCCAGAATGGTTGGACCGGTTTGCATTCCCACCAGCAGTGTGTGAGAATGCCTCTTTCCCAGCATTCTTGCCGTCAGGATTTGTTGTCATATTTTTAATCTTTGCCAATCTGATAGGTGAAAAATGATATCTATGTTTTAATCTGCATTTCAAACAAATGAGTTTGAATAACATTTCATATATTTGAGGGCCATTTTCCTTCTTTTTTTCTTCTTTTTTTGAGAATCGTCTGTTTATATCTTTTCCTAATTGTGTCAGGTTTTTTGTCCTTCATCCCTCAATTTTTAAGAGCTCCTTGCGTGTTACGGACATTTGCCCTATGTGGCATATATAAGTATTCTCTCCCAGTTTGTAGTTGTTTTCATTTTGTGTATGATGATTTTTATTTGCTATGCAAAGTTTAAAAAATATCTATGTAGGGGCCAGCCCGGTGGCATAGTGGTTAAGTTTGCGCGCTCTGCTTTGGTGGCCTGGGGTTTGCAGGTTCAGATCCCTAGTGTGGACCTACACACCGCTCATCAAGCCAGGCTGTGTGGGCATCCCACATACAAAACAGAGGAAGATTGGCACAGATATTAGCTCAGGGACAGTCTTCCTCAAGCAGAAAAGAGGAAGATTGGCAACAGATGTTAGCTCAGGGACGATCTTCCTCATACACACAGACACACACAAATCTATGTAGTCATATTTTTCAATCTTTTATTGGCTCTGGATTTTGAGTCATAATTAGCAAGCCTTTCTCCAAGGTTAAACAGGATTTGACCTGTTTTCTTTTAGTACTTGCATGGTTTTATGTTTTACATTTAAATCCCTTATCCATTTGAAATTTATTCTCATATATGGTATGTAATAGGGATACAATTTTTTTTCTAAATGGTTGGCCAATTGTTCCAGCATTATTTATTAAAAAGCCTCTATTGGCCCCAGTGATCTGATGTGCTACCTTTATCATATGCTGAAATTCTGTATGTACCTGAGTTTGCTCCTGCACTTTCTGTTCTATTCCACTGATCTGTCTGTTCATTCATGTACCAGAACCACACTGTTTAATTATGGAGGCTTTTATAGTATGTTTTTTAGGTCTGGTAAGGCTAGTCTTAAGCTTGTGGTTATTTCTTTTCAGTATTTTTCTGCATTCTTGCAGGTTTATTTTTCCATATGAACTTTAGTAGCAGTTTGTCTAATTTCATTAAACAGTGTGTTGATACTTTATTGGTATTACATTAACCTAATAAATTAACTTAGGAGGAACTGACATTTTTATAATGTTGAGTCATTCTATCAAAGAACAGGGATGTTTCTTTATTTAAGTCTACTTTTGTGTCTTTCAGATATGTTTAAAACTTTTCTTTGTATATGTTTTGCAGATTTGTTAGTAAGTTTATTTCTAAATATTTAATTTTCTTTGTTACAATTATAAATGGGATTTTCTCTGCCATTTGCTTGCTGATTGGTTATTGGTTGTGCATATGAGGACTTGATTTTTGAGTGTTAGTTATATCCTGCTCTTTTACTGAAAGAATTGAGTGAGTTGTATCATCAGCTCACTAGAGGTTCATATCATATGTGAATACAGATAGATAGTTTTACTACTTCTTTCCCTATTCTCATGCCTCTAAATGACTTCTCTTATCTAATTGCACAGGTTTGTACCACTAGTACAATGTTGAATAGTGGTGGAGAGTGGATATTCTTCTTTGTTCCTAATTTTAGTGGAAATGCCTCTATAATGTTTACTCATTAAATAAGATACTACATTTAGGCATAATTTATCATATTAAGAAAGTATCCCTTAATTCTGTTTTCTTTTTAGTGTTTTTATCATGATTAGATGTTGCATTTTGTTAAAGACTTCTTCAGCTCTGTGGGGAGAACAATGCACGGTTCATCCTTAGATCTGTTGATATGCACATAACATATTTTTAGGTGTACCTTATCATTAGCTGCTATGAAGAACAGCCTCATGGAAAAATATTCTTCACCATGTGGTTCACTACTGGATATTTAAGTTGTATTCTAGTGATGCTTTGTACCTAAATTTAAAAATATTATTCTCTAAGTTTAAAAATAGTTCTGCCTTTGGTAGTTTTCAGTATAAAACAAAATTGGCAATATAAGTGACGTAGAGGAACAAATAAACACTGAGCAAGTAAATGAACATAATAGGAATCTCTAAAGCATTAACGATCTGGGAATTTCTCTAAAGCAGCATCTTCTAACCTGTGTTAGACCCATGGCTTTATGGTATCCTGGGAGTTCACTTCTTTTCATTTATCCTTTAAAAAGACAGTGATTATTTTCCTTTCATGATGGATTGGTTTGAGTGCCTCTGAGTGTATATGAGCAAGCAAACATGAGATAGTTAGTGGACATCAGCTGAAGGTTCTCAAGATGCACTTACTGGGTTGGTTTGTCATTCAGCTGAATGCTGCTAGCTACATGATGGTCTTAACTTTAATTCTAATTTTTGTGTCTTTTAGAGAAAATTTCAAATGTGTACAGAAGTAGACAGAATAGTATAATGTGCTCCTAGGTAACCATCACTCCACTTCAGGGATTATCAATTCAAGACCAATCTTGTTTCATTTGCCAGCCCCCACTACCCTTGCGCTTGGTGTTACTTTGAAGCAAATTCATGACGATATCATTGTATCTATGAGTATTTCAGCACCTATATCTATAAGATAAATCCTCTTAAAAAAAAAAGGTAGGGGCTGGCACCTTGGCATAGCAGTTAAGTTCTCATGCTCTGCTTCTCTGGCTCAGGGTTTGCAAGTTCAGATCCTGGGCGCAGACCCACACACCGCTCATCAAGCCATGCTGTGGTGGCATCCCACATACAAATTAGAGGAAGGTTGGCATGGATGTTAGCTCAGGGACAGTTGTCCTCAAGCCAAAAAGGTAGATTGGCAACAGATGTTAGCTCACGGCCACTCTTCCTCACGGGAAAAAAAAGCAAAAAAGCTGCAGTACCTTTATCACAACTAAAAATAATTGACAATTCCTTTGTATTATCAAATATTCAGGGTTAAAATGTCCAATTGTCTCATAAATGTCATTTTTTTTAACTATTTGTTTGAATCAAGATCCATGTAAGGTCCACATGTTGTGATTAGTTGATACATCATCTGAGTCTCTTAATCTGCAGCAGTGATTGTCAGCTGGTTGGGATTTTGCCTCCCCAGGGGACACTTGACAACGTCTAGAAACATTTTTTATTGGGGAGGGGGCTGTTCCTACTGGAATCTAGTAAGTAGAGGACAGGGATGCTGCTGGACATCCTGCACAGCACAGTCCCCACAAGAAAGAATTAGCCAGTCCAAATGTCAGTTGTGCTGCTGTTGGAAAACCCTGATCTGTAGGTTTTCCTCATGTCTCTCTTTTTTCTCTTGCAATTTATTTGTTGCAGAAAGTGGTTGTTTATTCTATAAAATTTCCCACTTTCTAGATTTTGCTTATTACATCCCTGTAGTGTCTTTATGTTCCTCTCTTCCCTGTAAATTGGTAGTTGAATCTAGAGAAGCTTGATCAGAGTCAGGTTTTTTCCCCAAGAATATTTTATAAGTCGGTGGTGTAGTCTTCCATCAGGAGGCATACAAAGTCTGATTGTTTCTCCTTTTGTCATATTTGCTGCCATTGCTCGATGCCAGTAGCTATTCATTTATTCATTAGTCGTTGCAAAATGATGATAATTTAATTATAAAATTCCTTCTTCATTTATTAGTCGAATACTTCTATAAAAAGAAAATTTCCTGGGGCCAGCCTGGTGGTGTAGTGGTTCAATTCGTGGGCTCTGCTTTGGCCCAGGGTTCGCCGGTTCAGATCCCAGGAGTGGACGTATGCATGGTTTATGAAGCCATGCTGTGGCAGGTGTACCACATATAAAATAGAGGATAATTGGCACAGATGTTAGCTCAGGGCCAATCTTCCTCAGTAAAAAGAGGAGGATTGGTGGCACATATTAGCTCAGGGCCAGTCTTCCTCAAAAAAAATTTTTTTCCTTCATCTACTGCTTTGGTTACCTAATGGTACAGTTTGTATAGGAGAGGCAGAATTACATGCTTGATACTTTCCCTTTATCACTAGTTTTGAAAATAATTGGCTCATTAGCATCCTCTGGTTATTATTTAAAGGAAAATTTTAATGTATAATATTTACTAGCTTTAGGCAATATGTATAGAGAAGTAAAAAGACAGATACAAAATAGGGTTCATATCTCCTTTGACCACATAACCTGTAATTTAAAAAAACAAAAACAAAAAAATCTAGTGAGAAATTCAAGCAATGTAGAAAGATAAAGAGATGAAACCTGAAAGTCTCTCATCTCCTTCCTCCAGGCCCCTCTCCCCGGCCGTAAACACTGTTAAGTTTTGAGTTTCCATCCTGAAGGAAGGGGTTGTCATACTGTATACATAATTCTATAGCTTGCTCTTTTTAATTTATTAAAATATCCTGGAGGGCTGGGAGAGCTTTTCATATCAGCATATACAGATACCTCATTCTTTTTAAAAGCCGCCTAGAATTCCATTCTATGGATTTACCGTAATTTATATGGTTCTCTGTTGATGGATTCTTCAGCTGATTCCTCTCTCTGTTTCTAGGCTGCAGTGAATATATTTTTTGTGTGTTTATCTTTATGATGAGCATTTGGGTATCCTCAATTTCCTAGTATCTCACATTTTGAAATTGTTTTCCTCTGTAGCTGTATTTTAAAATTTACATTCTAAAGGGACTGTTGATCAAAGACAAGGAGCATAAGGAGCGCTGATTCTGAAATCATAGTTTGACGAGCTTAAACATACTAACTGTGCAGATTTAGGATACTTCTTTACCAAGGCTATAAGTTGAATTCATCTGATAATTCTAACACATCAAAAATCAATGTTAGAGGAAATACAATGACATATCCGATTTGTCTTTTATCATGAGGGGGAGGGACAGAACACTTTCAGAATGTTTTCTGGAGAAGTGCTGAACTTCTCTTCCCTTGTAATTTAGAAGTATTCTTTTCCTTAAGCACGAAACACAGGAATTTCAAACATCTAATACTGATTACTGTTTATCAGTTACTAATCATAACTGTCTGACATCATGTGCAGTAAATCATGAAATGGCAAAAGTTGGGGAACCTATAGCATTGTATAATTTGGTGGTTTTTATGTGCAAAAGCTGTTGTCAGATAAGTGGTCACTGTTTGACAAAGAAATTGGAATGTGGTCCACTGTGGTCCTTTTGATTTATACAGTATCTTATGGATATTTTAATATTAATAAATATAGAAAAGAAGATAAGATGGTCTGGAGATCTGCCTGGAGATATTCCCACTGCCCAGGAACCTCATATACTATTTAAAAAGCAAAACACATGAACGAAAGTCAGAATAACGAAACAGTTTGGATAGCATCCTAACCGATCTAGAAAGTGACAAAGTGTGGGACACAAGGCACCCTGAAAGCAGAGGCTTTCTGGCCAATTCCCATCAATGACTTCAGAAATTTTCTGTGGTGACCACAAGAGAGCTTTTTCCCCCAGAGACTGGTTTGTGGGTCATGGGTTTTTCCTCTTCTTTGTGAACTCCCACAGTGCCTCACCTGTCATACACGCTCCACGATAGACATGCGGTCGATCCTTTTTACTTTACTACTTTATGAAGCAATCTTGGGGTATAAACTGTCTGCAGATTAGAGAAGTTTTAGTTTTTTTTACTTAATTTAACTTGCCACAGTCTGACTCATGTTCCTCTCTTACGTTCTTCCTATTTCAGTACTTTTTTAAGGCTCATTTTCTGTGTGCCTGGTTCTTTGAGTAACTTTCTTTTTTTTTTTTGCTGACCTGTCCTAGTTTTTTGTGTATCACAGGACAAACATTTCCTTAGAGCTCATGATTCCTGGGAGAGCAGAGTTCCTTCTGTTTGATTTAGGAACTTCTTTGGTCAAACCTACTTTTCTAACCATCCACCTGCCGAGTAGTCAGCACTTGACTCTTCTCCCCTCATTTTCCTGTTCTTGCCTCTCCCTTGTGGGGTCCAGCCCGTGGCAGGAGACATCAGATTTCCTGATCTGAACTTGCTCTCTCAGTTTTCTCATTCCTTGACCCCCTTGTTGGACTTGATTATCGTCTGAAAGCTCCAAGGTCTTGCACACACCTCTTCCCTCAGGATCACGTTGTTGGGGCTGCCCCTCTCTTAAGAGTTACCCAGGGAATCTATCCACTTACCTCCTGCCAATTGCAGGGTGCTCGTTTTCGGCTTTACTCCTGGCCCCAGGCCTGCTGCATGGTTCATTCACCAGCTCCAGCGCTCTGAGAGGTTCTTTCGTTTCTTTGGACAGGACAGAGGAAGACTGTGGTACAAGCTTCTTAGGGCTTTAAGATCAAGTGATGTTAGGATATGAGTGACTTTTCTTCCCTTTCCATCCCTTCCTGTCCACCACATCAGTGATTTTTTATTTCATTACCACTGTCACATTTCAAGCTGTCATTGACCACCATCACAGTTTCTGCCATATCTGTGTAACACTTGTAAGATTTATTAATATTTTTCTTCTAAACAACTTTAAGTGCATTGTCGTTTTTTAAATTTGGTTCTGTCCTAAAGAGAGGTATCTGTTAAATCACATGTTTCTGATGCTTACTACATATTTTAATGTTTTTGAAAAAAGATGTATTTATTGAGGTAAAGAGTCTTTGTCATATAAAATATGTGCATGTAAGATTGTCAGAAGAGTGATGGTGATTGATAAAAGGCTAATAACAGACACAGGGAAAGGGTATAGGGTTCTTTAATGGCAGTAGAGTATTGAAGAACTTGGCTAAATGTGAATGGCTGTACAAAGCAGGAGGCCCAGCAGAGTTCGTCCCATTGGCAGGACAAGCTGCCCTGGCCGCCAGTTCTCATAAACATGCCCTGTTGCCAGTGATAATGCCATTTGGGAACTGGATCCCATCGGGTCCAGCCATTCTCACAATGATGGTGGTGTTGGGGTTCTCTGGATTCCTCCCTATTTTGTGGTGACCTTGTCTGCCCAGCAGCTGTGAGTTAACTACTCACAACCTCAGCGTATTCCTTAGTATTCATGGTGAGGTTAGGTGACTTCAAGATCAGCTTCTCAGACGTACCATCTTCCTAGCAGGCCTCAAGCCTACTTGATGTCTGTTCCTCCAAGTATGTATAACTCTATGCTTTTGTAGGCCTTGAACCAGATCAATAAAAAGTAACTAGAACGTTTGTACACATCCACTGGAAAGAAGAAATCCTTAAATGAGTAAAAGTAGCATATCTTTTTAGTCAAAATAGCATATATTCTTGAAATAAATTTAGAACTTTTTATTCTAGTCGTTTTTGAAGTTTCAGTGCTATACATCTTGCATTCAGCCATTTATATGTGAGCCACAGTTGCCAAAGTTTGCTTTAGTATGGCGCGATCTATTTTCAGATTTAGGAAATTTCTGGAAATGTAATTTCAGAAAGAAAAGGAAACTGCTCAGTCATTGGAAATTATCTTTACGTGTATTAGTTCCCACCCTCTTCTATCTGTTCAGTACATGACTTCAACATGTGCCCACATCATGTTTTCTCATTAGCATGCAAATAGTATATAACCTTCATTAAAAAAAAAAACCCAACTTCCTTGACCTGACATTCCCCCTTCAGCTGCAGCCCCATTTCTTAGCTCCCTTTATAGCAAAATTCATCAAAAGAATTGTCCGTATTTGTTGTCTGCGTTTTGGGGGGTTTTGTGTTTCCTCTCTCTCTTGTTCTAATTAATAGATTAATATAAATTATATTATAGACGATAATCAAGTCCCTTATATAAATTGAGATTATTACAGTAACTTTCTAAGTGGTCCCCCTCCTTCTGTTCACTGAAACCAGAGTGGTACTTATGAAATGTAAGTCAGGTCATGTGACTCTCCTTGAAACTCTCTAAAGAATCCAGTCTCACCCAGAGTAAAAGCCTTGCTGTGGCCTATAAGAACCTGCACATTGTCCTTCCACTCTGTCTGACAACATCGCTTCCCGCTGCTCCCTTGCTCATTCTTGGCCTCTTAGGTCAGACTTGCCTCAGGGCCTTTGCATTTGCTTTTACTTCTTTTAGAGCATTCTTCCCTCAGATACCCCAGGGCTTGCTCCTACACATCCTCTAGGATTTTTCTCATTGTCGTCTTCTCAGCAAGGCCTTCCCTAACTACTCTAACATAAAATAGGGTGAAATAGGTGAAGGGGATTAAGAGGTATAGACTTCCAGTCACAAAACAGATGGGTCACAGGGATGTGATGTACAACACAGGGACCACAGTCAACAATATTGTCATAGCTTTGTATGGTAACAGTTGGTTACTGTCTTATCAGGGTGATCACTTTGTAATGTATATAAATATCAAATCACTGTGTTGTACATCTGAAACTAATACAATATTGTATGTCAACTATACTTTAATTAAAAAAATGTATGTATGTTTAGGTGAAAGGACAAAGTAGGACAATAAACTTTTAAGAACTTTTGTTCCAAAAAAAAAAAAAGAAATGCAGTCATTATAGCCACAAATATTACTTTCTGTTGCAAATGAAAATTATGTTCTCATTAAAAAAATAAATATGTAAAATAAAATAGAAATTCCCCTACCCTCTGGCATGCTTTTTCCTCCATAGTACTTGTTACTCTAGGACAATGCTATGTGTCTAATCGTTTTTCTGTCTCCCCCAAATAAAATGTAAACTTCAAGAGTGTAGACATTTGATTTGTTGATTTTATCACTGCTGTATTTCCAGTGTCCTGATAGTGCTTTGAATGAGTGAATGGCTGAGCCATAGGAGGCATTTTGGGTTTGTTTCACAGTACCAAGTTCATGCCTTGATGAAGGGAAGAAGGTGATGTCAAGTGTGTATTTTACCTATGTACACTATTAGGGCATTTTAGACAAATAAACTAATATTATGGCCCACATCTCCACCTGCCAATATTTCTTTTCCTCCCTTTCACCTCCCGCGTTGTACTTTGCCTTCTAGGTGTCTCTTCCTGACCTAATCTCTTCTACCTATCCTAGCCTCTTTTGTTTTCCTTCCTCCTTCTCCGAGTCACCTCCTCCACTCCTCCTTCTGTACCCTTCCTCTATCTTTCCCTCACCCCCCCAATACATAAGTGTAATTTAGAGTAACACTTTCCTCTTAAGCAAAAGTCTCTGGAAATACCATGGTGATCACCATGATTTCTTCCTTTATTTAAAAATAGTTCCTAAAGTGCTACTTTTTCTGTGGAACTTCTCTTAAGAGAGCTAAGATATCTTAATCCCTTTTGTCTAAAACACTATTGCCCTCCTTCCATCTGCCCCACTTTTCATTCTTCTACGTAATGGTTCAGTCTCACAAGAGATTCGAGGTGGCTGAGCCTACCATGGTTCAGTCCAGAGCTGAGGCTGCCCTCAGTAGTGGGACAAAATTTGTCGTGAAAACCCATCAATTTTAGGTATGTCTCTGGAATGCATATATAATAAGTTGCTAGAAATGATTATTTTTCCCTCCAGAGAATTGCCAAGGTCCATTGATGGTTCTTTCCGTCCTACACAGATCAGCTGTGGATTTCCTCATCAAGTTAGACCAATTTGTCTTTAACTTTTGTTCAGGAATTAAGTATTAAATATTACTTATTAATTAATATAATATTACTTGTTAGTGTTATTTACTTAATCTATACCTATTTACCTATAATAACTTTATTTATTATATATATTTTATGTATATGTTCATGTTTATGTTCAGTATTTATCCCAGAGAGGATGGAGGAATGAACAATGGAGAGAAGAGTGAAGAACACCGCGAGTATTGAGATGAATATATGTGTACAAAGAATGAACGAGTTAGGTGTATATGCATCTTAGTTTGAGTAGACTAGAATTTTACATATGTAGCAGGGTTTGTAGGAGCCCCATACATATCCCCTGGCTTTCTTTGTTTCCATCTCTATTTCTGTCTCTATCTTTATCTTTATCTCTTGAAGATTTCTTGCTGAAAGCACTTGAGACTTGGCCTGAGGGCTTTCTCTGGCCACAGGAGCTCAGCAGCTTGCCTTTGAAGCTGGCTGGAAATGCTAGGGAGTTAATGCCTCTGGGATGGCCATCAACCATTGTCTATTGGGAGATAGTGGATAAATACCTACTTCCTCTTTCCTTTTGTGGGACCATGCTGAAGCCCCTTCTACAGTCTTCCAGATGTCCCCAAAGGAGTATACGCTCATTAAGTTATCCATTATGGCTTCCTTCCCGTCCCTGCCGCACTTTTCCACTCCCCTACCAGAGCTTCCCAGGATCACCCTCCCGTATGAACACCTGCCCTCAGATTCATGTGTCAGCATCTGCTTCTGGGAGACTCCAACCTAAAGCATAGAAAACTATTAATGAGAAGAAAAATGGTAAGCGAGAAATGCTGGATTTGAAAGTAGAGCTTGGATTCCATTTATTAAGTAGCAGATAACAGAGTTTTTACATGATAGTCATATTTGTGTATTAATACTTGTATAATAAATCTGCTTTCATTTACTTATATCCATGTGCAGATGCACTGGGAACGTGACTTTCAAATTAGAATATGAAAGCTGCTTACCTCATTGAGTAGTTTTCTGGTCCTGCTACCTGGAAAAGATGTCTTGCCTTGAAGTTTATGTGTGATAGAATTTTAATTTGAAGCTGTTTTTTGCTGTTTTATTTCTTTTTTCCCTTATTCCTTTCAAATCCCTTCTTTTTCAAAACACTGGAAACATTCCATAGGAGTAAGTGACCTTTAGCATGGGAACAACTGCGATTAAGTGTTAACATTTCACGGATGCATTAGCATGTAAAAAACTAGCAACCACTTTGCCATTTTTGGGGAACGATATGGTCTACTTTAAGATTTTCCTGTAACTGAGGGTTCTACTTGTGAAATGTAGCTAAGTGTCCTCAGAAAAGTTACTCAGGAGATAAAATTCTTTATATGTCAACTATTTTTAGAAGGATTTTGACAACTATATTATTCTCTTCTTCATAGAATACTACACTATTTAATTTTGATGACTAAGCGTCACAAACCTTAGTTTTCTCTGCTGTATGGGCTGTTGGCATATGTTGGATCGTTTGCCCCAGACCAGTGGGCGTTTATTGATAGTGTTTCATCTCCTTCCTTGCTATACTTGCCTACTGTCTCTTATCTACTTTGGCCAGCCCTGACGGTTGCTTCCAATTTTCTGTGGTTTTTTAACTGGAGAAAAACATAAGATTTCAGTGGGAGAATCAGACAACACTTCTTAAATTGCCCACTCTGTCATTCTGATACATTGGTGACAATATGGTGGGCTTAACCAGGAAGGGAATCAAGCTATGCAAAAGAGATTTGGCAAATATCCCTTAAATAGGTCTGGCAGGCAAGGTTAGAGTTTTTGAGGTCAGAGTGCTTGTGCTGCTAGATAGTACCTTTGAATTCTTACTCTGGGACAGAAGCTCTTTCTGGTGAGCAAGGATAGTCCAGGCTCGTAGGTAATTTTACCCAGAAGACAATCAGATGGCTGGTGTAGAGATATTGTGTATTTTCCTTATGGAGATCGTGTATTTTGATAAAATTGTCAGCTCTTTAAGGTAAGGGTACTCAGTCTTTAGGCTTGAGTCTAGAGAATGCCGTATAAATACTTGTTATATTGTGATAAGGGAAATTGGAGACAGACATCTTTAGGTTTCTCTCGAGGTTAAAAACATAGTTTAAAAAGTTTTAGTGTGTTATCAGTTATTGACTTATTTGTTCGTATGTGTTCCAATAATATGTGCGGTAAATGCTTGGTAATGCTGTCACTAATTTGGTATCCTGTGTTGTTAAGAGAGTGGTTTTATAATACACTTACTAGTACTTTGTACCAATTATGAAATTGTAAAACATTATTTTTTCAGTTTTGTAAATTTAAATTGTAACAGTTATAATTATAAAAACATTAAGTTTATAATAAACTTTTCACAGCTGGTGAGTCTGAACATTAACTTCTAAAACACATTCCCAAGGTGGAAAACAATAGCCCCACGAAGTATTTCATGAAAAAAAACAAAAAGAGAAATACCTGAGGTTGATTGCGGTATTTAACAATTATACTAGGTCCCCATCTTGGAAATGCAAAGTACACATCAACTTGTTGAATTCTCTGAGAAGTGCTGCTGGTAAATAAAGTGATTTGATCTTAGCCCAGCATCTCCCAGTCTTAACTGACTATGGAATCTTTTTGTGTGTAACCTTAACTCCTGTGGAACAGTTTAAGAAATGCTTTTTAGAGAATGCCATGTAAGCAGCCCTCACTTAGCATGGCTCTGATACGCACACATTTCAGTTATCATGTAAAGGAACACTGTTTATCTGCTTACAGCACTCTGACACCAGATGTATGGGTTTTCCACACCAAGCAATTCTTCAGTACTCTGCAGACGCCAACTGGGTGTCCTACAGTTTAATTTACTTCTGACACTAATTACCTGGAGTTAGTGCAGACCTCACAGGTTAAAGGCTCAGTCCCACAAGACTGCCCCCCTGCTTCATACACCGATCGCAAATAGTAGGTTCCTAGGATACCTACACTTCTATCCATCTTGGCTACAAATTGGGGGTTCCCATGACCACTTCTTCAGGTTTCATAGTTTGCTATATAATGACTCATAGAACCCAAGGACACACTTTACTTAGTAGTACTAGTTTATTGTAAAGGATATTATAAAGGTTACAAATGAACAACCAGATGGAGAAGTACATAGGGTAGAGTCTGGAAGGGTTCTACTTGCAAGAGATCCTGTCCCTTTGGAGTTCGAGATGTGCCACCCTCCTGGCGTGTGGATGCGTTCACCAACCCTGAAGCACTCCAAATCCCTTCATTTAGAGATTTTATGGAGGTTCCGTTACGTAGGCACGATTGATTAATCATTGGCAGTTGCTGATTAGCGCAATCCTCAGCCCTTCTGCCCACCTCGGAGGTTGGAGGGTGAAGCTGAAAGATCTAACTCCCTAATCACATAGCTGGTTCCTTTGGCAACCAGCGCCCACCCTGAAGCTATCTGGGAGCCCACCATGAGTCACTTCATTAGCAGAAACTCAGGTGTGATTGAAAGGGGCTTGTTATGAATAACAAAAGATGCTCCTTTCAACCCTACTAGTCAGGAAATGACAGGGATTTTAGGCACTCTTGTGCAAGGAACCAGGGACGAAGACCAAATATATATTTTTTATTATGTTACGATATCAGCATGGTTTGGTTAAATAACAGTAGTCCTCCGATAGCATGATTCACATTTTAGTCACCATGATATATTAACTGTGCATAAAGTACAAACTTTGCTGCTGCCTCTTCAGTATGCAGATCAGCAAATCAATGTGTAAATAACAGGTGCGCATCTGTTCTTTAGTTTACATGCACACAGGGAAGCGTGTTGTTGTGCTGCCTCCTTGTGTCCCAGTGATAAACCCACATGACAGTTTACAAAACTGGGTAACCGAAAGAGAGAAGTGGCCAATAAAGATGAAAGTTCAGACAAGAAAAAAAAGTGATGATTCTGGAAATGATTTAAATTGAGCATAAATGGAATAATAAAATAACTGATGGTAAGAATGTTGACATTGCCGCCATTCAAGAGACTCTGCATATGCAGCCAGGGGCACTTAGTGAAGGCAGACTTAACGGCTTAATGTTTTAAATTACAGTGTACTAAATAAATATTAGTTTTACTGTTTTTTTTTTCATTTCTCTGTACATTGTAACTGACAGTGTTTTTAATGTTTTAACAAACATTTTTAAAGGTCAGGAAACAGTTGTTTTCCCATTGATTATTAAGATGGCTTTGCATGGTTTCAATTGGCATAGTTATTTTTATGGTCCTGCACTACCACACAAAGCCAGGACTGCGTGTATTTTTCTTATGTTTGCTAATCATCTATCATCTGACCTCTAGTGGAAATTAAGAAGAATTAGAAAATGGACTTTGAAGAACGTATAATAAATTATGTTTTGAATGGCTCTAACACATAAATAGGTAAAAAGTCCTTCCTACATATTAGGCTCTTTACATATTGCCCTTACTTGTATGATTGGAAATAGGATGGTCCACTGTTTGCTGTTACCTTTTCTGGACAACTCAGACTACCCATTTTACTTTTTACTTTTTTTTTTAAGCATTTTTTTTTGTTGACTTCATAATAGTTTACATCATTGTGAAATTTCAGTTGTATGTTATTTCTTGTCCATCATTATATAAGTGCTCTCCTTCACCCCCTGTGCCCACCCCCCACCCCCTTTCCCCTGGTAACCACTGAACTATTTTTTTTGTCCATGTGTTTTTTTATATTCCACATATGAGTGAAATCATACGGTGTTTGTGTTTGTCTGGCTTATTTCGCTTAGCATAATACCCTCCAGGTCCATCCCTGTTGTTGCAAATGGGATGATTTTGTTTTTCTTTATGGCTGAGTAGTATTCCGTTGTATATATATACCACATCTTCTTTATCCAGTCATCGGTTGGTGGGCACTTGGATTGCTTCCATGTCTTGGCTATTGTGAATAGTGCTCCAATGAACGTAGGGGTACATATGTTACTTTGGATTGTTGATTTCGAGTTGGATAGATACCCAGTAGTGGGATAGTTGGGTCATATGGTATTTCTATTTTTAGCTTTTTGAGGAATCACTATACTCTTTTCCGTAATGGCTGCACCAGTTTGCATTCACGCCAGCAGTATATGAGGGTTCCCTTTTCTCCACTCCCTCTCCAACATTTGTTATTCTTAGTCTTAGTGATTATAGCCATTTTAACGGGTGTTAGGTGGCATCTTAGTGTAGTTTTGATTTGCATTTCCCTGATGAGGTTAGTAATGTTGAACATCTTTTCACGTGCTTCTTGGCCATCTGTGTATCTTCTCTGGAAAAAGGTCTATTCATATCCTCTACCCATTTTTTGATCAGGCTGTTTGTTTTTCTGTTGTTCAGTTGTGTGAATTCCTTATATATTATGGATATTAACCCCTTGTTGGATATATGATTGCAAATATTTTCTCCCAATTGATGGGTTGTCTTTTTGTTTTGAACCTGGTTTCTTTTGCCTTGCAGAACCTCCTTAGTCTGATGAAATCCTACTTGTTTATTTTTTCTTTTATTTCCCTTGTCTGAGAAGACATGGTATTGAAAAGATCCTTTTAAGTTCGATGTCAAAGAGTGTACTACCTATATTATCTTCCAGGAATTTTATAGTTTCAGGACTTGTCTTCAAGTCTTTGATCCATTTTGAGCTTATTTTTGTGTATGGCGTGAGATAATGGTCTACTTCCATTCTTTTGCAAGTGGTTGTCCAGATTTCCTAACACCGTCTGTTGAAGAGACTATCTTTTTCCCATTGAGTGTTCTTGGCACCTTTGTCGATTAGCTGTCCATAGATGTGCGGTTTTATTTCTGGGCTTTCAGTTCTGTTCCGTTTATGTGTGCCTGTTTTTGTACTAGTACCATGCTGTTTTGATTACTATAGCTTTGTAGTACATTTTGAGGTTAAGGATTGTGATGCCTCCAGCTTTGTTCTTTTTCCTCAGGATTGCTGTAGCAATTCAGGGTCTTTGGTTGCCCCATATGAATTTTAGGATTCTTTGTTCTATTTCTATAAAGAATGTCATTGAGATTCTGATTGGGATTGCACTGAATCTGTATATTGTTTTGAGTAGTATGGACATTTTAACTATGTTTATTCTTCTGATCCATGTGCATGGAATCTCTTTCCATTTCTTTATGTCATCATCTATTTCTTTCAATAATGTCTTATAGTTTTCGTTGTGTAACTCCTTCACCTCCTTGGTTAAATTTATTCCTAGATGTTTTATTCTTTTCGTTGAGATTGTAAATAGAATTGTATTCTTGAGTTCTCTTTCTTTAAGTTCGTTCTTAGAGTACAGAAATGCAACTGATTTTTGTAAGTTGATTGGGTACCCTGCAACTTTACTGTAGTTGTTAATTATTTCTAATAGTTTTCTGATGGATTCTTTAGGGTTTTCTCTATATAAGATCACATCGTCCTACAAACAGTGAGAGTTTCACTTCTTCATTCCATATTTGGATTCCTTTTATTCCTTTCTCTTGCCTAATTACTCTGGACTAAACCTCCAGTACTCTGTTGAATAAGAGTGGTGATAGTGGGCATCCTTGTCTTGTTCCTGTTCTCAGAGTGATGGTGTTCAGTTTTTCCCCATTGAGTATGTTGTTGGCTGTGGGTTTGCCGTAAATGGCATTTATTATGTTGAGGTAATTTCCTTCTATCCCCATTTTATTAAGAGTTTTTATCATAAATGGCTGTTGGATTTTGTCAAATGCTTTCTCTGCATCTATATGATCAAGTGGTTTTTATTCCTCATTATGTTAATGTGGTGTGTCACAGTGATTGATTTGCAGATCTTGAACCATCCCTGTGTCCCTGGAATAAATCCCACTTGATCATGATGTATGATCTTTTGATGTATTGCCGTATTTGGCTTGCCAATATTTTGTTGAGGATTTTTGCATCTATGTTTGTCTGTGATATTGGCCTGTAGTTTTCCTTTTTTGTGTTGTTTTTGTCAGGCTTTGGTATCAGAGTGATATTGGCCTCATAGAATGTGTTAGGAAGTGTTCTGTCTTCCCTAAGTTTTTGGAATAGCTTGAGAAGGATAGGTATTAAATCCTCTCTGAAAGTTTGGTAGAATTTTCGAGGGAAGCCGTCTGGTGCTGGGCATTTATTTTTTGGGATGCTATGATTACTGTTTCAATCTCTTTACTTGTGATTGGTCTATTCACATTATCTATTTCCTCTTGATTCAGCCTTGGGAGGTTGTAAGAGTCTAAGGATTTATCCATTTCTTCTAGATTGTCCATTTTGTTGGCATGTAGCTTTTCGTAGTATTCTCTTATAATCCTTTGTATGTCTGTGGTGTCCTTTGTTATTTCTCCCCTTTCATTTCTAATTTTATTTATCCGAGCTTTCTCTCTTTTTTTCTTTGTAAGTCTGGGTAGGGGTTTGTCAATTTTATCGTCTCAAAGAACTAGCTCTTTGTTTCATTGATCCTTCCTACTGCCTTTTTTATTTGAATTACGTTTATTTCTGCTCTGATTTTTGTTATTTCTCTCCTGCTGACTTTGGGCTTTGTTTGTTCTTTTTCTGATTCAGTTAGGTGTAGTTCGAGATTGCTTATTTGGGATTTTTCTTGTTTGTTAAGGTGAGCCTGTATTGCAATGAATTTGAGTTGTGTAGTTTTTTATGTTGTGTTTCTTTGTTTTCTCTTTATTTATTATTTGTGTCTCTGTTCTGCTTTTTTGTTTAGTGGTTACCCTAAGGTTTGTATTCAAAATCTCATAGATAAGATAGTCCATTTTCTGATGGCCTCTCATTTCCTTAGACTAAACTGATCCAGTCCCTTTCTTCCTCCCCTCCTAAGTTGTTTTCCATCTTGTATTGTGAATTTTTGGTTCAAATGACAAGATTATCTTTGTTTTTGGTGTTTTTCTTCCCTTTATCTTTAATGTTGTACTTGAGTATTTGCTAACCTGTTCTGGTGTATAGCTACAATTTTCTGATTTTGTCTGCCTATTTATCTCCTTACTCCATGCTTTGTAACCCCTTTCTTCCCCTTTTTTTTTTCCAGGTATGGGGGCCTTCTTGAGTATTTCTTGTCGGGGGCGGGGGGGGGGGGGTGGGTCTTGTGGCTATGAACTTCCTTAACTTTTGTTTATCTGGGGAAGTTTTTATTTCTCCATCGTATCTGAAGGATATTTTTCTGGATAGAGTATTCTTGGCTTAAAATTTTTGTCCTTCAGAGATTTGAATATGTCATTTTCTCTCTGGTCTGGAGATTTAGTATAATTTTTGATACTGCTAGAGGGCGTGGCTTTGTTCTTTCACATCCTGGTATTATTTGGTAGCAGTTACTACCTATCGCTACTGGGTGGGGGTCAAGAGCCGTGTATTCTGAGCCCTCTGTGTTCTGCCAGGATCCCAGGCACTGGAGCCAGTGCTGGGAAGGTGGTGGGGAGGGGTGCTTTCTCCTCCAAGCTCTTGCAGGCTTACTCGCTCTGCTCTCACTGTCTCCTCTCCTGGGGTGTTGGCTTGATGAGGTCACCCCTGTGATAGCTTTCACCCCGGTAGGGCACTTCCCTCTCAGTTGTGAGGGACCTTGGGGATCTTTGATTTTCCTGCAAATGGGCATCCCCACTCCCCTTCCTTCCCTGTCAGAGGCCACATGCAGTCCCAGATTGCAGTCTTTTGGGGAGGGAATGAAGTTTTCTCTTACCCCATTCCACCTCCTCCAAGAGGGGGCTCCAGCCTCTACACCCTCTGGCATGTGACTGTGTGGGTCTCTCAGACGTCTTGTGTGTTTTGTGGATGTCCCCTATTTGAATATGAATGTCTTTTTTGTTGTATCTGGAGGGGAGAGATCACAGAGAGTACTCATTCTACCATGATGATGACGTCACTATACCCACTTTGCTTTTGATGGATACTTCTGATTTGTAATTATCTTGAAGTTCTTTGAGGTCTGCTGAGTAATACATGAGATTCCATGGAGGGATATTTATTATGGATTATGTCAAGATTTCCATAGTCCAAAATCCAACTCTAACTCATCCTTCATCGAGAATGAAGAACCCTACTAAGGATGTTAAGTAGTCCCCTTTAGAATGGTACCTTAGTTTCTCTCCCAGCAGAAGGTTCTCTAATATGAATCCTTTCTCTTGGCTTAGCTTAGAATGTGGCCTCTCCCCTTCAAGGCAGGCACTGAAGACTGTTTACAAGAGGAGAAAGGTTATTAGGGAACTAGATCGACTTAGGCTGACTCCTGTCCTTTGTAGCTGGCTCTTTGCTAAGTATCTTCAATATAAAAGTTTATGACTTGCTGTTATCTTTTATCCCAGGGTGTGATGTCTTAGCCCTGAATATATTAAATCTTCTGTAGGTGTCATTAGACCCTAGAAAACATAGCTTTCCTTCTCATACTCACAGTGGGAAATAACACCGTCAACCAGGTTGAAATGTTTCTGATGGCTATTGGTTTATCTTTTAAAAATCTACTTATTTCTATTTATAATTGATTGAATTAATGTATTCTTTTAATAATTACCCTACTTGGAAAATCCAGTTAAGATAGGGACGCTTAGGAGCTATATGAAAGGAAAACAAAATAAATGGACATAATTTGTAAATTTGTAATGAATGGGGACCCTTTCTGTTCAACAGGATTATACCTGTGACTGAACCTAAACAGTCAAGAATACTGCATCCTATTTCGTTGACAAAAAGTATGGACACATCAAAATAAGACCTCAAAAGGAGATTCATCATTTATTTATTTTTCCCCCTCACATCCATTTTCTACTCCTTTATATTTGGAAATTCATATTTAATCAGGCTTCAAGATACTAACCCACACTACCGCCTCCTGATGTGCTTGGAATTCCTGCTTTGGTCAGTCGGTAAATATTTTGTGAGCATCTGGTATGTAATCAGCTTTAGGTACGTCTGTGGGGAATAGGAAATTCTGAATTATTAAATATTACTCATATCTTTAAGAAGCTTAAAGTCTAATTGGAGTGACACAGTTTTCATAGGAAGCAACTGTGAATAAGGTATTGTGCTAGCCTCTATGCTAGGGTTTTCGATCAATGGTTCCCCAAAAGCCATTTCTCTGCTGAGCTGGCTGCAAATCACCTGGGAAACCTGTTAAAAATAAAGATTATTGGGCCCTACCCATCAGCTTTTCCCCATAGATCTAAAGTGGGCCTCAAGAATATGTTTTTCTTTTTGAAAATAAGCAATGCACAGTACAAAAGGTATAGAAGGTTATATGGTAAAAAGCAATGCTCCCTCTCTTTCCATTCTGCATCCTTTCAGTTTTCTTTCCCAAAGGCAACCACTTTTACCAATTTTTTGCGTATTGTTCCAGACATATGCTCTGCATCTACAAACTTGTATGTGTGGTTGGTTGGGGAGTGGAGGGCATATTAGACAAACTGTTCTACACCTGGCTTTTGTTGCTTTACAGCATTTCTTAGAGATCTTTCTATATCTCTTCCTGCAGAGCTGTCTCATTCTTTTTTGAAAGGCTGCCTTGTAACAGCTTGCAAAGGCTCTACAGGGGATTCTAATGTACAGCCAGATCTGGGAGTCACAAATAGATTGTGTTATGGGAGTTGAGAAAAAATTTTCTTGAAATGTTAATTCCTTAAGTCTTGCATTTCACAGCAAGGAACTGGACTCAGCAAACATTTCATGTACTTCTAGATTCAGGTTGCTTTAGAACAAATTTTTGCATGTTTCTTCTTGCTATGTTATTAGGTGGAATTTATCAGTCAAAGATACATGAAGACAGTAGTGTACATACTGATAACATGCTTTAAAATTCCTTCCTTTATTAACTTAAAGACATTGCCAAGCAATCCTTTATAAAATTGCTGCTATTTATTCTTTATCATCATGGCAAGTTTTTTCTTCTCCAAGATGAATTACAAAGTTCTTAAATTCTCACATAATATTCCTTTTGGGATGGCATTTATTTGCTATTTCACTGGTTATAAATAGAAGTATAGTCTATCTCCATGGAATAGCAGATCTGCTGGCATTGTTTTCATTATAGCTTTCCTTAGTCTCTATAGACATACCCCATACATAGCTAGACAGGCAGAAAGTAAATTGCTGAAGAGGAGTAAGAGAGTATTAGCTTGAGATGTTGAATGGCTAGTGGAATGACCATTGGATGGTGAAAAGCAAATATATTTAGCTTTTTAGATATTTTAGAAATTTAAAACACCTTTTCTTTCTTTAGAACATTCTAATAGAAATTATTACCTTCGTGGGGGAATGGTTGTTTTTTTTAATTTGTAAAGATCCATTTAATCCATTACCCATTTACATTGCCTACTCTGTCCTAAGATGTCACTTAGTGACAAGCAGAACAAATGTGTTTTCTGCACTCAAGAAGCAAATAGTGTAATGTGTCAGCATGTAAATTATATTTGATGTATGTATTTCACATAGTCATCTTGGAACAGGTTTTATTTGAAGCTTGTCAACAGGATTCTCAGCTTTTTAAGGGGTGCATTTTGTACCAGTGAGCGCACCTATTGGTTTTTCAGTCCCCTTATTCTCCTCGCATCTTCTTTGTTCAATTCCTTTTTATATTGTCTTCCTCCCTCACCCTTATTAACATAGATGTTCTTAGTCAGCTGGTTGGAAATATCTCTGAAAGCCCTGGGACAGTTGGAAGCACGAGCCAGCTGTTGGAGGTAGGAAAAGTGTCTAATATTCTGAGATTATTATGAACCGAAGGAATTTGGTTCAGAGTGTACACTTCATGCAAAACCCTTGTTAAATATAGTTAAGCACATAATATGACAAAAAATAGCTTTAGTGTGTCAAAAATAAAATCTTCACAAAAGGTGAAATATGCTCATACTCAGCTTATAAAGAAAAACAATTTTATGAAAATAGTTTTATATGTCAGCAAGAAAATAACAGAAGTTGAATTTTTCTGAACCAAAGATTTAATCATAAATTACCAGTTTGATTTTCACTGAAAATATTTCATATGTGCAAATTATAAATTTTTACTTTAGCTGATATCTGGTAATAAGGTATCTCAGGGTTAAAACACTGCATAAAATGTAATTTAAAAGTGAAAATGCTTATTGGCATCCCAGTACTTTTCGTAGGAATTTTAACCTATTAAGCCAATACTGGTTAGTTAAATAAAGTTTTTGGACCAGCAAAACCATTGTTCTACAGTTTCATTCGAAGCATTTTATGTATATTAACTTAATGAATTTTCTTAATAACGCTTGGAGGGAGATACTGTTGTTGTCTTCATCTTTATAGATCAGACAAAAAACAGACAGGCAAAGTAAGTTGCCCGAAGTCACACAGCCACTAAGTGGAGTAGCCAGGGTTCTAACATAGGCAGACTGACTTCAGAGAACTCAACCATCGAAAATTAATTAAAAATTGAAAACAAATTATCTTTTCCCCCCTTTAAGAATGGCCATTTGAGTGTCTAGTATGTGCTCTGAAGAGACGTCATTGAAGAAAAAATACTAAGCCTAATTAAAGTCAACTTTTCTGCTTAGGCTCAAACCTCATATAATAAGTCCAGAGCTATATGAGCTGTGAATGGTACCTAAGAGAAACATGATAATGTTAATGGCTATCATTTATTACTTAATGTATTTACAATACCATTGCTTGCTGTATGCCAAGCCCTCTGCTGTACGTATTTACATACGTTGTCCTATTTACTCCTAGGGGAACTCCTGCTCAGGGAGATTAAGAAACTTGCTTAAAGTTAAAACCTGCTTAAAGTTAAAACCTGCTCAAAGTGAAGCTAGAAATCAAGCTAAGCCTTTCTAGTTCCAATATTTATGCATTCCACTGAAGCCAGTTGACCCTTGTTTATGTGGTGGCATGGAACTAGGTTGGGTAGGCCTTGCCTGTTTATAGCTGTCCCAACACATCAATGACCCCAGAGTTATGATATGAAAGGAAATATGGAGAGCAGGTTATAAGCTATCCTCTGTATTCTTGGGGTTAATTCACCTCAAAGGCCGCTCCCTACCCCCTTGGATGATGTTAGCATAGGGCTTTGGAGGGGTTGCATGATGACTCAGTCCTCCGCTAATGAAGAAATTGAGTAGTTTGGCACTTTGGGTAAGAAAGTGAACTTCTGATACACAGGTGAACCCTTGTACTGAAGCAGAATTTAAAATGAATGAATTTTATTACCACAGCCTTCTACCGTCTAAGGAAAGATGAAAAATCTGCTAATTCATATGTTGAAAGATCTTTTCCTTCTTACCAACTGTTGCCTTTAGTTCCTGTACCAAATTCTTAAAAAATTCAAGCTGAACAGAATTTTTTTTAAGTTGCTTGTAACTTTACTACACAGTATCAGTTTTCAGATAAGTTTTCAGCACAGTTAAAAATCAGCAGAAATTTACTGGGGTCATCTTGTTGAGGGGGCACTGTACTTGGTATTGAGAGAAGTCTTGGGCTCAATTCAGGAAAGAGAGTACCTAAAATAAGTCAATATTAAACATAAATGAGTAGAAATGCATATCAGTAAAAGGTTGAAAGACTTTCTGTGGGATGAGCCCGTGACGTTTTCCCAAGGAGTTGGAATTTGAGTGGGGCTTTGAAGTCGAGGTAATGTAAGATTGCTTGGTGAAGAATGGGTGGAGAATTTGAAGCAAGAGGAAGATCTGATGAAGTTCACTGACAGTAAGATCTTAAAGAATTTGGCCTCGCACTCTCATAACAACGGAGTAGAGAAAATAAATGGGAGCATTATCCAAGAGGAAAAAAGAGAATGTTTGGCAGATCCTAGGGAATTCTGATTAGTCATTAATTCAATTCTTTTCTCGTCAAGTGTCAAAAATAATGCCAGCTAAGCAACAATTTCAGAAGGTTAAGACAATAGAAAGTGCTAAAGTTGTCACTGTCCCACTCGCCAAATGGCAGTGGGGCTGTTCTTCTATAGATGGAAGCTATTCAGCAAAGGTCAGATTGTCACCCCTATAGGAGATCACCCCCTACCCCAACACACACAATGGTATAATAAACTTTGAACATTTTGCTGTTAGGAAAAAGTGGGGTGATTTGTGTATGAAGGAAAGTTTTATAAGAGAAGTACATGGAGTGAGAGAGACTAAAGAAGAGTTGAAAGTGATTTTTACGAAATTTGCTTTCAGAATTTTGCATTTTGTGTGTACTGCTGCATTTACTCTTAACACGTCTGTCATAGCTACATTGATTCTAGAATTCTTTTAACTGGGGGCATGTGAAGGGTGGAAGAAGTTATCCTTCCCTCTGAGAGAGAAACTGAAATGTTTGTAGTAGTTCCTTTTAGTGCCCTTCAAAGATCTGAAATAACGTTCTTGGTTTAGGAACATTTAGTTTTTATGTTTAATTTGATTTTTAAAAAAATTTTATATGATTAATTGAAAGGATTTTTTTCATATTTACTAATTTATCAAATTTGTTTTTACTGATTTACCAAATTTACTGTTAAGTTCTGAAATTTTAAAATAAATGTAGCTATAAATGTTTTGCCAGTTAATTAGAATTGGTGGAAACCTGAGGACATCACAGACATTTTAGTGTAGGGGGGTATATGGGTGAGAGTCGGGGTAAAGAGTAGAAGCTGGAGAGAGGAACTGTGGATCTTTGAGGATTATTAGCCAAGTTTTGCCCAAAGCATCCTTGATTAATTGGGGTGTCCCTGTCTTCTCTTTTTTCCCTAAACCTTGTGGGAGTCACCCTTGTCTGTGTATCTTAGATATTCATAGATGTGTTTATGTTATATGCTGGTCTAGGTTTTCCAGGACGCATCTAACCTTTTTTCTCAATTCTTTTAGTGTAACCATCACTTTTTAAGAATGAGGAATGTGGCTATAGTCAAGGTTATGAAAAGAGAAACCATGAGTTTCTAGAAGTGTCAAGTTGGTTTCTGTGGCCTTGAGTTTCTGTTCTGATTGGAGTGTAGCACCTATTACTGACACCTAATGAACCTGACTGTCAGAGGGAAGTTTGGTTTTAAACTCTGATTGAGTACAGAGACACCTCTCATACATCTTCTCACTTATCTACGGTGACCTCTTTTCTCCATCTTAGCCGCCTCCTGTTATTACACTTGTACTTTATCACTGTTGTAGAATATACTACCTTGGAAATTTCGAATTCTGAACATTCCACTCATTGTGCATAATCTCTGCCCCTTAGAGAGCCCTTGCTCAAGGCCTTCCACTGAGTCAGTGCTCGGAAAAACACATTGAGACCTCTGAGACCATCTTGCCCTTTCCTCACCACCTTCTCTCTTCATGCCCCTTTTGTCCAGCTCAGATTTCACGGTCCATCATTATATTAACTTCCTTCTAAATATCTTCAACTCCCTTTCTGGTCTTTGCCTACAAAACCCCAACTCTAGAGGGACCCAACCTCCTCCTCTGGGCCTGTACTGTGTGATGGAACATTGTTGAAAAAACAAAAGCAAATCACACCACAGTGCAGAAATGGTTTCGCTTGGAGTTTGTGATCACAGACCTCAGGTGGACTTTCAAGACTTATGAGCAATGTTACTGTGTTTTTTCGTCTTTCATTCTTCAGATCTTCAGATCTGTTTTGTACTTTCTTTCCTCCTACCTCTCTACCACTTTCCATACTCAGCTGTTTATCTCACCTCAAACTAAGCTGAGAAAACAGAAGCCTTCAGACTGTAGTGTGATGTCCAATTTATCTATTTTTTCTTTTGTCCCTTGTGCTTTTGTTGTTGGTTCCTAACTTAAGGCCATGAAGATTTACTCCTATGCTTTATTTTAAGAGTTTTATGGTTTTAGTTCTTACATTAAGATATACAATCCATTTGAGTTAATTTTTGTCTGGTGTATCGTGGGGGTCCAAATGCATTCCTTTGCATGTGGATTTGTCTCAGTACCATTTGTTGAAAAGAAAAGACCCTTGTCAAAAATCGGTTGGTCCTAAATGTAAGGGTTTATTTCTGGGCTGTCATTTCTGTTCTGTTGATCTGTATGACTGTCCTTATTCTAGTACCACACTGTCTTAATTACTGTAGCTTTGTACCTAAGTTTTGAAATTTGAAAGTTTGTACCCTCTATTCAATGATTTTTAACCTTTTATTTGGGCTTGAGAAACTCTTTAGGGTATCATACAAAAAAACAACATGGACCCTGGACATTGTACATAAATAGGTAGAAAATTTTGTGTAGAGTTAGTTTTATTGGATTGGGAATTCATAGTCTTTCAGTTAAAAAAAAAACTTTTTAAACAAGTAGCATTTTCACCTTTTTCTTTCTGTGGAAATAAATGAAGTAAATCTAAACTGGACAAATAAAGTAAATTTCAGTTTTACTCAAAAGTAAATTGCAGTTACTCGGTTCAGTTACGTGGATTGAATATTCAAATGGCAGTGTCTCGTTAATTTTGACAACTGGTTTTGACTTTTTTGTCTTGATTGCAGCGAACTCTACTCAGACCCTCAAAGACCTTGTGGTGGCAAATGTACTGGAGTTCTCAGATAAGAGTTGGCTTGTTTTGGGGTGTCTAAAGATCTCTAAGATTTCTTGTTTTTGGTATTTTGTTGTGCTTGTTGGATTACACATTTCAGAGTTTTTGTTTGCTTAATTTTTTTTACATGATTGTAGATAGAATTTTATCCTTAAAAGTATTTTAATTGTAAAATAACAACACAGAGAAGTGTCTAAACTAGGGACCAGCCCTGTAGCCAAGCAGTTATGTTTGTGTGCCTCCGCTTCAGTGGGTCGGGGTTCACTGGTTCAGATCCTGGGCACAGACCTACACACCACTCATCAGGTCATGCTGTGGTGGCGTCCCACATAGAAGAACTAGAATGACTTACAACTAGGATATACAACTACCTACTGGGGCTTTGGGGAAGGAAGAAAAAGGAAGATTGGCAACAGATGTTAGCTTAGGCCCAATCTTCCTCACAAAAAAAAAAAGGGAAAGTGTCTAAAAGATAAGTGTCCAGTTTAATGTATAATTACAAAACATACACTCTTGTAATAACAACCACCCAGCCACCCAGGACCCCAGGACACATCTCCACCCCCGTCCTTTTCGGATAACAACTCCCTAGAGGAAACCATGATCCTACTGTTATGACATGATCCATCCCTTCCTTGCTTTTCTTTCTGGTTTAATCCCTAAACACTGTGCTTCATCGTTGCCTGGTTTTGAACTTTATGCATAAATAGAATACACTGTATATATTGTCTCTCTCTTTTTTTTAACTCAGTGTTGACTCGTTCATAGAATTTGTGCATTTAGTGCATGGGGCTATAGTTATTTCATTTTTATTGCTGTATAGAATTCCATTGTGAGAGTATACTGTAATTTATTTATTTTATTGTCGACAGACTATTACAAATAATGATTCTGTAACCATTCCTGTATAGGTAGGTATCCTGGTGCACATGTGCATGAGTTTCTCTAAGATAGATTTACCTAAAAGAGAAATTGCTTGGTCATAGAATATGTGATTCTTCAGTTTTGTTGCAAAATTATTTTCCAAAATGGCTGTACCAAATTTATTCCTGCCAGCAGTATACGAAAGTTCTGTTGCTTCGTATTATCTTCAACATTTGATATTATCAGACTTTTTAGTATTAGCCAATTAGTATGTTGTTGTATTGTATTGTGGTTTATAATTTGTATTTCTCCCAATTATTAAGGAGGTTGCACACTTTTTCCTGTGTGTATCAGCCACTTGAATTTCCTTTTATGATGTGCCTATTCAAGTCTTTTGTCCCTTTTTTTTTTTTTTAAGATTTTACTTTTTCCTTTTTCTCCTCAAAGCCCCCCGGTACATAGTTGTATATTCTTCATTGTGGGTCCTTCTAGTTGTGGCATGTGGGACGCTGCCTCAGCGTGGTTTGATGAGCAGTGCCATGTCCGCGCCCAGGATTCGAACCGACGAAACACTGGGCCGCCTGCAGCGGAGCGCGCGAACTTAACCACTCGGCCACGGGGCCAGCCCCATGTCCCTTTTTCTATTGACTTTTTTTTCTTATTCATTTGTAGGAGTTTCTTTATATGCTGGGTATAATTCCTTTGGTGGTTATGTGTATTATAATATCTTCTCCCAGTCTGGTTTATCCTTTCATACTTTATGGTTTAACGAACAGAAGTTATTTTGTATGATTGAAGTTACCAGTTTTTTCCCTTATGTATAGGGCATTTTATGTTTTGATTAAGACAACCTTTCCTGCCACAGAGTCATAAAGATATTTTCATATTATCTTATACAACCTTTAGAGTTTTCTTTTCATATGTGATTAGGTTTTTAATCTACTTTGGAATGAATTTTTATGTTATGAGATAGGTGTCTAATTTCATTTTTTCCTCCATACGAATATCTAAAAGGTGTCTCAGGACCTTTTATTGAAAAGTCTGTCCTTGCTGTGGGCTCTGCAGTGCTTCCTGTGTTATATATAAATGTCCACACATGCCTGGGTCTGTTTTTGAGCTCTTGCATCTGTTCCTATAACCTTAAAATAAGTCTTGATACCTGGGGGCAGGAAAAGCGCTCTCCCAAGAATGCCTTGTATATTCTTGGCCCTTTACATTTCCACATCAATTTTAGAATCAGCTTGTCAGGTTCCACAGATTCTGATTTGGACTAAATTGAATCTATAAATCAGTTTGAGGAGAATTAATATCTTTGCGATATTGAACTTCAAATCTGTGATCATGATGTATATCTCTGTTTTTATTTAGGTCTTCCTCAAAGTCTCTTAGTTATGTTTTGTAGTTTTCCTTATGAGGGTTTTACATAGTTTTTGTTAAATTCCAGGGTACTTGACATTTTTAATGCAATTGTACATAGTGTTTTATTTCACTTTTTAGCTTTATATTGTTGGTATATGGAAATATGATTACTTTTTATGTGCTGATGTTGAATCTAGCAACCTCTCTTTTTATTGATTCTTATAATTTATCTATAGGTTCTTTTGTATTTTTTGCATGTGTAACCATAGCATTTACAAATGATAGCTTTGTTTTTTCTTTTCTAATCCCCTATACCTTTTTAATTTTTTTTTCTTATTTTACTATACTAGCTAGACTCTCCAGGATAACGTTCACTAGAAGTGGTAACGTCAGACATTCTTGTCTTGTTCTTAATCTCAAAGAGACCACTTTCATGTTATTTGTATGGGATTTTTTAGAGGTACCCTTTACCAGATTACGGAAGTTTCCTTCTGGTCTTAATTTTCTAAGAGGTTTTGTTTGCTTTTTAATCATAAGTAAATGCTGAATTTTATCAAATACTTGTCCTGCATTTTTTTAAATGGTCATAGGATTTTTTCTTTTAATCTGTTAATGTGGCAAATTTGACTGATTAAAATTTTTAGCATTCAGACCACCTTGCATTCCTGAGATAGACCAAACTTGATATTTGGTATCTTCGATCGTAAATGAAAACAGCTTATAATTTTCCTTTCTTGTATCATCCTTTCCAAGTTTTAGTGTCAAGGTTACGCTATCATAAACTGAGTTAGGGAGTAAGTCTTTTTTTCCTAGTGTCTGGTGCAAATTTTATATAATATTGGAATTATTTGTTCCTTGAGTATTTGATAGAACTTGTTTGTGAGACCATATGGGACTGGGATTTTCTCATGGGACAATTTTAAAAATGACTAAGTAACAGTTACAGAACAATTCAAATATTCTGTTTCTTTGTGATTCACATTTCCCTGTCTTATCTATATTTTCTAATCTCTTAGCATAAAATTGTTCATAATACCCTCTTTTACATTTAATGTCTGTAGAATGTATAGTTTTGTCCTTCTTTTCAGTCCTAATATTGGTTATATATGTCTTATCTCTTTTTTCTTAAACTTGCTGGAGGTTTGCCAATTTTGTAGGTCTTTTCAAAGAATCGATTTTTGGCTTCAGTGCTCTATTGCATGGTTGTTTTCTGTGTCATCAGGTCTGCTCTTTTATTTTTCCATGTTTTAAGTTCATTTTGCTATTCTTTTTGTAACTTCTTGAGATAGATGCTTAGCTCCTTAATTTCAGCCTCTGTTCAATTCATGCATTTAAAGCTATACATTTGTGGTTGAGTGGTTAAGTTCACGCGCTCTGCTCCAGGTGGCCCGGTGTTTCATTGGTTCGAATCCTGGGCGCGGACATGGCACCACTCATCAGAGCACGCTGAGGCAGCGTCCCACATGCCACAACTAGAAGGACCCACAGTGAAGAATATATGACTATGTCCTAGGGGGCTTTGGGGAGAAAAAGGAAAAAAAGAAAATCTTTAAAAAAAAATAAAGCTGTACATTTCCCTTTACATGTTTTTGTTATGTAGTATTTTTCATTAGTGTTCAACTTAAAATAATTTTCAGAGTTTCATTATGATTTATCTTTTGATCTGTGCATGATTTAGAAGTTTATTCCTTAGTGTCTAAACACATGAAGATTTTCTAGTTAACTTTCTGTCATTGATTTCCAGCTTAATTGAACTGTAGCCAGAGAATTTCTGATTTTCAGACCTTCAAAATTCAGCTGTGCCCAGTGTTTGGTCACTTGTTATGAATGGTCCATGTGTGCTTGAAAAGAATGTGTGTTCTGTGGATGTTGGATATAGTATTCTATAAATGTCCGTTAGGCCGTGTTTTTAATCCTGCAGTAAAAAATATTTTATATTTCATAGATTTCTGTTTTGCTATCAGATACTAAGAGAGTTGACAAAATCTTCCCTACAGTTGTTTCTGTTATATCCTCCTGGTATATTGAAATTTTTATCATTGTAAAGTGAATGTGTTTATCTCATTATATTTTTTGATTTGGAATCTGTATTGCTTAATATTAATATAGATGTACTTTCTTTGGATTACTCTTTTCATGGTATTTATTTACCCATCCTATTACTTTCAGTCTTTCTGTATCCTTGTTTTATGTGTGTCTCTTAAACCAGCAAATTGTATTGTTTAAGTCCACCTGCATAATCTGTCTTTTAACTGGAGCATTTAGTCTATTTGCATATAAGATAATTACTGATGTATTTGAATTTATACCTCCCTCTTATTTTGGTCTTTCTGTTTCTTTTTCTCCCCTCCTTTTTTTGTTGCTGAGGAAGATTTGCCCTGAGCTAACATTTGTTGCCAATCTTCCTCTTTTTGCTTGAGGAAAGTTCCCTTGAGCTAACATCTGTGTCAGTCTTCCTCTATTTTGTGTGTGGCTCGCTGCCACAGCATGGCTTCTGGCCAGCGGTCTTGGTCTGCACCCGGGAACCCAACCTGGGCCACAAAGCAGAGTGCGCTGAACTTAACTGCTAGGCCACAGGGCAGCCACCCCTGCTTTTTTAAAATTGATTTATTTTGTTTTATTTTTTTTCTACTGGTTTGGAAGTTATGCTCTCTGTTTCTGTTCTTTTAATTGTCTCCCAAGAAATTATAATATGAATTCTCAGCTTATTATTGAGGTCTCATTTAATCACTACCTTTCTTTCCTTCCAGTATAAGTGCCTTAGGACCCTGTAACTCCATTTGTCCTCTCCTGACACAAATGCTACTGTTGTCATCTGTTTTAGTTCTTTATATATTTTTAAATCTCACTTGACATTATTTTGTTTTGTGTAGTCAGTGTTCATGTAAATTTACCCACATATTTATTACTTTCCTTAGCTTTTCATTTTTTTCTTGCATCTCAGCCCTCTCTGTGATCATCTTCCTTCTGCCAAAGGTGCGTCCTTTGGCATTTCCTTTACTGTGAGTTAGCTGGTGGTGAACTCTCAGTTTCTCAGTGTCTACAAATACTTTTCCCCCTTCCTTTTTGAAACATGTTTTATCTGAATATTGAATGCTAGGTTAATAGATATTTTAGGTTAGTAGATGTTTTCTTTAAGCACATTTAAGATATTCTAATGTGTTCCAGCTTCCATTATTGCTTTGAGAAGTCTCTGATCCTTGCAAGTAATATTTTTTTCTTCTCACGGCTTTGAAATTTTCTTACTTTTGTTTACTGCAATTTTACCACGATGTGGTTAGATGTAGATGTCTTTTTATTTGTCCTGCTTGGGATTTGTTTGGTTTCTTAAATCTGGATCAGGATGTTTCATTATTTCTGGAATTTCTTACCTGTTATCTCCTTATTATGTTGCTTCTGCCCCTATTTTCTTTTCACCTTCTGAGGCTCTGATTAAATGTATGCTATACTTTTTCATTTTATCTTCTATGGTTCTTATCATCTCGTTTGTATTTCCCATCATCTTATTCTCTCTGCTACATTTGGAATAATGTGACCACCATGCAGTTCACTAATTTTCTCTTCCAGTGTTACACCTGAGTTACTGATGCCACACAATTCTGTGTTAGTTCTGCTTTGGTTCTTTTTCAAGTACACGTTGTGATTGTGTTTTTGTTCTGTAATGTTTTGGGAGTGCAAACACATAAAATTTTACCCTAATAAAAAATTTTACCCTAATAAAAATGGGGAGTAGCAAAGCTGCTGTGGTCTTTCTTTAACTATTCCTGTTTTCAAGATGTCACTAATAAGTTTTTTCAGTCACTAGTTGGTTCCCTTAAACTTTATTTTTGTTTAAGTGCCACTGCTGTATACTCCATGGGGTGGAGAGTTCCAGGTACAGTGATTCAGACTAATTTAACTGGTTGGTTACTTAGAGCTATGAGATCTAAAGCAGAGCTGCTAGCACTCAGTGCTCTCACTTTGTCAGTGATGTTACCCAAACTTACTAACCACCTCTAGCTGATGACAGCGATATGTTAAAGTTAGGTGGTATTTTTGTCTACTCAGTTGTCGTAACAAAATACCTTGGACTAGGAGGCTTGAACAACAGAAATTTACTTTTTCACAGTTCTGGAGGCTGGATGTCCCAGCCTGAGGTCCAGCAGGGTCGGTTTCTGGGTAGGGCTGTCTTGGCTTGCGGATGGCCACCTTCTCTCTGTATATTCGTAGTCCTTTCCTTGGTGTGAGTGTAGAGAGAAAGGGAGAGAGAAAGAGATCAGGAGCTCTCTGATGTCTCTCTTTTTTTTTTTTTTTTTTTGGTTTTTTATTCTTTTCCTTTTTCTCCCCAAAGCCCCTTGGTACATAGTTGTATATTCTTCATTGTGGGTCCTTCTAGTTGTGGTATGTGGGACGCTGCCTCAGCGTGGTTTGATGAGCAGTGCCATGTCCACGCCCAGGATTCGAACTGACGTAACACTGGGCCGCCTGGAGCAGAGCGCGCAAACTTAACCACTCGGCCACGGGGCCAGCCCTCTGATGTCTCTTTTTTTAAGGACACTAATCCTGTTAGATCAAGGTCTCACCCCATGACCTCATTTAACCTTAATTACTTCCTTAGAAGCCCTGTCTCCAAGTACAGCCACACTGGGGTTACAGCTTCAGCATATGAATTTTGGAGGGACACAAAGATTGAGTCCATAATAGGTGACATTTACATAGTGGTCGAGGGTCTTATGGCTTATAGTTACGTTGCTTCTGATGTCTCTACTACTGCTAATAGGGAATCACTTCCCATGCATTTGGGTGTATTTTCCCCCACAATTATTCAGCAAGTATGTAGGGAAGAGAATAAAATTTATCCTTGCATATGTTTCTGTACTCTACAAAGTTTGTTGGTGAGGTTGTTGTACGTTTCTCAGCTAAATTCTAATCAGTCTATTATAGTTAAGATTTTCAACTTATTTACATATTGGCTTTATTTTTGTTTATCTTAGCTGTGTTGGAGTAGAAGAACATCATGCTGTTGACATTGACCTGTATCACTGTCCCAACTGTGCAGTTCTACATGGTTCCTCCTTGAGTAAGTACTAGAAGCTTACATAAAAATTGAAGTTTAGAACTTAACGTGTACGTGACAGTGCTTTAGTAATGCTTTGACTAGTTATATGATACCCACCTACATATAAGAACTATAGGAAAGATTTTTCTGAAGATATTGAGAATGCAGTTTTTGTCTGAATTATTAAAGAACTTATAAGCCAAAAGATTAAATGAAAAAAATTACTATTATTCTTAGTTGCCAGTGCAGAGCCCCCAAACTCAAGTACATATTTTCAAAGCTTTCAATTAGAGAAGTCTGATAAAGTAAAATTTTTCTGATTCTGGAAACTGTTTCATCTCTTTATAAAGTAAAAAAAACATGTTTCAGTAGTATTTGAGACAGTGTACAAGATGAGACTTTAATGCACACACATGCATTATATTTTTAGGAGAAAATTAGAGCAGTGGTAGTCTGAAATTGTACTTCTGTTTTCCACGTATGGTTGTCATGTTGAGTGTGGCCTGGAGTCCCACCCAGCCGTCCTCTGTGCTTGACACCACTCCCCTCCGGTTCCCGTCCAGGTCTCAGTTCCTGTCCCGAGGAAGAGCGTCTCTGTTTGCACTCTTTTTTTTTTTCCCTAAGGGGTGAAGGCACAGAGAGGGATGCTCACTCGTCCTCTGGACTGTACCAACATCACATATAAAATGGTATTTATTTTTAGCCTTTTACAAATGCTGCAGAAGAATAGATTGGAATATTAATTGTCATTGTACAAATGTGAGAGTAGAGAAAAGATTTAAAAGGCTTTGAATTATGTGATAACTATTTCTTTTATTAAAAATTTAGACTGCAAACTAGTATTTTTGTATTCATGAAACTAAAGGGGAAAACTGTAGCCTTAGTCATTTTAGAACTGAAAGAAACCTTTTCCTGAACATACCTCGATACACACTTGGGTCAGATGTAGGTAACCCATACAACCACTTTATTTTGAATGCAGCTTTTTCCTAGTACTTTTTTTTTTTAATAGAAATTTTGTTCTGAGGTTATAGGCAAGTAATTTTTCAAAAGAGACTTATTAGCAACTGACGGCTCGTCTGTTTTGTTAGAAATATTAATAATTTACCTAGTTTCTTTGTAAGAGATTTAGAAACTTCAGCTATATGTGAATGCATTAAAATATTTCATTGTAAAATACAGATTATCTGTTTTGTTAATTACACAGTATAAAATTTGAGGTTAGCCATTTGGTAAAATTGTAACGTGTATTTGTCGTAACTGTTTTTGATGATTCTTATTTTGTGTAGCACTGAAGTATGTAGTGTATAACTTGAAATAGTTATTGACCAAGTGTAATTCTTGGAGTAAGTAAATAACGCTGGGTTATTACCTCAAGAAGGGAAATAGAACTAAAATTTATAGCAGTTTTAGTTTAGAATTTAAATATATAATCCCCAAATGAAATAATTTGAATTTAATTTCTATGAAATATTAAGTGGGTTACTACTATGAGGCAGAATAATGTAGTGTTTAAAACACTACTGCATGTGATGCGCTCTGTTTTTTACTTTTCCTATATGATTTAATTTTTTAAAAAGCTTGTCATGCTCACTAAATTGATTTCACAGTCCATAACGGATCATGACCTGCACTTTAAGTAACGATGCTTCAGAGAGAAGCTTAACTATCACATGGCCTTTCATATGCTTCTCTTCTTAAGTAACGTAGGATCAGGCGTTGGCTATCTTCTGGGCAAAAGTCCAACTCTGAGTGCCCATAGGGAAAATGCCCAAGATCAGTAATCGGTTTTATCTTGATTTAAGGCTCACCTTCCCCACTCTCCACCCTCCACCCCCAACTTGGGAATCACTTTTGGTCCCTTCCCCTCTGCTATTAAGCCTCTCTTGCCTGCCACTCGGGCAAGAGAGGGTTTCTTATTCCTTTCAGAGTTCCCCAGTAATCCTTATTATAGATGCCATTTGGACAGTAGAATACCTACTTAATATGGTGAATTTAGACTACCCTCTAATGGGAATTAAGGACTTTATTTGAGGGCAGGGATCAAAAAATAGCCCAACACTTAAACACACATTCTCAGTGCTCCTCAGGCACATGCAATCCAAACTCAAAAATTTCTCTCCTTTCCTTATAACTACTACTAGAATATTCCTTCACTGACTTCCTTCCTTTAAGAAACTCAGTCAGCTATTGCAGTGGCTGGTTCTATGTGTTAAGCATGTTGGGCCCAACAGGGCAGTTGTAGCCTCCTGTCAACATCCTGCAAGTCAGCAGTTTAAAAGCAAACAAAAGTAAGTGGCAGTTTATTGGGTGCCCCAGGCACTATGCTAGGAAGTACCTGACTTATGTTATCTCCTTTGATATTTATAACACCTTGGTGTGAGAAAAATTACCTGACTAGCTCTTTCCTATAGCTATGTGGTAGAGCTGGAGTTCAAACTCCTAGGTGTCCAATCCCAAATCTGTTTAAATTCTAATCTGTTCTGCCAAAATGAAAATTAAAACAATGTAATATCATAGTTTACCTATCAAATGGACAGCTTTCTCTTTCTTTCTTTCTTCTTAAATGATGATCCTCACTGTGACCCAGGGCTTTGAAATAGGCTGCTTATATATACTGGTAAGAATGTGAGTTACCCACCACTTTTCTGGAGGCCGTTTTGCAATATGTAGCAAGTATCTTAAAAATACTGAACCTTGGGACTGGCCCCATGGCAACATGGTTACGTTTGGTGCACTCCACTTCAGTGGCCCAGGGTTCATGGGTTCAGGTCCCAGGCGCAGACCCACACCACTGGTTGTCCGTGCTGTGGCAGTGACCCACATACAAAATGGAGGAAGATTGGCACAGGTGTTAGCTGAGGGTAAATCTTCCTCAAGTGAAAAAAAAACACAACTGAATCTTTCTTCTAGCACTTCTAGGAATACTAGAAGGATTATCCTGAGGAATTAATGGGGGAAACAGATTTATGTATATGAATATTAATCTCCACTTTGTTTGAAGAAAAGTTCACAATGTACTAAGTGCTTAAGAATCAAAAAAGGACCGCTCCATGGCCGAGAGGTTAAGTTCACATGCTCTACTTCAGCGGCCCAGGGTTCACTGGTTTGGATCCTGGGTGCAGACCTATGCACAGCTCATCTAGCCATGCTGTGATGGCATCCCACATAGTAGAACTAGAATGACCTGCAGCTAGGATATACAACTATGTAATGGGGCTTTGGGGAGAGAAAAAAAGAGGAAGGTTGACAATAGATGCTAGCTCAGAGCCAATCTTCCTCACCAAAAAGCATACTTAAAAAAAAATTGGATAACATTTAAAAAAAATTTAAAGAGGACTGTGATCTGATCTGTCAACATCAACGTTTTAAAATTCTAGGCTGCCTTTAAATTGCTTTTGAATATTTAGTAAGGAGAAGATACTCATGATATAATACAAAAAGGTAAGCAGGATAACATCATGATCTCAGTTGAAAATAAAATGGGGTTATGTATCTATATATATGTAGAAAAAAAGCCTGGAATGAAATACCCTTGAATTTTAGAGTGATTTTAAATGAGAAAAAGTAATACACAAAGGATGCCTTAATGATATTTTCCAGGAATGTTACTTTATGATTCTCAGTTTTTCCCATGAGATTTTTTTTAAAATGGAGTTTACTCTCTTTCATATTGAGGGTCTGACTGCCATAAATTACTTGGGAATCTTGTTTTAAACTCTTAGATATGAACAAGCCTGATTTCTACCTCTATTGGTTATTTAGTGTGACTTCCCTTTACCCATGTGAGGATCCAGTATTATTTTATCCTTATGATCTTTGTAAGGTGATGGTTGGAAATAACTTAGATTCGTAGAGTTGCCCCCCACAACGTTTTATTACGAAAGTGTTCAAACATACAGGAAAAGTTGAAAGAATTTTACAGTGAGTACCTCTAAATGCGCCATCCAGATTCTACTGTTAACATTTTACTTTATTTGCTTTACCATGTATCTGTCTGTGTAACTACCCTGCTATCTACCCATGTATCTATCTTATTTTTTTGATTCATTCTAAGTAAGTTGCAGACATCAGTACATTTCCCCAAATCATAGAGGTTTTAGGCTTGAGTGATTTTCAGACTTAAAAAAAAAAGATGTAAAACTGAAATCTTACATTGATACCACACAAAAGATGTGTAGGTGGTGCCACCCTGGTGGAGAGAGGAATAAGGTCCCGTGCTCCTCCTGCAGCCTCTTCTGCATCTTCCCCTTTATTAAGGGTTCCTCGGTGCAGTTTGAAAAATAGCACTCATCCCCTTTATTTCCACATTGAGGAAACTGGACCCAGATGTGTTAAGTGACTTGCCCAAGGTTGCAGAGTAAGTTATGGCTGAATCAGGAGTCAAATCCAAGTCTCCTGATTTGATTACGGTGACTGTTCAAGACTGTAGCCTCCCACGGCTGTAGAACCACGGGATCTTAGCATTAGAACTAACCATAAAGTTATTTCTTCTGTCATCCCATTGGTCTTCCTTTAATTATTATGCAGTCACCTGCTGTTCTTTGTGTCAGTGTAACCATGCTTATTTTGGGAATAAATCTTGACATAAAAGAGAAAGGAACTGTGGTGTTAAAATTGATTTCTGATGTGGGATCAAAGGCCCTATCCTGGGAGGATGACTTGGATAATCCATAAAAATCATATATGACGTAATGTTCTGGTGAAAATTATGATTTTAAAAAATTGTGAGATTTTATAGTATGTATAGATCTGGATATTATAAAAGACTTTATCTGCTAGTTTAAATTCCTTGATTTAACTTCAAAATTAATTTGAAATAAAGAGTAGATTTTTAAAAATCCACAGTTAATTGTCTATAATTGCACCATTACATGAAGTAAAATTTACTTCTTCAGTCTGGAAATGTATTAAAAAAATGAATGTTTTTATTATACTTAGAATTGTTATTTATGATTATATAGAATGTAATGATTAGAAAGTATATGATATCACCAGTTACCAAAAAAAGTGTTTTTTAATCTAAAAATCCAGTGAAAAAGAGGAGGAACTGGCACAGGCACGACTACACAGAAATTGATGATGGTTCCAAACCAGTGCAAGCTGGAACAAGAACTTTTGTTAAGGAATTACGTTCTCGAGTCTTCCCAAGGTATGGAAACTTGTTCTGACCGAAGAAAATTTAAGAATGTTACCTGGTAAAGTGGCATTATCTAAAGCAATATTTTCAGACTTCCGGTTGCAACCCATTGTTGGTCTCAATCAGCTTTTTACCTTTCTTTTTTTAAAAAGGAAATAGAAAAGAAAATATCGGTACATTGCAAGTAATAGGAGTAAATAAGCATCGTTTCTTGGAACCTTTGTTATATGTATGTGTACTGGGTCACTATGTAAAAATATATTTCTTAACTGTGGATCCCAGTCCAACAAGTTTGAAATACACTAATCTAAGGCCGTTGTTCCCAGGACTTGGTTCCTTATCATGTGCAGCTGCTGTTTCTCTTGCCCTTTCACCTCACCTGCTCCTATTTTCAGTCTATTGTTTTCTTATGTTGTTTTCATATCTGTCTCCACCCTAGGTCTACCAGAAGTACCCACAACCACTGCCCAGCCTCTCTGGTGGCAGCAGAACTGGGCTTTTTGACTTTTTAAAGATAATGGAAAGTATTTGAGTTCTCTATGGCTCAAAGACAGTCAGAAGTATTATGCAGTATTTAATCATGCTGATTCTGATCATGTCCTGCTCACTGCTTGATGTCTGTTTAAAGTGATATTGCTTCCTAGTCTCTTACAAGATCAGATCCAGGCTGCTTACAGAGGGGAAGCACAATTTAAATTTAAATCACAGTATCACATGCAGCCTATTGTGGAATTACTTCAGATCCCGTACCTATAAAACCGTTGCTGTTTCTTCACAGTCTTTAGGATTCCTCTCTGTCCCCCTCCCCCTTAATCTTTAAACAGAAACATAAATGATAAGCAGCTACATACTGTTGGCTCCCTCAGGTCGACTGAGAAGGAAAACGTGAAACACAGTGGTTTCCACTGATTTTTGTGATATTAAAGGCCCTATTGTCAAATATTCTCCTTTATCAGTTTCAAAGTCATTGGTTGAAGAAGTGATTGTTTTCCTTGATTGGTTTGGAGCCTAGGGCCAGGTTTTCAGCCTGGGTCAATGGGCTGGCTTTAGAGAGACCTGTGAGTTCCCTAAAACTGTATGAACAATTTAATATCTACGTGTGAATGTGCATTTTTCAGGGAGAGGAGCCATATCATTTTTTAAAATAGGTTTGTGACCCAAGAGTAGGGTTAAAAATCCTGGCCCAATGATTCCTGTGGATTCTCTGCCAAAGTAAACACAAATCAGAGCTGGTTATAGAGATGGTCACAAATGCCCAAATTGTAATTACCATTAATTAAAAGTCTTTGGTTCTATTTTGTTTAACTCTGTAAACCTTCACATCATTTAGAACCATGGTAGAGTGACAATAACTAAATTGCACATACTTGATGTGATTAACACAGAAGTGTATCAAATGAAGTGAATGGGTTATCTTCCCCCTCCCCTATTTTAAGACTTATTGAGACCCTTATCTACATAAATAATATTTAAAACATTTATGTATGTAGATATATGGATGTTTATATGCATCTAATTTTCAAAAACTGATGTTAATCATCAGAGAGGGCAGCTGGAGGTTCAGCAAGCCTTTTTAGTGGCTTAAGGTGACTACCTATTAAAACTTATTAAATACTGGTCCTAACACATCATTTAAATCAGGAGTTCTCAATTGGGGCATTTTGGGCATTTGTCTCAATGGGCAGGGACCACGGATGCTCGTCATCCTCCAGTGTGCAGGACAGCGATGAATTATTCAGGGTCCTTTGAGACTTTGAAATGTCTAACAGATATTTATGTAGGATTTTATAGCCAGATAAAATCCTGTCTGTTTCTACGTACTAGTTTTTATTCTAACGTACCCCCTACATTTTGCTCTTCTGATTTCCTGCACAGCCTGTGTTAAGTGGCTTCTGTGTTACTTCTTTTAAACTAACCACTCATTGCAACTAATTGTAAGCATCTCATTATTCTATTCTCTCTTCTAGTGTAGTTTACCTGAACATTTACATATTGAAATGTGTAATAAACTAATTTTTTCTTTTGTTATAGTTAAATCATTCTATATAATACATAGATGTTTTTCTAATTATATGTATTGGAGTAATTATTTATGAATTTTAGGATAGTAAAAAGGGCTATATAAAACATTTGTTATAAAAAGGAGAATGAAGTATGATGGGTTGAGAACCACAAAGATAGATAATAAGGCAGTATATGAATTGACCCATTACCAGAGTATTTTTTTTTAACTGAACTTATCGACGAAGATGACATTTTACTCTTGTATTTTCCTTAGTGCCGATGAAATCATTGTAAAGATGCATGGCAGCCAGCTGACACAAAGATATCTGGAGAAGCATGGATTTGAAGTCCCTATTATGGTCCCCAAATTAGATGATCTGGGACTCAGGCTCCCTCCACCTACTTTTTCTGTTATGGATGTGGAACGTTATGTAGGTACGAACTTGATTTCTTTAAGTACTTAGGAAAACTTGGTATAAGTAAAAATGATATTGTCCTAATAATGTTAAAAGTTGAATGAAGACATGTTAATAGTTTCATGAGTCAGGAAAAATGAAACTCAGTATCATGTATGTTGAAAATTATTTTTTCTCAGCAGACCTATAATTGTCAGAAAAACAGAACGAAACGTTTTACCTCTTGGTATTTACTCAGCCTCATTCTGCTGCATTTTTGTTGTCATCAAATTTTCTGATACTTGCTTATGAAAAACTGTTTACTGAAGAGTAGCTACAGATACCAGAAAGAAGACCCTCGGAAATTGGATTGGTTCGAGGCCTCTGTAGCATTCAGGTGCAGGATTTCTAGATCCTGCTTTAGTGACCTCCTGCTGCCTAGATAAAGACTGCAAAAAAGAAGTGATTATTTTCCAACCTATTTTTATATTTTTATATTAACAACTTGGTGATATTGCCATTTAATGATGACTGGACTTAGTTTGCTATTTTGAGGCCCAGAAAGGCGTAAGAAACAAGGGGGGAAAGCCTTCATCTATTGTAATATTGTTGACATTTTCAGTCATTTCGTTCATTTTCATCATGGTTTTTATAAACTGTCTCCATGTAGATCTCATTTCTTGTCAGCAATGGAGATTATTTGAGGATTAGATCTCAAATCTACCTTGACTCAAACTGTATATTCACTACAATATGTTATTTCCTGAGCATGAACTATCTAAGACCTTGTCCCTTTACTGAGCCATTGGTTGACGGTTCTCATTAATAGCTGTTTCACTGAGGAAATCCAATTAAATGTCATGATTTCACATTCAGCTAATTTTGAATTATTTGATAATGAGGCTGAGGTTTAACCTAAACCTGTTTGCGTAGATAGTACTGTAAAATAAATGGCTAGTGTGATAACGGTCATCTGTCACTTAACAACAGGGATACGTTCTGAGAAATGCATCATTGAGCGGTTTCGTCGTTGTGCAAACATCATAGACTGTACTTACACAAATCTAGATGGTATAGCCCACTACACACCTAGGCTGTATGGTACTAATCATAAGGAACCACCATTGTATATGCAGTTCAGTGTTGACCAAAACATTGTTATGTGGCATGTGACTATAAGTATAGGAAAAAATATCCAGACTACTTGATAGCTAACTTTTTATCACTGCAGAATACTTCAGTTAACAGAATTGTCTTGCCTCCTAAGTATAAAGTAAAGTCTACTAGGCAATACTTTCTTAACTTATATAAAGTTATGTTAAAGTAAGAAAATGGCATTTGTTTTCTATTTCAGATTGATTAAGTATTGCCATATTTTGAATTCCACCTTATATTGTAAAACTGATGACTCTCCTTCCTAGGGTGATAGTTCATGGTGTACTAGCAATACCCGTGGTTTTATATGAAAATTGTAAATTAGTCTCAATTCAGAACTCATTTCACAGACACAAGTATGAACTGATTTTTCTTGGACCAAAATATTAGAAGAGAAGACCCTACCAGGCAAGCAGAAATTGATTATCCTGGTTAACTTGTTCACTAATTTCCCAATGACTGATCGGTTTTTCAAAATGATAGACTGAGAATCTTAGGAGCGTAGAAGTGAAGGGAAGAGTCAGTCTCCTCATTTGATGCAGGAGGAAATTGAAACCCAGAGCATGTGACAATTTCCACATACCAGTATCATGCATTTTTGCCATTATGATCTTCACACAAGAAATCGTTGGTATATAGAAGGGTTTGTAAACATACAAGTTTTTACACTCAATGTTAATTATGCAGCGCTCTCTTAATTGCTTTATTCTTTCCCCCAAATACTGTCCCTTTTTTCAAAAGTTCAGTTGGACTCAAAAAGTGAGGATATAGGAAGAATCTTTGTCTAGGCTATGTAGTTTTATAGTTGGCTTAAATTATCATACAGAGTAAATATGGTCTTTAAAATATTTTTGTTTAGGGCATCTATTGATATAACTCTTAAGCCCAATGATAAGACTATAATTTTCCTCTGCAGGTGGTGACAAAGTGATAGATGTCATTGATGTGGCAAGGCAGGCAGACAGCAAAATGACACTTCACAATTACGTTAAATACTTCACGAATCCTAACAGACCGAAAGTGTTAAATGTGATCAGCCTTGAATTTTCAGATACAAAGTGAGTAGTTCTGGCCATTTTGGTGTAGCCTTCTGACTGTTAGCTAAGTGTAGTTAAATGATGAATTTGTTTCAGTAAGAAACATAATTGTGACTTCTAAAGTGGTCCAGTGATAGCAATGTTGTCCATTTGGCTTTGGCACACTCAGAGAATATTTAAAAATAGTATGAGTTTTAAACTTTAAGTGTTGTTGTTAACCTTAAGTTCTAGTTAATTTCTTGGTTTGGGTTGAGATGGGAGATGCAATTTTAAGAAGTTGTAATTTGCATGATGTGGGGTGTGTATATTTGTGTGTTTGTTTTTTAAAGGATGTCTGAATTGGTGGAGGTCCCTGAGGTAGCCAGAAAACTTTCCTGGGTGGAAAATTATTGGCCAGATGATTCAGTCTTTCCCAAGCCATTTGTTCAGAAATACTGCTTAATGGGAGTTCAAGACAGCTACACAGATTTCCACATTGACTTTGGTGGAACTTCAGTTTGGTACCATGTCCTCTGGGTAAGATTCGGGTATTTCTTTATTCTCTTGTTGACAAAAGCATGTAAGTCCTATTTCCCCAGCGGTGCATTCATTTGCTGTAAATGACATTTGTAAAGAGGGAAGTTTTTGTCCTTTTTAAGTAGGATTTATCATTTTACCTTTAAGCATTATGGGTTTTTTTAACCCAAGTAGAGGAGGAGTCATGAGTTCTTAATTTATGTTTAGATTCTTTTTTTTGCCTCTGTCTTATAAGTTGGTCTCTTTTAGCTTTTGTCTCTTTGTTTCCTCTTCCCCCTAGTCAATTATCAGTTAATTCCTGAATCAAACACCTGAAAAGGAGCAAAATTACAGTAATAATTTCTTCTGTCCTTCAGATTAGGCTAGCACAGCTAGTTGGATAAGTCAGGAATGCCCATAAAAATACTGATTCTTCTTGGCAGCTTATATTCACCGTGCTTTATCTAAAACTGCACTGTTCAATACTTGTGGCTAAATTTAAATAATTAAAATTAAATATGATTTAAAATTCAGTTCCTCAGTTGCACTAGCCACATTTCAAATGCTCGGTAGCCACATGTGACTTGTGACTGCTCTGTTGGATAGCACAGATGTAAAACATTTCCATCATCACAGAAAGTTCTGTTGGACAGTGTTGATCTAGAACTAAATCTCCGTCTGTGTCAAATGCCTGTGCCTCAGCCATGCTCTGCACTATATTTGATGCTGTGTCTTGAGCTCCTGTTCCTTTTCTCCCTGAGAAAGCAAAGTGTTAATTCCTTAAAGGGAATTTATTTACAGGTCTTTAAAAATAATCGTTGTATTATATATCTTAGAAGAAAAGGCAAAGGTGGCTGAGATGACTCTCTGCAAACTGGGTCCTGTTAACATGTGTTTACTTCTATACCTTGATACTGAGATCAGTAGGATGTTTATGATTCTTTACCTTCCTTTCTTGTCACTATTTCTCCAACACTGCTTTATTGACTTCTTGTCTTATTTGGGAGGGGGAACTTTAGTTCCTGTGAAGATGCTTCTGAAAAGCAATGGCTGTTGATCAGGTATGTGAAAATATGTCTTTCTGAGCCTGAAAACATCTGATATTTATCTGATTTAATTTAGATCATTGTATTGGGAAATTTCATCAATGTAAGCCATTGTAAGAGTATGGCTTTTCCTTGTTCAAAAATAGTGTGATTACTTCCTTCTAGGGTGAGAAGATTTTTTATTTAATAAAGCCAACAGATGAAAATTTGGCACTCTATGAATCCTGGAGTTCATCTGTGACCCAGAGTGAGGTGTTCTTTGGAGATAAGGTGGATAAATGCTACAAGTGTGTGGTAAAGCAGGGACATACCTTGTTTGTTCCTACAGGTAAGGTTTTAATCCCATCCCCACTCCCTGTGGTTGATATTTAGTTATATGGAGTCAACTTCTAATTAGAACCTCTGGCTTTAACACGTTTGGAAAGTAGCTTTGCATAGCCTGAGAGGTCTTTCTGATCTTGGACTTTTTACTGCTTTGTCCCTTAGAAGGCTTCTCTTGTAGTTAGGACTTGTTTTGGCATTGTGTTTTATGTCATTTGCCTTCATTTTTATTTCTATTCAGATAAAATCCACATGCCATAATATTCACCCTTTTAAAGTGTACAATTTGGTGGTTTTTAGTAGATTAACAAGGTTGTGCAACCATACCACTAATTCCAGAACATCTCATCACCTCAAAAAGAAATCCCATACCAATTTGCAGTCACTCCCCGTTCCCCCTCCTCTGAGTCCCTGGCAACCACTAGTGTCCTTACAGTCTCTGCGGATCTGCCTGTTCCAGACAATTCATATGTAATATGTGGATTATGTGGCCTTTTGTATCTAGCTTTTAGTTAGCATAGTGTTTACCAGGCTCATCCATGTTGTAAGATATCAATACTTCATTAATTTTTGTGGCCAAATAATATTCCATTGTATGGATATATCACATTTCATTTATCCATTCATCAGTTGATGGACATTTAGGTTGTTTCCACTTTTTGGCTATTATGAGTAGTGCTGCTTTGAAGATTTGTGTAAGTTTTTCTTTGGAGGTATGTTTTCATTTGCTTTGGTTATATACCTAGTAGTGGAATTGTTGAGTTATATGGTTTAATGACGTTTAACTTTTTTGAGGAACTGCCAAACTGGTTTCCAAATGGCTGCGCCACTTTGCATTCCCACCAGCAATGTACATGTGTTCCGATTTCTTCACATACTCGCCAACACTGTGCTTATCTTTTGTATGTTTGCCATTCTAGTGGGTATGAAGTAGTGGTATCTCATTGTGGTTTTGATTTGCAATTCAATAATGAGTAATGATGCACTGAGCATTTTTCTTGTGCTTATTGGCCATGTGTATATCTTCTTTGGAGAACATGTATAAAATCCCTTTGCCCATTTTTAAGTTGAGTTTATTTGTCTTTTTATTATTGAGTTGTAAGTATATATTCTGTATACTAGACTCTTAACAGTATATGTTCTGTATACTAGACCCTTAACAGATACATGATTTGCAAATGTTTTTGCAAATATATTCTGTGGGTTGTTTTTTCACTTTCTTGGTAATTTCTTTGCACAGAATTTTAAAATTTTAATGAAGTTCCCCTCAATTTTAACTGGTCAGCCAGCCCTCCACTCCTGTCAAAGGCCAAGCCTGCTGTAAGAATCTGGGCTGCTGTCTTGGGACAGTTAGGAGGCAATGGGTATGTTTGGAGGGACCCTAGGAAGGGGCGGAGTACCAGCCTTAGCTCTAGCCGCAACTGTAGGTGCTAGGTGTGTCATTTTGAGACATGGCTGAGTGTAGGGTATGATTTGGGTGACCTTAATGGCTGCAGAGTTCCCAGGGATCTGTAACGACAGGCCCTGCTTTCTCGCCTTGCCTCTGGTGTAAACAATAATAAATATGGGTTGAATAAATAAATGCCTAGAACTATCAGAATTCATAAATCTAGATAAGTATCAGTATTTTCATTGTGAATGGTCTAAGCTCCTCCCTTAAATCCTCTTCTTGGTGCTCCTTTCTGTAACAAATATTTTGTTACGCCCTCTTCAAAATCTTGAATTCAAATTCCTCGATAATATAAACCTCCCATATCAATAATTCAAAAAAAGCTGATTTAATGACCTAACTAGAATGTAAAGAAGAAATTAAGAGGTAATTTATGATAAAATACTATTTGAAAATGTGCCTGCTCAGGCACAGCAGCATTAGAAGACAGGATGAAATAGTTAAATGCGTAAGCTGGCAAATCAATACAGAGGTGCGATCGGTAACTCAAATTCTATAGCCTTGGTGTATATTAATGGTTCTCAAACTTCGTTGAGCATTAGAATCATGGAGGGCTTATTAAAACAGATTGCTGGACCTCATCCGCAGCAGTTCTGATTCAGTAGATCTGAGGCGGGCCTGAGAATTTGCATTTCTAACATGTTCCCAACTAATGCTGGTGCTACTGATCTGGGGACAATGCTTGGGGAACCACTGCTATAGATAGATGTTGTGATTTTTTTTTTCCCAAGGTAGTTGGCAACTGATAAATTTCCGAATAAACTACAGTACAGTTTTGTTCAACTTACAGAATAGTTGTATTCCTGGAAAATTGTGCCAAAACCATCAAAAAATACTTTGTTTACATATATAATAGAGTTATAGTTTCTAGGCTCAGACAGTTAATGACGGATTTGGTACCAATTTGAATGCCCAGTAGAAATTCTAAAGTCCTGAGTAAAGCAGGACAGTTTCTTACTGTGTGGAATTGTCCTGCATTGTTGCACCTCTGACTGTTGCTCATGAAATGACAGTAGTGCCCCCTGACCATTAGGATAATCAACAAAGCCCCCCAAATTTTCCAAAACATCTTCTACAGGCAATACTGCCTCTATTGAGAACCACTGATCTCTAGGATTTGCAGCTGACATAGACTTCTAATTTGTGATTTCAGAGTCAAGCTCATGGCTTTGTGCCTTTGAGCACACAAATGGGTATCACTTGAAAGTCAGTCTTTTGAGGAGTTTTTTGATATTGTGTCACAGCACAATGAGGGATCAGAAGATGAAAAGTATAAAGACAATGGGATCTATTTTAACAGCTAATTTTTACATGCAAACGTATGTGTATATATTTATTTATATTTATGCAAAGTCTATGTTCAGTCTATGCACATTTCTTTCAAAAGTTAGGCATCATCTCTTAGAAATGATTCTCACTTTGAAAACATTTTTATGGGAAAACAAGACATCGTTGTGACTGCCGACATTTACATTTATAGCAGCATAACCCTCCATGATGAAATGTAGATGATCTACCTTTACCTTCTTGGAAGCAGGTCTCCAGTTGAGTCTTTGGTTGATCCTCCTCTGCTTGATCCCTAAGGGTACTCATTTCAGGATGACACTAGGGAAGTAAAGTGCCAGCCAATCCCAGTGTTTGTTTAATGGAACTGTGCTTGCCTCATTCCAGCCAAATTTGACTTGTCTCAGAGTGAAATCTTTGATGTAAACTTGGATTGTGTTTTTAAACTAAAATAACAACCACCACGAAACCTTTACCTATCCTGTACTGTGATTTTGTCGATTGGATCAATGTGTTTGTTTCCTCAAACTCAGCACAGAGCCTGGCATGTAATAGGCATTTAATAAATACTTGAATGAATGAATGTATACATTGTAATAGACATTGACTTCTCTAGCGCTGGAATGTGAAGTATACTGATGCTCCTATTTCCAATTACTTATTTTCCAGGTGGATGTTGTATTTGTTTGATTTAGATATTGAAAAGTCACTGATGTGTACTTTGAACTATTTCAGGGTGGATTCATGCTGTGCTCACTTCTCAGGACTGTATGGCTTTCGGGGGGAACTTTCTGCACAACCTTAACATTGGCATGCAACTCAGGTTTGTGTCCTCAGTATTTAAAGGATCTTTTGTCCTTTCTTAAATAGGACATTGTTTAAAAGTTTCAACATATTTTAATTGAGATCTCGTGGAGACAGGCCCTGAGAAATTACTAGGAATAGGAACTTTTAAGAAAATTATTGTCTTAACATTTTCTCAGGAGGACAGCTTGATGCATTTCAAATCTAAAATAAAAAGAATAATTGAGACTAAATATCTCCCCTCATGGGCTGTCCTTTGGCTATTTTTACAGTGAGGGAAATGAACTAAATCCAGTCAGACTCAAGTGTGACATATGGTGCTGGGGACAAGCAACCCTAAGTTAGGAATGCTGTCAGAATACCTGCTTTATTTTTGCCATGGGTACAGGATTATCAGCTGTTTCCCCTTCTGTGTGGGAAATTGTCCTTTGGGTAACTGTTGCCCTGGTGACCTAGTGAGAGTAGAATGTTAGGAGGCACCATTGCTTGTGGTAAAGTGCTCCTGACTGATAAACTGCGTCAGGACTGGGAGAACCAGAAATACCTAGCAGGAAGCCATATCTTTGGGCTTTCCTGAATGTGGTGACTCTTATAACTTGCATGCCAATGGGGAAACCCAGAAGCTATGCATCTGTGGAGTTATTGCAAGAAATACTTGCTTTTACCGGGCCTGAAGCTTTAAGCCAGGGCAGCTCCCACACCTGCCAAGTGGGAATCTTGTCTCTTTATAGCTGAGCTGTCCCTGGGGGAAAGATGACTCTTGTCTTCTCCAGTATGGACTGCTGCAAGGACTCCCATAGACAACGAACACCGTACCAAGTTGTGGTTCCTGTCTTCTCACCTTGGCCAGTGCCAAGAGTGGTCCTGAGCTCGAATTCTTAGTAGAGCCTAAAGAAAGCTCCTTGAGTGGGTGTGGCAGTGCTCTCTAACACGTGGACCTATTTCCTAAAGATAGTGTTTTATTTATTTTGGTGGAACCGTTATAAAATTCCTCCTGTTAAAACTAGGATACAAATCCCAAGGTGTGATCTTTTTGAAGGCCAATGTAATTCTTCAGTATATTGTCAAATTTGTTAATGCCACACCTTGAGAAGATCCCAGTTCAGTCTTATGCACATGTCATTAAGTAGCATACAGTACTTGATTGGTCTTATGTGTCTATGACCTGCTCATTTTATTTTCCTCAAGTTAGTTGCCCCCATTTAACTTTGAAATGCTAATATTAAAATTAAATTTCTTCAAATTTTATTTATTTAGGTGTTATGAGATGGAAAAAAGGCTGAAAACACCAGATCTTTTCAAATTCCCGTTCTTTGAAGCCATATGTTGGTTTGTAGCCAAAAACTTGCTGGAAACCCTGAAAGGTAATTAATAATCTGTACATTTTGTTCTATGATATGACGCATGATGTTTGTAAATTTACTAAAAGCCACTGATAGAAAGAGAGGCCCTTTTAGTATAGTGTGGCTGTTGCCCCTATTTTGTTTTTTAAATCCATGATTTCCCCCGCCAAGAGCCTTTTTAGCAAATTAGAGTCTCTAGTTCATAGCCTTGAAAGTCAGATGTGTGAAGAGCTGCATCACAAGAGCACAGGTAGTATTGGAAAATGTTCATTCCACCTGGGACTCTGTAGCCTCCACACATTGTCAGGATGTAAAAGTGCCTCACCCGCAAAAATGAAGTTTACTCCAGGAGGCTGTTACCTAACATGTGTTCCCAAACATTTGCTTTAAAAAATTGAGTGGATGTTTTCATGTCCTCAGAGAATCAGGTAGTGCCCGTGCCATTACCTTCGTGACCATTATGCTAGCCAGGAGAAGGCACTTGTTAGCACAAACCAATTGAATGTCAGGCTGTGAGTCTGCAGTTGAAGAAAAATGGGGTTTTAGGGGGATATCCTTTTATTTAAACTTGAAAGCTACCCTTTTTATGTAAAATTTCAGATCTTGGTGTTTTATCTTTTGGTTTAATAATCTTTGAGCAGTCAAGTTGGAGACTGAATGTCACTTCTACTTTTATCCATTTTTTGCTTTTCATGCACTGTTGTGCCCATGAGAATACAGTTCATCGGGTTTTTGTGTTGTCTAACTTTTCTAGTCAGTTTGCACATAGTGTTACTATATTATAATTAACTCCCAGGAGAACAGAAATAAACAGATGAAATAGTAAAGTCTATTCTAAACATTTGTTTCTTTTTCCATTTAAAACTTACGCAACGCAAGAAGAAAAGGTAAAATGAAAAGAAACAACAAATAGCCTGCTTCCCAGGATAGCATGCACAGAATTAAATGATAAAACTCATTTATGGTTTCTTTCCTCAAAAAAAAGCAAAAAACAAGAAACCTCACTCTCTTTGGAAGGAAGGAGCAGTGGAGGCTCATCCCACCCCTTTTAGCACAGTGTAGAAGCAGATGTCTTGACGATGGTACAGGTGTTTACAGTGGAGGTAGGATCCCATGGATGCAGAAGAACAGGTGCTTTCTGCACAAGACCAGTCTCTGCTCCAGAGATGTATCCTTATCTTGAATCCCTGACTCTGTCAGTGTTTTCAGGTATTGTTCTTGGCTATAGAATGTCACAGTGGACCATAGGGTTGCCATATATAGTTTCCAGTAAAATACTGGACAGTAAATTCATAGTCTTCTATCCAAGTAGAAGCCTAGAAAAATAGCAATACATAAATATTTAATAAAAACACTTATAAATATCCTTGTTTTCTGGAAATAAAACCTAATTACTGAACCCTCCAGATAATATATTGGCAATTCAGTACTCAGAAAGTTCAGAGCATTTTTTCCATGTTTTCTCATCTCGCGCACACACACACACACACACTCCTGGGGTGATGCTTTTCCCCTAATGTCTAACAGGGGCTCATAATCAACTTCTTAGAATAAATTAAGAATTTGTCTGAAAGACAAAAGCTTACTGTTCCTCTTGTAGCCACAAACAGCAAATTGCTTGGTCTTAGGATAACGATTTAGCCTTTGTTTAGGCCATTGCCAGTTCAGAAATACTGAGGTCTGATCGAAAACATGACTCTGTACATTAAAGACTTTTAAAAAAAGATTATAGTAAGAAGATGTTTATAGGGGCCAGCCCCGTGGCTGAGTGCTTAAGTTTGCACACTCCGCTTCAGGGGCCCAAGGTTTTGCTGGTTCCAGTCCTGGGCGTGGACCTACCACTGCTCATCAGGCCATGCTGGCGCAGCGGTCCACATAGAAGAACTAGAAGGACCTGCAGCTAGAATATACAGCTATGTCCTGGGGGGGCTTTGGGAAGAAGAAGAAAAAAGATATTTGTACATCAGATTTTAAAATGTTTTCATTTCACCAGCCGGCTCAGTAGAGGATACCTGGCAATCCTAGTGAGTTAGTGCAGTCCTGCTGAGGCTAGAGCCAAATGACCATTCTGTCAATTGCCACCATCCTAGGCATCCATCCTGGAAGCAGGAATGGTGGTCTTGTTTCCCTCTATTAGGTCATTCTTTCATCCCTGACTTTTTAACTTTCCACTGTGGCCTGTTATTTGACAGCTCTCAGAATGTTAAAAGGCTTATATGGTGGGTTCAGTGAGGGTGGATTGTATGAAACAAGTCTTAATTGTGTTTAGTGTCAGTAATAGTAAAACAACCAGTTTTGGATTTATGTAAGTAAATTAGCCACTGGGCAGAAGTTAAATCTTTTGCTTTTGCTTCAACTTACCTGAATTTTAGACCACATCTAATGTATTTTGCTCAAGTTTTATGTAATCAGTTTAGTTTAAAAACCCAGAAGAAACATTTGTGTGTGAGTATGTATTTACCTTTACAATAGTGAAATGTGTCGTGCACACAGTCACTTGTACCAGTCACACACCGCATACACCTATACTCTTGTACGGTTTAAAGAGTTGTAAGGCTATCTCTCAGGTCACCTCTGCCCTAGGGAAACAAAAACAGCCTTGCCAGTACATTATAAATGCCCAGTTATTTTTCCCATCGCACCCTCTTCCTTCCTTTCTAGAGAGAACCACTAACCTGACTTTTGTGCTAATCCTTTTCTTCAGTTTTATCACCTATGTCACAAACTGAAATAGTTTAATTTTGTCCATTTTTAGACTTGCTATGAATAGGTTCAGACTCACGTTCTCTTGTGACCTATTACTCAGCGTTATGTTGGTGAGCTTTCTTTTAACTGGAGCATTTAGTACAACTGCATTTAATGTAATTTTATTTCTTTTTTTCCTGCCTTTTCAGTCAATTCTTGTTTCTCTTTTTTCTATTCTATTAATTTGGAAGTTACACAGTTTGATATTTGGTGGTTACTCAGAATCTACAGTTAATCCTTTTGACTTCAGAACATGTTAACTCCTTTCCCTACTCCACTTCCATTCCCACAGAACTGAGAGAAGATGGTTTTCAGCCTCAAACTTACCTAGTACAGGGAGTGAAAGCACTGCATACTGCTTTAAAATTATGGATGAAAAAAGAAGTAAGTAGTTTTCTTCAGTGAAATCATGATTATTTTTTATATTGGCAGTATTGGAAGACAGAGTCCTCATGCTGTTTTGGCAGCACTGTGAGTGGCCGTAGTACAGGGACTGGAAATCCTGCTTTAAATACAACCTGCATTTTATTACACAGTATACACAAATATACTGGTTTATGTTTGTATTTACGAGAATAAAGTAGGTATTTCTTTAATCTTGAAAAGAAAGTAATTCAAATGTATCTAGGATATTGACTAAGAAATGAACATGTAGGTATAGAATAATAATCAATAACTTTGAGCTCTCATGGTGTGCTGACCTCTGTGCTTAGTGTTTATATACATAATCTCATTTAATCCTCATAGCAACTATATGAGGTTGGGGAGCTTTGGTATCCCCATTTTACATATGGGGAAATTGAGGTTCAAAGAGTTTAAGTAATTTGCTCAAGATAACTGGTAGAGCTAGGACTTAAGACTAGGTCTCTGATCACAAAGCCTGTGCTCTTATCCCTCTGCTAGACTTACATAAAAATAAAGGAAAAGGGAGGTCAAGGTTTAAGCAGGAGCTTTCCATTTTCACTAAAACGTAGTCTAGTTGTTTGCATTTGAGTCCCATCCCAGATCTCCATTTGGAATTAGTGCACCCTTCCCTTATGCTTCCATAGCATATTTCTTGTGCCAGTGGACTTAAAAGTAATGTCTGTAAAGTGATATATCCCTGTCCCCTTCACTAGGTTTATGAACTCTTTGAGAGCAGGGCTTTCTCATCTTTATTTCCCTCCTGGAACTTGACACACGACACTTTAGTAAGTGTTAAGTAGGTGAGATGATGAAAATATATTTCCATGCTAATTTCTTGAATGTCCACTTGAAATAAAAATCCTGCTCTTAAGAGATATTGGGAGACAATAATTAATAGATTACCCTCCCAGTGGCCAGGTCAGTGGCGCAGCTGTTAAGTGCACACGTTCCGCTTTGGCTGCCCGGGGTTCACTGGTTCGGATCCCAGGTACAGACATGGCACCGCTTAGCAAGCCATGCTGTGGTAGGCATCCCACATATAAAGTAGAGGAAGATGGGCACGGATGTTAGCTCAGGGCCAGTCTTCCTCAGCAAAAAGAGGAGGATTGGCAGCAGTTAGCTCAGGGCTAATCTTCCTAAAAAAAAGAAAATAGATTACCCTCCCAATGATTTTGTACTCCCTTTTGCTTTATCATTGCTTCGTACCCACTAGAGCAAGGCACTGTGGAAGCATTCAGAAAAATAAAAATCATATCTTCCAGTATCAAAGACGTCATCATCTAGATGACAAGTAAAGGCACAAACAGGTTACAAAACTATATAACAAGATAAGATCAAAGTGAACAATGTTTTGCAAAAACTATGTAATTCTTTTCCTGCTAACGGCTTTAGACAAGTTGTTGTCAAACTTGTGTGTTTATCAGAATTGCTTTTAGAGCTTTTTAAAATAAACTCTCAAGAGATTCTGATTTAATAGATCTCAAGTAGGATCTGAACCTCTGTTTTTAACAGAGTTTGTTGGTTTTTTTGATAATACAGTAAAAATTCATCAATAATAAATATTGTTAATTCATTACATTTGAAGTACATATTTAAAAGCATGAAATTTGCATTGAACTATCTGTTAACCTTGCTCTAAGATGGGTGGTGGCTCAGCATAGTGGTTGGGAGCATGGACTCTGGAGTCAGATGTTTGGATTCAGATCTCAGCTGTGTTACTAGTAACCTACTTAACCTCTGTGCTTCCATTCCCTCAGTTGTAGAATGAGAATAATCGTAGTATCTCTGTCATAGTGTTGTTGAAAGGATCGAGTTAACACTGAAAAAGTACTTAATATCTTGCCTGGCACACTGTTAGCACTTAATGTTACTGTTGCCATTAGTTTGTTTTAACAAATTTTGCAAAGACCAAGGAGAGGATGTAAAGCAAAAGTAAAATCTAGTATTGTTCAGTGCATCTAAAAAATCAACATGGGGGTTGGCCTGGTGGCGTAGTGGTTAAGTTCATGCACTCCACTTTGGTGACCCGGGGTTCCCGGGCTCGGATTCTCAGTGTGGATCTAGCACCGCTCATCAAGCCATGCTGTGGTAGCATCCCACATAAAATGGAGGAAGACTGACACAGATGTTAGCTGAGGGACAATCTTTTTCAAGCAAAAAGAGAAAGATTGGCAACAGATATTAGCTCAGGGCCAATTTTCTTCACACACACTCAAAAAATCAAAATGTTCTTAGACACAGAGATTAAAATTTGGAAATAGACATTGTAAATAATGACAGTTGTTTGCAGTTCAGTAGATATGGTAACTCACCAGTTAATTCCTCTTTCCTATTGATGTGATCTTCTTCCTGTTTTGTTTTTGGCTATTAAAAGAAAAAAGTTTACAAAAATTTATTCAAATTAGACTTCCCATGAGAAAATAGGATTTTTATTTTATGAGTTTTTTTTAATGTTTTTTGAGTGTGTGTGAGGAAAATTGGCCCTGAGCTAACATCTGTTGTCAATCTTCCCCTTTTTGCTTGAGGAAGATTGTCTCTGAGCCATCATCTGTGCCAACCCTCCTCTATTTTGTATGTGGGACACTGCCACAGCATGGCTTGATGAGCGATGTGTAGGTCCATGCCCAGGATCCAACCTGTGAACCCCGGGCTGCCAAAGCAAAGCGTGTGAACTTAACCACTACATCACTGGGCCAGCCCCGAAACTAGGATTATTTTAGTGCCTGTGTTCGCCCTTACAAATCCTATGTATGATGAATTAAATGTTAGGCTTAATTAGTTACTTTACTAATTATAGTAGTAGGTAGAATTACAGTAGGCTTTGAGGTGTAGAGTAGAAGGTTACTTACTCAAAACAGAGCAAAATTCACTGTAAGACAAGTCCACCTTTAACTCAAGCTAAGAGGATTTTATGAGTTAATAAGGATCTCCTTAGAAGGTATTTTCCCAACTACATGAACTCTGAGACCTGGCTTATTAGCATTTGACTATGTGTGTAAAATTTAGAGAACCCAAAAATTGGTTTAGTAAGTTAGTTTTTACATATTAAAGTGTAAGTAACTTTGGTTATCTTGTCTTTGTTAATCCAAATACAGCTTGTATCTGAACATGCCTTTGAAATTCCAGACAATGTTAGACCTGGACATCTTATTAAAGAACTTTCTAAAGTAATTCGAGCAATAGAGGTAAGTATAGAAACTATCATGTAAATCCTTGGTTACTGTCTGCTTTGAGAAGCGCTGGATCTACCACCACACTACAAACATTTGAAAACCCTTCTGCTCTTAGAAGAAACAGAATGAGCTGCGTCTTGGAAGGAGTCTCAGGTTTTCAGGCTTCTGAAGTCCTACAGGGAAATTTGGAATATGGTATCATAATGAAGTAATCAGGAAGCAGTTACCAGGTTACTTCAGGTTACTCCCAAAATAAAAAATGCACAATAAACAAAACTTTCAGATCCCATTCGTTTCCACTATGCAGAGATGAATACCTATTAAGCAGTTAGAGAAGGAGAGAAAATGTAAGGTGAGTGAGTAGAGCTAGGGGAAGCTGGGTTGGAAGCAGGGATGGTATTAGTGGGGTGGGGCAAGGAGATCCTCTTGACTGAAAATATTAGAGCAACTTGGTTAGGTAAAAGCCCTTTGATAGAAGCCCATACAGTATGAGATTAGGTGTTTTGATTTATTAATTAAGAGCTGTTCTAAGTATTACAGAAAAGGGGTTTTAATTAAAGTAATTCTTCAAGAAGGTGATTCTGTTATTGTCTAGCTTGAACTGAAAGGAAATTAATGGACGAATGAAGGCTAACTACTAATTTAACAGCTTAGATTAGGGCTGTGTTAAGAAAGGTGTGGGTCTGTATAAAAAAATTATAAATCTTTGCTAAGGGAATTAAAACAGAACTTGAATAAATGAGAGTGTCACTTAGAAATATGTAAATTCTAAATTAATACTACAAATTTAAAACAGTAAAGTATACCTGGAAGAGTAATTGGACAAAAATAGCCTACAAAGTTTTTTTTTTTTTAATTGGAGGGTAAGGGAGTACAGAAAGCAGCAAAATGGCCAGTAGAATAACCTGCAAAGAAAATAAACAGGTATTTCACTAAAGAAGAAATAGAAATGGCCAATCTGATAAAAATATGAAAAATATTCTCAATATGTGAAAAAGTATTCAACCACATTTTACCAAATAATTTATGATTTCATATGATCATTTATCAAATTGGCAAAGATAAAATTGCGTATTCTTGCCCTGCTGGTAGGAAGTATAAATTAGTTTATGCTTTCTAAATGGCGTATCCCTTGACCTAGCATTTTCACTTTAAGCCGATAAAATAAATAAGAGGATTCCAGTTAAACTTGGTAGATTGACCATACCTGCTTACCGCTATCACCTCTTAGAACCAAAGTGATAGTAAGAGAATCAAAAAGAATCCCTGAAGACAAAGAGAAGAACGCGATGAAGACTCCAACCAAATTTTGGAAGCTGGAAAGCAGATGTACAAGTGGTAACTGATTGAGCAGACCTGAGAGAGCTGAAGCCTGAGTGGGCAGTGGGAGGAGGCCAGAAGCAGGTCTTGTTTGTGCAGTAGAACCTTCAGAAAGGTTAGGGACGCTAGGACTCGCTGAATACGAGAGTGGAGGTGAAAGTGAAAACAGGATTGATTAAAGGTCTATTTAAGAAGTGAATGGATCTCTAAATCCTTTCCTTACCACATGGAGAAAACTCGAGGTTTAATTATTTGAGAGGCTGAACTTGCAACTGGACTTCGGGACACTGAGCCCAGCTGAGGGAGATGGGTACCATACTGAAAACGAGAGGATTAAGTGACAGTCTACATAGTGAATGATTCTTCCACATGGCTCCCCAAACACTGGCAGCCTGGCTTGTACCTCCCAGGCCATGAGGAAGGTCCTCTGATACAGACAATTTGAAACCGTCCAATGGAACAACCCAGACAGGTTCCTACAGTGAAACCCACCCGTTGACAACGCCCCACTCACACAGAGCTCCCAGTTAGCTTTTTACTTTTTACATACAGTGAAATGCCAGATCATAAAAGTACAGTTTGAGTTTTGATAAAAGTATACAGCTGTATAACCAATACTCCAATTGAGATGTGAATCATTTTCATCACCCCAGAAGGTCCTTTCTTGCCCACCTTCTAGTCAGTCTTTGACTACCATAAGCCACCACTGTTCTGACTTCTATTGCTATCGTCATAGATTAGTTTTGCCTATTTTTGAATTTTACATAAAGGCAGTCTTACAGTATATACTATTATATACCATTTTTGTGTCTGGCTTCTTTCAACATAATGCTTTTGAGATTCATCCCTGCTGTTGCGTGTGTCAGTAGTTCTGCTTCGTTGCTGAGTAGTATTCCACTAAATGAATATACCACAATTTATTTTCCATTTTTCTGTTGATTGATATTTGGGTTATATGCAGATTTGGCCATTATGGATAAAACTGTTATAAACAACCTTGTATGTCTTTTTGTGGTAAATATATCTTTTCATTTTTCTTGGATAAATATGTGGGAATAGAGTTATCAAGTCATCGGGTAGGTGAATTTTTAATGTATGAGAATCTGCAAAGCAGTTTTCCAAAGTGGTTGTACCATTTTACACTCTTACCAGTAATGTGTAGGAGTTGTAGTTGTTCCACATCCTTGCCAATATTTGGTGTTTTCAGTCTTTTTAATTTTTGCTATTCTAGAGAGTATGAAACATTATTTCATTGTGATGTTAATTTGCATTTTCCTGAAAGCTAATAATGTTGAGCACCTTTTCATGTGCATGGCTATTTGTATATTTGCTTTTGTGAGGTATCTGTTTTTAAATTTTTGCCCATTTAAAAAATTATGTTGTTTTTGGGGCCAGCCCCGTGGCCAGGTGGTTAAGTTTGCACACTCTGCTTTGGCGGCTCAGGGTTTCACTGGTTTGGATCCCGGGTACAGATGTGGCACTGCTCATCAGGCCATGCTGAGGCGGCGTCCCACACAGCACAGCCAGGACCTACAACTAGAATATATACCTGTGTACTGAGGGGCTGTGGGGAGAAGAAGAAGAAGAAAAAGAAGATTGGCAACAGATGTTAGCTCAGGTGCCAATCGTTAAAAAAAAAAATGTTGTTTTTATTATTGATTTGTAGTTTATTATATATCCTGAACACATATTCCTTGTCATTTTGCTTGCATTCTTTTATGCATATATGTATATATAGTGACTATTTACCCACTGCCTGTGGCTTATCTTTTCATTATCTTAATGGTATCTTTTTATGAGCAGGAAGTTTTAATTTTGAAGAAGTCCAATTTATAAGTTCCTTTTCTTTTATAGTTAGTATTTTTTTTTGGTATGTCTTAAGAAATCTGTGCCCACCCCAAGGTCTTAAAGATACTTTTTTTTCTCTAGAAGCTTTTACATTTAGGTAAATGGCCAATCTTGAATTTTTCTGTATATCATAAGGTGATAAATCAAGGCATTTTTGCCCCATATGTTTATTTAGCCTTCTTAGCACTATTTCTTGAAACCAATTAGCTTTTTAGTGCTTCCCTTTTAAAATGCTTAGAGAGCCAAGAAGAGTTTTGAAGACAAAGAACAAAATTAAAGGAGAAACGAAAAAAAAGGTATTCGAAGGAAACAATAAACAAATAAGTCTTCAGCCCAAAACCCAGATGTAATTGATAGCCTCAAGAGAGGAAGAAGTAAATATGGCCTCCATAATAAAAGAACAGGAGGCTACCACAAAGCAACATTCAAAGCGAAAGAAGAAGTGTTGTTGGAAATTGGAAATATAGTAGAAAAAAGTTTAGTAGAATGGTTGGAAGATAGAGTTGGGAAAATCTCCCCGTAAAGTTAAAAACAAAGGACAGAGATAGGACAGAAAAGTTAGAAGGTCACCATCAAAATAATAGGAGCTCCAGAAAGAGATAACAGAGAAAACAGGGAGAGGATTATTAGAGGAATAATCAAAGAAAATTGTTTTAGAATTCAAGAACATGTCTTGCCAGACTGAAAGCCCTACAGAATGCCCAGTACGGTAAGTGGAAAAAGACCTATGCCAAGGTACATCATGGTCAAATTTTAGACTACATGTAACCAAGTATATCCTATAAAGCATTAGGGAAGGAAGTATTATGGGTCATATCGAAAGAATTGGGAGTCAGATTTCTCGATAGTACCACTGCAGCCTGGAAGACAATGAAGTGAAGTCTTTAACATCCTGGGGTGAGGGAGATGCCAGCCTTCAAGTGGGTATTCAGCCAAGTTATAAGTCAAATATGATAGTAAAATAAGAATGTCAAAGAGGCAAGATCTCAGAAGTTTCCTAAGAGGAAACTCTTAGAGGATGTGCTGTTCCAAAAGAGAGGGAGTAAACCAGAAGAGAAGGGTCCCTGGAATGCATTCTTCCAGCAAACCCATCCTAGAGCAGTGAACACAACAAAGGCCCTGCCCTCATGGAGCTTAGTAGAAAGAGGCTAGCCGCAATATTTTAATGTATCAGGAATTGACAGGTGCTATGAAGAAGAATAAAGCAAGAAAAAAGGATAGGGAACGACAACCAGAGGTGGTGGTGGGGGTTGCAGTTTTATGTGGTGCAGTGGGAGCAGGTTGGGAAAGGTCTTCGATGACATGTGCAGGCCCAGAGAGCAGACAGTCCAGCAGGGATCAGGAGAATGAAAGGCTCCGTGTTTGTTGTTCATTTGAAATTCAGATTTAACTAAGTGTCTTGCGCTTTATCTGGCATTTCTGTCCAGGAAGGAGGTCTCCAAAGAAAAATATAAAACTGATAAATTATCTAATGTATTTGAGTGTTTATATTCTTCTAGTGGAGAATTTTGGGATCAAGTAGAGATAAATACAAAACAAAACAGGTGGAGAGTGAGGCAATTATAAAGTTAAAGGAAAGTCAAAGGGTATAAAAGAAAGGAAATGTAATAATAGTATGTTACTTGGCACTGGATTATAAATAATTTTTACTGAGTCCAATTTAAATTCTGAACATTGGAGGAGGAGGAAGTGTGTGTACATTTAGGAGAGGTGTGCAAGGATTAAGACTTTATCTTGCATAGTAGGAATTCAGTGATATATGAAGCTGAAAAACCAAGAAATAACAGTTTAAACATGTTATTTTGAAATTTGGGGGCAAATAATTGAAACAGCAATGAGAAGAAAAGCTACAAGAGATGCAGATGCTGGGTATTTACCCAAAATAATTGAAACAAGAACTTGAACAGTACGTGCATGTTCATAGCAGCGTTATTCACAGCAGCCGAAAGGTGGAAGCAGCCCAAGTGTCCATCACAGATGAATGGATAAACAAAATGTGGTGTATACATACAACGGAATATTATTCAACCTTCAGAAAGAAGGAAATGCTAACACATACTACAACATGGATGAACCTGGAAGATACTATGTTAAGTGAAATAAGCCAGTAACAAAGGAACAAATATTGTATGCTTCCACTTATATGAATTTCCCAGAGTAGTCAAATTCATAGAGAGAGAAAGTAGAATGGTGGTTGCCAGGGGCTGGGGGTAAGGAGGAATGGGGAGTTAGTGTTTAATGGTTGCAGAGTTTACATTTGGCAAGATTAAAAAGTTCTGGAGATGGGTTGTGGTTGGACAGTAATGTGAAATGTACTTAATGCTACCCTACCAAACCCACTTAAAAATGGTTAAAGTGGTAAATTACCACAAATACCACAAATGGTATACGTTACCACATATGTTATGTGTTACAAAATTATGTTATGTGTATGTTACTACAATTAAAAAAAGACTTAGAGACGGTTGCCTCTGGAGAGTGGGAATCCGGATGGGAAGAGCAGACTGCTGTTTTTCATAATGTGCTCATAAAGTGTTAGTTGGGTTTTTTTGATGAAGAAAATTCTCCCTGAGGTAAAATCCATTGCCAATCTTCCTTTTTCTTTTTTTTTTTTTTTTTTTGCTTGAGGAAGATTAGCCCTGAGCTAACATCTGTGCCAGTCTTCCTCTACTTTGTATGTGGGATACCTCCACACTATGGCTGATGAGTGGAGTAGATCCATGCCCAGGATCTAAACCCACAAACCTAGGCTGCCAAAGTGGAGCACACAGAACTTTAACCACTTGGCCACGGGGCTGGCCCCATAAAGTGTTAATTTTTAAAACTACATTGATGTATGACTTTGGTTTAAAAAGCAATTAGTGATTTATGCAAATATGTATGTGAAAGAATGTTCATCATAGGAAAAAACTGGAAGCAGCCTAAATAACTACCAGTAAGTTTTAGCCTTTAAATTAGCCTTTAAACACAGCCTTTAAAATGATACTGAAAATCAAGGAAATGTGTTTACAGTATATTACGTGGGGGAGAGAAGGGACTAAAAGTCTCAACAGAGCTGTTTGAATCCAGTGATTTGGTCTTTTTTTTAATCTGATTAAACTGAATGGTTTTTGTTTACTAAGATAGTCTTAATGGCTGATTGTTAGGTATGTATGTGGCCTTGTCATAAAAATACTCTGAATTTAATTCTTAAAGGAGGAGAATGGCAAACCAGTTAAATCTCAGGGAATTCCTACTGCGTGTCCAGTTTCACGATCCTCAAATGAAGCAACTTCCCCATACCATTCCCGACGAAGGATGAGGAAACTTCGAGATCATAGTGTCCGCACTCCTTCCAATCTAGACATTCTAGAGCTCCACACAAGGGAAGTCCTCAGAAGACTAGAGATGTGTCCGTGGGAAGAGGCAAGTATTATGTCTCATGATTACGAAAAGAGACTCAGTTGTTCCTGAAAGTTCTTTTGAAGGATAATGAAAAGCGAACAGTCGGGCCATCCTGGTTCTCTGACTTGGCTTAGGGCTGTGGAGTCAACAGTACTTGGGCCGTGACAGGGCCTTGCTTCAGCTTTCTCGGCGTCAGTGTGGAGTAGGATGAAGAGACCTCCTTTATTTGCTGACGTGTTTGAGTGTTTACCAAATGCCACATGCTCTTCTAGGCTCCAGGGAAGATACCAGAGTGAGAAAAACTTGAGTCCCTGCCCTTGGGTAGCTTCCATCTTAGCTCAAGTTGGAAGGATGGGAGACAAAGAGACAGACTAAAATAATATAATTTCAGAGGACGAGTGTTAGGAAGGAAGCCGAAACAATAAAGCAAGAGAATAAAGGGGCAGGGGTGGCTGGCTACTTTAGCTCTGGTGGTCAGAGTGCTTCCAGCATTTGAACTGACATTTAAATAATGGAAGAAATTGGATGGATACACAGATTTGAGGAAAAGTGTGTGGGCAGAGGGAAGAGTAAGTGCAAAAAGCCTGTCCCTGACCTGACAGCATCAGCATGGTTGACTGGGAGACTTAGAATAAACCCATTAAAGTCTGAGAAATGCTGCCTAATGGACAAAGAGGAGGAGGAGTGGGGCAGTAATGAGATCAGTGTAGAGCCTTTGTAAAACATGGTAAGGAGTTTGTGGTGAGAGCTGTATCATCCATAGTTTTACATTTTAGTAGAGGATAGGCAGTAATTTAAAATGAATAAGATAGGGATATCTCTGGATTAAAATATTTTTAAAAGTTACATAGAAATTAGAACTTTCTCAAATATTTTAAGTTTTATGTAATTGTATTTATACTATTTTAAGCTTTCGTTCTTCTAAACCTCCTTAACTCATAGCCATCTGGGAGAAGATTGAGCTTATTATGAAAGGTTCTTTTTATTATTAAAGAAAAAAATTACCACAAAAAGGGAATATTCTGTATTAAAAACCAGCTATTGTTGTGCCTTTATGTCACATGGTGGCCTTTGTTCCTATTGATAACAGTGTGGTGACCTATAGGTTGCTGACTGTGTCTGGTGGGCAGACTAGGGGTTAGGTCAAGGATGGGGTGACTGGGGAGGACCCAGTTGCTAGCCCTTCAGCAGGAAGAAGCAGAGAAAAGAGAATTAAAGTACATGATTGCAGTGCTTCCCCAGCTCGTCAGCTTTCTGCAAGAGTGAACTGTCTTTGAATTTGCTTTATGCAGATTTTACATTCTGCTTTATAGAATGTGTTTTATGGTTAACGGCCCTACAGAAAGATGAGCCATATTCATGCTTTGGTTTTAGGAACCATTTAGCTTTGATGCCACACCACTGCATGGCACTAGCCTGGGCAGGTGCCCAGCACAGCTGGGGATGCAGGGCCGTGGGGGGAGGTGGTGGTATACTGTTTTCCTTTAGTCAGGCAGGTATATTTGAGGGCGGAGGTTAAGTAAGTTCTGTTTTTGTACTTTAAGGATATCTTGAGCTCTAAACTCAATGGAAAATTCAACAAACATCTCCAGCCATCTTCCACAGTACCTGAATGGAGGGCGAAAGATAATGACCTACGATTACTGCTGACAAATGGAAGGATAATTAAGTATGTAAAGTAGATCAAAGTGTCAAACAGATTTGTTTTCAGTCGATTTCCTCTGTTCATTTAATCCCTAGGCCATACAATTTGCACACTTAATTGAAATATGGGGAAAGTGTCTCTCTTCTCCACTCTCTCTGTAAATTAAGGGGGAGGGTATACCATTTGGCTACATAGTTGCAGTGTTTTCTGACTTGGTTATTTTTCTCTGTATACAGAGATGAGAGACAGCCCTTCGCAGATCAAAGTCTTTATACAGCGGATAGTGAAAACGAAGAGGATAAGAGAAGGACAAAAAAGGCAAAAATGAAAATAGAAGAGATTTCACGAATAGAGGGGATGGAGAATGAAGAATCTCAAAAACCACTTAAGAGTATGTTTGTTTTAATGGTCATTTTAAAGGTCTGTTCATTACTAATGTGATAATATGTAAAGTAACTTGGTAATTTTAAAGTTCTTAAATTTGTAGCAGGATCGAAAATTTTTGTCTCTAAATACTCTTTTGAGAAATCTGAAGTATTTCTGAGTAGTTTATTCATCAGGGAACTGCTGACTGTGAATGCCAAGTGAAGTGTAGTGTCCAGGGAAGGTGCTGCTGATGACGAGGATGTGTGCTGGTCAGTGACACCCTCGTCTAGTGACAGTTTTTGCAAGAGTCACATGAAAGCTCATGCATTTTATGGGCCTCTAGTCCAAATAATAAAACAGTTGCAAGTTTAAAACAATTTCATCAATAATTTTAGCTAACATGTATGTGGTTTTCAGAAGTAGGAGACGTATATAATTGGCTGATCTGAAGCTATTAGTAATCCATGTGCTGTTTTGCTTTATTGCCTATTGACAAGAAGGCCTCTACTTGGTTATTAATCAGTTATTATCAGTGTCACAAATCGTAACACCTCCTCCTCGAGATGTTTTTTTCAATAGTCTTAATTTCTCAACATTTTTCAGGGCCTCCATCTACTTTTCTATTTTAAAAAGTAGTTAAATATTTTGGTACTTGACAAGTAAATATTCCGGATAATTAGCATCATTTAGTCCATGTTGAATAGCTCAATTTCCAGGTAAGTTTAGTATTGCTGTAGTCAGTGATTCTGCGTTTGCTCACATGCTGGGGTAAAGGCAGCTAGTCAATAGGATTCATCAAACGGTTGCCACGTGGTAGTGCCGCGTGGAAGAGGGAGGCAGTGGTAAAGCCTGGTTTACAAGCTTGTGGAATTCACTACCTACGTGAATGCTTTCTAGGTTTAGGAGAGTCATCTTTTTGTTTTCTGTTAAGAGAAATTATGCAACAGGGAAAGTAAAAAGCATCTTGTAACTAATTTTACTGTTGGAGATTTTTTTCTGGAAAGAAATGTAACATGGTCAACCCACCCAAATAAGGGATATATGATCATGTTCAGTAAATACCGTAAATGTTTTAAGAATCTTGATCAATTAGGGAGGAAGTCCTGGGGGAAGAAAGAAATGATGACGAAAGCAGTGAAAAAGGATGGAGCAGGCACAATGAGACCTATCACAAAGCTGGACAGGCTTTAGATGTCACCGTGGTCATAAAAGACTTTCTGTTTTTCTCTCATCCTTTCCCTTCTCAGGGTTTTTTACAAGTGTAAAATCAGAACTCAGGAATCGATCATCAGAATATTCTGATATTTCTGATTCAGAAGACTCGGGACCTGATTGCGCTGCACTGGTATGCCCCAAACCCTGTACCTTGTGCACTGTTTGATGGAAAGATGAACACCTGCTTTCCTTCTCGTAGAAGGAAAGTGAATGACAGCTCTTCCCAAAGTCTATCCTATGCCCTTTGTGGCCCAGTGTCTTCCTTATAGTGGTAATTACACGCCCGTACGCATATCGTTGTGTGACTACTTACATTTGATAAATGTAGCTTTGGTCTGCTTTTGTAAAGGGTGGAGGGAGATATTGTTCTTATGTTTCTCATATTTCTCATAGGTTATTTATTTTGCCTTAAAGAAAACCTGTACTGTGTTCTTTACTGAGAAATTATGTTACTGTAGTTACTAGAGATTTTCAGTTTTTCATATGAAATACAGAAATAATTCTGTGATAAGATTCTAACTTTCCCTAGATAGATAAAGTGGTTTTGATTAGTTTGTACAGACTTGCTCAGATTTCTTATTGTAGGTTCGTTTCTGTTTAATTGTTTATTATCTCAGAAAAATAATTTTACCACTGAAGAGTCTGAAAGTTCAGGTGATGAAAAGAAACAAGAAATAACGTCAAACTTTATGGAGGAATCTAATGTGATGAGGAGCTTCCTTCAAAAGAGCCAGAAGCCATCTAGAAGTGAAATTCCAGTTAAAAGGTAGGCTTGCTGGTGGTAGTAGTCTTATGTAATGTTGTGATATAAACGACATGAAAACATTTTTTTAGTTTTAAATTTTACCAAAGATTTCCTTAGAATAAATAGACTCCTTCTTTTTCTGTGATGATCTGCTCTTTAGGGAGTGTCCTACCTCGACGAGCACAGAGGAAGAAGCTATTCAGGGCATGCTGTCCATGGCAGGGTTGCACTACTCCCCATGTTTACAGAGGCAGATACAAAGCACAGACTGCAGTGGTGAAGGAAACTCCCTCCAGGATCCCAGCAGCTGCCACAGTAGTAACCATGCAGTTAGGCAGTTGTATCGTTACGATAAACCAGTGGAATGTGGTAAGAAACATAAATTATCAGTCTCTAAAAAGTAACATATGACCCCCCACTTAATAGCTCTATAATCCTCGTTGAGGTTAGAGATTATGATAAGAACTGTTCATTGCACATCTGTAGTTGGAAATGGTGTTAAGCATATTGGCCAAGAAATACATAATGTTAACAAATGTAAAACAATGATGTTAACAAATGTAAAATACAAGTATGTAAAATGCAAGTATAAGAACTAAAAACGTAAGTTAACAGGTTAAGAGTTGTGTTCACTGGCATAATTCTACTATTGCTGTTGCGAGACAGTGTTACTTCCCTTTCATAAGTTGATCAGGGTGGAAGGAATGTTTTGGTGTCTTAAATGCTCTGCTAAACTGGAGCAATCAAAATCAACCCTTTTTCCTTTTATGGGAGAGGAAACAAGTTTTGAACTCTTTCTGACTGAAGATATTCTCTCTCCTACTTGGAAACAAAGTATTAGCAAAGAGAGAAGACTCCGTGGCGATATCAGTGATGCCACCTAGTGTTTTCTTTTCTGCGCCTTTAGGGAAAAATTTTGTTTCCCTGAAAGCCTGAGGAGGATTGGGGAGAAGATGGTACTACATTAAAGCTGAGTGCCTATTATAGAAGTTGTGTTCATTCCTGTCTTAATTGTGTCCGCTACGTACCACAAGCTTGACATTATTTCACTTAACTCTTGAAACAACATTTTGATATACATAATACAACTTTTACATGTAAACTAGAAAAGGTTTAGTGAAGTTAATTTAACTTGCCCATACTTACAAAGCTGTTATTCAGTGGTATTGGAATTTGAACCCAGGATCATCTAATCTCAAAATCTTTGCATATTGTTTAAGAGGAAACTGAGGTTTAGACAGGTTAAATAACTTGCCTGAAGATGCATTGGTAATGGAAGAACTCAGATTCACATCTGGTTTGTCTGACTTTTCACTACACCATTCTATCTCCCTGTAATCTCTTGGGTCCCTTGAAAAGAAAGCTTCTATGGAAATACTACTACAAAATTCAGGCAAATGTATGTCTTTATTCTATATGGGAAAATATGCCATTTTTAGAGACAGTGTATTACATTTGGTTTTACATCTACAACAGATGGCCATAGAATTTGACTCTAGATCTTCCGGCATCTGACATAAAACCTGTCCCATAAAGACGGTCTTTGAGAGAATTGAAAGAATTAACATGTTAGGTTGTGAGCTGGTGACTGGCAGAGGGAAAGGAGTGTGCTGAAAGTGTATGAGTAAATACCTAAAGAGTTAATGTATTAATTTTTTAATAAAATGTCAACATAAATTTGCTTTCAATTTTAAGCATTAGGCTAACTCTGTTCTTTATAATCAACTTTGTGCAGAGGTAATTTAACTAAAACTTCTCTTTAGGATACCATGTCAAGACTGAAGATCAAGACTTGAGGAGTTCTTCCTGGGTTAAACAATTCGATACAACTTCCAGATTTAATCTTCAGGTATATTCAAGGTTTTAAACACTAAAAGGAGATTTAGAATTGTTATTAATTCTGTTTTTGCTTTCTTTTTTTAAACTGCAACCAGTGTTCAACCATTAGATCTGGAAAGCTAAAAAATTACAGTTAAGTGCACATTTGAACAACTATCCATTTTTAGGGATTCTGGTATAATGACTAGTGCGAAGCTCATGGATGGAATGTGATCTTGAAAAGAAAAGCTTATTCAAGGAAGTAGTTAAAAACTCCTGGCTGCCACCACTTTTAGGTTATTTCTGGCTAGGATGAAACAGAAAAGAAAAAGAAGAAGTACTATGACCATCTCTTTTTAATCTCTGACATTGTTTCTTGAACATTTTTAGACACTAAATTTCTTTGAGAATTTGATGACAGTTACGGACTCTCTTTCCAGAAAAATGTTCATCCATAAACACTGATGTTTGCTTACATTTTCTTATGGTGCCTCGCCCCCACCCCAGACCATCCATTGACTCCATCTTAAGAACCCCTGCTCCAAGAGAAGACACTTGGTGTCCTAGGATCCTAGCGTATTAATGCTTAATCCAAACAAAGTGAATCCAAAGTAGCTTTTTAAAAAACCAAAACTTTGCCAGTAGCACCAAACAAGGAAAGCAATACGACCTTTTGCTGCAAACCTTGGAAAATGACAGCCAAAGAATCAAAATTCTCGTGGGACAGAATGAAGTCCCCAAATGTCCCCAACCTAAAGCATACTTTTAGTAGTGGACTTATGGGTGGTTTTAATTTTCTTCATTTGGCATATCTATATTTTCTAAATACTTATCAATTACTTTTACAAGAAAAAGAGCCAAGTTATTTTTTTAAGGCAAAGTTTTGTGAGTACAAGTTCTTTTAATAGAAGGATATGCTCCAGAGTCAAAAGTCAAGTAAGAAATCCCTTAACTATTAATAATTCAATTATTCAGTGTATGATTTTATAGTGCCTCATTGGTCATAAAGTTTATAACTAACTAGCATTATAGGATTCAGTATTAAAAGTAAGCTATTATTTAAATCTAGCTGTTGCTTTTATAATTGTCTTTGAAAATAAAGTAGTAGAGGATAAATGACTAGCAAGATCTCCTTAGAGAAAATCTAATTTATTTTACCTGCTAGAGAGGTATTGTAGAGAGGCATGTCAAATCATAATTTAAAGACTAATTTAAAGCAAGTCTGTGTTTAATGTTGTTTTTTTTTTATTAAGATTATGATAGATTACAACCTTGTGAGATTTCAGTTGTACATTATTGTTAGTAATGTTGTGGGTACATCACTTCACCCTTTGTGCCCTCCCCCCACCCCTCCTTTTCCCTGGTAACCACCGATCGGTTCTCCTTGTCTATATGTTAACTTCCACCTGTAAGTGGAGTCATATAGAGTTCGTCTTTCTCTGTCTGGCTTATTTCGCTTAACATAATACCCTCAAGGTCCATCCATGTTGATGCGAATGGAACAATTTGGTCCTTTTTTATGGCTGAGTAGTATTCCATTGTGTATATATACCATATCTTCTTTATCCAGTCATCAGTTTCTGGGCAGTTAGGTCTTGGCTATTGTAAATAATGCTGCGATGAACATAGGGGTGCATGGGACTCTTGGGATTGCTGATTTCAGGTTCTTAGGATAGATACCCAGTAGTGGGATGGCTGGGTCATAGGGTATTTCTATTTTTAACTTTTTGAGAAATCTCCATACTGTTTTCCATAGTGGCTGCACTAGTTTGCATTCCCACCAACAGTGTATGAGGGTTCCTTTTTCTCCACAACCTCTCCAACATTTGTCACTCTTGGTTTTGGATATTTTTGCCAATCTAACGGGTGTAAGGTGGTATCTTAGTTCTTAGTTTTGATTTGCATTTCCCTGATCATTAGTGATGGTGAACATCTTTTCATGTGTCTATTGGCCATACTTATATCTTCTTTGGAGAAATGTCTGTTCATGTCCTCTGCCCATTTTTTGATCGGGTTGTTTGTTTTTTTGTTGTTAAGCTGTGTGAATTCTTTGTATATTATGGAGATTAATCCTTTGTCGGATAAGTAGCTTGTAAATATTTTTTCCCAATTAGTGGGCTGTTTTTTTGTTTCAATCCTGTTTTCCCTTGCCTTGAAGAAACTCTTTAGTTTGATGAAGTCCCATTTGTTTATTCTTTCTATTGTTTCCCTCATCTGAGGAGTTATAGTGTCCGAAAAGATTCTTTTGAAACTGATGTCAAAGAGTGTACTGCCTATATTTTCTTCTAGAAGACTTATTGTTTCAGGCCTAATCTTTAGGTCTTTGATCCATTTTGAGTTTATTTTTGTGAATGGTGAAAAAGAATGGTCAATTTTCATTCTTTTACATGTGGCTGTCCAGTTTTCCCAGCACCATTTGTGGAAGAGACTTTCTTTTCTCCATTGTACGCCCTCAGCGCCTTTGTCAAAGATTAGCTGTCCATAGATGTGTGGTTTTATCTCTGGGCTTTCAATTCTGTTCCATTGATCTGTGCACCTGTTTTTGTACCAGTACCATGCTCTTTTGATCACTGTAGCTTTGTAGTATGTTTTGAAATCAGGGATTGTGATGCCTCCAGCGTTGTTTTTCTTACTCAGGATTGCTTTAGCAATTCGTGGTCTTTTGCTGCCCCATATGAATTTTAGGATTCTTTGTTCAATTTCTGTAAAGAATGTCCTTGGGATTCTGATTGAGATAGCATTGAATCTGTAGATTGCTTTAGGTAGTATGGACATTTTAACTATGTTTATTCTTCCAATCCATGTGCATGAAATGTCTTTCCATTTCTTTATGTCAGCGTCAATTTCTTTCAAGAAAGTCTTGCAGTTTTCATTGTATAAATCTTTCACTTCCTTGGTTAAATTTACCCCAAGGTATTTTATTCTTTTTGTCACGATTGTGAATGCGATTGAGTTCTTGAGTTCTTTTTCTGTTGATTCATTGTTAGTGTGTAGAAATGCTACTGATTTATGTATGTTGATTTTATACCCTGCAACTTTGCTGTAGCTGTTGATTGTTTCTAATAGTTTTCCTATGGATTCTTTGAGGTTTTCTATATATAAGATCATTTCGTCTGCAAACAGCGAGAGTTTTACTTCTTCATTGCCTATTTAGATTCCTTTTATTTCTTTTTCCTGCCGAATTGCTCTGGCCAACACCTCCAGTACTATGTTGAATAGGAGTGGTGAAAGTGGGCACCCTTGTCTTGTTCCTGTCCTCAGAGGGATGGCTTTCAGTTTTTGTCCATTGAGTATGATATTGGCTGTGGGTTTGTCATATATGGCCTTTATTATGTTGAGGTACTTTCCTTCTATACCCATTTTATTGAGGGTTTTTATCATAAATGGTTGTTGGATCTTGTTTGAGATGTTATTGAGGATATTGAGATGATCATGTGGTTTTTGTTTCTCATTTTGTTAATGTAGTATATCACGTTGATTGACTTGCGGATGTTGAACCATCCCTGTGTCCCTGGTATAAATCCCACTTGATCATGGTGTATAATCTTTTTGATGTATTGCTGTATTTGGTTTGCCAGAATTTTGTTGAGGATTTTTGCATCTATGTTCATCAGTGATATTGGCCTGTAGTTCTCCTTCTTTGTGTTGTCCTTGTCAGGTTTGGGGATCAGAGTGATGTTGGCTTCATAGAATGTGTTAGGGAGTACTCCATCTTCCTCAATTTTCTGGAATAGTTTGAGAAGGATAGGTATTAAATCTTCTTTGAATGTTTGGTAGAGTTCTCCAGAGAAGCCGTCTGGTCCTGGACTCTTATTTTTAGGGAGGTTTTTGATTACTGTTTCTATTTCTTTACTTGTGATTGGCCTATTCAGATTCTCCATTTCTTCCTACTTCAGTTTGGGGAGGTTGTAAGAGTCCAGGAATTTGTCCATTTCTTCTAGGTTGTTCAATTTGTTGGCATATAGTTTTTCATAGTATTCTCTTATGATCCCCTGTATTTCTTTGGTATCTGTTGTGATTTCTCCTCTCTCATTCCTCATTTTATTTATTTGAGATTTCTCTCTTCTTTTCTTGGTGAGTCTGGCTAAGGGTTTGTCGATTTTGTTAATTTTTTTGAAGAACCAATTCTTTGTTTCATTGATCCGTTCTACTGTCTTTTTAGTTTCAATATCGTTTATTTCTGCTCTTATTTTTATTATTTCCCTCCTTCTACTGACTCTGGGCTTTGTTTGTTGTTCTTTTTCTAATTCTGTTAGGTGTCGTTTGAGGTTGCTTATGTGAGCTTTTTCTTGTTTAGTGAGGTGAACCTGTATTGCAATGAATTTCCCTCTTAGGACTGCTTTTGCTGCATCCCAAATGATTTGGTATGACGTGTTCTCATTTTCATTTGTCTCCAGATAATATTTGATTTCTTCTTTAGTTTCTTCAATAATCCATTGTTTGTTCAGTAGCGTGTTGTTTAGTCTCCACATTTTTGCACCTTTCTCTGCTTTATTCTTGTAGTTGATTTCTAGTTTCATAGCATTATGATCGGAAAAGATGCTTGATATTATTTCAACTCTCTTGTATTTATTGATGCTTGCTTTGTTTCCCAAAATATGGTCTATTCTTGAGAATGATCCATGTGCACTTGAGAAGAATGTGTAGCCTGCTGTTTTTGGATGAAGTGTTCTATATATATCTATTAAGTCCATCTGGTCTAATTTTTCATTTAATTCTATAATTTTCTTGTTGATTTTCTGTCTGGATGTTCTATCCATTGGTGTTAATGGGGTGTTGAGGTCCCCTACTATTATTGTATTGTTGTTGATGTCTTCTTTTAGTTCTGTTAAGAGTTGCTTTATAAATTTTGGTGCTCCTGTGTTGGGTGTGTATATATTTATAAGTGTTATGTCTTCTTGGTGGAGAGTCCCTTTTATCATTATATACTGTCCCTCTTTGTCTTTCTTTATCTGTTTTGCTTTGAAGTCTACTTTGTCTGATATTAGTATAGCGACACCTGCTTTCTTTTGTTCATTATTAGCTTGGAGTATTGTCTTCCATCCCTTCACTCTGAGTCTGTGTTTGTCTTTGGGGCTGAGGTGTGTTTCCTGGAGGCAGCATATTGTTGGGTCTTGTTCTTTGATCCGTCCTGCCACTCTGTGTCTTTTGATTGGAGAGTTCAATGCATTTACATTTAGAGTGATTACTGAAATGTGGGGGCCTCCTGCTGCCATTTTATGTCTTGTTTTCCAGTTCTCTTCAATTTCCTTTGTTTCTCGTCCCATGGTTTAGTCTGTTCTGATGGAGAGCTGCTACTCTCTGTTGTTGTCCTTCTACTTATCTCCTTTGCTCTTGGTTTTGAAGCCCCTTTCCTTTTTTTGATTTTTCAGGAATGAGGGTTTTCCTGAGCATTTCTTGAAGAGGAGGTTTTGTGGCAATGAACTCCCTTAATTTTTGTTTATCTGGGAAAGTTTTTATTTCTCCATCGTATTTGAAGGATGTTTTCGCTGGGTAGAGAATTCTCGGATGCAGGTTTTTGTCTTTCAGATTTTTGAATATATCATTCCACTCTCTTCTAGCCTGTAAAGTTTCTGCTGAGAAATCTGCTGATAGCCTGATGGGGGTTCCTTTGTAGGTTAATTTCTTCTGCCTGGCTGTCCTTAGTATTCTCTCCTTGTCGTTGACTTTTGCTAGCTTCACTACTATATGCCTTGGGGTTGGTCTACTTGCATTGATAAAGTTTGGAGATCTGTTGGCTTCTGTCACATGAAGTTCCATCTCTCTCCCCAGGTTTGGGAAGTTCTCAGCTATTATTTCTTTGAATAGGCTTTCTGCCCCCTTCTCCCTCTCTTCTCCCTCTGGTATACCTATAATCCTTAGGTTGCATCTTCTAATTGCGTCAGATAATTCTCGGAGAGTTTCTTCATTTCTTTTTAGTCTTAGTTCTCTCTCCTCCTCTGCTTGCAGCATTTCTATATTCCTATCCTCCAAATTGCTAATTCTTTCCTCCATATTATCGGCCCTACTGTTCAGTGCGTCCAGATTTTTCTTAATCTCCACTATTGTGTTCTTCATTTCCAGTATTTCTGTTTGGTTCTTCTTTATAGTATCGAACTCTTTTGTGACATAGCTCCTGAACTCATTGAGTTGTCTATCTGAATTCTCTTTTAATTCATTGAGTTTTTAAATGATGGTTGTTTTGAAGTCATCATCATTTAGGTTATATATTTCATTGTCTTTGGTATTGTTTTCTGTGTGTTTGTCGTTTTCCTTCTGTTCTGGAGATTTAATATATTTTTTCATATTGCTTGATGGTGTAGATTTGTGCCTCCGCATAGAGATAGAGTTTAGTTACTGCTTCCACTTGTTTCTACTGGTGTGGTGAGGGGACAGCTGTTTATACTGCACCAACCAGGAACCCTATCAGCTGTTGCTAACTGGGCCTGGGCCCCTCCTCACAGTCACAGTGATCCTGTGGGTTCCCTCTTCAGCTGTGGGGGCTGTCACAAGGGGGCTTCAGGCTGCTGGTCCCTACTGTTGCAGACCACCTAGACGTGCTCCCTCCTTAGGGTCTGCAGCGGTGTTATGGACTTTCCCAGCGGCCAGGGGCAGGATCACTTATATTTGCAGCTCTGTCACTGTCAGCGCCCACAAAATCTCACTTGTCCACTATGGGTCACAGCAGAGCTATGAGCAGCTTCTGCAGTCTGTGGTTAGCTCACCTAGCTATGCTACTTTTGTCCCAGGGTCTTCCAGCCTTGTGGTTGCCGGGTGGGTGCTCTCTCCTAGTGCTGTGCAGAGGCTATCACTGAGGCTGCTGTGAGACTGTAGAGTTTCCCCTTGGGCTACGGAGCCGGGCTGCTGGAACTCCACCCAGCCCCAGTCCTCTCCCCCAGGATCTCGGGAAGCCCCTTGCCCTGTCTGGGGGATAGCCGGAGACCTTGAGTTCAGTGGCAGCTGGCCGGCTGCTGCCCTGCCTGGGATTCTCCTCTTCGGGACCCTCCCAGTGTTGTGGATGCTGGGCGGGGCCTCTCCACTAATGGCAGGTAGAGACTTTGGCTGCTGCCCGGACGGAACTCCAGAGTTTCCCCCCCGGGCCGTGGAGCCAGCCGCTGGAGCTCCACCCAGCCCCAGTCCTCTCCCAGGAGATCTCCGGTAGTCCTGAGCCCCTCCCGGGCGAAAGCCCGGTCAGTGGAGCTGGCGGCGGCAGCTGGTGGGCTGCCGTGCCGTTTGGGATTCTCTCCGGGAGCCTCCCGGCATTGTGGATGCTAGGCAGGGCCTCTCCACTAATGGCAGGTAGGGATTTTCCCCACCGCCTCTGGTGGGTAACTCTGGAGCTTCCCTCTGGGCTTAGGTGTAATTGCGGGGGGCTTAGGTAGGGCTCTGGTCACCTGTTTCCACCGTCGCTCCTCTGGCGTGCGCTTCCTCCTGCCCTTGGTCTGTGGCGATGTTCTGGGGGTGTCCGCTGGAAGAAAGCCGCTTGCAGGTACTAGGCTGTTCGGGGGTCAGGGTCGGAGAGTTTTCCCCTATCTCCACCTCCTCCCGGAGGGAAGTCCATCCGCCTTCCGATGTATAGCAGCGTGGGTCTCTCAGGCGTCCTGAGATGCTATATGGATATCCTTTGTTAAGCGAAGTCCAATGAATGTCCAATTAGTTGTAGATTCGAAGGGGGAGAGACAAAGAAGACTACTCACGCTGCCATCTTGGATCTTCACTCTTAATGTTGTTTTTAAAACTTATTTGAGGGGCCGGCTCTGTGGCCGAGTGGTTAAGTTCGCGTGCTCCGCTGCGGCGGCCCAGGGTTCGGATCCTGGGCGTAGACATGGCACCACTCGTCAGGCCGTGTTGAGGTGGCGTCCCACATCCCACAACTAGAAGGACGTGCAACTAAGATATACAACTGTGTATGGGGGGGGTTGGGGAGATAAAGCAGAAAAAAAAAAAAAAGATTGGCAACAGTTGTTAGCCCAGGTGCCAATCCTTAAAAAAAAGAAAAAGAAGATTGGCAACAGTTGTTAGCCTAGGTGGCAATCTTTAAAAAAAATTAAAAAAAAAAAAACTTACTTGACCATTCCAGAATCAGAAATTTATTTTACATCACGCACCCCCCTCATAAAACTAGTTTAATGAAACATCACATCTGCAGTATGCTCTTTTCAAGTTTGTGTTTTCCTTTCTCTTTTAATTGTGGTCATGACTGTCTCTGTTGATTTCAAGACCCACCAATCAGTAGCACTTCATTTGTTTTGTTCCTGACAGTTCACTCAGTAATCCTAAGAGACTGAAGGAAGAATTGTTAGAGGAAAACCAGACTTGGGGCTAAAGATCTAGGGATTTTTTTAACAAACAACTTAAATACAGTGGAGATGAACCTTACAGAAGTTAGGTTCTAAAAAAGATGGTACGTTGCACCATGAAAGAGATATGGGAACTGTGACATGCTGAGGAAGTGGTAGGTCCGCATCTCATCCATGTGTTCCTTCCACAGCACGTGGGAGCACGTGCTGACTGAGTTCAGGAGGCTTTGTTTAAGTTATTCATATTCTCTCTATATATTTATTTTTATATGTATATATTTTTAACATTTTCTTCTTGACTCAAGTTATAATGCAACTTCAAGACTTGAATCCTTCTGAGCTGTTATGTTTTGGAATGAGACGCCCATCATGAAGGGGTGGTCTTCTGTGGCTACTACATGTTAAGAAAACCAAAGTTTAGTAGTCTATTTCTTCTATCCCTTGACTTGCTAATGCATAGAGAGGTTAAATACTTCACTTATCTTAAAGGAACTCTGAAAATTCAGCCTTATTTCCTTCTTCCTCCTTTAGGATCTAAGTAGAGGCCAGAAATGCATCAAAAAGGAAGGTTCATCAGAAATCAGTCAGAAGGTACAAAGTAGGAATTCTGTGGACAGCAGTGGCTCAAGCCCTCAGAATGGAAAGTATACGCAGAATTCAAGCTTGATTTCAGGGGCATGCCAGATCAGTAATGGCAGTATAAGCCCAGAAAGGCCAGTTGGTGAAACTTCCTTTTCAGTGCCCCTTCACCCCACCAAGAGACCTGCGTCAAATCCGCCACCTATCAGCAACCAAGCAACGAAAGGTAACTGTTACCTCTTTGTAGGTTAAGTGTATTTCTGACTCGGTCTGAGGGTGGTAGTGGCAGTTTAGATAGACATAGTCTCTCACTCAAGTTGCTTACAGCCTGATGCATTACGGACAGCATGGTCATTGCGGTATGCACAGGTTACTGTGAGAACAGAAGGAGGATTCCTCAGTCAACCCTGAGCATCAGGGCTTTCTGATCAGGCTTTCTGGAGGAGGAGGTAGATCCTGAAAAGGATGGTAAGGGGTTAGCCATGCTGAGTTGGGAGAAGTGACAGGACAGACAGCATTGAAGGCTAAGGAAATAGTATGACCTATGGCACAAAGGGGAGAAACAGTCCATGGGGTATTTATGAAACTTCAGGCAGTTTTGGTGCAGAAGCACAGTTTGATACAGGATATGGTAAGAGCTCATGCTGAAGAGATGGGGGCATCACACTGTGGAAAGGCCTTGTAGGTCTTGTGAAGGAGGTTGGCCTTGATCTCTCGTGTGACCAGATGGAAGGGTTTTAAACAGTGGAATTCCAAGATTGTGACTTTGCCCATTCAGAACACTTAAAAGGCTGCCCTGCCATGTTGCTCTCCCTAAAGTCTTCCAGGTGCCATCTGTCAAGTATGACTTTCATTATGATTTACACTGTTGTTGGTGTTTTATAGGTAAACGTCCAAAAAAAGGAATGGCAACAGCCAAGCAACGTCTTGGGAAGATCCTTAAGTTGAACAGAAATGGCCATGCACGTTTCTTTGTGTGATGGAGCTGCTGCTGTGGCCACTCTTCCCTTTGGAGACCAGTCTTGGGGGTGCAGGAGCCTGGAGCTTCCGCTGTGCCCCCGCCTGAAGCAGTCTGCATGTACAGTAGAGAACACTGCCTGAAGAACAACGTGAACCGATGCTGCATTTTCACTGTGCCACACCCACTCAGCAATAACCGTTTGGACCTGGTGGGGGGAGAGGAAGAAGGAGGGTAGAACCTTAAAAAGAGACCTTGAACTGGAAAGGGTCTCTTGTCAGGGCTTGAATTTCATTTTGTTGTTGGTAGTGTCTTGATTTATTTTCAGTGGTAGGGTAAAGAATTATCAATAATTTATTTAACAGATTTTTTTTTAAAGTTAACAGCTTTTAAATTCTTTCTTTTTTAAGCTATTTATTTGGAAGATTTCTGGAGAAATATCTCACTAATTTAGATTTAAGAATGTGAAGGTTTTTAAATTATTTTTGATAGTGTGTGTGTTACATGTGGGGAAGAGCCACGGTAACAGTAACTAGTCTGGACTCTTAAATTTGATATTCAGGTTAAAGTCTTAAACAGGGATTTGATGCATTAATTATTTTAAATTAAGATGTATATGAAAATCATTTTATTTTATATATTTCATGTGTTTTTTATAAGCTATTAGCTTCGCTTTTGCTAACATCCAAGGTGCATACTGTTACCCAGGTTGGTTGATTACCTTATACCCCCCCTCCCTCTGCACTCCCCAGCATTTTGTGACGACACAACAAGACTCTTCTCTTTGCAGGGAAACACTTTCGTAGCCAATATGTAGGAACTACATAAAGATCCCACATTTCTCATTTCATTTGACATTGCAGTTTTCTTCTAAATATAACAATAGGCTTCTTGCTTTTTCATTTTTTGCTGATATCTGGGTCCCAAAGAGAACAGCTTTAATATCTTTTTCCTACTTGTGGGAAAAGTATTATAAGTTTGGTTAAGTTGTCATGTTTGTAGTTTTTCAAATACATTTGTAACTACAGAGGGCCTTCTTCATACTGCTGGTGTTGGAGGGCAGGACCAACACCTGCCACAGAGGTTATATTTTATGATGCTCTTATTCTGTGTACCTAACTTGTTGGAAAATATGAAATATGATTTGACTTAGTATATTCAAATCTGCATAATAAGCCGTAATCTAATAGGACTATACTATATTAAGTTGTATAGAAGCAAGCATGTTGGAGTAGATCTTTTGGGTGTGTGTGTGTGTGTGTTTAGCTTTTTATTTCTTAGCCTTCTAAAGAATTATCTCAGATATACGGATTTGGTGTAATATGGGTGCTTCTTGCAGTTTCTTCCATCTATCCCAACTTAACCAGTACGTATGGAGGTTAAATATCTGGTTGAGCTTTAAGGAATCATTTATCTCCTTTATGCAGTTTTTACTAAATGCCAGTTTTCAGTTGCTCGTAATAGCTTATATTTTCCATTCCCCTCCCCCCCCATGGCATAAAAATAAGTGATTTCTGAGAGTGGGATGGAGATATTCCCAATCCTGACAATAGAGCATTTTACAAATTCCTACAAAGAAAATATAGGCAAATAGGATAAAATTTATTTTTCTGGAGAAGAAATGTGCCCATTTTATAGATTTTTCTTTTTTTTTGCTCAACAAAGTAGTGGGACTTTCCCTTCTGTATTAAGTATCACATGAAGAGCTAAGAAAAAAATCTATACCATCGTCTTTCATGGTTGCATTCAAATGTGTAGTTTCAGAGAGAAATATTTCTTACTTTATCTTCATTCCAATATTTCATGGAATAAATATGAAATAGCTTATGAATTAGCCTTTTTGGTCCAAGTGACTGGACCAAAGTCTGGGTCTTATCTGGGTGTCAGGAAGAAGAATTATTATGGAAATACTAAACGTCTATAAATGGCCTACTTAAACTCTTCTACACTAGGCCAAAACTAGTTAGGAGATGGGTACAGTCAGTTATTTGATTGATCGTTGGATCTCAAGATGTCAAAAATTTGGGTTTGACTAATTCTCCCACCTTCCCCACACAATATATTACTGTGATGTTTTAGTTTTCTGTAGACACTGTTTTAGTGTTACAGTACACATGTTTTTTGTTTTGGTTTAAGAAGTAAAAGTTATAATTTCTTTTTCCAGCTACATCATCATCTGAGTTCTTTTGTTTTCTTTGCATTTTTCACAGCTCTAAGTATTTTTAATTACCTTACTTTTTTTCTTTAGCTATAAAAATTAGAATAAAACAATTTATTCTTATGAATTAAAATTGTGGCCAGTGTCCACCCTGTGTACTTAGGCCGGTAAATACTAATTTTAAGTAGCCAGTATGTGGAATTTTTAAGTGAAGGTACTGTGGATTTGTTTTTGGCAGTTTTAGCTCATTACTTGGCTAAGTTAAAAAAAACTTCCAGTAAGGTAATATACCACTAAAACAGAATACATGTATCTTTTTCTGAGTTGGTAGAAATTCAGCCACTCATCCAGTGACTTTCCTAGTCAAACCTCTTGTAAAGGTCCTTGCTGTGATGCATCCCTTTATCTCAAGGAAATGCCTGAACTTGGAGGTGACTGCAGCCCATATCTGGACTCAACTGTAATAGACAACGTTTCGTCTTTCCCTCAGTCTCATTTATAAACAGTACTACCTACAGACACTGCAACTTAGGAAAACAGCAGTAGTGGCATTTAGCTAGTTATAAGCAAATAGAAATAGATAAAACAATTATGATTTAATATATGCAATTTTAATTGTAGTAGTAGATAATTTTCCTGTATTGATTCAAATAAGTGACTTCTGTTCACTTAGTATCCACTGTACTGTAATTCATGATGTCACATCATAATATGCTCTCCAGTATTGATTAATGATGTAAACAATACAAACCTGACAATTTATAATAGTTCAGTATCCTAGAAATCCATTGAACTTCACAAGCAGTTAATTTTTAAAGCAAACAAAATTGAGAATTCTGACCAAAATCATCTTATAAACTCAGAGAGAAAACAAGCCCATCTTTATCACTACTTAAACACTTAGCTAGAATACTGTTCTATTTTTTAATAATCCTAATTATTACCTTTTTAATGAACTCTATTCATATGAGATCAGCAGGTATTTCTCAAACATCTACTATGTGCCCAACACTACTTAGTATTGTGGGGGAATATAAAGTTGAAGTTGTGGTCTCTGCCCTCGAAGGTATCTTCTCCAGGACATAAGCAGTATTATTTTCACTTCTAAGCACACTTAAGCAAAAGAGGACCCATTCATTGGAAAAAAAAAAAAAGGCATAACTTTATTAGTTTCAACTGAGATATACTATACAACTATAGAAATGGAAGTATAAAACATTTTTAATTTTTAAACTTTAAAAAATATTTCAAAAGCTAATAATTTCATGTTGGTAATAGAGAGGCATGGTGTAGCATGGAAGGGAGCAGAAGACCTGGGTTTTTGTCCAAGTTTTGCCATTTATATATCAGCTATGTGACCCTGAATAAGTCACTTATTACCTCTGAGCCTTAGTTTTCTCATTTGTAAGTGTGGATAAAAATGCAGTAAAGAAAAGTATTCTTTAATCTATTGACACTTCATACTTGCAGAGACCTTATCGTTATTTAATTTACAACTAGTAATTAATGAATGCACATTTATATGCATTTTTAAATGAAAACTCCTGTTACTCATAAAATTTATTTCATATTAAATATATGCCCAGAGCATGCTACCTAAAATATCTGAAGAATCTCTAACAAGGTGCTGAATTAAAATCAAAATCAGTGGTTGAAGTGAAAGAAGAAGAAGTGAGATAGTTTATGGATAAGAGTAGAATGTTTATCCTCGAGTAACCATTAAGACGATTTCAAGTAATTGGAAGATGGACTTCGGTTTTTCTCAAGAGGAGTTAGGACAGTAATGCTCCACAGATTCTGCATACTCTTCAGGCACTAGATAAAAGGAAAATAAGTCATGGAATTAAAATGATTTACCAACTACCCATGGAACTAGGGGGAAAAAATAAGGTGGTTAGAGAGCTGGAAGTCAACAAAGACAGCTCAGGTTGGCTAACAACGCTTGTTGGGTAGAGAGAGAACCCACTGGTAATGGAAGAGCAGAGGCTCAACTGGACATCTTCAAAAGAAAAGATTCTTTCTGTGGTGATAAGACTACTCCCCAAGGAGTCGATGAGTGAGTGTATGGCCCAGTACACTCCTGCCGGAAGTAACTATTGCAGTGTATAGGCATTTTATGATTTCCTATTAAGAGATGAGGGCTTCATAATGTAAATCTGAAATTTTTTTAAAAATTCATTTTTCTCATTAAATGTTAAGCTAATTGCTCCCTCCAAAAAGAGAAGCTGAAGATCACCAGTCATTTTCATATGCCTTAGACCTTCATCTAAAGCAATCTTGAGCCTCAGATCTTTAGCTTAGGAAAAGAGTGTCACCAGTAAGTAAGGGAGACAAATGAAACCCAGATAGGGCAGTGACTGGGCCTGGGTCACAGTGGATCCTAGACCTCTGGTACTCGCTTCCTAACACAGCCCCTGTTCTGTGATTCGGCAGCCTCTGCTCTTCCTGTGGTGGCTGATATGCTTCCTAGAAGCCAGCTGGAAAGAAGGGGAAGAAGGGAGATACTCACTACATTGCTGTTGGACGTAATGTAATTTAATATGTAGCCTTACTAAAAGCCCTTCCCTTATTTTAATTTGTTTTTCAGTGAACATTGTGCCATAACTCAAATATTTGATATCCCTTACATAAACAAATTTTTTAAATTATGGTCATTAAGAAGCAAATGCCTGTTTCCAAAGCAATTAGCTTATTGTGATTGATTGTGGTTTTACTGTTTTGTAGTATTTTTTTTTTCTTTAATGGGTAGGGGAAAATAATACTCATTTACCTGCATTCTACCCCTTAGAGTCTCCCTCTCACCTTTAGTGCCCTTTCTAATGTCCTAAAGCTTTGTCTTAACAAATGCAACATTAGACTTTTTTGTTAAAACCTTTTTGAAACTATTCAGTGATTCTTCCAACAAGTTTATCCACTCTGCACTATTTCACTAATAAACCCTGGCTACCACGTAGCCCTTGACCTCCAAGTAGTTTACCTATGCAAGACCTGTGACATTCTGAACTCACTTTTCTTTATTTCAGAAAGCAGTCCTAAATGGAACTTAATCACAAAGATAAGCCTTGCCTCCACCCAGTTTTATTTTGGCCGTTTCCTTTTCAAAATGTCAGCTGTTTTCCCTCAAGATTTTTCACCAAAACAATGATCATAAGTGCTGGAATATATAATATTTTGCAGGAATAAAATAACCCAGACATACTCTTATATTTCTCTGGTAGCTTTTGTTTGGTACCAATTTACCAGCATTAAGTGTAATATGTGAGTTGATTCCTCGCCTAGAATGATTTCTTCCCTTTAAGATTCATAAGTAGCCTTTTATTTTTACAAAGCATACATATAACTTCTGCATTATAGTCAGGGACCTACGGTGTAACTTTCTAAGTGAACCCCAAGGTTATTTTATCTTGCAAAAGAAACCTAAACCAAACTAAGGGCCTTACATTTATGGTTAGACTGAATCAAAAGCTATAACCTCAGTTTTTCCAAAAACAGCTTCTGACTGCGAAAGCAAGTCATGCGGTTGTTACCAGGTATGAAATAGCACTGACCAGGAAATGCACACGCATCTTTGCAGGCTGTGTTTCCTTCCGAAAAGACTTTTCTACTTTTAATATAAATTAAGCCATAACAGTTTCATGCTGTGGAAAGAGGGTGAAAAGGTTCATTTTAAGAGATTATATAATATGAATGTTCACCTTTACTGTGAAAGGTCTAACTTTGCCAGTGCTTCAGCAGGTTTGATTTGGTGGGGCGGGGGAAGAGGGTGGTGATGGGAGGGGTAGTATTGGTTTTAGGAGTTTTAAATCTGTGAAATTTGAAAAGGGGACAGTTGTTGGCTATGGTATTTACTAGTTTTGTAGTAATGTTTTGCTAGCCTGACTGACTTTCCTTAACTGATTTTTACGCCCATGGTCCAAGGCAACTGTTTACCCTTTCTTGTTTGGCGTGTCTGCGGAGTAGTGTCTTGTCTGTTTGTATAGGCAGTCAGTGTGTGTGCACATGTGTGTCCTTTGAATACAGAAGCACACTGTGTGACAACGGAGTGGGGTGTGGCTGGGAAGTGGGATGCTGAAGCTTTAAGAGCATTTTTTTCCGATTCATAGCAGTATTTCCCATCTTTTGCCTGCAGGCAGGGAAAGTGTACAGTATTTATTTCATTTCTGTTTTAAATTTGTAAGTCTTTAAGTAGCTTACATTGGTTATTATAGGGGAGGACAAGTGACTTGTTTAAAGTTGTATTTGGTATTCTTACTTTCCAATTTCTGTATTTTAAAATATTAAAATTAAAATTGTATTACTTCTGTTTTGATTTTTTTTGGAACTCTGTGTTTTTCTTTTGCTCATTTTGTTTGAAAGTATAAATGTTGAAAGTTGTATAAAATGTGTCTGAAAGAAAAAAATCTGAATTCTATGTCCAATTCTGACTTTCTGTTCCCTTTTTCTGCTTATTGGAATCATGGGAGAATTATTTCAGAATGTGAAAAATTGTGTCAAACTTACGCTCCTTGCTCTTTCTGAGGACTTAAATGTGGAAAGTAGTGTGTCTTATTCTTTTATTGGATGTGTTGCTGGAGAAGCAGTTGCTGAAAGAGAGGACAGAACACGAAAGGGCAATTGGCAAGATGAGGCTGTGCTGCAGCCACGGCTGCGGGTGCTCACTGATGGACATTTAAGGGCACTCGTCCCCAACCTGGGCGCCCACAGATATTTATTGAGCACCTGCAGTGTACCAGTGCTGTTCTAGTGCTGGAGCTACGGAAGTAAACAGAACAAAGCCCCAGTCCTCCAGGAGCTTCTGGCAGAGGTGAGAGGTGAGGGAGAGTAAGGTGCTGCCATGACCTGGCCACCTAGAGTGGAAGTGCAAGTTAGGTGAGAAAGACGAGTTCTGTTGTGGACTTGGTGCCTTGGAGGGGCCCAAGAGCCAAGTCTGGTATGATCTGAGTGTGGCGAGGCCTTGCCTTGGGCAGGCGAGAGAGGAGCCGTGGACCAAGGAGGAAGGAGCACGGGGGCAGCACCTCTTGGCAGGAGAGGGCCCTAAGGGGGCAGGGAGTGGGCAGAGTCCACTCTGGAGGAACCCAAGGGCAGATTCATGGAAACCCTGGTGACAGAAGGACCAGAGGCTTCTGCTCTTCCTATACCTAAATGCACTCAGCTCTTCCCAGCGTGTTACCCAAAGCACAGTTAACCTCCTCCTCCTCCTTACTGGACTGCTTTCGTCCAGCTGACTGAATCTAAATCGGAACGAGTCTGTTCTTTTGTAAAAATCCATGTACTATCTGTAAACCAAAGGGATGCTGACCCTTCTTCAAGCTCGTCTGTTATAATGCATTAATTTTCAGGACCTGACTCTCCTCAGACTTTTGGCCTGATTGTTTTGTTTCCACCAAGTAGTGAGACTGAGCTACATCCGTCACTGTGGGATGTGGGGTGTTCCCCACCCCTCATTTTAGAGTGGGAAGAATCGGGCTATGCTGCAGGCAAGGTTTTGAACAGAAGCCCTCATTTTTTTAATTTTACCCCATTTGAGTACTTACTGTACAAGGCATATTTTCATTTCTTCCTCACAATAACCCAACAAGGTAGGTGCTATGCTCCCCATCCCATAGCTGAGACTGAGGCCAGAGACGGTAAATAACAAGATGAGGTTCACACTGCCAGTAAGTAGAACTGAGATTTTCAGGGAAAGCCTAACTCTAAAGGCTGTGTTATTTCTTCTGAATTGTCTTTCTCTAATTATTTTTAATTATTATATACTTTCAATTATTAAAAAGGAACAGATGACCCTTAGGAATGTTTTCTGTTCTAAAAATTCTTTTGTAAGCACCCATTTTGGATTGAAAATATATTTTCTTACAGAAGTTTTCTGTGCTCAACTGAACTTTGAGTCTGTACTTTCCCAGGGACTGGGCACACAGGAAAGAATGCTGTTCATCGTCTAGGATCCCACTTTCTAGTGAAGACCAGGATGTGAACTAGGGACATGCGATACTGTTAACGATGTGTGAACCTAACATGAACTCCCAGACGGAGTTCACAGAGCTGGCATATGAGTAGAGGCTGTGCCAGCCCAGCCCTGGAAGTGGCTTCCGCGAGCCAGCACAGCCTCCTCTCTGGCTGCCTCTACCCTCCCCACTGAAGCCCCTCCTGCCGTCATTTTCTGCCACTCGGCTCTGGTCAGTGCCTTGGTCCAGGTAAGGAAGGAGAAGGAAGAGCCCTCTTCTGCATGCTGTGCACTGACACTGAGGCTCTGCCTTCCAGAGCCTGGCTCCTCTCCCAGCCCCCAAAACTCCTTACCACCCACCTCCTCATCTTTCACTTCTGGGCTCCCCATTCTTCCCTTCCTTGCTTGGGCTCTCTCCATCCTAGGTCCCAGAAATACCCTATACGGTTTTAAAGTGCTGATTCTGAGGGGCTGGCCAGTAGCAAACTGGTTAAATTTGCCCACTCCACTTCATTGGCTGGGGGTTTGCTGGTTTGGATTCTGGGCCCAGACCTATGCCTCTCATTGAGCCATGCTGGGGCGGCGTCCCACATAGAAGAACTATAATGACCTACAACTATGTACTGGGGCTTTGGGGAGGGAAAATAAAAAGGAGGAAGATTGGCAACAGCTGTTAGCTCAGGGCCAGTCTTCCTCACCAAAATAAATAAAGTGCTAATTCTGAAACTTTGTAAATTCTTCTCTTTTATGCCAGAGTTGGAAAAGGAAGAAAAAAATGAAGGCCCTAAAAATAGAAAGTAACATCTGTAAATTCCATAAGTTGTTTTTTAAGGCAAATATAACCTGGGACAAAAGATTTGCAATAGTAGTAAGAAATGGCTTTTGACCTTCCCCTAAGCATTTATTCTAGAAGCTGCCCTACCTAGGGAACTTGAGATACTCTTCAGTTTCTGGAGTAATACACGCAAAGTTAGCGGTGGCTGGTGACCTCTGGGGAATGGACTTGGAATGGTGACATCACTGAGGCTGGGCCCTTGCACACACTTCAGTTTTACATTTTTTGGATTTGTTTTCTAATTCAAATAGTGTGTCAATTTTGTAATTTAAAAAGACAAATGCATTCTACCCTCGGGTATGGTTTACTGCCCCAGGGACACACTGCTTACACCATGTACCTATTCACACCCCTCAGGAATCAGGCTGTCTGGCTCACAGTGCTCCATTAGTGGCCTAGCAAGGCGGGGTGGGTCAGGGATGCTGAATGGGACACAGATCAGGTCACCCGGGGCTCTGGCTGAGAAACACCCCCTCCTCCCCTGCTCTCTGCCTTGTCTGTGTTTCCATTGCCACACTGCTCTCTCTGCAGCATGTACTTGTTCCTTGTTCGTTTGTCTGAACCACTAGCCTGAGTTTAGGGCTAGAACTGTATATATTACTCTCCTATCATGAGCACCTCCCAGAGTTTAGCAGAAATCTCACTAAAAATACATTGAATAAACACTAACAAACAAGGATATTCCTCATTGTCATGATTCTTTCTTCCTCTCTCTCTAGCTGTAGGACGAGATAGGGAGGAGGTAGAAGAGAGTAAAAGAGAAATGCAGAACAATGGGAAGAGAACCCTATACGATTTTAGAATCCTGTTTCTGTCAATTATTAAGAACTGTAGAAACTCACTGATATGGTGTTATAATGAATGGATGTTTCAAGTTTCTTTACAATAAGAAAAAGAAGGTAGACGAGATTTTTCTTGAATAAGATAAACTGTGTGATTACATAGCTCACTTAGGACCTAAAACTTAAAATTTTATTGTAATTGCTTTGTAAACTTTAGTGTATATAGGTGTGCCTTGCTTTGAAAATATATAATATAGTAATGGTTAATGTGGAAAACTACAGATTAATCAGGTGGTACCTAAATATGAAAGGATTTTTTTTTTTTTTACCTAAAGGAAAGGAAAAGGTGCTTTCTGAAAGAGTTACTCGATTCCACAAAGATTTGAAGCAGGAGCCTTCATAGTGCTGTTGCTCTGCTTTAATTCCTGAGCAGTGTGATGTTCAGGGAAGGAATCGCTCAGGGGTTCAGCAGAGCACGCCTTGGAAGACAAATCACACAGCTGGCCTGAGAGTCGACAAGCACATCAGTACGCTGAGCAGCGTAGAGTCTTTGAGCTGTAAAGGTTTCCAGTCAGAGAGGGGATCCTGGCCCAGAGCAGGGCGAGTGGAACGGAAGTTCCAGGCTTAGTTCAACTCCAGATCCATGTGTCCTGCTAGCTGGGGCCACCTGGTGGAGACACCTTACAGCTCTATATCAGATCCCAAATCCCCACGTTCTGTCCCAAACATGCTTCTCTGTGAAGGCCTCACAATCTTCACTTGTCCAAACCAGATTCCCATGTGCTGTTCTCCAATTGTCCCTCTCCTCACGCCAACCAATGATTCACAGAGCCCTGTCCATTTGTCCTAACACCTTTAGTCCACCTTCTCTTGATTGCTACCACCAACCACAGCCTCACTGCAGCTCTCATGGGAGCTCTTAGGATTGAGACCAAAATTCTTGACGTGGTATCAGTCAGATGTAGATTCAGCTGCAAGGGAGAGAAAACCCAAAACACGAATGGCTTGGGTAAGATAGAAAGCTGGAGGTAGGCATTCCAAGACTGGTGACTACTACACGAAGTTGTCAGGGGCCGAGATCTATTCTATCCTGCTGGCCTGCCATCTTTGGCATATGGCTTTCACCTCATGATCTAAGATGGCTGCTTGGATCCTCCAGCCAGCAGAGGGGAGGAAGGGTGAACCTGTAATCACTTTATTCTATAATTTCTTTATTCTTAAGAGATCTACAGCCAGGACTTTGGAGGCCTTGAGAACTGAGCCACCTAATGTCTGGGTGACCTTGGGCAAGTTGCTTAATCCCTTTCAACTGAGTGTCAGTTTTTTCAGCTCCGAAATGGGTATAATAGTAGCTTCAACTTCATATGCTTGTTAATGAAAAGCAGACGAGATAACCCATGTAAAGCATTTAGCATTGTGCCTGGCACATATGTGCTCAATAAATGTAGTGGTAATTGTTATTATTGTCTCCTTTTTTTCAAGTCTGTTAATCTCTTAATTACATCAGAATAACCCTGAGGACAGAGACCAGAGGTCCCTGCTTTTGGACCTTGTATGTCTTTGCACAGTGCTAAGCACGCAGTGGGAACTGACTGAGGATGTGCTCCTTTTAATATTTGTCACCGTGTTATCAGTCCGCGTCCCTTGGAGCTTCGCTGGGCTGTGATTGATCTGGAGTGAAGACATCTGCCTCACGTCTGCTCCTGAGTCACGCCTTGGCAGCTGTTTCCTGTTGCTTCTGTGGTCACCACGCACTTTATGTCAGGTCTCTACCTAGATCCCTAGGACTCTGCTGTGCTCTATAAATGGTTCCATCAGCCCATGCTGCCTCAGCAGAGGGAGGAGAGAAATGGGAAAGGCTATACTGTCCTTTACAGACAGTATAGCCTCCCACAGTACCACACCTGGAACTAAGAATGCTACTAGGCATTACCAAAGGGTTTGGGTAGTTGAAAGGAATTAGGAGAAGACTTTTAATTTGTCCGTTAAATATGATTATCCCTCACAGCCCGAGGGAAAATGAACCATTTTCAGGAAGACCCTATTCTCTGGCCTTGCTTCTGTTTCAAGACCTACTTTTTCCACGTCCCTAAGAGGGGACATCTCCTCAGTATGTGTTGTGTTGGGGTTCCCTGGAAGATGTTAATGTTACCCTCAAATTGCATAATTGGGAAGAATTTAATAAAAGGACTATTTACAAATGAGCATGCAGGGATGAGGGAAAGCATCAAGGAATGATAAGGTATCTTGGGGGCTAACATCAGAGAGGAGGAGCCATTACCACTCCTGAAGGATCAGGGAAGGGAGAAGTCACTAGAACGCAGAGGAAGAGCTGTGTGGAGAGGGCCTCCCACAGGAGCTGTGGCCTCTGGCACAAGGATATAGTGAACTACCCAGGGAGGTGAGTACCCCAGCCTCATTCTCTGATCTCTTTCCAGGACCTTCCACTGGTGGGTCCTACTGGAAGCTGGACAGTCAAGAAGCCTTCTTAACTTTGTCCACAGAGGTCAGCCTCTGGGAGCACACAGTAGGGTAGAGGAGAGTGGAAAGTGGACCTGGAGGGGTAAATGGAAACTAGCACAAATCCTCTACTCTTCAAAAATTCCACACCCACCTCTTGAGAAAAGCAACCCCTTCTACCGAGAAAGGACCAATTTCACCCCAGGAGGTAGCCTTCAATATCACAATAACCACCAGCAGTGATTCTCTCAAAATCTGAGTTATTCTGTCAAGAATAGTAATATTGGGGAGTGGATGGTACAAAGGTGGACTTTGGCTAATCTGTGGAGTTGGGGAAGACTTTTGACACTCTAAAGACTGGTCTCTTCTGAGGTTTTCTTGCCTACGGGAGGTAAAGGTATGCCCATTTTCTTTCGTTTGGGGGCTACTTGTCTAAGTTTTCTAGGGCTGATGTAACAAAGTACCTCAGACTGGGCAGCTTAAACAATAGAAATTTATTTTCTCATAGTTCTCGAGGCTAGAAGTTTGAGATCAAGGTGTTGGCAGGATTGGTTCCTTCTGAGGGCCAAGCAAGAAGAAAGGCTCTCCTCCAGGCCTCTCTCTTGGCTTGTAGATGGCCGTCGTGTCCCTGTGTCTCTTCACACCGTCTTCCCTCTGTACATGTCTGTGTCCAAATTTCCTCTCCTTATAAAGACACCAGTTATATTGGATTTGGACCCACCCTAATGGGATTGGACCCACCCTAAGTTAAACCCATTTTAACTTAATTACCTCTTTAAAGACCCTATCTCCAAATATAGCTACATTCTCAGGTACTGGGAGTAAAGACTTCAACATACTAATTTTGGGGGGACACAATTCCACCCATAACACTGCTGGATCAAGTCATACACATACAAACAATAACTCTCAAAGAGTAAAGTTTAAAAAACCATTTTTTAAAAAAGGAGAAACATTTTTCTTACCACTACACTATCTACTTAGAGTCCCCTGATCACAATAGTGGTGACCAGTGCATAAGAAATGGGACTTTTTTGGGCGGGGGGAAGATTAGCCCTGAGCTAACATCTGCTGCCAATCCTCCCCTTTTTGCTGAGGAAGACTGGCCCTGAGCTAACATCCATGCCCGCCTTCCTCTACTTTATATGGGGGATGCCTGCCACAGCATGCGTCCAAGTGGTGCCATGTCTGCACCCAGGATCCGAACCAGCAAACCCCGGGCCACCGAAGCAAAACGTGCGAACTTAACCACTGTGCCACCAGGCCAACCACAAAATGGGGCTTCTTACAGAGTCATTGGTCTGCTCACAACCCTTGAAATGATCTCTTTACCGTAGGTCAGATGAAGCTTTGGCACCCTACCCCTGTCCAGAGGAAATCCCCAGGCTTGAATACGGTTCCATCTGGGTGGTGGGATTATGGGTGATGAGAGCTGTCTTTATTCCTTCCTGAAACATTTATGGAATATCAGGTGCTGACTAGGCTCTGGGGAGGTCAATGGGAAAAAAACAAGGTCCCTTCTGTCAAAGCAGGGGTGATAGCCAAGGAATAAGCAATGTACTAGTCATTGAGACAGCACTGCAGCCTGGTCCGGGGTCACACGCTGCCCCACGCCTCGTGTTGAGTCTGGTCAGCAGTGCAGACTTCCTCTTCCTCCATGGGGATTATCTCTAACCCTCAGTGATGTTCACATGACCCAAACCACAGAGTGTGCCATGGACACTGACTCTTCTGCCCAGATGCCCTTGGATCCTTTTTCCCCCGTCTGTGCACTCATCTGCAAGCTTTGCTACTGGAGCCACTTTGCCCAGGTGCTGGTGCAGAGACCCAGAGGGCACGGGGCTTTACTCCTGCCCCTGAGCCCATTCCCCACAGGCCTTAGCCAATGCTGGATGGATGATGGTGCAGGAGAATGATAGTCCACAGGAGGGACAAACTCAGAGGAGCATTTATAGTTGACCCTCCTTATTCACAGATTCCGTATTGGCAAATATGGAGAAAATGCGTGTTAGGTAAGCTTCATTCAGGCATGAGAAATAGTGCTGTTGGCTACGAGTTCAATGTTAATAAATCAACAATATATATTAGATAAGGTGTCTTTAAACAGAGATACACATAAAACAAGGTTGTGCATTCATCAATTGCCAAAAATGTGAACAGAGGCTCATAGGAACCTAACCCTGTATTTCCCCCAGGAGCCATAATTCAGTACGCACGAATTCAGCGTTCATGTTGACTTTATAGAACATAACTCCCATGAATAATGAGAATCCACTGTGCATTCCAGACTCCCCTGTGTGTTCAGGCTGAGGCTGGCTTCTCCCCATTACCTCTCTGGAGTCTCCCAGTCCTTTACCAGTTTCTTTTGGGAGCACTTCCTTAATAAATTACTTGCACAAGAATCAGTGTCTCAGGGTCTGCTTCTGGGGAACTGGACCTGAAACAGAATGGCTGCACTCTTATCTCTTTCCTCCCTGGCAGTTCCTTAGCCCCTGGGGAAATTGGTCTCCCCTTCCCCGCAGAGAGCAGCTCTGTGTAATGCAAGCCATTGGGAGGGCAGCGTGGTCAAGCCACACATAAGCAGGTCTTGTCTTGTAGTTGCTCAGACAATGGACTCCCAAATTCCCTATAATAAACACTAGAAAGGCGTCACACGGTGAGTGTTCCCAGAACAAATGTGGTCTGCCCAAGGGGTCTGCTACTGCCCAGAAACAGTATAGGGATATTTCAAAATAACAGTTTCACCTCCTTACGTAAGGATTTAATTTCCACATGAGCAAGCCTCTATTATGTTTCAAGTCACCACTTTCCAACACCATCTTCTCTCCTCCCAACTCTTACTTTCTATGTCTTCACTGTTATTTATATTATTTGTTTATTGTCTGTCTTTATTATGTATGTATTTATTTATGTGTCACATATTCCCCCCTTACACTCCCTTCACCTTCACTTTCCTTCTATACCCAGATTGGTTTCCATGATCTATCAAGACAATTTCTCCTTTGCAGAGGCCCTCAAAAACTTGCCCTGATCTCTCTCCATCGTATTCAAAAGGCAAAACCCCAATCCAAGTTGAACTCAGCTTCTTTGCAGCTCAAAAGCAACGAAACTCTTGGAGAGAACCAATCACGTAACCATGTTGACAGGTTTAAGTTTAAATTTATGATCCTCAAACTTCAATGGGACTCGAGACTGTCTGGCAATCCTGTTTTCCTGGTAAATTTGCTCTTCCATTCTCTGAAACAAGATACGATCCCTAGGTCATATCCCTCCCTAGCCCCTGCTTTAGACGCACCCTCTGCTGTAATCCTCTTCCACATCTCACTGAGAAAATAGAATTTGTGTCCTAGGGCTGCCCTAACAAATTACTGCAAACTGAGCTTAAAACAACAGAAATCAGGCCGGCCTGGTGGCGCAGCGGTTAAGTTTCCACGTTCCCTTTCTCAGCGGCCCGGGGTTCACCAGTTCGAATCCCGGGTGTGGACATGGCACCACTTGACACGCCATGCTGTGGTAGGTGTCCCATGTATAAAGCAGAGGAAGATGGGCATGATGTTAGCTGAGGGCCAGCCTTCCTCAGGAAAAAGAGGAGGACTGGCAGTAGTTAGCTCAGGGCTGATCTTCCTCAAAAAAAAAAAAAAAAAACACACACACACACACAACAGAAATCTATTCTCTCACACTTCTGGAGGGTAGAAGTCCGAAATCAAGATGTCAGCAGGGACATGTTCCCTCTGAAGGCTCTGGGAAAGAATCCTTCCTTGCCTCTTCCTAGCTTCTGGTGACTGCTGGCAATCCTTAGTTAGCGTTCCTTGATTTGTATGCATTGTTCCAATTTCTGCCCCCGTTGTCATATGGCTTTCTCCTGTGTCTATGTCACTCTGTATCCAAATTTCCCTCTTATAAAGGCACCAGTCATTGGTTAGAGCCCACCCTCATCCAGGGTGACCTCACTTTAACCTGATTATATCTGCAAAGACTATTTCCAAACAAGGTCACATTTACAGTTTCTGGGTGGACATGAATTTGGGGGAGACACTCTGCAACTAAGTACAAAGCCCCCCCTCATCTTCCCACAAGGCTAGATCCAAACACACCCATGCTACGCCCTTCCTTTCTGTCTTCCCTCCCGATATGAAAGAAGTGTCTTTGTTCCTATCAAACAGATCGCCCCGTTTCTGCACTGTAGGCTCCCTCCTTGCTCCTGCAGTTATTCCCTCACCTGACATCGGCAATCTCCCCACTGCATCATTTACATCAGAATAAAACTATGCATGAACTATGATTATCTTATCTTGAAAAAAAGATAGACAGACAAAAAACTTCCTTGACCAGACATCCCCCTCCTCTCTGTAGCAGGGTCAGCTGTGACCACCACCTTCCTCGCTTCCCTTTACAGCAAAACTTCCTATAAATATTCTCTCTGTTGTTGTTTTCACTTCCTCATTGTTCATTCACACTTGAACCCACTCCAATCTTTGTTCTTACCATTATTCTTGACAGGTGGCATTCACGGTGTGCGTATCTTTTGTTTAGGCCTCCAGATCCATCCTTTTCTGCTCTGCTTTATGCCCCTGAGGACTTGTATGGAGTAGATCAATGGGCTTCCTTACCCTTGGCCTCTGAGTGGGTTTAGCCAATGGGGAGCTCCAGGACGTCAGAGGGAGAGAGGAATGTAAGGCCTGGGAGTTAATTCCTCTGGCTTTCTTCCTGCTTCTTCCTGCAAGGCTGATTATGTCCTTTGACTGAAGGTCATTGCTCCTTTCAAGGTGTAGGGAATTACAAATCTTAATTCTTCTGGGATCTAGTAATTGCTGCCTCCTTTCATCCTTACAGATGTTTGAGTGGTAACTCCATTGCCACTGGGCCCAGATTACTGCATTATTCCTTGTGGTTCTCCTCAACTCTGCCCCTACTTTTGTAAATAGTCCCTTTAGTAAATCCTTCTTGTATTTTCCTATCGGAATATTTCCTTTTGGGACTCTGACTCTTATATCCACATCACTGAATCCTTTGGTCACCTGTTGGTAGCCTTCAGTGAGCCATGCCTTCCGGGATTCCTTTGTGTAGTCCCCTTCCACATTGACTCTCGGATTGGTCATGTGACTTTTTTGGCCAGTGGAAGATTTGCAAGCATGATGCAAGCAAAGGTTTGATAAGTACTTGCACATTGGAGCTTGTTCTCCTGGAATGCTCCCTCTTAGAAGCTGGCCACCATGTTGCAAAGAAGCTTAAGCCAAACCTCTGAATGATGAGAGGCCACGTGGAGAGAGAACCTGGAGGATGAGGGACCATTTTGTATGTTTCAGCCCCAGCTAAGCTCCCATTAAATGTAGCCACCTATGTAGGGGCATTAGCTGGCGTGCCCCTTTAACGGCCATGTGTCCTTGAGGCTTCTTATCTGGGCTACACACCAACACTCACGGTGATAGCAGTCCTGGGCTTGGCCGACCCAGCTGCTTTCTCGTGGGATAATTCACACCAAGACCCTCAAGGTCCCGAGGAGGGAGGAGGGGGAGCTCTGGTCCTTGGAATGCAGGTCATACAGGGATGATCTCCCTTGGCAAGCATGCAGCCTTTGTTCCTCCGCCTACTTAAACAAGCTTCTCTTAGGGGCCGGTTGTGGGTGCACACTTCCGTTCAGCCAGCCGCCACTGGACACTCTCCCTGTAAGTCAGTCCCAATAAACACATATGTCTCCTTTGCAGTCTCCAGGTCGTTTCTTCAGGCTGTTGGCACGATACCCCGCCACCCTAGCCCAGCTGGGCTTGCGGCCATATACCTACTCAAGGAGGAAAACTCTCAGCTGAGCCCTTGAGTTAACTCAGAATTACAAGACATACTAAATTGTGGTTATTTTAAGCTACTAAGTATTAGGGTGGTTTGTTACACATCAAAAACTAACTGAAACAGAAGTTGGCATCTGAAAGTGTGGAGCTGATATAACAAAAACCTACAACATGTGGCACTGGTTTTAGCACTTGATAGCACTCAACATAGCTGATCGTCCCTGCTTGAAATATTTAAATAGCTGGCTTTCATACCTCTCTATTTGCCTAGTTTTCCTCCTACCTCACTGGCTGCTCCTTCTTAGCCTTCTAAACTCTAGCAGTCTCTTCTTCTCTGTTAGAGGGGCAGGTCCTTGGAATTCTTTTCTTCTCAATTTACACTCTCTTATCGGGTCATCTTATTCTGTCCTGTAGGTTTAAAAATCATCTATATGTTCACAATTCTAGTAATAACTTCTCTAAATGCCAGACTCACTGATCCGAATGCCTGCTGGGCACTTCCACTGGAGACTTCGTAGGCGTACTCTAACTCTTCTTCTATCTTAAAACCCTTCATGATCTATGTTTTAAAAGGGTACCCAAGATTTGTTTTAATCAGGTATGGTAAGACATGCAGACACAGAAATGACTGTTACGAAGGAAGACATTTTTATACTCACCGACTCCTAGAAACAGGAGGCTGAGACACCATGCAGGCCACACGAGGAGGCATCAAAGTTGGCCAAGCGGCACAGGGAGAGAGGGGAAAATGTGGGGCAAAGCTTTTATTGTGATTTCCGAGGGAAGGAACCAAAGAGGCATGCGTGTGGCCTTCTAGATTCCTAGAAACATGTTCGAGCTTTTCAAAGCCCCAATGGACATCTCTTTCTTCAGGTTTCCTTTTGAGCTTTTTGGTTAGTTTATTGTTTGCTCCAACTGTTATCCAACGCCTCAGCCAGTCCTGATGTTAAGACATTCAGCAAACCACGACTGCCCCAACCCCCACCCCTCCCACCTCCCCCGGGGGCAGAAGCCATTGGGATTAGGCTAGTTCCAGTGAAGTTGGGTAAATACAAGTCTTTTCAGGAGGGGCGTGCAGGGAAACACTAGGCAGGTCAAATAATGACTTATTTGGGACTGAGGCTCTGAAAGAGCTCCAGTCCTGTTCTGCTCTCTTTGGTACAGGTACCAGGAAGGTGGGCTATTTTTCAAGGCTGCCATGGAGCTGGGGAGGAGGAGCTAAGACTAGGGAAAGTTAGAATGCTACGAAGTTTTATGTTCTTACTTCGATTAAGCCATTTTTCTTGACTAAATGCTGTTGCTGCAAGACTTTGGTTAATTTCCAGAGCTCTGAAAGTGTTGATTCCGACCATTTTTGCCAGTTTTTCATTGCTTGTATGGAAGGGCAAACTTTCTGAGGTCCTTATTACACTATTTTCACTGACATCACCTTTCCTTTCTTTTTAAAAAAAGTGTTATTTTATTGCAAGACAACGTTAAAAACATAATTAAAATTAATTATAATTTTATTTTATTTTTTATTATTATTATTATTTTTTGAGGAAGATTAACCCTGAGCTAACTGCTGCCAATCCTCCTCTTTTTGCTGAGGAAGACTGGCCCTGAGCTAACATCCATTCCCATCTTCCTCCACTTTATATGTGGGGTGCCTACCACAGCATGGCTTGCCAAGTGGTGCCATGTCCGTACCCGGGATCTGAACCGGCAAACCCCGGGCTGCCGAGAAGCGGAATGTGCACACTTAACTGCTGCGCCACTGGGCTGGCCCCCTAATTATAACTTTAAATTAAAAACTAATTTTTTTCTTGGTAAAGAAAGTTGACCATGAGCTAACATCTGTTGCCAATCCTCCTCTTTTTGCTTGAGGAAGAGTGTCGCTGAGCTAACATCTGTGCCAGTCTTTCCCTATTTTGTATGTGGGATGCCACCACTGTATGGCTGATGAGCAGTGTATAGGTGCACGCCTGGGATCCAAACCTGCGAACCCAGGGCTGCTGAAGCAGAGCATGAACTTAATCACTATGCCACCAGGCTGGCCCCCTAAAAATTAAATTTTTAATGCAAAATTCACTTTTTACACAATTAACTCTTTCCAAAAACCACAGTTGAAACCCAAAAGCAAATTCTCCTCACCCCATCCCCTAATTAATTCATTTTCATTTGTCCATGTTACTGTCTGCTCTTCATCCATCCACTTAATAGACTTTTACATTTTTGTAGTCGTATTATAAATAGAATTTTATGTTCATTTTAATATAGTACTCTACGTATTTTTTCCCACAATCTTTCCGCCTCTCATCTTCTCTTTTCCACTTTCCTAGTTCCTCCTACCCCATACTTCCTACAGCCAGTGCTAATGCCAACAGCATAGTCTGTCCTTCCTTAGCTTTCTCCATGCTCATTCAAAAATATCTTGCGACATTCACACACAAATAGCATTCTCTTTTCGCTATTGATTTAGACGTTTCTATACACCTTTCTTTCTTCATTGAACAACACAGCATGGCTTTCCTTCTAGGTCAATAGACAGAGATTTAATACATGCTTGTTAAAGCTGTATTAAAACTCTGGGTAACGACTCACCACGTTGCTCCCAGCACCCAAACTCCTCCACATAAACACTTTTGTACATAACTTATTTACTGTTCCTTTAGTTCTAGAAGATTCCTAGATGAAAGATCGTTGGGTCAAAGGTCACGCACAGTTAACATTTTTATAGCTATTCCGGGATTACTTTCCCAAAGGGTTCTAACAATTCACAATTTCTATCATCAACGTTTCAGAGCGTCCCCAGGTTCCGAACAGTCTTTAAATATCTGTTCAACCTTTATTCAGCCGGGGCGGGGGGGGGGGGGCAGGGGGGAGGGGGAGAAGGAACGGATTTGCTTTTTGAAAGGAACACCCCTGTATATTTAAAAGAAGAGATTCGCTGCTCGCACTGAAGATAAAGCAGCATTTGAGCCCGTTTGGCCATTCGGAGCGATCGGCTTCACCTGGGCGGCCCCAGGTGCCCTGTCCCGGTGGACTGGAGGGAGCCGTCGGGGCGGCCGCGCGGGGCCCGGGCGACATTTTGGCGGGGTCGCGGGTGGGCGTCCCAGCCTGCACCGCACGCGCGCCGGCGGAAGCGCGCGGGAGCTGGCGGGAAGCGCTCCTGCTGCTCCGCCTGAGGAAGATGCGCCGGGCCGGGGCTGCCCCACCTCAGCATCTGGGTGGAGGCGCTCGGGGCCGCGCCGGGCGCTGCCGCCGGGGAAGCGACTGCGACTCTGTCCAGCGCCCAGAGAAGCACTTCTGGGGCCCGGCGGATGGGTCCGCGGGGAGCCGAAGCAGCCCGTGCGGGCTTCCGACGGGCCGCATGACCCCTGCGGCGGGCGGGCGGGCGCGCACAGCTGGCGGCCCTGAGGCCGGAAGGCGCCGAGCCCCGCTCAGCTGCGGGCCCGGGGGCGTGGCGAGGCCGCCCGGCTTCTGTTTTACCCCGAGCCTGGGCAGCTTTCGGTTTCGTTTCCAGCCGGCGTCTCCACCCCTCGCCAGCCGCTCAGCCAGCCCGAGTCGGCCGCCGCCGCCGTCGCTCCCGTCCGCGGCCCGCCGGCCAGCGCCCCCCGCCGCCGCGGCCATGGCCCAGGCCGCCGCGCTCCGCGAGCTGACCCAGGTGCTGTGCGCGGCCGGCGGCGCCCTGGAGCTGGAGGAGCTGCGGCGTCGCGTGCGGGCCGGCGTCGGCGCGGACGCGCTGGAGCGGCTGCTGCGGGAGCGCGGGCGCTTCGTGGTGGCGGCGCGGGCGGGCGCGGGCGCGGGCGGCGCGGCGGCCACCGAGCGCGTGGTGCTGGCCGCCTCGGCGCTGCGCCTGTGCCGCGCGCACCAGAGCGCCAAGCCGGGCTGCGCCGGGCTCTGCGCGCAGCTGCACCTCTGCAAGTTCCTGGTCTACGGGGCCTGCAAATTCCTGAGGGCCGGGTAAGGCGGCGCGCCCGCGGCCCGACGGCCGCCCGCGGGGTGTGGGCCGCGGGACGGGGGCGGGGCCCTTCTCCCCCAGCCGGTTTGGGGCCCTCTTAAATTCTGGCGCGACAGTTAGGTGGCCGTTCCCTGGCCTCTCCGCCTTCATTCCCTTCAGCGAACATTTATTGAGCTCCCGCTGAATACCTGCCACTGTTGGAGCGTCTCAGGGTCGAGCGGTGTTCTCTAGGCTCTCAGAGTGACCTAGAGCGCGGTGCCGGGTGGGACACCCTAGGTGTGGCAGTATCGGGGTGGGGTGGGAGGAGGGAAGGACTCTCCAGAAGAAAAGGGGCTGCGTCTGGCTTCTTGGAGCTCCACGACGCCCCGGTCTCCAGCGCTTCCTTCCAGGGCCGCTGAGCCCAGGGCTTTCCCCGCCCAGCAGCGGGAAGGAATCTTCTAAAACCTCTTTTGTTCACCTGCTTACAAGCCGGCAGTGGCTCCTGCTGCATTTGGGATAAACCTCAAGCTCCTTTCCATTACCCACAAGGTTCCTGGGGAACTGGTCCCAGCCGTCCTCCAGCCTCGCCCCCTCCTTGAGCTCCTGGAACACACTCAGCCTTGGCTCATCTGGCGGCCTTTGCTCTACCTGGAACACTTGTCCTGGTTTGCCCCCGAATCCTGGCCTCAACTCAAATGCCACTTTCCTTTTGAGCTTTCTTCCTCCTCCTCTCCTCACATCTTCCTGTTTACTTTTCTCGTAGCACCCATCACATCCTCCCACTCCCACCAGTGGAACTAGACTCTGCCAGGGCAGGGGCCCCAGCTGTCTTGGCCTTGGCTGGCTGTCTCCCCAGCGCTTACCTCTGTCCTCTGCACTTAGCAGGTGCTCAGGGAGATTTGTGGAGTGGATTGATGAGGCTTATGTTAGAGAATTTGAACCTCACCCTGAAGGTGATGGGGGCCTGTCAGATGGCAGGAGAGAGCAGCTGTCAGGTCTGTGTTTTAAGAAGATATTCTTAGTGGTGTGGATGCTGATTTAGAGGAGGATGGGATGGGGACCTGTTCGAAAGCTAATCTGGTTATCTAGAAGAATTAGCTCCTTTTCTTTTTTTTGGCTTGAGGCAGTATATGTTATTTCTTATTCATGTCAGGTATGACAGTCAGCATGGGGTAGGGGCCTTGATCCATGCAGTCGTTCAGGGGCCCAGGCTGGCTGACCTAGACTCTGCCCTCCTCAACCCATTCTGGGTATCAGGTCCCGGGCGCAGGTGGAGAAGATGCACATAGAGGGTTGGAGGGAGGTTTTTACGGGTCAGGTCTAGAAGTGGTAGATAACCTTCCACCCACATTTCCTGGACCACAAGCTGTCTCATAACCCTGCCTAGATGCGGGGCGGTGGCAGCGGGGTTTGCTGGAGAGGGGCTGGGAAATGTAGTCCCTGGGAAACAGCTGCCCAGAAATGTCTAGATTAGAATATTCCAATGCCCAGATAAGGCTTTAAGAAGAAGAGATATATCTGTGAGAAATTTGGGAGAGATGGGGTGTCGGTGAGATGGTGACAGAGTATGAGAGAGGTGATGACTCACTTTTCTTTCTTATTGTTGATTGAGATGACTTTGTTTTGTGTCTTATTGTTGACCGAGTGATGACTCTTACTTTTCTTTCTTATTGTTGGCTGTGAGAGTGGGAGAGGATTTTGTTTTGAAGCCTGCCCTGGGGGGTAGCTATCTGAGTCTGAAGCTTGAGAGGATGATCAGGGCCCTGAGGTGCTTGTTTGGGAGTTGTTGGGTGGTGTAGGCCATGGCTCCAGGAGTGGGTCAGATCCAAAGAGGAGTCTGGGGGTGGAACCCTGGGGAAATCAGGCCTTCGGGGACTGGTGGAAAGTGGCATCTCAGGGGAGAATGAGGAGCAGCAGCCAGAGAGGAAGGCAGACACAATAAATGGTGGATGGATGGATCTAATGATGAGGATAACTGTTGGATCTTGTTAATGTCCGGATTTGGTAAAATAGAGATGGCAGCCCTATTCTTAGGCTAGTTCCCAAAATTTGGGGGTCAGATTTTATTTGTCTCGGAAGTCTGAGCATCTGGTGTTTACTCACCTACATGATTCTGAGTTTTCTTGTTCATTCTTCGCCTTTCCCTTTTCCTTGTGATTTACACAGGAGAGTTTCTTGAACCTTCCTTCTCTGACTGTTTCTGGGTGGCATAAGGGAGAGTGGGTGTGGTTGGCTGCATTTTCTATGCTTTTTTCCCTGAGACTCTCCTTGTCTTCATGAACCGCAGGGTCACTTGTTTCAGAAGTAGCTCATCACTGTTGCTTTTTGCCCATTGGTGACAGCTGGGAAGGGTCCCAGGTCCCTGACTTCCATCCTGTGCTTAGGGGACAGTAAGCACTGTGATCAACAGCACAACCCAGGACAAGCCTGTTTTCTTTCAACTCTGGCTCTGCTTCTTGCTAGCTGGGTGATCTTGGGCAAGTTACAGTTGTCCCTTGGCATCCCTGGGGGATTGGTTCCAGGATCCCCTCGGATACCAAAATCTGGGGATGCTCAAGTCCCTTATATAAAATGGTGCAATATTTGCATATAATGTACGCATATCCTACCATATGCTTTAAATTATCTCCAGATTACTTATACCTAATACTATGTAAATAGTATGTAAATAGTTATACTGTATTGTTTAGAGAATAATGACAAGAAAAAAAGTCTACATTTTCAGTACAGACACAACCATCCTAGTCCTTTCGGTCATCAGTTGCTTGAATCCTCGGATTTGGAGGGACAACTGTACTTTATATCTGAGCTTTAGTTCCATCATCTGCTAAATGGGGATAATAATATCACCCACCTCCTAGGCTTGTTGAGGACTGAATGAGTTAACTCACAAAACATTTAAGCAATCCCTGGTTTGTGGTAAATGCTCAACAAGTTTTAGCAGCCATCATTGTAATGATTAGATATATTTGGCTCTGGCGGCACCAGATTATTAGCCCCTCTGCCTAGAATGTTTTTCCCTTCTCTCCTTGCCTGGATCTTCCTCAACCCTATTTGGCTCAGGCTTTATACATTCCAGGGACCCTCCCTTGATTGCTTCCCCACTTCCGTCAGGCTCAGGTGCCCCTCCTCTCCAGGCTGATGTATTCTGAGCACAGCTGACCTTGCACTTCCCACTCCATTTTAGAGTCATCTCTATGTCCTTCACCTCCACTAGATGAGAGGAGAGGAGTCAGAATGACTCCAAGGTTTTTTGATCAGTCCAGTGGAAGAGGGAAGTTGCCTTTTACTGAGATGAGGGAGCCGGTGGGAGGTGCAGGTTTGAGGAGTTAATCAGGTGTTCGGTTTTCTTTTGAGATGCTTATAATAAGCATGGCATGTGAGGTATGGCAGTGACTGAGTCAAGCAAATGCTATTTGCCTAACTCTTCCCGGTCCTGTTGACCTGGGCGATTATTTCAAGTCTTATCTTTGGATCATTGGGGCATAGTGCCAGGGCCTGGCTCACAGTGAGGCCTCAGTAGGGGCTTATTGATGGAAAAAATGAAGGGGAGGAAGCAGAAAAAAGGGCTGGGCCTCAGAAGTGTGTATGGGTGTGTGTAAACACCTATAACCATAAGGCGTCAACACTCATTTATTCAGCCACTGTTTAAGTGCCTCCGAAGTGCCCAGTGACTGGTATGCTGTGACTCATCTTGTGACTGGTGAGTTTGTAAATAAGCATTATGTTTTATCTTTGCATAGACATACTGCTTTTTCTCTGGTGCTTCTAAACAATGTCGGGAACTGTTCCTGAAAAATTTATCTTAAAGACTGATGTTACCATCTGTTTTAGTTTGCTCAGGCTGCCATAACAGACTGGGTAGCTTAAACAATCAAATTTATTTTCTCATGATCTAGAGGCTAGAAGTTAGAGATCAAGTGTTAGTTATTTCTGAGGCCTCTCTTCTTGGCTGGTAGATGGCTGTCTTCTCCCTGTGTCCTTAACGTTGTCCCTTTGTACATGTCTGTGTCCTAACCCCCTCTTCTTTAAGGACACCCGTCAGATTGGATTGGCCCCTCACCAGTGATCTCATTTTAACTTAATCACCTCTTTAAAGACTGTTTCCAAATACAGTTACTTCTAAGGTACTGGAGTTAGGACTTCAACATAAGAATTTTGGGAAGATACAGTTCAGCTGTGACACCAACTCTGCTTTTTTTCAGGAAGAACTGTAGGAACAGTCACAGCTTGACGACCGATCACAACCTGAGTGTGCTGAGAACTCACGGTGTGGACCACCTCAGCTACAGTGAGCTCTGCCAGCTCTTGTTTCAGAACGACCCCTGGCTTTTGCCGGATGTGAGTGCCAGGAGGGGGTGGGTGGGTGCGCAAGTAATTGAGGAGAGGTCAGAAGGTTGGAAGATGGGAAATATTATTGCATAAGAGAAGCTAGGACCCCATTGTGACCACTGGGGTCTGCCTGATGGAGCTCTGGATTGAATCCTGCACTCTACTAATTTTTAGACCTTTGACCTTGGGCCAACCTTACCCCTTCTTGAAGCGTCCTTTCTGTGTCAGTTGGGCTAGTACCTCGTTTGCAGGGCTTCTGTAAGGTTGAGGGAGTCTGTTTGTCCAGTGGCTGTAGCAAGATGTTATTTACACAGAGCTGAGGGGATGAGAGACTCCAGGCAGCCCCTCCCTGTCCAGCAAGACTTGGAACCATGCAGGTATCACTGGACCCAGTTGGGTCTGTGGAGAAGCTTCCCAGAGCTGCTGACAGGCAGGTGATGTGCTCTCTACTAATTCGGTCACACCCATGGAATTTTGAACTTTAGTTGATGTGAATTCTCATATAGCATTTCAGATGTTAACCACTTGTTTTGAAGCTTCCCACAATGATGATGTACTAGTTTGGGTCCTTAGAGAAGCAGACACCAAGGTGGGGTTAGCAGTGCAAGAGATTTATTGGGGATGGAACAGAAGAATGTAGGAGAGCCTTCAGCAGTGATGCAGGCCTGACCTCTGTGGCAGGAGAGAGGGAAAGAAGGGGACTGGGTCAGAAGAGATTCTGACTGCAGCACAACTCCAAGGAAGCTTCCACCTGGCCAACAGGAAGTTCTGAGGTAAAGTTGATGTTGGAGGCATCCTGCATCTCCCCAGAACATTGTGCTTGGTCTTTGCTGGGAGCAGCCTGTGGGAATGTGGTGAATAAGGTAGTGGCTCCAGAGAGCAGCAGCTGGGCTGAGAGTTAATTGTGCTCTGCAGCAGATCTGAGTGATGCATTCCTGTGGCCAGCACAGGTTCTATAAGATGCCCTGGCACTGTTTCTAGGATGAGGTAATGGAGATTAGATTGGCATATTTTAATGAAAATTCTTCCACATTACTCAATTAAAATTGCCTATTTGAGAAAGGTGCTACATAGTGTAGTGACTGGTGCATAATAGGTAGTAACTTTTTTCTTTTGCCTTTTGAAAATGAGTATTGATTTAATTAAGCTAACCTTTATTGAATATCTACGACGGGTTAGGCACTGGTGATAAGGAGATAAAAGACCCCATTTTGCCCTTCCGGGAAACACATTTACTGGGTGAGACAGGTCAGCAGATAATTGCAAGATGCTGTGTAGATGCTCCGATTGAAATCAGTGCTCTGATCTTGGGGGCACAGTGTGGACACTGGAGAAGGCATTCCGGAGTGTGTGGTGCCTGCTCTGGGTGCTGAAGGTTAAATAAAGGTGTGAAGGTCTGGGAAGGGGGAGCTGTGCACACAGAGGAGGGAACCTGGCATGATCAGGGGACAGCAGGTAGATCCGTGCAACCTGGCTTTAGGATGGGAGACAGGGAGAAAGAGAAATAGGTGGTCAGAGGCTCATCCACTCAGCCTTTTGTATCACAGGAAGGAGTTAGAGGGGAGTTGTGTTTGGAGAGTGGACATTAATGTTTTAGAGAGACGGTCTTGTCAGGAGAGTGAGAAATGAATCAGAGGTGACCAGTCTGGAGCATGTGTAGCCTCTGTCTGCTTGGGTCTGCAGGTTGGCTCAGACCATGGTGCCAGCAAATGGGAGCTGAGACCGTAAACTTGGATCCAGTGTGGCTTTCCTGCCAGGATTTCTCCTCTCAGGCTAGTCCCCTATCAGATGACCACTTGGGGGCTTCCACCATGAATCAAATACCCACTATGTTCAGGCATTGTATTAGCCACTTCATCTGTTTCCCATTTAATCCTCACAATAGCCCAGTGAGGTAGGTGGCATTATTCTCATCTGAGGTATTAAAAAACTGAATCTCAGCTGATGAGTGGCTTGCCCAAGGTCACACAGCTTGCAAATGGCAGAATCAGGGTTGGGTCCCAGCCTCTCTCGCCTTTCCCCTCAGGGCTTCCATCTCCAGAGTGGGGTTCCTGCTGTTCTAAGTCTGGGTTCCACAGCCGTCTGCTACATTTCTATATCTTGCTCAAAATAATGCCTGTAAATTGATGGTTGGGCCCCTTGTGGTCTTGGGCCTGGTTCCTATCACCAGGAATTTGTGGTGTAGAGAAGGAGCAGTTGATTCAAGTTCAAGTCCCAGCTTTGCCAACAAAGTTCAACAGATGTGCCAGATGTGGTAGATAGCTCTGTGAGCTAGATCAGGCCGGTTAACTTCTCTGAGTCTCAGTTTGCACTTGAGAAGTGAAAAGGCTGTATTTGGCCTTCTCTCAGATGCTCTAAATCCTCAGAGGCTCTTTGACCCTGAATTGTAGAAAAGAGAGTTGGGAGAAACTGGGGCCTGGGTAGGGGAGAGGCAGAGAATCATTGGGGGAAGTGTGTAGGTAGTAAATAAGTCTTGTTAGGATGCTGCTATGTGATTTACATTAAAATGTCTCATGTGAAGGGAGCCACTCTGATCAGGTTGAAGTTCTTTTGGATTTTGCCGGTGGAGGGGCTTGTTCTGAGCAGTCTGCTGTCCACTCAGTTCCCATTTTAGCCAACAGCATATTAGCAGCCGTCTGTGCAGAGTGAGGGATGTTCTCATAGCCGTGTGGATGACGGAATCACAGCTTTGGCTGGGTCTCTAGAGGAACCTCTTCTAACCAGTGGACTGGTCAGTAGGGATGTGGTGTCGCGTGAGGCCTTCCTAAACCTTTTTCTCTTCTCTGTCAACAGATCTGCCTTCACTACAACAAAGGAGATGGACCCTACGGCTCTTGTACCTTTCAAAAGCAGTGTATCAAACTCCATGTCTGCCAGTATTTTTCACAGGGTGAATGCAAGTTTGGCACTGGCTGTAAGAGATCTCATGATTTCTCTAATTCTGAGAATCTGGAAAAATTGGAGAAGTTGGGTATGAGCTCGGACCTGGTGAGCAGGCTGCCTTCCATTTACAGAAATGCTCATGACATCAAGAATAAGAGCTCTACCCCCAGCAGAGGGCACCTTCCTCCCCCGGACCCACAGGGGACTTCGGGTAAGGCCCTGGATTCCAGCTGGCCATTAAATGGAAGTGTGACTTTGGGCAAGTCTGTGCTTCTTTTAGTAAAACACAGTTGGTGATCCCTTCCTAGGGAGTGGGGGTTGTGACAGGTGATACTAAATAGGGAGGGTTTGTTAATGAGTTGTACATGCTTATATGGTGGTAGGTGTGTGTAGGGTAAATGTAATTACTAGGTAAAGGATCATTGGAGTGCTACTGGTAAAGGTAAACTTGGAAAGCAACTTAATGCCCTTTTTATATTACAATTCCTATAATTAACCTAAAATTAAGGAGGTTTCATTTTGAGATGTAGGCTTTCTACTTATTGCTTTTGTTCTTGCTATTGGTACCCAATTCTAGTAGTTCATTAACAAGTACTTGCTATTAGAATCAAATCTAGTTTGTAAAACGTAGCCCTCCACTCACCCGCTGGGGTCATCACAGCCTTAGATACAGAAGGAATCTCAAGCCATCTCTGGGGCTGGCCCTGTGGCCAAGTGGTTAAGTTCATGTGCTCCACCTTTGGCAGCCTGGGGTTCTCCAGTTTGGATCCCGGGCACGGACTTATGCACCACTCATTGTGCCATGCTGAGGTGGCATCCCACATAGAAAAACTAGAATGACCTACAACTAGGATATACAACTATGTACTGGGGCTTTGGGGAGGAAAAAAAATAGGAGGAAGATTGGCAACAGATGTTAGCTTAGGGCCAATCTTCCGCACCAAAAAGCATACCTTAAAAAAAAAAAGAATCAATTCTAGTTTGTAAAATGTCACCCTCCACTCGCCCTGTGGGATCATCACAGCCTTAGATATGGAAGGAATCTCAAAAGCCATCTAAATGAGTAGGACAGTGGTCCTCCCTTTATTAAATAACAGGTGTCCCAGGTATCACACCTGGAGATTCTGATTGAGTCACTCTGGGGTAGAGCCAGGCACTTGTGTTTTTAAATGGGTCTCCTAGCGAATTGGGTGCACAGCCAGAGCTGAGAAGAGAGCCCTCCATGGTGTCCTGGATTTGGCTTCCTGGCTCCTCCCTAAAGTGCAGAGGGCCCCCCTGCATGTCTGAGGGTTGTTTCATCCCGAACGTTATAGGATTTTGTGAGGTTGCTTTGCCCACTTTCATCTTGTGTAGAGAGATGAACGAATCCTTTTTACTCTCCTCTGCACCTTGAACTACTCCAACCCCATATCAGAAGCTTTGATGGAAGTTGATGTGTCTTTTTGGTGTTTCTTTGTAGAAAAAAGAGATAGTTCAGGTTCTGTGTCCCCAAATACTATGAACCAAGAGGAGAGCGATCAGATCTGCTTGTACCATATCTGGAAAAGTTGTAGCTTTCAAGGTAAGTCAGAGGAAACCCCTTCATCCACTTGTGGCTGGGATAACTGCTTCTCCAGGTCCCCTCCTCCATCCAGAGGAGTCAGGGCCTTCTTAATCCTGAGCTGGAGAGGCACTTTGGCTGCACCAATTCTGAAGCAATTTTGATGGGGAATTGAGGATAGTAGGTATTACTTGAGATTCTAAATTGCAGATGAGTTTTTGGAACATATCTTTGATACATGCAGCAAGTGAGTGTCAAGTGTTGACCCTTGGTCAGCTTAGCATGAGGTCACAGGCCTGCACAAGACATGGATGCCCAGTCTAGTGGGAACAAAGATAAGCATCCCTCATAAAGGTGGTCATAGACTTAGAGATGCCTTAGAAACTGGGAAGGCCCTCCCTGAGGAGGAGACACCCATGTGTGCTCTTAAGGGACAAGTAATTGTTTAAGTTGGGGGTTTCTCGCCACAGTTCTTTATCCAGAGGTAGCAATTCTTGTGTGTGTGTGTTTGTATTTTCACTAAACCTTTGTTTTCTTCTTACTGCTGTCCTGGGCTTTGACTGAAGAAAAATTTCTTCTCAAATTCGGTGACTCCTTAAAAAACAACCACCCAAATTTCTTGTTTTGTTTTCAGTCTTTAAAAGGTACTCAAACAATTCATGAATACTTTCACTTTGTAAAAGAGTCAAATAATACAGAGTAAAGTCTGAAGTCCTCCTTCAACCTTCCCTGAAGGTAAACATGTGCTGTGTGGTCATGCTATTTGTTTTACATATTTTTCAACAGAAGGGAACATGTGATATGTATTACTTAACCTGCTTCCTTTACTTAACATCGTGTCTTAGAGATTTTTTCCATGTTAGTATGTGTAAGTCCACCTTGTTTTTAAAAACAGCTTTGTTGTATTTGATTAGAGTAATGTTCCCTTGAGCATCTGAGTACACATGTGTATTTCCATAGATAGATTCCCGGAAATGGGGTGCTGGGTCAGGGAATATGTGCTGTATACACATATATATGCATGTTTTTAAAGTCGGCATTATTGAGATATGTTATACACAATAAAATGCACCCATTTTAGGTGTGCACTCAAGTTTTGGTAAATATGTGTGCCCATGTAACCATCGCTACAATCTAGATATGGAACAATTTCCTCATTCCAAAAATTTCCCTTGTGCCCCTATACAGTTCATCGTCACCCCCCAATTTCCCAACCCCAAGCAATCCCTGATCTACTTTTTGTCCCTGTAGATTAAATTTGTCTTTTCTACAGTTTAATATAAATTTAATCATAACACATGTATTCTCTTGTACTGTCTTCTGTCACTCAGTGGGTTTTTGAGATTTGGTCATGCTGGCATAGCCATAGTTTGTTCCTTTTTATTGCTGAGTAGTATTCCATTGCATGGATTGATTACAATTTATTGATCCATTTATATGTTGATGAATATTTAGGTTGTTTATAGTTTTTGGCTTTTACAAATAAAGCTTCTATAAATATTCATGTACAAGTTTTTGTTTGGATATATGTTTTCACTTCTCTTGGGTAAAGACCCACAAGTGAATTACTGCATCATATGATAAATGTGTTTAACTTTATAAGAAACCGCCAGACTGTCTTCCAAAATGGATATAATATTTCACCTTCCCACCAGCAATGTATAAGAGTTCTGGTTGCTTTGCATCCTTGTCAATGCTTAGTATTGTCAGTCTTTTAAATTTTAACTATTCTAATTAATGAGTAGTGATATCTCATTGTGGTTTTAATTTGTATCTCCCTGATGATTAATGATATTTAAAATTTATTTTCATGTGTTTATTGGCCATTTGTACCTCTTCTGTGAAGTGTCTGTTTAAATCTTTTGCCTATTTTTTATATATAACAGCTTTATTGAGATATTGAGTATAATTCACTTACTATACAGTTCACTCATTTAATAGTTTTTAGTATAGTCACAGAATTGTGCAACCACCATCTCAGTCAATATTAGAGCATTTTCATCACCTCCAAAGAAACCCTGTAGCCATTGGCAGTTACTCCCGATTCTCCCCTCCCCCCAGCTTCTGGCAACCACGAATTTATGTTGTCTCTATGGCTTTACCTGGATATTTCGTATAAACAAACTCATACAATATGAGGTCTTTTGTCACTCTCTTGCCCATTTTTTGTGGATTGTTTGGTCTCTCGTTATTGAGTTGTAACAGTTTTTAGACATTCTTTTTACAAGTCTTTGTCAGAGATAGGTATTGAAAATATATTTTCCCAGTCTGTGTCTTTCATGTTCATTTTCTTTATGGTGTCTTTTGAAGAATAGAAATTTTAATATTGATGTCCATCTTAATAATTTTTTCTTTTTACAGTTTGTTTTTTCTGTCTTAAAAATCTTTGCCTATTCCAAGCCCACAAAAATGTTTCCCCTATGTTTTTTTCCTAAAAGTTTTGTAGTTTTATGTTTAAGTCTAGCTGTTACTCCTGATCTGTTTACTAATTGTCTCCTTAGGTATTGATTCTTCTGTGTGAGTAGCTGCCTGTCTGTGTTATTTTTCCTATGTATTGAGTGACTCTTGGTTGTCTACTCGTGTTGGCTCTTGAGAAGCCCTGTGCCTGATGGAGAATGCTGATTCTGATTCTAGGCTTAATGTCGGGGGGAGAAACAGTACATCTTGCTTGCTGGGGTGGGTAGTTAGTGTGTATCCTAGGACTGGGGTGGGGACTTTGATGGCTCTCATGTGCTTCTCTCTCTCTCCAACCCTTGTATCCACACTCATGTTCCATGGGGCAAATGACAAGGTTGCCCAGCACAAGCAAGGCACTGAAGGAGTGCCTGCTCCAGTGGGTTCCAAGTATCTTTCTAACTAATAGCATATATCTTGGAGGTAGGTCTGTATCAGAATGCAGAGAGCTTCCCATTGCCTGCCTGTCTTTGCTGTCTTCCTTTCTTCTCACAACATTCCTCTGGACGGATGTACCAGAACCTCATATAGGATATCAAAAGGTAGAGAGAGAGTATGGGCGGCATTCCAGGTGAGGGGCCAGCACGAGCCAAGGTGAGGCAGGTGGGAAGTGCAAGGGAGCAGCTGGCTGGAAACCGTAGACCTCAGCTGTTGTGTGTATATCAGCAGGGGCAGAGTAGTGTGTGTAAGTACCTTCAGGCACGTGGGGATGTGCTGAGGAGAGGGTGAGTGTGATAGCAGCCAGAAAGATCAAAGTGGGCTGGAACCATGCCGTTGACCCACCTGTGGTCAGATGTTTAGGGTTGGGATGGATTTCTAGTTGAAATGAATCTGGCTCCATTTCTGGTGACCGCTACCCATCCACATGCCACATATATAGCAATAATGCTTAGTCAGACTGCCCCGTGCAGGGGTGGAGCCTTTGACCTTTTCATGAAAACATTCCCAGGTCAGTGGGCAGCACCCACACCCATTGAGAACCATGGGGCTAGGCCATGCTATGTATTACCAAGATGTCTTATACTTCTTTATATTTTTATTTTAGGTAAGTGCAATAAAGTTCATTTCCATTTGCCATATCGTTGGCAATTCTTGGACAGAGGCAAGTGGAAGGATTTGGACAAAATGGAGCTTATTGAAGAGGCATATAGCAATCCCAGGAAAGACAGGTATGAAATACGTCACTTGTGTCTGCTTCATGTCTGACTTTTCTGTGCAGTGCAGGAAGTTTAGACACAGCAGGATTTAGTTTTGATTGCCTACACACACACACGCACACACACTTGAGCAGCCTGGTCTGGAGGTGGAAGCTCTGGGCTGGAAATTGGAAGTTAATGTTCATACTGTCAGTTTGGTGCCTCTGTTCTCCCACTTTCCCTCCTTTCGGGGAGGAGCTATGGGAAAAAGACCTGGTGGTAGCAAGTAAGTTCTCAATTACTTGCTGCTAAGGTTGATCACGTACATATATGCTCACTGATTAGTGCAGAAAAGTGAGAGGCAATCATTTGTGAAATTGTAGCCTTTGCTTGTAAAGTCATACAGTTATTTATTGTTCAGCCTTTAACTTTTTAACTTTTCAAAGTTTGTCCCTGTATTTTCAGAAAGTCCTGAGTAGCCTTATTTTCAAATACTATATTTTGGATTGAACTTGCTTTATGTTGCCAATAAGAGAATTTGAGCCTACTTTTTGAGTGGATAAAATAAATTTGTGCTTAGAGTGCAATTATGTGCAAATTGCTACTGATAAAGTGTCTGAAACAAATTGTCCCCCTTTGGAAGATTAAACGGCTCACACACCACCCCTTATCTTTCTCTTTTTTTTCTGAGGCAAAATTTGCACAGAGTGAAGTGCACAGATATTAAATTCAGTGAGTTTTGACAAATGCATACACTCATGTAGCCAACACTCTGATCCAGATCATTTTCATCACCCTAGAAAGTCCCCTTCTAGTGAGTGCCCACCCCCATAGGCCACCACTGTTTTGACGTCTATCACCGTGGATTAGTCTTGCCTGTTCTGGGACCTCATCTGATGGAGCCATAGCTGTACTGTTGGGCCTGGCGTCTTTCTCTCATCACTCTGTTCTCGAGACTCATGCAAATTGTGCTTGTCTTCTGGTGCACATGCCCACAGGCGTCTGTAGGGTAGCTGTTCAGGGAAGAAACTTCTGGGAGGTAGGCCGGGTCCATCCTCAACTCTGCCAGGTGATGCCAGGTTGTTTTCCAAAGTGGTTGTACCACTTTCCCACCCCCATTAGCAGCCTGTAGTGACACGTCTCCCTACTGTTTGATATTGCCTGTCATCTGAACTCTTGCCAGTCTGGGGTGTACAGTGCTATCTCAGTTTGCGTGTCCCTGATTCCTAATGAGGTAAAGTGTCTTCATGTGTTTATTGGCCATTTGTGCTTCCTCTGCTGTGAAATGTCTTTCCTTGTAGTTTGCCCGTTTGCCTGGCAGGGGAGGTTATGTTTTTAGCTATTTATTTAGTTTTAGGAATTCTTTAAATTTCTGGAAGTTAATTGTGTGTTGAAAATGAACTCTTCCTGTCAGCTTATGGTATCTTTTAATGAAGAAAGGTGTTTAGCCGTCTTTTCCATATGGTTTTATACTTTTTGTGCTGTAAGAAATCCTTCCTTATCCAAAGACCATAAAGAAATTTTCCTGAATTTTCTTTTAAAAGTCTTAACATTTTAAGGGCTGTATTTAATCTCGCCTTGCATGTGGTGAAGTATGGGTCCAGTTTCATTCTTATGCAGATGAATTACCAGTTTTGCCAAAGATGACTTTTTAAAAAATTATTTAAAATTTTTTAAATTGTGGTAAAATATACATAACTTAAAATTTACCATCTTAACCTTTTTTTTTTTTTTGAGGAAGATTAGCCTTGAGCTAACTGCTGCCAATCCTCCTCTTTTTGCTGAGGAAGACTGGCCCTGAGCTAACATCCTGCCTATCTTCCTCTACTTTATATGTGGGATGCCTACCACAGCATGGTGTGCCAAGCAGGGTGCCATGTCCGCACCAGGGATCCGAACCAGTGAACCCCGGGCGGCCAAAGTGGAACGTGCACACTTAACTGCTGCTCCACCAGGCCGGCCCCCATCTTAACTATTTTTAAGTGTACAGTTTGGTGACATTAAGTGCATTCACATTGTTGTGCAGCCATCGCCACTATCCGCTTCCAAAAGTTTGTTTTTAAAGCCATCAAGACTGAGCCAAATTTGGCAAAACGTTAACACATTTTATAGTTTATCTTCAGACTCAGTTGCCCAACACTACTTTTTAAAGTAGGCCATCTTTTTTCCACCTATTTTCAGTGCCACCTGTGTCAGGTGCCAATTAGCAAACACACCTGAGTCTGTTTCTGGCCTCTTCTGTTTCATTGGTCCGTTAGTATCAATACCACACTGTCTTACCTTGTAGATCTTTTTAGTAAGTTTTGGTATCTGTTAAGGCAAATCCGCACCTTGTTTTTCTTCACATTGTCTTGGCTCTTCTTGGTCTTTTGCTTCTCTTTAGAAATTTTAAAATCTGGCCTATGGGGGTGGGCACTGACGAGTTTTTCATGGAAAAACTTGGTATAATATTTTAAATTGGAACTTGATTGACTGTTGTCAGTTTGGGAGAGTTGACATCTTTATGATGCTGTACTTTCTATTCATATACCTGGTAGCATCTCATTTATTTAATCTTCTTTAGTATCTTTCAATAGTTCTATTATTTTCTCCATTGAAATCTTGTATATCTTTTGTTAGTTTTTTTTCCTTTAGGGATCTGTTACCTTCTTCACTTCCTTTTTCAAAAAAATATTTTTTAAAGTTATATTTTCCGTCTGCTGGTGCATGGAAATGCAATTGGCTTTTGTAGAATCTTGTTTCCTGCATGTTTACTAAAACATCTTAATTCAAATAAATTATCAATATTCTTTTGAGTTATCTGTATAGTTATCTATATATTCTTGTTATATAGAAATTAATATAATCTGTGAATAGCGTTTTTATTTCTTAAACATTTGATTTCTTTTTATTGACTTATTGTAGTGCCAGGACCTTCTGTATCATGCTGAATACAAGTCATGATAGCTGGAATATTATTCCTTTTTACTTTCTTTCGTTCTTAATTTTAAAACAAGTAACTGTTAAATGTTTCACCTTGAGCATGAGTAAATGTTGGAACCTTTGGCCTTGTTAAGGAATTCTAATTTTGTCCCTAGTATGCTAGGAGTTGTTTTTTTTGAAATTGTATATGGAAGTTGAATTTTATTGAGTGCTGTTTCTATATTAATTAAGAGCTCCTGTTTTGTTCTCCTTTACTTGTTAATGCAGTGAATTACGATAATTTTCTAGTACTGTCTACCACATTCCTGGGCTTAAAGTCATACTTAGCTGGGATGCACAGACACACAGACAAACACACTGCTAAATTTAGACACCAGTAATTGGTTTAAGATTTTTGCATTTATGTTTGAGTAAGATTGGTCTATAATTGTTTCATATTATCATTGCCTAATTTATATCTTAAGAAGTTTCTAGCCTCGTAAAAAAGAGGTTGGGATGGTTTCTTTTTCTGTTCTCTGAAAAAATTTACATAAAATTAGAATTGTTTTTTCCTGAATGATTGATCATGTATCCATAAGAATATCTAGGCCTAATGTTTAATTTGTGAGAAGATTTTAAACTGCTGACCCAATTTCTTGTCATTGTTATAGGACAAGTCAGCTTTTCTATTTTTCTTTGCATTGATTTTGGTAAGTTTATGTTTTTCTCCAGGAGTTTGTTCATTTTCAAACGAATTGTCATAAAGCTGCTTGTAATATCCCTTTTAGGTCTATGGCATCTTTAATTTTGTCACCTTTTACATTTGTAATATTTTTCTCCCCCCTCCTTTTTTGTTGAACAATCTTGAAGAGATTTATTAATTTTATTAGTATTTTTCTTTTTTTTCATAAGAACCAACTTCTGTCCTTTTGATCTCATATATTAGATGACCCATGGTTTATTTCTAAAAGCATTTTAAAATTAGTTTATTTAATTTCAAATGAATTGCATTGTAGTCAGAAAGTATAGACCTAATAATAACAGGTTCTTTGAATTTTATTGAGATTTGCTTTATGGTGTAGTATGTGGTCAGTTTTGGTAAAAGTTCCATGTGTGCTTAACGTCAGTTAATTTATATTTATTGTCATTACCTATACATTGGAATTTATTTCTACTGTCCATCTTAGTTTTTGCTATTTGACCTTTTTCTATATTTCTTTTCTCTTTTTGGTCTTCTCTTAGGTTTTTTTTCCCCTCACTTGGTTTTTTTTTTCCTTATCTACTAGTTTGGGAGTTGCATACTCTTCTAGTGGTTAGAAATCTAAACAGGTTCTTTAAGTTAGCAACCTTTAGCCTAAAACTTAAGCCAATCATTACTTTTTATCATTCTTTTGAACAATAGAAGAGTCTTGAACTGACTAGTTCCATTCAAACTTAGTTACTACTTGTATGAATTTGGGCAAATTACTTAACCCAGCCTCTGTTTCTCCATATGTCAAATTAGATAATAGTTCCTACATCAAAGGGCTATTTTGAAAATTAAAAGAGTTAGTATATGTAAAACACTCAGAACAAGGGCAGGCACATAAGATGTGCTATATGTGTTGCTTCTATTGTTTATTTAATCCCACAAGTTAGAAATTAGTGTCAATCTTTGCTTAAATTTACATATTTATCATTTGTTTTGTGCTTACCATTCCTTTGCTCCTGTTTCCTCCTACGTCCTTTTCCTTCTTTAAGTTCATCTCCTAGAAGTTGCTTTGGTGAGAGTCTAGTGACAGATGTGTTTTTTGTTTGTCTGAAAGTGTCTTTATTTCATCCCCTTCTTGAAAGATAGTTTTATTGAGTATTTTCTTTTAGCTCTTCAAAGATGATTCCATTGTTTTCTGGCTTCCATTGCTTCTATGTAGAAGTTAGCTGTCAGTCTAAATGTGGCTCTATTAGTTTCCTAGGACTGCTGTAACAGATTACCGTCAACTTGGTGGCTTAAAACAACAGAAATTTATGTTCTCACAGTTCCAGAGGCTAGAAGTCAGAAATCAAGGTGCCCGCAGGGCCCCGCTCTGTCTGAAGGCTCTAGAGGAAGATCCTTCCTTGCTGCTTCCCAGCTTCTGGTGGTTGTCAGCAATCCTTGCTGTTCCCTGGCTTGCCTTGTTTTGTAGCTGCATTATTCCACTCTCTATGTCTGTCATCACATGGCATTCTCCCTATGTGTCGTGGTGTCTGTATCCAAATTTGCTTCTTCTTATAAGGACACCAGTCATTGGATTAGGGCCCACGCTACTCCATTATCACCTCATTTTAACTTGATTACATCTGCAAAGACCCAGTTTCCAAAGAAGGTCACATTCACAGGTACAAAGGGTTAAGACTTAAGTATATCATTTGAGGGGATATAATTCAACTAAGTACAGTAGATAATCTGTTTTTTCTCTGACTCCTTTTAATATCTTGTCATTCTTTGGTGTTGTGCAGTTTCACTAAGATCTGTCTATGTGTGGATTTATTTTTATTTAATCTACTTATAATTTGTTGTGCTTTCTGAGTCAGAGGCTTATGTTTAATCAATTCTGGTAGCTCCTTAGCCAAGATCTCTTCACGTGTTTGCTTCTCTGGACTTCTGATTAGATATATAAGATCTTCTCATGTTATCTTTTATGTCTGTTAACTTCTCTTCCATCCTCTATGCAGCATTTAGGGAAATTTCTTCACCTTGGTCCCTAAATTCACTGGTTCAGCCTTGTCTGAGATACAGTGTGTCCCATCTATTGTGATTTTAAAATTTCAATTATTATTTACTTCTAAAGGTTTTATTTCTATTTTTTTTTCAAACTTACTCAAATAGTCTTATAGTCTCTTGATTCTTACTCATACTTTTTTTAAAGATTGGCACCTGAGCTAACAACTGTTGCCAATCCTTTTTTTTTTTCCCCTGCTTTATCTCCCCAAACCCCCGCACATAGTTGTATATCTTAGTTGTGGGTCCTTCTAGTTGTGGCATGTGGGACACTGCCTTAATGTGACCTGACAAGCAGTGCCATGTCCGCGTCCAGGATCCAAACCCTGGGGCGCTGCTGCGGAGCACGTGAACTTAACCACTTGGCCACGGGGCCGGCCCCTGATTCTTACTCATACTTTTCATACTCAATTTAGTTGTTTTTTTTTTAGGGAAGAGTAGCCCTGAGCTAACTGCTGCCAATCCTCCTCTTTTTGCTAAGGAAGACTGGCCCTGAGCTAACATCTGTGCCCATCCTCCTCTACTTTATATGTGGGACGCCTACCACAGCCTGGCTTGCCAAGCAGTGCCATGTCCACACCCGGGATCCGAACCGGCAAACCCCGGGCTGCCAAAGCGGAACGTGTGCACTTAGCTGCTACGCTACTGGGCTGGCCCTCAATTTAGTTTTTAAAACACTTTATATGTATTTTATATTTGCATCCAAGATTGCTAATGTTTGTTGTCTTTGGTGGACTGATTCTGTTTGTTTTTGCTGACTTTTACTCATGGTATCTAATTTCCACATGTGTTTTGTGATTTATTTGATTGTGAGCTCATGTTTGCTGAAACTATCTGTGGAAATTCTTTTGAGGTCTGGGTTGAAGGTGAATTCCTCCAGAGAGAATTTGTGTTTGCTTCTCTGGGAGCTGCCTCTGTGGGGCTTCTTTAAAGTTAATTCTCACACAGGAAGTGTGAATCAACTTGAAACTTTTGTGAGGTCTGAGTGGTTTATAAGTTCTCAGGGCAAGTTTTTTCTCCTCCATCCAGAGCCAACATTGATACAGGCAAGTTTCCTTACTGTCTCCCCTCGTAAGGCAGATCCCCTCCACCCTACTTCACTAAGGATGTGTAGTCTTTAGGATCTTGGTTTTATGCAGAAGTCTCTCTTTACCTTCCCTTGGCTCTTTGGGCAGTACATTATTTGGAAAGGGAGTAGATCCTGGTGGCTCACAGTACATGCCATGTAGCCAAACTGTTTAACTTAAACCTTAGTTCTACCGTCTGTTAGCTGTTTGACCTTAGACAGGTTTCTTAACCTTCCTAGGCTTCTATTTTCCCATCTGTGAAATGGAGATAACAGTCTCAACCTCATGGGGTTATGAAGACTTAATCCCTTAATATGTATAGAACACTTAATACAGGGTCTGGCTCACACACTAATCACTCAATATATGTTAACTTGTTATTTTTAGCTTCTAGGGATTTCACTTTCTTGCTAGCTCAGGAATGCATTTTTAAAAAGAATATTTTAACTAACATTTTCTGCATAGTGAATGTCATGATAATGTGGCTCCATATTACCCTGATTTTATTTTTGCACAGCAAAACTGATCTTAAAAGCAGTCCTCCCCTTCCCACCTTGGAGACTTTTTTTTTTTAATGTAAATGTCCCATTTACATTCATATCTACCAGCTGGGCATCTAGAAGACCACAAGTGGAAGCTGAGGGACCTGTGTTCATTTGGCTGGTGGAATTTTCAGTCTACTTCTCATGTTCTTTTGCAGGATCCTGTGTGCTGAGTCGGCCAGTAACTTTCACTTTGATTGTCTGAACTTCGACTCCATGATGTTTGGCGCAGCCCGGGCTCGTCGCCTCTCCACAGCCTCCTCAGTCACCAAACCTCCACACTTCATCCTCACCACTGACTGGGTTTGGTACTGGACCGATGAGTTTGGTTCTTGGCAGGAATATGGAAGACAAGTAAGTGTCATGGAAAGAAGGTGAGTATTTCCTCCCAAGGATCAGTACTAGAGGAGCCGTTCCAAACATGAGCACAAGGATTGTTCCGAGGGGTCGTTTACAGCACCAAGAATCCCCAGATCCTTGTATGACTCACGGGTTTTAAGGGAATTATGGCAAAATTAGATCATTTGGAGTTCATTTGTATGAGGTTCCATCTTTGGACGATTGGCTATCTGTTGGCTCATGAGAACTGAATGAATATAAGTTGTAGTGAGATCACCTTTCTTCATTGGTTTTGTTAAATGAAGTAGAAAGATGCCTCTCCTACTGTTGAATGGGTAACTGGAGCAAGTGCTGTGTGTGCAGGAGTGTTTGTGTAGCTGCGGAATAAAGTTTAAGGCTTTTCAAAGTAGGCTCTCTGCCTTCCCTCTAGCAGCAACTTTACAGAAGGGGGCAAGTATAAGAAAATTGACTTATTTCAGGTATTGATTTGGAATCTGGATCCAACAACTGTTACTATCAGTTGTTTGAAGATGTTCATTGATGGATCAGATTAAAAGGAGCCCCCTGGTCACCTGTAGAGGTACAAGTACAGGGAGGTCACCATTTCTATAGGGACAGCCTCTCCAAAATGAAAATTGGGATGCGTGGTCTGATAGACATTTGTACTCTTCTGGGTTGTGAGAGGCTGTATTAAAGCTTTAGTTTCTTCCTCTTATCTCCACTTAGAATATCTTTTTCTCTGGGGATACTGTCATGTGGGCTGCATGAGGGCAGGAGCTTTGTCTCTCTTTTGCCACTGATGTATTCCCATGCCAAGGACAGTGCCTGTGCCTAGCAGGTCCTGAGGACATAGACATTGGCTGATTGAAGGACAGAGATACTGTTGCCCTGTGCCAGCTGGTCAGTTGGACCTGGTTACTCTTGGTGGCCTTGAGACCTCATCCTTCTCCTCCGTTTCTTCCAGCACCAGCCTTTCCTCGTCGGCTGCTCTATCCACCCCCTTCCCCACCCATCTCCTCTTCTTGAGCATCCTGGGATTCCTTTCGCCTTCCCTGCCCTGTAGATTTGTTTAGGGAGGCTCTCTAGCCTTGCTCTCGGTTTGGTCAGGAGCAGGAGGGGAGAGGATGACGGGCTGGTCAGGCTCCATGAATCAAGCTTAGCTGGTGACAACATGGCAGGCGAGAAGCACTTAGCAAATGTAACAGCCTCTGATGATCCCTCTGGTGGTTTGTCCCTCTTCTGGGGGAGACAGGCTCCCTGGGCTCCGAGTGGGATGACACGGGACCCTGGGGGCAACACAAGAGAAAGTAAGTTTCCCTGGGTGACTTTGCAAACTGGGTCATCACAACTTTGGGGACTGGAGGCCTTTCTCCTCCCAATACCCCACACTTAGGGTTTTCCCCTTTTTTTAATGCTGCTACTCTTTTATTAAGCAGTATAGTTGGAGTGCATAACCTTGTTTAGAACAGGGGAGTCTCTGGGGATGACCTGTATGTGGGTATTGTTGACACATCATGTACTGGTGGGTACGGATGTGCATGTGTGGACTTGGTGACTTTCGGCTGCGTGGTCTCATTTTGTACCATTGGCTGGACCCCCTCATAGGATGACCTGTCCATTCTAGCTCTTCCTTTCCTATACACTTCTGGTGTCACCTCATATTTGGATTTCTATCGTAGTTTTCTGCTAAGGTAGTTCAAGACTGTTTTCTGTTGATTCTCAGAAAAGCTAGGTTCTTTTCTGCCTGAGCTTGGAATGTGCCCCCAAATTTCAAGTCCAAATTGCCTCCACTCTCTTAAGTTCCTAGCTGCCGTAAAAAAAGTACCGCAAACTGGGTGGCTGAGAACAACAGTGATTTATTGTCTTTCAGCTCTGAAGCTGGAAATTGAAATCAAGGTGTTGGCAGGGCCATTCTCCCTCGGAGACCTGGAGGGGAATCCTTCCTTGCCTCTCCCTAGCTTCTGGTGGTTTGCTGGTGATCTTTGGTGTTCCTTGTCTTGTGTTTGCATCACTCCAGTCTCTGCCTTGTCATTGCATGGCATTCCCCCTCTGTCTGTCTGAATGTGGTCATTCTCTTATAAGGACGTTGGTCATTTGAATTAAGGCCCACCCTACTCCACTATGATCTCATTTTAACTAATTACATCTGCAATGACCTATTTCCAAATAAGGTCACATTCTGAGGTCCTGAGGGTTAGGACTTCGACATATATTTTTTGAGGGGGGAAACAATTTAGCCCATAACCTAATCTTGTTTATAAGGGTATTACGGTGCTTGGCGCACTGAGTTTTCCTGCGTTAAACTTGACATCCCTGAGGTATTGGGCTGCAGGAGGCTGCATTACCCCAAACTGTATCCTCTTTAGATTATTCTCAACAGACTTCTCAGGTTGATTTACCTTGTGCACCTTCCCCCTTTCCTGTGAACTCCTTTGCCGTGATCTAAGAGCCCCATAGTTGCCCTCACCCTTTCATACCTGAACAACTCATCCATCTCTGCCTGGAAGAAAGACCCCTGTTAATTCCACCACTCACCGGAATCTGACTTCTATTCCCATTACTTGTTTGTCTGGTCAGTATTCATGGTGCACCTGCAGGAGGTGGGACCTGGCCAGGCACAGCCCTTGCCATGCCGTAGACACTGGCAAAGGGCCAGGTGCCAAATCCTGTGGCATTTCCAGTCTGTTGTCCAGTCCTTCCTCTCCTGGCTTTCTTGCTCCTCCTCAGGCTTCTTTTTTTCACTCCCCTTTGTGAATATTGGAGTTTCCTGGGGTCCAGCTCATACTCCCGTTCTGCTGACAGTGGTGGCCACTTTGAGTGATCTCTGCATCTCTGTCTCCAGACCAGATTTCTCTTCAAACTTCAGACTCATGTATCCAGATAACCCATCTGAGATTTCTGAAACCTTTGCTTTTTGTTCTAGACACTATTCTAAGTGCTCTGCATGCCTTATTTTAATTATTTTCCCAACCCTTTGAGGATGGGATGGTACTGTTGTGTGATGATATGAGGATGATTTAAGTTGTATCATTATTCCTGTTATAGAGTTGAGATAATTGAGGTTCAGAGAGGTTAAAATAACTCACCGAGGTTATAAACAGATTTAGGAGCCAGAATTCAAACTCAGTTATTCCATCCCCAAATCTTAGATGTTTTGTAAGTAATTGAAGAGAGAACGAGAGATCAAAATGGGTAATTGGAAAAAATAGAAGAGCTCTCCAAGGGACCAGAAAAAGAAAACGAGGAGAAGGCCTGAGCTCTGATTCAGGGATGGTAGGAACAAGAATAGGTGGAGAAGAGGCAGCATTGCTCAGGCCGCCAGTCAAGCAGCATTTGAGAGTTTAGTGTCGGTGTTTCACCTTCATTTGAATGGTTGTATCATCCATTTTGGGTAGTCTGAATGCCCTCTCTTCCATTGCTCCCATCCCACTTATCCTGGTTGGCAAGACCCATATTTACTGTCTTCCATTTTCCCTGGCAGCTTTTAGGAGGCAGTCGTGTCAGCTTCTCTTCCATGCCTCCTGCCACACCCCTGCTCCCTGCCTCTTCCCTCCTCCGCCTCCTCTATGACATGAATATCTACTGTGGACATGTCTGTGGTGTGGCGTGGACAGCACCTAGCGTCTTTCTTCATCATCATCTGTTCTTGCCTTCATGAAGTATCTGATTTTTCCTTGCAGGGCATGGAGCACCCCGTGACTAACGTCAGCAGCAGCGATTTGGAGAAGGCCTACCTGGCCTACTGCACGTCGGGGTCTGACGCCCAGGCAGCCACTCTGAAGTTCCAGGCCGGAAAGCACAAATACGAGTTAGACTTCAGAGGTACTTCCTGACCCACTGCCCTCTCCCAGCAGGGCCTGGCCATCTGTTGGCTCTGCCTTTTCCACATTAACCCTGGAGAAGCTCTGTATACACATTGAGGGCCAGGAAAGAAGAGGGAGGGGTGGTCCCTGCTCCTAAAGTACTGCCCCTCTGGAAGGGAGATGGCCCTGAAAACAGATGATGCCAGCCCAGTGGGATGGAGGAGAAGCTGCCTGGGGGAGTGAGAAGAGAGGACCCTGAGGAGGGGATAGGAGCCCAAAGCGTGGAGGGTCAGCACGTGCGCAGTGGTGGTTGTCCTTTAGGCCATGGACGAGTCTCTCTGTGTCTGAGGATTAACCTCAGTCCCTGACAAGTATCAGCAGTTCTGCTGTGCAGCTCAGGCTTGTCCCTCCCCACGGGACAGCATTAATATCTTTTCTGTAGGCGTCTTCGGCACAGATGGACTGCCAGGTTAAACACGTGGTATACACACGCTGTAATTAAAAGCTGCTAGGGAGCGGATTTTCATGTGCTCGTGGTGTCTTGAAACTGGGCCTTAAATGACTTGTCCTGCTTGCCTTGATAGACAGACAGAAACAGGCCAAACACCCTTTGGCCAGTTCTTCCAGTGACCAATTTGTGAGGATTTTTAAGTTTTAGTTTTTCTGTGGCTTCTCTTAAGCCGTTTTCACGTGGATTTATCAGTCCAGTCTTGTTCCATTCAGTTTTGCCTTTAAATTCACATGGAATCCTTGTGAATGCTCAGCACTTTTTAAGGGAATTAAGTGGGCCTTCCTTTAAACCCAGCTTATTGTCTTCTCTATTCCTGGGGACCTTCTATTTGGAGGGCAGCAAAGTGTCTTTGGTGAATTATCCTGAACCTACTTTGCCTGCCTGCTTTTAGCCAGTTGGTTTTGCTTGTGGTTTTGCTTAATGTGGAATCACTGCCCCCTCGGTGTGCCCTTCAGAGAACCTGGAATTTCTTCTACTCTGCAGTGAGAGCTGCCTGCCAGCCTTCAGCATCTGCTGGAGAAGGCCAAGTATGTGTGAGGTGGTTTGCAGTCCACAGTCTGATAAACGCAAGTGCACTACAGAGGACAATGAGGGACACATGAACTAATGACCTTCAGGGCAGTCCTGAGTTCAAGTGGACATAACTGGCACCTATCTGACTGCTGCCGACAACAGTTAGAAATATTTCTTTTAAGTATGTGGCAAATATCAAAACAAATAAACCAGAAATGTCGTATGCAGCCTTTACCATTCTCAACCTAGACAGCACCCCCAGGGGACATAAGTCAGGAGGAGGTTGGGGAAGAGCACACGCATGCAGTTTACTGCAAACTGCAGGAAATGTGTGTTCACCGCAGACAGACCTACCCTTGGATGGGCAGTTCTTTTTTTGTTGGTGGTGGATAACAGTAGCCACAGAACTAGTTTGAGATAAGTTAGCTTCTTTTCTCCCAACTTCACTACTAGGTATAGTGACAGCAAGTCTCAGACCCAAATTTGCCACCCACACTTAGTAACTAAATATTTATTAAGAAGTAAGTACAGAAGCACACAGAACAGGCCAAATGACTTGTTCTGTAGGATTGGGGAAGACTCAGCTCTGTCCTCTTAGGGCTCTTGTCCCAAAAGAGTCATTCAAGGCAAATGCCAAGATTCCAGAGGCAGAATTCTGACATCTGTTAGTTGGCATCAGAGGGGCAGAATCCCCAAGGTCAGGACTTGTTTAAGGACTTAGCCTAGTGTATCTTCTTTAGGGGGAAGTTAGGGAACAAGCTTCGCTTTACCCTGTCCATGGGAGAGTAGGGAATGGGTCTCACATACATTTAGCCGGTCTATATATCTTGAAAACTTTTAATTTCACCAGTGAGAGCCATTTGAGATTCATCACAGTGTTAGTGAACAGACCAATAAAAATCCATTAGTATGCTAATTAGCAGAATATTGATGGGAGGTTGAGTGGTGGGTAACAGAAGGGGTTGTGGTAGCCATGTCTGGATTATGGGCTCCTGATTAGAATGTGGAGGACCCCCCAGGAGTGCCCATTCTTGTTGACCATGTGGGCTACAGCACAAGATACACCACCTAGGTGATCATGAAGTATATGCTCAAATGCAGTAAGGTAAGTTATAGACGTCTACAAATTAATATGAAAATGTTTTTTAAATAAAAAAAATTTTTATACTCTAAATGCAAAAAAGTAAGACTTGACAAGGTCTTCCTGGTGGTTGGGGACATGTAATCTAACTTGTGGGTATTCCTGACTTTTTAACTTAAGGGGCAGTGTTCCCCCCCGCCCAGGATAAATCAGAGGAGCTTGGGAGTGGGTGTGGAGCAAGAATTTTGTTTATTAAAGGTGGTGCAGGTTTAAAACGGTTGAGAAATACTGCTATAGAGTCAGCTTAGTGAAACTAAGAAAAAAAAGTCTTAAGAGTAAAATTATTATATTAACTCTAAATCCCACTAGCTCAAGATGTGGTAATTTGGTCTCAGACTGGGCTGAAGCTTTTTTATATCCAAGCTGGGAAAAATTGCTAAGCAAAATAATAGTTTAAACAAGATTGGAAAGAACAATTTAAAAGCGCTCATGTATAATTGATATGTCAATTACTAATCATTCATCTATTCATTAAACCCAGTCTCCTAAGGATACCTATTTTCTTTATGAATATTTGAAATGTGTAAAACTGCCTTATGTTTAGCAGACTGATTCTGGGCTTCACACATTTGGATTAGATTGCCAGCCCATTTAATTTGTGTTTATAAAACATTGTCATCCTGTGCGTGTAAATGGTTTTTTTTCTCAGCCTTCATTCAGAAAAACCTGGTCTATGGTACAGTCAGAAAAGTTTGCCGAAGACCCAAATATGTGTCTCCCCAGGATGTGAAAGTGAAACGAACCTGGTAGGTGTCATTTGGGGCACGTGTTACTTAGCATGTGTGTCATTTGGGATGTGCTCTGCTGCAAGTACAGAAAACCCACCCAGACTAGCTGAAACATTAAACGGGGTTTGTTGGCCGTGTAACTGAATGCTCTAGCACTCTCTGTCTCAGAGTATTTTGTGCCCCGCCCTCCTCCAGGTATATCTGAACTTTCCTTCACTCAACACCAAAGTGCTGTGTTAATATCCGTGTTCTATAAAGGGACTGAGAATTCATGAGACTGGAAAATCAATGTACACTTACCACATTTCAAATAGAAAAATATTAGCATGTATTATAAAACTATGAAATATAATGTAAATTTATAAAAAGGTGTTAGATGTATTATCATTCTGATGATGCAGATGCAATTAATAAAACATTAAAGTGACAAACCAAACACAACATAAAGGAAAAAAACACCAAGACACTGGAAAAAAAAAATCACGTAATTAGATATTTTAGGTGTGCCAGTAGTGTTACTGAGTCATGAAGATGTTCTCTTGCTTTTCCAGAAGCCAAAAAAGTTGTGTCTGACTTTAGACTAACTTAGAGAATGGCAAGGAAATAGTAATCATCTAAGTCCTAATATTCTCCCTCTGTTTCCATCTTCAAGTGATTGTATCTTTTGTTTTATAACTTGGAGGAGATCTTTTAAACAGTTCTTTGGGTTTTTCTATTTGTTTGTTTGTTTTGTTTGTAGAGTTAGATTTTTTCATGCTTTTTGGTTGTAACAAAGCATTTTAGGTTCCTCTTTGCATCATGAATGAATGATAGTTCCAGTGCAGTCTCATCTGTAGCAATTTGACTACTGTTATTCACGTTCCATTAGTTGGGAAAGGCTTCTGACCAGGGAGAGAATTATTCCTGTGGGTGGAAGCTTTGTAATACATAATTATAAGGCTGCTTGTGATCTGCAAGCCAGGCTAGACCTGAAACCAGCTTATCAGTTTATGTTTTCAGGTGGATAATTGAGTCATAGACCTAAATTTTTTTAAATGTTGAAATAATGGAATTACACCAATAAAAACCCATGTATTTCAGTACTTGAATATCATGGAATACTGTAAAACCAAAAATGGATGCTGCAGGCACTCATGGGCCAGCTTCATCCTTCCCTTATGTCACAGGATGGCTGCCAGGAGCCACTAGGGTAGGGCCACTAGGGTAGGCCTTGTAAGCATTTAGGAGAGGGCCCAGGCCCTTCTGCAGCTGATGAAGACAAATTCTTGAGCTTTGCATTAATCAGACCCCTTCTGAACCAGGAGTGTTTCAGGCTTGGGGCAAGAGTGATGGGGTTGGGGCTGGGGGAGGGGTCAGTTCCCTCCAAACCACACAGCCACGTAATGGGGGAGGGCAGCCTGGGTGGTGAGAGATACCAGAGTGCCCGTTACAGTCCTGTGTGACAGCCTGTGCTGGGCTTTAGCCAGTGTTGCTGTTCGCCGGCTATACCTTCCATTAGCTGGAGAAGTCTGGCTCATTTCTGTTTCACGGAGAACTGATAGTGTTGCTGCTGGTTCTTTTACAGTTTCACAGAGGGACTTTAGTGGCTGTGTTTGTGGAGCACGGCAAGGTCATTTAAAGAAGAGTTGGTACAAGCTAGAGGGGAAAGGTATTATCAATCCAAGAACATCAAGTGCCTTTTGAGTCAGGTCCTGGGGTTGCCCCTCCCTGTTTCCTTGAAGCTAAATATGTCTTATTTCTCTTTTTAATTAAAATTTAATTTTGACTACATATAAAAAATTTACAGATTTGAATGTCTCAACTATAGAAAAAGGTATACTCAGTAGTCAGTATCCTCCTCCCTGTTGGCTCCACCTGGTTTCCATGGTGGGTGACCATCTTCATTAGTTTCTAGTTTATCTTTACTATGTTTCTTCTTGTAAAAATGAGCAAATGCATATATATAAGTGTTTTCTTATTTCGCTTTTCTTGCACTAAAGGTAACATTTATATGTACTGTTCTGTACCTTTTCTTTTTCACTTAAAAATAATTACGCCATTTCAGTATGTTGAAGTCTTCAGAATTCTGTTTCTGTTTTCATGGTTCGGCATCACATGTCCATCCCATAGTTTATTTAATTTGTCCCCTCTGGAGGATGTTTTGCGTTGTTTCAGTCTTTTGCTGTTACAAGTGTAATGCCACAGTGGGCCATCTGCTGTCTGTGCTGTTTCACATTCGTGGGGGTGGGTCATCAGGTTAGAGACCTAGAAGGTAAGTGCTGGTTCCTCTTCAGGGGTCATGCACATACCCCAGGACGCATGAGGTGCCTGTTTCCCTCGGCCTTCCTGCCAGAGCGAGTCGTCAGGCTCTTGGACTTTTGCCGTTCTCATTGGTGGGAGAGGGTTTCTCAGTGTATTTTAATTTGCTGTCTCTCATGAGTGAGCTTTAATGCTTTTTCCCCAACATGTAACGGCCGTTCGCTGTTCTTTTTCTGTGGACTGTTTGTGTTTTTGTCCATTTTTCTATCAACTTTTTGGCATTTTTCTTATATATTAAGAGCCTTTCATCGATTAGGGAGATCAGCCCTCGGTTTCTTATATAAATTGCAAATATTTTCTCTTGGTTTGTTATTTGCCTTTTGGTTTTGTTTATGAAATATTTTGCCATGCAGAAATACTTGTTTTTTATTTTATTTTTTTAGCTAAATGTATCAGTTTCTTCTATGTATTGCTTCTGGATTTAGAGTTTTGGTTAACTGTGACTGCTCCTACTTCTGGAAGTTATTTTTGATTCTTTCTCTATCCAGAGCCTAAACTAGGCACAGTTTGGAAAAATCTGTCTGTCGTCTTTATGAGACTGGATCTCTTCTCATCTCTCTAACTTAGACTTCAGGGGACCACAAGCAGATACCATACATCAGAAATAAATGTGATTATTTTGGTCAAATTCAGACTAAGGTATGAGTAACTGAGGATCTCCCCTCTCCGTAACCTTAGAGTCGCACGTATTATGTGCAGTGAAGTGCTCGGTTCTTCCCTCTGACTCGTATGGCAGTAGCTGGTTGTCATAACTCCAGCAGGCAAGTCTGCTTGGGCCTCCATGGCCAACCAGGACTCATAGGGTGGGTCACCTTCAGAAACAGCTTCTCTCTTTACACAATTAACAGGGTCATAGAGTATGATTTCCATGTTCAGAAGTCATAATACAGGAGTTTCATGTAAAGTTTGAGACAACATTTACACATCACGTATCTGGTTTAGTTCCTTACTATCATTCCATCCTCTGTGAAAATGTTTTATTCATGTGATTGGGTCGTATTTTTTCTTTTCTTACCTTCTTGTAGATATTTTTTGTCATTTCATTTTTCCCCCCTCTACTTGTTTGGCAGTTAGTATTACTATTTTTTTAAAAGGCCACACTAGAAATGATAACATGTGTTCTTCACTTAGGTGTAAGTCAGTCAATATCTTTGCCCTCCTATCAACTAATATAAGGTCCTTCATTTACTTTTATTCCATTTACCTTCCTTGCAACTTGTTTTTTTTAACTTCACGGGACCCTGTTATTTTATTTTAAATTTACTCACACTTTATTTTAAAATTACTCACATCTGTATTTTGCTGTCAGTCCTGAAAGATATTTTCACTCTTGGAACACTGAAGATATCACTCTGCTGTCCTCTGGTTTCCATTGCTGCTTTGGCAAATGAGCTGTCTGTCCAACTGGTGCTGCTTTTCTAGAATCACTCTTTTTTCCCCCAGCTACTTTTTAAGACTTTCTCTTTGTCTTGGTGATATGCACTTTCACTGTGGTGTGTCTGGGTGGGTATTTTTGTTTATCCTCTTGGAGAGTCTTTGGGCTTCTTAAACTTGTGAGTTGGTGTGTCTCATTAGTTCTCTTTGAAAATTGCCTCCACCCTGTTCTCTCTCTTCTTTTTGGAGCTTCAGTTAGGCTCTGAGCAGATTCAGGCCTTCTTACTCGCTTCTCCACATCTCAGCTTCCTCTCCACGTTTTCCATCTTGTTATTGCTGTGGGCCACATTCTGGATAATTTCACTTCCCATATCTTTCAGCTCACTCATTCTGTCTTCAGGTGGTCTGATCTACTAGTAAGCCTGTCTGTTGATTTTTACTATCAAGGATTGTGTTTTTCGTTTCTACAAGTTGTATTTGGTTCTTTTTCAAACCTTTCAGGTCTTTTTATAGTTTCCTCTTCCTTGCATATGTTTTAAAATTTTTTCTTTTATTTCTTTAAACATAGAATAGTTGTTGTTTTATAATCTGCCTGATAATTTCAGCATCTTAAGTCTTCATGGGTCTGTTTCTGGCTGTTCTTGCTTGTGGGACCTTGCTTAGTTATTTTTAAACTGTGCCATTTTCCTAGGAAAGTTATTTGTGGGAGTTCTTTGAGGCTTAGGATGAAGGTACATGTCTCATGCCAGCAGAAACAGAAGGTAGATCTAATGTAGGAAGAACAGAGCATTCTGAAAGGGAGTAGGAATGATTTGGAATTACAGCTTCACAGTCTTTGTTCCTAAACCTTTTGGGCCACATATCTTTTAGAACTCAGTTTATATTTATTTATTTTTATTTTTAGAAAGATCATGTGGTGTTTGTATTATATGACACCCTGTAATTGAACATGCTAATATTTCTGCAGTAAAAAGTATACGTAGTCACTTTAAGAAGGATATATAATGATCACAAATAGCCTCTTAGCAGTTTAAGTCAAATTTATGTTGCCAAATGAGTTTTGACATCAATTTTATGTTTTTAAAAATATTTTTGAATACAATTACACTTCATCGAGGCTGTTTTTAATAAGATTGTGGATAAGGGTTTGTGCTACTTTATCAGATGCTCTCTCCCTTCTGTGCAGGAAATGGGATCCAGGTGAGAAAGGGATCCCTCATGCCTCATTGTTTCAGTGTTGGCCACACAGGCAAAGATGCAAGTGCTCTCAGGTGGCAGCTAGTGTGGTTATGTGCTTCCTTGCCTTTTCCCCACTTTTGCAAAATGATATGCTGAGACTCAAGATGTGGAGGCCACCCATGATAGATATGCTTATGTCTGAGAACAAAACGTCTCAGTGTTTTTGCTTATATCCTGTAGCGGCATCAAGCTTCCAGGCCCAAAGAGCATCCCAGCCCACTGGGACCCCTCGGCCCTGCCGGACCCCGGCTTTAAGGTATGGAATCACGCTGCCTCAGGCTGGGGAGGGGGCTTCTTAGACAGAGGTGAGTGTGAGCAATTGTGCTGTTTCCTCCACCACTGAAGAAGCTGTGCACTTGGGGCTCAGGGAGGAGGGCAGAGGTGTTGGGGGGGTTTTGCGTTTTTTCAGGTCTTGGGGATTTTAAGCCTCGATGACCACACAGGAGATGGCTGTGGCCCTGACGGGAGAGGATGTATTGTGGATGGAGGACAGCAAGCTGGAAGTTTTCTGGAAAGGGCAGAAAAAAGGAGTTTAAGAGCTGCTTACCCAATAAATATTAGTTTTACTAAGCAAGGAAAGGAAAAGAAAGCAGGGGAGGATTTGAGTATGGTGAGGGACATCTGGAGGGGGAGGTGCTAGATACTAGATGACAAAAAAAGGAATAGTCAATTGAACAGTTCATTTAGCCTCTCTGCCAGCTGATGGGAGCTATACTGAGTTTGGTAGAATATTCAGGCCAACGTCTGATGCTGCCCGTCTGTGTGGGGCTCTTGGACTGACCTCTGACAGCTGGCCTCCTGCCCGCCACTGTGCAAACTGGTTTTTACAACATGACAGTCTCTGCTGTGGGAGGACTCATCTTGTCAAGTTGTACAAAGCACACTCACACCCCAGCAGTGCAGCAGGACATGCGAAGGACTGGGCAGGTTCACACAGCAGCCCTCAGGTTTCAGAGGAGGAGGCGACCATATTGAGAGGATCAGGGCAGGTGTCCCTGGGTCCACACCTAAATGATGGCTGGTGCTTGTACAGGCAGAGATGGGGGAAGAACATACAGGTTGGTAGAAACCAAATGGGGAAGGAGCCCAGGTCAGGACACAGGGTGTCTCAGGTACATGTATAGATGCAGGAGAGCAGGCGAGAGGTCAGGGCTGTGCTGTGGAGCGCCGTGGTCATGGGCCAAGCTGCAGGCTGTGATGGGTGTGGGAGCCCTTGCCAGTCTCTAGTCTGGGAGGGGCAGGGCTGGTTCCATACCGGAGGGAGAGGAGCTTGGGGGTCTTCTGTGGGATGGGAGCAGGGAAACCAAGAGTCAGAACTTGAGTTGCAGAGACCCATGCACATTCACACTGAGCCCTGATCATTTAGAGTCTTTGGTGGGGTGGTGAGTTGGTTATTATAAGGCTGTGCTTTGTGTGGGGAAGGAGATGGTATAGAGGGACTCCCTAGAGATCCCCAAACAGGCTGTCATTGGGCCAAGCCTTCTGGAGCCAGGAACAGGGAGGCTGGTTAGGTGCGGGCTGCAGGTGTCCTGTGGATTGTCACTCTGTGATGGTCAGCTGTTCTTGGTCAGGGGCTTTGCCGTTTCCCAGAGTGAGACACTGAGGAAGATGCGGGCTCAGCTGGGAGGGACGCAGCGGCCAGGCTCCTGAGTTGCTGCATTGCCCGTCTGCCAGCCTGGCCTCTCCCTCAACACTGCTGCTCATGAGCCCGAAGCTGCTTTGACGGCTTTGCCCCTTCCCCACCAAATGTGTGCATTCCGTATTTATTGACACTGACTCTGTGGTCTTGTAGACTATGTGATTTGCCACCTGTGTGGTCAGAAGAAGGGATAGGCAGGATGGTACTGGCATAAGCCTCACATCCTGTCCTTCCAGTGGTCTCACAGTGAATAAGAAGGAAGTGACTATAGATTGCACACATCCTGCTCCTGGAGACAGTACACCCTGCAACAAGGGGGAGGGTGGTCATCACTGTCTGGGTTTTCTTCCTTCTGCAGTTCTAACATTTTATGAGCAGCCTTGGGAAGGAATTGATCTTGGGAAGGGATTCCATACTTGGATGATAACATGGTAAAAATATTTGCCCCTTGCAGAGGATTGCCCTCAGTTCTTCCTCAGAGGAGTATCAGAAGGTCTGGAACCTCTTTAACTGCACGCTGCCTTTCTACTTTATTCAGAAGATCGAGCGAGTCCAGAACCTCGCCCTCTGGGAAGTCTACCAGTGGTGCGTTGGGGGCTTGCTGTTGGTGGGCTGGTGACTCTGTCCCCTCAGACACATACACGGTAGGCTAGTTGCTTACCAAAGGTGCCCTGGGCTTCCGGGACACCCTGAGATAGCAGCCACTGCTTGCCCAGTGCTGCTGCAGTCGGGACCTGCGTCCTTGCTTTCCTGTCCATCTTGTCATCTTTTTAGCTTAGTCCTGACATATCCCTTCAGAGGGAACTGAGGCTTCTCTAGTGACAAAGCCAGCACTCACACTTCTGCACTCCGCCTTCCCACCTGAAGATCAAGGAGATGGGAAAGTACAAGCCACCCACACCCTTAGCCCTGGGCACATAAGCTAGCATCCTGACAGCCAGAGAACAGGGGCCTTATTTCTGTGCCTGAAGATTGGCATGTGCTTGGGTACCCAGGCACTTGTCCATGTGGGGAGGACATCCACAGCAGGTCATGGCGGGCCTGGGGTTCTGTTGATCTGTCCCCACAAGAGGTTAGAGCAGTGTCATCTGTACTCTGGGCCCAGTGATGAAATCAGGGTAACTTACAGGAGAGGGGAGAAGGATGGCCCCCACCGACAGCATCCTCCAGCTTCTGTGGCTAAGCTCCACATGGGAGTGTGGTGGTTGGGAAGAAACACCCTTGCCTTCTAAGGGCTCATCTGCTTTAGGAGTTCAAGGAGCTGCTGGAGGCCTAGAGCTGTGGAAGGAAAGGCTTCCCTTTGCTTTTCTCCACCTTCTTTCCTACTCCCTGGCCCGTGGCTGGAGTCCCATGGGTCTGGACCCACATCTCCTAGTGTCATGACACTTCTAATAAAATGTGTTTTCTTGGGTTGGGTAGCCTGGATTTGGCAGCAAGCTCTTTCTGCTTCCAGCACACATTCCTCTCCCATGATTCTAGGCAAAAAGGGCAGATGCAGAAGAGAAATGGAGGGAAAACTGTGGATGAGAGGCAGCTGTTCCATGGCACCAGCGCCAGTTTCGTCGACGCCATCTGTCAGCAGAACTTTGACTGGCGGGTCTGTGGTCTTCATGGCACATCCTATGGCAAGGGTAAGTGTGAGGGCCAGAACCCAGCCTTGCTGCCCGGGGCCTGGGAAACCGCTTTAAAGGAAATGGATGGAGGGCCTCAGGGCAGCCAGTATAAGTAATGAGCCAGTTCAAACTCAGTGAGGAATGGCCCCCTGGCACTCTGCGGGGTGCCGGCTGGCCACACCCTCACTCACTCCTCCGCATGCATTCAGGAGCCTGCCCCAATGTCGGAGCAGGGGTGGCCCTGCTTACGCTGGGGTTTGCTTCCCTGATAGGGCCTGTGTCCCTGTGGAGAGAGGCCCTGGGAGATGGTGAGCACGGGATGGGCGAGGAAAGGGGTGCCTTTCAGCCCTGTGCCAGGTCCCCAGACTGTGCCTGCACTCTTTCATTAGAATAGAAATCCGAACACCTCCGATAACATTTATGTGAATATGTCATGCAGGCTGTGAGTTATCTGAGTGTTTTCCTGTCTCTTAATTTTAAATTTTATTTAGAAATAATTTCAAACTCACTGGAAAGGTGCAAGAATAATATAAAAAAACTCTTGCATAAATTTTACCTTGATTCATCAGTTTTAACATTTTGCCACATTGGCTTTATTACCCCCCATCTATTTTTTCTGAATCATTTGCAAGTAGGTGGCATATATCCTGCTCCTTCACCCTTTAGCACCTGCTAAGAACAAGGACATTATCTTCTGTAACCATGACATGGTTACTAAATTGAGGAAATCTCATAGTGATGTGATACTGCAATCAGCAGTTCCTATTCCAGTCCCATCGCTTGTCCATCAGTTAAACTTGATCTGATGTGGTGATGGCTGTGGGCTCCAGATGGACAAGAGCCGGCAGTAGGTTGTGAATCCGAATGTATAGGTGGCAGCTTCCAGCTCAGGTTCCCATTTGACAAGGTTCATAATTCTACACATTGGGTTGCCAGTTCTACAGTGATTCCATAAATGGGATCTTAGTCACTTTCCATTCCAACCCTATGAGGTTGGGCATGACAGCCCCATTTTATAGCTGAGGAAGCTGAGGTTTAAGGGGTTAAGTAGTGAGATGCCCAGAAACCATTAGGAATTGAGTGACAGATCCGGAACTTGAAAGGAGTTTTCTGCCTCAGAGTTTGGTGTCCCCTCTGATGCCCTTCACAAGGGAAAGGCTGGAGAAAGGGGAGAAGGAGGAGGAAGGGAGATACAGTGATGGAGGAGTGGAGGCCATTGGCATTGCCTGGTTCACAGGATGGTGGAGCCTCCCCTTCCCAGCTGTGAGCTGTCCTCCCAGCGCCCAGCTGAGCCCGTGCGTATCCTTGCAGGGAGCTACTTTGCCCGAGACGCCGCATATTCTCACCATTACAGCAAACCTGACATGAAGTCCCACTTGATGTTTCTGGCTCGGGTGCTGGTGGGCGAGTTCACCCGAGGCAGCTCCTCCTTCCTCCGCCCCCCAGCCAAGGGAGGCCAGAGCAATGTCTTCTACGACAGCTGCGTGAACAGCATGTCTGACCCCTCCATCTTCGTGGTCTTCGAGAAACACCAGGTCTATCCGGAGTATGTCATCCAGTACACCACCTCCGACAAGCCTACGCCTGGGGCCTCTACCCTGCTCTCCTTGGCATCTTTCTTTGGTGGCCGGTAGTGAGCACCGGAGGATGTTTTTTATGCCTTTCAGGCTTATCTTCCTTGAAATAGCTATTTGGAAAGGGTTTTTTTTTTTTTTAAACGAAAAACTTTTAATGAACTGTTTGTTGACTTCTCGATGAAGTTACATTCTTAATCTCTCGCTGATAATGGTTTTCACTTTTAAGTCACTTTTGGGCTTGCTAGTGGACTACTAACTAGTAGTGATTATACATGAGCCTGTTATTGCTTTTTACTAGTGGGTTGAAATTTTATTTTTTACTCTCTTTGTTGACTTTGCTGCTGATTGGCGCCAGGCACAGAGTTTTCAGGTACTGTTTTATGGATTGGTTTTAATTTTTAAGAGTTTGTCTCTCCAGTGATTTGGTTTTTCATGGTCTCCATGGCATCTTGTTTTATTTTCTTGTCAGAATGACACAGTTCAATCAATCCAGGAAAACCTATGTCATGGGCCTAGGGAGGCACCATCACTGTGGCTGTTGCTCTGGCTCTGGTCCAGGCAGCTCTTCTGCCGCTTCTCCTGGGCTTCTGGCCTTGGAATTGGCCCTTATATCACCTTGTTAGAACATGTGGCTATTGTGTGATGTCACTGAGTCCTTGTTTGTTTCCCTTTGTCCTTTTGGGGGTCAGTGTAACCCAGAGGAAGCACATTCACCCTGGCCAGTGACATGGATGAGTGGCTCCCCTGAGGACCTCTGGGCTCGGCCCATGAATGCCATTCCTGCATCTCCTAAGTGCACTGGATACCCTCTGAATATGGGTTTTATGTCCCTGCGAGACTTGAATACCTGTGCTGCAAATGTCACAACAGAGTATGGAAATAAAAATATTTATCTGAAGTAGGTGATGACTGCAGCTCATTCTTCAACATCTGTTTATTGAGCACCCACTACCCAGGCACTTTTTGGGTGTCAGGATATAACAGAGCCCCCTTTACTGCCCTGGGGCTGAGTGTGAATTTATCATGAAGCCAATGAAGCTGAGGGTTTAGGGCCCCTCACTTGTGGGGCCCCTCCCCCAGCCCTAGGAGGGGCCCTAACTATATGGCCACATGATCATATGTTTCAGTTAGATTTGCAGACATTACATATTTGTATTTTTTTCTTTCCCCCAATTCATATAAATTCTAAGCCCCACAAAACCCAGGTTCACCGTTGAGCAAAGTATGTTGTGCATACGGAGGGGGTGGATGTGTTCTGTGCATGTCTTCCACCCCAGGAATTTATTGGAATCTCTCTGCTGGGCCTTGGTAGGCTCTGGACTGGGAGCAGAGGGGCTGGCACGGTGGCTTCATGTTATGAGGCCGTTTGCTCCCTCCCCAGTGGCTCTACCTGTTGGCCCTGGGTTTAGTCCTCAGCCCCAGGCTTCTCTCCTCACCAGCAGCCTTTGTGCCCATCCCCCCACCTTCCTAACAGTGTGTCCACTCTCCACTCGATGCCTCCACTTCACTTGGTTTGTCCTGTAGTTCTCAGATCCAAGGCTGTTTAGTTTTTCCATCTTTGGAACAGGCGTAGGGAGTGATCTGGAACCTTACACAAGGTCAGCTAATCAAGCCAGAGGAGAACTGAGTTAAATGACCAGAAAAATGAAGAAGCAACAAATACTACCTCCCAGCAGGGCTGGTCACCTAATTGTATATGGTATGATTTTTCAGAGCCCCCAAAATATTTCTGCCACATCCTAATACTGAGATTTCATTCATTGCTTTTCAGTTAAGTAATTGGTCCTACTACAGTGTAGGTGGGGGGCAGAGGGGTGTCAGAGAGAACCGTTAAATCAGGTGCTTGCCTGCTAAGTCTTAAATGTAAGTGAATGGATCATATACTTTTTTTTTAACTTTTTATTAAGATTATGATAGTTTACAACCTTGTGAAATTTCAGTTGTACATTATTGTTAGTCATGTTGTAGGTGCACCACTTCACCCTTTGTGCCCACCCCCACCCCTCCTTTCCCCTGGTAACCACCAATCAATTCTCTTTGTCTCTATGTTTAACTTCCACCTATGAGTGGAGCCATAGAGAGTTCGTCTTTCTCTGTCTGGCTTATTTTACTTAACATAATACCTTCAAGGTCCACCCATGTTGTTCTGAATGGGACGATTTTGTCTTTTTTATGGCTGAGTAGTATTCCATTGTATATATATACCATATCTTCTTTATCCAATCATCAGTAGATGGGCATTTAGGTTGCTTCCATGTCTTGGCTATTGTAAGTAATGCTGCAATGAACATAGGGGTGCATGGGACTTTTGGAATTGCTGATTTCAAGTTCTTTGGATAGGTGGGATGGCTGGGTCATAAGGTATTTCTATTTTTAATTTTTTGAGAAATCTCCATACTGTTTTCCATAGTGGCTGCACCAGTTTGCATTCCCACCAGCAGTGTATGAGGGTTCCTTTTTCTCCACAACCTCTCCAACATTTGTCACTTTTTGTGTTGGTTATTTTTGCCATTCTAACAGGTGTAAGGTGATATCTTAGTGCAGTTTTGATTTGCATTTCCCTGATGATTAGTGATGGTGAGCATCTTTCCATGTGTCTATTGGCCATCTGTATATCTTCTTTGGAGAAATGTCTGTTCATCTCCCCAGATCATATACTTTTTAACCATCTGGCTGCTGGGAGCTGAGAAGTGGGAAGCAGGAATGGTCCATTTGGGAACATGGATGGAAGAAAGGCAAGAGGAACCTGAGGTGGGAGGTGATCAAATGCTCCAGAAAACTCAAGGAAGCTATGAAGACTGCAGAAGTCCCTGGATTTGTTGACCTTTGAGAAAGCAAGTCAGGAAGAGCAACTATTTGGACTGGAAATTTGAGAGGAGAACAGGGTTTATGTGGCCAGGGGTGGGGTTGCAGCAAGTTGTTCCTGTGGGTGCGGGAGGGCGTGGGCATTGTGATGAGGAGAAGTCAAAATGACCATAACTCTCAGAACCTTGTGTGCAAAGAGGTAGTGGGATCCAGGGCAAGTGTGTGGGTGTATAGTTGACAAGAAAGTTATGAAGACCCACTTGGGTTACAGCTGAAGTGTCTGGTGGAGGACCCTGTCAGTGCAGTTTCCTGCCATTTCCTGCCCTGTATAGTTGGTGTTGGGCATGAACAGTGGGATTTAAGCAGAGCTAAGGATTGTGAGTTGAAACTGGAATGGCTGGGAGCCCAGCGAGTCTAGTACATGAGGAAGCCCCACTGCTGTATTTGAAGATGGTGGCCACCCGGACCAAGAAGGAGAGGGAAGCCAAGGGGCTAAGAGTTGGGCCCTTTTGCAGGATGAGGTTCTGTGATGGCCATAGCGGGGTCAGGGATTGGAGGAGATGGGCGGGGCAGTCAGGGGAGGCAGATGGTCACCAGGAAGAGGAATGTATAGTTTTCTCCAGTGAGTCTGAGCCCCAGGGCCAGGCATCTGGGAGGGGCTGGGTCACAGAGATGAGCAGGTGGCAGCGGTAAGGGCGTGGAGAGGCTATGCGATGGGCTGGCCAGACCTCTCAGAGGTCTGGGACAGTGCTGGGGAATGAGGCTGCCCTCCTCTGGGGAGGCCAGAGAGAGAGAAGGGGGCTCCGGGAAGCGCTATGGGGGAAGCATGGGATGCTCTGGGCTGCAGCGGTGGAGGATCAAACAGCAAAAGCAACATTCACAGCCGTGGATGTGTGGAAACCTGTTCTGCCAGCTCTCCTGAAAGCCTAACTTTCTAAAGGTGGGTCAGCCTCTGGTATCGCATCCGTGTCCGTGCTCACAGATCCCTGCTCTGTTACCTCTACGACATTCAGCCCCTTAATGCTGCTCAGATGTTGAACAGAGGAAGGGGTCTTTGATCTAGGTCAGCCTCCCTGTTTCACAGATGAGGAAAATGAGGCAGAGGGACGTGGAAAGACCAACAGCCACATGGCTGCTGGTGGCGGATTTGGGATTCAGTTTGCAAGTTCTTTGTTGAATTTGAACTTCTTAGTGACACAATATTTACTTGTACTAAAATTCACCTATTTTGATTCTTTGCTCAAAATTGAAAGATATGATCCTCTTTAAAAGAGAAAGTACATTTCAGCCTCTCTCACTTTTCTACACATTGGAGCTTATTATAAAGTTGGTATTACCCTACCTAGGAAAATCAAAGCATGATAAAGCTTTTGAGCCACTTTTGAAGTTGAGCTTCTGATGTCATTAAGTCAAACACCACAATGCACCAGAAGCTGAAAAGGCCCACGAGCTGGTGCCATCAGGACAGCTCACCTGAGTGTCCTTGTCTCCTGCCCTATATATAGATTCCTTCCATCCACGGCCAGGACTTCCTTCAAAACACCAGCTTCTCATATGTTTTGTCAAAACTACATTTTTGCCTATTTATCAGCAATCCCTTATTGAGAGAGGTGGACCTGTGGTTCAGACACCATTGGTAAAGTCAAAGTTAAGTGCAACAGCCATTTATTAAGCATTTAGGAAGTGTTACGTAAATGTCCTCTTTTATACTTGCATGCCAGGTATCCTTTCAATTGCTTCAGTGATGTTTTTCCAAAAATCTTAATTTCCACATGAAGGTTTTCTTTGAATTAGGGAGTGCCCTCATAACATGGACTGTGTCAGCGAGGGACAATCTTGATGTAGACGCCATTTTTTGGACCCAGGGCAGATTTGGATTCTAGCTGCAGTGGTACCTAAAACAGATGAAATTAAAATATTTGCCACAGTTAACCATACCTGCAGCAAGCTTCCTGGGAACTGGGCCTGAAGCAGAGTTGTGGAAATTGGGCTGAGGGATGGACGGGCTAGGAATGAGCAGAGGCCTTCCACGGGACCCTGAGAAGCCGCAAAGCTGCCCCGAGGGGATTGGGTGTGGGGGCCTCACCAGCTCGCCCCCTCTCCCAAGTCAATAAAATCCTGCAGGTGAGGTCCTCCCAGGAAGCCTGTGTAAGAGCTGGAGCCACTCCCTTTGCAAATGAGAAATGGGGGCTCAGAGTGGCCAAGTGACTTGAACTCAAGTTCACATGACCAGGAAGTGGAGAGCAAAGCCTCAAACTCTCAGTTCCCCTCATCTCATTCCCCTGTGCCCTGCCTAACTGAGCAGGCCCCTCTCTTTCCAAGGGGCTTTGGGGAGAGCGGCCCCATGCTGTTCCCTGCTCATGCATGCTGTAGTCTGGCCTCGCTGCCATCCAGAAAGCTTTCCTTAGGGCCAAATTACAAGGCAGATGGATGGTGGACTGGGGACTTGGAAGAAAAACCAAAGAATTACTCAAGAAGCAGTGTGTCCCCTTGAGCTGTGTGTGACATAACTGCTCAGTGGCTGACGTGAACCCTTTAAAGGAAAGAAGAATCACCAGGCCTTGGTGCTGGGGCCTTGTGGGCTTTTCAGACGTCGTTGAGAACTATGGTTCAGACGGGAGACAGTTATACAACTAAGCAACATGCTGGTCTAGATCTGTGCTTTCCCATGGGGTAGCCAGAAGTGCGAGGCTGCTGAGCCCTTGAAATGTGGTTAGTTCAAATGAAGGGCTGAATCTTTTAGATTTTATTTGATTATCATTAACATATCAATAGCCACACATGGCTACTGTATCACACACCACAGATCTAGACAAACTTGAAACACATTGGACTTCAAAAAAAGAAGTCAATGGGGCTGGCAAAGTCAAGGAGGGCTTCCTGGAGGAAGCGATAACTGGGGTAGGGCTACAAATAGGGGAAGCTGTGTGAACAGGACTTCTTAGGGGTCACTTTGGGATATGAGGGAACACCAAAGGAATTGAAGGATGGGATTAGACTGGGGGCGGGGAAGTGGGAGGGAAGACATTCCAAGTAGGGGCAGCAGCCCGAGCAGGCAGGGAGAAGAGCAGGCAGGGAGAAGCAGATGAAACGCCCTCCGAGTGGGAAGTTGGAGTGGGGAATGCAAAGTTGGCTCAGATGAGCTCTCCTTGGACCCAGCAGGCTCAGGGACTCGCGGCTGGTTCTTGAGCAGGGGAGTGCCAGGCATAAAGCAGTATTTTGGGACATTGGTCTGGCTGCTGTACCATGTCAAGATCAAGGGTAAATGAGACAAACCCCGAAGAAGAGTCCTGCGCCCGTGGAATACCTACGGCAGGGGACCTGCTCGCCTCGCTCGGCTCCTTCCTTGTCTTGGTTTGGCTCTGTGCTCCCACTTTGCCCCTCCCTGTCTCCAGCCTTGAACCTCAGAACTTGGCAGACATTTTCACAGCCAGTACCTCAATCTTTTGTACTCCAGCCCAACTCACTACTCCTCCCAGACCAGCAGCCTGCCCCAGCTCCCTGTTTGCCCAGAGGCAATGCCACTCTGAATCTAGAAGTTGTCACCATTCGTCACTGTATCCTTATCTCTGCCCCCTTACGCCCTCCTATCCAGGTCTGCAGCTGTGCAGAGGGGTTCCTCAGAGGCTTGGAGGGGGGCAACGTTCAGGTCGTGTGGGGAACAGCTAATACTGTGCAGAAAGGCTGCTAGACGGAGAGGAAAGAGGGAGGGCTAGGGAAGGAGCAAGATCTGCTTCGAACCCCAGTTTCTTCACTCTCGGGCTCTTCATTCATTTATTCATTAACGTCTGTTGAATGAATGAGTGAGTACTTGCCAAGTGCTCGGCATTAAGCTGGGCGCTGGAGGCTCCAACAATGAATTCCACAGACTTTTGGTCCCTGCCTTCATGGAGTCCGCAGTTCAACTATGTGACCTCAGGCAAGTTACTTAACCTCTCTGAGCTTTATTTTAGCTCCCCATGTGAGGAATGGGAATAATATAACCTACTCTGCAGGATTACTGGGTTCTCTTTGCGGGAGAAGGAAGAGCTACAGCATCGTGAGGCGCAGCCCTGCTGTACAGGGAACAATACTAATAGCTAACGCAGACTCGGGTTATGCGCCAGGCGCTGATCTGGCACTTTCGTTGGCTCGTTTAATCCTCCCACGGCGTGAAGAGGTAGGAGGTGTTCTTGTTATTAACCCCCTCTTACAGATCGAGAAACTGAGGCCGAGAGATAAAGGAATTCGCGCGGCGGGAGCAGCGGGGCTCACCTGGGTCTCCGCGCAGGCTTCGAACCGGAACTTGCGCAGCAAGTGGAGCAGCGTCAGCTTGACCTCCAGCAGCCCCAGCCGCACCCCGAGGCAGCTCCGCGGGCCCGCGCCGAACGGCAGGTACGTAAAGGGCCGCTGGCGCCGCCAGGCCTCGGCCGTGAACCTGCGGGGCAGCAGCGCGGGCAGGGTTGGCCCGGGACCGCCGCCGCTGGGCCTGGCGGAGGGACCCCTTCACCCGAGGCCACGCCCCCCGCGGGCCACAGAATCCTGTTTTCTCGTGGGCGGGTCCCGAAGGCTTGGGAGCTGGTGGTTGCTAATCCAGGAGCCTCGGTCCTGCCCGCTCCTCCCGTCCTGCAAATCTCCGAAGACTCGGCTGACCGACCCTGCCCCTCCTGGGGACTTCATTGTGCTGTTAATGAGCCTGCAGGCTCACTGTGATCCAGGATAAAAGAGTCATAAAGAAACACCGCCCTCACCTGCGCCCAGGGCTCCAACTTCCCCGTTGGCCAGAGGGTGACACCCGCCATCGCCATCACCAGCTTGCAAAGCAGAGTCCCCGGGCACCTGCCCCCCTGGAGGCCATGTCCTGCCAGTTTGTCTCTCGATGCCATGCGGGGCAGCCGTCTCCCCTGCCCGCACTGGCCTTCTGGTTCAAGCAGTGAAACTCGAACCGTTGGGGGTTGCTATATATGAACCGCTGGGAGGAATTGCCGCTTCTGCTGTCAAATGGCAGCATTTGCCACGTGTTTTCGGTGACAGTAAAGCTAGGTGACAACCACTGTTTTGTAATAGCCAGCTCACTTCTTACTACCTCTGGACTTTTCAGTGCCCAAGGAGCCCTTGACCTACCCTTTTCAATATCATACTAATGCGCTTTTTGTTTTCGAAGGTCGCGCAGGAAGCCCTGCAGTGTTTATAGCGCTTGATCTTTCCCGTATTTCCAGGAGCTGCTGCGCAAAGGAATATTATTTATCTAGGTTCCACTGCCCGTGGTTTCCCAGTGACCGGGTTGTAGAGTTGGGGCTGGTTCCACAGGAAGTTGGAGGCACCAAAGGTGGAAACACAGCTGCTGCCTGGCTGGCCCTCTCCTTGCCAGAGCACGCGAGGAAGGGATATACATGGATTCTGATGAGAAGGGGCTGTGAATACCTGCTCGGACATTTTCAATTGGGAGCCTAGACAATAGACCAAATCCATGTAGGGGACCGGAGGGGGGATCCAGGTTGCCCATGTTGGCCTATCTGGATCTCTGAGAAATTTAGGCAATACTCCTGTTTTGGAAAAGGTGCCAATTTTTAAAAAAGGAAATGATGTTTTGTTACTTTCTAGTGCACACCCCAAATACAATCCCGTGTTCTGTTTCTTGGCTTGAACAAACAGAGGACACCCATTTGAAATGTCCTTGTTACTTGCATGTAGTGCTGCTGAAATGCTAAATCTCTGGATTCCCTCGGGGCTTTTTAAAATGGTACAATTGTTCCCTTCAGAAATTATGCCTTGCGAAGGTCTGATTGCCGTGACTTTTGAGTTTTGAGGACAACTTTACTAAAGCTGGTGGCCACCTCCAATCCCCCTCCGTGTCCCTCCGTGGCCCATTTGAAGATCCAGCGCTCACCTCTCGGGGTCGAAGGCCTCGGGGCGCGGCCAGTGCTCGGGGTCGTGGTGCAGCGCGCCCACGGCTGTCTCTATCACGGTGCCCGCGGGGATGCGCTGCCCCAGCAGCTCACAGTCCTGCACCGCCTCCCGTGTGAACCTGCGGGGACACACGGGTCACCCCCACCTTGATGCAGAGCAGAGACGAGGAGAGCTCACAATGTGGTGGGGCAGATGGAGTCTGAGTCTGAAGTGTGGAATGCAGCTTGAGACAGAGGGACAGGAGGCCCCCACCAGCTTCCCAGGGTGACCCGGATGGTGACCAAGCCCCACCCCATTAACTGCCCAAGACCCTGCAGTCTCTAGACTTTTAGACTCGCTTGGCCCTCAGTGAAAAGGCATTCGTCCATCCCTTGGTCCATCCATGCATCAAGCCTGAAGGGCCATCGTATGCCTGGCATTGGGGGCGCACAGGTGCCTTTGAAGGCCTTACTTCTGGCCGGGGCTTGCTTCCCTGGCCGCTCTGGTCTTCCCGGCCACGGTCAAGCCTCTTTAAACTGCCCTCACCGCCCGCCCCCCCCCCCCCCCCCCCCACCGCTTTACCTCAAGGAAATTTGGGTGAAAACCTGTTCCCCACTCATTGTCTGCATCACCATGGATAACTTCTAATAGAGAGGAAAATCTCTGGTCGGATTGTTTATTTTCCAAATGGCCATGGAATAATCCCATTTGTGTTTTATTTTTAAAGGCTAGACTATATATGTTTGCATATGAATATAAAATTTCTGGAAGAATATCTAAACTCAGACTATTGTCTCCCCTAAGGGATGGGACTGGGGTGGAGGATGGCAGGGGACCAAGGGTATCAACTTTTTCTTTGGATCCTTCTGTATTGTTTGATGGGTTTCTTTTTTTTTTTTTTTTTTTTTAAGTATAAGCATATCATTTTGGTAAAATAAATAATTATTTTAAAGATCAAAAATAATCTATGCTGGCTTTTACTTTAAGCTGCAGGACTGGGCTTCCCTAAATATCTTAGGGGAGATAAAATTATTACACTAATTACCATTATACCCTGTTCCCACTTGTAAAAGAAATTAAGAGCAACCCATGGGTCCTTGCAGCATTCGTCACTCTGTTAGGAACCTTTCGTGTAACAGTCAGGAACGTGAAAGGCCGGGGCTGTAGGACCGCCATTCAGATCCCAAGCTATTAACGCAGTTAATCTGTGCGTGGGGCTGGCAGCAAAACCCCAGTGCTCAAATCAGAGCAGGCAGCTGGGGGGTCTGAGTTCACAACCTCAGTTCTAAAGGGATCAACCAAGGCTAGGCCTGACATCCCTTCTTTCCCATTTTTTGCTGGATAGATTGGTCCTGGATGCCAGACCCCCTGAAAGCCGGAAGGGGAAGGGCAGACACTTCCCTTCTGTGCGTGGCTGGGCTGAATACAAGACCAGAAAAATCTGCTGAATTATGCTGCACCGAATCCTGATTCACATTAATAACACTTCAACAGGAATTGTGGTTTCCACGAGGGCCATTCTGAGTTTTCTTTTATGGATAAGACTGTCAGTCAAGCCGTGTCAAGGCTTGGGAGAATCCAACAGGCTTTTCTGAGATTAAAGTCATGACAGAATAAAATAAAAAATAGAATAAAATAAAACAATAAAATCCTCACTTTCTCTCTATTCCCCCCCTAATCCTATGAGTGGGCTGAAGCAAATTGGCCTCCTGTCTGGGTGAGAATCCTGATGGCTTGCCTCTCTCACTTCTGTTGTTTGATACCAAAATCAGCACAGCTGATATGATTGAAAATACCAGTGGAGCAGATGCTGAGGGAGGTGAGGCCCGGGAGAGCGTGGCTTGCCCAATCCTGGAGCTGCGTTCGCCTGGGAGCTTGGCACTCCTTGCTCTTCGCCTCGTACCTTAGACAGCACGCTGCTTAGAGGGTATGGCGTGTCCACACACTGTCTCCCATGAGTCTCCTCCACCGCTTCTGCGGGGCAGGCGGAGCAGGCGTGCGTGCCCACTGAACACACAGGAAACAGCAGCACAGCACAGCACGGAACTCACCAAGGGTCACACAGCAAACTAAAGCAGGGCCGAGACTGTCTTGCTTTCTGTCTAGACCCATTCCTTCATCATCTAGCACTGGAACTACAGTGACTTCATGAGGGAATTCTAATAAATTCATCCAGGTTCTCTAGTTTCTGTCTGCCCTTGAGTGAGATCACCAGCCTCCTGCTTCCCCAGAGCAGTGCCTTCGCGGCCTGCCTTTTCTACGGTGCTGGTTATGAAGTGTCTGAGGGAGAACTGGCTGCAGCATTTGGTGTTGAAGAGTCTCTCCACTTTGTCACTCGACACGTCATCTATACAAGGTCTCATGTGGTGAATTCTTGATTGAGTTTAGATCCAGGAAAGCATGTGTCTTTGAGCAGTTTCTACACTTTCCTCCCACTAGACAGCACAACGGCTTGGCTCAGCTGGTTTCCCTCTCTGCCAGGAGCCTCAGCCACCAACTGGGGCCTGACCCCAGCTATCGGCCATCTCTGGGGGCCCATGAAGGCTTCTTCCCTTTAGATGGCCTTTGTGCTGTTTATCACTGAATGTCTTATTTTGAACTTCATTTTAACATGTATAGCAGCTGCCCACAGTTCCCTTGGAAGGAAGCTGGTTATAAATCATTTAAAAACAAGGACTGGATGACAGTTTGCTCTGCAGCTCCCCAGGAAATCTGGGAGCACCTGCAGTCAGGCTTCCTGGTGGCGTCCGGAGAGCCACAACGCAAGCCCTGGCCCCGCCGGCTCCTCCCAGACCAGGAGACCAGGACGGTGTAGACCTGAGATGATGTAATTTGACTCACGCTCCTGGAATTCTCTATATTCGCTCTGGGTCTGAACATTTTGGGCAGTATCTACAGTCACACTTTCTGTGATGTTTTTGTTTTCGTATATAATTTTGAGATACCTTCAAATCATTCACATTTTCTCTTGTAAAATGGCAAAAAGTATCTCCATATGGTTTATGTGGTATATTAATTTATAGAACTGCAGAGTGGAATTTATGATACACAGTTCAGTGCTTTGTGTTGCTTCTGTTTCTGGAGCCTGAAATCTGGCCACTGTTTCATTCTCTAAGGACCCGAGTTCAGATCCCATGCTCTGTGGGATGCCTCGTTTCAGGGGAGTTTGAAGGAAGCAGAAGAGCTGATTCTTGCTCTCGAGGCACTTACGGGTTGGTGTGACTGGATGTGCATTGGTGAAATGTTGCAGAGCAGTTGAAAAGTGTCCAAAAATAGACAATGAAGCATAGTTAGTTAGAGCGAAAAGTGCTGGGAGAGGAGAGGCAAGGAGGAAGAGGCGAGGCATGGCCAAGTCAGATGCCTGGAGTGCTGAGTCTTGGCGGAATTCAGAGGACTGAGGATGGGCAGGTGTGGGCTGTTGGAGAGCAGAGAGGAACCTCCCAGGCCTTGAATGGTGCCCCTGCTGGACTGTCAGCTGCATGGGCCGAGGTTTTATCTGTTTTGTACATGGCTGATTTCTCAGTGCTTGGCACAGAGTAGATGCTCAATAAATAGTTGCTGAATGAATGAATGAACGGGCACGGGGAATGGCAGAAGCCATCTATGGCTAGAAGGCCAAAGAGATTGGCTTGGGTTGGGGAGGAAGGTCATGTTAAGAAAAGACCAGTGGCGCCTTGAGAAGGTGAACATATAGGAAAATGGGCCAGATGTTTACTGCTCTGGTTACTATATGGAAGGCCTTATGTCCAGTGCCCCAGGGGACACAAAGAAGCCAAGACCTTGCCCTCCAGGAGCTTGAGTCCAGCATTAGTGATAACATAGGTGGTGACAGACTGAGGACCAGCAAGTCCCCCAAGCAATGATGCTGAAGGGACCCTGGGGTGCAGGGCAGGGCAGGGGCTGTGTGCATACCTGAAAGCTGGGGGGTACATCCTCAAGGTCTCTCTGATCACCATGTCCAGGTAGGGCAGTCCTTCCTGGAGGCTGCAGTACTCCGGGGCCGTCTGATGGAGGGGTGGTGACAAAGGAAGAATGTCGGGTTAGCCCCAGTCACACAGCATTCTCTCTTCCCTTAACTTCAGAGTCCTGCTCCGACTTCAGCAAACACTCAAATGGAGACCCCGCAAATTGGAAAGTCGATGCTACCCCAATTGTCTTCAATTAGCACTGCACGTATTCTGTTGTGCTGAAGTTTCACGGTGTTCTATGTTCTTGAAGACAAGCAGGCCTGGCCTGGGACTTGGGGGTCGTTGAGTGTCACAGAGAAGTTGGGTTATAAAACAGCGCTGGCATTTATTGATGGCTGATGATGCGCAGGCTACAAACAGACACTACCTTATTTAATCTTCCTGGCAAACCAGTGAGACAGCTCTCCCCCATCTCTTAGAGGAGGAAACTGAGGCTCAGAGAGGTGGTCTCATAGGTAGTAATTGGTACATCGTCAAGTTAAAAGACAAATAGTAAAATAACACAAAAAGGTTTTGCAATGTCTATAAAGGATCAATGGTAACAAAAAACCAAAGAGCTATGATAAATCAGTAAGGAAAGAAACACGTTAGAGAAATGATCAAAGGAGATGAAGAGGCAAAACAGAAGTATGAGTTGTCAGGATGAAGGATACAGATGAAAACGATGAGGTTCTATTTTTCACCCATCACATTAGGAAAAGTTGGAAAATATTGATTAGATGCCAGGGGGTGAAGGTATGGGGACAACGGTACTCTGTGTTGGGGACCCTAACATGCCCTGGACGACTTCCACTGGAGTGACACTGTCGCCCTCCGGCCCTCACCCCGAGGCAAGAGGAGGAGGGACTTATCTGCTGGTGAGCTGGGGAGCAGGATGTGGGTTCGCCCGTGGGGAGACGGCCGAGGGAGGGGTTATGGAGGCTTGTTTGCCGGTTTCCCTGAGGAAGGACTTTCCCCAAATACCCAGGGCCTCTCACCCACTCCCTACAGAGCTGGAGTGAGTTACCTGATTGGCTGGTGTGACAGGTTCGTCTTTTTCAATTAGGTAATGCTAATCCCAGAGGAGTCCTCAATCTGGAGGGGTTTGCTCTCTTCCGTCCTCCCCTCCCAGAGCAGCAGGGGGCAGCTCTCAAGGGTAGTCCCTTCTGCAGCCTCTTGCTCTCCGTGGATGGGCTCCCTGTGGTCTTGCTCCGCCTGCAGGGAGCCATTCACAGGCCTGCAGCTGACTGTGTGGCCGACTGGCATTGGATCCCAACCAGTGGTTCTCAAGGAGAGCTCCCTGGATCAGTAACATCAGGGACACCTTGGAAATGCGGATCCTTGGGCCGAACCACAGAACAGAAACTCTGGGGTGGGTCTCGGCAAGCCCTCCTGGTGAGGGAGGGGACCATGCTGGCAAGAGCATGCAGACAGCCCCTGTCAGGGGCTGAGCTTAGTTTGCTTAAAGAAGATAATGAGGCCAGGTGGCTGGAGAACAAGGACAGAGGGGATGGAGGTGGGGGGTGGAGGGGGAAAGGATGGTGTCAGGGGCCAGGACACATGACGTCTTGAAGTCCATGGTAAATATTTTAGCTAATCTATTATGGTACAGCCGTTCAATATAATGCAGCCATTTAATCATGTCCATAAAACATTGCTGAGTAAAAAAGTCAAGTTGCAGAAAATATATGTAGTTTAATGTCTGTGCATTTGGAGGGCAAGGGAGGTATTTTCCCTTTGTAATAACAAATGAAAACAACTTTTGGTTTTCCCAACTCTCTCCCATCTTCATTTCTGGGAACTGTTCCTTCAGACGGTTATTGCCCGACCCCACACTTCTACCTCCAGCCCCAGCCAGCAGGGCCAGCTCAGTCAGCACGCAGTCCGTGAAAAGGGCCCTGTGCTTGGGGTTTAACGCTCTGTGATTGCCATCTTGAGAATCTTAATCATTTTATCTTTGAGTCTGTGTTTTGGAAGTAGAGTCTGAAGGGACAGTGGAGCATGTGCTGGGGGCTTGGAGCCTCGCTCACACGTGGTCCCACCTTGGCTGCCCCCGCAGGATGAGTTCTCAGCTGCCTGCTCTCCTGTTCCTAGTGCCCTGGGCCTATCCCAGCCTCCCTTTGCCAGCCTTGCCCTCTGACCATGGTTGCCATCCACCCTCGGCGGGGGCCTGGGTGTAGGCACAGAGAGGGCAGGGACAGGATGCATGTACCCCAAAGCATCTTGGGGTGAGCATGTTGGCGGCCATCCCTGCCCCAGGCTGGCAGCACCATGGTGTATGTTGTGGGACTGGCCCAGGTAAACCTCTGCCCACCTCTGGTCCAGGTAGCGAGTGTGTCCTGGCACAGAGGTTTAAAGATCTTTGGGGAGGGTCATATCCTACTGCGGATTTAGGGGGTGGGCCTATGGAAAGGGGAGATACCCAGCTCAACTTCCCTAGACCCTGCCCCAGGCTGGGTCACGTGCATGGGTTTGGTGGTGGCAAGAGGGAGAGGGCCCCTGGGCACCAGTAAAGGACTGAGTCCCCCAGCCCATCCAGTATCCCCACACCAAAGGGAGGTACACCCTCACTTCTTCCCTCCAATCTTCAATAGCTTGGTTTGTGCTTCTCTGTTCTGGCCTTCGAGTCACAAAACACAAATTGTGTAATTTCCGTGATTCTGCATGTGAGCTAAATGTTCTGATATTAACATTTAAAACTGGCATTGCATGATCTAAAGATGAATGGTAAAATTCACGCCAACAATTTAAAATTTAGATTTTTCTTTACCTAGAATGACATTAAATAGAAAATGAAAAACACCACAACAAATCAAGAGATCTTGGAAGAAAGGAAGAACTTCTATACGTACCGTGAATGGCACTTTCCCCTGCTTTTTGAATTAGAGGCCCCATATTTTCATTTTGCATTGGGCCCAACAAATTTTGTAGTCGGCCTTGCAGGCTGCAGTTGATTGGCCCGAGAGTGGGCCTCTGACCCGAGGAGACCGATCTGAAAATTTGGATCTGGGGCAGAGAAAAAGGAATTTTTCTCCAGCAGGCGAAGCTGAACACAGGTGCCATGATCTGCTGGTGGTCATATTCTGCCGTGTGGATCGATGAGAGGAAACATCAGTCGGCCACGAGAAAGAAGAAATGAATTAGATGTGCAGAGAGAAGCAGAGGAAAAGGACAGAGAGAGACCGTTTCCCGGTGTCCCTAGGGTTCCAGTTCCTGTTTGCCATCTGCTCCTCGCAACAGCCCTGCGGTTGGCATCTCAGGGCCTTTCCGGCAAGTTCTCATTTTGGCCTAAGTTAGCAACAGCTGAATTCTGTTATCTGCAACCAAAGCAGTCTTAACAAATGCAGAAATGTAAAAAAAAAAAAAGAAACGGTGGTACTGAGCACCAAAATATAGGACTATATCTCAAAAAGAAAAAGAAACCAGATCTGGAAGCAGTGTCCCTAACGGGTAAATGGTATTGGTTCCCCAAACAAGACTGCGTGGCTGGGAAGCTGTCAGCATCTGAAAGAAAACTTTTAAAAATAGGCTAAGGGAAATTTACATTATGAACTCAAAGTCTTCATTTGTTCTTTCCCTGGATGAGCTTTTTAATGTGCTTCTAAGCTTTTGGCTCAAGATACCCATGTAAAGATTGGCTTGGTCCAGCAGTTCTCTGCGTGGCCGAGCACCCGAAGCATCCGGAAGGCTTTTAATATACGCGGACGCTTGGGACGCGGGGTTCGGTTGTTGGTCTGAGGTGGGGCCTGAGCACCTGTTGCTCATTTGAAGCCCCCGCCTGGCGGTTCTAATGGGCAGTCAGGGAGTGAGGCCACTGTGTTAGTCTTTCTGTCTGTCTGTGACCTCCCCAACGGAAGTGTGGACAGATGGGGTGGAGGGAGGCTCAGCCCTCCACGTTTTAATCTAACCCAGGAGAGGCAACTCTATGCAAGTCCCCATCCCAGCTACAGACCATTCACCCATTGGGACCTTGTTTTGCCGGCCTTTAGTTCTTTTAGGAAAATTGGGGACGAAGGGGTCCTAAGCCAGTCCCACCAGCAGAGGGCAGCAAGTGTATGGCAAATGGGGACCCCACGGCGAGGCTGGGCCCCTACTCAGAATCACAAGTCCTATCCAAAAGGACCTTAGACATGCTGAATCCAAATCCTTCACTATAGAGATGAGAAAACTGAGACCCATAGCGGAAAGCCTGCGAACCCAGAGTCACACAGATAGAACCTGGAGTAGAAAACCCAAACGTCCCTGTTCCTTCAGCAATCCCTCCAGGAACACCTCCTGCGTGTCAGGTGCTGGGCTGGACGCTGGGGATCCAAAACCGATGAGGTCTCTGGTCTACGGGGAAACAGACCTCTAAGCAAACTTCTACTGAATGTGGAGTGTCTTATACACGGGCTCAGGCGGAGTGGGGAAAATAGCGCTGTTTGGGAGCTCACTCATTCAGCACACAGAGAGTTGGTGTGTGCCAGTGACCAGACTCTGTGCTAGGCACGGGGACCTGAATCTGAGACACACAGACCCTTCTCGCCCTCTTGGAGCCTACAGTCTGTCTCAGGATGCACATGAGTGGTGAGGGTTACAGAGAGGTGAGCACAGGTCCTGTGGGAGAACAGACGAGAACAGGCATCTGGGATGGGGAAGCCATGAGGAGGAAGCGATGTCAGAATTGAGATCTTTATGGTGAGTAAGAAGCCACTGAAAAGTGGGTGGGCTTGTTTGGATGCTGGTTCAAACAAACCAATCTAAAAAAATATTATAAGTCAATCACGGGACCTTGAACCTTGACTGGATATTTGATGCTCTTAGGAAATGATGATGGTCCATTTTGGTTTTAGTATGAGGATGGGATAGTGGTCATATTTTAGAAAAGAGCCCTTTTCTTTTAGAGATATATAATGATATATATACAAATGACATGATATGACGTCTGGGATTTTTTTTAAAAACTGGAAGTCTGCTTGGCCTGGGGCGTCAAGAGAACCTGGGGGGGTCTGAGCAGAATATTCTCTTATTTCAAGTCAGGAAGCACTTGAAGTGTCTGTGTTTCCACAGGATAATGTTAGAAAGTGATCCCCAAGGGGTCGCCCTGGCTCTAGTTGCACAGGCCAAACTACTCAGAGTTAGAATTGGGATGGCTCTTAAAGTCACCCTTCCTGCCTCCCACCAATGAGGAAGGTCCTGCAGCCTCTCCCGGACCTTGGCCGTCATCAGGGCAGCCACCAGGTTCAGCCAGGGCTTCTGTCCTGGATCCATCGCCCAGCAGCCGTGACCTCAGGCCAGTCACCAAGGCAATGTCAACAGTCACCTGGTCTGTAAGTCGGGGTCATGACATTTCCCCTCCCATCTCACAGGACAGGGCCGACGAGATGGTAAAGGTGAATGGTCTCTGGAAGCCAGAAGGTACCAGACAAGCAGATAATGCCTCTGTTTGGACACATTTGCTGGCAGGAAGCTCATTCCATCATGAGGCCTTCTGTTGTATGGACTGAACTACGCTGTAAGGACGTGTCGAGGAAGACAGCAATTCTGACATCCTCAAGAATTTACTTCAGCTGGGACTTCATTCATAAAATAAGTAACAAAGTTGAAAATAAATAGTAAATGTTCATATTTAATATTGAGAGATATTGATTAAATGGTAAATATTTAGCTATTAAATATTGGGAAAAATGGAGATTAAAAAAATAAACTGAATCTTTGCCTTGTGGTTTACATCCTTAATCCAGATTTCCTGAATTTTCAGGGACACTTTTTCATCTATATTTGATTTTCGATGGGCAGTAACTTCTAATTTTATTTCTAAGGTTCTTGGTCTCTTAGTCTTTCTATCATATAGTTTGGAATCTGTAAAGCAGTATTTAACTTCAATAGATAAACCTGATCGTGAAGGGAACTCTATGGAAAATCTATTGATAAATCCTTCTAAATAGGAAATAATACACCCTGTCCTATCAATCTTGCTTTGCTACATTTAGACTTTTGTGTACCATTTTCTCTGAAAGCTAGACACACACGCACATACACACACACCTCCCCTAAGTCACTCACACCTACACATACACCACACACTGGGTGTGACAAATATGATGTGGAGTATAAATGAGAAAAAGAAAATAAAAATGTCATTGCTTTCAAAAAGAATTTTCCTGGAGATTCAGGGACTTAATAAGAAAATTAACATTTTCCTATTTTGCTAGAGGAAACAGAAGTGGGGGCAGCTTCAATTTTGTTCCTCCCGAGAGGTGGCAACAGCAGCATTGAATAGTATTGATAAGTGCCCACCCACATGTCGTTGGACTCGGCATTATATAAAGTGGGCTAAGTTGTGTCAGCCCTTGCCCTCTAGAAGCAGGGGACTTGAAATCCTTTAAGACCTGGCTTTCTAGCACAGGGACAGCCAGGGGCAACGCAGCCATAGGAAGAATAAAGATTCCCATTTGAGCTCATTCTCTGGGGAACATAGACTATAATATGAAGCCAAATTGTGGAAAATGTGGCAAGCTTCGCCTTGCCTTTTTGCTCACCAGCCCAGAAGACGAGCCCCTCCCCTTGGGGCCCGTCTGGAAGATGAGCACTGAGTCCCCAGGGTGAGGCCTGAGTGGGGCCTGGGCTCCTCGCTGACCAGCTCTTTAGACTGGGGTGCCGGCCGAGCTCCTTTCAGCTCCGACTCTTCAGCTTTGAGATTCCACAGATGTGTCTGAGGGAGCTGTTTCAGGCTTGGAGTGAGAAGCAACGGGGGAGGGGGTGGGGGGGTTCCGAGGAGGGGAAGGGTCTTTCTATCAACATCGCTGGCTTGCCTAGCCAATGCCCAGAAAGTCTTACGTGCCAGCTTACAGAATGTGGCAGATTTAGACGTGCATACCATAGACATGCATCCATACCTTAGAAACGGTAATTAGGAGAGTGTATCCAGCATCTATTTATGTCCACTTTAGAAGGAAAGAGACAGAACCCATCTCACTTAAGCACATGGATTATTCCAGGTGCTCTGGTTCTCTGAGGCCCAGGCCATTAAGGGATTAGGTGAGGAGATGTAATGAAAGAACATAAACCAGCCTGTGTGTGCACTCACACACACTCACCACCCCCCGCCACGGGTGTCAGCCCGCACCGCCGACGGCCCTGGGTTGAGCTTTATTGATAGCGCTGACCCTCTGCGGGGATTCCCGTCTTCAGACATCTCCGATAGTACTACTTCACCTCCTGTGGTGCCTTGCTGCCTGCCAAGGATTTTTCCATCCACCACATCATTTGGTCCTCACAGCTGCACTGTGAGGTAGGTAGGGCAGTGTTTGTTGCCTATTTTATAGATAAGACAAACAGAGATTCAGAGAGGTTAATGACTTGTCCGAGGTCACACAGCTAGTAAATGGCAGAGTCAGAACTAAATCTGGATCTTCAAATTCCAAGGGTTTTCCATCATGCCGTGCTGCCTAGGCCTCCCTCCCTCTCTCTTTCTTCCCTCCCTTCCTGCCTTTCTTCCTTCTTTGCCTTTTGTACATTTTATGGAAGAATAACGTGCATACAGAAAAATGTAACAAACAAAAGTGTAGAGCTTAATGAATTTTCACGAAGTAAGCACGCCTGTAACCAGCGTCCAGATGGACACACAAAACACTTCCAGCACTTTTGAAGCGCCCCCATGAACCCTTCCAGTTGCAGCCTGTGCAGGAGTAACCATTGTCCTGACTTGTAACACAAGAGATGACTTTTGCCTTTTTTAAAACTTCCTATAAATGGATGGGGCCAGCCCAGTGGCATAGTGGTGTAGTGGTTAAATTGTGTGCTCCCCTTTCGTGGCCCCAGGTTCACAGGTTTGGATCCCAGGCACAGACCTAGCTCTGCTTGTCAAGCCATGCTGTGGTGGCATCCCACATAAAATAGAGGAAGATTGGCACAGATGTTAGCTCAGCGACTATCTTCCTCAAGCACAAAGAGGAAGCTTGGTCACAGATGTTAACTCAGGGCTGATCTTTCTCACAGAGAAACAAACAACGACAAAAACCTTTCCATAAATGGATATGCAGTACGTAGCCTTTTGCATCTGCCTTCTTGTGTTCAGTATTGTGTCTCTGAGGTTCATCCGTGGTGTGCTGTGGAGTTGTGGTGTGTCTCTTCTCATTGTGTGGTGCTCCACAATCTATGCATCCTTTCAACTGTAGATAGACACTGAGTTGTTCCCAGTTTGGGGGCCTTTCTGAATAAGAGCGAGCATTCTTGTATGTGGCTTTTGGTGAATATATGTGCACATTTCCGTTGAGTGTATACCTGAGCATGGGCTTGCTGGGTCCTGAGGGATGTGTATGGTCAGCTTTAGTAGATATTGTGAACAGTTTTACAAATTGGTTGTACATACTGCCTAAAATTTTCACAGCACATCAGTTAAAAAGCAGCTTGTTGACATCCCTGCCCCTCTATTTACTGTCTCTGTGGTTTCCTCCCCTCTTCCCTCTGCCTGCCCCCTCCAACACGCTGAAATCTAACTACCATCTCTATTCCAGGAAAGGTCGAGAGGAAAACTAGTGTATTATTTTGGGAGCTGAGTTATATATTCCTATAGTGTGTATGTTGGGGAGTGGGTAGGAAGAAATAAGACACATTTAATCACCTAATTTAAAAAAATTGTCCTAATTATCAGACACTAGCACTCATAAGCATAAAACACATTCCAAAATCAACTAGATTTGATTCTTGGAGTTTTCTGCTGTTTTGCAATATTTAGGATTCTGTTCTCTCCATAAGCATGGATCATTCACAGTTGACTGTATATGAGGTTTAAAGACATAAGCCCCTAAGTGAATGATGGGTAGATCACCCAGCCCACTTTTTCCTCACTGGGGAGAGTGCATTGCATTTAATTTGCAGAGAAATTCTTTTTGTTCACTCTCTCCCAATAGGCATTGAGTACCTGACGTGCACTTAGCAGAGTTGAAGGGGGAGGGGAGAGGAGATAAGATGCAGTCACATACCGTACAACTTATTATGTACTTGGGAAACCATTACTTATTCATTCAAATATTTGTTATTATGATAATAGGGAGCCCCTGAAGGTTTTTGATGAGTAGAGGTAACATACTGAAAATGGTATTTTGTGATCTGACAATGACATGTAGGATAAATAGTTGGATGAATTGGGAAATGAGGCAATAAGATAGGAGACTATTGCAACAGTCCAGGCAAAAGTGGTGGGCTCCCACTACAGTGTCAGCTGTCAGAATGGGAAAAGAGGTTGAGAGAGCAATATAAGCAATGACTCTCCACTTTGGCTGCTCCCTACTGATGCCAGGGCCCCACTGCAAAATATTCAGAATTGATTGGTCTGGATCAGGGTTCAAGAATTGGTATTGTTGTAAAAGCTCTCTAGGAGATTCTCACGTGTGGCCTGGATGTAGAGTCATTGTAATAAAGGAAGACTTGCCAGGGGAGCTCAGTCTTTGAATACAAGAGCTCAGGGAGTAAAGAGATAACAGCAATTTCTAGGTTTCATTCCTGCGTGGCTAGAAGAAAGACGAAAACAAGACCAACCTGGGTGGGCTGCTCAGCTTTGGCAGGGTATGTTGGGGGACCAGGGGGAAATGGTGTCCGGTTCAGCCCACAGAGGTAGATGAGTCCTCTGGGATGGGAGTAGGAAAGAGAAGCGTGATGCTGAGGCCTGAACCATAAGGACTGCCCAGGGAAAGGTGGCAGAGAGAGTGGGAAGGAAGGGTCCCTGGACAGTGTCTCCGATCTCCTGGATACGTCCGAGGAGATTAAGGACTCAGTCAGCTAGGGGAGGGAGGTGAGGCCAAAGCCAGCATCAGTGGAGCTAAAGGATGAGTAGAGAGAGGATGGAGAGAGAGGGAGTGAGGTGGGACTGACATACCACTTCTATGAAGCACACTGCAAGAATGTGCAGAACAGAGCAAACCAAGGGGAGAGATGAGGGCATCGTCACATGTCTGAGCAGCAGGCATACGACAAAGGAAAAGGATGTGCTGCTTCCATAGTTACTGAGGGCAGCCCCAGGGCCAACGGTAAGTCCTAGAGAGAAAGATTTTGACTCAGTATAGGGAAGGATTTTCAAATGACTAGAACTTAATGAATTGGGCGAGTCCCATGCCCACTGGAGATTTTCAAAAGCTATTATTGAGCATCTGAAAAGGTGGCTGTGGGATATTCATGGATCCCTCATCAACATGAGATGGACGTGGGCAACCCCATGGTGCCATCCACATCTGGGATGGTCTGATGCATCAGGACCATCCCCCATCCACCCAGGGACAGCCTGTGACATCAGCTGATCCCAGGTCACTCTACCAGGCCAAGTAAATGTCACGTGAAGGTGGAGAGTGATCAACTTGCTCTATTTAGTCCCCCACCGCAGCCCTCACATTCCCATCCCTCATTCCTGTGTGCATCTCGCTGATAATTCAGTCTAAAAGTCGGAGCCCAGGTCACTTTCTGTTTGGGGAAATGGTAAACAAAGATAAGAGCTTTAAGCACTGGAATTTATTTTTTATCCACTTGGCCTAAAAGCAACTGCATGTTAAATTTAGAAGGCTGCTTGCAGACCCCTCGCCGCCCTCCTGTTTCCTTCCCCGTCTTTACCGCCCATGCTTAGCATGCGGTCTCGCTGACCACATGAATCTGAAACGCTTTGGTAAAGCCCAGGAGTCTTTAGGGGCTGCTTGCCTGGATGTTTATAAAAACGTATCACCCGAGGGCCTGGGAGAAGGGGACGTTTCCTCAGATAGCCGGCCCTGCTCACCATTCCAGCAGCAGCAATCTCTACCCAAATATTTACCCAAACACCCTCCCCGGACAGGGCCCTGGTGCTTTGGTCTCCTCTTGTCGTAGGTGAGACGCTCCCCAGGGAAGCAGCCGCATTTGCCGCAGACCACCTCACAATTTATTTACAAAGGTCTCCCCCACGCCTGGGAATCTATAATTGAACAGCTCTCTTTTCTATGTAGGTTAAATCCCTTTGCAACCAACTCCAAGAACCTGTAGAAATCCTTTTGTGGGCCTGGAATGCTGTTGTATTGAATATTGTTGGAAATAAATGAGCCATTGTCTGGCTGAGAATTTTCTGGTGAGATAGAGATCTCCACTGTGATGCGATTTATTGTAGCAGGATTGTTTTTTTTCCAGCTCATTTTAAATTCCCTCTTGCCTGCTCAGTCCATTTTCACATCTCAGGATAAAAGTGGGGAGGGCTGGGCCCAAGCGGAAGAACCATGAAAATAAAAATCTCCTTTGCCGAAGAACAATGTCCAGAGGCCCAAATGGCGTCTGCTACCAGATTTTGACGAGTGCCGGGAAGTGAGGTACCGCTGTTGGCCAGGTTAGGGGAAGGAGTCGGACCGCTGCTCCCAGCTGGCCTGTGACTGGGAGGTCAGTCACAGGACGATAGAAAGAAGAGCGCGGGGTCAGAAGTTACATGAGTTCACCCTCCCGTTGTCCAGATGAGGACCCACGGCCCAGAGAGCTGACCTGGCTTGCCCTCACAGAAATTCTCACTTATTACACAGAAATGCTAACTTATTCCTCTTTTTTTTTTTTTTTTTTTTTTTAGAAAATAATTCCATTAAGCCAGCTAAACTTTAAAATATTCCCAACTCTAGTTAAGAGTAAGCTTTGGAAGTTAAAAAAAAAGTCTAAAGAGCAATTCACTGTTTTTCTCTTTGATAATTAACTCCCGAGATTTTGAATTTCATGATCGGCAGGCAGAATTGTAATCGGAAGAGCGGAGATGTGGAATTTGTCAGATGGAGCTGGAAGACACTGGGCAGATTATTGAGGCTCACCAAGATTCGGTTTGCTCGCCTCTACGGCGGGGAGAAATCATATCTTGAAGGGTGGTGGTGAGGATTCCTCGTAAAGAGCCACAGGGGGCTTTTCTTAAGAAGCTCTGTTTGTAAGTCTTCTGCTTTGAGACATGACATGAGGAGCATAAGTATCGAATCTATTTCTGAAAGTGCTGTCTAGAGACTCTGTGAGTCCATGGTAGCTGCAGGCATGCGGTCATCCCAGGAGAGACAGAAACAATTGTGCCAATGAGAATTAAGTTTTCAGTTGGGGCCGCCTGGGGGAGATGCTGGTGAGAAGTCCCCTCTCCTGTCATCAGAAGAGGGTGGAAGATGCTGGAAGAAAAACCCTAGACGATGTGGCGGGGGCTGCAGCTGAGCTACTGCTGGTCCTCAGAGACCTGCCTCAACTCTGCTCCACTCCTGGGGCAAGAACGAGCTCAGGGCCACCCGGCCACAGCCAGACCCAGGCCAGCCTGAAAGCATGGTGTCTACCCTGCCGCTCGGGGCCCAGGCACAGCCTTTCCTGGAGCCGGGGTGGGCCACACTGGGAACCCCCTGCATTACTCAGTGCCTCCCAGGAAACCGGTGCTTGCTCACAGGCCTGGGGCTGGATCTTCAAGTGAAGAAGGAGGGAGCAGTGACATCCTGTTAGCTCCAATGAGGTCTGGGGCTTGGGCTGCAGCCTGCAGGGGGGCCAGGGACTCTGGAGAACTTCAGAAAGTGGGTCCTGCATTGGAGCACAGGGGCCTGCCTGCCTGGGGCCAGACCCTAGGCTGGCAGAAGCAGGGAAGAGCTGGCAGACATGGGGCTTCTCCACTGAGTCCTCAGGACGGACTTGTCCTTCTTCTGACTCACTTGGCTGTTAACCCCGAGCCTGCACAGTGAATGAAGAACCCACTTCTGTATAGCCTGCAAGAGGAACCTGATCCACGGCCACTCCCAGCAGGCGCCTCTCTCAGTCGGGCCCCCAGTGCTGTCACCTCCCCCCTATTTCTTGCTGTCCTAATCCCGTCCTTCTGTTTCATTTCGACCCTCGGGGAGAGAGGCCTTCAGCGGCTTTTCTGCCTCATGTGCCTCCGTGGAAACCTCTGGGTTTGTGCACAGCTGACAACTTCCCTTTGCCAAGTGCGGAGCAGAGAGCCTCCCGTCGTCTTGTCTGATCCTCACAAGAGCTCACTTTGCACAGGAGGAGACAGAGTCTGCCCAAGGCCACACAGCCCCACATGGGAGAGCTGTCTCCAGGCCCGCCTCTTACTCTCCGTGGTATCGGCCTCCCACCTCTCCACCTGACATGATTTTAGTTGTCACTTTTTCTGCAGCCTTTAGTGAAAAGGCTTCCTCGGCAGGAATGGCCTCGACAGTGGCAAAGCTGAGTAAAAACGGGCCCAGAGTAATGGTTGACATGAGCTTCCCCACTGCTGTGGGCCCGTGTCCACAAAAAAGTGTCCCTCCCTCCCCTTGGAGCCAGAGGGGTGGGTTTGGATAAATTAGAATGAGCTTTTGGGGACAAAAGTTGTGTTTTTTTAAAAAAAAATTCAATTTGGGGATAGAGGGGATTTACTAAATCACAGATAGCATACACCTCAGAGCCTTGAGAGCCAATTTCTGCTCAAAGTAGCCGGGACACTAAATTCCACCTCAGCCTTTGGTCTGCGGGGCGCAGGCTGAAGGGGGCTGCTGAGGCCCAGAGGGCAAGGCTCCCGCCAGCTGGCCTGCAGGGGGTCCCCACTGGGCCGCTCAGGAGTGGCCTGGCCAGTCCTCCCCTCAAACCATACTACCAGACGTGGAGGGCTCGCCTCCCTGGGGCGGGTGTGGAGGGAGCTAACGGCCCCTCCGTGCAATCCTTCTCCTTCCCACGTGTGCCCCCGAGCTGCAGGTAGGGTCACAGCAAGGCTTCCCTGCAAATGAGCCCCACATAGTCCATCCCCCATGGAGTGGAGGCTGAGCGCCCCCAGCCAAAGCCCTCCCGCACCTGCTGGGCAAGCTGGGCCTGCGGACCCCACGGCGTCCGACACAGGCTTCTGCAGCCTCTGGCCTGGACAGAGTTGCCAGACCCTTGGGGCTCTAAGCCGCTCACCCTGGGCCCCACGTTGTTAAAACCTTTTCCGGTTTTCTCATCTCTGCTATTGGCTGTTCCTCTCATGTGGGACAAAACCCCCAAATGGACACTATGGCCACGTGAGGGCAAGTCCCCACTTCCCCTGCCCCCATGAGAAAAAGTTCTCTGTGTATGTGTTCCTATGTCTTTATGCGTTTATTTTATGTATCTATTTATTTAAGGAATCTCTCTAACAAGATCTTTTCTAACAAGAATTTCACCTGTCCTACAAGGTCGCCTTAGCAACCTCTGGGACTCCCTTCACATTCACAGACTGCCTCTTCCATACCCTGACAATCATTCTGCTGGGCCAGGTGTCACCTGGTACCTGCTGTGTCCCGGGGTTGTTCTAGGGAGGGGTGGAGGTGGGCACTGCCGGCTCCCTGCAGGGAGAAGCCTAGCGGACTCTGGTGCTGAGGCTCTGATGGAGGGAAGCGTGCGCCCCGGGGGAACACGGAGGCGGCATCGTGGGCGCCACGGAATCTGCTCCGGGTGGGGGTTGGGGGCATAAGAAAGACTTCCCGGAGAAGGGGAGGCTTATGCCAGAGCAGTTTTCACAAAGCACTTGTGTTCTTTCACACAGAAACAATAAAGCACTTAAACAAGGTTTTGGAACAAAATTGAAACGAGCTCCATCCCAGCCGCACCATTTATCGCCGTCTTGATGGAGCGCGTGCTCTCTGCGGTTTATGCCTCCGCCTCACGCCGACCGCGTCTCAGCGCGTCTATGGTGGCGCTGGCACGCGTTAATTGCGGCAATTTGTTTTGGCCGTGGACCTTCAGGAACCGTTTGTTTCTTTTGTCTTCCGTGTCTGCTGCTCCCTGGGACGTGCCTCGCGGGACGGCTCACTCACGGCCTCGTTGCATTTCTCCCTGAAGCCTTGAGTAGCGAGGCTTCTCAAAGGGACCTAACCATAAGGCGGGGGCAGACTGGGGTCCCTCCAGGTGCCAGAGGTGACTGCGTCACACCAAGACGCTCTGAGGGGCGGGACCAGCTGGCCAGAGGGATTTTTGCAGGATCATAGGTCCAGGCAGGCAGGGGTCAAGTCCGCAGCCACTGACCGAGAGGGGCGGTTGTGGGGACGAGGAGAGGAGCTCCCGCATCAGGGGGACAGTGAAGCAGCTGAGCGGATGGGCATGGCTGATCTGGGCATGGGCCGTGTGCAGGGCCCTAGTTCCTGCCCATCACAAGGTGACGGGCGCATGTGGATTGAAAGCCTCACAGCCCTGCAGAGTCTAGGACACGTGGCCCCAGGGGTTCGGCCCGAGGTGGTAGAATGACCTCCGGGCAGACATCAGGAGGCTGGGCTCCCAGGGAGACACGAGGGTCAGGTGCCACCACACAGGAAATAGATCTGGGAGGCCAGCTGCCGCCTCCAGCTCCAGGCTCTCAGTGCTGCCACTTCCACCAAGAGGCACAGGCTGCTGGCAGCTTTCATGCTGCAGCTGGTGTATCCTGTCTGTAAATGCTGCATCCATTTATGCGTTGGTGAAAGAGGAGAGTTAGGCGGGGACAAAGCACACCCCTGCGCCCCCCAGATGCAGCCGCTGCCCTTGCTGATGTCTCTGCATCTCCTCTTAGAGCCAAGGCCCTGAGTGACGTGTGTGGGAAGGGGAGATGTGAGTGCAAGGTGGGGAGGAGGGAGAGAAAGCCTGGCCTGGGGGAAGGGGCAGAGAGCGAACCAAGGATGTCTTTACAAGAAGGGAAGTTCTGCAGCTCCCTTGAGTGTTTATTGAGGGAGTCCTGTGGGGCAAGCCCAGCGTGACTTTCCCTTGTATCATTTCATTGAGTTTTTTTTACAGCTGAGAAAACTGAGGCTCAGAGGGATTTGTGCATAAGGTCAGCGAGCAGACACGGTGGAGCCTGGCAGAAATAGGGGCTCGGAGGGGCGAGTGAGTGAAACCCAAGTCTGCCCAATTCCAAACTGTAACAATGCCAAGCAGAGATGAATAGGAAAAGAAGCCTTTTCTCTTCCTCGTTCAAGCAGAACGTGCGAGGATGTGCTCCCCACTCCAAATGCTACGTGACTGCAGCATAGGAGCGGCCGAGGGAACAGTCAGAGGCAGGTGCTTCATAAGGCGCACATGAACCCAGGCAGGAGCGGAGAAATGGGCCCGCTTGGGACCAGAGAATTCAGGAAGAGGGAGGCTCTGGGGTGGCAGGGGTGGAAGGACTCTGTGCGTCCTGAGTGTTCATAGCCCAGGCCCAGGAGACGGGGAGGGTGCCGTGGGGTCTCTGCCCAGCTGAGCTGGGAGAAGCCCTTGCAGGCACAGTGGTTGGGCTCGTGGGGGCCAATCTCCTCCTAGATAGGCAAGGGCGTGGGGTGGCTCCTTGGGAAGGGAGAGAAAGCCGAGAAGAATTCTGTGGCACCTGTTCCTGGAGTGTTAGAGATGCAGAGTTTCTGCCTTATCATGGTCCTTCGCCTCGGATCTTCAATCTCCCTGAGCACCTGGGGAGGTCGCCCCCACCGGGCCCACTAGACGCCAATGCTCTACTCCACGGTCTCTGCAGTTGAATTCAGAGGGCGGCTCCCTAACCCAGGCTGCTCACCCCTCTCCTCTTACTGCCCTCAGCTGGCCCTGGCTCCTTCTCAAAGAGCAATCGCTCCACGAACTGTCCCCGGGCCAATGGGGGCCACCCCTGAGGGTCCTGGCCAGACCAACCAGTATATTTGCAAAGTTTACTGAAAATAGCACAGTGCCCAGCTGTTCTTAATTTCTGCTGAGAGTGGGGCAGGAGGAAATGGACTTAAACTAGAGCAGGAGGAGGGGCGCCCGCCGCTTCCATAGAAATCCTTCTGATGTCGCTTGCTTTGCCCAGCCCACAGGGTGCTGGTATCTTTTCCCCAGTGATTTGAGGAAAGAGAGTCCTTTCCAAAAACTTAGACCAATGTTAGGTAGGGCTGGGTGTCTAGTTTGGGTATCGAATTTTGTAAAACTGGTAAAATCTGCCTGATGAGAAAATATCATTCCTTTATGGCAGTGACACTGCCCTCTAAGCTCTGGGTCCCGTGACCCATAAAGTCCTTTAGGCCAGGGCAGAGGTGGCCTGTCAACCTGCCGGGATCTTTGGGATCCCAAACTACTTAGTGTCCGGATGGTTTTTTTAAAAGATCAATTAAAAATAGGGCAACCATCATATGGATTTAAAGCAAAAACGTCTGGAACTCATTTCAGAGAGCTCTTAATATCCCTGGGCATCACCTTTCTTTCTGATGAGTCGTCTTAGTAAAAGGATCGTGTTATAATCGAACATGTGTTTTCTACTTAGGTGACTGTTTCAGGCTCAGAGGCCCTTTTAACTGATTTATGGTGAGCGAAGCCGGGAAGCACCAGGTGAGGCTTTCCATGTATATGGCCAAGGAAAGTCCTTCGGTCCTGAGTGTTCCTGTAGGAATAATGGCCAGGCAAATTGAAAAGACTGAAATGCAGTCCAACGAAAGAGCCACGTCCAGTCTCTGTGCCCGGTTACCAGAACTGCCCGTCAGTCTTGGCCAGAGCACATTTCCTCCGGCCTGACCCGTTCTGACCTCTCCCTCAGAGCATGTGGACTGGAAGCTCCAGTTGGGGGAGTGGAAGTGAGACTCCCGTTGGGGCTCCCTGGGCCCCTGGGCTCCGCTCTGGAGAGGGCAGGGGAAGAGCAGCTTCCTCTTGTGTTTTGATTCACAGCACAGCTGCACCCCCCGAATCACCCAGGGACCTTGAGACATCCCTGCCAGAAGCCAAGAGGGAGACCGGGGCTGAGTGTTGGCTCTCGCTGTACCTTTAAGCTCCCAGGGTGTCACCAAAGCCCATGGTTTTGGAATGTTATATAAAGTCCAGCTCTGTACAGACAGCCTGGGAGATTCTTCCAGGGTCTGCCCCTTGCTTTCCACTTCAAACTTCCGCCTTGGCAGTCAATGTCACACAGTGCTTACAGCACAGCAGTGACTCTGCCCAAGTTCGCATTCGTGTCTCAGCCCTTACCAACCATGTGACTTTGGTCGGCTTAACTGTCAGCCTCAGTTTCTCACCCAGTAAAATGAGGACAATACTAATCCTCCTCCATAAAGTTGTAGTTGGCAAAAAGCCTGGTGTGTGGACAGCACTTGACAATGTGTGGCACACACAGGGTCCTCGGCCAGCCCTCTCTGCTCCTGCAGTTGCAGCCTTGTACGGCTTCCACATGTCCATCCTGTTGGCTGCTGCCCTGGGTTTCCCCTCTGACCAGCTTGGTTAGATTGACCACCTCTCTGTAGGTCTGGCCAACTCTCTGACCTAGTTTCTCCCTGAAGATGCTCTTCAAACACCTACTTGTCATCTCACGCCACACCTGGGGACCAGGCTCCACCATGAGACCATGCTGGGAACAGGCTCCTGGATGTTGCCCCATCCTGGACCTCAGTTCTAGGACCCTCGATTGTCCGGCACACGACAGGGAGGGAGTTGGCCCAGAGGAGGTGGGTCAGAGTGTGTAAGAGTGGTCCACCTGCTCATGCCTCAGGTGCTCATTCCCCAGGCACCCCAGGTCCTCTGCTGGGCCTTGGGGCTGCCATGGGGTGTCCCGCCCAGCGTGGGGCTTCTTGTCCAGTGAAGGAATCAGACTAGTCCCATCAGTAAGTGTAAACCACAACAGCTTAAGTGTTCTGAAGGAAAGATTTGAGGAGAGGAAATTATGAAATTGTTTTCCAAGCTCCAGAGTACGTGAAGGAGTTAATTTTTGGGCACAAATAAAACGAATTAACTTTTTCAACCAGTGTATTTTAAATTTATAAGGCTTAGTACTCTACAGGGTTATAATAATTGAGATAGATTTTGATAAATTCAGGGAAGATAACTTGATGATGGGTTATCAATGGGGTTACCCTGAGGTCGCTCTGGCCTTGGGAGGCGACTCCCATGGAAGCAGTTACCATGCTGTCCTTCGCACCATCAGCCCACACCTGGGGTCAGCCTCCACTCCAGGTGTGTCACCCCCTAGAGGGACACAGCCAGTCAGATGGAGGGGGACTTAGATGGGCAGGGGACGTGAAACTCTGCCACACAGGGAAAAGTTGCAGAAACCGGAGAGTATAGTCTCCAACTTTATAAAGGGTTATTCCCAGAGTTTGACCCTATGGGTGGAGGCTATAGGGAAATGGATTAATGGCTCAATGGATTAATGGTCAGGTCCAGCCACGTGAAATAGAAGAGGTGAGCCCCTTATTCCTGGAGTGGTCGGCTGGCTGACTGATGTCCAGCAGTGGCCTAGAAGAGGGCATTCGGGCCTTGGTTGCTGGGATCAACCAACAATCCCTGAAATCCTTCCAAGTCCTCAGATCCTGGTAATTGGGTCATTATTTTCTTGGCTCCTAGCAGAAAATAGTGCCTTGGGGCAATGGGATGTCAAAAGAATGAGTTTTGTTAGAAGGGAAGGAGGATAGAAAAAGTTCTGAGCCAAAAGGGAGGGCAACTCTGAGGAGCCATGCAGGGGGTACCCAGGAGTAGCAGGGAAGGGACCCTGTTTGTGAGGGGAGCAGAAGGCACAGGCTGAGACCCTGGGGAGCAGAGGCTCAGCAGCAGGGCGAGGAGAGACATGTGGAAAAGTCACGTGTCTATTTAGGGTTTCTGAGATGATTGGTAAAATGGAAATAACAGGCAGATTTGAAACAATAATGGCAAGATAAAAATGAATGTTCTGGAGATCCACTAGGTGCCTGGCTCTGTGCTAAACACTTTGCATATTTATCTCATTTAATCAGCCCCAACCTAACAGAGCAGGTATGGTTATTAACCCCTTTTAACACTTGAGGGAACTGAGGCTTGGGGTTACGCGGTCGGTTCAGGGGTTCAGCTTGGCTTTGAGGAGGGAGTCTGATCCCAGCCCGTGCTCTTGGCCGTTGGCCTAGCTCCGTCCAGGGTGGGTGAAGATAAAATCAGTGAAAGGGCCGTGGGACCTGCCAAGTGCCGCCTGTGAGTCTCGCTGTGTGTCGTTGCTTCGCCCCTCAGTGAAGAGGCGGCTCCTCTCTGCGGGGCCCTGTGGGGTGGCACAGAACCACCTTGGCCACCACTGCTCTGGCAGGGCCTGCTGGCGCCAAGAGGAACCAATGGCAAGTTCCTTCCACGGGATGGAGGGAGAGCGCCAAGTCGACTTCTCCGTGTAACTGATTGACTAGTGAGCTCATAAAAATATTGGAAGGAACCCCTGAATTTGGATTCTGCAAGCCAGGACGCACTCTGGTAGACTCATGAGCGGAGGAATGGGACAGGTGCTCTGGGGACCATGCATTTCTTTAAAATTTGTCTATCATACCTGGAGAAAAGTAAGTATAGAGCGGGGGGCCATGCAGAGGATCTAGAGGAGAGTAAACGGAATGATTATAAGATTCCAGAAAGTTCCATGTGTGGTTTGAAAATCTAGACTTAGTATGTGAGAAAAATATATAAAATACATAGATATCTCTTGGATTGATGTCTTTTTCGTGCCAGTGTACTTGTTCGCAGGCATCTCGGCTCAGCAGCCCCCAGGTCCTAATGCCAGAGCATAAGAGTTACAGCAAGAAGACTTGAGTTCTGTATTTGCTGTGTGACCCTGAGAAAGACACTTTACCTGCCTGTACCTATGTTTTCTCAACTCTAAAAAAATATATAATAAATACTCTGTCAACTTCATAGATTAGGGAGAATAAATGGTAACAAATAATAGTTACCGTTCCTACGTTTTTCTTACATCTCTGACGGTGCCAGTATCAGGGGAGAGCCATGGAAGATGCGTTGTACAGATCTCCTGGGGCACCAAATAGTGAGACAAGGTTGGGGGTAGGGGGTAGGAAGATGCTAAAGATCAAAGGGTAGGTACCAAGATGGATTAGTCTAAATGCTGATGCGGGTCACGGGGATGCCATCAGCAATGATTTAATCAGTTTAGATCAGAAATGATATAAATCTTGGAAAGTTTAGAAGAATACGAAGTGATGATAAAATGGTATAGAAGTCATATCATTATATATAATAAAACAAAAAAGTGTAGATCCCAGAATGTGTGTTATAAGTCGGAGACCAGGAAAATGGGTACCGGAATGTGTGGGAGAACGAAACCCAAAACACAGGCTGGGGAGTTGAGAGGCCTGAGTTTTATTCCTTTCCTAATTTGGCCGCAAACTAGTGAAATGGACTCGGAAAGTCCCGAAATTGATCTGACACGCTTCCTCATTTGTAAAGTGGATTTCTTAAATCTCCTCATTCACTTTCCTGAGCTGTAACCATCTAACCCACTGTTTTTCAAAATGTGGGCTATGATCCTTTAGGGAATTGTGAATTCAATTTACAGGGTGAAGACTAGCATTTGAAAAACTGAATTAGAACAGAATGGAACACAGAGTGTATTACACACAGAAGACGACATACTGTTTTATAAAATTTTTGTTTCAGTTACGTAGGTATGTGTGTACTGCGTTGAATTATAAAATGTATTTCTTACTATGGGTTGTGGTCAAAGAAGTCTGAAAAACATAGCTCTAACACCCCCAGTGCTGCCAGGAAAGTTCAGGTGTATTGCCTGCCTCAGTTTCCCCCTTTGCGCTGGTGCCTCTATAATCTGATCCTTTTAACTCTGTATAGAGATACCAAGGTCCCAGCAGGTGGTGCCCTTCCCTAGACAACAGCCCCTCCCCCCGCCCACAAGGAGCCAGTCGGGCTTAAGGTGTTTACGAAGCAAGAGTAGAGTTACCAGATTTATCAAATAAAAATACAAGCACCCAGTTGAATGCCAATTTCAGATATACAATGAACTTTTTTTAGTATAAGTACATCCCAAATATCGCATGAGACATACTTATACTAAAAAATGCTTCCTTGTTTATCAGAAATTTAAATTTAACCAGACACCTGCGTTTTATCCGGCAGCCCTTAGTAAGTAATAAACAAACAGCAAGCAGAAGGGAAAGTTTCAAAAGATTAAGACTTTTAAGTGCCCCAAACTACAAAACTTTTTGCTTTAATATGATCATAAATTAACAGCTGTATTGTATTATGCAAATTTATGTTAAGTTATTCACTATCTGTCATCACGCTCCAATAAAAATTGTATATATGACATTTAGAAAAAAATGACACCTTCTGATAAGAGTTTTGCTCTGCATTTTGGTGGCGCTGATTCGCTTTGGCTCGTGTGAATGCCGCAGCCACAGACACAGACACACAGAGCCGGGGTCTTTGTGAGTGACTCACTGAATTACTTATGGTCTGTCTAAAATCCTCAGGAACAATCCCAGTGAGTGGCCAGAGGCTGCTTTCTCTCCATTTTAATGCCTTTCAGAAGAAACCAGGTTGGCAGTGAAATACCAGGAGGGAACGTCCCCGCCTTTCAGCCAGAGGTTAGCAGACTCCCGCCAACAAACACTGTGCAATATGCAGGTTAGTTTGACTGGACAAGCGAGAAGGGAAATCATTCGATTTTTCTTCTCTGTGCCTTCACATTTCTTGGTGATTATAAACAAAGAGAAAAAGGCAATTTCTGCTGTTATCTTCTATAGCTCAGCCATAGAAATGTCTGCCAGTTGGCTAATATAAAATTCAGAGCATAATAGATACGCCTTATCTTCAGGCTGATTTGCTTAATTTTTTAACTGATCACTGTCATCCTTTTGGAGGCTCCTGGGACACCACCAGTATTTTTTTTTTAATTTTTATTATTATTATTTTTTTAATTGTGGAATACTGTTCATGGAAGAGATGCCAGTGCCCGTTGTGGGAGGGAGGGGTAAAATCTTGCTAAGGGTACAGTACATCCTCCGAAGTGGTACAGAGACCAGAAGCTTCGAAGGGACAGGGAGCCAGATGGCTGTAAGGAATCTTTGAAGAATGCCAGCCAGGCTTGGAAGACAGGCTGTGGGCAGCGGAGACCACAGGGAGGAAGGCAGATGAGGCCTAGACAATTGCAAAGGACTCTGTTCATCCCGAAGGGAAAATGCAGATGCTGAGGAAGGAGTCAAAGTGGCTCCCCCGTCACAGGTGCAAACTCTCCCTGCTCTGAAGATGGAGCCTCCCGGCCAGGGCACCCTGTCTACGCTGGGTCTTACGAGAGAGGGTGACAGGCTCCAGAACACATGGAGAAATGAGCATGGGTCTGGGAGTCAAGACACCACACCAAAACCATGTGATCTTGGGTGGTGTCGTTTGCCTCAGTTTCCTCATCTGCCAAAAATAAAGGGATTAGATTGAATGATCTTTCAACTTTAGCTTTCATTCATTCATTCAGCTAATACTAGGCACCTACTGTGTGCCTGGATGTGATGACAAAGAGGACCCTGCGCTCATGGTGTCAACAGCTGAGCAGAAGCATGTCTTTGTGCCTAAGAGAAGGAGAGGAAGGGAGGAGGAGGGGAAAGAGGAGGGGAGGAGGGGAAGGGAGAGGGGAGAGAAGGATGAGGAGGAGAATGGAGAGGAGGAGAGAGAGGGAGAAGAGGAGGAGGGTGGGGAGGAGGGAGGAGGGGAGGAGAGAGGGGGGAGGAATGAGAGAAGGAGCAGGAGGGGGAGGAAGGGCTGTGATATGAAACTCCTTCTAAGGTTGCTGACTCCAACGTTCAGAAATGACTAAGGAAGACAAATTCCAAGGGGGGAAATCTGTTGCTTTCTTGGTCACTGGTTCTCCCAGCTGGGGAGGGAGAGCGCTCTACTGACCTGGCATGGACAACTGGGAGGTGCTGATTCCTGGAAATTTCTCTCCAAGATGGAGCACCAGCAGGGATGGGATTAAACCTGTGGACCAGTTCTCAGCTCGGCTGATTCACGTGGAAAAGAATGAACTAATCAGAGGAAACTTGTATTGCACCTCCGAAGGCTTTGAAGTTCGACATAGGAAATAAGATTTGGGGGTGTGAGTGGTGTTTTCATCCTGCCCTCCAGTTGCAGAAGAGAAAGGACACATGGCCATTTAATGGGATATTATTTAGATGCCAACGATGGACAGGATTTATTTTGCTAGATTACGGCTTATATCACCAGGAATCTCATGGAGCCTGAGAATGATGCTTGTCAGGACACCTACAGACCTTATTAAGTGGGCTTTAAGCTAAATTTTGAGGGACAGGGAGAAAAATGCTACTAGACACAGTGATAAATGACAGATTTGACATACGAATTATTCCCAAAGGAAGAAACTGTCTGTCTGAAACCCAAGGGACAGAGTGAATAGAGGAATTCCTGATATGGTGCATTTTACACAGGAAAAAAATTTTTACATGGAAATACTGATAGAATTTTATTTTAAGACACCCGAGAGCAGACAAGGAGAATGTAAATTTGTCAAACGTTAAGTAAAAGGAAATAGTCTACTTTCTGGTTTAGGGTTTTTTCTTCCTTTCCTATGGATTTTTATGTTTGATCTGTTTATTGGTTGTTGAAATAAATTATTTTTTTTATGCTTAAGACTGACACATCTTGACTTACTAGAATTTCTTAGTTTCTCGAAGCCAAAGATCCAAGTTAAAAATACCATTTGGGGGTCTGGCCCCGTGGCCTCGTGGTTCTGTTCGGTGTGCTCTGCTTTGGTGGCCCAGGTTCAGTTCCCAGCCGTGGACCTACACCACTTGTCAGTGGCTATGCTGTGGTAGTGACCCACATACAAAATAGAGGAAGATTGGCAGAGATGTCAGCTCAGGATGACTCTTCCTCAGCGAAAAAACAAAACAAAACAAAAACCAAATACCACTTGGAAGGGGACAGCCAAGAGAGGAGGAGAAATGACTTTGGGAACTTCTCAACACCCTGACAGAGACCTGGCTATCACGGCGCTAACAAAATGGTCATTAAAGTCTCCAGATATTTGCTAAACCACTTTGGACAACCATCTGCTCTCATAGAACAATCTACCACAGACCTCATGCCATTCCCAAGACAGCACCAAGGAACTTGGAGCTAGTGGATCTGGGTTCAGACCTAGGCTCTGTTTCCACCTGGAGCCAGTCACTTAATCTCTGAGTTTCAATTTCAATTTCTTTTTTTTTTTTTTTTGAGAAAGATTAGCCCTGAGCTAACTACTGCCAGTCCTCCTCTTTTTGCTGAGGAAGCCTGGCCCTGAGCTAACATCGGTGCCCATCTTCCTCTACTTTATATGTGGGAAGCCTGCCACAGCATGGCGTGCCAAGTGGTGCCATGTCTGCCCCCGGGATCCGAACCAGCAAACCCCGGGCCACCGAGAAGCAGAACGTGCAAACTTAACCACTGCCGCACTGGACCGGTCCCTCTCTGAGTTTCGATTTCTTAATCTTTAAAATGGGAAATATTTTCTATATTTAGAAAATATCAAATTGGTTGTTAGAATTGCTTGGCCCAGCACCAGGCACAGAGCACGTGTTCAATGAATGGTAATGCTTCTTCCTCCCATCATAATTATTATATATTAGTTATATTGAATGCTTGATCCCAAAGGATCACTCCTTGATACAAACAAGTTGGAAACGGGGTATTTCTGTGGCACACCTTCCCAGAGCCCACGGAGACAGCAGAGAGTTACAACTGCCACAGGCCACAGGCTGAGAACCGGGAAGACGGGGCATTGCCCCCTGAAATGGTACAGGTGACCCACAGTGAATCAAGCCCAGAAACAAAACTGCCGAATGGTACGTGTGTCCTGGAGCTTCTAGGAGATTTCTAATTTATGTATTATTCTTGTTTACAGGGCCTATTTCTTTATAGAGTCAGGTCAGAGTTATTTAACACATAAAAATTATTATGAATAATTATGGCGCTCCATAAATGTTTACTGTTCCGATGATGAGGGTGGTGGCCACCATCATTAGCATCTTTCAGGTCTACAAATCAGTAATTTGCAGCCAGGCTGGAGCATGATTAAACGAGCTTTCCAGAGGAAGGAGAGAGGATGAGACACATTGAGAGAGGGAGAGAGGGAGCAACTGAGAGAGAGAGACAGAGATAAAGAGAGAGACTGATACTCTGATACTCTGGGCAGCTAGAAACACTCCTTGAATTCTGAGTGAACTTACAGCCCATGAGACCCTCCCTAGGCCTCAGTTGTCTTGTGTGTAAGATGGAGAAATAGCCCCTCGTGCTCCTGGAGGTGGAGCACAGACCACATGACCTCTTGGGTTTAGTCTCCTCCAGGTTTAAGGACTATGATTCCAAGAGATGCTTTCAGTCAGGCTGGTCTGCTGAGCATCCCCAGAGTGGTCACCTCGGGGGGCCTGCCAGGCGTCTGTTTCTTGGCTCTCTGCTTGGGCTGGATCTAAACCACAGCACAGTCACAGAAAACCCACTACTTCCTGGAGACCCGAGGAGTAACTTTTCTAAAAAGCAAAAAGCAGTTCCAGTAATTATGCAGAGTATTTATAAAGTTAGCCATGTTGTTAATAAGGCAAATGCAAGGTCACTATTAAAGTTAAGTTTGTATATACACCTCGAGGGAGTATGGCAATGGTTCCTCACCCTGGCTGCTTCTTAGAATCACCCCAGGGGCTTTTAAAGAAGCACAATACCCCGGCCTTGCTGCAGGCCAATGACATCAGAATCTCCGGGGGTGGATCCCAAGCATCTGCCATTTTCAGAAGTTCTCAAGGACATAGGAAGACCCCTGGCTGCACGTGAGCACTGATTGGCATGTGGGCCCTTGGTCTGAGTGGCAAGTGGATAGGAGAAGGAACTGTCAGAAAGTCTCTAGTTGCCTGAAGTCAGAGTCTGCCTTGAGGTGGGCTGGGGTCTACTCTATGAGCTCGCCTCCTTCAGTCAGAGACTCTGGGAATTGGGGGAGGGCAGGTGGTCCTGCTCTCATAGCCTCGGAGGGGAGCAGCTGCACGCAGTGGAGCTGTCAGGAGGAGTCAGGCAGCATGAGCGTCTTCCTGGCAGGAAGGACAGTAGCCCCCCTGCAGTCTCAGGATGCAGGCTGCTCCCCGCTCCCGACCATTTCCCAAGGATTTTTCTAAACTGAGATGAAGATGACACATAGCAGCAGTTGAGAGCATCAAACCTGGCATCCCACAGAGACACAGGGAGGGAGAGGACAGTGCTTGCTCTCCTCTGTGGCCCCAGCGATGAAGAGGGGGGCCAGGCTGGCAATTAGGCTGCAAGACAACTGTCTCAGATGCACATTTCACACTCTTCATCAAAGAACACAATGGAAATGAACTACAAGGAAGTGCAACTCGTGAAAAATTCCAAGGACATGGAACCCGAAGAGAAAGCCTGGCATGGCTGGAGAAGAACTTTCTACAATGAGTGAGACAAGAGCAGCTCACAAAAAAGTGCGAAAAGCACCCAGATGGGTGTCTCCTGAGGTAGAGAGCATCCCTGGGGTACGGTGTCTCTATTTCAGGAATGTTCCTGCCACATAGGGTAAGGGTCCAGGGATGTAGAGGCATCTGCCCATGTATTCTTCATCTTGCATCATGTGGGCCATGAAGAAAGAGAATTCAGAAACTCAGAGAATGGAGCATAAAAAGTCACGGAATGAGGGGAAAAAGGCACAACAAACCCAGGAACTTCCAGCAAAACATATTATCTTAGGGATGACAAGTCAAAGATGGTGCCGGCAAAGGTGACCCATGAGGATGTGTGCCCCCATCCGCCTGGACAAATGGCATTTTCTCAATGCCATGAAAGTGTGGTGCAAGCACAGCTTCAGGCTCCCCACCCCACAAGGCAGCCCAGGAACCCCCCCCTCCCACCCCTCCTAATAGAAATGCCAGAGCCGTCATTGAGCCACCAGTCAGGCAGGACACCACAGCATCCAGGAATAGCTTCAGAACCACCGCATCACTGAATATTAGAGACAGTGCTGAAAAGAACACAAACTAAGTGGTCGAAAAATGGGAGTTCCAGTCCAAGCCAGGCCCCTTCCAAGTGCATGACCTTTGACAAGTTATTTATCTTCTCGACGCCCCTGTGATGGTTAATCTTTTGTGTCAATTCGGTTAGGCCGTCGTTCCCAGTTATTTAATCAAATGCTAATCTCGGTGTTGCTGTGAAGGTATTCTGCAGATGTGACTGACATCTACAATCAGTTGACCTTAAGTAAAGGAGATTGCCTTCCATAATGTGGATGAGCCTCATCCAGTCAGTTGAAGGCCTTGAGAGCCAACATTGAGGTTTCCTGCAGTCGAGAAAATTCAGCCTCAAGTTCGCACCGAATCCTGCCTGAGTTTCCCGCCTGCTGGCTGCCATACACATTTTGAACTTGCCAGTCCCAACAACGGATTGAGCCAATTCTTAAAAGTCTCTCTCTCTCTCCTATTGGTTCTGCTCCTCCAGAGATCCCTGACTAATACAGCCTCTCTCTGCGCTCTGATTAAATGGGGATGTTGACAGTTCCTATTCATAAAGTTGCTGTGAGGATCAAGTTAACTTTTGCAGGTGAAGTTCTGAGCTGAGGGCCTGGCATATAACCAGCCAATCAGCAGCAGCATCGTTATTGCCAGCAGAGAAGAGTCTAGGTTGATCCCTTGCTTTTACAGATGAGGAAACTGAGGCACAGAGCGGGGGACCATAGTAGAACGTGTACGCACACCAGCACTGTGCCCAGAACCAAACGTGGATTCACTCGCTTAATCCTCATGACAACTTTATGAGCTACATCCTGTTGCTATCTCCAATTTACAGACAGGAAAACTGAGGAACAAAGAGATTATACCTGTCATCCATGTCACACCGCCAGAGAGTGGCTGCTCAGTGTCCCCATGTGCGCCATTGGCAGGGCTGGGCCTAACATCCACCTCTTGGGGCCCCCTCTTTTGGGTGGCAGTGCTCCTGGGTCAGAGGGAAGCCTAGGTTTGGTCTGAGTGTGATTGGGAGCCCCTCCCTCAGCGAGAGCTTCCTGTCTCTGCAACCAGCAAGAGGCAGTGCCTGCCCCCAGTGCTGTTGCCTTTGAGGAGTGGGACCCCAAACACAGCGGAGGAGGAGGCCAGGAAACCGGCTGTGCCATTTCCACGAAAAAGTTTGTTGTTTTTCAGGAATCATCCTCCCTCCGGAGCTCCCTTCTCCTCAGCCACTTGAACCAGTTTCTCATCGAGTTGACGTCTTGCCTATAGCTAAGGAGGTGCAGAGTTTATCCTCTTCCTTCTAGTCTTAAATCGCTAATTAAAATGTCTTGGGGACTAAGCCCGTTGCAGAGAGAGCCTGGGTGGCTTTCTAAAGCTTCTTGTTCGTAACCAGAGGGAAATGGATTCTCTTCTCGTCTGTGTAATAAGGATTCTTTGCGCAGGCTATCTGTTTTACGCTTCCTACAGCTCTGGCCCCAGTTTGGTCCCAGCAGGGGGAGGCCAGTAGAGTTTAATTACATTCCTCCTATAGGGAACATCCAAGGAATGAGGCTTTGAAAAACAACTTGTGCTACCAAAAAGAAAAAAAAAATCAAATTAAGCGAGTGAGAAACAGGCACTGCCTTTTGTGTCCTAGAGACCCAATCTAAATATTTAAATTTTAAAGACAGAATTCTAAGTGCTTAACTTCATAAACCTCACACACTGCAATTCATAGGGGAGCGAAACATCCTTTCTGATCTGGCAGATTCGTATGCCTGGACTAACAGGCTCGTGTGGTTGATATTTTCACACATACCATATTTAGTTATAAAACATAATGATAAATATATATACAAGGCTGCCCACAGTCCTGGGGCAAAACAGACTTACTAGAAAACTTAGAGTAAATGGAGTGTCTGGGTCACAAGCAAACATTTTAGGAAGGTTGCTATTCTCTACTGACTTCCCAATTTCCCTTCCTCTCTCTGTCTCTGAGATGCCCAATGACTCTTACCCCGCAGGCAGAAACTACTAGTTTTCTGAATGCTAGTAGACAAATATCATGAACTGGGAGAGAAGTAGAACAAGGGTGTGTGTGGACAACGAGTAAAGGCAGAATTCAACTCGATATAAGGAAGAACTTTCTCAAGGATAGGTAGTGAGTTCCTTGTTCTTGGGAACATTCAAGTGGAGCAGCATGATCTCTCCAATATCTGTCCTGGGTGGGAGGCTGCCCTGGATGTCCCCTAAGATCCCCTTGGAGTCTAAGAGCCCAGGTTCCCTCCTTTCCTTGGCATGACAGGTTCTGGCCCCCATGGGAGGCCTGTGGGAGCACAGTTGTAGGACTGTGGGAACCACTGAGTGCTGCCTGCATCTCCCTCAGCATAACCTTCTCTCTCTGACTCCTGTCTACTTCCTTCCTTCCAGGATGCTGAAACCATGTGTTTTCTCCTACGTGCCTTCCTACGCTTCCCCACCTCAAATTCGCTTTCGGTTAGAGAAGTTCCAGTTAGAATAGAAGGAGTGAACTAACGTTCATTCATTCATTCAACACCCATTTGTCCAAGCCTCCCATGTGCCAGGCACTGTTGGAGGCCCTGGGATGTACGAGCGTGCCAAGCAGACGAGAGTCCCTTCTCCCGGGGGCTCACATCCTGGTGGGGACTGATTATACGGGTCCTCCCAAGAGGAACGGCATTTTAATAATGGATAACGTGTTGAAGCAAAGGAAACTCCTCGTGATGAAAATTTAAGCCTAGTGCTGGGCTGATGGAGAAAGGTTTTCAGGGAGCAGGAATCTTTGAATTTGCACCAGATGACACCATCCTGACGTCCCCACTCCACGGGTATACAAGTGGCTTTGCTCAATCGAGTTCAGTGAAGTTAACAAAAAGAGTGTGTCTGTTTATTCTTTTATTCCAAAAGCTAATTGTTGGGGATAAAACCCATATTTATGTTATTTTAAGAGCCCACACTTTGAGCAATAGTTACATAAATGAGCCACTTGGTTGGGAGCCTAGCTCAATGTGGAGTGGACACACAGAAGGCCTCGTCTGTGGAGCTCACTCGCCCAAGTTTATTTTCAATTCTTGCTTTTCTGGATTGATGTGAACTGACCCCACCAGCTTATTTGCTTGGCAAAGCCTGGCCCCTCCAGAGTCCCAGATAGTGAGTATGAAATACTCTCAGTTGCCACATGAAAGGCACCAAGTACATGCCGATTGGTGTGGCCTGTTCCCGGGAGGCACATCTCTTTGCAGGTCACCTGTCCCTCTGTCGAGACAGAACTGCTCTGCAGGGACTCGAGGGGGACTCAGAGCGTTAATTGCTAAAAATTCAAAGTGCTGAAGTGCTCCACTTGATCCAGCCAGGCGGCCCAGAAAAGACGCTTGCAAGTCCTTCCTGCTCTTCAACTCGCCTCCCACTTGACACTCTCCCTGCACACACGTGGGACGTCATTGTGTGAAATTGCAGGTTTCTGGGATGGCCAAGGGCTCCCAGTGGGCGGTGGGTCATAGGTGGAGCAAGGAAGCCTCCGTGTCTCTCTAGATCTGGGACTAGAACCAGAACAAGAAGAAGGGAAAGAAAGAGGGCAGGAAGACTAAATAGTGCTGTGAACATTGAAGAGAGGAGAGAAAATCGAGAAATGGGGCAGGACAAGCAGGGAGAGGAAAGAGGAAGAGGCAGGGGTCCTCAGCAGAGCGCTGAGTTCCTGAATGGCACGAGGACTGGGGGTGCGGCTGCCACTGCTGAGGCCCCTGGGAGCAGTTCAAAGTCAGGGTGGGTCACGTGGGCACGGGGTCTGGATGCCTCCAGGCAATGTGGAGGAGTTTGGAGCCCTGGGTGGTATGTGTATTTAATAATCACATGCACAGTTAAAAACTCGAGCTCTGCCACCTGATCCTGGTTGACTGGTCACCTTGCTTTGGGGATTCTTGAGGTGTCTACTGATGGGGCACAGAGTGTCTAATATCCTGGCTTCCTTCTTCCTTCCTGGAGTTGGTGCATCGGCAGCAGTAGGCACCAATCATAGCTTCCAGGATGGAGTTCCAGGTGCGCACCCAGAGAGGCCTCCCGTAGGCTGTCAAGACTTCTCTGCTCTGAGATTAGTTGTTGGGATGCCAGGGAAGGGTGACAGGGTCACTTCTCTGGGACAGACACTTGCAGAAAGGACAGAAAGTGGGCATGTTGGACACATTCCAAGCTTCCCCACTGCAGCTCCTGCCCCCATAGGAGCTCTAGGCCCCAGGGAAATAGCATCAGGGAAGGTCTCTTTGACCACAGTACTTTGACGTGGCCTCTCAATTGGTCCTAAAGCTCCCGGATACACTAAGGGCTCATTAGGAGAGCTTATGGTGTCGATGGAGCTCCCTGCCTAAAAGGTCGAGCCTGCGTGTCCCTGTTAGATGTGATTGGTCCCTCCTCTACACGCACATCCTGAGAGAAGGCTCTGGTTGCTACCTCTATCTGCCTTGAAAACGACTTTCTTTCTTATTTTATTTTTTGAGGAAGATTAGCCCTGAGCTAACATCTGCTGCCAATCCTCCTCTTTTTGCTGAGGAATACTGGCCCTGAGCTAACAGCCGTGCCCATCTTTCTCCACTTTATATGTGGGACGCCTGACACAGCATGACTTGCCGACTTTCAATCAACTCAAAAACTTCCCCTTGCTTCCCACCCTGGAGAAAATTATTTAAGGAAGCAAGATGATTTTAGGATTACGGGCAATACGCTTCTAAAGACACACCTACGATTGGGTAATTCCTGCATCACTTTATCCCTCACTCAGTCTAGCGAGAGCAGCAACATTATCCTTGGAATAATTTTGAACCTGTTTTAATTTATTAACAAAAGGTAAATCATTGCAGGACGTCAACACTTTAACTCTCATTAGGAATAAATACTTGCAACATACATCACAACCGAGGGAGACGCAGTATTTAAGGTTTAGAACCTGGCTGCTCACAATGTCGGCCATAAACTGGCAGCATTGGCATCCCCCGGGAGCTTGTTGGAAGTGCAGAACCTTAGGCCCCACCCCAGACACTGAGTCAGAACCTTCAGGGTGGCAGATCCCTAAGGGATTTGCATGCACATTAAATTTTGAGAGGGCCCACCGGGTGGCTGGCACCACAGTCTCTTGCCGCTCATCTTACTCTGCTGGTGCCCCAGTTGTTGCATTTGTTTCATAATTTGACTTTAGGGCTGTAGGTTGGTCTTTGTTCCTATCTCTTTCCTTGTACCTCATTGCTTTGTGCTCTGTTGTACTACCAGGGGATCTGTAGGAAAAGGAAGCATTCAGAAGAAGCACGAAGCCTCATGAAGTGTGGCTGAGTGTTTGACCCAACAGGGAACACCTGAGCTTGCTCCCACTAAACTTTATACAGCAGGACCCCAGCAGGCCCGGGCAAAGGGGAGGAAACCTTCTCGATGGGGAAAAACCCATTTCCAGTGCTTCACTTGAAGCTTAGAGTCAACTATGCCTTACACCCTGTGTGAAAATGACCCTGAAGATTGACCCTGAGTGGAATCCAAACTGGGAGATATTTCTTTCTTCCATAATAAGGATGAATTTGTGGTAAGCCAGTCACATTTTTTCCCCCCAACCCACCCCCTGTGACAAAGGACATATATTTATGAAACAGCTGATTAGGGGCAAAATGGCTGGTTTTGTTTTGTGTTTTTGAAGCCACAGAATATGCTTTTTTTTCCTTTGAGATTCTCTGGCTGCTTCAAGGAGCAAATCCTCAACCTTGCTCACATTAGCAGCATGAGCTAATCAGCTGAAATACTCAGCATGGAATGGTCTTTTATCCTTAAGAGAAAAAGAAAGAGTAAGTTGTATTTTAATTAGATATTTATAGTGATTAAAAAACAGCTCTTCAAGAGAAGGTCTAAGAATTTTGCCTTCCTTCTAAGGCATAACTCTCTTCAAATTATCCTAAAGAGAGCCTGTATATCAATCTAGTCCAATTTGTGATAAATTTACAACTGGGTTCTGCACAGCAGATTTATAGCAACAATTAAGCAGAAGGAAAATGGGTCATAAATTTTGGCTGGCACAGTCCGGCACCAAAGAGAAGAAAAGAGAATGGTTTAGCCAGATCAAAAGTCAATAATTTCAATGTGAAATGCTAAAGCTATAGCAAAAACAATTTATATGGAAAGAAGCCATTTTTTCCCCTCTCATCCTTTTCAAAATTAGATATTGGAGAACACGATGAAACATCCACATTACAAAAGTCTTATTAAAATAATTTTAATTTAAAAAATTTTCTCAATTTTACAAGTAGTACAAACCTTTCCCTGCTCTTCCACTGTTGAATTTAATGACTGTACCTCCCCTTCAATACGGCTAAGGAAACATGGGGAAAAGAGAGAGCTCTCCAAGAGATTGGATGATTTGAGAAAGAAGCTTTTGAGCTGAATTTTGACGGTGGGGCAAGAGGAGGGGAGGCCAGACACAATTCCAAAACCAGATAATTTAGAAGAAAACATATGTGGCCTAGAATGAAGTAGTCTGGAGGCATGAAGAATAAAGTGGATTATAACTGTATGGTAAAGTGGAACAGAAATCTATACCCTGAAAGGAGAAAGACCTTCAAAGCCACGTGGGTCTAACAGGTGGTGTGAGACGGGATATTACGGGACAGGATGGGTGCGTTGTAAAATTCGTATCAAGATAATCCCTAACAGTGAAGGAAGACCTTCGAGTATCCTTATATGTGCCAGGAGTTTAGTTCTGCTAAAAGCAGAGCACATGAATTATTCACATTCACCGCTGACAATTTCACATCTTGCCTGGTAAAGGATGCAGTAAGGCCGCAGCTTCCTTCTGACCAATAAGGAATGATTGGCTTTGTGCAATCACAGGACACTTGGTATGAAGTGGCCACATCATTTACAAGAAGTCCCCGGGAGCAGGCCATGCGCATCATTTCGGATATCAAAAGAGAAGGCAGTACTAGGCACTGTTGGACTTAGACAGACTTGGAAAGCTGGGTTTTAAAAGCTCAGAGGAAAGGTGAGCGTGAGAGCATAATGAGAAATCTTAAAGTGAGAGTTTCTAACCTGGGGACCACAGATTCTATGTACACTGTTTTCTGGCCACCCAGCAGCAGTTCACCCCACTTCCGTAACAGAGGTTTGGGGATCCACCCCACCCCCATTTGAGTTCTGGGTGGTTCAGGTGAGGCCCCGCCTAGGCACCAGCTCCAGCAATGGGGCCAGTGACCCAGGTCTAAGCCAATCAGGGCATCATATTCCCCTCAGCCCTGGTGATTGGTTGAGGGGCAGGCTCACGACCCAATCACCATCAACGAGACGCCGTGAGACTTTCTGAGACTTCGGGAAAGAGAGTGGGTTCTTCACGCTGGGCCCAAACCTACCCTGCCCACCCCAATCCTCAGCTTATGAAGAGAAGAGAGAGAGATCAGGAGAACTTGTCAGAGCACGGAGTCATCAGTGTACGAAGAGTGTCTCCCTGCCCCGAGCCAAGGAAGGGGTCTCCGATAGAAGCGCTCAGAGAGCAGGGGCGGCTGCCTGAGCCCGGCGTTTCATTCTCCTGGTGATCATCTGCTGATGCAGCAGAATTGCTCATTTGCCGTCTGCAGGCTCAGTTGTCATCTACATCTCCATGTCCCTCTGCCTAACTGAGCAAAGGAAAAGTAAGCCGAGAGAGATGTTAGGGCGGAGAGAGGGGACAGCAGAGGAAGCAGCCATCATGGGTGTGGCCAAGATGTGTGTCTCCCGCAGGCACATGGACACTGTGAAAGGCACTGAAGCTGCTCCGGAGGGCTGACTGCCACCAGGAGACACCGGCACCAAGAAGCTGTGGGGCAGGAGCTGGCGGTAGAAGTGGAGCCGCTCCTCATCAGGGAACTGTGTGGTGGGGAGGTCCCAGGAACCCTCTCGATAACTCTGGCCTCTGCTCCATTCCAGAGGCCAGTGCAGCAAGGCGCTGAGAGAAGCCTCCGTTAGGGAGGATTTGGGGGCTTGGTTCAATGGCCCTAACCTCCTGGAGAAGAAGGGGATCCAGAGGGGCAGGGGAGGAGAGGAAGGAGGGTGAAAGAGCGGACAACATGGCCTCCCCACGGAAGCTTCTTCAGGCCACAGGTCAGCCTGAGTTAAGGAGATGGAAGAGCATTAAATTGGATCTAGGACTGAAGTCTTAAACTGGACCAGACTGGTCTGGACTTTTTCATGCCTAAAAGTGACCAGAAACTTTTGAGATCAGTCTCAAGCTATCATCAAGGAAACGGAAAGGAGATTCATAGAACACATTTAAAAGAAATAATTGGAGAAAACACAAAACGTTTCCATATTTGTACCTCACTTAGTGCAGACTGCTCAACATACTGGTTACACAGCTGTCTTGAGACTGCTAGAGGAGATCCTGCTAGGGGAGATCCTGTCTGAGAATGGAGTATGCCCAGGGCGACTGGAACTGAGAGACAAGGAGAGAGAACCATCTGGGTCCCAGTGTCAGAGTCTGAGCCCCTGCATCAAGCCATACCTGAAGGCAGCACTCCTCTCTGGAATTTTCAGTTATGTGGATCAATAAACTCACTGAGCCAATCTGGGTTGAGTTTTCTATGGCTGTCAACAGAAAGAGTCCTAACTGATACAGTACAGATACTTTTTTTCTTAGGGAGAGGGACATGGCTTTCCTCAGATTCTCATAGGCATTGCTGTAAAAGGATATGGCTCAGGGAAAAGAAGCTCTAGAGCTCAAATCCTGTGATCTCATTGAGAAGCACAAGGGAAGGCCATCTCTGAGGTGTGTGGGGCTCCACAGGGATGTCATGGAAGAGCTGGGTCAGAACAGCCTTGGGTGTAGGATCTGGAGCCTGAGTCTGGCATTAAATGGCACTCAAGAAATATTTACTGAATGGAAACCAGCAGGAAAATTATAACAAGTCATACTTTACATGCAAAGTTTCAGGAATATTTTCAGGAAAATATCTAATGTGTGAACATCTAATCTGCATTTCCATGTCCTGACAGATGGCCCATATTAACAGAACTCTGATTATAGTAAAAAAAAGAAAGAAAGAAAAGAAAAGAAGAGAACATACAAGTATTCATTGGTTGTGTACCATGTGCAAGGCCATACACTCATTAACACTATTGTGATTACCAAATTTATTTCTTAAAAAAAGACAACCTCTATGTATTCCCATTTCTCAGAGACCATCCCAATTGTTACCTAGAGAAAGGAAATGACCTGGGGGTTTACATGGCTGGGGCAAGACTTTGGAGCCTGTTTCCTCTTAGGAGAGGGGTCTGGACCCCTCTAAGGCTGTGTTCTCAAAGAGAAACCAGGGACCACCTGTGTCAAAATCACCTGGGATGTTTATTAAAACTGCAGGTTCCTAGGCCCCACCCGAGAATTATGCAATCAGAACCTCTGAGGGCAGGGCCCTGGAATCTGCATTTTAAATAATTTTCCTGGATGGTTTTATGCACATTAAAGTTTGAAAAGCTTTACCTACCAAAATCTGTTTACTTGCCCATGGAATCTCAGTGCCTTGCAACATTCTGCACAGCCCCATGGGAGGTGGACCTCTGGAGAAAGGCCCGCCCATCCTTGGCTGGAGGATCTGAAGGAGGCCAGGGTTTGGTATGACAGAATCATCCTCCTTGAGGTCATGGTCAGTTCAGGCTGGGTCACAGTAAGGGGTTGTGTTCGTGAGGGCTTTTGAATGGAAGCCTATGGAAACACTCCTTGGGTCGTCCTGGTAGATGAACACAGTCAGATGTAATTACGGTGCTGGTGGGACAGACTCCCAGAGCCCCACAGCTCCTTAAATGACACCACACATGTAGACTTGATTATTTGCTGCCTTCTATTGTCCTGGAGGGTTTTATTTGGAAGGGACATACTGTTTTATAGACATTACTTACTATTTTTCACTTGGCGATTAAATTCCCTGAAGGTGAGGATCATGCCTCGACCTCTTAGAGCTGTGGCCCCCTCTCCAACACACTGCCATTTCTACCAGTGCTGACCGCTCTCTAGATGCTTAAAAGTCTTTAATTTGACCCGCTTCCCGGTTTATCTGAGACCAGGGGGCTGAATCCCCTCTATCGCCTTTACCACCTTCCTGGCATAGCAGCTGGAGCTTCGTTTGGGAGATGCTCTCGCAAGTTCTCAGTCCTATGACTTGAGTATGATTGACCCCGGGGGTGGAATTGACCGGCATAGGCCCATCGGTGCTCGCATTTCTCTGGCTGTAATAGTTGGTTCAAGGATGGGCAGTAGCCTAAGCATTCTGATCAGAGGGAACCTCATGACACTTTCTGAGACTTTTGGGCCACAGGCTCTCTTCTCCTTTGGTTATGAGCAAGGAGGCCTGTAGTCCCACGGCCTTGGCAGGCTGCCTGGGGCTTCGAGAGGAGATCAAGACTGAGAACGGGCCAACACCGAGGAAGCACAGCCGAGAACTGGGGAGAAACTGGGACCTGAGCACATCTTCGAGACCTCATAAAGACCTGCCTGAAGCCACATCTATTCCTGAGTTGTTCAACGATCTTTACTAAGAAGTGCCCCCTCCTCCACCTTTTTTGCTTGAATCACTTTGGGCTGGGGTTTTCTTACCCGCCACTAAACGCATCCTAATAGACATGCCCTTCAGCTCCCCTTATTTCTCTTGCAGTAATGTACCCCAGTCATCTTCGATCCCTCCCCCTGCTCCTCAATTTAAAAAACACCGCAACAACTACCATAAAACAGGATAAGATGGGTGGTGGGAGTGGGTAGTAGGTTATTTGGATTCATGGCTTGTTGAGACTCCATGCCCAAAGAATGTTGATTAATGGATCAATGTCAACCTGGAGGGAAGCCCTGTCCTGTTCAACATTTTAATCAATGGCTTGGATGAAATAGGAGACATGCTTAGCAGGTCTCAGATGACACAGAGCTGGAGGAACTGCTGATATGACAGATGGCAGAAGCAAGATTCAAAATTATTTTGACTGACTTGAGCAATAATAAGGACAAATATAAACTCTTGCATCTAGGCTCAAAAAATCAATCGTACGAGCCGTGGATCGAGGAGACCTGGCTGGCAGATGTCATAACGTCGTGGGGCTTTAAGTTGACCGTGAGCTCGTAATGAGCCAAAAGTTGAGGCAATTAGTAACACAGCTAACGCAGAAATATTGGAAAACTGCATTGGAGAAGAAAGGCTAAGCTTGCATCTACTTTCCCAGAGAGATAAAGAAGTGGAATTTTCTGAGAAGTAGTTTTCAGTTTAATATATGAAAAAAATTCTAATGGTTCCAATAACAGAATAGGCCATCTCCCCAAATTGCAAATGCACTGATAATTATATCAGAATGTAATGGAAAGGATTCTCTTATGGTGGTCTTCCTTTATAAAGCACAGATTTTTAAAATTATTTTCTTTGAAATCTCATAAGTTGAAGTAATACACGCAAAAGCTTCCAGAAAAAAAAGAAGTGATAAAGTAGCCTACCTCAGCTCCCTTTAAAAGTTTGCTTCAAGTCCACCAAACAGGGGCCCCGTCTAGAAGGAACATCCAGAATGTGGACTTGGCGCTGACTGGCCCCATTTCACTTTACTCCATTTCTGGCCCTCCTCCTCAGGGCTCACCCAATCGTCGTTCCTACTTCACCTTGGCCCATCCTTCTGCTAACTCCTGCCTTCCAACTCCGCTCCATTTTCTAGCTCACATCTGCCTCCCGGAGCATGGCGACTCCACAGTCAGAGCATCGGGGAAACCACACCACCTTCCCACCTCTGTCCTTTGACCCTGACTCTTTGCTAAGACTCTACAGCTTTCCCAAGCCAGGCCTGGTTTCAAGGACAGCCCCAGAAAGTGAAGGTATGTGCACTATTTGTCTTTTTCTTTTCTTTTTTTCTGTTTTTCTGAATACTCCGTTTTCCTTGCTAACCCGCAGAGACGGAGAAGGTGGGCAATGGCCCTATTTCATCTTACAAACTTAGAATATGATTTGAGCAAGGCAGTTACCAAAAAATGGTTTCGCTTCTATGAACACAAAAGTCAACTGTGCTGTGGATTTCACAAGGACCACTGTACTCACATGTTTCTCATTAAAATGGTCCACCTCTCTCAGAAGCTTCTCTTGGCAGTCAGGGTTGGTGGCCAGGAGGTAAGTGGCGAACGAGAGGGTGTTGGTGACAATCTCGTAGCCAGCGATGAGGAAGATGAAGGCCTGGCCCACGACCTCGTCCACAGTCAAAGGCCTGGACAGGGGTCTGGGCTGGTGTCGCTGAGAAGGATTTGCTGTGGATTTGGTGGAGGAAAAGACTTGTCTGACGATGTCAAAGTTCTCCACGCCCACAGAGGCGGCAGAATGTCGGGCATCCAGGACCATTTGGAGAAAGTCTCTCCGCCTCTGAGGGACGAAAGAAGAAAACGCACATTTTGGTCTTCGAGTCACATAAGTGAGACTTCTGAGAAGACAAAAGAAGATGCGAGTGTAGCTTTTAAAGAGCTCAATAGGAACAAGGATCCTGATCGTAGGTTACTGAGATGGCAAAAACCCGGAGTTGCCTGAACGTCCCTCAGTACGGCACTGTCAGACGGATCCGGGGCAGCCACCAGCGAACTGTGACACTGCCATTAAAATAGCTGAGGCCTTTCGATCTGGGCTGATTCGGAAAGACCTTAAGCCACTTTGATAAGTGAAAAAAAGCAAGTTGCAGAACAATATGCACAGTAGAAGCTCACTTCTGTAAAAACAGTAAATGCACTAGATAGAATTATGTAAGTTTGTCCACGCATAGAAAACATTTAGCAACATGTATACCCAAGACTTCACAGTGAGCTGGCCGGAGTGGGAGACCACGGGGGCTTTTATCTTTTACTCTCTCCATGTCTGTACTATTGGTAGGTTGGTTGGTTTTCCAACAGTAAAACATCATATAGATTTAAACCAAAGCACATGCTCCATTTTGCCCTTACGCGCAGTTCAGGACTTACATGGTGGCCATGTTTTTCTCACACGGCAGGAAGTTAACAGAAGCAGGGGCCTAGCTTCAGTGAAGCTTGCCTTTCAAGTCTCCCATAGCCTAGACTCCTCATATCGGTCCTTTTTTTCTCAGTAATCCCCTACCCCATGTAAGTAGTTAGAGTTTTCTTGTCATTTCCTCCTACCTTGCTTATCAGCAATTTGCATATTCTTTATATTTTGACTACCACTAATTGTAAGAATAGGAGTGTTTACATATTGCTTCAGCATTGACAAAGTGTATCCCTGGCTCATCCTTTCTTTGAAAAGCTCTTTAATGTGATGAGTGACAACCCATATGCTACTGTTTTCTGAAGTTTATGGGACTAAACAGTAAAAAGAGAGTATCCAAACCGCCAGCAGAAAAATATTATAATTTCAAAGTACTTGGCTTGTTGCAGCATTTTCTTAATTCGTTGGCTTCTGAATTTCTATTTCATTAATAATCTATACCACGCACATCAGCACTTAATTCCGCCCTTGAAGATTGTTGTTATTTCACATGTGGTTGCTTTTTCTCCTCCACAAGATTATAAGCATCTCCAGGGCAGGACGCTGCGCCCCACGCCCCACCCGTGCCTGGTATTGCACTGAGCACGTGTTAGATATGCAGTAAGTAATTCCACAAAGGAAAAAGCAATGCAATAAATGCATCTTGGAGAAGGCTGTGTTGGGTGTGCTTACAACCGCGTGCTATTTGGAGCAGGAAGCTTGGATCCTGACACCTTTGCAGCTCTGCTGCTTCCCAGCTTTGTGACTTTGGAAGGTGTCCTCTGGGACCACAGCAGGCCTCACAGCTAAGCCTGTGGGCATAGAGAGCCTGGGGGGGGGGGGGGTGGGGAGGGGGGGCCAGGCCTCAGCGTCCTGCCAGCCAGCTCAGGTTGTAACAGCTGAGAAAGTGGCAAAGGGTCCGCCATCATTGGCTGCCTCTTTCCAGCCTGATCCTCCTCATTCTCCTTCCAAATGGCATCCTCAAAGGCTGGCTTTCCTCAGCTTCCTTCCTGTTGCTTGGTCATATCTGGGTGGCTTTTGTGGCCCCACTGCGAGCCTTGTCCTCTGGGGCAGAGCTGGGGCAGGGCAGGGCATGATGGCACATGTGGGAAGCGAGCACCCTCTGCCACCTTGGCTCCTGGATGCTGCCTCAGAACCCCAGAGCATCCCCAGGCCTCTCAGCTGGCATGTCTGAAACTCCTCAGGGTGCAATACGGTTGTGGTCCCTGAGGCTTGCTTGTGGTTTTGCTGGGGTGGGATGAGGGCAATGGTGGAAGGGAGGGCACAGCCGCATCCACACAGTTGGATTTTTTCACTGCAGAACTGTACCTGGCATCGTTTCCTCTCATCCTGGCTCAGACAGGCTGCTACAGGGCCATTGAGCCTGGCAGAGATCTGCCTTAACCTCCAGCTACAGAGGCCAGAGGAGAGGGCTGCGCTCAAGGCCCTGTGCGCGGGAGAGGAGCATTAGTGTAGATGGGTTTCCTTGATCTGCACTGCATCATGGAGGCTATTTGAACACTGCCCATTTAGGACTGAAACAGAGCTGGTTTATGGTCATATCCAAGAAAAATACGCACCCTGATAGATGTAGGTGTCTTATCCACCCACCGGCTAGAGCTTAGAAAAATATTTACCTTTTAACATCTGTGCTGCATTTTCTACTGCGCAAACACACATCTGCTTGATGGAATGTCTACAGAGTTTAGATGGGTTTAAAGCAGGTTTTCTTAGTAACCGTATAGCCCTGTCCTGACACAAGCAGTCCTGGATTTGTGCTTGGGAGGTTTTTCTCAGATCAACTCATTGTTTGAAACAAATAGCTCTCGAGTTTATAAAAGGAAAAGCTCGAGGCGATCCCAGTAATTGGATCTTTAATAACCCCTCACCTCTTAGTAAGCCATTCGGTGCAACAGTTTTAGAATTTTCAGCCTGATGCCACAGCCAGTGGGTTTCCGGTGGGGGTGGGGTGGGATGTGTGTGTGATTAAACTTTCGGAGGGAAGCCCCTCACAGCAGTATCGAGGTTTGAAATGGTGGTTTCTTCATCCCTTCTTGCCCAGGCTCCATCCTCACTCTGGAGAAGCATGAACTTGGATAAGAACGTTCTGTCCTTTCAGGCCAGGGTGAGCTGATTCTCCCCACACCTCCAAGGGCGTCCAGTTGAGTTCACAGAGGTGTGGGCCAAGGGGCTGTGAGCTTGTATATACCTTCCACCTGCCTTCCGGACATGGACACCTTTGCTGCACCGTCTCCAGGAGATGAAGCTGGGCCACTGGACGAGGCTGCCTCTCAAGGCTGCTCTGTGCATCCAGCCACTAATTGACCCCTGATTTCATTCTCGGCTATCGTCATGATTGGACCTCATGTCCTTTCCTTATTAATCCCTCTCAGCCACCTAATCATTGAGAAAACCCTTTTAAAGCTACATCTTGCACAAGGCAGTTGAGGAAAAGCTATTTCAGGCCTGTTATTCCTTTTAGGCGACTTTCTTGAATGCTACAAGGCCCTTAAGGAGTAGCATTGTACATGCAGGAGCATATGCAATATTGAAATTCTTTTTCTTTTTCTTTTTTTTTTTTAAGATTGGCACCTGAGCTAACAACTGTTGCCAATCTTCCTTTTTTTTTTTTCTGCTTTATCTTCCCAAACCCCCCATACACAGTTGTATATCTCAGTTGCAGGTCCTTCTAGTTGTGGGATGTGGGACGCCACCTCAACGTGGCCTGACGAGCGGTGCCATGTCCATCCCCAGGATCCGAACCCTGGGCCACCACAGCGGAGTGCGCAAACTTAACCACTCAGCCACGGAGCCAGCCCAGAAATTATTTTTCTTAATACTGAAAATTCCTATTTCTATTCAATCAGCAAATATTTACGTGATTCCTACTATGTGCCAAGCATAGGGCAAGTCTGTAAGGAGGAAAGAAATCTCCGGGTCTCAGATGAAGCATGAGAGGGCCCTCAACTACAAATTTCATAGCAAAATCCTCTGTGCTGAGAGGGAAGGTCGGATTGGTGACAGCTCCCTAACTCCTCTCTAATACCCATGCTGTTTTTCCTGGAAAACTCCATCTTGCTGCTTTTCGATGTAAAGCAGATGCTGATGAAAAGTACATGTGGGCACATTTTCCTAGAAAATTCTTTTGGGGCTGCTATAACCTATGCTGGGGGGATACTTGAAATAGAGAGGCCCGTGGGTTTGAGGGGGCGGCTTTAATTTCACTCCCCTATGTCAGAGTGTGGACAGATTGCTCTGGGCTCCTCCCCACCATCCTTCCCACCTGCCCTCACTTTTCTCTTTCTTCTTTGCCTCTCCTCGACCTTTCTTCTTTCTCTCTACTGCCCTGGAAAGCAATAAGTGGTAGACCAATAAAGGTGTGGTGTGCAGGGTTGGGAGGGAAGAGAGAGAAAAGAGACAGCAATGCCAAATTAGGTTCCATTCCATTTCAACGCCGTGTCCTATTAAAATATGTTACCTCTTCTGCTGCTTGCTGGTCCCGCAAGGCAATCACATTCCTAATGAGTTTGTTAAAAAAGCCATTCAGTTCATCTCGGTTCTTATTGGGCAAAATCCGGGCCAGTGGGACCATTATGGATGGAAATGATACTTGAAAGAGAAAAACAAAAGTGGCATTGAAAAGAGGGTGAAAATCAACCAGGCTATTAGATGCCTGTTGCCAGGAAGCAAACCCTGCCCTTGAATTAAAGTCATTTGAAGGCCTGTCTTCCCCTCTGAATTGCTGCTCCTTAGAGCAGGGCTTATGGCTTATTTCCCCTCTAGACTCCTCACCATTCCTTGCACATCGTGAGCACTCAGTAAACGTCTGTACAATTGAAACCCCACTTCCATCTGGCCCCCAAGAATCAGTGTCATAAATTAATTTTCTGGGTCCTAGATATGAGGGCCCAAGGTCTTTGTATTTGATCAAGAAAGAACAGATGACAAGCCACGTTTCTAGTCTTAGCAAGTAGTAGAAGCTGATCTACTTTCTTAACTTTCTGGTCATTTGCATTTTTTTCCACTGGAAAATTGTCCCTAGAGCTACCATCTGAATGGTCCTTAAGAGCGGCCACGGCAGCAGCTGACAAGGATGCTGGTCCTGTCCCTATGGGTGCCTCCCTTGCTGTGCCATGCACAGCTAGGGCTCTTGCTGCCATGCCCGTGGGACAGAGTTAGCTGGGTCAGGGACATGGTTCCCCTCCTGGGCAGTGGCCTGGGCCTAGGCGCTGAGCCGGCCGAGGCGGAGCTTGGCTCAGTTCAGCTTCTCAGCATTCACGGTGGGCCTGCCACACACAGCGTTGTGTGGGATCTGGGCTGGAGAGGACAGCTTGGGACCCGCAGAGGTCTCAGAAGGCTCTGCCATTTTCAAGAGCTGGAGCTCAACCAGTGTGACAGAACAGGGAGGCAGGCTCAGAGTGGCAGAGAGAGAGAGACGTAGCAGCCGTGATGGGACAACAGAACCACTCGCCCCACAGGATGCAGGACAAGTTCATGGTTGATGGCAGGAGGAGCCCCCTCAGCTGGAGCAGCTCCCCTGAGGGTGGAGGGCGTGAGGGGTGAAGGAGGAGGCTGCCTTGACCCCATAGCAGCTCCTCCCACAGTTTCAGTGCCCAGCGAATGGAGGTGACAGAGGCTTCCGTGGAAAGTGACTCAGAAACGGGAATGAATTTACCAGCCCAGCAGAATGGTTAGAAATTACGGTAATAATTAATAACAATAATAACAACGCCTCAATACTTCCAGAAAAGCAGGAAGATACTGGAACTGGCCAGAAGGTAAAAACTCACTTCTAAACTAAAAATAAATCAACTGGCCTCCACAGCATCGGGTAACCTGGCTAGTCACTCATCACGTGTGATTTCTAGTTTACTCTGCACGGAGTCTCAAGGGGAGGGGTCTTCTGAAGAGGATTTTGCTGGAGGGGAGAAATATGCCCTAGAAAAGAAAAGGCTTTCAATGTCAGTCTTGGCTGTGCCTTTTGAAGCCTCAGTTTTCCCATCTGTTAAAAGGGAATGAGAATACCTTTCTCACCAGGTAAATACAAGCACTAACTCAGGCAAGGCACACAAAGCACTCAGCAGGGGGCGCTGCGGCTGTTCTCACGACATGGCCAGGAGAGGCCAGGGCTCCCTGTGTTGATATTAAGTGGCCCCAGGCTGGTGATAAGAGGGGCCCAGGTGGCTCCAGGAAGACAAGCCCTCTGCAGGGCAGACTCCATGGAGAGACACCCTGAATGCCCTTACCTGGTGGCAGATGCTGAGCCCTGGAAGGGGCCTGGGACCACCCAGGTGTCACAGGGTCTGCCCAGCTAGCATAGCCCCCCTTACTGCCCTCAGCAGGAGCTGTACTTACAGATTAAAACCAGGATAGGTCTGGGGATGGAGAATGCAAAGAAACGCCTGCAGTGCTCCACAAAGGGGTCCTCGGGAGCCGTTTGGGAGTCCACCTGGGTGCCAAAGGCGATGCTGGCAACCACATCTGTGGTGTAGCAGCAGTAGCACCTGTGGGAGAGGGAACATTCGAATGTTGAAAGGACTCTGCCAGTGGCCTACCCATCACACTCTCCTGAGGAGGCGGGACTTCCTCATTGTCCACCTGCTCGAAAGGGGTGCTTCCTGCACATCTGGAGTGAGGTGGTCGGAGAGGAGGCAGTGGGATTAGATCCTTTGAGCGTGATGGCAGAATTCAAGAGGACACACAAAAACATAACAGATAACTGATCTCAGCAAAGACTGGGGGGAGGAGAGCATCACCTCCTTGACTTTCCGGCTTCAGCAGCCTTAGTCAACCAGACACAGGCAAACACCAAGGGCTACACTTTAAATTTTCCTCCCGTGAAGGAGTTGACCCAAAGCCGGTGTGCATTACCCCAAAGCTGAGCACAGCTCGTCCAAAGCCAGACTCGAATGCCTAACTGATAATGTAGCAAATTGTGATGGATGAATTAACAACCTGATCGTCTAGTTTTAGTGGTTTTGTCCCTACTTCCTCCTAATGATTTTACAGTTTTCGTGAGAGCAACAAATGAAAAACCAGGACCCTTCACACTCAAATAAACACAAGACAAACTCTGGGACCAACTTCAGGAGCATATGTATATTATTACAGAAAACACATGTTGCACTTTAGAAATAAACAGAAAAGTGTCTGGCAGTAACTCCAGAAAAATTAACCTCTCAGGCTCTAGGAAGCCTGTTCCCCAAATGGCCATTTTAAACTAGAATGATCGTTTCTTGTTATCTTATAGGTGTAGACAAGTTATTTATAAAAAGGCTAACAACTGGATGTTCATATCCTTTTATAATTAAAAGGTCTATTTCCGTGGCTTGATGTAGGCACACGCTTAGTTCCTCTTCAGAAATTCTGTAACCAACAACTCATCATTAAGGAAGAAATGACATCTCCAGATGACTTCTTTATATATTTTGACTGCTTTTATTGAAAACATTTCTATAATTGATTACTTATCTCCCCGCTACAGCAAAAACAACAGTTTGACTACTGAATATCCTGATTGCATCTGATCCTAATGGTTGAAGATTTAAGGATTTTAAGAGCTATTTACTTTGCTTTTATAGCTGTTGAGCCCATCTTATCTTTAGCCAACGCATGTATCTCATGACCAGAGAGAATGTGTATGAGAGGATTTTGTGAATAATATGGCAGAATTTAGATGCTGGTGATGATTATGCTATTACTTTATTAACAACGATAAGAACGAGTTGGCTTCTGGCTGATCTGCCACACTACTCCTAATCTGCTATAAACCATAATTTAGCACAGGACAATGGGGAGAAAACCCAGATAATCAGTCATTTAAATTTGATGTCCACCACTAAGTCGTGGCTTCTAGGCTGAGGTCCTCCACAATATTTCTTGAAGTAAAAATGCCTGGACTTTTCCCCAGGACCCTGTCCTTTCTGCCCAGGTGTATCCTGCCCTCTCCTGGGTCTGTAGAGGTCGGAGGGTGAGTCCACCTACAAACCACTGCCCACTCGAGGCTTCCCTCAACCTGCCACACCTCCCCTGGGCTTTGCTCACATCCACTTCACATTTCATGTGGGTTTCATTTCTTCTTATTAGTCAGTCCACCCATGCTTTTATGAGCTTCCAGCATTTCCATAGTTTGCTGGTCCCGAGGTAACTGTCCGGTAATTGTGTACGTCACAAGAAGCAGCAATTCAAAAATGCAATTTCTCATCTGTAAGGTAGCCCTGTAGCGCCCTCACCTCTGGATGTTGCAAGCATCTCCTGATTCTGCATAGCGTTGTAAATGAGCCAGGAGCAGGTCGCAGGCTTGGCTGATCAGGGGCATCATCTGAGAGTGGATAACAAAGGTGTAATTAGGACACCATGCAGGGAGCACACCTAAATTAGCTGTAGATAAAGAGGTTATTGTGGGGCTTCCTGGGAAAATGGACATTGTTTTGAAGGCAACTTTTACACAGCTAAGATTCAAGAGGAAGTTTTAAAATTCACGAATATCGTAAAATACAGTAGCTGTAAACGTCTATTTTAGCTCAAGCAATCTGGTTATTTTGGAAGCAAAAAGAAGAAAGTGTTTAGAGTAAATACTGTGAAATAATTATGAAAATGATCATTAAGTGCTAAGACAGAACGGAGAATCAGTACTCGGTTTCATGACGTGGTTAACATCAGAGAGTAATTGAGCACGATCCATATGTACTGTCCCTGGAATTAGGCCAAATCCGTGTGTGTTTGGTTCCAATCATACTTCAGACCTTTGCTAGAATGTAGAATCTTAGTATCCAAAAAAACCTAAGCCCATCCATTTCAACTTCTTATTCAATATAAAAATCTTTTTTCAAGCATTTCTGATAGATGGTTATTTATTTCTGCTTAAGCTGCTTAAAGTTTCAAATATAGGGGAACCCTTGACTTCAAGAGGCCTCCTATGCCCACACAGGACAACTGCTGACTTTCTTTTTTTAATACTAAAACATTTTTATTATGGAAAATTTCCAGCATACGCATAGAAAGAGAGAATGGTATCGTGATCTTTTGTGTAACTATCATCCAGCTTCAACAAATTTAGATCTCACTTTTGGCCACCCACCTCTTTGACCCTAATAGGCTGGCTGCAGTGGGCGGACTTCATTGTGGAGCCTCATGGCCGCCCACATGACCTTTCATTCTCTCCTATAGGTTTGAAAAGCCAAGCTGGAAACATCAAGGGGAATCATTTTAACCAGAGTGCCTTCTAGAATAACACCACAGCTGAAGCAACACGCAGCAATACGTTTCTCTGAGCATTTCTTATGGCAAACGTTTTTTGAACTGTTACCTGTGTTTAGATTGTACTACTATGACACCAGAATCTAAGTTCCCGAGGGCAGGGGAGACTTTTTGTCTGTTCTTTTTTGTGTCCCAGCACCTAGAACAGTGTCTGGCACACAGGAATTATTTGTTGAATGAATTGAATTTTTTTTTTTTTAAAGATTTTATTTTTTCCTTTTTCTCCCCAAAGCCCCCCAGTACATAGTTGTGTATTCTTCGTTGTGGGTTCTTCTAGTTGTGGCATGTGGGACGCTGCCTCAGCGTGGTCTGATGAGCAGTGCCATGTCCGCGCCCAGGATTCGAACTAACGAAACACTGGGCCGCCTGCAGCGGAGCGCGCAAACTTAACCACTCAGCCACGGGGCCAGCCCGTGAATGAATTGAATTTTAACGAGTACATAAGACTCACTCTTTGCTCTTAATGTCTTGAGGCCTTGGAAGGTATAAAATGTTAATCTACTTGTTAGAAGCTATGTGGTTGTATTGAGACAAAATCTGACTCCCTCTAACAACCTCTTGCTGATTTCCTTCCTGTCTTCTTCCGAGTGACAGTGCTCCAAACGCTAGACAGCAAATGGTCCTCCTCCTCTCCTAGACAATTGTTCCCCATCCCTTCAGCTACTCCTGGGACCACGTGGTTTACATACACTTCTCCACTCTTATTGCTCTCTCTCTCTTTTTATTTTTATCAGCGTCCTTCCTGAAAGATGGATGCATACATGGAACACAGCATTTCAGGTGCCATCAGGCAAATCGTAAATGGATCACTTCCACACATGTCAATAACAACAACAACAAAATCACAAAAACCAGGTTGACTTTTTTTAGAAGACACGTAGCACTCAAATATTGCAGTTCAGGTCAATGAAAACCCCAAGGTCTTTTTCCATGAATCATCACCATGTGCAGTTGATTGTTTTGACCATTTAGGATCCATTCATTAGAAAGGCTTTATATTTACCTTGCATTTATTGCTGTAAAAAGTTGTCCTACCGTGTGTTCTGAGCAGAACAACCTCTTAACTGCCCTAAAACGCTCAGGTGATTGGAGAATCCTGGCAGAGTGGAACAGCCTGGGTGGCTGTTGGTTGGATGTCGGAGGGACACATGGCTTTGTTGAGCTCCTCCCTCCCACAGCTCGCTCCAAGCCAGCCACATGTGCTCTGGGGTGTAAGGAAAGAATCGTGTCACCAGGGCCCAACTGCTTGCTGTGGGAGCCCTCTCTGAAGGAGTTGGTCCTGTGAAGCAGAGGGGGCGTTCCTGATGAGTGACACTGAGTGAGCTGTGGTCTGAGCTCAGGTCTGCGTGGGTTCCCAGGGCAGAGACTGTGGCCTGGGTGGCACCAATGGGCAGCCAGACAGCAGGCCAAGGAGCAGAACATACCACACACCCAGTGGAGAGATGGCAGAGCATCTGCGACCCTCACCCTGTTGTTGGAGGGAGTATTTGGAGAGGGAAATCCTGGGAAAAAGGATTTTCTGCCCATCAAGCCTCAAGGGCTTAGAGCCCTGGGGTGTTTGTACTCTGCTGGCTGGTCCAAAGAGTGTACTCACACATTCAGATCTCATCACCTGTAACACTGGCTGTTCCTTCTTGTTCCATCCGAAATTTGCTAAGTCCGCCTTCTAAGCCTTCGTTTGGTTTGTCAATAAATGTACAGGGTCAAACACAGAGCCCGGGTCCCTCTACCTGACTGCTACTTTAGGTAGCCACAGGATTGGTCATCATCACTGTTTCTGCCTCTTCAGCCAGTTGTGCATGAACCTAAGTAAATATTCACCCAGGCAGCATCTTATCAATAAGTCACCTAGGGAAGATCTTGTCAAACGATTAGCTGAAACAGAAATGTAATTTGCTTCATCTACCTGTCCTGAAGCCGCTGTAAGCAGAAATGAGGATGACTCTCCTGATCTATTCTTGGTAACTCTGAGTGGACTCTTCATGACTACTGCATTCTTTTCTAAATTCCCACAAACTATCAATTTACTAATCCATCAGTACAAAAGTGCACATAAATGGGTCACTTATAATGGCCTCTGGGCCATTACTCTCAAGAAATCTCAGACCACCTTAATGTTCAGGGACCTCAGTAGCAACTAAGCCACATTTCTATACCCGGCTTCACTAGTTACATTCTTCCACTGTTTTAATAAACTTAGTGGTACAAGTGCACTCTACTTGAATAAAATCCTATATACCAAAATATGTTTCAGGTTTATTTCAGAGGAATAGCAACATGGTAAAAAAGAAAAATACTGTTTGAAAGGAATTCTTTTTAGATAGCAAGCTTGAAGCTTCCTTAATGTAACAAAAATGGGATGCAACATAAAATTTGATTTAAGCACAACTCTTCCGAAGCAGGTCCTGTGTATAAAGAGGGCTCCCCCCTGCATACTGAATCCAGTTGTGTGCCTGGACCGTGCAAAGGAGGGCTGGACCTGATGCCACCATCAGCTCCTCTACACGCTTGTGACTAAAATGCTTTGTTGCTGGCTGGCATGATTGTAAATTTCTACCATACTCTGCCTGCTGTCTGTCGAACTGAATGGATAATGACATTTTTATTTAGGTTAATGTGATATGAGATGGGGCATGTAATATGAAAAATGTTTTAAAAAGCAATGCAGAGAAAATATTATAAGACGGTGGAGCATGATCTGTATGTTGGCCAATAGCCATCGTTTCAGGTTTTCTTCCTTGTATTATACACAAGCAGTTATGGAATATTTACTCTTACACGAGTTGCATACAAACAAAAGCTCTCTTTGATGGGCTTGCAATCATCTTTATACAATCCACATACCCTGCAGTTACTCCTCTAGATTTGCAGACAAGCAGGCATAGGTGGCTTGTGCAAACATACATGCAGATGAACACACAATGCCATCATCACCCAGATCTTAATAAAAGACTCTCATTTGGTTTTTCTACCTTTTGTTGTCTTCATAGGATAATGAGTGATTTCTATTTTTGTTTTCTCACATTTTTCATAATGCACGTATGTTACACTTATAATCAGATAAAATATTAATGTTATTAGGTTTTTAAAGAATGATTTCTTCTTGGGGGATACAGTCCAGCAACCAAGCCTGGGGAGAAAGTTCTCCATTTTTCTCCTCCCACCTCTCACATTGGTTGTCTTTGTTATAGACGGTGCTGAGCGTATGGCTGCTCAGCTATTTGGTAACCAGCAGTGACCATCGAGGGTAAAGCATCATCCTCAGCCTGGGAAGGAAATTCCCAAGGAATGAAGTGCTTGTTCACCTGGAGCTTAGTGCCCAGTAAAAAGAAAAATGGATTCTTTACCAACTGTGTCTGAGGAATTCTGAGTCAAGGTATAGACAGAGGGCAGCAGAGTTAATTCAAGAAGGTGCAGAGGGCTTTATGAGTGGGCAAATAGACGACTTATGGGGTAATGATAAGGAAGGGCTAAGAAATTCTTCTCTTTTTAGGTGATCCCCAGAATTTATCATTTGAGTTTCTTTACTTGAGGCTGAGACTCTGACATTATTAAAAATACTTGGCCTGGGGAGTGCAAACATTTGAAGCCACTGCCAGTTATTAGGTTTTCTCTCCTTGGCATTTTTTAGCCGTGTGACCTTGGGCAAATTGCTGAACATCACTGAGTCTATTTCTTCATCTGAAAAGTGGGAATAATAATACCTCCCTTGAAGAGTTGTGACAAGGATTAGAACCACAATATGTGAAAGGCTTAGCACGAGAAGGCAGTGAGTGTTCCACGCACAGTAGCCATCCTCTGGAGGACTCCCATGCTCCCAGATTGGTGTGGATGCCTAGTTTATTGTCTCTTCTCTGATTCCTCACAGACAAGCCCTTTGGATCCACCTATTCTTGCCTCACCATGATAACATCACTTCCTTTCTTGTATCTGCCCCTTCATTTTTATTTCCCCAGTGGCCAATCTAATTCGGGCTTTGCTACCTGTCACCTGGAATATGGCTGGCATCCTGCTTCATGAGGGCAAAGACCATATCTTAAGCATCTTTGTAGTCTTAGTACCTTGCCTGGCACACAGGTATACAAAAAGGTTTTTTTTGCAAGAACCTCTTGGCGTCCTTGCCTTCTGTCTTTTCTCATCCATCTTATACTCAGTCACTAGATTGGTCTTCTAAAACTACTTGTTATCTGAACAATGTTTTGCTGAAACCCTTTGGAGATCCCCACTGACTGAAGGACACAGAACAAGCTTCTCATCTTATTTTCCAAAGCCCATTAAGAACTGAATCCTGCCCATAACCATGTGAGTAAACTCAGAGGCAGGTCTTCCCCTGTCAAGCCTTCAGATGAGACCACAGCCCAGGCTGGCAGCTTGAGTGCTGCACAGAGAGACCCTGGGACAGAGGCACCCAGCTAAGCCATGCCCAGATTCTGACCCACAGAAACTATGAGCTAATAAAGGCTTGCTGTTTTAAGTTGCTAAGTTTTAGGGTAATTTGTTACACAGCAAGAGATAACTAATACACTCTCAATGTCACTATCTTGTGGCAACTCTTTGTGTGTTGTCATGTATGATTGAAGTTTTTGGTATTTGTTCTATCAGGAATGAGCACAGTATAGCACATTCAGTTGATTCTTTAGAAATATCTTTGTGATGACTGATTGACTGAATGTTCCTTGATGGCCTTGACATAAAAGGTATCCAAGAAACATTAAAAGATTGAGGTGCTCTATCTTAGCAGGAATGCAGTGCCATTTGCTGGGAGCAGGCCCGGAATGAAAGACCTAAGATCCATGCTGGTTTCCCTCTTACTTTGGCCAAGTCATTTGAATCTCTCTGAACTTGAGTCCTCACCTGCAAATGAGGGGCTAATTGTAATGAGCTGTAAAGTCCCTTTCCATGGACATTCTGGGATTCCAAGGAGGTCACTAAGCACCAGGTTGAGACAATTGCTTGGGAACCATGGAAAGAGCAGGTAACTTCCTAGTTTGGGGCATTAAAAGGCCAGATCAGTGGACTTCCAACACATTTGCTCCAACACATCCCATCCCTAAGAAAGCCTTTTTGCATCTCTTTGACGCATTGACTTCAGAATTACATAAGGACCTAAAAGGCAGAGTCTGGTTATTTTTATGTTCAAATAATTTAGTAAAGGTGAGAATTAGAACTCCAGATCCTCTGACTCCCGGCTTGTTGCTTTTTTCTCCAAAATCAGGAAGCACATTCCTTTTGCTCCTCAGTTAATTAACTTCTAGGCTATAATTTCACTCAATGCAGTTCTGATGCCATGAACTTGAAAAACAAACAAACACCAATAGGCCTTTGGAGCTCCTACAAGTTTGGAGAATGGAGTTGGCGTGAGTGCTAGGGAAGAAACATTTCCTGAGCAGGGAGAGGGAAGGGGAGGGCCTATTCTGCATGACCTTATACTTCTAAACCGAGATGATCCCCACACACTGATGGGGTGTAGCCCGGGTGACTCATTTGTCCACATATGTCAAGGGATTCAGAAAAGAGACTGAGTAGAGGCCGCCACCCTGAGATCAAAACGTGGCCCCTGGGAGCCACCCCCTTGGGGCCGTGGCCAAGTGGAGACTCCAGAGGGACAACTTGCAGTTCCCCTCATCTGCTCCAGAGGTGTTTGCTCCATGGACCCGGGCATGTCTGGCATCTTGGAAGCTAAGGAGCTGAAATGGAAACCCTCTCCTCACTCTCCCACTTTCAAGTATTTAATAGCTCCTTGCTCTCCAGTGAAGTTTGCATCGAACACTCCCCGTGGCACAGAATGGCAAACTCTATGTGCCTCAACCTCCTTTTCCAGTTTTCTCTCACTAATCCCTTACATGTACTCTGTGTTCCAGCCAATTTGTACTCCTCTATTCCCCGAACACATCTTGTACTTTTTGTCCAGATGCCTTTGTTCCTGCAGCTCAGCTCATTCCACCTGCAACGCACCTTCTCCCTCTGTCAAAATTCTGCAAAATCTTCAGAGCTCAGTTCTAATGCTACTTTCCAACCCCCACTCCCCCCAAAGTGGTTTCTGATGCTCCAAAGAGGACGTGAGCTCTGTTATCATCTTCCACTACCTGGTAATAATGTAGGAATTTATGCACATTATTGCCCTTCTACATTATAGACCCTTTAAAGACAGGAACTAATAAATATTTGTTGAATTTTATGAATTTAATGTTTCATTCTACTTGGCACTCTTAGACCTATGGGCAATGTTGTTTGGGAGCTGATGGCAGAGGCAGATTTTCTGAATAAATAAAAGCCAGGTAATAGGGATGGGAGATGGTATTTAAACATATTGTTGGTTTAAAAAATAGAAAAATTAATACCTGAAAGTGCTGTAAACTGGTGACTAACAAATGTAAAATTAATACCAGCTAATGAAACTTATAACCTCCTTCTGCCACCCAGATATTAAAAAATCCATGACTTATTTTTATGCAAAATTTCCTGCTGATAAGTATCAACTCTAGCCATCTAGGTGAATAGTCGAGTATCATTTCTAATAAGTCAGTGGCTCCTGTCAAGAGTTGTGACCAATTAGAAGTCACCCGATGAGGAGGTGGCTGCTGGTGTTGCCAAGCAACAGCCAAGCTGGGAGGCACATTTAGATGCTCTTTTAGATTTAACCAGAGGCAAGTCGGAGTGACATTATGATTCTGGCAAAGGAAAGCCAAATTATAACCCAGGATGGGGTACCCATGATGAGGAGTATGTTTTCTTTTAAATGCAAATGGAAAAGGAACATTCTAACCAGAATTTAAACAGTCCATTATTATACTGATTTTAATTAGGAGATTAGGTGTCAGTGGAATACAACTGTGTCGCAGGATAATGGTCTCTTGCTGCTAGATAAATACCCAGACATTCTGGAAAATGGGCAACTGGTCAGGCAGGGACAATGTATTTTTGGACTCCGAAGTATTTATTACCACAGCCACACTTGCTTATAATGACTTTCATTTTTATTGTTTGGAAGGATTAAGAAATAAAAGCAAATATTAAAAATAGACCGCTGGAGGCCTCATGCAGCTGAGAGAAAGCTGCGTGCTCCAGCATTATTGGAAGACTGGGTTCTGTTTTAGAAGCCCTTGTGCGTGATTGTCGGAAGAGTTTACAAGGAAAATTTAAAGGCCAAACTAAACCGTGCCGGTGACTGTAACTCGGCAAAGACTTTCGCCCTGAAATGTCACAGCTTTGCATTTACTCATAAGCTGACTATATCAACTTAAATTTTTTTAAATTGTAGTCATTCTTGAATAATATGTCTTCGTCAAGGCAGGAAAGGCCTAGAGGGAATAATAACCACATCTGCCTCCGCCTTTAAGAATCATACATTATTGACTGTGCCTTCCTGACAGGAAACATCTGGATGAAAGTGAAAAATTAAGCATCGAGCTGGATTCTCAGTGACTGTGAGAGAGATAGCCTTCCCTGTTGGTCTGACCTTCCTGTAACTGAGTCCCCATGCACAGAGATAGGATTGGCTCATTTGCTCTTGAGTGACACACACCCAGCCTTAGGTTCTCAAGTATGAAGCTGTCAGGTCTGTTAGATCTGCTCAGTGGGTCACCATCAGCTTAGCTATCTGGGTGAATGAGGAAACGTCCATCACTGCTTTTGGGGTTTGAGGACTGAGAAGACACAAGCTGCCATGTTGGGTGGGATCCATGGTCTATCCAATTTGGAACTTGGTCTCTGCTAGAGGCACTTGACAATGGAGTTCCCCACAGAGTCTCCCTCCAAAGACGTAGTGCCCAATGGCCTCATTTCTCTCAACAGCTGACTATGACATTAATTACCCATGTTTTCACCTACTGAAAACTTATTCGAGCCCCAAATAAACAAAGTTAAACAGATTTCTTCACTGCAGTTCTCTCCCAAGGCTTCAATATGCTAAGCTACATAGTGAATCACTAAGAAGATGGTTTGCAATATTTTACCAAATTGTATGACCACGGAACCTTTTCGATCCTCGATGATTTCACATTCTTTTCCTTGGTAGCAATTCATAGACTGAAGTTCATCATCATATAAGTACAGTTTAGATGCTTTTCTCCTAAACGTATTATTTTATTCTTCCTTACACTGAAGGTCAGCTGCCACTTTTATACTGATTTACACAATCTTAGAAGAGTCTTAGAAACTTATTCCAATTGATTTAATATTTTTCAAATCAGAAGAGCTTAGAGGAATATACAAATGTATAGATTTTATGGTGTTCTCCCTCTTTCAGATGAATTAGAAAATTTAAAAATAAAAGTTGTGCTAACCTGGGTCCCCAGGGAATCCCATTATTTATATGCTTCCCTTAGAGAAGAATTAATTTAGCTTCAGTTTTGTTTCCTGAAATTAAATCTATTTACTTTCTGACCCACAATAAAGTTTTACACAACCCCAGGGTTACCGACTAATAGTGTTTGGTAAAGACTCTAGTGAAAGACTCTGTAAAAATCTAAATAAATCTACCAATTGCCTCTTCTAAAAAATCAATCCTTTAGGGAATGGGGTGAAAACTCTGGCAGGTTAATCCGGCAAAATTTTCCCCGATATAAAAGTCAGTTGTTTTCCCAGCAATTGTCAGCCATCTTTTAATATAAACCCCAATAACTTGTCTGTCACCGGACTCAGCTTCTTCCGGAATCAGGGATGCATCAATCAAATTGTCACTCGTTCTCTATCTCTCTGTATTATCCCTGGTAAGACTTAAGACAAAAACCAATTTTATTTGAAATAAAAATGTGGATTCATAATATAATGCTGGTTTTAAAGTAACTTTCAAGCATTATTGACCAAGGCAGCCTAACACCCACACAAACAAAGCCAGTGCCATCCAGAGCTTCTGAATATTAAAGACGCTTACAGACCCAGGTGGTAAAGGACTTGGGCTGCCAAGGTGCTAAAAGAAAAAAGCCTTAGAATTCCAATGGAAAACAAATTTTTATTTCAAGAATAAATTCTGAAGGTTGATAATAGAAGCCCAAAAGCTACTTACAACTTCAAAAAGGACTGGAGGCATTGATATTTCAAAGCTATTTCCAGGAAAACTGACTCAGGCGCCCGCAACCAAGGGGCATGTAGGCTCCTGTCGGTTCTCCGAGCTTCCCCGGCTCTGCCTCCTCCACCCCACGTCACTGTGTGCCTCATTCTCCCCTTTGCGTCTTTGTGACCTGCTTTTTCTATTTCTATATGTATATACTTGTGACTCTCTAAAGAAAAAGCCAACAGTTAGCCGCCTCCTCTTATGTAATGTTTCCTTGTCAAAATCATTTCCCTTTTATGTTTCTTTTATCTTAGTCTTAGCATATATCCTTACGTAGCAGCCTTCCTGGTTCTTTGGTTCTTCATCCATCCATCCATCATCCATCCATTCATTCAGCAAATCATTACTGAGTGCCTAGTGCCGTATAGTTAACAAGAATTTTGTATTTCCTCTGTCTAAAACCTGTTTCCATACCTCAGTTGGTTCCAAACTTAGGCAGAAATTAGAGGAGTGTTACTTCTGACCTCCCTTGGCTTCCTCAGGGACCCCACTTGCCCCACTTCCCTTCTCCCCCAACTCCAGACAGCCCCCGGGACTGTCCTAGGAGCCTCGGAACTGTCCTAGGAGCCTCGGAACAGCGAGTGAAAATCGCGTGGAGGTAAGAGAAGCGAACAGAGAGGTTAGGAGTATTCTGGAGCTGGATTCTAACCTTTACTCTGTTGCTTACTAGCTGTGTGACATGGGACGCGTTACTTAATCTCTCTGTGCCTCGGTTTCCTCATTTGTGAAAGGAGAGCAATAATAATAGTATTCCCCTCACAGGAATGTGGTGAAGATTAAATGTGTTAATACAAATGGGAAGCCCTTGGAGTAGTCCCTGACACAGAGTAGGAGCTGTGGGGTGTCAGTTGGTGCTGTAAACCCAGCTCACCCTCGGCCCTCAAGTACCAAAGGCTACTTGTGGAAACGTGAATCAAAACCTCATGGAAGGATCACTGGTTTCTGAGTGGATGGGATTAATTATGAAGTGTGGGACCTCTCCTCTTCTGGGGGACTTCAGAAGATTTATAGGAGTTAAGCAAGACTGTATGGGGGAGCGTCTTGAGTTTAAGCTAAGTGTAGCTCTCACGTATTGAACTCAAGACAGGCCACTCCGAGCCCAGGCATTCTGGAACAGCTAGACATGGTGGATGGCTCTGGAAGGCACACTGGGAATCTGGGACTCAAACGGAAGCAGTCCCTTAACCACTTCACATCAGGAGGGCTCAAGTGCCCACTCCTGGGTTGTTCGAGAATTCCGAACAGACAGCAAAGCCAGACCAGCAACTGAGGCGTCGCCAGTGAGGATCAAGGTGTGGGAGAGCTCGGCAGGGAGGCAAACAGCAGGTTTTATTTGTACAGCTGGTGGAGAAGGGAGGGTCACTGGGTGGGGGAAGGAGAGCGCCCAGGGCCTTAAAGAGCTTCTTGTGGATGAAGCTCTTTCCTCTGAATCAGCTGCAAAGATTAACCTGGGCTTGCCTGCCCACCTAGAGTTCTGCCAGGAAGATCCCTTTACTCCTCCCCAGTAACCCACAGCCATCTCTTCCCTGTTCCAGGCTTGACTCACAGCTTGCCTTAGTTTCAAGCTGTTCTCTGGTTCCTTGCTATGTAAAAGGTGCTTCACTGTTCAGAAGCATCCTCATCACCTGTGAGATCGTCAGAAATGCAGAATCTCAGGCCCCACCCCAGACCTGCTGAATCGGAATCTGCATTTTAACAAGATCCCCTGGTGATCGTTATACATGAAACGATGAGAGGAGCCCCTCCAGTTTCTCTTGGGTGCCCCCAATGACTCAGGTAGAGTATCAGGACAGAGAGGGAATGCCATAGTGGTTGCTGACTCACAGGTGATTCCTGGCAGCTGGGGATGTAGGAGGCTGGAGAAAGGGAAGACACTCCAACACAGTATCCTATGCTTTTTGCATAACAGAGAGGTTCGAAGCCCTCTACGGGCAAGGCATTTTGATGTGCCACTTGCGTTAGTGACGCAATGTGAACCAGCCCTCCATCACAATTTGGAGAGAAGAAACCTGCTCCTTCAGGAAGACGGTCTGCATTTCTTGTGTCTTACCTCATTCAGCTTTTCAGGACTCAAAGCAGAAGTCAGGACGCTTCTGACCTCTTCCCATCTTTTGTCACGTAAAAACAGGATGCTGTTGGCTACCGGCTGGGACTCCAAACCCGATGCCTGGTGGAAAGTGACAAGCAGAGGGTTAAGACAGAGGAGAGCTACAGCCAGCTTTTTTTTTTTTTAAGATTGGCACCTGGGCTAACAACTGTTGCCAATCTTCCTTTTTTTTTTTAAGGATTGGCACCTGGGCTAACAACTGTTGCCAATCTTTTTTTTTTTTTCTGCTTTATCTCCCCAACCCCACCCTGTACACAGTTGTATATCTTAGTTGCAGGTCCTTCTAGTTGTGGGATGTGGGACCCCACCTCAACGTGTCCTGACGAGTGGTGCCATGTCTGCGCCCAGGATCTGAACCCTGGGCCGCCGCAGCAGAGTGCATGAACTTAACCACTCAGCCACGGAGCCGGCCCCCAAAAGCCAGCTTGATGGCAATATAGGTCCATGACAAACACTCTGATTAAAGTCCACCAATGACCAGCGAATTAGGAGGTTTCTCTCGCAAGGACGCAGAAGAAAAATGTAATGGCTCATGGGTACTGATCTAAAGATTCATGGCTGAGGACCCAGAGGGAGCAGGTGGGTAAGCTCTGCTGGCCCGGTTCTACCCTGTTACAATGTGGTCACCACTGTATAAATAACTCAGCAGCTTCTGTGTGTTCTGCAGCCCCTCTACTGAGTGAGGGTTCCCCGAGGACCCAACAGCAGGCTTCTGGGTGTGGGCTAGGCTTGCCTGGGCTGGAGCTTCACGTCTGAACTTTGTAGCAAGAGGTTTTGTGTGGCTGGACGGGTCAGGTTGGTCCGGGAGCTAACAGACTATATGTCTGGGTCCTTGGTGTGTGTGTGTGGGGGGGGGGTGGCAGAAAAGGGGGAGAGTTGGGGCGGAGGGGTAGGGGGACAAAGGAGAGTCCTTCGGAAGCATATCCCAACAAAGCTTCTTCCAGGAGAACTCCTGTCAGGATCTTTCTGTGTTCTTCCATTCATTTATTCATTCATTTTTCTCATTCAACAAACATTTGCTGAATGTCTAATATATGCTATGTAGTGTTGAATAAAGAAGACATTGCTTTGGGCTGCATGGAGTTGATGGCTGATGGGGAAGCAGACAGTAAGCTCATAAACTAGCAAATAGATATCATTACCGTTCATGAGAAAGTGCATGTGTTATGAAGGAAGAAATAGGGAGAAGTGAGACAATGATAGGGGACTAAATGGTCAGGAAGCATCTCTGAGGAGGAGATATTCAAGCTGAGTCTGGAAGACTGCAAAGGATGAGGTCTCCTCATCTCTTCTTCTCTGGCCATTCTGTTCCTTTCTGAAAGCAGCTACTCCCACCAAGAGGTCAAAACTGGGGCCCCACAGCTGGTGGGAGCACCCCCAGCCCCAGGGCTGCAGGGTGTGGGGAGGCAGGGAGGTTGGAGCACCAAGCACCCTTCAGAACCACCTGTGATGTACGGTTTCGCTATTTCTTTTCACTGCTTTAATTATAGTTGAAACATGAAGCCAGCCATCATAATTCAAAAGCCTTGTAAAAATTCCTATTTAGAGGAAAATTATAATTTTCTGATAAAATATGAACACTCAAAATAAGCTATAAAACATAACTGCAAAGTATCTACGGGGGATTTAATTATATATTATAACCAAGTTGCTGGGATATTTTTCTGCAGAGGAGTACTTCTCTATATATAGAAAGAAATGCTTTAAGAGTGCCATGGTCACTATAGAATTGTAGTTTTATGGAATTTTTGGAACATAACCCATTTGTTTAGGTTCCAGAATCAAAGGAGGAAATCATACATTATGTATATTTTATACTCGCAAACGCCCTGTCTTAATGCCATGCTATGTGTAATAAAGCATTTCACTCCAAGGAAAGCTGGGTGATGGTTTATGGGGTTCTGATGACACAGAATAAATTAGAGGTAGGAGCAAAGATTGGCTGGATTTTGTATCTGTCCTTCAGACCTAACTATTGGATCCCCAATATTTTTTATCTTGCATCTGGAGGATGAATCTAGCCTTCCATGCAATACGTCAGCAGTGCCCTCAGATGTCCCCCTCACCAACCTGCCATGACAGTGCTCTCCCTTCAGCCTCCAACTTCCACTAGAATTCTCCATTTTTTACGGGAAAATTTGAGGGGCATTGGGTAAAATAATGTTTTCCTTTCTAGATGGTTTAAGAGAGAGAGCAGCAAATTGGTCATTTCCGAAGAGCAGTCGGATGGTGAGAGAACATGACATAATATCATAGAAAATAGTTGTCAGATTTCAGAATGTTTGGCTGGGAAGAGAAGACTTGGAAGATCAGATAATGGCACTAGTATGTGCTCAAAAAATATTTATCGAATGCGTTACGTGGAAGAGGGAATTAGGGTGTTTTTGTGACCCTGAGGGGTAGAACTGGGGTCAATAGTGGAAGCTACAGGGAGAAGTCTAGCTCATCGAAAGGAGAACTTTCCAGAGTCAAAAGTAAGAATTGTTCAAAGATAAAATAACCTGCCTTGAGTGATGAGCTCCCCATCGCTGGAGACCATACCCCACTTCTTGGAAATTCTGCACAGGAGACTTGGGCACCCAGGGGGTTTGGTCTAAATGTCCTTCAAGAACTCTTCCAACCCTGGGACTTTGTCTCCAGGAGACTACTCCAGGTATGTTTTTTTTATTAGTTTGTCTACACATATATCTATTTTTAGATTGTGGCAAAATACACATAAAATTTACTATCTTAGCCGTTTTTAAGTGTACACTTCGGTAGTATTAAGTACATTCACATTGTTGTGCAGCCATCACCACTGTCCATCCACAAAACTCTTTTTCTGTCCCCAAATTGAAGCTCTGTGCCTATCGGTTACTCCCTGTTCCCCCTCCCCCAGCCCTGTCCACACATAATAATTGATTAGATTCACTGAGTGATGCCTTGGAAGGTACAGATGACTCTCCTCTGAAGGACAGAGGGACGGGACTGGGAAATTTGATGGGGACCGGACTGTGGGTGTTGGGGCAGGAAGGGAACACTGGTCTCGGGAAGGAAGAGCCAAGGAAACAGGGCTTTACTGGTCAGACTCTGGTCAGCCTAGCCCTGTGTCCCGCGTCTCAGAAAAGGGACCTCCAATCACTCTCGGGCTGGGGGGTTCCAGGCTGCAGGCCATAGCCAGTCATGAAATCAGTGTAATGGGTGGTAATCAGCACTAAAGAAAGAAAAGAAATAGAAACAAGAAATAGAATGGAGTAGAAAATACAGAAGAGTGTTTCACAAAGTTAGAGTAAGTATTTTGTTATTAAATTTTTGTTCAAGATAGCGGGGTGTGTGTTAGAAAGAGTGTGTGTATGTGAGTGTGTATGTGTGAGTGGATGAGAGGGTGTGTGAGAGTGAGATCACGTGTGTGTGTGTGTGTGCATGAGAGAGGATGTGTGTGAGAGCATATGTGTGTCTTCTGTGTCATGATGTGAAATGTTTCTTACTATAGGCTACAGTCAAAAAAGTTTGAAAAACCTATTCTAACGCACACCCCAAACCTAGGAGTCATCCTCTCACTCAACTAAAATCCTGTCCGTCACAGTGTTAGCAAGCTGTGAACATTTATTGAGCAGCCACTGTGTGTCAGGCACAATGCTGGCACTGAAACTATCAAGACAAAGAATGGAATTCTTGCCCTTAAGGAGCTCACAGATGACTTGGAGGGCGGGAATGGGGTGGTTTACAACCAACATTTGTTGATCTTACGACTAACAAAGTGCCTTTCACATTAGTCCGTTAATTTTTTGATAACTCTTCAGTAAGTAGGAAGCACTGTCCGGATAAGCAGTGATGGTTCAGGAGCAATCTCGTGGCTCCCCTGCTAAGCTTCCCTTGGACAGTTGAACATGTCTGTCTTTTCAATTAAGATCGCTTAAAATAGAATCTAACTTCTTATTAGACTAGCTAAGCATAAACTTTAAACTTTGAAGAATTATACAATCCTGAGGAGCAAGTTATTAAAGAAAACCAATACCTCGGCATTCTGTGCTCACATGAAGACAGCAACCATTTACTAGGTGTTTATCACAGGCAAAACCAGTGATTCTCTGCTGACCTGGTGGAGCCACATAGAACCACTGACTCTTCCCAGGGTGCTGCAAAAGGCATGCAGAGCATTTTTGTGATAACTGAGTATGCATGTTGTTATGAAAAAGGCATAAGAGGCATAAAAGAATATGAAGCCGTGGCCAAGAAAAGTTTTCTTGTGTCCTGGAACATGCGAGAGTGTTGACTCAAGAGCTGTCTGATCTCTATGATGCCTTGGCAGGGCAGTTAAGTTCTCCTCAAACAGCCACACAGAACTGCAGGTAAGAGGTCTACAGAGAGAGGTGCTTTTAAAAACTCTGAGAGACGCTGTTATAAATCGGTGGTCATGATGTGAGGATTGCTGAGTATGTCAAGTAGGCTGCAAAAATATTAATATCAGAAAGTATGCAGTGATCACAAAGAGGCCAAGTCCGCTGTTGCAAGCTTGCTTTCTGATTCTCACTCAACCTTGCACACAGGAGGAAGCTCCAGGCACCACCTGTCTCCCTCCTCACCTGGGTGTGTGAAATGTCCGGCACTGCCCCTCGTTGTATTATAATCAATGAAAACTCTAGAATTCTATCACTTGGATAACCCCAAATTCTATACTTGAGGACATATGCTATTTTCAGCATATAACTATTGCTCTCTGGTTGTACAAAGATTTCAACCAAGCAGGGCTTATATTTTGGTGTTTTGAAAGAGTAAAATTGTTCTGTCCCCACTGGACAATTTCCACCCATTCACCTTTGCGCTTAGAAGATGATCATAAAAATCATACAATCTTCCCTTCCCCTCCCAAGTAAGGTGGTGTGGCATGTCCGTAGCTCAAGGAGCTGGCTCAGGGGGCCCATAGGGGCTAAACCCAGCTCAGGCTCCGTCTGCCAACTCAGCATCAGCTGGTGGAAGGGGGGCCTCTTCTGATTTGGTCAGAGGCGTGCAATGTGCTCTGGCAGCTCTGCCTGAGAGAGTGCCCAGCAGCTTACCCACCAAGGAGGAAGGAAGCACAGGCTTGGAACTGTGCTTCCATCCCAGCGTGCCTGACAGCGTGGGTCCTTCCTTACGGGGAAGGGGGTCAGGGGCCTGGTTAAATCTTCTGGAGAAAATCTTCAACAGCTCTCAGCAGAGTTTCTTGCCAGAAGCAACAGTCAGGAGGGACAAAGGTGTCCCTGATATAGTGCCTGTCACTCTTAGGAGAAGAAATTCTCCTGATGGGCCCCAAGAGGGAGCCTTGCATCTGAAGCTGAAAATGGCTCTCTGGGATGCTGGTGGGACTCCATGGTTTACCTGTTGGCACCGACTGCCACCTGAACTGGGAACCACGTGGTCAGCTAGTCTGACGCTCATATTTTACACAAGAGGAGATTGAGGCTCAGAGAAGTTCAAGGACTGGCTCAAGTTACACAGCTAGTAAAAGGGAGCAAATCTGGAATCTGGTTTCATTTCTTTAAATTTAAGCCAAGTGCCTTTCCCACACTGCTGGGCTGTGACTTATAAGAGGGAGAAGATGGAAATGGAAAGGGTGTTATAAAAAGGAGATGAGAAGGAGAGCTGTCACTTGACTTCCACGGAATGGTCAGGATTATAAGCATTAAGAGACCAGAATTGCTTCTATGGCTCATTTACTGTCCTGTCCTCAAAATTCTAGCGGTTAATCTCCTAGTTGACACACCTATTTCCACTTCAGCCACCACAAGAGTTAGGGAGAGGAGGTATAAATATAAGAACAAGATTTTACTTATTTTTTTTAAAAAAAATATAAAGATGGCTTCCTGCTGAACCAAGGGTCTAGGAAGACACAAAATATGAAATCATTTTCAACAAGATTTTGAAGTTTAAAACAGTTCTGCCTGGCATTGACAGAAGAACGTCTGGGCAGTCAGATCAATACCACTTAGCGCTATTCCTGCTTTCCTAAGGCTTCCCGAGGCCTCCGGTGCCTTTCAAGATGTTAGAGTTCAAATTTACCTACAATGTCGAAAAGGGGAAGCGAGGTTTTTGTACAGATCAAATGCTCTTCCTGGGATCTAGCTTTTTTAGGACCAGCCAATATCCAGACATGGGAAAAGTAGGTGAAAGAAGAGCCTGCGGGGGGCTGGTATCCCACCGTCCTGTCACTCGGGGACTGCCCTGGGCAGCCCATCCCAGGCTTAGAAACTTCCAGCTTAGGCTGGAGGGTTTCCTGTGCAGAGCACAATGTTTCACATAGAACAAGGAGAGCTGCCTCCAAATAGGAGGCAAATGCGGTTGCACTCCTGAGTTTCTGGTTCTCTGCCGTCTGCATGTTAAGTAAGAACCCCCGCCTCGCTCAGAGCTGTGGACCCATCCTGTGGTTGACCCTTCTCAACAAACGCAAAGTTAAAAAAGAATTCAAGGTTTGACGGAGGTGGCTAGAGCGTCCCTAAGTCACGCACGAAAACGATTCTCGCAACGTTAAGTCTTACTGCTCACATTTGAAAACCCGCATGTTTTAGTTTACTCAGTGTTTTAGTTATATCAGAAACTCTAGGTGAGCAAGTTTTCAAAAGCTGTCGGTGGATGGGGCTGGCCCCGTGGCCGAGTGGTTAAGTTCGCGCGCTCCGCTGCAGGCGGCCCAGTGTTTCGTTGGTTCGAATCCTGGGCGCGGACATGGCACTGCTCATCAAACCACGCTGAGGCAGCGTCCCACATGCCACAACTAGAAGGACCCACAACGAAGAATATACAACTATGTACCGGGGGGCTTTGGGGAGAAAAAGGAAAAAAATAAAATCTTTAAAAAAAAAAAACAAAAAAAAACAAAAGCTGTCGGTGGAGAGGTACCAGCTACAGGGGTAGGGGGACAATTTTGTGGCCAACCTGCCGAGGCCCCCTCTCTCCTCAGTAGATGCCAGCAGGCAGGTCCCTGTGGCCCCAGCACAGGTGACCCGACCCCCCCGGAGCTCTGAATGGAGTCTTCCTTGCTGGGGAGCTCTGCGATGAGCTGATACATGCCTGTTCTTCTCCGCAATGGGGTGCTGCCACACATGCAGACGGTAATCAGGTTTCCAGTGACTAATTTGCCTCAGAACTTTTCTTTGCCAGAGCTGAGGGCTTTGTGGTTCCACAGGAACTCGTCCTAAGATTCCAACAACCATGTGGTGAGAGGATGAAGGCAGCCCTTGGAGGGGCTACATGTGGGGCAGCCAGGCACTGGGTTTTTTTTTGCTTCTGGATAAAACCACGACCGAATCCATCACATGGCTTTAGATGTGACTCTTGTGAGTTGATGGAGTGGCTGGACCTGTGCCTGGAGAGGTGACCCCTGTGTTGCCTGTGAGGACCTGAGGGCTGGCACCCACACCCCACACACATACAGCCACTACCACCTTCCACCTCCACTCCACGTACAAGCGGTGGAACCTGGAATGGGCATGCCTGCAGCCTGACCCACTCTCCACGCTGTTATTTTGGACCAGAACTCAGAGCTCCCCACAGCAGGTTTAGTGACTGGACACATCCTCTCCGTGCCCCCATCCAGCTAAACCAGTCTGCCATGGGCCTGAGACCACTGTCCCTCTTATCACCCTTCCCACAGCTTCCCTGACTCCCGGCCTTGAGCGGAGGCTGGGAATCAGAAGTCCTACTGCTGCTTATGACCATTTCTGCTGAGTCATACGGACCCGGCTCCTGTTTCCTCAGATATTAAAAAAGGAGCTGCCCCCATGGCTTCACTGAGAACCCAATGGTAACGGGAGATAACTAAAAATATCTAAAGAATAACCAAGTCCTGAGATACTGGGACAACTGAGGTTCTGTGAAGGCTAGGAAGACTGATTTGGGTTTAACGGTGAACTGTGGTTGCACCACCATGAAGGGACTTCAGGAAGTGCTGAGGGCCCTGATGGAGGCTCAAGGAGTCCATTTGGAAGGTGGGCAAGCAGGAGCAGAGATGCTGCACAGAATGGAGTGCTTCAATAAGTGTGGACAGGAAAGCGTGATGTTAGAACTGCCACACTGGATCTGACCCACAGTCTGTTCAGCCCAGTGTTCTGGAGTTTGAAAAAATACTTCATTCAACAATTTTGTGTGTGTGTGTGAGGCAGATTGGCCCTGAGCTAACATCTGTTGCCAATCTTCCTCTTTTTGCTTGAGGAAGATTGTTGCTGAGCTAACATCTGTGTCAGCCTTCCTTTATTTTACGTGAGATGCCTCCACAGTGTGGCTTGATAAGTGATACTAGGTCTGCGCCCAGGATCCGAACCTGTGAACCCCAGGCTGCCAAAGTGGAGCATGCAAACTTAAACACTATGCCACTGGGCTAGCCCCTTGTTCAACAACTTTTGAATTCAAATATTTGCTCAATACCAATGTATGTCAGGGAGTTTCCCGTGGTGTCACCCTACCTCCAGCCAGTGTGCTCCGTCAGTCCCTCATGGGATGCTTACAGCTCACATCAAATTTCAGAGCTGAACCCAGCTTCCCACAGGACAGCCACTCTCCACGAGGCTGTCAAGGACACCCATGCATCAAGCCTGGATTTGTGAGCAGAGATGGGTTCTCACAGTCGGAAAATGAAGCCATGCGTTATTTAAGTTCCCTCTCACTTAATGTATCAAACTAATATGCTGAGGTATTTTCTGTATCACAAGGGACCATTTGGTAAAAGCTTGCATGGAGTAAGCGTTTAATGTTTACTGAATGAATGTATAATAAAGCCGAATCGCGGAACACTTAAGTAAACACGGCTTATTAGAGGGAAGGCCGCATGGAGTTGGTAAGGAGAAATCACGCCTCACTAATCTCCTTGAGTTCTTAGAGCAGATAAATAAGCATATGGATAAGAGGGAACCACAGAAACCAATTTAATTTGACTTTCAAAAACCTGTGAGAAAATCCCACTCTAAAGAGTGTTTTTACAAAATTGAGTCACTAAGGATTGTTTTATCATGAATATGGAATTGGCTTAAAGACGATAAACAAGGGTAAAGATAAATGGATACATTCCCAGATGGAAGATGATAAGCATGGGGGTTTCCTAGAGATTTTTGATGGGTCTTTTTATGTGTTTATGAATGACCTGGAAGAGGGAGAGTATATTGAATCTCCAGGTTCAGGTAATACCCGGTTCTTCTGGGGAGAATGTCAAGTTGATGGAGATTCAATTCAGTTTGAAGAAGAATATACTAGATACTAAATGGTAGTTATCTGTTTGGCCCACGGGGTATAAAAAAGAAGTACAAGCCTTAAAGAGCTAATCAAGTTAGGGTGAAAGGCATACCTTCATTTAACTGTAAATAGTAGAAGGCACAGTGGGATCACTTGTGAAAATAAGTGATGCGATGATAAATGCTGTAAGAGTTCAGACAGGGGACAGTAAATATGGATCGAAGCTTCACGGATGAGGCAGAATCTGAGGAGAGCCTTGAAGAACAGCTAGGGTTTAGATGGGTGTGGGAGAGGTGGAGGATCTTGTTAACAGCAGCCAAGGCACGTTGAGTGCGTGTCTCTCCCGCTTCTAAGGCAGGGCTTGTCTGCGTGATCTCATTTAGCCTCACAACAGCCCAGTAAGGCAGGTCATATCCTCATTTTCCAAAGGAAGAATGAGAGGCTTCAAGAAGTTAAGTAATTCCCTCAAGCTCATCTTGCTAGTAAATGCAAGACCCACTGTCCTGCTGCCTCCAGTTCTAGTGGGAGTGTCAGCGTGAGCCAAGGCACAGGGGCAGGGCTTTCCAGAGCAGGTTACAGAGAGAATGGAGGGGCCTGTCCAGCTAGAGCGACGCTTATATTGGGGAGCAGTGAGAGCTGAGGTTGGAGCATATGTAATGGATCTAAATAACAGATCCCCTTAAATCTCATCTGGAAACTAGAACTTTATCCTGCGGGTACTGTGTTGAGTGGAAGAAGGAAATTGGAACCATATTCTGGAGTTTGGGGCCTACAGATTGTCCAAGGGGTGGAGAAAGTAAGGGAGGACAGACAAATGGTTTGGAGGAGAAATTGACTGAAGCTAGGGCAACTTTGTTTTGTCTCCCCTGCTTGAACATGTGTGTTGAGTATATGTCTGCTCCTACCTAGCACGTTAATTAGAATGCAGCCCTCTTCCAGGTCAGCTGTTGGGGTCTCATGCCCTGGTGACATCCTGGGTGTCATGTAAGGAGACATACGGCTGCCATATCTCATCTCACTGCCCAGGGATTAAGGCCTGCTCAAGAACCATGGCAGGTTCTCCGAGTGCCTTTGCTGCCCACTCGGACGCGGCTTGGTGGTCCAGGCCCTTTGACTCACTGGCTTCCCCCACTGCTTTCTTTTTTTTTTAAAGATTTTATTTTTTTCCTTTTTCTCCCCAAAGCCCCCAAGTACATAGTTGTATATTCTTCGTGGTGGGTCCTTCTAGTTGTGGCATGTGGGACGCTGCCTCAGCATGGTTTGATGAGCAGTGCCATGTCGGCGCCCAGGATTCCAACCAATGAAACACTGGGCCGCCTGCAGCGGAGCGCGTGAACTTAACCACTCGGCCACGGGGCCAGCCCCTTCCCCCACTTCTTTAATCAAAATTCCTTGCTGAATCTGCTGGGGCAACAATCTACAACTGCATTTAATGGTCAGACTCAGTCTCTAAGACTTCGACACCACACAAAACCTTTAGGGGCCTTTGAACAGAAGAATAACATAATGTTTGGGGAAGAGAACCTAGAGGCAGCAGAGAAGTCATTAAATTTCTACAGTTCCTTCAGCCCTTCTGACGTGATGGAGTTAGCAGGCGAGGCAGTCATCTCCCTCCAGGTCACCTCTTTGTGGTGGTTATGTGGTGTCTGGAATTGGGCATGATGCTCTGGAGCTGGAAGATGAGCATGTTTTGGGTGAGCAACTAACTACTCAATGAAACCTTGATAATCTAGAAAGGTCACCTGCGGCAGTTGTTATAGTAGTGGCAGTAAAAAGAGCCCTGGACTTGAGTTGGGAGATGAAAAATGAACCCCTGCTCTTCTTCCTATTAGTCGTGTGATCAGCGTTGTTACTTAACCTTGCTGAGTGTTAGTTTCCTTGTCTGTAAAATAGAGGTGATAGCTGTATCAATCTCATAAGTTCTCGTGAAATTTAACGAGAAAAAGCCACTCTGGGTGGCTCAGCCAGAAGAGAGTGCAGGGGGGCTATGCTAATTAAGACAGCCCCAGGGATCTCCCATCTAATAAGCCGTCCTCTGTCCCCATTCTGGATGGCGCAGTGTCTCCCATCATAGTAGCACTCACCACACCATATTGTCCTGTCCTGTTTGCCTGTCTGCCTCTGTCACTAGACTGTGAGCTCCTTGAGGGCAAGACTGAGTCTTCTTTCTCTTCATGATCAGCACCTAGACAGTGCCTGGCATATGGCAGGTGTGCACAAGTTTACCAAATAACCAAGAAAAGAGCGAAGACATTACCTACTATGCCTTTAAGAATGGAAGATGAGTTTAATTTGACCAAAAGAAAAAACAAAGTTTGGCACATAGTGATTCTCTGAATTCTCACAAGCAAGTGCTTATTAATTCACTTTGGACTCTTTCCAAGAATCAAGATAGAGGTTATTCTTCTGCTCTGCTAGAATTCCTATCTCCCTATTTTTGGAAAATATGGACGACACTGTCCTCTGCCACTTGCTGTCACCTCTTCCATTCTTTGGGATTTCTCATCAAAGATAAAAAGGATATGTACTTTCTAAAAAAGATGGAATATGCACATCCTCTAGTGGAGTGGAGATTTGAACTGACATAAGGGACCCTCCTTCAGGCTCCTCCTGCTACCTTGGGACGCATTTCCCTGTAATATGGTTTGTCTTCCCTTTCTGGCCTTAAGACTTTTATACTGTCTGGGAAAGATGTAAGTGCAAGAGGCTCAAAATGTTGCTTTCCCTTTGGCATTTATTAACTTTGCTCAGTCTTCCTCAGTCACTTGACCTGTGCCCTCTGGATTCCTCTGGCTTTGAACACAGCTTTAAAAAACCCTCCTGGTTTTAGCGTTTTTATTAGCCATGACTTCTCTTGAGCTTTAGCTTTCTTGAAGCGTTTCTTAAATGTAAATGCTGTTCTTTTGTACCAGTCCTGTACATCTCTTTTGAAAACCTGAACTCACTGGGGAGCTCAGTTTTGAGTTGAACTGATCTAACCCCGATGAGAGGCCCAATCACGTTCCTGTTGGATGGTATCTGTGGTCCTTGCATCTTAGAATGATTCCCCATCCATCCATATGCAAAAAGAAAACTACATACCATTCTGTTGGTAAAGTTACTGAAGTTCTCAACCAACACCTGCTTGATCATGTCTGGCTCAGAGATGACGATAACCATGCGACGACCAAAATAGTACCTGGGAGGAAGAAAAAAAAATCACTTTAAAATGTGTTGTATTTATCTACCCATTTCTCCTTTCCAAAAAGAATTCACAGTGGCCTAGAATGAAGGATAAAAGATGAAGAGCAAGTAAAGATGTGGAGAAGAAGAGGAAATACATGTGCTGATCATGAGAAACAGTATAGCTGTGATGATCTGACATCAAATTTCATTCCACAAACATTTATGGATTCCCACCTTGTCCCTGGAGACTCTGGGATGAATAAGACACAGTCCCTGCTCCTAAGGAGCTCGAAGCCTGATGGGAAAGAGATCTGTAAATGTAAACACAGTGCTAAGGAATTCATAAGATCCAGTAGTAAGACCAAGAAGGAGAATGGCAGAGGTCAGCATTGTCCATAGTTTCCAAAAGTGGAGAGAAAGACATTCTAGGAAGAGAAGACTCATAACTTTTGTATTGATTCTTAGAGAAAGTCTAAAGTGAGTTAATAAACAGATGCTTGCGAGAATTCAGGAAAGATTAAACCTGTTGGTGAAGGACTGAACATCTCGTTGCCACACCTATATCTGAAGGAGCTCTGTGGATACTGATGACATTTATGAAGAGATGGAGGAGAAGATGAGCCAGTCAGCTGGTGGTGGTGAGCTCTAACCAGAGGCAATGCTTAAGGACATGTCTGGTTATATTTGTTAAAGTACTGAGGACATAAAAGCAGCCAAGATGTAGTCACAGCCTTCAAGGGTCTCACAATCTGGTGGGAGTGACAATTGGAAAATCAGCATACAGTGTGACATCTGGCAATCATGGGTGACATTGGAGGCACACTCAACTCAGTGCTTGGAGAAGAGAGAATGAAGGCTTCCCAGAAGCTACTTCCCAAACTGAGTTCTGAAAGATAAACTGGAGTTAGTCCTGGAGGAGGGTGTACCAGGCAGAGGAATCTACTGTCCAACTGTCCAGGGATGAGCCTGCTTGAGGAACTAGGAGTCCTCGGCCATCAACTGCATAAAGCAAACCAGAGTGATGACCAGTGGGTCCACTGCATCATGCCATGTTTTTAGTGTGTGAAATTATACTTTCAGGGTGTAATTTGACGGCTGCCGTATCTAGCTCAGAGCAGTAAGGGACAGATTTTAAAGAGTAAAGTCACAAGACATGAAAACAACAAAGTTTACTCCGAATTCCTAGTTACTCGGAACTTTTCGTAAGCTAAAAATGGCTTTAATTTTATAACTCCTTTCCTTCTCACTGTCTACGGGAAAAATATTTGTCTGGCGCATATTAGGCACTCAGAAAATATTCGCCTGAGTAATCACATTTTCCAAAGCTGCTGGGGGAATCTTTGGGATACAGGAATTCAATGGAAGTGGTAGAAGGAAAGAAATGATACTAACTAGTTTTTTACTGGTTTTGACCAAGCAGACCAAAAAGAACCCAATGAAGCCATAAACCAATGCTTCTATAAAATTTGTGAGGAGTGTCATGGAATCTTTTGAGAATCTAGTGAAAGCTGTGGACATTCTCCTAAGAAAAGTGGACATTGGCAGCATTTTGTATACAATTCAAGGCGTTCTTGGACTCCTGAAGCCCAGTCTAAAGTAACACTTCTCAAAATTAAAATATGCTTAAAAGTCACCCAGGGTTTGAAGAAATAATGGCTGAAAATTTCTCCAATTTGTCAAAAGACATAAACTTACAGTTTCAAGAATCCCAAATAGGAGAAACTCAAAGAAATCCATGCCAAGACATATTATAATTAAACTTCTGAAAACTAAAAACAGAAAAAAATCTTGAAAGCAGCCAGAGAGAAAAGATGTATTATCTATGAGGAATACCAATTTAAAGGACAGGAGATTTCATATCAGAAACCAAGGACGGGGCTGTCCCCGTGGCCGAGTGGTTAAGTTCGTGCACTCCACTTCGGCGACAGAGGGTTTCGCCAGTTCTGATCCTGAGCACGGACCTTGGACTGCTCATCAAGCCATGCTGAGGCGGCGTCCCACAGAGCAGACCCAGAAGGACATACAGCTAGAATATACAACTCTCTACTGGGGGGGCTTTGGGGAGAAGAAGGAAAAAAAGAGGAAAAAAAACGAAGATTGGCAACAGATGTTAGCTCAGGTGCCAATCTTTAAAAACACACACACACACACACACACACACACACACACACGGAAGCCAGAAGCAATTGGCACATATTTCACATGCTGAAAGAAGAGAACTGTCAATCACAAGTTCTATATCTGGTGAAAACATCCTTCAAGAAAAAAGAGGAAATAACAACATTGTCACATGAAGGAAAACTAAGAGAATTTGTCACTAGCAGATCTACTCCTTAAGAATGGCTAGAGGGGCTCTCCAAACAGAAGGGAAATGAGAACAGAGAAAGCCTGGAACTTCAGAAAGGAAAGAAGAACAACGGAATGGGTAAAATTTATACATTATCCCTCTTATGAGTTTATTAAATTACACTTGATGATAGAAGCAAAAATTATAACACTATCTAATGTGGTGTTCAGTATACTTAGAAGAAATACTTAAGATAAATATATTTAAAAATTAATAAAGGAAAAGGGATCAAAATGGAAGTAAGGTTTGCCCATGTCACTAAAAGGGATAAAGCATCAATACCAGTAGACAGTGACAAATTACAAAAGTATATTTATGCAACCACTAAGAAAACTATACAAAGTGATATACAAAAAATTTTTAATGTCAGAATCTAAAAAATGTTCAAATAATTCACAAGAAGGCAAGAAAAGTGAAACAAGAAATAGGGGAATAAAAGAAAACAAACACATTACTATATTATAATTATAAATATAATGAAATAATTAGATAACATATCAAAATTGGTGGTTGCTGGGGCTGGCCCCGTGGCCGAGTGGTTAAGTTCGCGCGCTCCGCTGCAGGAGGCCCAGTGTTTCGTTGGTTTGAATCCTGGGCGCGGACATGGCACTGCTCATCAAACCATGCTGAGGCGGCGTCCCACATGCCACAACTAGAAGGACCCACCACGAAGAATATACAACTATGTACCGGGGGGCTTTGGGGAAAAAAAATAAAATCTTAAAAAAAAAAGAAATTGGTGGTTGCAGCTAAAGCAAACAGTGCTGAGAGAGAAATTTATAGCACTAAGTACTACCCTAGAAAAGAGGAAAGATCTTAAATGAATAATCTAAGTTCCTTTCTCCAGAAACTAGAAAAAGAAGAGCAGAAAACCTAAATCAAGAAGAAGGAAGGGTATAAAAAAGAAAAGAACAGGCATCAACGCATTTGAAAACAGAAAAACAATAGAAAATTAATGAAACAAAAAACTAGTTCTTTGGAAAAAAAGTCTGTAAAATTAATAAACATCTAGCAAGACTGACAAAGATAAAAAGAGAGAAGATACCAATATCAGGAATGAAGTAAGATGTCACCACAGATCATGCAGCCATTAAAAGGATAAGGGACTACTACAAATAACTTTACAGCATTAAATTTGACAGCTTGACAACTACAAACTACTGAATCTCAAACAAAATAAAATAAACAACCTGAATCCTGTAACCATAAAAGAAATTGAGTTCATAATTTTAAATTTCCTGGAAAAAAATCTCCCAGCTCAGATGGTTTCAGTGGAGAATTCTACCAAACATTTAACAGAATTAACACAAAATAAAAGAAGAAGGAGCACTTCCCAACTCAATTTGTGAGGCTAGTATTACCCTGATATCAAAACCTGAAAAAGACAGTACAAAAAAAAGAAAGCCATAGACCAATATCCCTTATGAACTTAGGACATGAAAATCTTCAACATAATATCCGCAAATCAGATCCCAAACTCGATCAATATAATCTGCCATATAAACTGCATAAAAAAGAAAAGCTGTATGATCATATCAGTTGATGTAGAAAAAGCATTTGATGACATCCAGCACTCATTCGTGATAAAAATTCTCAGGAATGGAGGGGAACTTTCTCAACTTTATAAAGAGTATCTACAAGAAACCTACAAAAAATAACTAACATTATAGTTAATGGTGAAAGACTGAATGCTTTCTCCTAAGATTGGGAACAAGGCAAGGATGTCGACTCTCACTACTCTTATTCAACATAGTACTGGAAGTTCTAGCCAGGGCGACAATAAGTCAAGGAAAACAAATTAAAAGCATATAGATTGAAAAGGAATAAATAAAATTCTGCCTAATTTCAGATGACATGATTGTCCACATAGAAAATCCTAAGGAATAAAAAAAATCCTGGACTAATGAGTCCAGCAAAGTTGCAGGATTCAACATCAATAAACACACATATTTAGCATTTCTATATACTAACAATGAACGTGTGAAAGCCAAAATTAAAACAGAATTCCATTTACAACGCTGATGGAAGAAATCAAAGAAGACCAAAATAAATGGAGAGATATGTCATGTTCATGGATTGAAAGACTCCACATTGTAAAGATGTCAGTTCTCTCAAAACTGATCTATAGGCTTAATGCAATTCCTATCAAAGTCACAGTAAGAATTTTTGCAAGCCTAGAAGAGGTTATTCTAAAATTTATATGAAAAGGCAAAGGACTTATAATAACTAAATCAATTTTGAAAAAGAAGACTCAAGCAGGAGGATTCATTCCACCAGATTCCAAGACTTGGCTACACTAGTCAAGACTGTGTAAAATTGGCTGAGAGATAAACACATAGATGAATGGAACAGAATAGAGACGCCAGGAATAGACCCACACAAATATCCTCACCTAATTTTTGACAGAGAAACAAAAGCAAATCAATGGAGGAAGGATAATCTTTTCAACAAGTGATGCAGGAGCAATTGGACTTACATAGGCAAAAAATGAACATCACACCTTATACAGAAATTAACTCAAGATAGATCATGGACATTAAATTAAAGCACTAAACATGGACATTAATTAAAACATTAAACTATAAGCCTTTTATAAGAAAATCTTTGGGATCTAGGATTAGGCAAAGAATTCTTATACTTGACACCAAAAGTATAATTCATGAAACACAAAGATTGATAAATTAGACTTAATCAAAATAAAAATATTTTACTCTTTGAAAGACCTTCTTCAAAGATAAAAAGACAAGCTATATACTGGGAGAAAATATTTGCAAACCACATATCTGACACAGGACTTGCATGTGGAGTATATGAAGAACTCTCAAAACTCGACAGTTAAAATACAAACAATTCTATTAGAAAATGGGCAAAAGACATGAACAGACATTTCACTGAGCAAGATATACAGAAGTCAAGTAAGCACATGAAAAGGTGTTCAATATCACTAGCTATTTGGGAAATGTAAATTAAAACCACAATGAGCTATCACCAGACATCTATTAGAATGGCAAAAATAAAAAAAGAAATCAAATGCTGAAGAGCTTGTGGGAAAACTGGATCATTCATACATTGCTGGTGTGGATGTAAAATGGTACAGCCACTTTGGAAAATAGTTTGGCAGTTTCTTATAAAACTAAGCATGTACTTACTGTATGACCCGCAATAGCACTCTTGGGCATTTGTCTCAGAGAAATGAAAACTTATGTTCAACCAAAACATGTATGTGAATGTTCATAGTAGCTTTATTCATAAGAGACAAAAACTGAAAATAACTCAAATGTTCTTCAATGGGTGGATGGTTAAACTATGGTGTATCCATACAATGGAACACTATGCAGCAATAAAAAAGGACAAACTGTTGATACATGCAATGACTTGGATGAATCTCAAGGAAATTATTTGAGTGAAAAAAAAGCCAGTCTCAAAAGGTTACATACTATATGATTCCATTTATATAATGTTTTTGAAATAACAAAATTATATAGGTGGAGAATAAGTTAGCTTCCAGAGGTTAGGAATGGGGTTAGTGATGTGTTGGTGTGGCTATAAAGGGTCACTCTAGAAAGCCTTGTGGTGATGGGACAGTTCTGTATCTTGGCTGCAGTAGTGGTTACACAAATCTACACATGTGATAACATTACACACACACGAATGATAAAATCTGAATAAGCGTTGTGGCTTATACCAATGTCAATTTCCTGGTTTTGATAACGTACTCTAGTTATGCAAGAGGTTACCACTGGGAGAAATTACCATTGGGTAAAGGGTACACAGGACCTTTCTGCACATTTTTTCTCAGCTTCCCGTGAATCTATAATTATCTCCAAAAAATTTTTTTTAAGTTACCTGGGAGCTTAATGAACTACGGAGTCACAGCTCTGCTCCTCACCAAGTCAGATCTAGGAGCTTAGGAGTCTGCATTTTGACAGGCTTTCCAGATTCCGACGCCAGAAGACTAATCCTGCACTCTGAGAAAGGCCGTGCCAAGGCAGGGGCTTTCAGCCTCAGTGGCAGGTCAAAACCGTCTTTCGAGCACCCAGAAAATAATGATGCATGGCCCCACCCAGACCTCCCTGATCAGAGCATCTGGGGTGGGACCCAGCCCCCTCTAATTTTAACAAGATCCCCAGGGGGATCCTAATGTGATTGACGGTAACCAGGTTGGGGACCCACAAACCTCAAATTAAAAACCCTGCTCTATATTTAACCAAAGTGCATGCCCATTCTCATTTCCCTAAATTCTTAGATCTAAAAGGAAAGCGTTTCCACTGGGGTGCCAACATATTTTGGTAATATATTTGTATTGATTTAGTTATTATCAAAATAATTTTATACATAACCTGGATTTTCAGAAAACCAAAATAATACTTCTACATTCAAATGAAAGTTGTCCTTCCAAGTGGTCACCTTGGGAGTCTTTGTGCTTTTTTCTAGTAATATTGCTCACGCTAAAAACAATTTTGTCACAATGCCTTTAGAATTGCTTCAGAGCTGGTTTATGAACCTCGTGAGAAAACTGGCCCCATTTTACATGTAAATTGTGTAATCTTGTGAATTTATATTTACACACACACTCATAGTTTGAGGAGCTCCTGGAAATATCTTGAACAGAGAAACATGTAAATGAAGCTGTTTTTTTCAGGCCTTCCCTTTGGGTGCGGGGGATGGCCCCACTGGTTTTGTCTCCCTGGCCCTCCTTAGGGAAGCACCCTCCCCCATTCTTCACAGTTCTTGAAGATCTGTCAATGATAGCACCCTGTCCTTCTGGTCATGGGGATGGACTCACCATCCAGGCTTGGCCAATCCTAGTATCTCATCTCCTTGGCAACAGTGACTGGTCCACGGGGTGGACACATGACCCAGTCAGGGTCAGTCAGAATCCTTCACTGGATGTATACATGGAGGCTGTGAGGGGGTAGGGGGAGAGCTCTGTCTTTCTCCTGGAGCTGCTGAACTAGGAATATGTGAATCCAGGGCTGTTCGTGGCCATTTTTCTACCACATGGTGAGACCTGTCTGCAGAGGGAGCTAACAGGGGCAGGCAGATTTAAGACATCAGAGAGAGTGTTGAGGAAATACAAAGTCTGGTTCAAGGCTCTACCTCCTGCATCTTCACTGGATCCTCCAAGCTAAAGTTAGTGTGTGTGTGTCAGTTCGTTTGAGTCAGGTCTCTATTATTTGTAATCCAGAAGTTCTAACTAATATGGTCCCCCTTTTCCTTCTCAACCTTGTGAATACTGGATGCCATTCTGCCTCTCAAAACATCCTCCCCCAAGAGGATCTGATCTCAGTTTTGTACCTTGGTGTGAATGTTTGGTGATGTCTTACTGCTTCCTGAGATGGAGTGGTATACTGCAAAGCAATACGCACTAGAGCTCAGGAGGCTGGATCCGGGATCGTCCAGCCCTGCACCTCACTCAGACAGCCCTCGGGGGCAGGTCCCGAATGCCCTGCACTTCAGCTTCCTCGCCTCTGAAATATGCCAGTAAACTAGGCAATCTCTGCAGTTTGCTGTAGCTTTAAATCCTATAATTGCTGTGAATTAAAAAGGAGATTAAAGTATGATATTTGAATTTTAAGTCTACTCTCCACAGGGTGTGAAGGAACTTCCTATATCATTGAAGTATTTGAATGGGTCGAGGACCCTTCTCAGAACCTCTGAAGTGACCGCAGTTATGAGTGTTAATTGAATGTTTCCTGCCTGCCAGGTCTTGTGCTAAGAGCATTGCCTGGATTATCTCACTTAAGCCTCATAGAAAATGGATGGGGTAGTTATTATACCCACTTTTCAGAATAGGAAACTGAGACTTAGAGAGGTTAAGTTAGTTGCTGGGACTTGACCCCAGTCTGACAGCTGCCAAAGCCTGGGCCCCTCACTGCTAACCACACTGCCATCTACTCAACAGACACTGTTCTCCCAGGTGGGCCCTGTCTGCGGAGCAGCTCCAGTGCTGAATAGGCGTGCAAGAGAAAACAGCCCGGCCTCCAGCTGTGCAGACTGTGTCTTTTAAAGGTGGAAATTCAGAGCAGCTTCTTGTTTAATGGACCAGAAAGCCCCAGCCCAGTTACGAAGGTAAATTCTTGCTTCCCTCTACCCCAAGTGTATACATAGTCACCTTTTGGGACAAAAAATTCTTAGCCAGTTATTCATTTAAATTTATTTATGCACATAAGAATTTGTTTATTCAACTCCAAAGCACCTGGTTGAAGAGGAAATTTAGGCAAATCAGTAAAGTATTGTGCAGACAAAAATAGCACTTGCTTGACTTGTTTAATTAGCAGTTTTCTTTTTGTAAAAAAACCTGACCAGTCAGTTCAACAAAAATAGTTCACAACTGCCTTCCAGGAACCAAGGCAGGGTAGACTGCTGGTACTAGCCTATGGCTGGCCCTGTTCCAGAGGGGCTGCCCCTGTCAGGGGCGAGCGAGCTATAAAGGCTGTTTACTGGGAGGCACCTACCGGCGCGGCCACAGAAGGATGTCCAAGCTACACAGTGGAATAGAAAAGCACACTGTAACATAGCACGTATAGTTGTGGAAATAAGTAATAGTCTATCTGACTATTACTTCGTTCATTCAATAAGCATTTATAGAGCACATACGCTGTGGCAGGCACTGTGCTGGGTGTGTTAGTAACATCCCTGGAAAAAATCAAGAGGAATCTAGAGGAAGATGTATTAGACAGGGCGCATATCTGGAGGACTAAATTGTGGGGGACTTTGACTTGTCATGTTGTGTGTTTCTTTAATGTTCCAGTATTTTATAATGAGCGCATGTGACTTTTGTAATAAGAAAAAGAAAGAAACCAAGGGATTTCTCAGTGGATTGGCCTCACAGACTGGTCTGTCAAGAGTCTGGGTGGGGGTTGGCCGTGGTGCAGCTGCCAGGGCTCGGGTTCAAGGTCCTGCCCTGTGATTTAACAGTGGTGTCCCCTTGAGCAAACCACAACCTTCCTGAGCCCGTTTCTTTGATGTGTTCCTTTGAGGGTCAGATGAGAAACACGAGGATGATTTGTCCACAGTGAAATTTTAGGCAAATGCTGGTCGTGATAACCTCCCCATCAGAAGTGAAGGGCCCTGCACATCCCGGCAGGTGGGCCACACTTGAGAGGTCATGCTGACACCCCCCCACAGACACACACATTTGCAGAAGGGGTCTGAACGTACGTCTGTCTGACAGCGCAACGGAGAAGGTACAGCCTGTGGAGTCCTGGGGATCTGTCCCTGCTCGGCTCATTGAGGCATCTTGCTATCCAACCTGTCAGTGGATCAGGGGCAGCTTCAGTTAGCTGAGTGGCAGAGCAGATTCCAGCTGCTAGGGATACTTTTCTTGAGGAGCCAGTGACGGAGTCACAGGCCCTTGGAGTCTGGAGGTGCCTCCTCCGACTCCCATCTGTCACTCCGAGCAGGGTGTGCCCTTCTGCGTGGGAAGCCTCAGGGCGCTCATGCCTTGGGGCTGGCCCTGAACTCACAGAGCTCTATAGAGCTTGATGGACTGAAGCAGCCCTGTTTCAGGCCTTCTCCTCTCTGGGGTGCCTGGGGTCTGTTCGCCTCCTTTCTCCTGCCCTAGTCAGACTCCGGCTAGGAGAGTGTCTGGTCCCTCACTTCGCAGATGCACTTTGGACCTCTCACTTAGAGATTTATGTCTCCATCATTCTGGCTTGCCTTCCTGACTTGCTGCTTGTCTACACACGGGCCCCGACTCAGTTATCTGCCTAAGACTTTGTAAAATACAAATCTGATTGTCACCTCCTTATTTAAAACCTTTCAGTGGTTTGTCACCATCAAGGCCAAAGCCTTTGGGAGTCTTTAGTATGGCATACAATGTCCTTCACAACTAGCCCCTGCCTTACTCTTTGGCCTCGTCACTTCCTATTTCCCATCACCCCAAGCACCAGTGCTGACGATCAACCTGAGTTACTGAGACCCTCCATCCTCCCTTACCTCCATACCTCTGCACATGCTGTTCCCCCTGCCTTCCTGGAACAGCACTCCTTTTCCTCTTGCCTGGTTAACTCCTGATGGTTCTCCACGAATTCTAATTGTATGTTTTCTTGGCTGACTTTTCAGTTGACTGTGACTGCTTTAAACACAGGACCCTTGTCTTATTTACCTTTCATGTCTAGCATTTACTAGTATTGGGTGTGCAATAAAAATTCCATAATGTTAATGGGGCATGCTGTATTCCAGTCCCAACCTCTAATGCCGCTGGGTTCAGTTCCCGTCTCTCTCACCAGGACCACTGCAGTAGCTCCCAAGAGGCCTCTCTGCCTCCAGACCAACTCTCTGCTCAAGGCCAAATCTACCTTTGTGAAACAGAAGCTGACTATGTTGTCCCATTCATGCTAAACCTCTAACGGCTCTCCATTGTTTGAAGCGACAGGTCCAAGCTTATTGGCCTGTAATGAGGGGCCCAGCAGGAGCTCCCAACCTTTCTCTGCCCTATGCCTCTTCCTCCAAGATTCCCAAGCTTTCTCAATTCACAGCACTTATGACAACCTTAATGACTCAGTAATTTTTCATATTCCCCCAAGGCCAGAAGAAGTACATAACAGTCTCATTTTTAAGCAGATAAGTCCAAACAACTTAATAATTATTCATGTTTTAACAACTTAGAGGACATTTGAAAAATGAATACACAAAAAAATGAGAGTAGTTCTCCCAGTGACCAACAGATGTCACTGTGTTCTCCATGAATATTTAGAACATCCCAGGAAGCCCCTGTGGATTTCCTGTGGCACCCTGGGATGCCTCGGCACACAGTTTGGGAACCAGCCACACACTGTTGCCACAAGAAGCTATTTGTGGTTCCCCAAATTTGCAGTACCTCTCCATGCCCCATTCCTTCCCACTCGATAGTCGCTCTAAAGTCACAGTCTGCATCTTGTTAGGTTGGAAAACATTTCTGACAGTCCAGTCACCTGTCCCCTCTTCTGTGGAGCCTTCTCAGACCCTTCCATCCTCACAGTTTTCATAGCACATGGTCCATTCTTCCACTGATTTGCATCTCACTCTTTTATTTATTGACAGGCTCCTGACTACTCTGAATTCTTTGAGGACAAAGCCCTATCTTATTTTCCTTGCATCTTCAAGAAGCTAGCAGAGTGCCTCACACATAGGAGTCAATGGAAGGATGGTTTTGAGTTTTCCTTTCTAGTTCTGGGAAACCACTTCTTATCCTCCTGACTTCCCAGTTTCTGCTACTGGCAGATTTAAAGCCAGACTTGAAACCTCAGAGCTTTGTTTCTCTTTACGCACCTTTATCCTGCATTCCAAAAGTCACCTGTTCCATGTTCCTTCTAAAACTTGTGGCCCATCCTTTCTGTTTCTCTTCCACCCCTGTGGCAGAGGTGTCCGCCTGCGGGTCCGCTGTACTGACTTTTTCGCCTGCGTGCCTACCTCTGTGGCTGGTGCTATGAGTCTCAGGTCCGGCTGTGCAGGGTCGCCTGTGGGGGAGCTGAGTGTGCCGAGCTCTCAGATCACCTTCCCACTGCACTCCGCTGGCTCTACTGAAGACTTCATTAGAATCAAAGTTTCCTTGACATGGTGACACCAAGATGGGCCACTCAGATGCCCCTTCAGGAAGGACTTTTTTCCTTGCTGAGAGTGTGGTCAGCAGAGAGCCTCCAGCCTCCCTTCAGGGTCATGTGATGGCAACTGGCTGATTCATCTTTGACTCTGTGTCCAGCTGTCAGCTTCTTTTGCTCTAACCATTCCCACCCCCAGGTCTTTCTTTAACTGTTCTTACTGAGTAGAACATTCTTCCCTGTTCCTCTTCATCTCCCTGTTGTTCATCCTTCAAGACCACGCTCAAGTACTGCCTCCTCCTAGAAGCCTTCTCTGCCTTCACTGGCCCGTGGTTCTACCCAGTTCACGGCCTCAGGTTGTCTGTTTAATCACATAGTATTCAGTCTCTGACTCCCTGGCATTCCTGTGCAACTTGGCCCATGTCTGTGTTTTTCTTCTAAATTAGAGGCCAGATTTCCTCAGGAAAAGAGAAATGAGTGATCCATTTTTTGGAAGAGAGGGGTGGTCTCTCCCACTGCCATCAACTCCGTGCTATACACATGGTGAAGACTGAAATATCTGTTGAGTGGACAGTGTCTAGGGTGGAGCCAGTGTGCGTTCTTCCTGATGTAGGGGAAAACGTCCCCTCTGACTTTGTGCCATTCGAAGATATGGACACAGACCCTGAGCACAGTCTGGGAAAGGTCATAAAGAGGGGAGAAGGGGACATCCCTCCCAGAAAGAGCTGACAACTGATGGTAGAAAGAGCAATGCATTAGGAGTTGGAACTTGGTGACTCTGGGCCAGTCCCTTGAGTCTTGGGGTCACAGTCTCTACATCTGGTAGATTTCCCAGCTATCCAGGCAGAAAATCAGATCTCACTACCTTCTTGAGGGACCTTCTTAGCTACTGCTGGGCATATGCTCAGTCAGTCCCGAGGTGGGTTTCTAGGTGGTAAGAGTAGGGGGTCAATGAGGACTCGGGTCCAAGATCACACAAGTCAGCCCAGAAAAAGCCAAAGAACCACGACTCCACCAGGGGAGTCCAGGAGACAGAGGGCACCCACCTGTGATCTGCCCTGCCGCCATGCCATCTCCTGAGCTTCCCTCACCCAACTTATCCCAGCCACACCCATGGAAAACATGCAAATACGTGCTCCGTGATAGCCCCCGACCACAGCAATGGCTTGGTGTGTGGATGGTGGCAGGGTCCTACCAGAGGGCCTCATGCCCCCGAGCAAAGATCCCAGGCCTGGTGGCCAGCAGACACGGGTTCAAGCGATGCTCCACTTTCCATGAGTTCATGGCTCACGAACTTCATAGCTTCTCCCCTGACCCTCAGCTTCTTCATCCGTAAGAGGAAGTAGTGCTTCTACTCCTGACGAGTTACGACTACGACAAGCTACAGTAAAGCTTTCTCAAACAGAGCTATGGCTAAAGGAGGGAATTGGGTGGCAAGGGGGAAAATTATCTGAAACAAACCTAAGACGATAAACCTCTCTATTGAATAGACCGCCCATTTAATTTATTCACTTAATAAAACTTATTCCCCAGAGGCAGACAGGCAGAGGTAAGCTACAAACCAATCTGCCTGTGTGAGCATGAGTATATATGTATATCTCATAACAATAAAAAAAGAGTAATTAAGAGATGTATTGAAGTGTATAGAAATCCTGAAGGACACTGAAGAGTCCAATTCAAGTTACCATTCTTGGTGCAAATTTAATTCAGTAGGGAATAGATAAATAAAAATAAAGAAAAAACAAATTCAGAACAGTTGTTAGGCAAGCAATTTTTTTCACAGTAAGAATCATAAACATGAAGAACAGCCTATAAGGCAAAGCTGTTGATGCAAACAACATCAAGCTACTAAATAAATAGTTAGATGGCACCGCAGGGACAAAGAAACATTAAAATAGTCATTTGGCTGTCCCTGAATATTTGCGCCCACGCAGTTATGCTCAGGCACATAGATTCTCGGGCATTGGAGGGAGCTGTGTGTGTGTGTGTGTGTGTGTGTGTGAGAGAGAGTGGGCGTGTGTCCTCTTATGTAGAATACACGCAGGACGTATATTTGTGTAAGAGTGTATGGCAAAAATCTCCTTTCCCCAAATGACGTGTGGACTCAGAATATGAAGAGAGAGGCTTGACACAAGATAGCATCAGCTCTGAAAAGGCCAGGAGGCTGGAGCAGGAACCCCAGAGCAGCTGTCCTGGCCTAGGTACTAGAGAGCACAGATGTGTGACTCTGAAAAGAGGAGAGTTTAACGGCAAAAGAGTTTTAGACACAGCTGGGGAGAAACAAGAGACGGGAGAAAAAAAATTAAAGCACAGATCATAGTATTTTAGAGAAGGAAGCTTCAAGATATCATTCTCCTCATTTTATAGCTAGGACAACAGAGGTCCAAAGAGGTGAGATGTCTGGGTGGGCACAGCTCGGACATGCGCCATGGCCCTAAAGCTGCCCCTTAGCCTGGAGGAGGTGATGGGGTCAAGATTCCCTGGGGAGGCATGAAAGGCCAGAGACACTCGCCCCTAGGTTTTCTGAGGACCTACGTGCAGGAACTAGTGAAGTTTACTCCAGAGCTGGCTAGGGACAGGCTCCTGAAGTCAGCACTCCCTGGATGCCAGCTGGCTGCAAGAAGACCTTTCCAAGCCTGACCTGAGGAGCAGAAGACTCAAGACTGGCGTCCCTGTTTCTCTGAGAGCACTGATAGTTCCTTTGACTCTCACATCAGACCAGTGAGGTGGCAAGCACTCAAGAATTTTGTAAAGCTGAGGATGATGGTTAAGTCATTCCTTCTGGTCCCGTGGCTGGGAACAGCTAAGCTAGTACCAGAGCCCGATCTGCTCCCAATCCAGTGTTCTTTCTTGTACCCTAGGCAGACCCCCCAAGAGTTGGGCTTGGGGAGAGGGAGAGGTGAGGTAGTAGCCCCGTAAGAGCTGAGTGAATGACCTGAGTGAGTGGAGCCCAGCTAGTGTGTTGTGAGAGGGGACCCTTCCCTTTGTCCTGTGGATCTCAAGATGGCCCGACATGGTAGTGAATCAATTTTGTACTTTTATGGGCTTCCTGTTGGATTGCTGGAGCATGGGTCACTGCTGAGGAAGGATTACAGATCCCTCCACCCAAAGTCTTGATTTTAAGATGAGAGACTTCCCCAATTCCTTTCATTATGGCCCCAGGAAATAATACTAATTACCGAAATCAGCAAAATAATAAGACCTTTCTGTTTGAGGTTTCCTTGGGCACAAATTTGTCCTGGAAGACACGTGCTCAGGGGCAATTCCTTCGGTCATTCCACAGGTATTTCCTGAGTACCTTTTATGTGTCAGGCACTGTCAGGCACTGGGAATATCAGAGAAAGAAGAGACAGAGTGCCTGTCCTCACGGTGCTTGCGTTCTAGCAGGAGAACGGGACAGAAGACAAAGAATTACCTGGCCTATTATTAGGGCCAGTGTCCTAAGCCAGGAGTGTTTGGAGTGTCTGAGGAACAACAATAAGGAACAGTGGAACAGAAAAGGCTTTGGATTAATAAGGGAAACTCGTACAGCCCTTCACTCACCTCTTACTAACTACGTATCATTCTCATCTTAAAGTCACTTATGTTTCTGTATAAATTGAGGATAATGCAGTCAGTCCAGCCAAACTTGCAGGTTGCTAGGATGGTCACATGAGATACTGTATTGAAAGGGCAAGACCCAGATAGAGGACTAGAAGACTATTATGGATTAATAAGATTTACTATATAAGTGGCCCCAGGAAACAAAGATATGAATCTTTTATAGTCATAAAAGCAAGATACATGGCCCGTAGAATGTGTACATGGGTCCATAAAAGGCCCCAGGAAAGGATGTCTGCTGCAGTGTTGTTTGCTGGAGGCCCCTGAGTGTCTCCCTCTGGGTGAGCAGACAGGGTAGGATGGATAAGGCACGCTGAGGAGGGATAGGCCAGCAGCTAGAAGCAGTAGACTTGATGCGGACACGGCAATGTGATGGATCTTCAGAGCATAGTGCCTGGTGAAAACACTGAAGAATAGAATGAGATATATGACACTACCATTGGCATAAGCTAAAGATAATACGCACAAAACGAGAATACACAGTTTGCAAGAACATGTACCAAAAAGAAAATGCACATTAAACACAATGGAATGGTTGTCTGCTGGGGATGGGAAGGGAAATGAGAGAAAGTATGAGGATAAAAGGGAGTAAATAAACAGGCAAAACCTGTGACGGTGTGGTCCTGGTTCTCCTTAGCGCTGCAGAGTAAACACACACACACACAGCCTTGAAATGGAGGTGATTAGTAATTTCTGGTTGCAACACTGATAATTTATAATGGTGAAGTGAATTATTCTTATCAATGGCTGTTTTTTATGTGGAATTCTTTAGGAGTAAGATGCTATTTATTAGATCAGTGTTTTCTCTCATAGCCTGGTCTTCATATTCTAATCCCAAGAGATATTCTGGAAAACAGAAAAAAGTTCTGTGGTCAGATAAACACTGCATGCTAAATTTCTCACTGGGATATTTTCCAAGCATGTTGTTACATGGAAGGTTCTGAGAAGTCCTACAATAAAGAGACCTGTGTTCCTTTGACTAACCCGATGTTTCCAGCATTTGACCAAGGGGAACTCCCCCCTCTTATTTTCCGTGTAACAATGATTATTCTCAGTGGAAATGGTCCAAATGATGCACTGGGGGAAATTCCACGTTAGGTTGTTAGAGGATGAGAGGCAGGAGAGTCCAATTCCAAGCATAGCCTGGGACTCCCATCCTCCCCTCTTCTTCCTAATGTGCCTGGATGATCCTTAGAGTGCTTTGTTCTTCAGCCGCCTTGGACCCAACGTCTCATTCGTAGCTCCAACTGATTGTGGCAAAGATGGCACTACCTTTCCCACGGCCATGTTCAACCTCGTCACCTAGTGGGCGTGACCATTTTCTCTCCAGAATTCGAAGCCAGCATCAGTGATTAATGTTGAGTAGTCTCTTATTCCTTATAATCAGCCAGTTGTTCAATTCTGCTGCTATAGGACATTTCCTATATAAACTTCTCCTTCTCTTCTCCTTACATTTCTGCCAAATCACTGTTACTACTCACCTGGGCTATTAGAATGGTTGTTGGTTGGTTGGTTTTTTATAAATTCCAACCTCCCCCTCCAGCTCTCACCATGCCCTTCTCTGCTCTGAGTCTATGCACAACTTCTTTCATATAACCCACTTCCTTAGCATCATTCCTTAGGTCTATCTGCTCTCCTGTACTGCCAAGGTTGTCCACTCAATTGCCATCCCAAACATCACATTTTCCTAGCACACCCTCGGTATCTACTGTCTCTTTTTCTATCTCAGGCAAAACCTCTAAAGTTTCTCCGAAGCTTATATGCCTCAGCATGTCCTTCTCCACAGGCACATACTCTTCTCTACAGGCCACCGGCCATCTCTCCTTTATTGGGACAGCTATGACGCTAGTTAACCTCTCTCGTTAGCACACACTCAGTGGAGAGACTATGAGGACAAGGGGGGAATTCAGCGTGTCTCCTCCAGCAAATGGTCACAAAGCTGGGACACGTGCCTATGAAATAGCTAGAAGACTGTGTGAAAGAAACACAGAGAAGGAAAACTAATAAGCTGCAAATCGCAAGGACATGATCTTGACGAATTACTTGAGAAAGCAAGCCCAGAGATTGAGCGGCTGGTGCCAGGGAGAGGAGAAGGGGAAGTGTAGGCCCAGTAAACAAGAAAGTAGAAGTCAACAAGAGTCCCAGGCAGAGAAGACTAAATTTAGATGGGACACAAAGTCCAGAGAGACCTGATGGGAAAGAGGAAACCTGGAGAGAGCTGAAAGCAGAATTGAAAAGCAAACACATAAATTGTAAAGGGTTTGGCAGAGAGTGAGATAAGGGGAGAAGGGACTCCAGGGGGAACTACTGGGAATTTATTAAAACGAACTGACTTTATGGTGCAGTAGAAACGTTTGTTGATAATGGGGCTGGTCTGGTAAAGAATGTGCTGCTCACTGGCTTACAGTCAACAGGAAGCTGGGGCAAATCACTGTGGCCGTGCATTCCCGCCAGAAATGTGTGGTTCACGTTGACCACTTGGGTTCCAGAGCACAAGGAGAAGTGTGAATTTCTTATGGAGATCGCTTCCAAGGTTTGAAGGCAAGAAATAATGGCCACTCAGTCATGTCAAAGGGAACAATAAACCATTGCTATAAGATTTTCTCCAAATGTAAAATGGTGTAGTTACTTCCGAAAACAGTATGTCACTTCCTCAAAAAAATAAAAATAGAATTACACTATGATCCGGCAATTCCACTTTCAAAAGAATTGCAAGTGAGGTCTTGAAGAGATATTTGCACACCTGTGTTCATAGCTGCTTTGTTCACAATAGCCAAAAGGTGGAAGCAACTCAAGTGGCTATTGACACATGAAGGGATAAACAAAATGTGGTATATACATACAATAGAATATTATTCAGCCTTAAAAAGGAAGGCAATTCTGATGCGTGCTACAACATGGGCTAGGGGAAGGGGAGAATGGGGAGTTATTGTTTAACGGGTATAGAGTTTCGGTTTTTCAAGATGAAAAGAGTTCGGGAGATGAATGGTGGCGATGGTTCCACAACAATGTGAATGCACCTAATGCCACTGAACTGTACACTTAAAAACATTGAGGATGTTTTGTGTATTTTACCACAAAAAAAAAAAAGATGTCCTGCAGCCAAATGTCCTTTATGCCATCTTCAACACCTGGATCTGACCGGAAAGCTGGGCACCCATCAATTCCACAGCCATGGGTCATAGAGTTCCTCCTGCCAGCTATGATGTAGAAGCATGAAGACCCATTCCACCAACTCAGATGAAGTCTTTATTCTGTGGGTATCAGTTGTGGGTTCTTGGACCCTGAAGCCTAGCGCTTATTAATAAGTATGGATTTGGAGGAGGGTGGAACGGAGGATGCTAAGTGTCCATTCAGGGTTGGAGAGAAAGCATCATAGTGGGCTTGCAGGCTGAGGACAAAGAACTGAGGCGTCTTGCTCATGGAATGGTCTAGGGAACCCAAACTCTAGCAGAGAAATCTAAGACTTTGGGGAAGCAGTTAAGAGTCTTTAGGCTTTTGGAAGGATCCGGGGGTCATGTCAATCATACGGCACAAACTGTGGTCTAGCAGTGAGTCAGAGAAGACAACTTGAAGAATTGCAGACAACCTTTGAAGGAAAGTGGAAGGTCCATTCAGCAATTGCCTCTCTGACGGAATATGTACCAGGCACTGTGTTAGCAACAGAGAGGATGAAGAGGGGATAACCCAGAGAGGACTTGGGTTTCCCTCCCCTGGAGGTTCTGCTGGGAAGGGCAGGAGTTTTCATCAATACCTAGATGCCCACTTCCCCTGCAACCTGAGTAGTATCAAGAAGTGCTGATGGGTGTTGTAACACGAAAGACCACACTCACCACATCCACCTAATATACGGCAACAGGCCATAGACCCCAGGGCAGAGGTTAGTAAGTTCCTCTTTAAGCAGAGGTGAAAATAGCATCATCTGTTAACAGTGCCTCGTTGGTGGTTAGTGTGGGGAGCCCAGAGAAGTGTCAGAGAGTCAGGCCTTTGTAAATAGGCCAATAAACCGAGAGCCTTACCCAGAGTGGAAAACTTCATCTAATAGATTACAAAACTCTTGCCGTTTGGAGGTGAGATGGGGGAAGAAGTTGTTAGAAGCACGGTCTTGAGACGTGAAGAATAATCAAGGAACTTATTTCAGTAGTTAACTATGATCTGCCCTAGGCATGTAGGCATTGTAAAACCTGGCGGTGCCTTGCTGGTGAACTACTTCATGTGCACAGCCTCAGCATCGTTACACGTAAGACTGACGAGGAATAATTGGAATGCATAGTAAACAACCCAAACTCTAAAAGATTCAGCATCCTGAGGAAGAAAAGAGAGTATGTTCCATTTTAGAGACAAACTTCGACTATTTGAAATTTAGTGGAATTTCAAATGTATGTGTAGTGAAAGTTTGCATGGTATTTCTAGAGTTAATTCGGTTTAGACATTTCGGTGCCGTTGCCTTTTGCCTTATGTGAGTAACAAGATTTAAAACTGTCATTTTAATCATTCAAACGTTCTGAGGTCTTGTTTGGAAAAAATTTCTCTGCTCACAAAAGAGTGATCAAAGAGGAACTTTAAGTACTATGTGAAGTGGGAATTAGTTGCTGCTTTGAATTTAGTAATGTTTTTTTTTAAACTATGAAATCAAAGATGGTGTCATTCTTCTTTTTGGATAGAATAGGAATGCTATTTGCATTCTCAGTTAATTAGTGTTAACAGTCATAAGAATTGGGTAAATGTGTGCAATTGTTGAGATTATCTGTGCAAAAGAGTTCTTGACAGTAGAGACATGCGTAATGCCGTGTGGTATCTGGCCCTGTTTCCAGATGGGAGAATGCCTTGGCAAGCACCACAGTGATTCATGACTATGTTACATAACTCTATTTTGCATCTTGGGTTGAACAACTTGGATTCGTTGCAGGTACAATTCAATTAAATATGGAATTTGTTATTTAAAAATATTAGCTAGAAGTAGAGCTTTTATGCAACTTTAATTTGAGACGTTCTATTGTTTGGGAACACATCTGTGCAGGGCTGTCATTTAGGGGATAAAGAAGTTATGGATGCCATATTTGATTGTCACTGATGGAGAATGAGCTCCCTTCCACCCTGAACCCGATATAATGTGGATTTTGGAAACATACATCAAGGAATGCAAAACTGAAAGTCAGTGGCTGACTTCCCAGCCTCTGTGGCCCTCTGCTCTTCCAGCCGGGGCTTGTCCCCACCTGCAATCCCAGCCTGTCCCCAAAAGTTGGACAGCCCCCAGCATCCTCAGCCTCAAGCTGTTCCAGTAAGGATGGACCTTTTGTCCCCAGCTGATAACAGGGATTGGGATCTGGTTTCTGAGTCCTGGCCCTCACATGAGGCTCTCTGTCTTAGAACTGAGTGTCTGAATGTGATTTGTCCCTGGGCCACTCCCGCTAAGGCCCTGCTTGTGTTTTTGCCAGACTCTCTTCTCAGGGCCTGGAACACCCTCTAGTTGGACCCTAATGTCAACTGACAGGCCTTCTTGATTCCTGCTTTACTGGATGCCTGACTATTGTCCAGCTGACACCTTCTCTGTGGGCAGCTTTCTCCTGAACTGTCCAAGACGGCCAGTGTTTACTGGCCAGCATTTCAATTAGCAGTTACCAATTTCTTGTCTTTTAAACACTGCATTTTGCTCATCAGCTGGAATCTGCTCTCCAGCACCCACAGCCTGGTCAGTTTTCCATACTTAGCCTACCCAGTGAGTGGGGCTACTTCCAGTTTCTAGGCCATTCCCTCCTGCTTCCCCATCCCCTGGAAGTAAGCAATCCATTGGCCGTACCTAGCTGAGGTGGGATAGCCACACAAATTACTTAGATATTTACACTCAGTGCAAAAATCTTACAGAGATATGTTTTAAATTGTCAACTAATATGTTTTGGTAAGCTTTTTAGCTTGAAAGATTCTTGGCGAAGCCTGGGAAATGATTTTTAACAATGCTTGACCTTGTGATTTTAAAGAAGAAGGAGGAAGGTGCCATTGGGCAGCAAGTGCTGGCCCCAGGTCTGCGGCCAGGCGCAGGAGCCACATCTCTGGAAGAATAGCGCTTCAGCTTAGATTCTGCCTCACCTGCCAACAGCGGGCTTTTACTGATTTGTCAGCGATTTCTCAGAATCTTAAGCCACAATGGGGCAAAAACAGGGGCTTATAAAGTTTTTCTAATGTAGACTGTCGGGGTTGAGTCATTGGTTTGTAGTCATCTCATTTAGAACTGGAAAGGACCTCAGATATCGTCTGGCTCTTTGTTTTTCAAATTGCTCATCTTGACTCACTAGTGGCTATGAAACCAATTCAGTGGGTTGTGGCCAACTTGTATTTGTTTCGTTTTTTCATGAAAGAGAATTAGAATAGAACAGAATAGATCAAAGTGGATCTTATATAGTAAATAAGATATTACTTTGTAAAACTTTTATTTCAGGGGTGTGTGTGTGTATTGGATCACAATGTAAAATATATTATTTACTGAGGCTTATAATTAAACCAAGTGTCAAAGTCATTGATCTAGTCCAAATGCCCTCCTTTTACTTCTGAGAAAACTGAGGCTCTGAGAGGGGAAGGGATTGGCCTAGATCCAGTAAGCTCACAAAAGGCAAAAAGAAAGAGAGCTGGAGCTGGAATTTGAACCCGAGTTTTCTATTTTAAGTTGGCATGCTCTGTTTGATGTTTTTCTACCCAAACTAGAGGAATTAATATAGGCTCTTGATCTTTAGGAGTGTGGGCCACAAAGACTTGGATAGCAGTAGCCATGAAAATATGCGGCAACTATCACCTATAGGTTGTCATAGAATGAAGATGGGGGAAGTGGTATGAAATAACAGGTAAAAGAGGAGGTCAGAAGTCCAGAAAAATGGGTAAACTTCAGAAGGGTGTTTGGATGAAGACTATGAAGAAAGGTGGTCTTAAACCATAAGGAAGAATGGAAGTTTTGTAGTAACTCACCATTTGGATGTAACTAGAGAACATGATAAGGACAGGCAAGGTGAAGAATCTATTAAAGCTTAATTCTAGAAAAGTAGGACTCTAATAGAATTTCTCAGCCCCCTTTTGGTCTAAGTTTCCTATTTATCTGAGGACAATTGTTCCTTTGATAATTCTACCATTTGGATTGTTGGTAATTGTCATATATGTTCCTGCGGACAACTTTCTTCCAGTTCTTAAAGGCTGCCTAAAAAATCGGTCCATTATGTCAGGGTATTTGCTTTTATAAAATAATGCACCCCCCCAAAAAAAAACAATAACTGTTAATAAACATTCATTTAAAAATGTGCACTTACAGGTCAAATGTTAGTGATTGATCTGTTTTGACCAGCGAGAATATTCATATTTAACTCATTGAATGAATCTCAGTGATAATAGCACACAGACCATCAGGTCTCACATTAATTTTGGTTCCAGACTCACATTACTTGAAACTGGTGATTCTAAGCTTTGCTTTCAACACTTTTATGAAAGATTCAACTTTTGCCAAGCTAGAGGACCCAAATATTGCCTTCAGTCTGGTCTCATGGTCAGAAATATCAGGATAATTTGGGATTTCTGTACTTAACCCCATAGTTTCAAGGAGACTGTATTTTCTTAATGATCATAGTATGTTTTCATTTTTATCAATTCCTCTTAAACCTGAGTTGCATTTTTAGGTCAAACATTTAGTAATTGAGTCTCGTTCTGAGGCATGCTCCCCACATCAGCAGTGGCAACTTCAAGTTTGCCTCCTGCGCCTCAATGTCTCTGAGGCTCTTCTGCAGCTGTGGCTTCATTTCCACCTAAGAGTTCTGCCATCCTCCAATATCTATGATTCTGTTGAGCTCAGTACAGTTTAGAAACAAGAACGATCTCCCCATATCATCTGTCAGCGTGAATCTGAATGCTTGTATTTTCTTGAACAAGTCAGCGATAGTTTCCACCCCACCCCATTCTCTGCCATATTTGCAAGTCCAGCATATTCAGACGTCTTGTGTCCTCTAAGGCAAAGGACAATCACATGACACAGGGTGAAACAGGCTGAGTCCTTCAGAGCCCCTGAATTCCCTGAGTTCTTGATTTGTGGAAGTAGGCCAGCAAATCTCCCACACGTTGATGTCATAGCCATCTGACTGCATTAAAGTAAATGATCTCTATGCTGCTCTTCAACCTCATCTAAATAGTACATAAGCATCACAAAAGCGAAGGGCACTTACATGAGGAGTTTTCACACCTTGTCACTTCCAGAGCACACTCTGCTAATGGACAGCGCAATGGAATGTGAGCTTTAAAAAGCTGTTGAAACAATCTTACTGTTTTCATTGGTGATGCCACATGCTTTTCCATATGTATCCCAAAGTTCTCAGCTTCCTCCACTGCCTGGTGACAAGGTGCTATTAGTTCATGCATGCCAGCTAATTAAATAAAACATGGTGCTAAAAACCTCCCAGTTGGAGGCATATGAGACACCTCTGCCTCCTGTGGGTGTGAACTTTGCGTCTGAGTGCCAGGTCCTCTATACTGAAGGCGTATTTGTTTGCTAAATTGATTTTTTTCAGTGCAGGGACCCAAGGGTCCCTGGGAAATAGATTGCTTCAGATTCTGATACTTGCAAAGATGTTCTTAGAACACTCTACTGCTGCTAGGTACAAGAAGGGGCTACACTTGTGATATCCAAACGAGGTGCTTCAGTGCAGCACTGGCACATGATTAGGCAGAGGAATGGAGTAGAGAAGTCGGAAATACATGTAGGAACTAATCAATGATAAAGTGACATTTCAAATCAGCTGGAAAAGGATGAATTTCCAGATGAAACACCACCATTTGGAGAAAATAAGGGCGGATCCCTACTTCCATGCTTACCCTCAACTGGATTCCTGCTGTACCAGTATCTAAATTTTTTAAATGAAATAAAAACACTAGGAAAATGGAAGTTAAAAAAAAATATCCTTGGTAGAGAAAGCCTCTCTGAGTAAGATACAAAATGGAGACACCATTAAAATTGATTAAATTCAGCAACCCCAAAACAATGTTTTCTGATTGGAAAAAATACACAATAAACAAAATCAAAGACAAATGATAGAAAGGAGAAAATATTTGCAACATATATTAAATATAAAGGGCTATTTTCTTTAATGTATAAAGAGCTTCTATAAATAAATTGGCAAAAGATCAGTAACTCAATAGAAAAGTGGCAAAGGATTCTTAAGAAAACAAAATACAATGGATTTTAAACATATGAAACGATGCTCAAACTTGCTCACAATTAGAGAAATGCAATTTAAAACAACAGTCAAATGGTAAAGATTTAAAATCGTGACCACATATTTTAGTGCAATCATGTGAGGAAACTATGTACTCTCATGTGCTTATAATGGGAGTGTAAATTGATATAATGCCTAGAAAGAGCAATTTAGTAATATCAAAATTAAAATGTAGATAATCTTTGACCTAGTAATTCCATTTCTAGGAATCTATCTTACAGATATACTAACACAAGACAACGATGATGTATATACAAGAATATTCACTGTAGTATTGTTTATAAAAGCAAAAGGTGTTCATCAATTAAGAACTTGTTTTTAAAATTAGGATACATGCCAATTGTATGGCAATGGATGGTAACCGGACCTTTAGTGGCAATCACTTTGTAGTGTTTACAGATGTCAAATTATAATGTTGTACACCTGAAAACTTATGTTATATACAAATTTTACCTCAATTAAAAAAAATTAGGTTACATCCGTACGATGGAATCCCTAAAAAGTAGAATAGCATTTAACAAGAATGAATGCATTGAAATGGGACAATTTCCCAAATATCATTAATGAACAAAGCAAGTAAAGAATGGCAGCTATCATATATTATCCATTTGAATTGTAAGAAATTGATAACAGAAGCTGCTCTGAGGAGGAGTTGCTAAGGATCCAAGGTGGGAGTCAGTTTTACTTTTTTCTGTATACTTGCTTGTACTTTATGAATTATGTACAAAGTGGATGTTTACCCACTTACAACTTAATGTTCTAATGAGAGTATACGAGATTATTCAACAAGTCTGGCTTGATGAAGGGGTTCAGGAATCAGGGCCACTAATCAAATGGAGGGGCATAGTTGATGGACCCCAGAAAGCGTGCAAGTCAAATCCAACAAGAGGGAGCTAAGTTTATACTAGAAATCAAGACTAAAGTGATGTGGAGGCAAGAAGAACTGGGGATGAGGCTAAATAAAAAAATAACTGCAGAGCTATCACCTAAAAGACAGATGAGATAAGGGGAAAAGAGGCTTTGCATAGGAGGCTTGAGGAGTTGCAGATGAGCTGAACTTAGGGTGCTAAGTATTTATAAGTAAGTAACAGTAATAGCATAATAAAGGCTTGCCATCCACTGGATTACAAAGTCAGTTACGAGTTGGAAGGGACATAATCTGTATCCTGTTTGTATTCAATCACAAACGTATGATGATCATGTTGATGCTGTTCTTTTAGGATTTGGGGAGGAATATAAATTCGACTTGGGGCTCATTCTGAGACTAAAGGAGATAACCAGTAATCATTAATTGACTGGAGGTCATCTAAAGCAATAAAGCCTTGACTTCTTCATATTACGCTGTCAAGGATACTTCTGTGCAATTCAAAAGAATTCCAATCAAGTATAATGAATACAAACTGTATAGGTATGAATGCCAGTCCACCTGCTTTACATTCAAGTTCAAAGAAGGCAGAGACAACATTTGTAGTTCTATTTGCACAGAGCCTGGCAAAGCAGCCTACATAATTAGCCACATGGTAAAGACATTTTGTTCTTGGTGGTGTTGGTGGTGATGGGTTAGTGGTGGTGGTGGTGGTGGTGATGGGATGGTGGTGGTGGTGGCGACGGGATGGTGGTGGTGGTGGTGGTGATGGGATGGTGGTGGTGATAGGATGGTGGTGGTGGTGATGGAATGGTGGTGGTGGTGGTGGTGGTGATGGGATGGTGGTGGTGGTGGTGGTGATAGGATGGTGGTGGTGGTGGTGGTGATGGGATGGTGGTGGTGGTGGTGGTAATGGGATGGTGGTGGTGGTGGTGGTGATGGGATGGTGGTAATAGAGGTGGTGGGATGGTGGTGGTGATGGTTGGTGATGATGATAGTGATGCTAGTGGTAGTGGTAGTGATGGGATGGTGGTGGTGGTGGTAGTAATGGTGGTGCTAGAGTGGTGGTGGTGGTGGTAGTGATAGTGGATGTGGCGGTTTTGGGATAGTGGTGGTGGTGATGGTGATAATAAACACTGATGTTGTCAACCCCTCTGGCAGAAAGCTTCTCCAGCAATATCATCCCCATAGCAGTGAGTGGGAGGGAAAAAGGAGAAGGAACCAATTTCCAGTTTGGGGACCCAAATTCTGACTGAGTTGCTACAATGACAACCAGATAATAAGCATAAATAATCATCATATTTGGTTTTCACGTCCAGAACAGAGAGGAGATCCTCTGGCATCAACAGTGTGGGGTTTCACTAGTCAAATGATGAATCAATCTATTATTTCAACTTTTAAGGGGACCTATCTTGGGATTGATAATATTTTCTAAAGATAAAGGTAGTCTAAAATTTAACGTATTTTAAACCAAATCGTTTCCTAAAGGAAGAGTCTTTCATTGAACACAGTCCATCCTTGATATTGCTAATCAGTGAAACCATTTTGCTAAAATTTAAGCAGTAACAAAATAATTTTTAGGGCTACAAAGGACTTAAATATTTTAGTTCAACCCTTTTATTTTAAGGTGAGCACACTGAGTCACCTCAGGATTACAGAGCCCAAACAGGACTGTACCCCATTACTCTGTTGCCTCTAAATCCAGGAGTGGACGTGTTTAAAAAGAAATCAGCATTTTATGGATCATCTTTATTCTAAAGCAGAGAAAGTTGATAGCTTTGTATAAAGAAATTATGCCATCACCTTTCTTTTTCTTCCCTTTCACCAGAGGTGGGAACAAAGAGTGGAGATGATACTGCAATTTCTATCTCTACAACCTCATTTGAAATCATTCTCTTTGATTTAAGTTTTCTTGAAATGAAAAGGACAAATTGTGTTAACTTAGTTAAAGTTGGGGGAAAAGTTGATTGGACATCCTGTTGTCAAGGAAACAAGTTGTCTCACTGTCTTTCATTCTCTCTCATTCTCTCTCTCTCACACACACACGCACACCATACCACACCAACCACCAGTTAACACAGTGCCCTTTAAACTCTTCATCTGACATTTAAAAATTATTTTAAAATACCCAAGGGCTCTACTCTGAAAATCTGTACAAGAAGTACTCAAGGGAAGTGATTCCTAGAATTCAAACTTAGGGTGGCCTTTTTCCAATTCTGGGGAAGCTACTGTCATTCTGAATCAGTGCTATGTCTCAGAAATGTATGGAGACAGTCTCCAAGGTCAGTGTCAAGTCAACTGCAGAATGACACTATTAGAAAGAGAGAGCTGGAATGAGAACTTTTAAAAAGCAACAGAACAGCACAAGATAAGAGAAAGATAAACAGTTCAATCTCTTGAGCCTTTATTGAGTACCTATCATGCTTAAGGTAGCTATGCACTAAAAAAAAAAACAAAAGTGAGGACCAAGCTAAAAGTGACCTTAGAGAGTGGAGTAGGGTTGCTTATTACTGAAAGAAATACACATCTCCCCGCCCTTCCATCAGCGGAATACACCTCCCTACTCCATCATTGTCAGGCTTGGCCCAGTGACTTGCTTTGGCCTCACTGTGGGCAGACTGTGCTTCCTGCCCTGACTTCGAGTTTGGCCATATAACTTGGTTTGGCCAATAGGGTGTTAGCAGACATGATATAGCAGAAACTTGAAATGTTTTTGTGCTGTTGGGTTTGTTCTCTTGAACTTTTGCCCTTACCATGAGAAGAGCCTGCCCTGGCTTGCCTCTTGTTCCAAGGAAGGTGAGAGACAGGTGGAGCAGAGCTGCCCAAGTTAGGCATGGCCTAGATGCGCTGCCCCCGCAGCTGACCTGCAGGTACACCAGGAAGCCCAGCTGAGCTTCCCAGCCAAGGGTGGCTTAGATCAGTCAGTTCCAGCCAACTCTTAGACACATGATAAGTAATTTGTTGTCTAAGTCACCGCATTTTAGAGTAGTTTTTGATGCAGCAATAATAAACTAATACAGAGAACATCTAGTATAACATCTTAACTTATTACTTTTGCAGGGTCACATAGCAAACTAAAGAGTGGCTAGAAGAACTCAGCCAAAACTATGGGTCTCCTGGGTAGGGCCATTTCCGGAAAGAGTACAAGTCAATCCCTTTCAAAAATCATCACTGGGAGAACAAGTGTCACATATCCTATAAGGGCTCACAAACCACTGACTCTGTTAAGACGTACACGAGGAACACCACAGAGCTTTACTGAACCTTTATCACAGACCCGGAGGCCTGGAAAAGAGCTACCGAAAATCACCTCGTTCCTGAGGAGAAGCCATGTGAGAACAGGGTAAAATGGTTAGGGCTCCAGTGTGGAAAGACACATGCTGAGAATCAATATGATTTGGCTCTGTTAAATCTTGAGTAGGATAAATGGTCTGAATGTGGGTTTGTTCACCAGATTCTGGAATTTTATTTAAAAAAAAAAAGCATACTCTGAAACATAAAAAGGAAAACTTCAGAAAAAACAAAGGGAAGGGCTGTGTTGCTTTACATGGCTGAGAACTAGGGTGACCACATGTCCTAGCATATCCAGGAGAGTCTTAGTTTCCTCTTTTGTCCTGAGTAATTATTAATAGCACCCCTTTTCACTCTCAAAAGTGTACTGAATTGGGTGGTAGATGATATGCTCATACAGATGACAGTATATTTTACCCATAGAGTTGAGCAAAACACTTCCAGGTGAGGTTTAGATAAGTTCACGGGGAAAGACCTGCCACGGGTTATCAAACCAAATTAGACTGAGGCTGGAGGGCCACTGTGTCCCATTGCAACATACCCTTTGGCGCAGTAGTGGGAGATCATCAAGGCACCCAGGGCCTGACCCAGCTGGTCAGGGTCTTAAAGACTAGGAACCGGCGCTCTGTCAGGCTAGCACAATGCTCACTTGGGGAACCCTGGGGTCTCCTCCAGGAGCCTCACCTGTACTGCTGGGCACTGTCTTTGTGGACCCTCCAGCGATAGAAACGCATGCCGTGTTCCCATTCTTCTCATTACTTCTATATCAATACAACACGCAAAGATCAAAATGTATGGTAGAAGAACGGAGTTTCCCTCTTACCCACACCGAGGTCCATATAGTTTTCTGAGCTCCATTTGGCTTTCCCAGAAACCCTGCAGAAAACACAGCACTATAGTCAGAATAAGATTAAACGAAATTTCAAGTATTCAAACTTATTCAGAAAAAAATCTGGAACAGTGAGAACACAATTACATAAACAATAAAAAAGAATTGAAGTATATTGCTTTCAAGTATTTTGGAGTATTAGAATAAACTAACAGCTTTTAAAAAAATATCGCCAAGGGGAAGTCTCAGCCAGCTCTGCTTTAACGGACAGGAGCGATCATCTGTATTTAAACTATTTGTGTATGATTGCTGCTAAAATATTTGAAAACTGTTTGCCTTCTCAACTATGTTAACATTCCCTTGTGCAATTTGGTTTATATTATTATTATTTTTGGCAAAACCTCTTTTCCCAGCCACTATATGTGTAAACGTCTGCTGAGTCTATCCAAATTATCATAAATTCTGAATTATCATCACCCAAGTTAAAAATGAACTAAAATCAACATATTCAAGACGTAAGAACCTTAGGGTAACTTTATATAGGACAAAACATCAGACACATTTTTGTAGTGGGAAAGGAGTAGACATGGAGATGTACAGGGGGTGGAGTGAGGGTGGAGGGTCAGAGAATGCTAGACCCATCGTGCTGTAAGGATGGAGTCGTGTAGTGGGGATGGAGTATGTGTACAGATATACGTAGAGGCTGGAAAATGCTAGATCTGTTGTGTTGTGGGAATGATGTATATATGAAAATATGCATGGGTTGGTATAGGGGTGGGGGAGTGGAAAATGCCAGCTTTGTGTTGTGGGAATGGAGCACACGGGCAGATACATAAGGGGTGGGTGAGACTAGACAGTTGAAGGATGGAAGAGGTAGATATCCTTAGTGGAAATAAATCCCATTGTCCTTAAATCTACTTTCACGGAAAGTCTAAGCTTGCCATAAATGAGGGAAAGCTTATATGCATATAAAAATAGTCACTGAAATTACTATGTTCTAGAAAGAACTTGGCAGGATTTGTACATATAAGGATGATGAGCTGAAAAGGAGCATATGTGGAAATTATCCAGCGGCAGGAGCACAGTGTTCTCACATCGACAGTTATGCTGTTTTCCTCAAAATGTTAATACTAAATTAATTACTCAACTGAATGCAACTGATCATTTTCCCCAGAAATACGTAAAATTTATTTACTTTAATTTCCTATCTGGTTTGTTGTTCTATTCTGACACTTGTAGATTTCTTCACACTTGCTTCAAGGATCTCACAGGAAGCCTTGATAAGATAGCTGTTTTGTGGGCTTAAAGTTGTGAATTGGCCACCCCTGGGATAGAGATGAGAGAAGAAGATGTTTAAAAAACGCTAGGAAGAGAGAAACAACAGCAACAACAAAGAGTGAAAAAGGTTGTTGCACAGAGAAACAGACAGAAAGGAATAAAAAAGAAACCGAAAAGGGGGAGGAAAAAGGACAGAAATAGCCTCTGTTACTGTTTATCTGGCCACAGCCAGCCCTTCTGGGGGAAGGGGTGGGAGAAATCCTGGAGATCTTAAAGGCTATTATCAGGATTGGCCCAAGTTTAGTCCTTCCTGCCTTTGTTTGGCTTAGTGACTCTTCTCATGCAAGATCTGCTGGCTCCTGATGTTGGGTCTGGTGGCAGCACCCCCATGGGTTAGCAGAATAAACCATCTGGCTTCTGAGAAAACCCAAAGCAAGGAAAAAAAAAATAACCTTAGAAGATAGAGCCCTGGGCCTATATCTACAAATGCCTACTGGCTATCTCCACTTGCATGTGCCTCCAGAAAGTCAAAGGCATCTCCCTGAACCAGCTGCTCTCTGGACCTTTTATTTCTGTCAACCCATGGCCATTCTCTCTGTTATCCTGGCTCAAGGCTTAGAGGCATGTTTGGCTCATTTTGCCTTGAATTCTCTATACTGAATTAGTCACAAGACGTACAAATTTTGCCCCCAACATCTTCTCTTTTCAGTCTCATCACCACCCAGAGCCAAGCCTTCACCACTTCACACCTAGACTTCAACAACAGTTGGATTCCCTCCCTTAGAGTGATCTTCCACATCAGTGTCCCTTTCCTACTCACAGATGATAGTACATGGATGACTGGTTCTTCATGTGCCTTTCTAGACCGTCAGTAATCTAGCCCAGCTATCTCTCTCACAGCTGCATTGCCCCATGCTCCTCAATCTTTGGCTTCAGTCAGTCCAGGCTGCTCATCAAGCTGTACCATGGCTCTCGTGTAGGTGCAGTCACACACATGTTGCTCCCCAACTGGTTTGTGTGTCCTTGTCTTTGTTTCTGTTGCTCCTGTAGGACCCCCTTCTCCAGGAGGTCCTCCAGAATGATTCTGGCCCTGACAGATCTCCCTGTCCTTCAAAGGATGACCACAGCTACCGTCTATACCACCCAATCTAGCACTAGAGTATATCCCATCTGGTGTGGTACACCATTATTTGATCTGTGCCCTTGAGGGCATAGGTAACTTCTACTTCTTCTGCATTCCAGGACCTGGCACATTTAGCTACTCACTGAATAGATGAATGAACGGATGACAGGACTCAATATATATTGATGAGTGGTAAGAGATGGATCATTAATATCACATAAGAATTCATTCAAGTGGAGGAAGGCTTATCACATAGCACCTTCACATGTAGACAACCCCAGGTGTGAGTGACCTAGATGGGAGCAATGCTTCATGGGTGAATCTACACTAGGCTCAGCATCTCTTATGCTGGAAGATCATGGAAGACAGTCCTTACCTGGCGGAAAAACATCAGGTTTCCAATAAAAGGAGAAGGTTTGGGATGTCTGATGCCCAACTTCTCCAGTCTTGAAAATGCTGACATGGAATACCTGAGGGAAAAAGCACATTTTAAACACCGAGAAACTAAAGTTTGCTTTCATGCTTGTGGCTCTATTAGGAGTCAGAATAATTGAGTCCTCCAGAAGCAAGGGTAGAAGAAAGACTTTCCAGCTGATAATGTCTGAGAACTGAAGAGGTAAAGGCCTGGAGGTGAGTGGGTGGAATAGAGCTCAATCAATTCCTCCTGAGTGAGTGACAGGGTAGAGATCAAGGAATCCTAAAATCTCCCTATTGGAAGATGCCTTAGAGATGATGTAGTCTAAACATCCCTTGCCCACGTAAAATTTCCATCAATAAATTGTTTTTAAAATGCGCCTCTCTCCATTCAGTTCCTGTGCCTCTAAATCTACGGTGAACAATTGTGTCCAAAGACAAGGCAAAAAAGTAACAATGGCAAAAATAAGTTCCCTGTTCAAATCTGTGCATTTTCTAGGTCAAAACTGACCCCTGCACATAATTTGTTCCTCATCCCATTCCATGGCCTAATCGGGAAAAATAAAAAATCAGGACAGAGGGGACACACCATGGAGACAAAACCTCATCACCTACCACTTACAACCTCTTTAAGTCTTTGTTTTCATGGTCTGAAACCATATGGGAAGCATATTTTCTTAACTAAATATCAGGAAACGCGGCCCGACAGATTTCTGTGCCACTTTCCAGGAGAAAGCGGCAGTCTGAGAAGTGCAGTGTGGCTGTCACAACATTGGAATTACTAGGATATTTCAACAGTTTACGGGAACAGAGGGATAACACAGTTAAAGTCGGAACTGGCTTAGAAAAACCTGAACATATGGCTGTAATCCCTAATCAGCCAGCCAATTAGGTCAAAAGTTCAGTTAGTTCAAAAAAATTAATGAGTCAAACTGGGTGTTTAGCATCTTGCAGAGATCAGCCAAATCTCAATTTAGGGGCAAGGAAAAAATAGAGAATATCACTACAGACAGGCTTCATAGGAGTACTGGAACTTACAAAAACAAAAACAGAAAAAACCACGGCTGTGAGAATCACTCACTTATCGTTAGAAAGATGGAAGGCTGGCTATAATCTTTGACCTTCCTCTTTCCTGCCCATGGTCCAATAAGGAGCACCTAAAATAAGAACATTTCACCAATACTCAAATATTCAGAGAAGGGACAACCCAGGTTAACTGTAGATTTGTGTAATTCTGAGCAATGGGTCTACTTTTAAAGTGGCCATGGGGAGAACCACGCCAGAGCAGAAAGGGAAGGCGGGTTCTCCTGCCAGCTGTCCTGACCAAGGTTTGCACCGTATGGCTACATTATCAGGTTTGAATGAATCCCCAAGGACATCACATGTAAGTTCACGTTCAAGCGTAATTACAAACCGCACTCAAGAGCCACTTGTGAATTACATGGGTTAGTCATGCCAAAGTTCCTCTTCATTAGCATGTGAACCAAAGGTTGACTGTACAATGTGTAAAAGTAATTCTTTCAAGTAGACTATGACATTTTAAATAACTCCCCTTACACTTAACGGAAAAGACCAAAGCAGACTTACTAGTCCGCTTAACACTTCCCTCAACATCCTCGAATCTGGCTTCTAGGTTCATTTCTTCATCAGTTTTTGTGAATTATTTTCTAAATGTAATCTCTAATGGGTAGAAAGAAATATGTCGATCTTGGGCCACGTAATTACATCTTAATTTTGTAATTAGATGTCTTGATTGTCTAATTAAAGGACAAGAAGTCTGTGGCTAATTACACATGCTAATTATTATGCAAGTCCATGCCCTAATTATGTAACTCCACTTATGAAAATACTGCTGTGTGTCTCTGCACAAAATCCAGACATTTTCAAACATATGGCAGCAGCAGAGAATGTTCTGGACACAACCATCAACTTCACTTTGCAGCCTGGACTCAAGTGTAGAACTTGAGCGTCTTCAGCTAGGAATTGGCCATATGTTGCCACGAGTAACTAGAGTCCTTGCACCAAAATCAGCAGACAGAGATCACTGCCCCTAGACTTCTAGGCAGAATTGCAAAGTGGGTTCCATTTGTCTCACTCTCTCTTCCTTCTCTGCTCCCTTGTTTCATGTTCTCTGGTCCCATTCTGTCTGTCTCAACAGGCTCTTAACTCAGAATCCATGGGCCCCATAGGACTTGACTTGTGTCACCCCCCAAAAATAAGTTGAAGTTCTAACCCCCCAGTACCTCAGAGTATGACTTTATTTGGAGATAAGGTGTTTGCAAATGTAATTAGTTAAGATGACATCATACTGAAGTACAGTGGACCCCTAACCTGTTGTGACTGATGTCATTATAAGAGGATAGGCACGTGAAGACACAGAGACACAGGGGAATGCCATGTGAAGACAAAGGCAAACACTGGAGTTACGCAGCTGCAAGCCAGGGAACGCCAAAGATCATCAGCAACCTACTAGAAGCCAGGAAGAGGCAGGTTTCAGAGGGAGCAAGGCTCTGCAGAAATCTTGCTTTCAGCCTTCTAGCTTCCAGGACTGTGAGACAACAAATTCTAGTGTTTTAAGCCCAGTTTGTGGTACTTTGTTACGGCAGCCCTAGGAAACTGATGCACCAGGAATACTCGTAGATGAATTTTAGAGAGTCGTTGAGAAAAAGATTTAAAACAATTTCCTCCTGTTACTTTAAAACTTGTCGTTGTGGAAGAAATTTATTTTTTATGTCAAATTGTGCCATTAAGTCCTGTGCCATCGAAAAGTACAGGTGGCCTCGGATGCTGCTGTGTAAAACAGATAATACGCAGCCGTCATGCGGTCACCATGTTGTGATATTTAGAACAGCTTCTCTTTGATGGGAATTAGTGCAAATGGATCCCACAATTATGATTATGGACATCTATCATTGTTGACATTAAGAATACTTAAGTTGGGGGCCGGCCCTGTGGCTCAGGGGTTAAGGTCATGTGTTCCACTTCAACGGCCCAGGGTTTGTCAGTTCAGATCCTAGGCGCGGACCTACACTGCTCATCAAGCCATGCCGTGGCCCCATCCCACATAGAAGAACTAGAATGACCTACAACTAGGATATACAACTCTGTACTGGGGCTTTGGGGAGAAAAAAAAAAAAAGAGGAAGATTGGCAACAGATGTTAGCTCAGGGGCACTCTTCCTGAAAGAAGAATACTTAAGTTGGAAAACGACAACAGGAAGTATATGTGGAAGGCTCAGATAGCATTCTCTGGTTTTCCTTTCACCACTAAAGCAATGGTTTATTGCTACAGGACACAAACCTTACAGTGCCAGCGGTGCACCTTATTCTGTCCATTCTCAAAATAAATTGAACCATTCAAAATAAGATTCCATTTTTAAAGCGTAGAAAATCCCCACTATTTTATTCTCCCCAGGACAAAGCCCTCTCTTGATACCTTCACCAAGAGCGGTCAGCCCATTGTTTAGCCACAGAAGCCGCTTGCAGTAAATTGGGGGCTATTTTGATAAATCATATGTTAAAGAGATGATTAAACTGATTGAGATTTGGAGCAAAAGAAGAAAACAGTCAAAGGATGGCCTGCCCTCCAAAATTTCCCTCCTTGCGTATCTTAAGCAGCCATAGAGGCTTCTCTCTAGTGTGCTTCTGGGAAGAGCCAGTTCCTTGGTTCATTTGTTACATCCTTACCGTCACTTTCAAAGAATTTCTACTTGGTGAGCTCCTTTTGAAAATTTCAGAAGCCCTTGATGTTTTTCAAGTGGTGAAAGATTCCTTTGGCAAATAGCACTTCTCCTGGGATAAGAATCGTGATGCTCCAGAAACAGGTGAAGCCCGGGGGTACCAGGTAACCTACTTGTCCTGCTCTTTGGAGAAGAGAAGTCCTTTGTCATGGTTCCTTTATGCTTGTGACATGCACAGCCATCAAAGGCTTTGCCAGCAATTCCACAAAAAGTTGTGGCCATGTCAGAAACTTTATTAGAAACAATATCTTAACTTGTTGCCCTTTCAGAAGGTTTTAAGACATGGGAGCAGGACACGAGGGACAAATCTTGAAATGCTTGACAGAAATTTGGGTAAAAAATCCAGAACTATCAGGGAGAAAGCCTACTCTCATTTTATTATAATTCTTTCTAGTTTTTTTCTTTGAGTATTTTTTATATGTTTGTGATCATATTCTTTACAATTTTTTCTATTTGTATTTCTCTATACTTCTGGTTTTTCCATTTAACATAAGGAGAAAAATCTCCATGTTATCAATCCTTTGTGAATATTATTTTTATGGCTGTATAATATTCTTCTTGAGGACATATGATAATTTACTAAACTATTCTTATTGTTAAATACTTAAGATGTTTTCAATTTTTTTAGCTAATTTAAGTTATGCTACTACGATGAACATCTCTTTGCATCAAGCTTTTCCGGCACTTCATGCATGAAGCTTTTCCAGACCTGAAATCCATGAGTTGCTGGTTTAAAAGTTGGTGTACAATGCCAAATTTCTTTCCAGAAAGTTGGTCCCAGTTAGTCTCACTGTCAGTGTATCCATTTCACCCAATACTCTCATAAAATTTTTCCTAATTTTGTAGACTCGTCAATGTATCTTGAGGTCTGTGTTTCTTTCATTACTAGAGAGAACATTTTTTTGCCATCTCTGTCTCTCTAATTTCAAAAATGTTTCCCAACTTTGAAGTTATTCTTTCTTTTTTCCCCTCAGTCTCCTCACAGCTTATCTAGGTGGCAGGTGGAATCGTGCTACACCAATTGGTTAAAGAATTCGTTGGAAAATGAGCAGTCACTGACAGGCGACTGCAAGCTGACTCCAAGCGCACACAGTTGGGCAGGGAGAGGAAGATAAACAGATGAATTCTGAACAGCTTTCATTTAGAAAATACCTCACTCAGCCTAGTTAGCTGACTTTACATTCTATTTCCTTCTCCTTCCTTGCCCCATTCTTCCCCAACAACCACAACTAGAGAAACTGTAAGAATAGAAATTTCTTCCATTATGCCTCAAGGCAGGAGCTCCCTGAATATGCAGAGTTTCTATGTGAGGTTGTCTCAGTTCCCCTTTCAGTCCCTCATCTCCGTTTTAGTATCCTCATGTTCAGTCCCCTCTCCTGTGACCAGTTCCCTCAAGACCTTGCTCTCAGCTTGCCCTCAGGGCTGGAAATGATCTGCAGTACATTCACTCATATGTCAATTAGTAGGAGTTAGGTTATTTCTTAAGATATAACCTGCAAACCAGAATATCCACTTACTAATTTATAAGAGTAAGTGTCCTTTTCCAGGAACAAGAATATGATGTTGTGTCTCAGAGCACCTCCTTTCCAGGTACCCAAGAGGCCAAATCAATCATCAGAGGATGATTGCTGAGCCAGGCTCTACAATGAGAGGTGGCTTATCACAACATCTATGTCACCAGGACCCTGGTGAAATAATCCTGCCCCATAGCTGACTACACACCTATAAAGGGTTGGCAAAGAGATGGTGTGCTTGCTGCCCCACTCCTCTTTCCCTGCTGCTTTGTGATGCTGCCTCTGTCATACACCTTAGCGACATAAGTGCTTGGGTCTGTTCTGATGCCTTTGTCTGGCTTATGCCAGTGCCTCACTATTTTAACTATTATAACTGTATAATATTTTTAATATCTTACTTTCTCATATAATTTTAGAATTAATTATCTTGTTTGATGAAAATCCTTTTGGGATTTTTATTGGAATTGCATTAAATTTATAAATTAATTTAGAGAGTACCAACATTATTATGACATTGAGCCTTCTCATCCATGAAGTTGTTACATCTCTCCATTGATTCTGTTCTCTCTGTCCTTCAGTAACATTTTATAATTTTATGCACAGAAGGAAGGGTATCTTTTTGCTATTTACATATATTGGTTATTGGTATCGCTCATGTGTAGGAACACCATTTGTTTATTTATGCCACTCTTATAATCAATGATCCTTCTAAACTTTCTTATTAGTTCTACTGGCTTACATATGGAATCTGTGTGATTTCTTATGCTGACAGTTACATTTTATGCAAATAATATCAGTTTGTTCTCTTTCTAATCCTTCTGTCTCATTTTTTCATTTTCTTTTCTTATTACATTGGCTGGTACCTCTCATCCAATGTTTAAAAGAAGCAGTAAGAAGGAGCATTCATTTTTTTATTCCTGACTCTATGGGAATGCATCTAATGTTTCAAAATTGTCAGATTTTGCTGTAGATTTTTGATAGATATCTTTTGTTGGGTCAAGGATATTTCCTTTTATTCCTAGTCTGCTTGGAAAAGTTTTTCTTGGTTAGTCTTGCTACAGGTTTGTCTATTTTATTAATCTCTTCAAAGCACCAACATTTGATTTTGCTGATCATTTCTAATTTTTTGTTTTCTATTTCATTAATTTATGCTCATATTTTCATTATGGACTTCTTTCTAATTCCTTTAGGTTTACTCTTCTTTGATTTTTTTCTTTTAGCTTCTTAGCAATTTAGCTCATTTATTTTCAATATTATTTTATTTTTAATGAATGCATTTAAGGCTATAAATCTCCCTGTAAGTACTTCTTTAGCTGCATTTCACACATTTTGACATGTAGTGCTTTCAGTGTCTGTTGTATTCTAACAGGAAACTTCTGAATATAAAATGTGCTAAATTGTTGATTCCTTAACATCTTACAGTAGTGACACATATTTTTGTATCATTATGAACTCATGGATTTAAATTTATGGATATGTTTCAATCTATTGCAATTATTTTATTTATCAAATTTGCCCGTCTTTGGCTAGTTGGGCACATACGTTTATTCCTGAGTACTTTTGAAAGAAGAACTTCCTCACTTTCTTAAATGACAAGATGATCCAGATTCATCTTGTACATTTCTTTCCCCAAACCTGTTTCAGCAGTTTTTCCAAGGACCCTGGTTCCTTTTGGTGGAAAATGGCATCCAGGGACCATAATAGGAGGAAGACTTTTCACTGTATTTCTTTGGGGCGCTTCATGACACCATGTCTGATTCTTCAACCATGTGAATGCCTACTCAATAACTTAAATAGATTTTGAAACTTATTAGTTGAATCCTTTGTAATTAGAATTGTTTTAAATGTATAGTAGCGCCTTACATAAAAGATCAATATGGTGAATCCTATCAGAAAGTGGAGGCATTTTTGTAAATATACTAATCTTTCCCAATTGTATTAGGTTCCCATTGCTGTTGTAACAAATAACCACAAATTTAGTGGCTTAAAACAACACAATTTATTACCTTACAGTTCTGGAGGCCAGAAGTGCAAAATCAGTCCCACTAGTCTAAAGTGAAGGTGTCAGGCAGGGCTGCTTCCTTCTCGAGATTCCAGGGGAATATCAGTTCTTTGTCTCCTTGGCTTATGGCTACATCACTCCAACCTCTGCTCATCACATGGCCTTCTGTGACTGACTCCTCCTGCGTCCCTCTTATAAGGACCTTCATGATTACGTTTAGGGCCCACCCAGGTAATCCAGGGTCTTCTCCCCACCTCAGGATCTTTAATCACATCTTTGAAGTCCCTTTTGCTATAGAAAGTGGTATTTACAGGTTCCAGGGACTAGGACGTAGGAATCTTTGGGGGCCGTTATTCAGCTACCACGCCAACTTATGTTGTGTTATAGATCTTAATTTTGTTTTGGAGTGCGCCTGAAAAGGAGAAGTGACCGGGGTGGGGACTGTGAGATTGTCAGAGCTTCCTGTTTAGGGAGAACTGGATGGCACAGCTGCTGGGGGGTGGAGAGGAAGAAAGCACAGAGCTTGCACTACGCTCGGCCTCTGCATCGCGCGCCATAAGGCTTTGGTGGCCCTACCACCTAAACACCAAACAGATAAGTATTTTAAAGAAAATACTACAATTAAAAATAATAATAATAAGTCACGCAGATGATGGTTATTATAGTGCAGAGAGTGAACTAACTTGTCCATTTTTGTCCCAGCTTTTCAGGGCAGGAGAGTCCCTTGAGTCAATAAATCTCAACTGGTATTAAGACATTAATCTTCTAAATTCAGTTATTCATAGAACATCTTGACAATTTTTGCCATATCTGTAGATTGCCTATGCTATTACTTGCTTTCTGATTTCCTTTAAATAAACTTACATGCATTTATTTTAAAAGGAAACTTTATGTCATGGTCATAAATGAAAACCATTACCACTTCCATAAAAAAAAAAACTAATGGTAAAAATAAATGCTTTACAATGGAAAATTTTAAAAGTCCGTGAACCCCCCCCTAAAACGGTCTCACCTCCATGGATGGATGGTCCATAGGCCACCGCTGGGAAGATGCAACTCTGCAGGATGGTCCAGGCAGGCCACAATTTACAATGTACTCTGTCTAGGTTGCCCTAGCTCTGCTGATAGTTTGACACCATGGCCAGAGAATGAGGAAGGAATCTGAGTCCTTTCTCAGAGTCCACGTGGAGAATTAGATCAAATGAATCTTAGTGTGCTGTGTTTCATTTCTCAGAACTAAGAAGAGCTGGTCTGCATTTGACATTGGGTTTATTCCAAACTATGATGGTAGTTTACCTTCATGAAGGGAGAAGTCCTTTATCACTGTTAGGGCTAATGTTAATCAACCTGTTACAAATGCAGAGAATCATCTGGTCAACACGTATTCAGTGCATGTCTCCTACATGCCAGGCACGGTGCTGGGTGCTGGGGCTGCTGCAGGCACATGGCACTTACAGCCTAGTGGATTAGACAGACATGACAAGCAGTTCATTAAGCATTTACATTATGATCCTTGCAGCAAAGAATAATCACATGCCAGAGGATATGCCAGTTGAAATGTATGCTTTGTATTTTGATCACTTAAGAGCACTTTTCTCCAATAATTTGATGGTATTTGTTGAATTTGAAAAAAATGACAAGTGGTCCTTATGCTTATTATTTCCCCCCAAGGCTAGTTTTCAAAAAACAGGGCCTTCCAAAGAAGACCAGTCTCCAAAGAAACCATTAAACTGAGGACTGGGTGTTAAACAGCAGGCGAAGGTGCTGGCAGGGGTGCTGCTTTGAAAGTTGTGGCGTGCCAGCGGGGCCCTGCCCCCTGCCCTAGGAAGAGAGAGTGGGGGGGTGGGGCTCATGGGCACCTGCCTTAGCACTGAGTGTGCCCTGCTTTTTCAGGTGTGCTTTCCAGGGCCTTCCTGCCACAGAAAACCAAGTGATACCTTCTAGGACCGACGGCAGCAAATGGTGCGGAGTGGGAGTTGATGGTTAAGAAGGGAGGGGACTCAGAGTAAGGCCTCAGCCTTAGTTCCCAAATTCTCTGCCATGTCACGTGGTTGGTCACGGAAGGACTCCGGAGCATGCCTTGCCCTTTTGTGAGAATTAAAGGAGAAGAATGTTGGAGGTGGTGCAGAGAGCAGTTTCACAATATAAACACACATGCGACCTATCTTTCTGTTTTAAAAATAGAACAAAGCAATTGAATTATGTCGTAAAACCAGTTAAGTGGCTGATATTTATGAAACCCTTCTGGATTTTTTTTAAAAGTATTTGTTATTTGACTGAGTTTAACTGGACTGAGCTCCCTGCCCACCACCAGAAAAATCAATAATGTATATAAATGTAAATGCAGCATAAAACCTTCCCCCAAAACCTCTCTTCTAGGATGGAGATGGGAGAGAAAGAAGGGTAATGGTTTGGTCCATTTAAAAATATATTTATGATAAATATTTTTAAATAAAACATTTAAGAATACTAAACATATTTAAATATAATTTATATGTTTATATATTTAAAAATGAAAGGTTGCCTTTTGTAACTGGGCCTCGAAATCCTTATGTGTCAGGGGACTGCAAGCCCAGACGTGGCATCCTACACCAACACCTGCCTCATCCTGCTTGTCCCCGGAGCTGGAGAATGGGGCTCTTGAGAGGGAGAAAGCAAGCCAAAGGATTTCTTACAAACTCTCTTCGAGTAAGAATTTTGTTTCTGTGAACTCCTCTCTTCCACATTCCCACCACACTGAGTTTGCAGCCCTGCCCACGAGAAAGAGGTTCTCATCAGAGAGTACAGGGAGCTGCTGGGTTCCAGAGACACAAGGTGCCCAGGATGCATGTTGGCAGAGGCAGAAAAATAACCAGGTCGCCCCAGCTCAGCAGGAGCATCGCCACAAGACAGTTTAAAGGGCTCCTGTTCCTCCTGGACAGGTGAGGGTCCAGGCCAGAGCCGAGAGTTCATTTCTCTCTCTCCATCTGCCAATCAGTAGACCGGGGCCTCACTGATAATTGCGCTCTCAAGGTAATGGCTTGTTTAAGTAATTGATGATGTTTGTCCTCACTGGGGAATCTTAGTACATCAAAAGATGTTGAGAAAACCAAAATTCACCTAGAGTTTGAATTAATCACTTTGTCAAGCACAACAAAGGCTGTCTTGCTTTGCTAATAATCCCAAATGAGGCAGCAACCCTTAGTTAAATAAGGAAACTATGGTGTCTTTAATTAATCTTTCAAAGAGCTCAGATTTGCTTTATTTTTATGAAAATATGGGGAAATGCATGCAGAGCTGGTATTTTCCAAACTTCTCAAGTGTAGGAAGGGTGAGACCTGGCTTCACTGAAGTTCATAGAAAAGGATCTGAGGGCTCTAACTGACCACAAGGTCAGCGTGCTTGTCTGTACCTGGGTCAGAGGAAGTTAGAGTCAGTCTGCGCCTCCAAATGCTGCCCTGTGGCCCCAGCACCTCCCCTGCCCCAGGCTCGGGGTGCCGCTGAACATGGGCCCCACCTCCGGGACAGCTGCCTCAGCCTTTCTGGGCTGCACCTCAGAACCCAGCCACCCTCCAGCTTGCTCACCGGCTGACTTTCTGATTCCAAATCGTCTCTCAACCCTCTCTTCACCAGGCAACTCCAGCTTCCCCTTTCCTCCCCCTCACCCCCTCCCAGAGCCCCAGGCCAGTCTGAGTCCTTTGCTGACACTAGTCACACTGCAGGGACTCAAGAACACGCGGGTCAGAGCCCTGGCATCCTGCGTGCCCAGAACGGGAGGCTGGATGTGTGGCTGTGTTGGTGTGATCCCAGCAGCACAGCCATCTTTCAAAGAACTTTGTCAGCCCTAAGGCCACTTGGAAGCCAATGAGCAGGATGACGGGATGGAGTCTGGAAGCCACTCAGTTCAGTTCAGCGATACTTACAGAGCGTCGTTACCCTACAAAGGGCGAGACACACCCCCGAAGAGTGTATCCTACAGGAAACAGATGGGGAACGGAGATTTCCCTTGCACTTGAGAAGCCCAGATAACTGCCTTCCGTGTACTTCTTATCCGACCTAGTTACTCCCCATGGCTTCTAAAATGGGCCACGTCTGACTCTTTCCATCAATCCTCATCTGCAATCGACCACCAAGTACTGTCAATCCTGCCATGAAAACGTCTCTCCAGTGAGTTCTCCTTACTTCTGACTGGCACTGCCCGATTTCAGGCCCTCAATGTCTCTCCCTTGGGCGTGGGCTCTTCAACATGTCCTAAACTGGCCTCCCAGCTTCCAATTCATCCCCTCATTCAGCGATCTGCTGTCTACGATAGTGCCAGAATAATCTGGCTAATGAGCAAATCTGACCATGTTGTGACCTGATTCAGAATTCATCATTGGCTACCTGTCACTTTTAGACCAAACACTAAACTCCTTTATTTGGCGCATAGGGCCCTTTGATGGTCGACTCTGGCCTGCCTCCCCAGCCTCACTGCAGGTGGTCTCTGTCCCCCACCTTAAGACTCTGGCCATCTTTCTTGACTTGGACATTTCTAGTTATGCCAGCTTGTTTCACTCTTGCAGCCTTTTATCCATGCTCTTCTCCAGGGCCAGGACTAAGATGAGGCACGTGAGGCACCCAGGGCACAAAACTGAAGGAGGCGCTCACTGTCAGGGATGTGCCTCCTTTAACCTTGCACCCCAGGTACCTGCTCACCTCACCCTGGGCCCAGCACACTCTTTTCTCTGCCTTGTGTGTCCACCCTCTTTCTCCACCTGGCAAGTCTTGGAGGCAACTCCTCCAAGAAGCCACCCAGACTATCCTGGGCACACGGAGACATTTTCCTTGGCCACTGGCTCCCTAATGGCAGAGGGATTACAAACAAAGAGTAGGAGAGCTCAGTGTATTGTTTGTAGGAATATAATCCTGTCTAAGTTCATTATTTACTGTACCTGGTTCTGTTTCCATCATGTGGGCTTAGTCATCTGTAGTTAATCCTTTTGTTTTTATGAAGTCCTTAAAAAACCCTTTAGGCCTTGTTGTGAAAGAGAGACATCTGCCTAGAGTGAACCCCAACAGACAATTAAGTTAGGGCCCAGAGAGGGCAGAGGGGGTTACTCCTGCCTCTGTGTCTTCCATAATAATAATGAGCAGTTACAGAAGATTTCCCAAGGGGCAGAAGCTATTCTAAGTGTTTCCCACATATTAACTCATTTATTCCTCTCCCTACTCTGGGTGGAAGGTGCTATTATGATCGTCTTCATTTTGCAGATGGGAAAACTAAGGCTCAGGAGATTAAGTAACTCATCCAAGGTCACACAGCTGGTAAGTAGCAGAGCTAACATTCGAACCCTGGCTCTTTGGCTCTAGAGTCTGTGCTCTTAGCTAGCAACTTCTACGGTCTCTCATTTTACATTTCCAGAGATGCACATGGCCTACAACCCAACTGTCTACAAGACAAGGGGCGCAGAAAGCCGTGCTTTGCTCACTTCTGTGGGTTAAGGGCTCTGAGGTCTCCGTGAAAAGGGAGATGCCATTCACAGGACTCTATTATCCCCTGGGACAAAATCAACTGATCAGATTAGCCACTGAGTCTGCAGGGCCCCAGACTTGAAACAAAGACAGGTAAATTTGAAGTGAAGACCCTGCCTGTGCAGCGTAGAAGGACTGTTTCTTTGGCCGGTAGAGTTTCATCATCTCTGAGTAGCACGGGGGCATTGGGTACTTGTAGTAGGTGCAGAGAATGATTCTAAGTTCTCTTGCATCTAGCCTCGTAGGTGTTCAAAAAATATTTGCCAGTTGGATGTGAGGTTATGTCTTCATAAACCCAGCCAATATTTCCATCTTTCTATTGCACCATGACTGACCCAAAAGCCTGGAACAGGCCTGGGAGACCCAATTCTGTCTCCCAGCTTGGCAGATGACTTAAAGAGCTTGGACAATCAAAATGACAAAAGAATATTGTGACTGTTTCAAAAATATTTATAATCCCACTGCATCTTGTTTGTTACTGTAATTCTCAAATCTTTGTGTTGACCTAGTTCTTGGCAAGTTCACTCATTGGCCTTTGATTACCTCTTTACTATAGTGATCAACTAGGGGTCCAACTGGAAATTGTATAAAACAAGGTCAGAAGGCATTAGCTCCAGTCTAAGATCACGAAAAGTCTCAGTGCCCTGTGCTCATCAGCGTGGTTGCTTCTGGGTCTCGCCCCTCTGGGTGACCAGAACCTGGACCAGACACACAGACCCGCAGAACCTGCCTGACCTTTCCCATGGCCGACCCATCTGGGTTTTGCGTCTTGCCTGCCTCCCACACTTTATAATCCCTTGTATAAATATTATCCCTTTTCCTAGTCCTGGCTCATCCTAGCCATTCCTATCTCGTCACCTGTATTAGTTATCTACTGCTGTGTAACAAATTATTCCAAAACCTAAGTGGCTTAAAACAACAAACGTTTATTATCTCACACCATTTCCAAGGGTCAGGAATCTGGGGGTGGATTAGCTAGGTGGTTTTGGCTCAGGGTCTAGCATGAGATTCCCGTCAAGCTGTCAGCTGGGGCTTCAGTGATCTAAGGCCTGCCGGAGCCTGGAGGGTCTGCTTCCATGCCCACTTTAGTAGCCCTTGACTGTCTTCACAATGTGGCCTCTCCCTAGCACTGCTCAGCAGAGCAACTGGCCTCCCCCTAAACAAGCAATCTGAGTAAGAGAGAGAGAGAGAGAAAGCACAAGCCCAAGATGGAAGCCTCAGTCTTTTATAACACAACCTTGGAAGTGACATACAGCATTCTACTGGTACAGTGGGAGAAGGGACTATGCAAGGGTGTGAATATCAGGGGACAGGGATCACTAGGGACCATCTTGGAGGTGGCCACCACATCACCTATGCCCCAGTGTGGACAAATTTAATTTAAGTGTATGCTCTTCCAAAGTTTCACCTTGGGTTTTTCAAGTTGGTAACTAAGCCTTGTAAGGTCTATAAGCTGTTACCTTCTATGATGTGGTACTGAAACAAGATGTAGTTGTTCCATTCGTCATCCCATGAAGATGTATTTGGTGCCTACTCTGTGCCAGGCACTGTGCCAGACGCCACCATACTTCAGTGAGAGAATAGATAGATAGGGTCTACTTGGCTTTCACTGGAAAACTAAAATCAAGGAAACTCCAGACTAGGGTAAATAAAAGTGGATTTGAAGCCTTCAGAAAATCATATGGTTAACAATAGCTAACATTTTCCAAGCATTTGCCATGGGTCGGGATCGTACCAAAGACTTTATAAACAGTGTGGCCTTTAATCTCCACCGGCATCCTTGTTATGTCCATTAAATGATGGGGACACTGAGACTTATAGACAGGCCCCAGGGACTAGACCACTGGTCAGTGGCCAGGCCACAGCTCAGACCTGGTCTGTCTGAGGGAAGGGCCTGAGCCTCTAGCCAGGCCTCTGACGGATCTGTCCTGTCTCAGCAAGGCCAGTGAGAGGAAGGAGACTGCACTCCTCTCCTAGTGCCACCATAACGAAGTACCACGAGCTGGGGCCTTACAGCAATAGAAATTTATTCTCTCACAGTTCTGCAGGCCAGAAGTCTAGAGTCAAGGTGTTGGCAAGGCTGTGCTCTCTCTGAGCTCTAGGGTAGGATCCCTCCTTGCTCTTCCAGCTTCTCATGGATGCTGGCCATCCTTGGACTTCCTGGCTTGCAGTCCCATCAGTGCAGTCTCTGCCTCCATCATCACGTGGCATTCTTCCTGTGTGTCTATGTCTTCATGTCATCTTCACTCTGGGTGCCTCTGTGTCCAAGTTTCCTTCTTCTTATAAGGACATCAGTCATGGATTAGGGCCCACTATAATCCAGTATAAACTCATCTTAACTTGGTTACGTCTGCAAAGACCCTGTTTCTGAGTAAGACCACATTCTGAGGTGCCTAGTGGACGTGAATTTTGGGGAGACACAACTCAACCCGCTACAAAGACCATCAGAGCTGTCAGCAGCCCTGGAAAAGACCTCAAGAAAATAATCCATGTGAGTATATTAATGGGAGGTATCTTCCTGACCACCCTGGGGACAGAGAAGGCAAGATGGAAAGAAACTGACCCTAATGAAAGAAAACACTAATTCAAAAACATTTTTTTTCCTGGCTCACTCTGAATGTTGTGCTTTTTTAATTTTGTCGAATGGGTTTTTGGGTTTTGGTGGGTTTTTTTTTTTATTATTTATTATTACTATACTTACTAATCTATATTTTACTTGTTTTAGTCAGCACTCCCTTTTCATAGGAAAAAAGGAAGTGACATTTTGTGGTTGATTTTGGATCGCAAGAGCACCTCCCTGTTCAGACTCGCCAGTGACTTCCTGGAGGGGCCTGTGTACTAGTATATGGAAGTGAGATCAAAACCTCTTTTATCTTGGAAAGAGCAAGTTAAATTCATCATGTGTAACAGGCCTGGTGTTACTGGGACACACCCTTTCTTCTTTCATCCACTAGCCAGCACCAAGGGGTAGGTTCTGGAAAGGCAAGAGATCCTAAAACTTATTTCTTCTTTAATAACCCACTAGGGCTCTAGCACCCATGAGAATATTTAAAACAATTCTGGAGCTATTTATGTTTTCAGCCATGGCCATTTGTTGGCATAACAGCATCCATAAATTTACTGCCCAGTGTAGAACAATGAAATTTGTCCTAAACCATACAGCTCACAATTTACAAGGGTGTCCCCTGGTTGTTGTATTTCAGGGAATGGTGACCACACTGTGCTTTCTGCATTCAGGCTTCTTCTGGTCTTCTGGACTTCAGAAATGCCTCGCCTCAATCCTGCTTTTCCAGACTGGAGTTGGATCCTTTTTGTGGCAGCTGCTTCCTTCCCCACCTCATCCCCCGAATCAATATTTACTCTTCTCAGAGTATGTTCTAGCTCCATCATCGCTCAGCCCTTGACCTCCATTGCTTATTCAGCTAGAAATTCCTGGGTACATCCCCAGACTCAGGCCAGGTCCAAGCTGAGCCCCTATACTGAGCTCGTGATTCTGCTTTAGCAATCCTGGTGCTAGTCCACCATTCCATAGCCAAGACCCACCATGACCCGCCATGTCAGTGTCTTAGCGGACAAATTCTGCATCAGCATCTGTTCTTTTTTTTCAGAGATCATTGTTTTCATTTACAATAAAAATCCAAATATCTATTAGCTTTAAATTTTTGTTTGTTTTTTCTTTGTTTTTGTTTCTTGTTTTATTTTGTCTTGTCACTCACGGCCACTTTCTGCTTTGCATTCCTGTGATTTTTCAGGAGTAGAGCTTTCCCAAAGTATCCTCTTCAGCCTGGGCCCCATGACAAACACATGTGGAGCAGATCTGAACCTACCCGCAGCCTGCAAGAGAGCTACCCCAGCTGACCCACGGACTATGAGAGAAATCAATGTTGTTGTCTGCCAGTGAGTTTGGTGTTGTTTGTTACACAGCATTGTTGCAGCAGTAGTTGACTAACACAGGTCAATTCACTGAACTTCTCTGGACCTTCACTTCCGTCTGTAAAATGAAGCTGTTGGATTGTAATCAAGGTGCTCACCTTTTTCCTACCCCTCCACAACTAAGGGCTCTAGCATATACCCAACAGTAACAGAGACAAAATATACCAGAGTCAAATATTGCAAAGCACTAAAGCACTATTGAGAAGGGCTGGGATGTTCATTCCATTTAGGAATTAGGGACTTCTTAGGGCCTTGGAGAGCGTTATTTCAGTGGACGATGGAGCAGAGGCCCCATTGCAGGGCTGAAAGGTAAATGGGAGGTGAGAAAGTGAACAAGTATGGGGTCCTCTCTCAGGTAACTTGGCTGGCAAGAGAAGGATAGGTGGAGTGGTAGCTGGGGTGGAACATACAGTCAAAGAAGAGGTGGTTGGTTAGTTGGTTGGTTGGTTGACTGACTTACAGTGTTTTAAGATGGAGACAATTGAATCTGCAAAGAAGCATTTACAATGTCATGGTTAAGGGATAACGAAGGTAAGGGCTTGGACAAGAGTGCGGGAAACAAGAGGTCTAGTCTACCAGAGAGAGTTGAGTGAGGCTCGCCAGGATGTATTTACTGACGTGATTGATATGCATCATTTACATGTCAGATTCTCAAACCAAAGAGCAAGGCAAGTGTCAACCAACGAAACAAAGACCAAATGAAACACAGAATTGTGCTGTTACTGTTCAAGTTAGGGGATAAATGTAAATTTTGTCACAGGAAAATCTGAAAGATGTCTGGAAAGTAAATTGAGTTTAAAGCTTGGTTTATTGAGCACTTTTCAAGAATTAGATTTTCTTTTGTTTTTAAACACCTACAACTAAGACATAAACAATCGTCGTCAACACACTGATAATAATATATGTTGATGTAAGATTTACCATTCACAAGTGCTCATACTCCCTTTGAAGGAGACTGGAAAAGCATGACTGTCTGCACTTCACCATTGGAAACTGAAGCTCAGAGAGGCAGCTGACAGCTCAGACCTTCTTCCTGAGAAAAATCCACTCTTCTCGACTGCCTTTCTTCCCATCTCTCCTAAACCTGCTGCATTCTGGCTTCTGTCCCCACCACACCATCAGTGACCATCTCCATCATCACCTAAGACTTTTTAGCTGCTAAATCCAATAGATATTTTTTAAACCTCATCTTATTTGTTCAAAGCCAAAAGTACTTACTTTTGGTATAAGCCCAAGGTCATTCAAAATGAGGCTACTTGTTCAAGTAAGGCTCTCTTCCCTTTTTACTTCAATGCATTTCTGAAGATCATATAAGAATTCCAAATGGTGTTAAAAAATAGATAAATAAAATAGAAACAAAACCGTGATCTACCTACCTAGCATCTATGCAATTATGTTGAGTACAGCCTGCAGTTACGGAGTAATAATAGCTAACGCTCATTGAACACTGACTGCGCCCAGCACTGCTCCAAGTCTGCCCCACGTTTTAAGTCATTTAATCCTCCCGCCGCGCTATGAGGCAAGTACTATTATTATCCCTGGTTTACAAATGGGGCAACTGAGACACAGAGACCTTACAAACATGCATAAGGTCACAAAGCTAGCCAGGATCTGAACCCAGGCAATTCTGTTCCAAAGCCCAAACTCTGGACCATCTTACAAAGTTGGCATAGGCAGCCAAGATTGACGTGTTTTTAGCGTCTTTTTAAAGGCAGTGTTGACCAATTAACATGCAGCCAAAGGGCTCGAGTGTGGTTCTTTTCCTAACGGGGTTCAACAGTCACCTTTGCACCATGATTTTGTTTAGCAATCCTTCCTTCCTAAGTTGTGCAGAGATGAACTTTAACCCACAGCCCTGTCTAGCCTGAATTATAAAGACAAAATCTTTTATTAAGATCCATAGTTCAATTCAATGAAATTCGGTTATATAACAAGTGGGGGTGGTAGCTGGTTGCGGTGTATGGAGCCAGAAATGAATGGAAATTCTGTGATGATATTCATAGTAGCAAAGAACAACCAACACGTATTTGTGTCTACATATGCCAAGCATATTCCACACAAAATCCTACATACTATCTCTTTTCATTCAATTTTGTTTGACAAATACGCGCGTGCATATTACCCAATAGAAATGTATTAAGTGCCTCAGGCACAATGCTGGGCACTTAAGGCAAAAGCCAAGTAGACCCAACCCTGCTTACCTTCTAATGTGGGAGCCAGGTAAGTGGTCAGAGAGAGAGAAGGTACCAGGTGCCGTGGGGCCAAGAGCACAGGGGATGCAGAAGCTGTTACCTGAATGAAGGGGTAAAGGGCGTCCCAGTAAAGGGAAGGAAATTGGTGGTAAACAGCATGGTGTATGAATGAACTGTGAGCACCAGAGAGCAAAGTGCCAGGTGAGAAGTGATGGAAGTTGACCATGCAGAGGTGGATGGGACCAGCCCAGAGGGCCTCACATGCCAGGCCAGGGAGACTTAATTCCCTAGGAGGGGAGGGCCATGGAAGGGTTTTGTGCAATGGAGTGGCAAGCTTCTGGTGTGTTATTCTGACTGCAGAGTTGGAGGACAAATTTGAGGGACACAAGACAGCAGGCGGGGAAACCAGTTGGGAGGCTATTTCCAGCCTAGGGATGCTATTGAAATCCTGAACTACAGCCGTAGAAGAGCAGATAGAGAGGAAGGGGTATTCAGGGAACACTTAGGAAACAAGATAGGCAAGACTGTGGGTTGGTTGACTGTCAGGGGTGAGGACAAGCTGGCCTGGGTGGGAAAGTGCCATATGCTGAGAGGCAGGGACTGCCATCCCTCTCTTATCTAAGGAAACCAGCAAGGATGGAGTGACTTGCCCAAGATGCAAAAGTCTATCTGCTCTAAACTGTAGAGGCCTAGCTGATTTCCACAATGCCACATGTCTCCTGAGAACTTCCCAATCACCTCCCTCTACCATCTCTTATATCGTGAGATGATGGTACCAATTTTGGTCACTCTCTGTGTACAGATAGAGTTCAAACCCTTCAATGTATAACTGGCTGTGCTTTACAATGCTTACAGCCTGCGGGCCCCAGATGCCTATTGATTTGCAAAGGTAGGGAGGGGGTACATGAGATATTTTCAACATTTCAAAAAGCCTGATGTAAATTGCACATTTATTGACAATAAGATTGTGCAGGTTAACTGAAATGTCAAGTTTCTTTGCTTTGGAGTGGAATTATAACTTGGTACACTAGTGCTGGTTATCTCATTGATCTGCTCTCCTCATTGGCAGAGCTTCCATCAGCTTGTCTCTGAATAATTAAAATGGGAAAATAAATCAATCATTACTTAAATATGCATTGTTGTTTGGACAATAGAACATGGGACCTGTGGGGGAATAATATAAACAGTGGATGTTGTTGGAGAGTTTAGATAGCATTGCATGAAACTATGGGGATTAGGGATCAATGGAAGAGTGAAGGAGGAAGGGTTGTCCTTTGATGCCTCTCTGCCGGGGGTGGATGCCTCCTAGCTCCCCATACTATTGTCAGTATACCCAGCTCAGACCCCCCGTGCTCTGTGCTTCCCACTTATTACGTCTTCTAAATGACTGGTCCTGCATTCTATCCCATACCCTCCTTCTGCATCAGAGCCTTGCTCTTCAGTTTCTAATGTGACTGTTGCTCCACCTCTCTGAATTTGTGGGGATGCTGTCTACTGCACAGCAGCAAGGCTGAACCAGCGCTCAGCCTAGAAGACTTTCAGCATCCAATGAGAGTGTGAACTAAGAAGTCATTGATTCACGCTTTCAACGAGCCGTGTGCAAGGCATTCTGCCAGGTGTGGAGAACACCATGCCACTAGTGTGCAAGAGGGAGGGAGATTGATCCTACCCTCCCCTGTGCTTGCACCCACACACGTAACAGTAACCATTTGGAAGCAGTGCTGCTATCTCAGTCACCTGAGGGATGACTATGATCGTTAACATTTAGAGAGTAGCCACTATGCACGAGGTACTCATTGGCTTAAGATTCAGCCCCTGCCCCCAGGTACCTATAGTCAGGCTACAAAGATCAGACACGTGCACAGACAATAAAATAATACAGTAAGAGCCAAGATGGCGATGGAGGCAGAAAACACTACTGGAGTTCCAAGGAGGCAGGGCTCGTTGAGGACTGGTCTGGTTAAGGATACCTTCAAGAAGAGTGACATTTGGACAAGATTTTGAAGGATGGGTAGGATTTAGTTAAACAGAGAGGGGAGGGTATGCAGGCAGCAGGGACTGTGATGTGCAAAGTGTGGACAAGAAGGGGCATATTGTGTGCAGGCAGGAGGGAAGCGCACAGGAGGACTGGGGGCGCCTTTCAGCTCCAAATGTGGCGGCAGCTGCTGGTTTGGGCGCACGGCACTGGTTCTCCCCAGGGCATGGATCTATCTGTAGTGCTTGAGAAACAGGGTTTTCCTTGAAGCTCCTATTTGTAGAGGTTGGTCTTGCTTTCGGGCCATCTCTGACACCATTTTTCCAGATACTTTTGAGCAAAAAATGGCCATCCTCTTCCTGGGACTGTCTTCAGGAATTGCTGTCTGCTGAGGCAAAACCTAAGAAGCATACCTTTGCAAGGACAATGGGAGGTTTAGGATGGCCCTGCAGCGTGGCCCTGCGCCAGAGTCTTCAAGGAGGCTGAGGACAGCTCAGGAGCAGGGCTCCCAGGGTCTCCCCACTCAGCCCCCAGGAAGTCGTGCAACATCACTTATTTCTGGTAAATCAGGAACAAAGTGGCTCATAGTAATTGAAGCACCAATGCACAACAGCATGAGCACCTGCTCCTGTCTCTTCTCTCCCCAAAGTCTCGTCCCCATGTCCAGAGGTACGTTATTTTTGCAAGCAAAAACAAGTCTCTGTAACACTGCTGAGGTTCCCAGAGATGGGACACTTATCCTCAAGGGCAAATGACGGCCTATTAAGTTAGTGGTTATTATGGCATTCAAGGGTAGAGGGAAGGGTTCATTCTACAGCTTTATTTCTGGAAGAGCCACTGTCCTTGAAGGAAAAGTGCTACCAAGCGTATACTCAAGCAGCTCAGTGAAGCACTAACATAAATCCGATGATTTGCTTTGTTTATGGAATGAATGAGATTCTTCTTTCATTTCTGCCCAAGAGTAGATGCTACCAGAAGCCTGAACTCCTTACTAGATGAGAGAAGATATGATCATAAGTATTAAGACTATGGCTATTGTTTTCTTTAAAAAAAACTAAACTAAACTAAACTAAGAAAAGCTCATATACCTAATGAGTGTGGCCCTTCAACAGACTTCTCAGGCTTCCAGAACTAGTTCATAAACCTCTGAGTAAGTAACAATGAGCCTTCTTGTTTTATACTCACATTTTGTTTTGGATTGAAAATCATATTATTTAGTCTAATCACCTATTTGCCAAAATTTGGGCTGTTTTAAAAAAATCAATCCATTCTCAACAAAGATGACAATTTGTTGCCTTGAAGGCTGTCAAAAGACTACATCTATACACTAAGGACCATTCCCAAAGAAAAGTGTTAAGAATGAGCTTTCTGATAGAGGCATTTCTGCAGTAAAGGTTTAGCCTATCAGGAAAATGCCTTTGAAGGTCATAAAATTCATTTGGCTGTATAAGTTCTGGTGTGTATGCTAAAATAATCAGTCACGTTACTTTATAGTCACACCTCGTACTCTCGTTCTGGAAAATCAATAAAGTGAGGAGAAGGCTAGGGATATTGTATATAACTATTTAAAAGAGAGAAAACAAAAAATAATATTCTGTGAAAATGGTCCTCGAGGAAGCACAGACCTAGTTTTCATAAGCAGGCTCAATTTTATCTCCAAGCTCATCGCTGAGTTATTAAAGCAAAATACCTATCATATCCTAGACAAAAAGACAAAAAATAAAAAAGGGAAATAGCATGCATCCTTCTCTCGATGCTCTGGGGCACTGGAAATTATCCGTGGCCTTTAAAATGTGTTTCCAAAATGTGTCCATTATTCACCCTCTTAATGTTTTGTTCCACCACATGTTACAAACCCTGATGTTGCCCTCACCTGTGCTGCTTCCTCACCTGAAATTTTCTCCTTCCCCTCGTCTGCCAAGTCAATTCTTGCCTGCATTTCAAGACGCTTCTGTTTTCCAAAGCCACCTCTGACTGGCTGGCAACCCAGCAAGGCTGAGGGACTGGGGCTGGAAGGTGAGAAGCATGAATCGTGCACAAAGCTACAATGAGGCCCCTAAAAGCTGCTTCTAGATTGTATTTCCAGGCCTCCGGGACACTCTGTCAGTGCCATGGGAACTGCCACCGAGGATGAGGAGGGTGTCCAGGTGAAAGAGGGAGCAGTCACTTGGGGACCACTTGAGCTTTATCAGGTTTGTTTTTACCAGCAGCTGCTAGGTTGAGCACAGACCCGCCGTAGCATCAACAGATGAAGCAGTCATGGAGTCCAGATCTAGAAGGCGCTCGGTGGCCTTTCACTTTGTTGATAATTTCCTTTGCTGTGCAGAAGCTTTTGTTTGATCTTGTTCCACGTATTTATTTTTGATTTTGTTGCTGTGCTTTGAGTGCCATATCCGAAACATCATTGCCAAGACCACTGTCAAGAGCTTCCCCCATGTTCTCATCTAAGAGTTTTACAGTTTCAAGTCTTACACTTACATCTTTAGTGTATTTCAAGTTTATTTTTGTGTATGGTATAAGGGTTCAATTTCATTCTTTTACATGTGATTATCCAGTTTCCCCAACATCATTTATGAACAGACTGTCCTTTCCCCATTGTGTATTTTTGACTACTTTGTCAAAAGTTAATTGACTGTATATGCATGGGTTTATTTCTGGATGCTTCATTCTGTTCCATTGGTCTATGTTTCTGTTTTTATGCCAGGACCATACTGTTTTGACCTCTGTAGCTTTGTAAGATAGTTTGAAATCAGAAAATGTGATGCCTCCAGCTTTGTTCTCCTTCCTCAAGATTGCTTTCGCTATTTGGGGTCTTCTGTGGTTCCATACAAATTTTAGGATTTTTTTCTATGTCTTTGGAAAATGCCATTGGAATTTTGATAGGAATTGTGTTGAATCTGTAGATCATTTTGATTGGTATGGATATTTTAACAATATTAATTCTTCTGTGAACGTGGAATATCTTTCCATTTATTTTGTTTCATCTTCAGTTTCTTTCATTAGTGTCTTATCATTTTCAATGTACAGATCTTTTACCTCCTTAGTTAAACTTATTCCTAAGTATTCTATTCTTTTCTTTCTTTTTTTAGTATTCTATTCTTTTTGATGCTATTGTAAATGGGATTATTTTCTTTATTTCTTTTTTCAGATAGTTTCTTGTTAGTATACAGAAATGCAACTGATTTTTGTATGTTGATTTGTATTGTGCAAATTTAATGAATTCATTAACTAGTTTTAATAGCTTTTTGGTAGCATCTTTAGGATTTTGTATATATAAGATCATGTGATCTGCAAACAGAGACAGTTTTACTTCTTTTCTGATTTGGGTGCCTTTTATTTCTTTTTCTTGCCTAATTCCTCTGGCTAGAACTCCCAGCATTGTGTTGAATAGGAATGGTGAGAGTGGGCATCCTTGTCTTATTTCTGATCTTAGAGGAAAAATTTCCAGCTTTTCACTGTTGAGTATGATGTTAGCTGTGGGCTTGCCATATATGGCCTTTATTATGTTGAGGTACATTCCTTCTACGCCTAATTTGTTGAGAGTTTTTATCATGAAAAGAAGTTGGATTTTGTCAAGTGCTTTTTCTGCATCTATTGAGATGCTCATACAATTTTTATCCTTCGTTCTCTTCATGTATCACATTTATTGATTTGCAGATGTTGAACCATCCTTGCATCCCAAGGAGCAATGGTTTATTTTATTTTATTTTATTTTATTTTATTTTCAGGGAAAGATTTGCTCTGAGCTAACGTCTGCTCCAATCTTCCTCTTCTTTTTTTTTCCACCCCAAAGCCCCAGTATGTAGTTGTATATCCTAGTTGTAAGTCCTTCTAGTTCTTCTATGTGAGCCACTGCCATAGCATGGCAACTGAGATACAGGTGGCATGGTTCCACAACTGGGAAGCAAACCCAAGCCACCAAAGTGTTGGGCGCCGAACTTTAACCACCGAGCCATTGTTGCTGGCTCAGCAATGGTTTCTTTTAAATACAGCCTTGGACTAAATGTGGATCTAGAATTAGAATCCAGTTCTTCCACATATAAAGCAAGCTGTCTGAGAAAGAAACTTCCAAGTACAGTGATGAACTTTTTCATTATAGTCTTAAGTCTTAATAATCACCAATCACATTTTACTTTAACCTGATCTTAGAACGAGACTTGATCAGAACACTAACTCACCCTGATTCCTGTTTTAATGTCCAATTGATTCATACCTCTGGGTCTTGGGCTCCCTGAGCTTTAAATGCAGCTTGGCATTCAAAGTCCTTCCACCTTTCCAAGACAGCTCTTCTCAGCCTCCACCATCTCCCTATATTTACCTGCTGTGACTGTTTAGCTACTTAATGGAACAGCCACAGCTTACCTTTCTCACTGCCCCATGAGCCGATACTGTCTCTCATTACTCCAATGTCCCCGGGACATTCTTCTCTGCTGGTAGAAATAGTGACATTACAACCCTAAAACACCCATCCCAAAGTATAAAACTGCTTTCCTCTTCACCGCTAGAGAAGAGTAATTTCCTACTCTTTTTAGAAAAGTTTCTCGTTTTTCGTTCTGTAATTCATACTTATTAAAGAAATATGGAAGATGAAAAAAGACTAAAAGAAGGAATAAAAATAATCCCACCACTGAAAGAAAAGCACTTTTAATATTTGGCTATTTCCTTACGCTCTTTCAGAAAGAATAAAGAAATCTTTATCTTACCAACAGGAATCCACCTACCAATTCTTAGATATGCTTGTAAGTTTAAATACAGTAGTGCTTAAGGTGCCTCGAGCAATATTCAACCAGTGCAATTTATCTCGTACATCAAATCTTTTCCAGAAGTCAGAATTTCAAACAATTTTATACAGACAAATTAGTTTTTAAAATGTCTTATCACGTGTGTTAATCACTTTCGCCTGTGCTTCAAGTAACTTCTAGCTAATATATTCTCCATACGCAGCGGAGCAGCTCCCATCCCCACAGACACCAGTTCACGCTGCTCAGCCATGTAACTGTCAACTTAAGTGATCGTCGTTGAAAAATTGTGTCAAATGCAGTTTAGGGAAAACTGTCAAAATATACTCAGCCTATTTTATAACGGTCTCTTTTTAAATGAAATTAACTCTTTTGTCTTCTTTCCAAATTCGCACATCCACTTGGTAATTGAGAAGTGTTTATTAAGCACACGCCATGGTTTCTGCTCTGCGAGGTGAGTGGGGATGCAAAAACAGTGCACCTGCAACAGTTAGAAAAGTGGACACCAAGTTGGTGCAAACTGAAAACACAATGGGCTTTCAGGAAAGGGAGTGATTCACGAGGGCAAAGGAATTAAGATTTGTACTGAACTGTGAGGGCTAAGAGAAGAACCAGCAAGAAAAATACCAGCAGAGAGTCGAGGCTGGAATAGCCTTCAGCCAACCCTTATTAGGCACCAACTACATGCCAGGCATTGTGAGAGATACGGGAGGATGAGAGACGAAAAGCAGCCCTGAGTGGGGGCTTGTAAGTGCCTTGGGAAAACAGGAAAAGTTTTCCTGAGGAGACTCCCTGAACTTAGCATTGAAGGAAGGGGAGGAGGAAGGGAATTCCAAGAAGGGCGCCTAGCAAAGACAAAGATATGGATACACGCCATCACGTGACCATTCACAGAACCACATACAGCTCAGAGTGTCAGGGAGAAGCGGGCCAACAAGGCAACTGAAAGAGACAGGAGCCAAAGCCTAAGTCCCAGGTCCTGGGCTGATGAACGTGTACTTCTTAACTTGACCCCCGTCAACCACATGCTAGGAGAACACAAGTTTCTGGAATTGCAATGAGATATGAGCCCTCACCTCTGCCTTGAAAGAACACACAGGCTGGTTGGGGAGGCAAGAAGCAGTCCTCCTAATCTTACCTCCTCAGAGTTTAGGCTCTCCAAGGCAATCTTACCAGGCCCAACAGCAGGGGTAACTTTTAAAGGAAAGACCACAGAGTTTGAATGTTCAGGAGACGCCACCCTCCACAATTTCTCCTCAGGAGCCAGATGCCTGTGGGGGTCTCTCCACCTCCAGCTTTCCCTGAGCACCTCTCTCTCTCCCACATGTGTCTCTCTAGAGAATGAAGTGGGAGGGAGGCCCCACCTCACTCAAGATAATGTCTGTTGCTCAGAGGCTGTCTGGAGTCTTGCCTAGAAGATGAGGGTGGAGACCCAAGGATGGTTCCCTTGAGCTGGATCCAGGGATAGACCCAGGCATGCCCTCCTGCTGCCTCCTCCCCTTCAGCGTTATCTTTTCCAGACATGCAGCTCACCCTAGAACCTCCAGGTCTCCTCCTGCCTTGGGCGTCTGATCCAGACCTCCTGTCTCCTGACCTTGTACCAGGACTTCACTCCATGCCTGGCACACATTAACAGATCAATAAATATTTTTGTGATAACAAATGGAAGTCAGCCTTCACTTCCTATTCACCACCTCTGGTTCATGCCTTTATCTAATCTCTGTGTCTTTGGCCCAGGTTATTAATATGGCCCCGGGAATAGGTTACAAATGCACAGCTGGCTTGCTAAATGGTGCAGGGTTATTGTCTGTGACTCTCTGATCAATGCTGATTATAAACTCCCAGTTATAGCAGCTTATCAGTCAGGACATATGCCCCTTTCCATGACCAGAGCAACATTAATGTCTGCAGTTCACTCATTCATTCATCAAACATTTATCAAGGCCATACTATATCTCAGGCACTGAGCTAGGAGTTAAGAATACAAAAAGAGATAATAAAGACAGAAACAAAAGTGTAGTCAAGTATGTAATATAAACATTGATGCTGTGAGACCACCATGACGACTGAGGTGAGACACGCTTTGAGAATCACAGAGCATAGCTATAGACGAGAAATTAATATTAACAAGCATATTAATAAAAAATTTAAAATATACCTAAAGCACTAAAGACTTCTTTTCCTCTGCATTTAGGTTACATAGATGATGGTTAATTACAGTGGTTGACACCTACTAAGCACCTACTATGTGTCAGGTACTGCTGTGTGTATCACTGAGCTCATTGAGATGGCTGGATTAATGGAGTGGGGGAGCACCATTTGCTCCTAGTTTTGCATGTGGCTAGTTTTAAGGCAAGCTAAGCTACACTGAGAAAAGTTCAAAAGATAATTAAACCAGTTAAAAAGCAAAACAGCAGTGGGACTGAAGCTGGGTTTCAGAGCCAATTTCCGAGAAGTAATTTCATCATCATAGAACATCAAACGCGAATTCCATTTTCAGCTATGCAAATTCCAAAAGAATAATACCTCATATTTGCATAATGCTTGATGCTTTTCAAAGTGCTTTCCCAGTTATTAATCTAGAGGAGACTTTATTACCACCGGAAACACAAATTGAAATTCTGTTCAAACTCAAGTTCGCCATTATTTTTTCCACTTTCCCCTCAAAAGCCAGGGCTGCCTAGATCCAGGTGCTTTTGATTGAGTAACTCTAAGAAGTTTAACCGACAGGGTGAATATGCATAAATGTCACATCTTGTGGAGACTTCAATCTGCAGACACAGGAACTTCAACTGAGCCAGACTTTGGAAGACCCCCTGTGAAATTAACAAAGTCACAGGGAGCTACTCTCAGTTCCAATTTGAGATCCTTTCAGGGTCTCAAACTTTGTGGGCTCTGCATGTACTACGTTCATCAGAATCTATTCCCTTCTATCAAACATTGGGAAATTAGTTGCACCTCTTTTTCCAGAAACCTACAGAAATCCCAGCGACTTTGCACAAAGTGGCCCACGATGCCAGACAGCTTCTATGTCTTTTTTGTTTTTAATGTACTGTGAGCCAAGAGGCTGAATCCGCTGTAAATCCAACAAGGGGAGAGGGTCTTAGGAAAACGAGGTGAGAAGATATGACAGAGTGCGAGAAAATACTTCTACTCAAACCTTTCCAATTTGTTTCTTTTTCCATCTCTTTCAAACTTAATTATGTGTAGCGTTCTCAGTCACTGAATCACCAACCTTTCCTGACACCTCAATCTCATGCATTTTAGCAAAAGATTAACCTGGCTGTTTGCTTTTAATTCTGAAGCTGTGTTAATACTCAACTCCCTCTAGATTAGAAAAGAAGAAAAACACACTCCCACATACCCCACCTGGCTCCAGCGAGGCTCCAGGGCTGCTATTTCTGACAACATCACAGTCATTGCAACGTGCTGGCTGCACTTACCATTTCAAGAGGGCCAAGAGGACCACTGACAGGGCCACCGTCACCATGAGGCCATTCACTTCTAGTTGGAGAAAGCTCAAGACTTCCATTGTTCCTCAGAGACCCTAGAGGGGTGGTCCTCCAGAGGAAAGAGGGAGGCTGGGAGCCCTGCTGTTACAGGAACCAGATGGAAGAAGGAATGGGAGACCAAGAAAACATCACATCAAGTGGGTCCCCCAAAATGTGCTCTTTCTCAGAGTGTCTCCTTATAAAGAGGAAGGAAGAGGAGGGGAAAACAAAGGGTTTCAGTGTTATGCAATGAATCAGCAACTTTATTTTCTCGATGACTATGCCGTCAATAAACATTTATGTTAACTTCCCTGGGAAGCAGCCGTGGACCTGGCCCCATGTTTGCTGAGAAACAAAATGGTTGCAACCATAGATTTCTACTTTGACAAGTGGTCCTTAAAAAAAACTCCTCTCCAAAATAATAATAATTCTTCATAATTAAATGAAGATACGGGTCAGGAGACTCTGAATATCCCATAAAAATATAGGACCAGACATTAGCCTGATGAAAAATACTGGCTCATGGAGGACATCCATCCTACAAAATTCATTGATTCTTGGGGTCTGATGACTCTTCTGGAGTCAGAGGGATCCTTGGTGACTGGCTTTTGGAACAGACCAAACTCTTGCCTAGGTCAGTGCTCTCATCATGAGTGAGAGAATTTCTTAAATGTCTGAAAGCATATCCATAGGCTTATGTGTGAGTCCTTTGTTTTAGCTCTGACCTTATCTGACTAAAGTAGACTGAATCATTTTTTGCTTATTAGTCAGTATACCACACCTTTGGTGTTGGGGAAAGTGTATGAAAGAGGAAATTGTTCACTCTCTATGACATTCATCCATCCATTCAATGTGTATGGGCACCAGATTCTGCGCTGAGTTTACAGACAGTGTTTGGAAAGTAGAGTTAGCACTGGACTCTGGAAAATTCTCTCTGGGGAGAGACAGACAATAAACAGGTAGACAAATAAATAAGTAATTGCAAGTTGAGAACAGTGTTGTGCAGGTCATGAACATGGAGCTGTGATTGAGAACAACTCGGGTGACCCGTTAAGAGAATGTCGTTGTGGAGCTGGCCTTATGGCGTAGTGGTTAAGTTCGCACACTCTGCTTTGGCGGCCTGGGGTTCACGGGTTCCAATCCCGGGCACGGACCTACTCACTGCTCATCAAGCCATGCTGAGGCAGGCATCCCACACATAAAGAAGAGGAAGATGGGCACAGATGTTAGCTCAGGGCCAATCTTCCTCAGCAAAAAGAGGATTGGCGGCAGATGTTAGCTCAGAGCTAGTCTTCCTCAAAAAAAAAAAAAGAGTGTTGTGGGGAAATGTGTCTGAAGAGGAAAGCTTGAAGCTGAGATTTTCAGTTGAGGAAGAATCTGTCATGTAAAGAGCCATGGGCAAAGCCTTCCAGGCAAAAAGGGGGACAGAGGTAAAAGCTCTAAGGTGGGGAAGAACTTCCCATGTTGTGGGAACTGGAAAGAGGCCAGTTCTGCTGGAGCATAGTGGGCCAGCTGGGAAAAGATGTAGACATGGCTAGACATGGACAGCACAGAGCCACGGTGAGAAGCTTGGGCTTCATTTTATGTGCCACTTAAGGTTTTAATATGATTGTATTTACATTTGTTAAAATCATTCTCGCTGCACTTGAAGAATTCATTGGAAGGGAGCAAGAAGAAAAGTAGGGAGGCCACTTAGAAGACCATTGTGTTCATCTCGAGATGAGGCAGCTCAGACTAGAGTAGGGATGGGAGGTGGAATGAATTTGAAAGACATTTTGGGGGTGGACTCTGCAGAATTTCCTGGTGGATGGGACGTGAAAGGGAAGGGGAAGGAGCGAAGGCGCCTGACACCCAGGCTCCTGACTTGAGCTATGCGTGTCTAGGGGTGCCACTTACTGAGACGGGGGAGACAGGGGATTACTGGGAAAATTAAGAGTGCAGTTTTGGTCCTGTTAAGTTTGAGATGGCTGGGGGACATCTGAGTGGAGCTGTCAAGTCAGAGGGGAGTCTTGGCTGAAAATATAAATAATAATAATTAATAATGACAATGCCATTTATGGAGTACTCTGTGCTAGTTACTATTCTAAGAGTGTTCATATGTGTTAACTTATTTAATCCTCATAAACACCCCTTTGAGGTAAATCTTATTAACCCCATTTTATAGCAAGAGAAATTGAGGCATGGAATATATGACTCCAAAACCCATTCTCTTAACAAAAGATTATATTCAAACATGGAAGGCCTCAATATACAAATGGGATTTAAATCCGGAGGACTAGATGAGCTCTAGCCACAAATAAGACAGTGACCCACACAGCTACCAAGTACTTTCCCAGTTCTTCCCTTCTCTCTGACCATTTGCCTACCTCCCTGTTCTGCATTCCTGCTAAGGTACCCCCTTGACAGCTGCACCCCATCGGGACCCAAGTGTGCCAGGCTCCAGCCCAGCCCTTGCGGACTTGCCCTCCCCTCTCCATATTCTTTGCCCCCTTTGTTCCATTTGATCACTACCGTACCGAGACATTAACGGATCTGTGTCTTCCCGCTCACAAAACAGAGCTACACTTCAACAAGGGGCATCTGAAATACGATATATAGGAGCCACTGTGTGGGGTGTGGGAGGATAGCAAGCTGGTGTGGAGAGAGCAAGCTCATCATGGCCACGATTCAGAGTTGGAAGGACCTCAGATATTACTTAGACTGGTGTACATATCAGAAAGTTGCTCAGAAAAAAAATTTTTTTTAAGATTCCAAGGTGAAATAAATGTGCAAAATGCTGGTGTAAGCCTCAATGAGTAAGTTTGTTTACTTCAGACCTCTCAGAGACTTGAACCTGCGAATGCGCCCTGGGAAGCTCTGAGAGTGGGATGCAGAGAGCGGCATTTCATAAGCATATCTGACCACAGCATCCTTCGTAAAGGAACATTTATTAACACATCCAGGATGTAGTGTTCTTAGGAACATGCTTTGAGAAATGTGGACCAAGCCCAACTCTTATTTATAGAAGAGGAAATGGAAACCCAGAAAGAGAAAGTGACTAATGCAAAGTCCCATTGCTACCCGGTGAGAGAGCCCAGGTCTCCCATCTCTTTCCAGGTTCTGCGTCTCGAGTATGCTCCTCACGTCACCCATGGACATGTTGCCCACGGACATGTCACCCATGGACATGTCGCCCATGCACTATGTGCAGGCCCCACCCTGTTCATGGAGACGCCTTTCAATGTTGGTGGCCAGCTCAGAGATGCCTGACTTTCTTGAGGGGTTGCCAGCTCCCCTAGTGACGCTGAGTCCACTCATTCATTCCTCCAACAAATATTTTTGGAGCCCTTCCTACGTGATTTGTGGAAGCTCTAAATGCCGTGGAAAGACCATCACAGCCTTTCTACACTCACCTCAGCGCAGAGATAATACTTAGTGAACTATGGACAGTAAATTAACCAGGATGGAGTGGAAGGGTCAGATATGAGTGATATTAAGGATTTTCATCAGGACAGTAATATCATTAAGGATGTATTACAATTTTATACCTATGATGCAATACAGGGGCACTCTGGCTGGGATTTTTCTGGGATGAAGGACAGACTGTTGTCATGATATTTACCATAATTAAACATTAGGCCTTTCTTCTCTGGATATTTTCTTTCTTTCTTTTCTTTTGGTGAGGAAGATTTGCCCTGAGCTAACATCCATTACCAATTTTCCTCTATTTTGTGGGTGAGTCACTACCACAGCATGGCTTGATGAGTGCTGTAGGTCCACACCTGGAATCTGAACCCGCGAACCCAGGCTGCTGAAGCGGAGTGCACTGGACTTAACCACTATGCCATGGGGCAGGCCCCTGGATGTTTTCTTTTTAATATATATCTACCAAAAACAATCAATTATACAGAACTGTATAGAAAATATCCTATATTCCGAACTCCCAGAGACAAACTCTGTTAATGAATTAGTATATATCCTCCCATCTTTTTTTACGCATATACAAACATAGGTATATTTTTAGTTTATATGCAAACGAGATCATGATATCCATTCCATTCTGCAACTGGCCTTTTTCACTGACTGCATCGTGAATATCTTTCCACATTCATGCCTAGAGATATACGTCATTTGCTACTTGGCATGCCACTCTACGGCTGTGTAATTTATTTAGCCCATCCTCTACTGAATGCCATTTGTCATTTCCAAGTTTTCCCAACTACACAGGAGGCTGCAGGGAACATCCTTGAACATGTCACGATGTCCTTGTGTGAGGCTGTCCTGAGCGACCTTCTTAGAAGTGGAATTGCTGGCCCAAAGAGGGGCTTTTCAAAAATGCCAGTAGGGGCTGCTCTCCAGAAAGGCAGTTTCGATTTCCCCTCCCTCGAGCTGTGGCTTGAGATGCCCATTTACCCCACTTGGTAGGACACCCCCTGTGCCCCAGAGCTTTTCCCTTCTGTCTCAACCCACTCCAAGTCTATCTTTTTTTTCTCCTACATCCAGGCAGACACCTCCCCCAGAGTTGAGTCAACTGTTTTGACTTAAGTCTTGTGTTTCTTTTTAAAGCTTTCACTCCATAAATTCTGTGGTATTTCCTCCATGTTCCCTGTGTTTAAAAACTGCCCTGCAGATGTCTAAGTGGTGCCTTCCTCCTCTGCCGAAGGTTCCCAGCTGGCCTGCTCAAAGCCTGGTGTCTCTGGCGTGGGTTGATACATGGGGCATGTTCTCTCTGCCATGCAGGACCCCCAGGAAAAGGAAAATGGGGCTTACTCAGCACCACACAAGTTCAAAGGACGTTTACCTATCACTTCATTTCAGCCTTGGAGCAACCTGGGGAGTAGAGGAGCAGGACTTTTCATTCTTGGGTTCCAAGCTAAAGACACTGGAGCTCAGAGATGTTACATGACTGTCTGAAATCATACACTGAATAAATTCTAGAGGCCAGGCTCAACTCCCAATTTCTGGCTATAAACCCATTGTTTCTTCCACTAAATCTAAAGTCACGTCTTGGTTTAAATAATAGTTTACTAAGCCAGCCTACAGTTGTGCTATAGTTCATTTCTTTGTTTACCGCCCTGGGGTGCAGAGTTGCTGCAGTTAAGGAAGATAGAAGGATGGTGTGTGCCTGTGGACAGCTTTATGTCCTTGCAGAAGATACTGGGGCCCCTTTTGAGAGGGTGAAAACCTCAGCTAGCCCCAATTCAGCCCAATCTTCTCAGCATCGTCCAATATCTTAGGGACTGTTTGTCCAATTTCTGAGAACATGGGGTCAGATTAGCAGGGCTCATCTGTTCCTTCATTCCTTCAGTCAACAAACATTTATTGAACAATTGCTAGGCACTAGGCACCAGGAACAGAATCCCAGCATATAAGATGCAGGTCTTGTCACCAAGGAACTCAACTTCCAGGATAGGGAAGCAGACATGTAAACCTAAATACCATCAGTCTTGTTGGTACTATGACAAAATACGTACAGGGCACAGAGGGAGCAAAAATGGGAGGGAGGAGGGGCCGGCCCCTTGGCCTGGTGGTTAAGTACCATGTGCTCCGCTTTGGTGGCCTGGGTTTGGTTCCCAGGCACAGACCTACACCACTCATTGCAGCCATCCTGTGGTGGTGACTCATGTACAAAATACAGGAAGACTGGCACAGATGTTAGCTCAGGGCAAATCTTCCTCAACCACAACAACGACAACAAAAAATAGGAGGAAGCAGATTGGTAAGAGGTTTGAACAGATGACGCCTAAGTTTAGACTGGACAGATGACTTCACCAAGCAGATGAGAGTTGGACAGATGAGCTCGGAGAGGGAGCACAGCCAATGCTTGCTCCAAGGCATCAGAAGCTGGGAGTGAGTGAGGAGGATGGGGAGATACTCAGATGCCAGGTTCTGTAGGGCATTGTGAGCCATGCCAAGGAGTTTACACTTTATTCTATGATCATTGGGAAGCCAGAGTAGGAGCCAAAATTGAACAGCAACATGATTAGATTTGCTTTTGGAAATTTCCCTCAGGAGGCAGATTGGATAGGTTATACATGAGATGGCAAGACCAATGAAGAGGCTGCTGGTCATCTAGGTAAGAGATGATGGCCTGAATAAAGCAGTAGACTTGGAAATGGAGAAGAGAGGACTGGGTTTTGAGATTACTGGGAAAGTAGAATCAACAGTATTTGGTCATTGATGGAGTGTGGGAGAGAAAACGCGGAGGTGAGGGTAACTCCTCAATTTCTGGCTCTGTTGATTGAGCCCAAATGGTGCCATACACCACAACAAGGACTTGGAAGAAGGAACAAGTGGAGGGAAATTATCGCGGTTTCAGTGGTGAGCACACTGAGCCCCTGGTGGTCACACAGGTAAAGATGCTCAGGAGGCAGCCAGACCTGGAGCGGTCAGGAGAGAAATCAGAAGTAAGGAAGTAGTTTTAGTTTTAAGAGCCATCTGCATATGGATGAGGCAAAGCCATAAGGATAAATTTGGCCACAGAGAACAGATAGAGCACTGGGAAGTGGACCACAGGAGAGAACACTAACAAGAGCAGGCTTGCAGGGCAGGGGCAAAGAGGAGCCTGAAAGGAGACTGAGTTGGGATAGGCTGAGAGAGAGCAGGAAAACCTGCAGAGGGGCCCTATTTTAGTGCTTAAGGACATAGCTTTTTGTTTTCAAATGACCTGGGTTCAATTCCAACCACTTTCAGTCCTTGAGCTTTGATGGTCTTGGAAAGCTGTTTAACCTCTCCGAGCCCCAGTTTCTCATCTATAACGTGAGCATAAGTGTATGTACTTCACAGGGTTGTCGTGAGGAAAATGAGGTGCCTGTGCAGCGTGCTCCACAGAGCTTTACATAGCAAGCGCTTTTACATGTGGTCTGTCACCGTTCTCACCAAAGCCACAGGTGGACAGTTGTAAGAAACAGGAAATGACCAAGGGTGTGAATGTTACAGAAACACCAAGTGAGGAGGACACCCAAGCCACTTTGGATTTGGCAGTTCGGTCGTTACAGCCACCCCCAGAACGGCTTTGGTGAAGTGGTGGGTGTGGAGAGGCAGAACCAGAGAAAAGGAGGTTCGGAAAGGACTGATTCAGCCTTCTCTGTCCATCTCTTTGGCCCCATGGCTGAGACATGGGAGAAGACAGAGGTTTGGACTGGCTAGAATAGAATTTCCCGGTGCCACTGTTTGTGGGACCCACATGAAGTGATAACATCTCCCATGTTAGGAGACCTGCGGGAGATGGCAGCCATCTGTGTGTTTCCCGTCCTACGATAAGGACAGAACTCTCTCTTCTGTCAGGGTTGCCATGGAGACATCGATGGGTTTGTAAACAGTTTTAAGGTCTATGTCAAGTCTTGATTTTATGTTGGTTGTGAGGGCAGAGACCATATTTTATATATCGTCATACAACAGCACTGCCTGTCACACTGCAATTTCATCTCCTCACTTGGCTTTAATTAACGTCCACAGGCTGATCATCCCCAAATCTGTTCTCTGCAGTGCAGTTCTCATTCTTGAGTTTCAGACCAATGTGTCCAGCTGCCCACTCGACCTCTTTTCTCAGGTATCCCGCAGATCCCGCAGATCCCACACATTCCAAATGTCTACAGCTAGACTCATCACTGCAGACTGCGAGCCAAGAGGGAAAACGTGTTACCTTCAGTCACTGGAAGAACACTGTGGTGAAACCGTCTTGCTCCTCACTCTTTAAGAATATCTTCGTATAACACTTTTCAAACGTTTCACTACAAAGGGGTTTTTTGTGTAACATTCATTCACTGAAAGACCACTGTGATTAAACCCCCTTCCTCCACTAACCTCCTCGTCCGTGTCCCGTGTTCTCCAGCTCAGTAAATCATACCTCCTTCCGCTCAACTCCTAAGTCAACTTGGGCTCATCCTTGACTCTTCTTTCTCTCCCAGCTCCCCACCTCCACATCCGGTTAACCAGCAAGCCCTATTGGTCCTGCCTAAGGTCTACTTAGAGACTTCTGCTGAGTCTCTCTCATTCTGGCCACTACTCCCTTTACTCATTCAGTCTCTCGTTCATTCCGCTTCATTTCATTGGTTCAATAAATGTATCAGCATGTACTCTGCGTTAGACGCCGTTCTAGGCAATGAGATGTCGTTCTACACTGGGGCAGCAAACAAGCTGGGTTTCTGCTCTCATAGAGCTTGTATCTAGAAAGGGATCCACTCAAATCACAGCTCCATGATCTCTCACTAGATTACAACAGTCTCCTAACAACCTCCCTGCCTCCTATTCATTCATCAACATTTACTCGTTGAGTTATGGTAGGTGCCTGGGAACATGTTGGTATGCCTGAATTTCAGAATGTAGAGAAGACCAGCATGGCTGGGAGGTCCCGAGCAAGGGGAAATGCAAGACTGAATGACGTAGAAGGATCGGTAGGGGTCAGAACACCTAAAACCTGGTGGGCCATGTGAAAAATGTATATTTCCTTCCAAAAGGAAAGGGGGGCCCTTGAAGGAAAGGCTTTAAGCAGGGGCATGACATGATGCTATCTAGGCCAACTATATCCCGTCTGGTTTCATTATTAAAGTGAGTATGGAGCTCATCAGGTGATGGCCTAACATCCACATGCCAGCATCATCCAGGTGCCCTGGCCGCACAGTGGGGATGCTGAAGCAGTGCTGCCATTGAGACCTTGGCTACACGTGTCGTCAGAAGACAGGAGATGGACTTATCATTACAGGCTGCTCTTGATATTAATCAGACACGGCCCATCCTATTTCCTTCACATTTCAACCTCTCTATCAATTTATGTCACCTGTGATCCCAGCTTGTCAGATGTTAGCACTTTCTAAACTGTCTTTGCATCTCTCCTGGTGCTCCGGTTGGTGGAGTGTGGCTACGTGTTGATGATTAGGCATAGTTTTGCTTATGAACGTGGAGAGTCAGCAGATGACTTGACTGCCTTAAGGCAAGTCTTACAGTTTTCAGGCAAGCTTGTGCCTGGAACAGCCATTTTTCACCTCCCAGTCACTGGGGGTGGGACAGGCATTGCGGGACAGACTGCACACCCAGAAATCAGAATTCAGAACCCGCGGTTTGACAGCTGATTGCAATGGTATTCGAGGCAAGTTGTCAGCAGCACAAATCCCGACCCAGAGTTGAAAGGGCACTGTGCCATATGCATAGGGCCCAATAATGGGGAATCCCAAAGCAGAAGATAATCAGAAGTTTTGGCAGCAGCTGACTTCAAGGCAATATGTATGTCAGTGGGTAGTAGGGTCCCAGTCCCCAGAACAGCAATATGGAAAAAAGGATTGAGTCTTGGAGGGAAGAATGGATAGAATAAGTGCTTTAATGAGCAGTCTCCAAAATCTCAAGGGCTTAACACAACAGAATTCTATTTTTCACTCACCTAACAGTCCAAATGTGGGCGCTCAGCAGACAGCCTTCCACACAGTGATCTGGGGACTCAGGTTGCTCCGATCTTGTGACTGCTGTCTACTAACCCTCAGATGCCTCTGCTGGATCTGCAACCAGCTGGAAAATGGGAAAAATAAAAGAGGAAAAAGGTGAGAGGAAGGTGTCTACAGGTCAGGCCTGGAAGTGGCATAAATGCTCCCAGCTTCGTTTCCTTGGCCAGAATTCAGACCTGGGCCACACTTGCCTGCAAAGGAGGCTGGGAAATGGCGTGGGCCCAAAGGGGAAGAGAAACAAGTTTGGCGAACACGTAGCATTCCTGCTACAGGTAGCATCCCATCCTGGATGTGTTCTTAATTCAATGACTCCTGCATAGGAAACAAGCCACTAGAACAGGGTGGAGGGTGGCAACTGAGCCCCCTCGCACCCAAACAACAAAGCCCGGTAGTCAGTTCTGGGATCAGGGATAAAGAGAGACCAGCGTTTAAGACGATGAGGCACTGACATCTGACCCCGTTTTCCCAGCTCTCCCCTGGGAGGCTGAGCCTACTTCCCGTAGCCTCAGCTGCTAGCTGAGGTCTGCGCTAACTTCACTGCCAGGAGCCTGGCCTCAGCTCCATGAAGCCATTGGAGCCATCCATGTGTGACACTCATCAACACCCAACTAGACTAGAATAGTCCACCCAGCTAGACCAGACTAGTCCACCCAACTAGATCCTCTTAGACTACAGCACGACTTGAATCAGCCTCAATTTTGCACACCCCAGTGGACAATGTGAATCAGAAACATTTGCTCTGCCTGAAGAAGTCAGCCTTGTACCTTGAGCATTTTGGCAAGCCCTCGTCTTTATAGGTCCTAGCTGTATCCCCGTCTACACTGGTCTGTGTACTGAGGTCCCAGCCTGCTTTATACCTGTGCCCACCTGAGTTATGACAGGCTATGTGTCATCCTACGTCCTCACCTTCCCCAACAGGCCAGATTCCTTCCTGTGCATTTTCAGGACTTAGACTAGATGTCACCTCCTCAAAGAAGCCCTCCAGGACCACCTACAGTGATGAGTTGTACCTCTGTATCCTGACATGGCGCCTCAAGGTTTCTCCATTGATGTTACCTGACTGGTTGTATGTCTACACTCTAGATGTAAGCTTTTTGAGAACAGAGACTGTGTCTGATTCAACAATGTATCCCCAGCGGCTAGGAGAAAGCCTGCTTGTCACTCAGTAGGTGTTCATGAAATCTTTCTTGAATAAATGAAAGCACGTCTGCCTGTGTGTCAGGTAGCAGCCACCAGATGGCAATAGTGCCCTTTGGGTCATGAAGGTAGCGGGTAACGCTCTTTCTGCGAGAATACCTGAAATAAACTGAGGTATGTTGCCAGAATCCAAGCATTTGATTGATTTTTATAAAATATATCAGTTTATTGAAATAATCATAAAATCATTTCTCAAGATAGACTTTGTAAGAAGTATTTGTTGTTAGTGCCATGCGAGTGGATTCCGACTCCTAGCAGCCCCGTGTACAGCAGAGCGGAACCCCGCCCAGTCTTTTTGCGCCATCCTCTCACCTTCCAGCGCTGTATCTGACAATGCTCCGCTGCTATTCACAGGGTTTTCATGGCGAATTTTTTTGGAAGTGAGCGGCCAGGTCCTTCTTCCTAGTCTGTCTTAGTCTGGAAGCTCAGCTGAAACCTGCCCACCTCATGGTGGTATACCCTGCTGGCATTTGAAATGCCAGGGGCATAGCTTTCAGCATCACAGCAACAGGCAGCCACCACAGGATAACAACCAACAGACGAGTGGTGTGGTTCCCTGACTGGGACAAACTCAGGCTGAGTGGTGAAAGCGCCGAATCTTAAACACTAGACCACCAGGGCTGGCTTCTAAGAAACATGTACCAAGTGAAACACATAAAGAAAGGGAGAGGTATAGAGAAAGAACCACCGAGTCCTTGAGTCCTTGGTCCCATTCGCCATGTGATCACAGTATGGTACTATTTAACTCAAAGACACGAGAGCATCCATTCAGACTCCCGAGCAATGGAATTTTCTGAAGTTGTCCCAGCCTGACACCTTGGTGGCTGCCTGTGCCTGTTCTGGGTTTGCTGGCTCTAATTTTACTTGCTTATCTTATCAGGGTTTTAGCAGTAGACCCATTTGGCTGGAGTGGAGGGTTCATGAAGGAGGCTAGTGGGAGATAAGGTTGGAGTGGTAGGGAGAGGCCAGTGGGAGGAGGCCTCTGGATACCAGGCTGAGGAGTGTGGACTTTATCCCACGTGCAATCGAGAAGCTGGCAAAGATTCCTGTGGCACGCAAATGTGTGCATGCACGTGTGGGCGGGTGTGCACGTGTGTGCATGAGTGAAAGGGGGGTGGAACAGGGAGGGAGGGACATGTCCCGAATGGTGTTGAGAAGGACGGATGATGTCGGGGTCGGGGGCCCTGAAGCAAGGGAGTCCCGCTGGGAGGTCACTGCAGTAATCTAGGAAGTAGGGTGAGGCGTGCAACGAGTGGATGACGAGGATGGCAGACATCCGGGTGGATTCAACTGGAGAGTTTGACGACTGACCGGGACGGAGATAGGGAGAAGAGAGCGTAGCAAGGAGCCCCACCATTGGACGAAACGGTGACTTTGTACAAATTAGAAGAAAGCACATCTTGCCCAGGACACTTTTCTCCTACCTGCCGGAAAATGGTCTACAATGTTCCTAGATGAATAGCACCCCTGGAGTTAGTTATTCCACAGCCCCCCTGCCCCACAGCAGCCCCTCAAGGACAGCTCCAAGGTTCTAAGCCTGGATGCAGGAGACGGGGGTGGTATTTCTGAGATAAATGGGGACGATGGAGGGAGAGCTGTTTTTAAGGGGAGCCTCCCATGTTTCATGCATGTCTAGTTCAGTGATTCTCCAACTTTAGGTGCCATGGGAGGGCTTGCTAATAACGGATGGCTGGGCACCCCGTGAGAGTGTCTGAATTGGTGGGTCTGGTCTGGGGTCTGAGAATTCGCATTTCTGCCAAATTCCCAGGTGATGCTGAAGCTGCTGGTGCAGGACCCCTCTCTGAGAACAGTGCTTCTGGACCCTAGCTGTGCATTTAGAAGCACCGCGGGAGATTTTTTAAAATGCTTTAAGTCAGAGCCCTACTCAAACCAAATGCATCAGAATCCAGGTGAAAGAATGTCTCCTAGAGGGTTTTCCCTCCACCTACACGTTAGATTCAAAGACAGCACCTCTGGGGGTGACTCAGGCCTGAAGGCGCTTCTGTATTTGAGCTGCAGTGTATTAGCAAGTTCTTTGGTTTTTATTTACGAATTTTTCCCATTTTGTCTCAAACACTCTCCTCTTTACCCTGGGAGCGGCCTTGGCTTCTCCTCTTTCCCTGACAGGAGTACCAAACTGATCAGCATTGCCCAATCCTCCCTAAGAATCAATGTGAACTGGTTCAAACTGGATTATTTCACGATAAACTTGTCACTTTGCTTTTGCCAGTTCTTATTCCAGAAATATCTATTCTGCATTCCCTGCTTACTGCAGGCCTGCCCACCTGCTCAACAGGGGCTCCCCGTTCCCCTGGCACCCTTCCCCGATGGGACCTTCTCCCACCACAGCCCTGGTCTCACGCCTGCACTGCACAGCCACCCAACTATTTGGATGATGTCTGTCTTATCGCCCAAGAGGATTATCTGAGGTTCTGCAGGAACTGAGAGAAGCAGTGTGTCCTCTCTCACAATATGGTAGTGGAGAGATGAGGTACCATAAGGTGTGAGTGGGATAGAAATAAATATGGGGCTGAAATCCCACGTAATTACATAATGGAGAGGTATTGCCAAGGTAAATTAATAAGAAAACAGTTGGGTGATGTTTACCAACAAAATCAATTGGAGTGTGTTATTTTCTGCTTTTGCTTTGTTGAATGAGCCACAAATTAGAAAAATACATCTTCAAAGAGGCAAGCTTTTCATGGAAGCGATTATTCTGTCTGCTTGGTCAGGCTACCTAGAAACTAGGAAAACGGCCAAGGTGAGGCGTGGGAGCTGCCTGGGGGCTCCTCGGCCCATGGCTGCTTTGCTGAACACCTGCCCATCCGTCTGCCTGTCCTGTCTTTCCATCTGTCCTGCTCCCTGTATTAGTCTCACAGCCTTGGAACAGCAGGGCCAGGGTTCTCATCTCAAACTCACAATCCTAACGTTGCCTCAAATTTGCCTTCTCTTACATCAAAACAGCTGGATGGCAAAATTGAGATTCAAATCACATTTGTTGTCTGTATCATGTAGACACCTCTCCTTTTCCCAACCAGTTTAGTAAATTGGTCAAGTCAGTTTGGATTTGAGACAAGACTTAGGCTCATTTATGGGTTGGAGGAACCAGCATGCCGTCACCATTTCAAAAACACTCTAGAACATCTTGTAAGTTAGAGGCTCAGGGACAGGGGCTAGAGGGACAGTGGAGAGATGTGCCCTGCGCTCAGGGAGCTTGTCACTCAGTGACCCAGGACATCAGTCTCCAGTCAAGACCACAGGTTGCAGAGTCTGCATGAGGACTCCAGGTCAGTGCCAAGAATCGTCTTTGTTGGACAAATCTGGAAAATCACAACCCTTGGAAATCCAAAGAGAGACTCCAGCACTTAGTCTAGCCTTCCACTTCCATGGCGTCCTTGGCATCTCCGCTTGAATTCCTCCAGTTCTGGGGAGCTCACTTACTTTAAAAGCAGCTCTTCTCTTGTTGCACAGCTCCAGACCCTGTGTCCAATTTCTCCAAGGCCATATTTTCCCACCTGTACTAGGACTCTCGTATCTGCTCTCTTATCTGATAGTGACAACCACCCTGTGATTTGGGCAGGGCCGTAGAGGGTCCACTTGACCAAGCAGTTACACTCCGGCTCAGCCAGGTTCAGTGAACCTTGGCAAAGACAAGACAAGAACTCAGACCACTCAACTCTTGGCCCCATGGTGTTTTCATCATACAGTTCTACCATCGGGTTAGAGCAGTCCAGAGTCCAGCTGTCCGAATCTGAAATGTACCGCATCCGCTAACCTTCCCAACAAACCTGAGTGAGAAGAGGAGGGTTGTAACTGTGTGCTCCAGACTTTCCGCCTTCATGAAGAACAAACCAATTGCCCAAAGGCCATGGATTAAATCAATCGGGAAGTGGGCTGAGTCAGAGGGAAGCCTGCTCTTCATAACTAGGTAGAGAGATGGAATCAGAGCCTTTTTCTTTCTGCTTAGATGATTTTTCTGTAGTGAAGGGATGACACCATCCCGATGTTGTGGTGCTTCATCCAGGAGAGACAGGGAGCAAAGGTGGTGCTCGCGGAGGCCAGAGTCAAAGCCACATGAACAGTCCACAGGAAACACTGATCCAAAGGGTTTGGACAGAGAGATGGGAACCAGATCCACAGGAACAGACTGGCAGCAAAGTCTTTGCTTGTGTAAAGTAGAGAGGAGGTAGGACCTGGGAGGCTCCCACTTGGCCTTGACCTCATTCATCCCAGCTGACTTGGAGACTGGGTCCCAAATGTCATAACTCTGATTTACACCTGCTGTTTGCAGGAAAAGGTGTATATTCTATGTCTGTCATCATTGAACCTTGTGTCTGTTAACATTTAACATAGTGTTATAAAGAAGATCTGGAAAATCCACAGTCTTTGAGTTCTAGGGTTCCTGACACTGACTGGTAAGGTGGCTTCAATTACACAATTAGACAGAAATAGTTACACGTGGGCTTCAGAGACCCAATCCAGGATCTGAGGACAGCTTGGGTGGCCATGGTCCATAAGTCTATGATGGGTGTTATTATTTAAAAGAAGCAGGATATAAAATAACTAAGCATTTGGGCAAACCTAAGGAAACCTGGACTTATTCTTCCATCTCAAACACTTTTCAGGAAGCCGTAAGAAGTCCAGTGGACAGTAAATTTTTTTCCTCAGTCCCTTTACCAAAAACATTTTTTCTTGGCCAGTGTGCAGCCAGTCCTTTTGTAGTGATGTGGAATGACTTACACATGAAAGAAATGATAAGATGCCTCCAAGGTGAGTAGTCAAACATATCCCAAAATGACACCATTGACGCAATGCTGGGAGGTCTCTGGAACACTGCATATTGGAAGGACTGGAGATGAAAGGTCCATGCTTAGCCCAAGATGTTCTTCTCCACTTGTCTTCCAACCAAATGGCGCCTCCTCAGAAGATTAGCCAAGTGATCTCTTAGGTTCTTTGCAGACGTTCAAAGCACTTTGAATGAGGTAGACTGTCCATTGTTCATGGGAAGCTGAACAGGTGTCATGTTAATCACTGCAGGAACACTGGGGCTCTCCATCCTTTCTCCCCAAGATGGGATTGGGAATGTGTAGAAATGATATATTCCACCTCTACTTCTTTTGTGTCCTTCCTACTCATTTTGAAACCAGCCTCTAAGAAGAGTACTATCTTGATTTAGGCCTAATCCACAATGCAATAAGGGCAAAGACGTGTTTTTGCATGTACTCATGGAGAAGGAAAAGAAATTTTCTTCCTTTTGTTTGTCTGAACTTTCTCATATCTAGAATGAACATGTATTACTTTTGGAACAGGGAAAAAGAGTTCTGGAAAAACTTCTGATTTGGGCTGCAAGCATCTAATATAAAGATAACTGCGCATGGGAGGTTTTTGTTCCCTCCAGCTCAGGCTCTCTGAGAAGCTCACCCCAATGAGGTGGAGTCAATATCATCGCTCCACACCCGTGCGTATGTGCTCAGTAGGGATTCAGCCTTGGCCACAGAGTGTAGAACATTTCAACCTGTCTTTGCTTTGGAAGGGGCTTCCATCTAGCCATTTATGGAGTGCTGGAAAATTTTAACGTTCCTATACCCTACTGCTTTTCAAGGATGGCAATAAAAAATAAACATAAGATACTGAATTTCCACCTATAGAAGACTATTCTATGGCACGAATTCCAGTTGTGCCAAGACCAGCACTTGAGAGCCTTGAATCTGGGGGCTAGAAGCCATTGAGCCCCCGATTTATGACCGTTCCCATGTCTCAACCACCTGCTCCAGGCACATTCCTGAAATTTATGAAATGCAGTTGCTCTAAAGGGTACAGGCCAGAAAGTGCAGGGTTGAAATATTCCACTTGGCCAGAGATACTGTCTTGTGGACTAATTTAAGGCTTTGCTCATTTTAAATGGGGCATTTCTCATTCATGATAGAGTACTTTCCATGCCATCTGAAGTATTATAAAGCAGTCAAGTCCTGCTTGAAATGTTCAGAAAATATCCCTTACCAAAGGTCATTTGCTATTTCCATATTTAGGGTTAATTACTCCTGTGGTTCTTGTCTGAATGAAAAAGTCCTTTTCCTTTTTTCTTCTTTCCCTTCTTTTTTTCTTTTAACAATTAGTTATTGAGTCTGTAAACCATGTCTAAATTTTTCTTGCAGAAGTAAGTTCCACATTGTCCCTTTCCAAGAGCCTCAATCATGCCATGGAATCATTTCTAGTCCAGAATCATCAAGAACAGACAGAGTCAATCCCCCTAAGCTGTTGATCTCCAAAGACGTGAGAGATCCTGCTCAGGCCACCTGCCCTTCTCCAATGGGGACAATTTGGCTTTCAGACTAGTGGTGAGGCACAGCTCTCTTTTGAAACATCTACTGAGGACAGCTCACCACTGTCACCCACACCACACGTTTGCCCATGAATCTTAGACTCTTGGGAAAGATCTATTCGCTACAGATGTGACCCATTATCCAATGTGACAAAGAACGACTATACTTGCAGAGTGTATATATGTATTTGTATCCATCATAAGCAAGAGATAATGTCTCCCTGTAAAAAGAGATTTTTAAGAAATCTCAATATTTTTCAGGTTGAATCCAGTCAAAAGAGTTCTTTCAAATTCTACTTAATCAAATTCGAATTAAATTCAAGTGACCTCAGCTTTTCGATTTTGCTTTTCAGACTGATATGTGTGTGTAGACAGAATCTTAAGGACACCAAACTTTTCTTTAGGGAGACAGTAGAATCAACAAAGGTTTCAGAAACACATAAATCCTATGAGAAATGGACCCAGACTAACCGGCGTAGTTTGGTATGTGCGAGAGTGTTGGGTTTTGCTGTGTTATGATTTGCTTTTAAATATTTATTTGTGAAATATAAATCTTGCTAAGATTGAAGTCTGTTCTGGAGAAGTGACTACTGCTTTTGCTGTTGCTTAATGGAACTGTTGAATCTTCCTGGAAAACAAAAAGATTCAGTTATATAAACAAGTCATCCTAGTGAAGCTTAAAATGACAGTTCTAGAAAATGTGCTGCTACCCCTTCTCAGTGAGCTGGAGCTCACTTCTGCAGTTGTGTGGTAAATTAGGCGCCCAAGATAGACGACGCGGTTAATCAGCTACAAAAAATATGAATGACTCTAAAAATGCTGAGAAATTAGGTTCTATGTCATCAAAATGACAAGCATTCAGTTGAAAAACTGAAACAATATCATCCGTACGGTCAGTATATTTACTGATGGAAAAAACTGCTTTTCCATTGATCCATCCCCATGGCTAATACAATACCTGTTACATAATAGATGCTTAATCACTGTTCTGTTCGGTCCAACAGATCCCACTTCTTGGTAGACTGTTCTCATTTTCTGTCAGGTAGAATGATGATTTAGAATGTTAATTTCCATTCCGTAAAAAAGACTAGGTCTGAGCAGAGAGGGCTGAAGGACATCAAATGAAGGATATCAAGTGCCTTACATGTCACTCTCCCACAAGTGATGACTTTGCATCCTGCAGACTGTTAGCATGAGCCATAATGGTCATAGGCATGGGGACCCCATGTCTGGGGACTAGTCAGGAGACACACCTCTTCCTGTCTCAAATATAGGTGAGTAAACTATTCATACCTACAAACGCTCTAGTCCACTTGGTCAGTTAATCCAATCAACAAGCATTGTTTCAATTGAGACCTGGAACACTGTCCCATCATACAGCCAATGGCCCTCCCCAGAGTGAATGGGAAGGGAGATGGATGAGGAAAGGATGGTGCCAACAGGAAAGGTATCGTCAATTCTTTAAACAGTAGTTCACTGAGTATCCACTATATAACAGGCACTGTGCTGGGATTATAAAGATGAATGAGACACAGCCTCTGCCTCCAAGAAGTTCATGGAATAGGAGGGGATGCAGGTATAGAAATAGATCATTGCGATGTGGTGAGAGCAATGATGGAGGCAGAAGAGGGGAGCATTCCCAGCACGAGCAGAGCCAATTCTTAAAGGAAGAATGAGCATTGACCAGATGCCAATTGATATGGGGGGAATCTCTGGGAAAGGGTGCACTGGAGCTGGCTCAAACTGGCTCACTAGGAGGCTAAGTGTTCAGGAATTTTGCAAGCTCGTTGTTAAACATGGTCAGTACTAAAAATTAAATTAAATTATACGTTTACTATTAAATAAATCATAAAAACAAAAGTAACAAATACTAAAACTGTACTACTCTCTAATTATTTTACTACATTTTTCTATTATCTATGCCTCTGAGGGTTTTTTAGGTCTATTGTATCTGGATGGCAGCAATACTGTCTAATGATGGCTACTGCCCATCTCTTCCCAACTCCACATTCAATGACAGCACGTAAGTAGTTTGAAATTGGCCGTGGCAGGAGTATTTACACCAGAGAAGTCAGTAAATGCTACAGTTCAGGGATTATTTCCTCCCCAGAAGGCCATTACCACCAAGCAGGGACAAGACCATGCAAGATCAAAGCGGGGAACTCTAAGCTGTGCCAAAAGCTGGAAACTGAATGCAGCAGGAGCAGGGACTGACGAGACCAAACCCCGCATGACCCTTCAGGCCACCTTGAGGAGTTGGAGCTGGAGTCTCCAAAGCACTTTAGGAGGAGGGTGATCATCCTCGCAGAAGTGGGCAGCTTCATTTGGCTAAAGGGTGGCTGAACAAGAGGCAGGAGTCAAGGATGGCCGCAGGTTATGTGGAATCACTCATCGTGAAGGAGGTACATTCTGTGAGAAGAGGTGACTACTGCAGCTTCCAACGCAGTGAGTTTGTGGTGTCTGGTCTAGGACATCCGGGATGGAAATATCCAGCAGATAACTGCCATCTAAAGGAAGCTTCAGAGGCAGCTGGGCTGGGGCCCTGGACCAGACAGCATGGGCATGTGGATGGGAGTGAAACCTTTAGGGTCCACGAGGTCACCAAGGAGAGTGTCTAGAGTGAAAAGAACAGGCTGAGGATGTAACAAAGGGGAAAAGCAAGGTGCAGATGGAAAAGGAGTGTAGGAAGAGGCTCACGGGAGAATCTCTGATGAGAACGAAGCATGATGGAAGACAAAAGAGAAGAGTGTCTCAAGAAGCAGGAAAGAGAGAGAAAGGGGAGAAGGGAGAGGAAGAGGGAGAGACACCTGGAAAGAGAGGAGCAGAGCACAGGCGTTCAATCCCCAGCCCCCAGAAACCACTGAAAGGACCGAAATTTTTTTAAACAAAAATAGGGGGAGGAGAAGTACTAAAATCTGCCTCATAGGTGTCAGAAAATCTAGGGGTATGTTCTAGATATTAAGGCAAGGGGGGAACCAAAATAAGAAGGAAGACCGAAAATTAGACTCAACAGAAAGAGACCTGTGTCAGGGGATGGAAGCGGACAGACAGACCCTCCAGGTTCTGGAGCTGAGTGATGGAAGCAGGGAGTGAATGCTGGGGAAGGAAGCATCCTTGTACCCCCATGATCAGCAGCGTTTGAGAGCCAGGCCCAGGAACAAGGCGTGGCCACCCCAGAAAGGAAGCCCTCAGGCAACTGCGCTCCTCTCAGACCCGGCAGGGATCCGCCCTGGGCAATCTCAGAGAGCTGACCTGAGGATTTCAACCTACATTATTGGAGGAGGTCATCGAGAGGGTGGGACCGTCCACTGGCTGAACCACAAGCTGGACCCAGACAGTTGGAGGCTCCACCACCCCAACCAGGAGCTGTTTCAAGGTCATAGCCTTGAGGGAGTAAGGTGTTAGTGAGACCATCTGGACTGAATTCATGACTGAATCCATTAAGGGCTCTATAGAAACTGTTGAGATTCTGGCAGGCGGGTGTGGAGATCTCTTCTTGTGCCGCCCAAGATGAGCCACGTGAGTAAGTTCCTTTGCTCATTAAACCTGCCATCTACCAATCTCTTTCTTTGGTCTCTCCCTGCCCAACGTGTACCGGGGCCAGTTTGTGAACCAACAGACACAGGGAAGAAACAAACATAAGTGAAGAAAATATGCCTAAGTGAGGCAATAAAAAATAGAAGTTAAGAACATGGATTCTTGAGCCAGACTGTTTGGGTTTGACTCCTGGTTCTACCAATTATTTGCTCGGAAAATTTACTTAACCCTGCCTCAGTTTCCTCATCTATAAAATGGGGATGATGAGAAAATATACCTCGTGGGGTTACTGTGAGGATTAGATAAGGAAACACATGTAAAATATTTAGACCAAGGCCTGGTACGTGGCTGGAGCTGTTGATGATTATGCTATGATTCCTTGTCAGGACAGCCCACAGCCCCGCCTCTTTTCCACACCCAGGACCAATACAAAGAAAACATCGTTTTATTTAAAAACACATGCATGGAAAAATGTATCATGTCCTTGACTAGGAGCAGTTCCATATGGCAAAGATATTAATGTCCCTCAAGCTAACTAAATTAAACTAAGTAACTAAGGTTAACATAATCCCAAGTAAAATATCAGTGGGATCATTTCTGAAACTTTCTAAGCACTGTTTCTGAAGTTAATTTGGAGCAACTAAAAGCAATTGATAGGAAGAAGTTGAATATAGGGAAGGAATAAATGATAGTGAGGAAATATAGTGAGGTATAAACTAGTCCTATGGCAAGTTGTATAAGAAGGAGAGAAAGATGGGATTGAGTCAGATGAGAGTTTTTAAAAGTGAAAGAAAAAATTAAATAGTCAGTGGGAAAAGACTGAAAATTTAGGACCATCAGGATGCCCATTGGAGGGAGAACCAGAGGAAACAAGAAGAGGTAGGAAAAGGGTATCCCTAGATAGAAGGGAGAATATTCCATCCACAAAGTCTGGAATCATCAAGAAACATAATAAATAATAATTAATAATAAAATATAATAACAATAATAATATAAATAATAGTAATTATAATGGCTAACATATATTGGGCATTACGCTGAAGCTAGAGAAAGTTTGGTCAAGAAGATAGACATAGTCCAGGCCTTCTTAGAACTTAAGAGTCCAGTGGGGAGACAGACAAAACACAAGTAAACAAACAAAATAATTGCAAATTGTGATGAAAAGACTTGGAGGAAATACGATAATAAGAATAATGGTGGGAAGTGGGAAGGACAGTGCTTCGGGAGGTCCAGGTCTTCTCTGAAGATGTGCTGTTGAAGCCAAGACCTTAGAGGCGAGAAGCAGCCTGCTGTTCAAGAAGTAGAAAGGAGGGTGGTCAATACGTGCCGTGAGCAGAGGGCTTGGGTTGGGTGGCAAAGAGTGGTAAGACCAGTGTGGTCATGTGAAGTGAGCTCTGGGGAAAGGAGCCAGGGAGGAAGTCCTGCAGGAGCTTGGAGGTAACAGAAAGGATTTGGCATTTTTATCCTAAGTGCAAGCAGAAGCCAGTGGGGCGATGGCACAACCTGATTTGCACTTTTAAAGATTACTCCCAGGCCGTTGTGCGGAGAACGGATTGGAGAGGTCAAAGGGGAGCAGGGCGAAGAGTGACGAGGCTGTTGCAGGAGTCTCAACAAGAGGCAGCACTGCCTGAACTAGTCTGATGACCATGAAGATAGGAAGGGGTAGATGCTCTGGGTGAGATCTGCAGGACTTGCTGATGGATGGTTTAAGGAGTGGGAAGAATACAGGGTGATGCCCAAGTTTCTGCTTGGAACCTAGCCACGGAAGCTCCCCAGTGGAGAAGGAGATGTGGTTAGAGGGTGCTGGGAAGTTAGTATGTAAGACTTGAAAATGAGTTGGACGGGCCAGCTAGGCTGGCTGCCAGGGAAACTGGGAGACTTAGGCTCGAGACTAAATCCAAATGAAGGCAATGTTAAGGAAGTTGTTCTAGGACACGTGTGCCGGCTGAATAGAAGGAGTGGAGAGGGAGGCCAGTAAATGAGGATTTGGGCTTAATTCAGGGCAGTGAGAATGGTGATGAAGGGACTGAGATATTTTGAAAAATGTTTGGCAGCCCATGGAGATAAAGGAGAGAGAATCAAAGGTGAGATGAGAGATAAATGGTGCCAATGTCTGGGAAAAGGACAGATGGAGAGATAAGGCTATTTCTGATAATGTTTTCAAGTGATGACAGGGGTCCCAGACAGAAATGCCCAGTGGACAATAAATATAGTTACAGAATCGGAACTAAGATCTGAGATCCATACTGGTTGCCAAATGGGCCGCATGCTAGGTAATAAGAGTGAGTCTATCTTTTACACATAGAATCACAATCTCCCAAAAATTAGAATACAGCAACATACACTTAACATTCTAACTGCATTCACTAGTCAAACCACTCTCAACATAATTAATCTTTCTTAGAAAATTCAGAAGTTTCTTTTGGGTTCTTGTCATGCTTCAGGGTCACCGTTAGGAACATGAACTATCATTGGTCTGAAATAACTATATTTGAAACAGAACTGCCATGGTTTTGGAACAAATGTCCTCTTTGAGACTTGATATATGAAATGTACAAATACACGATCTCCTGCCTTGAAGGTTTTTCTTCTCACACTTCTCAAAATTTACACAGATGATTTATTTCAGTGTTAGCACAACTAACATTTTGTTTTCTGCCTTTGCTGTTGCCACGTATCTCGGAAGCCATATGGTAGGCAGCTAATAACGTGGTTGCAAAACAATATACTTGGCTTCCTCTGTTCATAGCACCGTGAAAACTTGGCTCCACCCACTTGGCCTCCCAGTTCTTTCCTTGGTTTGCCTCCCCTGCTGATCATCTCCTTCTCCCCTCCGTTGGCTTCTATTTCTTGTCTTTCTCCCCTTTAATGCCTTCTTCTCTTCCTGCTTCACCAAGTTCTTTCTTTCCCTCTGGCTTGCTCATCTTCTCTCTGAGTTTTCCTGCTTCATGCGTCTTTCCCCTACAGAGCTCACAGATTCAAACAGCACTTGCTTGAATCTCATTGTCTGCGCAATGACTGCCCTCCCTGACTTCTGTCCATTAAAAATAAAATTCTTGTCATCTAAGCTTCATGACTGCCTGGAGTCCAGATAAACTAAATTTATTGTGCGTACACAATGGCAACCCCCAGGCTACGCGCTTTGAATGCATATCATGAGTGTTCCAAGGAGAAGAGTTCAAGCAAGCAGTCTCTCAGTTTTATCTGGAAAACATTATTTTTTATAATTATTGAAGAAGGTAATAAACGGAATCAAATCTGATTACGTGGTCAAATCAGTGAGATCAAAGGAGTCATTGGGAGGGCAGTGTGGCCCTTTCTAGGAAGCTTGAGTAGTGTGTCCTCAGTTGTGAGTGGATGCAGGGGCTTCATTTGCTGACCCTTAACTCTCCTCTCTCTCCCTCCTTTCCCCGCAAGGCCAAAGAGCAAACAGGAAGGTAGAGAGTTGGTGAGAGTTGGGAGATTTGTTTGGCAAAGGAAAGGTTGGCTGAGCAAGGGGAAAAAGCCTTCCTTTTTTCCCATCTCATAGTGAAGCACTTTCTACCCAACCAGCTGAATCACTACATGAGTAACTTAACTTAGTTGTCAAGATGGACAGAATAATAGAACTTTGGAATGGCTCGCTCCATCAATTCTGCCTTTTTAATGACCAAACAAGATAATGTTATATAAGGATCAACATGAGGCAAATGGCTAATACTATGGCCAAAGTCCTTGCCTGACCTCAGAATAATCAATTCAGGCACAACCTTGGGGGAGAAGTCACCTGGGTCAGTCACCCTTAACTATGTTCCCTCAAAGTTGAAAACAAGAACTGAATTTGGCCCCATTACTCACTGAACTGATTTTCTGGGGCTCCAAATATTCATTTTGTTCCAGGTAGATATATCTTTTCCTCAAAGCTTCTGGTAAGAATATAAAGACAGACCAAGAAGAAAGAACTCTTTTCAATGACATCAATGTCCTTGGAGGCCTTCTTTCCATTTATGTCTAAGACTTACTAATTATATTTTAATGGATTTTTTTCACGCTGAAATTTGTGTGTTAAATGTTGAGTCTTTCATTGACATTAGGATTGGACTGAGTCTATATCACGAGAACATATCTTACTAATTCAGTTAGTTCATTTAAAAATCCTGGATACTGAGTCGACACGATGTCAAGCAGCAAGTTTAACTGAGTTGAACACCAATAGACACAACCTTTGAAAAGCTAAAATACATGCATTGCATTGAGGAGTTGCAAATTTCTTTATCCCAATAATCATTAGAGGCTACAGTCATCAACTGAAACTCTCCTTTTTTAAAAAACTAATAGATTTTACTTTTTAGAGCAGTTTGAAGTTTACAGAAAAAAATGAGCAGAAAATACAGAGTTCCCATATCCCCTGCCCACCCCACTTTCCCCTATTATTAATATCTTGCATCAGTGTGGTGCATTTGTTAGAACTGATGAGCCAATGTTGATACATTATTATTAACTAAAGTCCATAGTTTACACTAGGGTTCACTGTTTGTATCGTACATTCTGTGGGTTTTGACAAATGTGTGATGCCGTGTACCCACCATTACAGTATCAAACAGAATAGTTTCATTGCCCTAAAAATCCCCTGTGCTCCTCTCACTTATGCCTCCCTCCCCTCAGATCCCTGGAAACCGCTGATCTTTTTAATGTTTTGCCTATTCCAGAATATCATATTGTTGGACTCATATAACATGTAGCCTTTTCAGATTGGCTTCTTTCCTTTAGCAATATGCATTTAAGTTTCCTCCACATCTTTTTGTGGCTTGGTGGCTCATTTACATTTATCACTGAGTGATGTATGGATGTACCAAATTTTATTTATCCACTCTTCCTTTTTTGTTTTATTAAAGACCCGCTATGTGCTCTACATTCTACCTAGTTCTATGAGGGATACCAAAAGATTCTAAAGTAGCTTTATTTTCAAGGTCAGTCTATGAAGATAAGATATATGTTAGACAAGATAATATAGAAGTATATTTTAAAGCATTGAAGTTTATGGTTTGCACCAAACAAATGCGATCTAGAAAATCAATGTTTTACAGGCGAACATGAATCTCTCGAAATTAGACAGATTTTTTTTGTGTGTGTGTAGAAATGTCCAGGGTCCAAGACATTCATCAAATTATCAAAGGGATATATTGCACCTCCTCCCAATGTTACAAACCACTGCAGAGATGAGAAGGGGTGCAAATAATCGTGAATTGCGTTTATAACTGGAAAAGAGCTCATAAGGTGGTAAGGCTTGATCTGAAAACCAAAGGGTGGTGGTAGGACCTAGTTAGGTGGAGCAAGGAGTGGCAGCTACATCAGGGGTATGAGAGCTAGGTGGGGCTGTGAAATTGGAAGGAAGAATAGATTTACTTTGAATTGGGAAAGGGATGAGAAACAGGTTGGCTAAGAAAAGGAAATCCTTCAAAGTCAAGGAGATATTTAGTTTTGGATTATAATCTACAAAATGTCTTGTTCACCCCTGTTAGCAAATGTCCCATGCCAACTGTTCGCTGGCACACGTGCACGTGCACATGCACGCACACATGCACATGCGTGCACAAGATATACGGAAGAAATACTGCCCCCTGGTTCTCTTTGCCACTTCTGTGTGGAGAAATTCCCCTATGAAAGGGCTTCAGACTAGCAAGTCAATAGGAAACCATGAACCCTGATCAGGAAAGAGGAGAAGGAAGGAGGGATGACTATCTTCTGCCAAGTCAGGTGGATCTCAGCACTTGGCCCTGAAAAGCTCTACTCGTTCTCCCCTCTGTAGCATGGATGAGAAAATGCTCTGCAAACTGTAAAGTACTTTGTAAATGTTTCTGTTATTATGCTGTCCTATCTCATGTGAAATATGTTTCCTTTTCTTCTCTATTTTTCTAAATCAAATCCATCCTTAAATGTCTGGCTCAAAATTTAAGCTTTCCTTGACTATTTCAGCAGACTGTGATCTTTCCATCCCCTAAAAGTCAATAGAATTTATATTAGGAATCTTTCATTTGGCCAGTTTTACATAGACCCTTGTATTGTTTGCTCATTTGTTCTGGGGCCTCTGTTTTGTCGTTTATTATAAGATTGTGAGACAAAGGTGTTCGCTGATGTTTGCCATGCACTAAATTGGTGTCTGGCACACAGTAGGTGTTCAATAAATACTTTTAAAATGCACTAATGACTAGTAGTAGGATTCCTGCAGGGCTGTTTTATACTATTTTTCTTCCTCACAGTTTTAGTTTATGCCATTCACGTAGTAGACAACTGCTCAATCATGTATCTAGAACCTGGTGATCTGGTCTGAACACCTTGCCTGTTCAGCCATGAATTGGGCAGGCTGCAGACAAACCCCCGCCCCACCATGACCCTTCTTTGTGGATGTCAGATCACGTCATACCAAGTATTCATATTGCTTTTCTTTTCCTTTACCATTCAGCCTTGTTTCCTACTGATGTTCTCTTATCTGGGCCTTAAATGATACTACATGATGCTTACAACTTAAAAAGTGCGTTTTCTAAGACATCTCTTTAGGAGGAGAGGAGCGAGAGTAATCTCTTCTCTCTTGCATCGTTCGTCCTTGGCAGCAGAGTTGACTTAACAGCCAAAGCCCTGGCTAAGAGCCCACTCAGGCTCCTCTGATTTCTCGTAGACAAGGCATCTGATTCCTCCAACTGCCCTACATCTCTGGTTGCTGAAAGGGAGTAGCTAACCATTCACCCATCTCTGCTTCTTGGAATTCCTGAAGAATAACCACCTATATCTCGATCACTGTTTTGTTGATCTGTTTGTTTTTATTGTCAATAAACTATATGTATATATTGGGCCAAGTTCCATAGTAAATTTGTATTAAAATATAGGGTCTTCAACCTCTGGGAACTGCAGAGAGAACAAAGACAAGAGAATAGGTGATAACACAGGCCAGAAGCCAGCCACCAAACAGACCGTGGGTGAGGCTGGCTGGCTCTTTCAGCCTCACGCAGATCGTATCTCTGCAGAGTCTCATGGATCCACAGGTTCACGTCTCAGCCTTGCGGTTTTTGTAACTCCATTTGATCAGTTTATCCAAGAGTTATCAGGATCTGATCAGTTGATCCATTCTAACCAAACCACAGACTAGCTTCATTTTTTCACCAAATCACCACACTAATGTATAAATTTAGAGTGAGAGATATATCCTTCTAGGGTCCAAATATTGAGGTTCAGAGCACTCACCTTCTGATACACATGAAACTGATAAATTACGTTTCTAGTGAAGAGATGGCTTGCTAAGCATGAAATCAGAGTCTCGGGGCACCCTTTCTATGGAGACTAGCACAGCCTGAGACACACACGAGCCCTGCTCTGCTTCGGAAAATACCTTCCAGGGAAGAGAGTATTATGGTGTGGAGACATATAGCCACATTCTTCCTCTTCACTTTTTTTTTTCTAAATTTCATGAGGACTACCACCCATTTACATATGTCATTATAAAATGTTTCCTTGTTTCAACATTTTAAAATCATACTTAGAATTCGTTTAATTCCAAAGTCTGTGATCATTGCAAGCAATGAAAAGAACACTCCAAAGACGTGTGAAGAAAAAGTTAATAATCTCGCATCTCTGCCACGGTCTCCATTCCCAGCCCTTGTAGTAATGGATGTGGAGAGACGGGTGTGCAGCCTTCTGCGCCTTTCACCAAGATCATACGATGACATGCAGGAGAGTTAGAGATTTTCAAATTTCTTTCATCAATGTGGGATTATGCAATGCACTTTACTCTGAAAGTTACCCTTCTCACTTAATGCATCATAGACACTCCCCCAGGTCAACGGATATAACTCACACTCATTTTTAATAGCTGCATCACATTCTATGATATAAATAGATGTACTCAATGTCCTACTTCAGGTCAATTCTAGTCTTTGGCCACTACAAACAATATAGTATTAAATACTCCTGTGCCTATATTGTTAGATATTGATATTTTTGTTTCTATAAACTAGAGTCCCCAAAGTGGATCAATGCCTTTTTGAAAGAAATGTAGTTCCAGTTCTATGAGCTTTTTTTCATGAATTACATTGTCCATTTCTTAATGACACAAAGACAAAGGCCTTACTTTTATTAGAAAAATGTATCTCCTAATCACATGAAAGGGCTGTTAATAAAGAGCAGGGAGTGTGGATTCTTATAAAACTTCAGCCACCATGGGAGAAAGTCCCTGAGTTAAGCATTTTGCCCTTTTCATAGAATTCAAGAATGTTTGAGCTGGCCTAGCCCAGTGGGCACTTAATAAATATTCGTTGAGTGTTCAATACACCAAGGGCATCTGGTTCAAGTTTCTCATTCCACAGACGGGCAAGTGGAAGCCAAGAGGGTTCAATGAGGGACAGTTAGGGTAAAAGGGAGGAAGCAGTCTGAGTGACCTAGGCTGCAGAGATCTGAGAGCAGGGAGTAGACAGGAGAGGATGTTGGGAGGTGGGACTCACACATAGAAAGAAGGAGACGTGAGAAGAAGACTTACACAGTGTGTCTGTGCATTAAGAACATAATTCTTCTTTGAAGCTTTCTTTGAGCGTCTGCAGCTAGGGTTTAAATTTAAAATTCGTATTTTAGTTATTTCTTGAAGCTGAACCTATTTTTCTTTGAATGCGACCCAGTGCAGAAACTGTACCACCGGCAGTTCAGCTTCACGCAGCGGTGGCAGGGACTGTGTGGTGTCCACTAAAACTTGTTCTCTTCTTCTTGGGCACTCAGGTGGACCCATTCCCCAGTCCCTCTTGTGGTTAGATGTAGCCATTGTTGTTTCCTGTGGAGTGTGGACGGAAGACAGGGTCACCACTTCCAGGCCTGGCCCATAAAAGCCTCCCACAGGGAATCCTCCATCCTCTCCTGCTGTCTGCCCACCGGGAGCAGAGGACTCAGGTCCCACACACGGGTCCGGGAAGCGGGGTTCCTGAATCACTGCATGGAAGACTATCGGCTAAACACCCACTCTGGGCTGTTGTAAGAGTGAGAAATCAATTTCCATTGTGTTAGGCCACTGATAGCTTTTATCTGTTACAGCAGCTTGCGTTACTTAACTGAGGCAATGGCTTGCACTGGATTAGTGTTTCTGTTTTTTAATGAATAACCAGATATAAAATCCAGAACATATGTCAGTCAATAGTGCAGTCATTGTTACACATTCTCTTCATATCTGCTAATTCATTCAAATTTAAGATGGAGTCCTAAACCACTTGCATTTTCCGGAAGCAAGAAAAAAGAATGGTCTGACCTTAAAATTTTTCCTTACTACCATGAAACTTAATTTAGTTTGATCACAGTGCAAACTTGCTTTCTTTTCTCCAAGAGTTTAAGGAATCATTTTTCTTTTTGAGCACTGTCTTTTTTTTCTTAAGGAAGATTAACCCTGAGCTAACTGCTGCCAATCCTCCTCTTCTTGCTGCGGAAGACTGGCCCTGAGCTAACATCTGTGCCCATCTTCCTCTACTTTATATGTGGGACGCCTACCACAGCATGGCTTGCCAAGCGGTGCCGTGTCCGCACCAAGGATCTGAACTAGCGAACCCCGGGCCACCAAAGAGGAACGTGCGCTCTTAACTGCTGTGCCACCGGGCCGGCCCCATGAGAACTGTCTTTTTGCCAATTGTTTTGCCTAATCACTCACACTGCATAGGTTTTGTTGTCTTGACAGAAATGGAAATAATTGCTTTGGTTTTTCTTGCTTTAAAGGCAAGATAAAGGATGAGTAGAAAACAGTTGGGGAAGTGAAAGAAAGGAGGATTAAAGGCAATTAGCAGGACTGGATTGTTCCAGTTTTCAAAAATCATCACAATACTGTCAATAGTAGTAGTGGTAGAAGAAGTATGAATGTTTCAAACATGGAACCAAAGGATTTTGTATTTTGGGCTAAAGCTACATTGCATTTTGGGCTAAAGCTACATTGACTTTATGCTGAAGACAAATCGTTGTGTAAGCCTAAGATCTTGATGCCTCAGTCTAGGATAGAATGAATGCCGATGGTCACAGGTGTGTGGGATAAAGGGAAATTATTGCAGAGAGATATGTATGCTTCAAGGTGAGGAGGAAATAATGGAACATACACACAGGACTTTGCCATTTCATCCATGAGCCTAACTAACCATATTGCTCAGAGTATAAAGCAACAGTTAGGGCTCAGTGAGGGTTGATGGAGAAATTGACCTGGAACTACACGTACAGACCTAAAAATACTCTACGAAAAAACGTGCTTATAGGATACGGTGATTTGAGACCATAGTGAAAAGACCATCAAATCCTAGCCACTGGGTCAGACATTTCACTAAAAAAGAGATTAAACATACTAAAAGTACAGGCATTTTCCACATTTTCTCAAATTGCTACAAAACAGACAAAAAGATGAATATGCATGTGTGATGTGTGTTAAAGCAGGTCAGAAAGTCCCCCCTTCAGCAAATAGGTGGGTGTCACACGTACAGAACTGGATAGAAGCGTTCTATGTTTTTTTTGATAACAGTTTATAAGGTGTGTCCTTACCCAGACTGAAAACCTTGTAAGTTTTGTTTTGCAATCCTTCCTTTTCATGTTTCACTCTCTGTCAGCTTGGACTCCTGCTCAAAAATATCCAGTGCTTCTCCATTGCTTATAGAAATAGAGTCAAATACCTCCACTTGGCACCAGAGGCCCTCCCCAATCCAGGCTCATCTGTCTAAACATATTTTGTATTCGTTATTGCCTATCATCTGTTCCCTGTCGGGGCGGGGCAATCTCCATTCACTGCCACATGTCCATGCCTTCATTCCCAGCCCTAAGCCTTTCCTCCTTGGCTCTCCTCTTCCCTCCACACATCCAACCCTATGCTATGGGTAGAGCTCAGCATTCTAAGATCTCCATATAAGTCTGGCTCCCAGCGGCTTCCCGGGTGCGGGCGCACAGGACTGTGTGCTTGGTTTGATGCTCTGCTGTCACTGTTTTGAAACTTAATAATTTCTGAACAAGGAGCCCTACATTTTCATTTTGCACTGGGCCCCACAATTATGTTGCCAGGCCTGTCGATGGGAGCTATTCATGTGGGCAACTCCAACACATGGCCTTGTGTTTTTATTTAATTAGAATGAAGACAAGGCTTTAACATGCCTAGACACTTGATGTTTACAAAGCAATGTTACACGCATCACCTCATCTAAACCACCCAGGAAACCTGTGGAGTGAGGATGCTGAATTCCAGCAGCCATTGTGGATCTTTAGGCATTTCTGAATAGATTAAAGTATTTTCTGGTTTCCCTTTTAATGTTTTGTCCATATTTTCCAGTTCTTCTTGCTCTGTAATGCTTATGATAATAAAAGTTCAGAGTAGACTAAATGTTCACCATATTGATGTGGCTAAACTTTCTCCTGTATTAGTTTCTTTCAGCTGCTGTAACAAAGTACCCCAAACTGGGTGGCTTAAACACTAGATATTTATTGTCTTGTGTTCTGAAGGCCAGAAGTTTGAAATCAGGGTGTTGGCAAGGCCATGCTCCCTCTGAGACCTGGAGGGAAATCCTTCCTTGCCTCTTCGTAGCTTCTGGTGGTTTGCTGGTGATCTTTGGCATTCCTTGGCTTGTAAATGCATCACTCCAATTCTCTTCATGTGGCATTCTCCCTGTGTCTCTGTCTTCACCTGCTGTCTTCTTATAAGGAACACCAGTTATATTGGAATAGGGCCCACCCTACTCCATCTTAATTTAGCTAATTACATCTGCAATGGTCCAATTTCCAAATACGGTCACATCCTGAGATACTAGGGGTTAGGACTTCAACATATCTTTTTTGGGGGGAGGGGACACAATTTAACCCATAGCACTCCTCCCCTGCCCACACACACACATAGACTATTAGTCATTAAGTCCTATAGGTTCCAACTCTGGAATGTCTCTTGAAACTAGTCATTTCTCCTAACTGTTACCATCACTATAGCCCAGATCTTCCTCATCTTTAGCCTCCTAATCTTGTGGTCCTCTGGTCTATTACCCCTCGGCAGCCAATAAGGGCTTTTAAAACCTCTTATTGATCTTGCCACTCCCTAACTTCCCTTTATCTCTGAAATAATCCCAACTTTTTGATGAGGTTTATAAAGCCTTGCATGACTTGGCCCTGCTTACCCTTCTGACCTCTCTCCATTCGACCTTCCCATCACTCTTTCTCTTGCCAGCCTCTTATTTGTCTCTTACATTCTAGGCAGACTGAATTTCCCCCAGTTAAGGCCATGATCTCATGTTCTCCCTTCTATCCTCATCCTTCAGGGTTTGGCTTACACATCATTTCCTTCAGGATGTCCTCCATCCCGTGTGCCCCTGTGTCTGGGCAAAATTAGCTCTAAGGAGGAATCCACATCCCTCTCTTCTCCACTCTCTACCAAAGAGAACCCTGAAATCACCAACGTTGAAATTTCTGTCCTTCCCGCTTTCTTCAGCCCCCAAAGGAAGGTGATAGTTTAAGTCAGTCCACACAATGAAATCCTGGGGTGACTGGGAGAAGGAAATAAAGTCTGGGATGGAGTAAAGGGAGACTTAGTAATTCCTGTCATGCACTATGAACTTGAATTCCCCTTGTCTTGTTCCAGAAATGCAAAAAAAGAAAAACAATGGAATTCTTTTGAAATTACTTGGAGCTAATGGACTGTCCATGACTATGGCAGTGTGCTAAGACCAAATTTCATGATGCTCAGGATTTCAAGAGTTATCCTCTTATAGCACTTGTTCTTGGCCCATCAGAGCATTTGTCATACCACATCATTGTGTGCTTACTCGTTTCTCTCCCCACGAGACCTCAAGTACCCAGCACCATGCCAGGCACACAGTAAGCCCTCTACTGATTGACTCATAAATGACTAAATGATGTAAAAGAAACGAAGTCACAGAGAGGTTAAGAGATTCGCCCATGGTCAGGCAGCAAGTGTGACGTAGAAGCAGGCATTGAACTTGGGTTGGCCTAACTCCAAGGGCCATACCCTTAGCAACTGCCCAGTGGGTGATGAGCTCTGGAGTCCCAGGTCTGAGTCTGTCTTGTCACAACAGTATTCTTATAAATACCTGTTGAATTAGAGAGAAATGAAAAGGGGATAATAAAAGAGAAAGGAAAGAAGAGAGAGATTGTAAAGTAAAAGAGAAAGGATAGAAAACAAAGAAGAAAGAGAGGAGAAAGGGAAATAAGAGACAAGACAAGAGAACACCTTGCCTTCCTGCCTAGACTCAGATTCTGGTGCATTCTAGGCATATTCACGCCACCAGCATTTATGGAGCCTCCAGTAAGTGCCAGGCACTGTTCTAGACACTCGGGACACATCAGTGAACAAATAGACAAAGACTCCTGACTTTGTGGAACTTACATTTCAATAGGGAGAATCACACAATAAAAAATAATCAAAAAATAAGAAAATAATATATGATATTAGAAAACGATAAGTACTAGGCAAAAATAGCAAAATATGATAAGGGCAGGGATTCTTATCCTGGAGTCCCATACCCACATGGGTCATAGATAGTATTCAGGAGATTTGTTAACCTGGATGGGGGAAAAATGACTTTATTTTCATTAACCTTGAACTTTCAAATCTGACTGTAGGCAACTAACAACCCGAGTAATTGCAGGACCTATGATTTTGTTCCCAGTGGAAGTCCCGGATATTTTTAGATGCCATTGACAGTTGGTAAAGGTATATCTAACTATTGTTTCTACTCCTCACTACTTTGTAGCTATTGGACCTGCAGTTAGAGCTTGTTATTTCATGTATCAATAAAGAAACGTGTATTTGGTAACTGTATCTCAATACAATTAGTTTCTTTTGTAAACTTATGTTTTTTTGTTTTGCTTTTTTACTGCACTTAAAAACATTATTCTGAGAAGGGGTTCTTAGGCTCCACCGGACTGCCAAAGGAGTTCACAGAACAAAGGTTAAGAACACTGGGTAAGGGAAATGGGGTGCAGTGGAGGACAGTGGGGGTAGGGAGACAGGTTGCGTTACTAAATAGGGTGAGTGGCGTCGGTCTTACGCCTAATGTCTGCTGAACCCATTTCTAGCACATGCTCTCTTTGGCTATCCCCAGACGTGGTCCTGGCTTTGCCCAAAGCTCAGACTCAGGTGCCCAGTGGTGCCATCTTGTAATTCACCAGTCTATTTCACTGATGAAAGAACTCTGACCCCTTCCTGCTTCTCACCATCTTCCCCTCTCGGTGGCTATTTCACACAGGATTTAGCATTCAGAAGTTTGGAATTAATGAAATAATGTTGAAAGAACACAGGAAATTGACGAGGTTTTTTTTAATCTTACTTTTTGTTGTTGTTCTGCCTTCTGTTTAAACATCCAACTCAACTAAACAAACTAGAGATCAGCCAGGCAGTAGATGTCTCCTAAAGAAAAGACAAGCAAATCAGCAGTTTCTGAATGCTGATTAAGTGTATCACCTAGGGCAAATGGAACGTGAGCCGAAGATTCTGCCATATTTCAAAAGAAACTCTTTAAAAACTCAAATTCATCTCACATGTGCAGTGAAAATCCTCAGAATTCTATAACAAAAGATCCTTTGTTTTTTAAAAATTACACTTTGAGGCTGCTGAATATTTTTAAAAGATCTACACATGGATTATGATGAAACACTATCTGGAAATCACAAAATTAAATTCTTCCTTACATTAATTAAGGTGCTGTTAGCTGTAAGTAATGGGATTCCCAGCTAAAGGTGTCTTAATAAAGACCTTGCTCCTCTCACTTAAATAGGAAGCCTGGAAGTCAGTGGTTCCAAGGTTAGCTCATCTCCAAGATGTCAGGACTCTGGGTTGGCACCCCTAACCCTAGAGGAAGGCACAGAGCCTCGTAAATGAGTGGGTCTCCCCCTTCTGAGTTCTATCCTTTAGCATCTTAGCTTCTCACACCAGTGGCTGTTGCACACAAGCGGCTATTGAACTTCTCTGTTATAACTGTATCCCCGAGGGAGTAAACTTAAATGCAGATTCCCAGGCACTACCCCCAGAGGTGCCTGAGCCAGTAGGCTTAGGGTTCCGCCTGAGGAATCTACATCATTTGAAAACCCCTGTTGGGTTTTAAAGAATGTTTTTTCCTTTTTCTCCCCAAAGCTCCCCAATACATATTCGTGTATTTTTAGTTGTGGGTCCTTCTAGTTGTGGCATGCGGGATGCCGCCTCAGCATGGCTTGATGAGCAGTGCCATGTCCACACCCGGGATCGGAACCCGCGAAACCCTGGGCTGCTGAAGCGGAGCACATAAACTTAACCACTGGGCCACAGGGCCGGCTCCCCCTGTGGGGTTTTGATGCAGGTGATCCAAGGACTATACTTTGAGAAATGCCATCATTAACCTCTCCCTGTTTGATCTCCCCACTCCTATGGATTAGCCACCCTTTATATACTGATGACTCAAACAAATTTCTATTTCCCATTAAAAGCTGTTGGCTGAGCTCCAGTCCCGTACACCACTTGGCAATTGAGCATCCCTATCTGAACATCTCATAGAACTTTAAACTCAACAGGTTTAAAATTGAACTCCTTTTCTCCCCACACGTGGTGAATTTGGAATAAAGGACAAATTCCTCGGCTGGGCATATGAGACTCTACCTCTCTCTCCAGCCTCGTCCCTGACCGCTGCCTGGGCCTTGCTCTCAGTGTTTAGCAGTATTCTGACTTCTTACAGATCCTGGATACACATGCCTTTCTACTTGCTGTCCCCTTGCCAGAATTCACTCTGCCAGGCACAGATGTGCCATCTCCTCCCTCCCCAACCCCTATAAACCCACTCCTTGCCATTTGTCCTCCTGCACAAGCCTTTGACCATGTGCATCCTTTTATTGCTGCACTCATCATATTGTATTGTGCTCTTCACCTGGCGGTTTTGAACTTGAGCTCCTTGAAAGCAGGGGCTGTGGCTCCTTTCCTTTTATACTCCCAGCTCTGCCATAGAATCTAACACATAGTAAGCAGTCATTGAACGTTTGATGAATTGAATTTCTTAGTGAAAAAAGAAAGGGAGAAGGGATGACCAGGAAAGCTGAAGGGAAATTTAAAAAGTGCATTGTTATGAAAAGTCAGGAGAGGGATTGATTCGAGAGGGATGAAGGGATTAACAATGTCTAACTAACGTTTGTTTAGAGATCAAGCAGGCTAGGGATGAAAAAGGACGCTGGCTTGGCATGGAAGGGGTCGCTGCAGCGTCAGAGCGAAGAGTCAGTCCTAACAGCCCTCTGCCATTATGGTCACCCTCCCTCCAGGGGTTGCCGAATAGAGGCAAGCTCTTTCATGCCAGTGGGAGGAAACTATGATATGAACTTTACACAGCAGAGCAATGTGCAGGCCCACTGATTACTCACTGAGCTAGGCTTAACTTGGCTTAACAGGACCCTTAGGCTTTTAAACAAGCTCTCAGTGTCTACCCTTCTTTCACCATCCACTCTTAAGCTAGAGACTTCTCTCTGTGCCATTCTGCCTAGTTTGTCCAAGTTCAGCCTAGACTGCATGTCAGGCAAACCAAGCCATGACCCCTCTCCTCTCACCACAGACATTTTTCTGCAGGGCTGGACTCCTTCTCTGAACTGCTTCTCATGTGCAAACCCCTCCTAATCTGCCATTCCCGCAACCTCCAACAAAATTGCCCTATCTTCTTTGTGTCTGCATCACAGCCTCTTTTACATTCTTAAGCTGATTGCATTTTTTTTTTTTTTTTTTTTTGCCATAACTCCTTTCTGCTGAATGCCATTCCAGTCTTTTTCCTTTCCTGCATCCCTGTTCAGGTGTCTGATCATTTTTCCTCTAGGAGTAGAAGCAGATAATGAATGATGTTTCCCTTTCCGCCTGGTTTTGCCAGTGTAATTCCTCCAAGACTGCCCTTCCCACAATCAGATTCCCTTCACCCTGCCAAGCCCGCTCTACCCTTTGCCCTTAAAGCCATAGTTCCTGTTGTTCCTAATTTGAAGGCAATATCTACTCTTTCACATCCTCTATGAGTGTAACGCCCTGCCCCTGAAGCTTTTGTTTAAGGAGCCCTGTAATTATTAAGCCCCAGTGTATTACAAAATGTATCACTTCAGATGATTGAAGGTTTAAAGCAGAAATATGAAGTAATTTCTTAAGAATAACTAAAACAAATATAGGTCTATATTGTAACTTGTTAAGAAATAGAATCATAAAAAAGAGGAAAGGAGAGAGAAGGAATACTGTGTAGAAGAGACAGAAAGATACAGAGAAAAAGAAAATGAGACTGATTCATTGTCAAAAAGAGAGAGAGAAACAGACACAGAGCCAGAGACCAAAAGAGAGGCGTGATCTCAAAAGACAGATCCTGAGAAAGTGAACACGTTCCCCCCAGGCACATCCTCCAACGACAAAACCACAGCCTCCAATACAGAAATAAGGAGCAGGCAGCAAAACCGGAGCAACTCACACCAGGTCTGCGTAAGATACAACCGCACAGACAGCATGCTATGAACAGCCTGAGAGCAATAACGAGACACGCACCTGAATATACACACCCCAAAGAGAAACATCTCCATCTTGTGGCCTTGAAGGTATTGTGATGGTGTGCATTTTCACAACTATAGGCATAAATGAAGAGAAGACCCTTTGTCACTTGCCCTCTAAGCAAAATGAACTTGAAACGAGGTCAAAACCCCCCTGTTTACTCTACTAACCCCAGAGAAGGATCTTACTTGAGCTATTTTGTAGGAAGGCAAATTAGGAAGAGGTACCTGGCATAGATGGTGACTAAATCCTTTCCTGCTCTCCTGCCTTTGTTATGTTGCTCATAGAACACCAAAATTAAATGGTCTTTTGGCGACCTAGGATTCCACATAGTGCACAGAATCAGATTTATTACATGAGCTAATGCTTGTGAACTTCTTAGAAGACTAAATGCTAATGTGTTTATTGAGTAAATAAAATACAATGCATACTAACCTAGGCAAATGTGAGAGCCCCTGGACCCGTCTCCTTGTCTCGCCCGGTGAGGCTGGTGCTACCTGGAACATTTACTCTCTAGCGCCCTCTTCTGGCACCTCCCTAATACTCATGCCCATCTCCAGCTATTAAAACACTACACAGTCTTTTCAGGCTGAATTTAACAACCCTACATTTTGCCCATAATTAGTCTCAGCAAAGTCACTAATATAACTCTTGTTGGTAAATCCAAGGGCTGCCTCCCCGCTTGTGTTCATGTGACCTCTCGTTGGCAGGCAGCACTGCTGACCACGCCGCCCTCGGCAGTGGGCCTTGCCCTAGGATGTCCAGGTACATTCCATCCTGGTTGTCCTCCTCCTTTCCTGCCCTCTCCTCCACAGGGAGTCCTTTTTCCTTTTCCTATACTTCAAATACTGGTGCTCCCCGGGGCTCTGTCTCAGATTCTCTCCCCTTCCTGCTCTCACGCTCTCTTTCGGTGGCATTCCACTGTTAGGCTTATATCCTGCTCCCACTTAACTGCGGTCACTGGAGGGAACGGAGGCAAATAGGCGTACTCAATCTGCCAATTCATGAAAAAAAATATAAATTCATTTAAATAACATTTTCCAATCTATATGATGCCAAGTGTGCTAGGTCAACTGAAAGTTTCTTACAGCAGTCGGGCATCACAGTTGGTGGCCTGAAGAGGAGGTGAGGATCTTGTCTGTTTGGCTCCATCTTGTTGTCCTGTCATGGGACTCTATTTCCGTGCCAGATATGGTTCCTTCCCAAGAGAAGGAGACCACCCTCAAGATCACACTAGTGATCTTTCTTTATTTTAATTCACATTCTTTTGGGGTATAATAGTGTGCTAGGGCTGCTGTAACAAAGGACCACAGACCATGTGGCCTTAACAACCGAAAATTTATTTTGTCACAGTTCTGGAGGCTAGAAGTCTGAGGTCAAGGAGCCGCAGGGTTGGTTTCTTCTGAGGCCTCTCTCCTTGGCTTGCAAATCACCACCTTCTCCCTGTGTCCTCACATGGTGTGTCTCTGTCCTAATCTCCTCTTCTTATAAGGACACCAGGTATATTCGAATGGGACCCGTTTGAATGACCTCATTTCAACCTAACTACCTCTTTAAAGACCCTACCTCCAAACGCAGTCACATTCTGAGGTCCTGGGGGTCAGGATCCCAACAGGTGAAGTTTGGGAGGACAGAGGGGGCATTCCAGGGAGTGATACTGCCGAGAATCACTCAGGCAGCACCTGGGGTGGAGTGAGAAGGAATTTCTAAGCACTAATCAGTGCAAGCCTGAGCCGAGGGCCATCCAAACAAGGATGGCATGGACCCTGCCCCAAGACACTGCCAACTCAGGTGTGGGGACAGGGCACCTACAGAGAAGAGGAGAGTCAGCCATCTAGGGTGGGGTGTGCCATGGGACAACAGAGTGTGTGTGACAGGCAGGAACTGTCCTGTAAGCCTAGAGGAAGAAGAGATAAAAATCAGCTAGGTTGGTCACAGAGGGGTCTTCATAATAATAAGAACCACCTTTTTTTGCACCTCTACTATCTGCCAGCACCCTACATAAACTCTTTCTCTAATCTAATCCCACCCAGGGGCTGCGGTGAGGACTATACAAAATAACATATCAAGTTTTTAGTGTCGTGCTTGGCACAAGTGAGCACCCAATAAATGGCAGTAATCATTCATTTAACAAATATTTGTGCAGTACCTGCCAGGTGCCAGGCATGTGCTCACGGCTGGGGATACAATGTCAAGCAAGATCAATATGGTTTCTGCCCTTGTGGAGCTTCAGTTTAGAGATGCCCTGTCTCATATGGTAGCCACTAGCCACACGTGGCTATTAAAATTAATTAAATGAAAAATTCTGTTCCTCAGTCACATTAGCCACAGTTCATGTGCTCAACAGCCAGAAATGGCTACACTTCCATCACTGCAGAAAGTTCTATTGGGCAGCTCTGGAAAGGGGTAGAGAGACAATAGGCTCTTACATACCTGTATGGTAAAGGTCAGGATAGAGACTTACAGGTGCAAGGGAAGAACATTATTATTATGACTATTTTTATAATAATTGAAATGCAGAAACTGAAGCTCAGAGAGGTTAAGCAATTTGACGAAGTTCACACAGCTACCAAGCAGAAGAGCTGGGATCTGAACCCAGGTCTGTCCTACTCTTATGCTGCTTCAGGCTGTTTCGTGGAGGAAATGAGTCAGGCACAGGTGGAATCTGGTTAAAGAGAGAAGATGGAGAAGGCATCCTAGGTGGGAAAGTGGCAGCTTGGGCAAAGACACAAAGGCATAGATGGGCAAGGGGCGAGGACCATGAGTAAACCAGTCTGGCTGGAGAGGCAGTGACTTGCTGAACTCTTGTGCTTGGAGAGGTAAATTAAGAGCCAAGGAGCTAGGAAACTCAGCCATAGGTGCAGAGGTTGAGTCCTTGAAGGATGTTAGCAGGAGCCTGGCATGGTCAGAGCTGTGTGTTATGAAGGTGGCAGTGCTTAGGGTGAACTGGGCTAAGCCCAGTGAAGGATGGCGGGGGGATAGAAAGGAAGAGACAGTGTGAAGCAAAGAACACTGCAGTGGGAGCCAAGGGCCGTTACCCTAAGACTCAATACTGTGTAACATTGGGCAATATACTTCTCTTCTCTGGCCTCATTTTTTCAATTCTAAAAGGGCAGGGCTGGCCCAGATGATCTCTGAGGTCCCTTTGAGCAACGGTAACCTAGGATTCTACAAATGTGAGTGACATTAAGCTAAGAGAAGCAGTAAGAAGTGTAGCATTGAACATGGGGGCAAGGAAGACGGTGGAGGCCAAGGTCATCCTGAGATGAAGGGAGAACGAAGAACCACTGACAAAACTAATGAGCGTGTGAAACGGCTTGTCTTCTTCTTGGGGGTGGGGGGGGAGGGTCATGGGGTATGGAGGTTGGGAAGGATAAGAGGTGAAAAAAATAATGGGTTTGTTTTTAAGAAAGTTGTACAGTGTTAGAAATCATTATTTTACACCCCCAAAATATAGATTTTAAACTTTTTTTTTACTTACGACTCACAGTAGGAAATACAACTTACAGGGTCTAGTACAATTGTCCAGAATATGAAACTGAAACCAAAGGTTTATGAAAGATAGTCACCCTTACTAAGGGCAATGGATCCTAATGTTTTCTGTTTTATTACATTTGATTTTTTTAAAAAGCTGGTTGCCATGCACTGTATTTATTTTATGACTAATTAATGTGTCACGACCCACAGTTTTAAAAACACTAAGAGGAGACTCAAGTTTTCATAAGTTGGAGGCAATGACAGAGCATCTTATCAAAGAACCCAGGAGGGAGCAGAAGTGAACCTGGAGAGGCTCCAGGCTGGGGAGAGTGTGGAGAACGTCCAGTTGAAGCCCTGATCAGAGAGAGTGATGGGGACAGCCGAGGCGTGGGACCGAGACGGTGGGCAGCACCCAAGTAGGTAACGGAGGAAGGGCCCTCAGGCCACTTAGACGTGAGGACGGCAAGGAAACCAGATTCCCGCAGGAACCCGACGACCACCGGGTGCTGCATTTCTCAAGCGTGCGCGGAATGGCTTCTGCATCGTTGACCTCATTTGGATTTCAAAAGCCCCTGGGCTCACTTCTCCTCACTCCGAGGACGGCGCGCGCCCACTCCATCCATCCATCCATCCGTCCGTCCACCCATTCATTCATTCATTTATTCATTCATTCCACCCCTGTCTCGGGGAGCTCCAACCAGGTGCGGGATGGGCGAGACAGCGCCGGCGGGGGCTCCTTTCCAGCCCGGCCCCCTCCCGCGCCGGCACGCGCGCACACACAAAGTTCTGGGGGCCGCCTCTGCCGACCGCCTCTCCTCCGCCGATCGCACGGGGACGGCGCGCACACCTGGCCCTCCGAGCCGCGCTCGCTCCCTTGCCTTCCCCGCCCCGGCCGCCGCTCCTGCCCTCCGCTCGGCCTTCCCCGCCTCGCATCCGTGCCATCGGCGCTCGATTGCGCGCGGACTCGCTCCCGCGGCCGCCCCCCCACCCCCCGCCCGCGGCCGCCGCTCCCCGCCCCGCCCCGCCCCGCCCCTCCTCCGCTCCGCCCGCCCCTCCTCCGCCGCCCGGGCAACTTTTGCCGAAGCCCCCACGCACAGCCATGCTGAGCTGAGCCCCGGCCGGGGACTGGCCGCGCGCTGCCCGCCCCGGCTCAGCCCCACCGCGCACCGCTCGGGGGCCGCGGCCGCCCGGCCCTCGGCCTCGGCCGCTGCGCCCGCCCGGCCGCCCGGAGCCCCCGCGCAGGGCCCGGGCCGCGGCGGCGGCGGGGCGCCGGCCCCCTCCCCCGGCGCCGGCCAGCGAGGCGGTGATGCGGGCGCTGGCGGCCCGGGCTGCGCCGAGAGCGGAGACACAGGCTCAAGATGGCAGATGCCGACTGAGGCTGGGGGGGCCGAGACCGCGCGCCGCGTTCCCTTCCCCGTTGCCATGAATCGCGGACACCCCGGCCCCGATGGCCCCCGTGTACGAAGGTAAGGGGCGCCGGTCCGCCGACCCCTCGGCCCGGCCGCCCGGCCCCCTCAGCTTTGTTCTGCCCGCGGCCCCTCGCCGGCAGCCCCCGGCCCGCAGCCCCGGCGCCCCACCCCCGGGGCTCGCCCCCGCCCTCGCCCCGAAAACGACCGGGATCCGGAATTTCACGGGATCTTATTTCCAGGGTGGAGAAAGAGGCGTGGGGGGGGAAGGGTCGGGGGGGGGGGGCGCGACTGCCCGAAGAAAAGAGATGGGGAGGGGGCGCCGGGAAGAGACAGATCCGTGACCGTGCTTTTCATTTATTTGTAATCAATAAAGGTAATGCGGTATGGCTTTCATCCTGCACCCCCCCCCCCACAAGGAAAATTACCTTTAGGATGATCTACTTTGCCTCTGTCCTCACAGCTCCCCTTTCCGTTTCCCTCCACTCCCACCCCACACTCCTTTCTTCCTGGCGAGCCTCTGGTTTTGGGGGGCTGTCGAATCGGAATGTCGGGGCTAGGTGGTGAGAGAGGGCAGAGGGGAAAAGTCCATTTCAGACCCAGGCAGAACAATGAAATGGGCTGCGATCTCCCCGCAGTAGCGTGTGTAAGGGAAGATATAGTATAGGTTTTCAAGTCGGGGAGGCGGCCCAGACGTTTTTCTCGCTGGGTCTGGGCAGACCTGCCGGGTGCACCTTCACCTGGCGTGGGGTCCTTCTTCCGAGGTGACTGTCTTGAGGAAGAAAGGAAAGCACGGGGGCAGGAGCCCTGCCTTCGCCTCGCACTCCCTGTCTCTTTCGTTTCTCTTGAGTCAGTTCTGTCAGCTTCCAGCCAGAAATCAAACCAGAATCAACTAAGTTTTTACACTTCGGCGTGTTTTTGTGTGCTTGTAGTAGGAGGCATTTTAAACCCAAGTGTGCCTGATATTCTAGTCGTTTCATCGTGAAAATGTTTTTCTTATGAAATCATTGAAATAGCAGCTTTACATACTTTTAGCGTCAGTCCAGCTGGCTTTCTTTCGGTTTTGTTCAGATATTCTGTGGATGAAATAGCAAATGAGGGGAAAGGGTTTGTGTGGAACCGAGAGGAGGGGCGAGGAGGGGAGATTTTAATCCTTCTGCAAATCCGGAGAACAGTCGAGGCGAGTGAGACAGGGAACGCATTAATAGTTTTATCTCCGTTATAAGAGGCAGATTTAAAAAAAAAAAAAACTTATCTGAAAAGAAAATCTGTTATTAGTTCCAGGCTCCAAATGAATTAGGTTTCTGGATGGAATAAAGTTACTAGTCAGGCCCTGGATAACGAGGCTGTAAATAACCTATAGACTGTAAATATTTTTTTTCAGACTCTCTCAGAAACAAAGGGGCTGTTTAGAAGGCAACAGAGAGATGTTATTCCAGGGGCTTTCCTCTTTGATTCTGAAGAACACAAGGTCCATTTAACCATTCGACAAAACAAAACGAAATTTCTGATCACTCCACTACGCAGACTAGAACGAGCCGGTGGCTCTGTGAACACACTGGGAGAACCCATGTCGGGCATTCATTGTTCGTCTGTGTCTATGGGAGGGGGCTACAGTCAATGCTCCCACTGTCTATGGAGTGTTAAAATGAAACAATTTTCTCTTTATTAAGTACCTCCTTGAGACTCCCTCTGCTGGACACTCAGGGTGAGCATTAGAGAAGGAACTTGGCTTTGAATTCAGAGGTATAGTAAACGGCTGCTTTCCCTTTCACAAGGGTCTGGGGATGTGGGTCGGGATGTATTTTGTCAACTTTCTAGAAAGCTATGGTGGGAACTGTGCTGTTCTCCTCCTGTTCATTTCATTCGAAATCCGTATGAAATGTAGGCCATACCCCTGAGGCTAAGACTTGGCACTCCTGTCCTTACTTCTGTGTTCTTTTAGTGTATTACACCAGATGAAGCCCTGTGGGTGTGTAAGGTGTTATGGTTTCAGAATAATGGATCTCAAAGGTCCCAGGAGCACACTGGTTTTATTTGCAAGCCTTCCCTTCCCTGTTCCAGGTGGCCTACCTGGTCACCTCTTTCAGCCCTGGGTTTCTTTCCCTCTGTCTTGTTTGTGTGCTCCCTTAAAGCCTTCGCTTTGTACCCTTTGCTTCTACTCGAGTTTCTCCGTGCATCTTTATAATTCTTTTCCTAGTCTTCCTCCTCACTTCTCCTCACCCCATCCATGATCACTCTGCACGAGCCCAGGCCTGGGTCTTTTTGAGAGAGACTGTTGGTCATGCTCTGGAACAGACAGGTGACCTCTATAATCAAGGCTTGTGTTGCTGGAAGCTGCATTCACTTACTGTCATGGGTGCTTCTAAGATTCCGATGACCTCCTTTTTCCCTCCTTGGTGACATCCACTAGCTCAGGGAACCTGATTTTTACCGTATCCCAATCAGAACGCATGGACTCCCTGCGCATGTCCTGTAGGAGCAGGGCTTTTCCTGTGGAATGCTCCAAGAAGAGTGATTTCTAATAGTTTTCCAGCTACTAAAAAATCGAACATGGGGTTTTCCTCAGGAGAAGTATAATGACAGGTGAGGCATTTCAGCTGGAATTCAGGAGTGTACTCATTTGTTTAAATGGGGTACAACTGCCCCTGGTTGGGATACTGGGTGAAGGCCTGCATTCATTAGTGGAGCCTCCTGAACTGCCAGATATTTAGAGAGAAATGCTGTCTTTGAAACAAGGAATGTGTGATAATACGAATTCATAGGTGGCAAAGTGTAATCGGTCTTCCACAACTCGCTTTCAAGGATAGGTTTACAAATAGCACGTTAGTTTCCAGTGGCTTGGTGCTGATTAAGTTAAACTTCTTTACAAAGGTTTATTTTCTTTGGAAGGTTAAATATTCTCCTTGCAATTGTGTTTACCCCATCAACCTGCTTAGCAAGGCTTTTTTCAGTATGTCGTGCAAAGGCCAGCCGCAAAGGTCCATATTGCCATGGGTTCTGAATGAGAGGACCCTAAATCCAAGTTAATTATATTCCGCTGTTCCTGAGATGTGCCATGTCGATTAGTATTGGCTTACACAGTCAGACTCCCCGAAACTGTAATGCTGAAATCTATCATCATGTGGGCCTGAAGACACCTACCAAGATACCTACCAAGAAATGGATTCTGAATCATCTTCCATTAAAAGAATTTGATGACACATGTTCTAAAATATCTTTTCCTGTGTTTATGTTTTATATTTTTAAAATGAGTAAGTATAAATATTGTTTTCGTTCTCACCACATTTGAGTAGTGAATCAGGGCTCGTTAATTTTATCCCCGATTCTGGACAGTGCGGTAGAACACTTGAATCAGAGAAATCTGGGGTTTGAATCCAGCTGTATGCCTTTGGGCATGTTACTTAACTTCTCTGAGCTTTATTTTTTTTTCTTTTTAAGTGTGAGGACACCATTAGAAACAAGTGTATGTTAAGTGCCTGGCTGTCGTAGGCATTCTCTCAGTACGTATTACGTCCCTCTATCTTTTGAGCTGCTTACAGACATGATGACTCCAGGGAAAGAATAACCCGCAAATAGTTTAGAAAACCAATAATAGCAACATTTCAATTATTAATCTCCTGCTATTCCTTTTCCAGTTTGGGCACCAGCAAGAATAAACCCCCTATGGCTACAGAAGAAAGAGCCTTTTTTGACTCCCTCTGTGACTTTTCCAGATTCTTTATTCCCACTGGGCTTCTGATGGTTTCAGGTAGAGAATTCCTCTTCTATAGTGGCGCATTCTATGCCATGTTAAAAATGAGGAAACCAACTGTTAGAGCAGAGTTTTCAGGGGCTGCAGCTGTGCCTCTGGGAAAGTATCCCAAAGTATGAACGATAACCTTTGCCCTTAACCAAGGATCCGTTCCTCTCCCAGGCGGAGCCCTCAGAGGTGGCTCGGCCAGGGCCTCTCAGAGGGGAGGCACCCACCCAACCACAAGCCAGGGTCTGACGCCTCATGCATTAAACATAATTTTCCTACAAAAGAAAATTTGGTGCTTTCTGCAAGTTACACAGCTGCTCATAGTCTTCATGTTTTCTTTTTTGTGAGTCTTCATTTCTCTCTTCCTTCCTCCCATAGAGACCAATCGTGGGGAACCACCTCTGAGGTTTATATGGAACAAAGTAGTGATGATCAAGAGGGCGTGATGTGTGAACATTTGTTGTTGTTCTCTGAACACATAATCTGCCAGTGCTTGCTGGTAGTCTGATGGTGACAATTCCGGCACTTCCGGTTGCTCTCAAAGACGGGATTCAGAATAATGCCAGCTGACTTTATATAACCACCGATAGAGTGTGAACTCAAAAGGCCTGAACTTGTAATAGTTCCATTTCATATAGCAATACCCTGTTGGGAGGAAAAAAAAAAAAACGAAAATTGAAAACCTGTAGTATAGGAAGGTCTTTCTTTTTCCTCTAAAAGAAACCGAGGTGCGTGAAGTTCATAGCGTTAAGTGTGACTTAGCCCCCGTTTATACTATGATGCATCCTCTACCCACGTTAACGCACGTTAATTCCTCCCTCCTGACAGACCCGAGAGGTTGGCACTCTCACCCCCTCTTGACAAACAGGGCACATCTTTAATGCATTCATTTCACAAGCAGTTATGTAGGGTCCCTGTCCTCGAGGAGTTCAGAGTATGGGAAGTGAAAATCAAAACTAAACTGGGCTCACCGGACCGTGCTCTGACTCAAGATGGAATGTTGTGTGCGCGCGCGCCAGTTCTTAATTCTTACATGCCAATGTTTCTTATGGTGTAGAGGAAAGATCCCATTTCCCTATTTTCTCTTGAAATATTTTCTTTATTTGGAACCAAAAAAGTATTTCTGAATGTAGAAAATACCTATTACAAATTTCCTTAGAAGTTACCATCTCTGATTTGCAGAAGAATCCGGCTTCCTCTTTCATCACTTACATTTTGTATCCTTGTAAATGCAAATACATTTCTAATTTGCACATGCTGCCCGGAGACTTTGTTTTTGGTATTTAGCGGTACAGGCTCTGTTGTGAATGGACCCTTGCCTCAGACGTGGCTGTTGGAGAATTAATTCCTGGCTTTGCTGCCTGCCTCAGATCTTGTGTTTCAGGTAGTTCTGTGGTGCCTGTTGGTGGGGATATAGATCGAGCGGTCGCTGGGCAGATGCTCGGGGTTGTGGAAGAAGAAAACCCAGCTCTGCCCCTTGGGAGCATGGAGCCCAGAGCAGGATAGGACCTTGGGAGAAATGTCGTTCTCCCTCCTGCCTTCAGGAAGGTGAATGGTCATGACTTGAAATTAACAGTTTATTAAAAAAAAAAAAATTTTTTTTTCCCAGGAAAAGGCCACACTAGAAACTCCTTCAGTGACCAGTTCCAGTATTCTGTTAACCTGATTGTCAAGAAATTCCTGAGCCGGCCTGAAATCTCGCCTGCTGTCATTTAAACCTGTTTTCTTTGACTCAGTTCCTTTCTCTAAAACCTTTCATATACTTGAAGATAATAACTGGGTCTCTATAGCTTTTGCCTCACAGAGCCTGTTTTGTGTCCTCTCTCTCCTCTGAACTCTCTCTCGTTTCTACACATTAAAAAAAATAGTGGCGATCAAAACTGAATACAGTTCTTTAATAATGGTCTCATTAGGACAGCGTATACAAGAAAAACGACTTCAGGGTTCTTGCATCATTGGGAACCCCTGCAGGGCGAGAACCAAATCTGATTCTCCTTTGTATTCCCCACAGTAGCTGTGAAGTTCCTTAGGCCTAGTGGGCGCTTCATAAATGTTTGTTGAATTGACTCTTCCTTTTAATATATCTAGGTCATGACTTACGTTACTCCTGCCCCGATTGGTGACTCAGAGTTAGCTTGCTGTCACCTGGGTCGCGAGTCTTCCTTTTCCCTGTCCTCGTGTCTAGCCATCCCTCACCCCAGCAATGCCATGTTCTGCTTGATTCTTTGAATCTGCTTGGTTACTTTGAATTTCACCCCTCTACTTCCAGCTCTGTAGAACCTTCTTTCTCTCCTACGCCTCTGACAAACAGTGCAGCAGACATAAGTATAAAAGTTGAACTACTCTCGAAAGAAGAGGAGCGAGCACGCAGAAGAGTCTTGATTCAGTGTAGTATCAGTTCCTCCAGGTTTAGAAAGGACGGTTTGTCAAATTCTTTTCGGATTCTGAGTCAGCTGAAGCCATACCTGTTTTTCCAGGTTCTCCATGGCGAGTAAGCGAGGTGTTCGTGAGAGTGGCTACAAGTGAGACTTGCTGTGGGGGTTCCTCCCTGTCTTTGGTCCAAAGCCAATGGAAGAGGCCAAAAGATATGATGGAGAAAGCCATCCAACTTGTGATTTTTCTCATGGGTGACTTTGCCGTTAGAAAGCAAGCTAGTAAAATAGTTACAAAAAGAAAAAGCAGCAAACCTTTAAAACTGCGAAATAATGTTGTGGTTTCATAGCCACTTATTTCTAAAAACGGCACTGAAAAGATTGGTAGTGTTTTTGAAAGTGGTCTCTTCTAGCAATTCTTGCCTAACTTCTTTTGCTCTGGTGGGTTCTGATTAATTAAATGCCACTGTTTAAACAGAATTAAGGTTGATTGACTCTTGCATGTGCTGATGCTGTAGACTTTATGGAACATTTCTTGTCACAAAAAGAATACAGTCTAATAACATAGGAGGACAAGTGCATTTCCCCCAGGTTGTGCTGTCCATCCTCTGTAAAACATTGCTGCAGAACCTGCTGTAACATTGGGTAGAAAAGCACTTTTGGTTCACACAGTTACGGATTGCAACCTGATGAAATGAGGTTTATTCCCGTATTTTTACCATTTTCCTCCATGTCAATATTGCCTCATTGATTCAACCTATGGAATTATTATTTACCATATAAAATGATTTTTCCAAGGCCTTATCACAAGGAAAGTGATTCATCGTGTCAGTTCTGTGTAGAACTTCTAGTTCCATAGCATTAAAGAAGCAAATTTTAGTGATATGTGTGCCTGGAATCCTGTAGAAGTCCTGCACACAGTGAGGATGTTTGGAAAACTCTGATTTGTTGCTGGTTGTGGAAGTGTGTTTATTTTTTCTCTAATGAAGAATTTATAGAGCTCTGACAAAAACCAGCATTAAATTCTTGAAATTGTGCAGAAAGGCAGTAAGTTACCCTCCCGAGTTCTGTGTAATTGCACCTACTCACTAGAATCTGGGCTGAGAGCAGGAGCTTCTGCAGGAAAGTGAATTTCAGGGGAGCTCGTAACGGGCGGGGAGAGAGACGGAGCACGCGCACACATGTGCACGAGCACGCGCACACTCGTGCCTTCAGCTCTATCCCCTGAACCACTTACACTTGCAGTCCCAGCACAGTATGATTACTGTTATTCATTAAGTATGACCTGCACCATCAGGAAAAGATTAATCGATACTCATTATGTTCTGTTAACTGAGACTGGGAGGTTCTCTAATGTAATACAGAAATGTTGTCATTAGAAAATGGTTAAAATAAAGAAACCCTTTCATTTAATTACACCATGACTTACTCCAAAAAGGATTTAAGGCCGCTTAACGGGTTAAGTTTCTGGAAGAGGGGAAATTAATCTACGTGGATCAATCGTGTGGATCAGCTTATTTCCAAGGATGTCGGATAAGTGAGGTATTCCTGTGTGAAGAGACACAGAAACAGACAAAGCTCTTGTGCTGGCTTAACAAGGTGAATAAGCAGAGTGCATAATGGAATTCATTTGCAAAGTGATTTTTGCCTGGCTGGAATGGTAAGCACAAAATAGACCAGCAGACGAGAACGGTAAGTGTTCGGGATCTGTTGTTGAAAGGTTTAAAAGGGGTTCTAATTCAAGAGACATTTTACGGTGTGGAGAAGCGGACCAATATAATCAAAATGATACTTGAATAAGGTACTTTTTCCTGGCCTGGATATAATAGGAGGATCGAGGTGGGCAGAGGGTGAGCTGTGCTGGGAGGCCATGTGCTGTAGTATAAGGTGTGAGCACCGTGCACATGCAACTGGGCTGGTGTTGGTGTCGCATAGGAGAACATGCATAGAGCACTTATCAGCATGCCTGACCCGGGGCATCGATAAATGTTTGTTGTTTTTCTCTTTCCTCCTCATGCCTTATGGCAGTGATCAGGAAAGCTTGCTGGGGTTGGCAATTCCATAATACTTACTCTGTTTTTCTAAAGAGTCTCTTCTTTTTTAGGCTCTCTCACAGTCCACAGTGGGATCACAGGATCTCAGGATCTCATGGGTCACAGTATACCCCAGTGGGGTCTCCACATGTTAGGATCAGCCTTTGACACAGGGGGAAACTGAGGCCTGGAGCAGTGAAGTGGCTGCCCCAGAGAGTCTGGGGGGAGGCAGAGCTGGGGTTCTTATCCTCTGGGGCAGTGTGCATCAAGCCCCAGAACATTAAGTGGGGCTTCACTGGGCTGCACCCCAGATGGAGTTCCGGGGTCATGGTGCCTACAAGGCTGTCGGAGTCACTAAGCTTTTTCCCCAGACCTGTAAGGGAGCTCCTGGGTTGTGGTTCTCCCTCACAACCCACAGTGCCTCACAGAGCCCATCTGGAAGGAGTATTCCCCCCTTCCTAGGGAAAGCAAGGCCACATGCCCTCAGCTCCAGTGTTTAAAGAGTCTTCTGGGGGCCGCCCTGGTGGCGCAGGGTTTAAGTTCACACGTTCCACTTCGGCAGCCCGGGGTTCATCGGTTTAGATCCTGAGTGCAGACCTATGCACCGCTTGTCAAGCCATGCTGTGGTAGGCGTCCCAGATGTAAAGTAGAGGGAGATGGGCGCGGATATTAGCTCAGGGCCAGTTTTCCTCAGCAAAAAAGAGGAGGATTGGTGGCAGATGTTAGCTCAGGGCTAATCTTCCTCAAAAAAAAAAAAGAGTCTTCTGTTAGGAAGTTGTTCTTTATGTTTCCCTGAGAAAGTTTACAGCTTGTCACCATGAGCTACTTATTAACAAAAACAAAAATCACAGAAGAGAAACCAGTACAATTGTGATGAGTTTCACAGAACCTCAGAGCACCTTTCAGTCATTAAGCTGCTTTTTGGGGGGAAAAAACTGCTGATTTCCCAAGGTACAGTTTAGAGTCATTCTTTCTCATTGACATAACCAAGACTTGTGCACGGGCCCTAGGAAAGGCCTGCAAGCAGGTGTGAGGCCTTTGGGACAGAGATTCCTGGGGTCCCAGGGACCAAGAGCATGGTCTGGGGGAGGGCGGGTGTCCAGCCTCATGACCCTGGGGACTTCTCTCCCCAGGAGTGGTGTGGCTGGGGCCTGGAAAGTATGGGGTCCAGGCCCGGAACCCCTGCCCCCCTGCTCTAAGGGCAGTGCTGATAAGGGATACACACTTGGGCAACAGAGGCAGCTTGAGTGTTTCCTCTTGATACAGGTCATGGCTGGTGCCTGTTCACTGGATACCCTGATCTCCTTTCCCCCCTCAACCTGGATCTCACACTGTGGTTGCTCCATAAAGCACAGTTCATGAAACAGACCCATTTCCTGTTGCTTGCTAAGGTAGTCGATAACCAGTATGTCCCCCAACAATGAAACTCGGCAGAGAGCCTGGTCAGTCGGACAGCACTTCTGTATTGTCTGCTTCAGCCACTGACATACACGGCCTCTCCTACTGCTGACCTTCCTGATGTCATCTCACCTCTTTGCTTCCACCTGCTTGTCGCTGCCCACTCACCTACCCACAGCCAGGCTCCCTCACCTCCCTGTTTCCTTGTCTTCCTTGACTTTGTGTATCTTGGCTGTGTATTTGCCTTATTACACTTGTAGGTGTCGGGGTATAGGTGGAGGTACACTGGCGCTGTCTTGTGGGTATTTTTGTGTAGGCAACAGATTTGGAGAAGTGGTTCTCCAAGTTTGGCGATCATCAGTCACCTGGAGGGCTTGTTAAAACAGATCACAGGCCCCACCCTCAGAGTTTCTGTTTCAGTGGGGCTGGGGTGGGGCTCGAGAATTTGCATTTCTAATTGAGAACCCTTGTTGTAGAGGAATGCATTCAGAATGAGAGATCAGTAAATCTGTAAAATCAGATGATAGTTATTTTGATTAGAACTTTCCTTGGGTGGTGAGAGTCAGGGACCTGACATCAGCGTGATTTGCAGCTCTGCTGCCTTTTGTGGCCGTGACTTCTCGAAGCCAGAGGACACTGTGCAGACCCAGCCTCTGGCCTTCCTGCCTCTGGCTCCAGGAGAGAGGAGGCCCATCTTCTCCAGGGCCTGTAGGTAAATGCAGGAGCTACTTTCTCTTGTTCTTCCAGAGCCAACCAGTCTGTAGTTTGTCCAGTTTGGCCCTGGGATCCCTGAATAGAATGGGCAGATATCATTCTCACAATAATAATATATTATTATTAATTAACGTAAAGAGCTTTGATTTTCTTTGTTTACAGATGAGGAAATTGAGGCTTAGAGAGATTAAATAACGTGTCCAAGGTCTCATCAGTAGTAACTGGTAGAGCAGGGCTTGAGCCCCTCCTGATAGCTGAGCATGCTCTGTCTTGACCAGCGGCCTGCCCTGCTCCTCACAGGTGAGTTGGAGCGGTCCCTGCAATGTACAGCAGGGAGATGCACAATTGGGGCCCTCCTTGGGGAAGGGCCAACCACGGTGGAGGCTGGTGGTGCTGGAGTGTCGATGTCAGCAACACATTTCCCCAAGGCTCTGCTGTCTCGTTTGCCTCCTCTTCATCAAACAGGACCACATGATCTAGTGAGTGTAAAGCTCATAGTCCCGTGGCTGGCACGTGGGAGGAGTGTAGTAAAGGGCAGCCAAGCCACGAACCCCTCTTTGAGCAGCAAAACAGATAAAATATCTGAGAATAATCTTCCTGAGACCTCTAAGGAAAAAATGTTTTGAAAAGATAGTAGTAACAGCTAATACTTATCAAGCCCTAGCAATTGCCAGCTCTGTTTAAGGTTCCACATATATTAATTCTCGAATCCTTGCAGTAATGCTGCAAGGTGGGTTCTGCTTCCATTGTGTCCTGCAGAGACACAGGAGGGTTCCACAGCGCGGAAGTGGCCAAGCTGAGGTTGACCCCAGGCCAGCCTGGATCCAGAGCTCGTACCCTGACTGCCAGGCTGTAGCTACAGATCCCTTCTTAATAAGGGAATGAAATTTGTAAATGTGTTACTCTTTGGTTTTTCTCCAAATGTAAGTGTTCTTTGTTTCAATCAAAGTCTAAATAAATAGTTTTAAAATTTGAGAAACCGATTTCTCTAGGTCTTCTTGAATAAGTTGCTAAGTTGATGGGGCTGGAACAGTCAGGTCTGAAAGATAAGAGTAGTGAAGGGGCTAGCTTTACCACGTGTTAAACCATCAAGTTTGGCGTGAAATTTGACAGACCCATCAGTGGGGCAGAATAAGTGAGCCAGGTTTAAGGGCCTGTTGTCTGTGAGCATTTAATCAGTGATGAAGGAGGTTCCAGGAAGCCATGGGGAAAGGAAGGCTGAGTGACAAATGCTAACGGGACCGTGTGATAGCAATTTGAAAAATCTCAATGGATATTATCATCTCACATCAGTCTACCAACATAAATTCTACGTTATTAAAATGTTAAATTCAACAAAATTCTGTTGAGCACATTCAATATGCCAGAGACTGTTCTGGGTGCTGGGTGTTCAGCAATGAGCAAAACCAATGAAAACTCCTATCTTGAAGCAGCCTACGTTTTAGTAGATAAAGGTAAATAATCCTTTTTTTTAAAAAAAGCTTGAAAGAAATAGGTAGATATTTATCAAACCTCTGGAGGGGTTGAAATTTCGAAGCTTAGAATCTGTAGAAGAAAACTCAGAGGAAAATATCAATAGTTTTGTCACTGTAACATTCCCCAAATGTTAAGGTTATTTCTGTTTTTTCTATGGTGCGTTCTTTCTCAGTGTTACTCAGTGTAACTTTAAGGTGTGTCTGAATTTTAGGCTGGGTCCTGCAAAGCAGAATTACTGGGTCAAGGAGTGTGAACATTTATCGGGGTCTAGACATATGCCACCAGATTACATTCCTCCCCAAAGTATTTTTTTATTAAACTAATCCTACCACCTAGATAAAGATTTAAATTCACCCACCCATTCTTTCAGGAAAAAACAGAGTTGCTCACTGCTCTCAGGCCCGGGCCCTCTCTTCTCAGGAGACATATCATTTCTAGGGCCTTTCAACAGCATCCATATATATCAGTGACTCCCAAAGTTACACGTTTACCTAGACTTCTTTTTTGAGCTCCAAAGTCATAAAGCCAACACTCTACTTAACATCTCTATTTGGATGTCTTACAGGCCTCTCAAACTTAACACTTACAAAGAAAAAATCTTGGTCAACCCTCTAAAATATGTGCCTCTTCCAGAATTCATTATTTCCATAAATGGCGTCATCTCCAACCAGTAGTTCACATCAGAAGCCTGAGAGTCACCTTTGACTTCGTTTTACTTCACATTTAATCCATCACCAAGTTTTATTGATTTTGCCTCCCAAATACAGCCATCCTTGTTTTTCACCATAGTTACGTTCTGTAAAGTTGCCACAAACACCGAATTAGCGAGTGCGGAACCATTGTTCCTAGGGTTAGCTTCCTGTGAGCCTGTGGTCATATTTTCATCGACTGATCAATACTTAACTTTGTTTTGTGTGTGTGTCTGTTTGAAGACACCGTATTTAATATATATTGGTGATTCGTTAACGCTGAACTCACAGCCCGCAGCACGGTGGCTCATGCCTGAACGAAGCTTACCAGCACACGTGTTTTCTCCCGAAGGCACATCACAGCTTTTTTGCGCTTGGGAACACTCAATAGCCTTTCAGCCGTATGCTTGGGAGTCATTTTAAAATCCACAACAAAAAACACAAAAAGTTCAAAAAACATGGTACTAAATAGACCATGGAAAGTATACTTGCTTATGGTTAAGAGCTGAAACAAGAAGGCAGGGCATGACCCCATTTGGCCTCAGCCGGGAACATGTGCGTCAGGCAGCTCGAATTTTTCGAGGTGTCATGTGCATGCCTGGGAATGACTGTGGAAGCCCACTTTGAGTATTGACTTTGAGATTACAAATAAATTTTAGCAAGTCAGTGAATTCACGAACACGGAATCTGCGAATAATGAAGACCAACTGGATATGGTGAACCTATCCGTTTCTTTCTCCTCTACCATCCCCTGGTACAAGGTCAGCAAACTTGTTCTGTAAAGGCCCAGATAAGTGGGTATTTTAGGCTTTGCAGGCCAAATGGCCTCTGTCACAGCTGCTCAGCTCTGCAGTTGTGGTGAAAGCAGCTGTAGACAATACATGAGTGAGTGGGGCTGTGTTCCAGCAAAACTTTATTTACAAGAACAGGCTTTGGGCTGCTTGGCCCTTAGGCTGTAGTTTGGACCCTCGTAACCCACTGTAGTGTCTCATCTGGGCTGCCTTCCTGACCTACCCCCACATCCATTCTTGAGCTGCTACCTGATTTCCGTGGTGATACTAAGTGTAAATTGGATCTGACCACTCTCCGACTTCAGATGTCTAACCACGTCCCATCACACTTTGAATAAAATCCCAAATCCTGAACTTTGTGGCTACAACATGGTCCCTGCTTATTTCTCCAGTCCCATTCTATGTCCGTCTTCCCATCTTTGCCCCATCCTGGCCTCTTCCAGGTCTGTGACTTTTCCCACTGTCCTGCTTCAGGGAATGCTCGTCTGCCCCCTGCCTTGCTAATTGCTGCTCACTCTGCAGTCATAACCGAAATGTCACTTCCTGCGGTGTAAACTAGACACCCCCTTCTGATCTCAGGGCGCTCTGTGGCTTTCCTTATAATGCAGTTTTCAGGTACCCACTTATTCAGGTGTATTTGTTTCCACCTGCCTCCCCCATTGGACTGCAAGCTCCTTGAAGATAGGAACGTGTCTGTGGTTGTGTCTGTGTTCTCGACACCCACTGTAGACACTTCCGAAAACTTATTGAATCAGTGAATAGCTGTACAACAAAGTTTTGTTCATTCAGATTTTGTCTGAAGCTACAATATAGAAACGTGTTTTAGAGCATTTAGTATATCTTCTAAAATTGAGAGTGATGATTAAAGAGCAAAAGTCATCCTGATGAGTGAGTTAGTAAAAGGGTGAGAATGTGTGTCTTTATTGTCAAAGGGTGTGTTCCACCGACAGATACATCTAGTCCAATGTTTGCTCCCCAGGACTTGAAGCTACGTGAAATCCTGCTGGTCACCCTTTTCTCCTAGCAATTTTTTGAACTTTGCTGGTAGCGTTTTCACACAGAGAAGTGAGGGTCATGTTCTTGGGAAGGTGTTTTGGTGCCCCTTTTAAAAGTGGACTTTAATTGCTAAAGCAATCCTGAGAAAAAAGAACAAAGCTGGAGTCATCACAATCCCTGACTTCAAAACATACCACAAAGCTACAGTAATCAAGACAGCATGGTACTGGTACAAAAACAGGTGCACAGATCAATGGAACAGAATTGAAAGCCCAGAGATAGAACCACGTATCTGTGGACAGCCTATCTTTGACAAAGGAACTGAGGGCCTACAATGGAGAAAAGAAAGTCTCTTCAACAAATGGTGCTGGGAAAACTGGACAGCCACATGTAAAAGAATGAAAATTAACCATTCTTTTTCACCATTCACAAAAATAAACTCAAAATGGATCAAAGACCTAAAGATTAGACCTAAAACCATAAGGCTTCTAGAAGAAAATATAGGCAGTACACTCTTTGACATCAGTATCAAAAGGATCTTTTTGGCCACCATGTCTTCTCAGACAAGGGAAACAATAGAAAGAATAAACAAATGGGACTTCATCAGACTAAAGAGCTTCTTCAAGGCAAGGGAAGACAGGATTGAAAAGAAAAAACAACCCACCAGGGGCTGGCCCCGTGGCCGAGTGGTTAAGTTCGCGCACTCCGCTGCAGGCGGCCCAGTGTTTCGTTAGTTCGAATCCTGGGCGTGGACATGGCATTGCTCATCAAACCACGCTGAGGCAGCATCCCACATGCCACAACTAGAAGGACCCACAACGGAGAATATACAACTATGTACTGGGGGGCTTTGGGGAGAAAAAGGAAAAAAAAATCTTAAAAAAAAAAACAAAAAAACAACCCATCAGTTGGGAAAAAATATTTGCAAGTCATATATCTGACAAAGGGTTAATCTCCATAATATATAAAGAACTCACACAGCTCCACAACAAAAAATCAAACAACCTGATCAAAAAACGCACAGGGGACATGAACAGACATTTCTCCAAAGAAGATATATGGATGGCCAATAGACACATGAAAAGATGCTCATCATCACTAATAATCAGGGAAATGCAAATCAAAACTACACTAAGATATCACCTTACACCTCTTAGAATGGCAACAATAACCAAAACAAAAAGTAACAAATGTTGGAGAGGTTGTGGAGGAAAAGGAACCCTCATACACTGTTGGTGGGAATGCAAACTGGTGCAGCCACTATGGAAAACCGTATGGAGATTTCTCAAAAAATTAAAAATAGAAATACCATATGACCCAGACATCCCACTACTGGGTATCTATCCAAAGAACTTGAAATCAGCAATTCCAAAAGTCCCATGTACCCCTGTGTTCATTGCAGCATTATTTACGATAGCCAAGATGTGGAAGCAACCTAAGTGACCATCAACTAATGATTGGATAAAGAAGATATGGTATATATATATATATATACAATGGAATACTACTCAGCCATAAAAAAGGATAAAATTGTCCCATTCACAATAACTTGGATGGACCTTGAGGGTATTATGTTAAGTGAAATAAGCCGGGTAGAGAAAGACGAACTCTGTATGACTCCACTCATGTGGAAGTTAAACATGTAGACAAAGAGAACTGATTGGTGGTTACCATGGGAAAGGGGGGGTGGGGGGTGGGCACAAAGGGTGAAGTGGTGCACCTACAATGTGACTGACAATGTACAACTGAAATTTCACAAGGTTGTAAACTATCATAATCTTAATAAAAAGTAAAAAATAAATAAATAAAAGTGGACTTTACTTTCTTCTCTCAAACCATCACCCCACCCCTCTGAGACCCTAACTGGTATTAATTTTTTCCTACAGCGTTAGTCTGGGGAAGAAATCTTTGTCAGAGAATCATCTTAGCAATGAAGTTTCAAGTTAGAGATTGTTCCCAAGTCATTCCAAGAATCCTGCATGCTATAGATGGACCGACCACTTAGCGTATTCTAGGAAGGTAATATGTCCTTTCTTAGATGACCTTTTGTAGATGAGTAGTGGTGAAATTTAAATCCTTATTTAACTTCTTTTTTTAAAAAATGTGTTGTAATAGAAACACCACTTGTGCTATAAAAAGTTAGAAAATAAGGGCAAGCAAAACACACACACGCGCACACTTTCTCTTTTCTTCTCTCTGGAGATTACCAGTGTGATAGTTTGCAGGTCTTTGTCTTTGCATATATGTGTACAAATCTTTTTTTTTGACCAAGATAATATATTACTGTTTGTAATCTGCTTTTTTCAAGGAACAGTTTCCAACCTTGTATTTCAGTAAAGTTCATTTCATTTAATCCCTTGTGCATATTCAGATTTCCATAATTGGCCCCCAAATGCCCTTTGAAGCCTGTTTGTTGGAATCAGTATCTGATTCAGGACCTTGCACTGTGTCTGGTTGTAACTGCCTCTTAGTCTCTCAATCTGGCACAGTCTCTCACAAAGAAATGGGCCAGTTGCCTGTAGACGCTCTCACCTTCTAGATGTGTGGGGTTGGTTCCCTGGGGCGGTGCTGAGCTTGGTTCTCCATCCCATGAATCTCCTATATCTAAAGGCTTGATGGATTCAGGTTCATCATTTTTGTCTAGAATACCCCAGAGGTGATTCTGGGCACTTCACCTGCCTCCCAATGACCCACTGCTTGTGAAGCTAAGATTGACCCCCTGGTTTAGGGTTGTGGCAGCCTGACCTCTCCATTGTCCAGTTCCGTTTTCCTCCTTGAGATGAAAAAGTGATCTGTGTAGTATAGGCCATTTACTGAATGGTTTTAGCGCTAAATTATAATTCTTTCCTCAACTCATACATTCGTTAGGTTTTGTGACATGATGTTTTTCTAATTTTTTCATTTCTTGTATAAAGTAGAGCTTTCCCTCTTCAGTTGGGCTGTGTGGTTACCCTGAAGTAATAGTTCCAACTGGAAAGGCAGGAGCTTTGCTAATACTCTCCCTTTAATCATTAATTTTCAAAGTAAGGAGTTGTGTAATAGCCATTTCAAATAGTGAGAAATGAGTTTTTCTGCCTCTTTCTTTTTTATCATTATACAGTCATGAATTTGTATTGATTTGGTATGTTTTAATCGTTAATCTTTTTGTTACAACTTCAGGCAGTAAGACCCCTTCAGCCAGCTCCTGTGACCTTTTGACAGGACCTCCGTAATTTTGAAAAGCTTTCCTGCTAAAAGGCACAAGGTGCCCCAGGCCCATGTTGGACTTTTCAATGGTGTTGGACAGTGGTATCAGAGACCACAATATGGGCGTTAGGGGCGGTTTTTGTGACAGAGGTGACTTGTTTCTAGGGAATTTCAGTGGACAAAGCTAGAAAATATGTATTGCTAAAAATTACCAGTTCAGATTGACAAGTTCAGTTTCATTTTAATTTCCCTGTGCTTTCACTTCGTTTCCTCAGTTTTATCATTGTAACTCCTTTCTCTTCTACAGAAAATTTTTATTTCTTCTTTAACCTGTAAATATAAGAATATAGTTTCAAAGTACCAATATTTCTATTATCACAAACACTGAGACTACAGAGGAAAGTTTAACACATCTTTGTAATTTTTCTCTTGTCCTTAGAATGCATCCAGCTAGGGAAATATAATTAAAAACTGTAGTCTAAAGTCCCTAAAAATAAATTCTTCCTCAGACTGACTGTGGCACCAGTTTGACGTAGGTTAGATTCATATCTTTCTGTTTCTTTTTGGTTTCAGAAATTTTTAAATTTAGCCTTTTTGAGATAGGTAATACATTTATATGACTGAAAGGTCAAAAGATGTTAAATCGAGATGACAGGTATATTGGAATTTAAGTTATTCTCTCTACATTTCTTTATGTTTGAAAGTTAAAAATAATTAAATTTAAACTATAGAAAAGATATGCACAATGAAATATTGCCCTCCTTGTCATCTCATACATAACCATTTGTATTAGTATCTGGTTTAACCCTTCGAGTCTTTCATTTTGCAGATTCAAATTGTGTGTATGTGTGTACTCTTCTTCTCTTTTATTTATACAAGAGGTAACATACCATATATATTGTTATACATCTTAACTTTTTTCTCTTAACAATGTATTCTGGAGCTCTCTCCATATTAGTACATAGAAATTATTCTCAGTCTTTTTTATGGCCACAAAGTACTCCATTTTGTTGACGTACCATGGTTTATGGAATAGTAGCATAATCTTAGATTGTTTCCAATCCTCTGCTATTTATAAACCATGGATAACCTTATATACATGTCATTCATACTCACGCAGGTGCATCTGTGGGATAGAATCCTGTAAGTGGGATTGTATAGTCAAAGGGTGAGTACATCTGGAATGTTTGAAAGATATTGACAAATTCCTCTTGTTAGGATTTGTACCGTATTTCACTCACACAGCCATATGTGAGCGGCCTGTTCCCCTCGAGCATTACCCACAGAATCCATTGTCAAATTTTTGGATTTTTTGCTGGTAGGTGAAAAATGGTATTTTCATGGAGTTTTAATTTATATATCTTTTGTTATAAGTGAAGTTGAGCATCTTTTTATTCGTTTAAATATCATTTTATATTTATTTTTATGTGGACTGTGTTTTGAACTTTATACATTTTCCTGTATGTTGTCGGTCTTTTCTTCTTTATTCCTAAGAGCTTCTCATACACTGTCTGTGATGAGTTGCAGATATTTTTTCCCAGTTGGTCTTGTATGCTTTGATTCCCTTATGGGGGTTTCTTTTGTCCTTGGAAAGTCTGTTTAATTTTATGTAATCAAATTTATCTTTTTGTTTATGCCTTCTATATTTTAAGTCAGAATTAGAAAGACATTTCCTATTTCAGGTTTTTAAGTTCCTTCTAGTACTTTTGTCATTTCATTTTTTCCATTTATATCTTGGTTCATTTGGTGTTTATACTAGGATATGTTCTGAGGTTTGGAGCCAACTTTATATTTTCCAACATTCAATTGTCCCAACACCATTTGTTAAAAAGTTTATATTTTTCCCACAGTATCATTTTGTTGTTTATTATATATTAAATTGCTATAGACTTGGGGGTCTATTTCTAGACTCGCTATATTTTTCCATTGGTTGATCTGTTAATTGTTGAAGTTTATATTACGTTTTGCTATTTGAAAGGACTAGTTCCCCCTCCTTGCTCTTCCTTTTCAGAGTTTTCCTGGCTATTCTCCCTGTTTGTTTTTCCATATGAACTTTAGAATCAACGTGTCTTGATTTCAGAAAATTTCCATTGGGATCATGTTAAATTTATAAATTACTTAGGGGAAATTAACAACTTTATGAGGTTGAGTCTTCTTATCTAAGATCATGTTTTCTTTCCACGTGTTCTTTTTTTGTGTACTTTAGTAATATTTGAAGTTTTCTGTATATAGTTTGTATATATTTCTTAAATTTATGCTTATAAATAAAGTCTTTCATTGTCTTCCAATTGGTGGTGGTTTGTATGGATGAAGACTGTTGAGTTTCATATGTATTTTTAACAGCTTTATTGAGGTATAATATGTAGTAGTAGGTATAATAATTAGTCATCATTCCCCAGTGCCACCTTCCCCTCATTCCTTTGAAATTACTAATCTGCTTTCTATTCTGGAGTTTCATATAAGTGAAATCATACAACACGTGGTCTTTTGCAACTGGCCTCTTTCACTTAGCATGATGTTTTCAAGGTTCATCTGTGTTATAACATGTGCTTGTCTTTTTTTCCATAGCCATCCTCATGGGTGTAAAGTGGTATCATTGTGGCTTTGATTTTCTGATTTCTGTATGTGTTTAGTTTCATTTCACCACCCACTCTGGGGAGATGTCATGAGGGTGGGGAATGGGCACGCAATTCTAAATCCCCGGTGCCTCCCACAGTGCCTGGCAAGTACTGGGTGTTCAGTAAAGGCTCGTTGAATGAATGAATGGATCTATTACACTTCTAAGCCACCTCTACTTTTTTATTCTACCCTAAGAAAAACATAATTAGTATTTTCTTCCCCTCCTCTTAGAAAGTCATGTGTGAATCCAATAGCCTAGTAAAAACAGTTTTGTATGATATATGGTTTGAGATGATCAACATTACTTTTTCTCACACTAGAATGAATGAATGAGAGTTGCTGCTACCTATGTCTAGGAGAGTCACTGTCTTTTTGGGAGATGATTTTAAGGCCTAGATTCTAGTGTTACTGGAGACTACTTGGTAACATATATAAGACAGAAATGAGGAATTAGGTATAGGTGTTCTGGGCCTGGGGACAGGGAGTTTTGAGAGAGCTCAGTCAGCTCACAGGTACTTAAGAAGTCCTAAGTTTACCAAGGGCTGTGTTCCAAAATTTCTTTTGTAAGGTGGTTGTGTGAATACAGATCACATTTAACAATAGGAAAAAGCGGTATCCATTAAGAATTGGGTCTCAAGGTAGCCTTAAAGAATAGTTAAGAGAGCATAGCTGATGCGTGTGTGAGGGCACGGGGTATACAGGAAACCTCTGCACCTTCTCAGTTTTGCTGTGAATCTAAAACTGCTCTAAAAAATACATCTAATGAAATTTTTTAAAAGAGAGAGCATAACTGAAATACATATATTTTCTAGGAAAAGAGAAATAATTAAATGTCAGAAAAATAATATTGAATAAGAAATGATTATTTCTCGTTAATGTCAGTGTATGAAGAACAATATTTTAATTATAGAAATAGGTGAGATCATGTGTCTGTGTGTGTCTGCAGGAACATTTGGGCACTGTCTAAGGATTTAGAGGCTGACAATATTGGATTTTTGTATTGCCCCAATTTTCCTCAGAATATCTGACTTTTCATATGGTTATTATCCTTATATTATTAGGCATGTTTGGGTTGCGAATAGGAGAGAAAGAGAGAGATTGCTAAACTCACTGATTCATTAATTCATTGGTTAACTGAGACAGATTGCTTTCCCTCAAGTGTCTGGGCCTGAGAGATGGGGAGGGTAGAGCGTGGTTCAAAAGAATGTGCATTTGCTATAAGGAAACAGTTGTCTGAAAAGAATTAATTGAGGATTGAACTGTATGAGATAGCAATATCTGAAGGGCAGATAGATAAAAAAGGTAGCTGCAGATCCAACTTGAACCAATGATTTGAAAGCCGTAGGGAGCAGATTTAATCAAACTGTAAGGAAGAGCATTATAATACTGAATTCTTTCCACAAATGGACAGTCCTGAGGAACAGATTCCTTTGGACGCTGGAGGCATTCAAGATGAGCACCTTTTGATGGACCTGCTGGAGAGTAGGGTCCAGCATAAAGTGGATGGTTAGACTAGATGACCTTTAAACTTTCTTCTGGGGGAGAAGTAGTAGTCCTGATAGGATGGAACGTGGCTGAAGTGTGTGGTTCTAGTTCTCTTTCTCTTGACCTCCACAAAAAGTTCTGATGCCCCCAATTCTGTTCTCCACTAGTGCAAAATGAAGCTTTGGTTGGATCTTTTCTTCACCCAAAGCTAGATGACAGCATTTATTGAACATCTACCATTTGTGCTCCTTCTATTATGAGAGACTTGGATAGAATAACTATTGTTCTAAAAATGGTTCTGAAATTAAAGGGCAAAGGCCTGATGTACTGTATCTCCTCTTTCCAGCCCTTCAGTTCAGGCCTGACTATTTAGCAGCTTTCCCCCACTTTCTAAGGATGTCTCTCAGGGAGAAGTAGGCTCTGAGATAACCAGGACTCCATCCTAAACTGGAGCAGATAGCAGCCTGGGGCCTCGAGCGCTTCCCCCTTTCCCTCTGTGTGTCTGTGTCTGGCTCCAGTGTGGCGCCTGTCTTTGAAGTCAGCTTGAAGCCCAACAGGCAGGGCCGCTGCCCTCCCGCTCCTTGGTTATTCAGTGCAACCTTTAGTCTAGGAAGAGTGCCAGTCTTCGTTTCCAAGAATCATATCTCCCTAAATGGGGCAATCTGCTTTAAATGCCTTCTCAACTGGCGCCTTCCCCATCTCACGGTTGGCTTAATTAAAGGAGCAGGTTCACCTTTTCAACTGCTTGTATGGTGCTGGATCAGGGTGGGTGGCTGGGGGCTGTGTTGGGGTGTGCGTGTGTGTGTGTATCTGCGTGTGTAGGTGCACACCTTTCCCACCCTTCAGCTCTCAAAGTGGTCATTTTCAGAAGTGTTGAGAGTCGTAGGCATATGTAAACTTTAGTTTTGCATTTTCCCTATTGTGCTCAACCCCCAAAAATTTTTTTAAAGCAGGCCGGCTAGTAGGGTGCACAAGGCTTTTTGTATCTCGCTGGGAAAAATGCATGCTGAGCCTTTGTGTGGTCCCAAGTCAGGATTTGCTTTATCAGTCGCGACATCAGGTATCTCTCCACTTGTCTTCCCCCTTCTCCTCCTGCGTGCCCAGTCTCTGGTGTGTGCTGTGTGTCCCTCATCCTCAGAGCCAGGGCTGGTGACAGCAAACAGCAGTAGGAGTGCTCCATGGTGCTTCTTCCTCTCTGATTTCCAGTTCAGCTGACAAGGCGGGTCTATTGAGCTCCTTTGAAACCTGAGTTTTTGTTACCTGCTGCTCAGCTTAACCCACAGGCTTCTCTGAGGGCGTGCCTGTGACTGCTGCCACCCTCTGTTCCATGGGGCAGCTGCTGCTGCCAGCACTCCCTCTCAGAAGCCAGTCTTTCCACAGCATTGGAGGCTCCGTGTGTGGAGGGCCCTGCTGAGCAGTTCAGCGAGAGCAGGACAGGATGCACAGCCCTGCCTCTGGGTCATGTAAAAGGGACGGAAGAACCTGTGACAGATGCTGCCTGTGTTCTTTCAAGCACAGACAGAGCCATCTCTGTGAGACGTGCACCTGGACGTGGGGACGAACCCATGCTCCCTTCTGCCTGTTTGCCACCCAGGTTCCCTGTGACGAAATCTCATGCCTAGAAGTTCTGCCCAGAGCTGTGGCGCTGGGCTCACGTGGGAAGCAGGCGAGTTTCAGCCCAAGGGTCTGGCAGAGCAAAGCCCCTCGTGGGCCAGCCGAGCGGGCGCACCAGTTCTCCGCATGCTGCCACAGAGTTCACTGGGTTTTTGTTTCCGCTCTGAAGAAATATGGGTCAGTGAGAAATAGGATTTGCTTTACAGAAGATGGCTTTGGAGAATCGTGTCCTCAAAAGCAAAAGAAGCACAAAAGTGTGAGTCCCGAGGGAATATGGTTGTAACTCCCGACCCCAAGATGTTAGCTTTGGGTGCTTTCAGGAAGATTTTGGGTTTTCAGCAGTTCAGAAGGGAGGTGGACATGGGTTTTCGGCAGTTCAGAAGGGAGGTGGACATGGTTTGGTGCAAAACGGAGAGACGTGAGTGTGGAAGTGAGAGATTCACTTGCAGACGTGTCCAGTAGTGAGAAGGCAGGAGGCACACCTCACACCAGGGGAGGGCGTGCGGAGCCTGGCAGTGGGGTTGCTAGGATGTGAAAGAACATTATTTTATTTGCTGTGTGCAAGACCATCGGGAGAGTGGAGAAGAGCACTAGGATGCGTCACATTTCAGGTGCCTCCAGGACGTCTGTGTAGGTGTCCTTGAGACTGCCAAAGGAGTGAAGACTCGGGGAAACAGCTGACATCTGGGGGCAGCGAAGCAGGAGATGCCGAGGGAGGCGCAGCAGCAGCTGGACTTCAGTCCCTATTCAGCCAGAAGAAGACGTGTCTGTGTGTGGGAGGCGTGGGCGAGGGCGTGGGCTGGAGAACATTTAAAATAGCTTCCCAGCGTGTGTGTGCCTATGCGGGTGTGGTGTCTCTAAGAGAAAAAGCAAATAGAAAAGTCAGCGTCGTTGGCGACCTGAGAGCAGTCGCGTGTAAACGTGGAAGCAGTTTTAACCTAGTCCAGAGAATACATAAGGTGTACTCTTGAAATGGGGCAGTAAGCTTTCCTACCGCCCCCCCACCCCCACCCCCGTCTGTGTTCTTTTGTGGAAGAGCAAGAGCTATTGAGTATAGTGGTGGAAAAGCTGATACTTAGAGAGTTTCTCAAAGTGTGTATCAGAGTAACCTTTTGGCCTCCCGTGGTCCAGGGGAGAATCTGGAGAGCTGCGTTTTGAGGAGTGGTTTCAGGAGTGTTGCAGTTCTGATGACGTCTGCCTACCCCTTTGTCATTTTCTCATTTATCCTTATATCTCCAAAAGTGTGCAGTGTAGTGCCTAGCACTTAGTGGTGTGTGGTTGGCCCAGCAGAAATCCATGTTTGTCCCTCTGTCCATCCATCCATCATCCGTCCAAATAAACCATTCATCAGACAAGGAAATCTTCCCCGAAGGCCCCCAGCTGTTCTCCTGTCCCTTCTCGTAGGTCGAGCTGGGTGCATACCCAGCCCAGATCAGTGGCTCCCAGGCACAGGACAGGATTAGCGTCGACCAATCAGGATTGGCTCCTGAGTCACAAGGGGGAAGGTGGGAGGTGGTTGGAGGTAGTGGTGGTGTAGGGGGTGACATGAGAACGCGAATCAGGGCTCTGCTGGGGGAAAAAGTGGGAATGGCTGTTAGAAAGGCAACTTACAGTGTCTGCTTCAGCATGTTAGTTTTTGTACATTTTACTCTGTGTCATTTTGTTTTAAACGATAGCATTCTCTAAATTTGGCTATGTTTACTATGGTGATTATTTTAATTGAGTTCTATTCAATTAATTATACCTCACCTTGTTTTGCAAATTGATTTGTTTTATAGTATAAACATATATACTATAATAACCAATATAATACAAAAAAGAATCTAAGAAACAGGACCAGGAAAAATACAAATAAATGTAGAAGTTCAAAGCCAGGAGGAAAAAGAGTCCTAGCTATGCAGACAGTGAGGCCCCTACATTGCCGTAGCTGAGCCTCCATCGAGCTTCCCAGGATCAAAGAGATGGTGGAAATGCGGCCACTTCAGTAATTCTTGCTACCAGAGAAGGAAGACATTCCAAGTCCTCAAGAGAAGCATAAAGGTTTTTAGTTCTTTTAAACTAAATTTTGCATGTGGATTTTCATCTAGGAAGAACTCAGTGGTCCATGAACAGGGTGTTCAACATCCGCAGCAAACGACAGCTCGCTTCTCACAGCTCTTTCTCTCGGCAGTCCTCGGCAGAAGCTCGAGGCGCAACGCCCAAATGCAACTCAGCGAATGGAATTCTAGCTTCTACTCGTGTGGTTTGATGCGGTGCCAGAACCCAAAACACCCAGCGGAATTGCTAGATTGTCCATCCAACAGTCTTTATAAGCGTTGCTTCTTTTAACTGGTACATGTGTTGTGTGTGCGTGTGTCTATGTGTGAATAGGTGTTCATATGTGTGTGCATGTGTGTGTATATATATTCATATACTATATGTATAAGAAGAGAGAGTTTGGGGTTATATTCTGTTGCCTTCCGTGCTGTATTCTCACTGACTGAGGCTTTAGGAATCGACCTGGTAAGGTTGAAATCTTCTGTGGAAATTAAGGACTCTATTTGAAACACTCACAGAGGAGAGTTCTATTTTTGTAAATAGGATAATTGGGTGGAAAACTGTGCTAATATCTATCTTTATTTAACCACTCCCAGGGACAAATCCTAACTGTTAAAACCATGAGGCCATAAACCAAGAAACCACCATTGACTCAGGGATAGCATCATCTGTCTCCAGGCTAAATAGTTAGAGAGAGTGGGGAAGTTGAAAGCCAGGCCAATCAGTTCCATATTAATGTCTCGCATGTATGAATGGAGGGTGGAAATGAGAAGGTAGACAGAGGCAGGACAGTAGGGAGGAGGGAGAGTGGTCAGTGATGCCCCCACCAGCTGCCAGGAATGTTATGTAGTGAGAAGTTATGGAAGAGCATTTTGGGAAGTGTCAAATGAGAGAATTGTGTCCTGATAGAGGTGATATTTATTCTAAATGACTTGATGATCTGTCCTCATGCAGGTTTGAGGGGTAGTTGATGGCAGCACAGCATGGATTGTTATACAGTGTGTACAATACCAGAGTAGGAGGTAGGAGTGGGAAGCCAAAGAAACAGGCATTTATAGAGCTACTCCTGTGTACCAGGCATATCATGAAATGGTTAGGAGAGTGGCTTTGCAGGCAGAGAGACCTGGCCTTAGGCTAGGTTTACCCAAATTTCCTCATTCAAAAAATGGGGATGATGATGATGCTTTACTCCACGGACTCAGGAGGTGTCAGGAGTATGTTGTCAGCGCTCAGTAAATGTTAGTTATCAGAATGATAGCCATCAGTAGGTCTCTCTTAACATAAAGTGAGGTGGAGCTCATGCTCCCCATTTTACAGATGGGAAGACTGAGGCTTGAGGAGGTTAATTACCTTGTCAAGATCTTTTATCCAGTAAGTGTCAAAGCTGGGATTCAAACCAGTTTTCTTAGCACTAAAGCCTGTTGGTTTCCTCTGCTCCATGCTGCCTGAATTTATAGATAACTCTCTTGTATGTTACAACTCAGATGTGCGGGCCAGGAGCCAGAGCACTTTTCTGCGTGCACTGTGCTGGTGGCTAACTTTCTGTTCGTGATCACATTGGACGAGCTCAGGCAGTGATTTGTGTGATGATCATGACAACCGAGCCCCATGTTAAGGAGTCTGGAGAGATCTTTCCCATTTGTGTTTGCCATCCTACCGGGAGAACATACCCACACAGTGAGGTGGTTCCCCTAGGTGAACATGGAGGAACTTACCAGCACTGTGTTTTGTGATAGTTGTGAGAGTTTTCCTTTTGCACTTTTGTCCAAGTCCAGGTTTCTGTTTTTGGCCCTTGTTCAATCTAGTAGAGAGGGCTTGAGTTGACTTGTTGTATAATGGAAACAGCCTTGTGTGGCATAAGCCTCTGCCTGGGGTCACCACCTGCTGCCGCAAAGCTGGGTAGCTAGCAACTTCTTACAGATCTTTTCAGATTAATGGAATGGAATGATGGAGGAGGATGGTGGGCCGGGGGAGTGCTTTCTCTTGGAGGCTGTGAGGGCCTGTTATGGGTTAAATTGTCCCCCCCCCCCACACACAAATGTATATGTTGAAGTTCTAACCCTCAGTACCTCAAAATGTGACTTTCTTTGGATATAGGGTCATTGCAGATGTAATTAGTTGAGATGAGGTCATAGTGGAGTGGGGGGAGCCTGATCCTGTAGGACTGGTGTCCCTGTAAAAAGGGGAAATTTGGACACTGACATGCACACAGGGAGACCTTCATGTGAACAGGAAGGCAGAGCTCCGAGGGATGTATCTACAATCCAAGGGACCCCAAAGATTGCCAGAAACCACCAGAAGGAGGCCTGCAACAGATTCTCCCTCACAGCCTCAGAAGGAGCCAACCCTACCAACAGCATGACCTTGAACTTCTAGCCTCCAGAACTGTGAGACAATAAATTTATGTTGTTTAAGCCACCTAATTTCTGGTACTGTGTCACAGCAGCCCTAGCAAACTAATAGCGGGCCCGTGGAGAAATAGTGACTTATAAACTCCAGAAGAGATATGAGAGTCACTCATGTGCTTTGGTTCAAGTTTCCATTGGAGTGTGGGAGTTGGATGTCAGGCGGAGAGTTCAGGAAGTACAAAGAAGAAAAGCAGCAGAGACGAGCAGACCAACTTCTGAAGAACGAGAGTGTTTGTCGTATGAGGGACGTTGCTGTCTGGCGACCTTTTACCTCACTGGATTTTTTTCAAGAAAGCAATTTGTCCGTTAGGGTTGGAAATATATTTTCTTTGGTACCACAGGGTGACGATCTTTTTAAAAATTGGCCACCTACAAGTTTAAATTTCACCCTCTGGGACAGCTTTGTCTAATAGAACTTTCTGTACTGATTATAATATTCTAGATCTACTCTCTCCAAAATGGTAGCCACATGTGGCTGTGAAGCACTTGAAATGTAGCTAGTGTGGCTGAGGAACTAAATTTTTAATTTTATTTAACTTTAAATTGGCACTTGTGGCGAGTGGCCACCATGTTGGACAGTATAGACCTGGACTCTAAGGGCAGCACTGGGCTAGGGCCCAAAAGAGACAACTGAGGTGCCTGGATTTTTAGTGAGCTCACAGGAAGGTTGGGCTAACTGGTCACCCTGGGTTTGCCAGTGCTCTTGTGTTTGTTGTATGGTTGTATGTGGTCCTGTCCTCAGCTAATGGGGCTCTGGTGGTAGTAAAGTGAAGAACACAGGCAGAATTTTCTAGATGCTTTACTATAAAAAGATGCTTTACACAGGGCTTTCTGTACCATTACTTCTCAGAGCCCAGATTATCTTGGACTGTTTAGTGCTCAGTAGAGAGATGGGGCAAATTAATCCACGTGGGAGGAACTGGGGAAGCAGGGTCTGTGGGTCCAGGTGGGCTGAGAAGTTGATTTCCAGGTTGTGTGTGGTGGCCCCCGATGTGCTCTGGGAGGCCTTTGACCCCAGCGGTAGGAAGGCGGGGATGTCCAGATTAGACCTCCCTCTCTGAAGGCGAGAGGGGCGCCCTTGGAGTTTTTGAACTAGATTTGTCGTATGCAGGTGCCTGGTAAGAGGTCCTGGAGCTCAGGCCCCCGCTGCACCCCGCTGCCTGGATGGCTGCTGCGTGGAACAGGTGACCAGACGCTGCTGTTTTGCTGAGAGTGCACATGGGATGTTTCAGAATCTAAAATGGAAGCCCATCCGGGCATTATTAGATGCAGTTTCACACCGGAAAGAACGAGTCCCCGTGAATGTTTTGGCCAGCCCTGGACAAATGACTGTTGTCTCTGTATCACCACTGGCTTTGGCTCAGTACCCAGTAAAATTTTAAAGTTCCTTCTTTTCCCAACTCTACTTAGTTCTCATTTTGATTTCACAGAGAAGTAAATGGTTCATCAAGTCTTATGACTTTTCTAAACCTTGAGACAAACGAGGAGGGTCATGTGGAGACCCCGTGTGTCAGAACGGCCCCTGCCTCTCCCCTTGCCCCCTTCACTGGCAGACTGGACTCTATGCAGTGTAGGGGTGTCGTGGAAGGCAGGGGGTGTTCAGCTGGAACTTCAGGGTCTTGGAGGCGGGGTTTTAGTTTGAGAAGAGGTTAGGGAGAGAAAAGAGGTTGAGGGAAATGGCTTGTCAACCTTCAGCACATCTGGTACTTGTGCCATGTGCACGGCGTCATGCTGGGGGCCTTAGGGGACAATAATGAGCAGTGATGGCTAGTAGTAACTCATGCTCATACGGATGGTATTCCAATGTATTAGCCCACCGAAGCACAAGCTTTCTCTTCTCCAAGAACTTCTAGACTCATCGCAGACAAGATTAAACAAAACAACGCAAGATATCAAGTGGCGCAAGGTGGTGTGTGATGAACACTGTCAGAGAGGCGCAGAGAGAAAGCCCTGAGGCCCCGAATGACCAGGGACGCTTTATTTGATCTGGCCTTTGAAGGATGGCCTTGATTTGGATGGGCGGCGAGGGAGCCTGAGGCTGCTCCAGGCAGTGGTGCACGAGGCCCGGCTCGGGGACAGTGGGTATCTAACTTGGTGTGACTAGAACAAGTTACAGGTCACAGGTTTTTCCATTTGAATGTAATTATTTGACTGTAGTAGCCATCAGCAGATGGAGGGTTCAGAAGGACGACACTGAAATAATTAATAATTTGCAGATGCACTCGGCAGCCCCCGCGTCTCAGCGTGCCTTTCCGTTCCAGCAGGATACACGCAAAGAGCGCTCACGGCCCCATCTGCTCTGCTCCTCCCGGCTCTATCTTTTATTTAATAACCTCTCTGTGACCTATTCATGTGAGGTCATCCATCTCGTTTTCTCTTTTTCTGTGTTTAAATAGTCTTGGCTGCTACTTGCCGTGAAGGGCTTAACTAGTAGTGGGTGGGATTGACCTCTCGATTCAGTAAACATTTATCGAGTCTGGGACAGTGCTTGCAGTGAGCAGACTAAAGAGGAGGTGGACTCTAGCCCTCAGGTGGGGGAGGACTTAGAGCCGGCGGGCCCAGCCCCTGCCCGGCATGGCGGTGGACGTGGAAGGTTAGCAGAGTCTTTAGCTCGGGGCTCTGGGAGGAAGGTGATGACAGTACCGTCAAGGGAGAAAGGGAAAACAAAAGGGGGAGTAGCTTCATGGGCTGGAGACTAGCACTTTCTGTCAGTCAGCGATGCTTTGTCCAGAGAGTGCTGTTTTTTCTACAGGAACCGTTCTGCAGTTGTTGTTAGCTGTCATCTTGGCCAGAAGCAGCATGGGGAGGTGGGCAGACGTGGCCTCTGGAGTCAGCAACTCAAGCTTAAACCCTCACTCCGTCTCATGGCTGGGCTTGATTTAGGTTTGAGACGGGGCATCCCTGTGGAGACATTAAGCAGGCCTTAAAAAGACCCCCAACTTGGAGTACTCAGGACCCCGTAGTTACAGTGTGAATTCCTTCGGCTTCAGCTTTCCTTCCCTTCCCTTCTCAAGTGGTTCCCCACGGAGTCACTTTAGATTAGGGGGGAGGAACTTTCTTCCTAAGTCTCCCTGGCCTTTATCCTCACACTTGAAGGCTAAATCCAGAACTCCTCGTTCCTGCTAAGTAGTTCAAAAGCCCCGAGGGTTCCTTGCAACAGTCGCACCCTGGTGGGACTTTTCAGAGCACTCCTGGGGTTAGGAGAGAGATTTCAGGGGAACCGCAGCATAATGTGAGCTATAACCGGCTGAGTGATCTTCTGGCTGGATCTGGATGTGAGGCTGGCATGTTTGAAGGCTGCTGAATACCTGTTGACCTGCTTGCCCCAACTGGGTGAACTCCATCTACCTTTTGATTCCTAACTGATTGCAGTGAACAATATACCAGCTTGTCTTCTGTAAATCGAGAGGGGAGAACGTTCCTACCAGCGTTGCCGCCTTGGTTGGACAGGTCAGTTGACTGCCTTGAAATTCTACTTATTCATCTGTAAAGTGAAGGGATTTGCCGAGATGCCCTTTAACGCGACTTCTAACACTAGCACTTTCTGTCGGTCAGTGATTCTTTGTCCAGATAGTGCTATTTTTTCCATAGGAACAGTTCTCCAGTTGCTGGTTAGCTGTCATCTTGGTGAGAAGCAGCATGGGGAGGTGGGCAGAACGCGGCCTCTGGAGTCAGCAGCTCAGATTTAGAGCCTCACTCCGTCTCATGGCTGGCTGTGCAACTCTCAGCAGTGAGCTAATCCTCGCCAGGTTTCCTCACCTGTAAAAGGAGGATGATAACATGCATTTCAGATTCACTGGGAGATAATATGTATCAAACATCTACCATTGTGCCTGTTTTTTGAACAGCTTTATTGAGCTATAATTCACATACTGTAAGGTTCATCCTTTTGAAATACAACTTGTTGAGTTTTAGTATATTCACAAAGTTGTGCATTGAGCACTATTGTCTAATTCCAAAACGTTTCCCTCCTCCCAAAAGAAATCCCATGCCCATTAGCGGTCACTTCCCATTCTTCCCTCCCCCTAGTCCCTGGCAACCACTAATCTACTTATTTCTGTGGATTTCTTTCCATATAAATGGAATCATACAATATGTGGTCTTTTGTGTCTGACGCCTTTTGCTTAGCATATGTTTTCACAGTTCATTCATGTTGTCCCTTGTATCTACACTTCATTCCTTTTTATTGCCAAGTAATATTCCACTGTATGGATGTACCACATTTTGTTTACCCATTAATCACTTGATGGACATTTGGGTTGTTTCTACCTTCTGGCTGTTATGAGTAATACTATGAACATTTGTGTACAAGTTTTTGTGTGGACATATGTTTTCAGTTCTCTTGGTATCTTCTTGTGGTTTTGATTTGCGTTTCTCTAATGACTGATGATGATGAGCATTTTTCATGTGTTTATTGGCCCTTTGTATATCTCCTTTGGAGAAGAGTCTATTTAAATTCTTCACTCATTTTAAAAATTAGGTTATTTGTCTTCTCCTTGTTGAGTGGTAAGAGTTCGTAATATATTCGACATACTGTGCCTGACTTTTAAATAGGCATGCAGTCAGTGTTGGTCCCTCTTCCCAGGTTTCTCATGAAAGTTTCTAACCTTTTAGAATTGCCCAAATACTGAATCCCCATTATCCTGAGTCTTAAACCCTACCCTTCTGTCTTGTCCAGAGCTCTTAGCACAGAGCCCTGAGCCATTCTGGCCCTGGAGCCCAAATCTGGACCGTGGCGCAGCAGTGGACAGCTTGGGTCTGGAAGTGAGCTCTGGCAGAATCCATGGGGGCACTGGCTCTTTCTAAGTCTTGTTTTTTCTCCTTGGAGGACTTATGGGGTAATTGTACCGCTTTTTTGCTGTTTCTGCACCAGGGTATCCACCATCCTGTGCTGTGAGCATCTGGATGTTGGGGCTGAGGACCACAGGGAGATATATCTGAGAACATTGTCTTCTTTCCACGGTGCCACTGGCAAGATGAGTAACATATTTTCCAAGAGTGATCTGGTGCTTTTAAGTCATATATAAAAATGTCCCAAGGAAAATCATGGGTCTATTTCAAAGAGGAGGGAGTTTTATGGGAAACCCTTGAAGCTGTTGAGAGGACCTGGAACTAATTCTCTGTTCCCAGAACTGGGCTCAGTGTCCCTGAGACACGTTCTATACTGTGCTGCTCCGTGGCCTTTGCAGTCATCATCCTCTTTCTTCATCCCTCCAGCCTGGCGTGGGTAACCATCCCCTTTCTGCTGAGTCAAATCCAAACCCTCCCTCAAGGCCAGCAGGGTCTCCTGCCCCTCCCAGAGCCTCTGAGGTGCTCTGTAGTTCGGGAGCCTTCCTCCTGCACACCAGGGGAAGAGGTGCCAACAGAGAAGTGAAGGCCTTGCAGCCCTGCCCGGACCGTCCCCCAGAGAGCCATCTCCACCAATTTGTGAAACTGCTGAGCCACAGATGTGCCCCGAGGACTTGGCCTTTCCTTAGATGTGGATTTGAAGGGTTGTGGACAGACATTATTGATTACTTCTCTTAAGTCAGTCAGGACAGTTTAAAATCTCTTTAATGCCCAGGAAATTTGCTTTGGAGGACAAAGCCAGCCCAATTGCATTTGGATGATGCTTACTTATTTTAAAAGGGTAGAAAGTACGTCTGGATACGTGAGTCCCTTATAGGAACAACTGTGCACAGCGGCGCTGTGTCTGACTCTGCTTCTCTGAACATTTGGACCTGCCTCTACTTGGCTGCCGTCTTCTTGATTTCGTAGAAAAGCACATTCTACCCTCAGAAATTGTGCCATCTAGTTGGAAGGATGAGATAAATGAGAAAATTATTCACTATTAGAGTTGGAAGATTCCTTGGGGATTACCCTAGCCAATATTTTCCAATCTTCTATCCTGACCAAAAACCATTAAGTGTTTCATGTGGAAAAAAATGTTTTTCTTTGATAAATAAATTTGAGCCATGGAGTATATTGTGTGGCTCTCTTGAAATTCTTAAAAAGTGTGTGTTAGTATTTTAAAGGCTCTGAGAAGTCCTGCAGTAAAGACAACAGCTTAATTTGATTTAACCCAACATTTCTTAAACTCATTTGTTCTCAATTTTTTTTCCTTCTTTTTCCATATTAGGTATTAATAGCTCACGGGACACTAAGCACACTTTGGGAAACATTGTCTCCTTTACAGACAATGAAACCTGTGTTCAGAATTATTAAGTGACTTGCTCAAAACCAGACATGAAACCAAATTTTCTAACTCCTACTCCATTGTTCTCTTTACAAGTAATAACCACATCATGTTGAATGAGGGTGCATGACGTTTAAAATGTTGTCATTTACGTTACTAATGAAAAATATACAGACTTTAGAGTACTACTGACATGCATTTGAACTCTGGTTCTGTCATTTTACTAGCTTACGACCTCAGGCAGCTAAGCCCGCTAGTCTCTCTGAGTCTCTTTTTGCTTCTGTAAAGTGAGGATAATAATAATGACTCAGGGGCTTGTTGGGAGGATTAGATGAGATGGTATGTGCAAAGATCAAGTCTGTGTTCATGTCTCTGTTTCCTCAGACTTTTCCCGTTATACCTGATGTTTGGCCCAAATATCCATGGTTTTAAAAGGCAAGCATGTTACAGGCACCAAAAAATTAGTAATGATGATCATAATGGATATTATTGAATGATGATTGAACGAATGAATGCACATGACATAGGAGTAATTACCTGTGGAAAGTCAGAGCTATGTTGAACTGCTAAATATTCATAGAATTAAGGGGAAAATGACGGAGGGACGGTCTAGGGCGTGTAGATTGGCCAGCTGTGTCCGAGGTAAGACGTGTTCAGGATCTCAGGCCACGCCACCTGCATTCCCTTTCTCCATCCCCACGACGCAAAAATGTGGTTGAGGTTTCTTCATTAAATAGATAGCAGTTTGCCTTTGGAATACAATTTATTTTAAAAGGTTTGGCAACAAAGTTTGTCCTGTGGTGGGAAAGGTGAAGGATGAGTGAAACATTGCCAGCGAATGGGACAACGCAAGGCACAGAATTCAGATGGCGGAAGGGACCCAAGGGGCTGCCCAGTCTGTGGTGGAGCAGAGGTTTCTGCAGGGCTGTGAAGGGAGCTGACTGTAGACGCAGCCATTCCAGAACTTCTCTCTCCCTTCTCCGCAGAAATCGTCCTTCCCTCACCAGGCCATCACCGCACCCTCTAAACTTGCCTGCGTAGCTTTGGAATTTGTACTTATGCCTAGGAATTTAGTCCAGTGCCCTAACACGGAGCCCAGGCATTTGTTTACTGCTGGCTTGGCAGGGCCACATGCCCGACGCTGAATCACCAGTTGCATTGGTGGTGGGCCTGGCCGCTTCCCTGGGCTTCAGTCCATGTGTGTACTGGTCTTCTCCTCACACTGGAATACATCGGGACTAACAGGCGACAGGCCTCAGAGGACCAGCCTCTTTGATATCTTCCTCGTCTGCTTGCTCTCTGAGTTTCTCATGGCCTTTGCACTCCCCAGGTTCCCTCTGTGCCAGTGGCTCGGCAGGCGGTTTTAGGAGCACAATCTGTGAGTGGTAGTAAATAATGCTACCCCGGGCTTTGACCAGTAGCACAGACAGCTTTGCCATGGTGAGGGGACAGTTGGAGAGAGTGCCAGCTTGCATCCCGCTGCAGCTGCGCTGTGCACAGAGAGCCTCTTCATCTGGCACCGGCGTGCGATGTGCCAGACCTTGTCTGCCATGCCAGGTGCTGGCGCATTCTCCAGGACGATACAAGGCTAAGCATGCTGCTGGCGCAGCGCGAGTCACAGCTTCCCTAATTTATTTACCTCGAATCAAACAAACCCCGACTCCTGCTTTGAGTGTAGACTGTGGTATTTCACAGAATGACAGAAGGGCAGCCGTTTCTATAGAACTGCCTTCTGTGGGCTTTGACTGGGACCACTGTATGGCCTGACTCTTGGGGACTTCAAGCGGCCACTTCAGAAAACAGCGTGGCAGCTCCTCGAAAAGTTAAACCTAGAGGTGCCACACGAGCCATCCATTCCACTCCTGGGTCTACACCCAAGAGAAATGCAAACATTTGTCCACACAGACTCTTGTACACAAGTTCATAGCAGCCAAAAAGTAGAAACAAGCCAAATCTCCATCAGCTGACAAGTGGATAAACTAACGTGCTCTGTCCATTCAATGGAATATTATTTGGCGATAAAAAGGAATGAAACGCTGACACTTGCTACAAGGTGAATAAACCTTGAGAAATTATGTTAAGTGAAAGAAACCAGACACAAAAGGCCACATATTGTATGATGCCATTTGTATGAAGTGTTCAGAATAGGGAAATCCATAGAGACAGAAAGATTAGTAATTGCCAAGGGCCTGGGGTGGGAGAATGGGAGTGGCTGCTGATGGGTGTGGGATTCCTGTTGAGAGTGATGAAATGTTTTGGAATTAGACAGTGATGATGGTTGCACAACTCTGAAGATATGCACAACCACTGCACTGTACGTTTTAAAAGGGTGACTTTATGGTATGTGAATTATAGGTCAATAAAGCTGTTATTTAAAAAACTGCCTTGAACTTACCATTGTGGTCTAGTCCTTTGTGGACATATGTGGGTCAAGTGGAAAGATGGGGGAGGGCCCTGGGGGGAGAGGAGAAGTGTTGATCTTGCTGCTGGAAAGAAGCACCAAGTGGCGGGTTTGGATGACAGAAGCTTTGGAGGCACGTTGAGTGTTCTCTGGGATCCACGATGTTCAAAATTTTGGGATGTCCTGAATGTCCTCATCCCAACCCCCTACCTGCAAATCATTTCCAGGTGGACCCTGTTAGAGTTCAGGGATTAATGAGCAAGTGCTCACCCTCATACGTTTTAAAGAACATTTTATGTGGAAATAATTTTAAACTAATTGAAAATTTACAAAAATGAAAATAATACAAGAAATAGCCCCATACCTTTTACCCAGATTCGCCAGTTATCATTTTATTCCATTTGCTTTGTCATTGGCGTGCGGTTGCACGCACACCCTCACATTCATTCTCTTTCGTTGTCATATGTGTATTTGTGTACATACATACATATATATTTATATCTGTAAAAGCTACTTTTTCTGAATGATTTGAGAGTAAGTTATAAATGTCGTGGTTCCTTTACTTCTGCACCATCCAATACAGTAGGCGCTAGCCACAAGTGGCTATTTAATTAAAATTCAATAAAATGTAAAAGTCAGTTCCTCAGTCGTGCCGGCCATCTTTTCAAGTGCTCAGTAGCCACCTGTGGCTAGTGGCTCCCGTGCTGGACAGAGCATCTCCAGTGTGACACAGAGTTCCGGTGGACAGCACTGCCTTCCTTAGGGGTGGCTAGGTGTGTTTCCTGAGAATAGGGAGCTCTCCTACATAACACTGCACACGTGCAGCTTTAGAGGACTAACGCTGACACTGACAGCACTTCTCTCCAACCCATGGTTTCTGCTCCAGTTTTGTCAGTTGACCCAGTAATGTTCTCATTCCTCCTGGAATGAGGCCTTCAGTCGTGTTGGAGTCCTGCACCAGCTTGGTTTGTGCTCAGGGGAAGCGTGTGGACCACAGACTGTGAAGCTTTGAGTTGAAGGGGTTCCTTTCCTAGAGACCCTGCTTTCCACAAACTCGAATCCTTTCTCTCCCTCGTGTGTGGGGCCAGCGAGCATTGCCCCAGCTCTCGATTGACTGATGTCTGCCCCTGGGGGAATAACGCCCCCTCCTTCTGCACTGACTTTCCGTCTCCGAGCAGGTGTGGCTCTGCTCTTAAAGCAGCAGGGAACGTCCCCTGTGAGAAAGAAGAAATTGGCCTCCCCTGCAACAGCACTGTTTTTCTTTGTTCTGATAACGTTTTCCAAATTTTAGCCTGCAACTGAAAAGGGATCGTGTTGTCCCTCGTTTGTTTTCTGTTTTACGGCCGAGTTGTGATCCCGCAGCTCTGCATCACTTCATGTGGCCCAGGACCGACGGGGCACAGAGGAGCTTCCTGCGCCCGACTCCTCGTGTGCTGGAGGCCAGGTCTGCGGGGCCGTGGGCTGCCCGCCCAACATTTTCAAGAGCTGCTGACCCCAGTCATTGTCGGCTCACTTTCCTCCAGTCCAAGGGAAAGCGGACTCCTGGCAATTTTCAACCATGCTTTGGGTGAAAAGTGGGGAAATGAGCAAATTGCAGAGTGGTTTCTACTTTTGAACTAACGGGTGTTCGAGCTTATCCTCCGAGGGATTCCTGGTGACTTAATGGGATTTTGTGGCATGAGTAAGTGTGGAAAACAGATTCCTAGCCTGCTGACTTCACTTCCATAGAGGTCCCCTCCCCCCACTATTCTTTGCGTTTTCTTGGAGTAAAAGCTGGGAAACAAGAAATCAATAGGCTTATTCTTTCACCTTTCTTATATTTCCATTTGCCCCCTAAAATGTATTCTCATACTTTCTCCCACCTTTTATTTTGATTCAGCATTTCTTAGAAGAGAAAAATATTTAGGAAGGTAAGAGTTACTGAAGAACTCAGTGGGAATCCTGTATGAGCTATATAGTTTGAGCCAAGAAAGAAAAGGGAAATGGATTCATGCAGAGAGAGTGGAAATGGAGCTGATAGCTTCATTTTCTGCTTAACTAAAAAAGAAGGCAGAAGGCCTGGCTGGCAGGGTCAAGCCCACAAGGCGAGCTGCTGAGAGCCGTGAGGTGCGGGATGGGCAGTGAAGGCAAATTGAGTGTATTTGATGCTGGCGGAAGAACCAGAGTGCTTTCACTGCATGCAGCCATCAGAAGGAAAGCATAAATTCAGATGTTCTCCATTGATACCTTATGTGTAACAAGAGGTGCCCTCATTGGCTACATTGTTTTGATCCACATGCTTCTAGAAGGGTTGCTGTGTGTTTTCATTCGAGAGTTGTAGGTCCCTGTCCCTCCTGGACCCCCAGCCTCAGGGTTAAGGTTTTATGTTATCTGATAGCATCCTTCCAGCTTTGGCAGGAGAGCGTGGTCACGAGACAGTAACTCAGAACCAGGTGAGAGCTGGTTTAGTTTCACATCAGCTCTGGCCTTGGTGATACACTCGCTGAGAATCGGGAGGCTGGGGGCGCTGTGCCCTCTGCGTCTGCTGTCTGGGTTCCCTCAGGGAAGCACAGCTGCCCCCTGGTCCCTGGTGTGTCTGAGCTCCTTCTGGCAGCAGAGTTGCCGCACCCGCCGCCCACCGGGCCTGACCGTGAATACCAGGGCATGCCTTCCTCTGCCACTCCAAGACGGGGGGCGGGGGGGGGGGGCACTGAAAGGGACCAGCCGTCTCCACATCTGTCACGTGACTGCCAGTTACCGCGATTCCTCTCCTGCCCCCCCTTCCCCCATCACTTGCCACGGTCTTTAGATTACTCCTCAGTCTCCTTTCTGTGGCCTTGCTTTACATTCCCGCTGACGCCACCTTTCCTTCAGGATCTCATCTCACAGGTGCTCCTCCAAGGTGGACAGGTAGCCTCTAGGCCCTTCCCGTGAGTCCATTTTCCATTCAGAAGCCTGACTAATCCTCTCCTCCCCTTGCAAGCAACTCCTCGCTGCCTACAGGATACAACTGAAACCAGGCACTGAAGGCCCCCCGCACCTGACTCCAGCCCATCTTTCCACATTTGTTCACCACTCTCCCCGCGGGACCCTCAGCTCCGCTCACGTCTATTATCCATTGTGTTCCCTTTGGATGACTTGGGTCCTGTTTTATCTTAAGTTATTTTATTTTTATGTTGTGTCTGCAAACTACCCCAGGTCCTGTGGGAAGTCAATGGCTTATAACTCTTGAATAAAAACGGGGCTAATCTTTTTCCATAACCCTGATGTGTGTCCCCTGGCCTCTGCGCTTCAGCTTACCCTCTTCTTCCTCTTGGGATGCTGTCTCCTGGGCTCCATCCTCCCTCCAAACCCTGCAGCAGTCAATCAGTAACCGTTCCCACTGCCTTGTGGTGTCTTTTCTCATATCACCTGTCTCATCACGTTGGTCTCTTGAAAAGCACTAGTGCTGTTTTTCACAATGCCTGCAGCCCTCCTACAACCCTTGGGGCTGCTTGAACATAGTGGGCACTTAGCAGATGTTTCTGGATGCTCACCCTGGCCTCTAGAATCCTCAGCGTGGCAGATTTGGAAATATGACATCATAAATTCATCAAAGATTATTGGGTTCTGAAGGACTGATTCATCCTAACTAACCTTATAGAAGACCGATCAATCCGAATCATTTAGAGAGAGAATCTTAACGTGCCAGAGAGGCTGGGCACGCGTACACAAGAGCATTTCCTCCCTAGTCAGAAGGTTCTTTCTGGAATCAGCAAGAGATCAGAGATTCCCTACTGAGCACAGACTGTGAATAAAAGGCATATGTGCTTTTTAGGACACCTATAAATTATGACAACATTCTCTGCTCTAAGGCTAGTTCTCTCTAAAAACCTGGATCAGGCATCTAGAATCAAATTCCCGCTTCCCTCCTTAACAATGAAGGACCTCAGACTCTCGTTTACAGACTTCTCTAAGACGACTGCCGCTCACCCCTGTAACGTTACCCCTCTTTATTCTGGTGTGCTCAGCATATTATAGTTCCCACGTTTATAGATATTCTTGTTAATTACATTTCAGGTTGATTATTTGTGAGTCACAGATAAGGGGGCATCTTAAATCCTGGTCTTGTACTTTTTGAGGATGCCTTCTCTTAGGATCTGCAGCTCTATAAATTAGTACAGTACAACAACCCTACTTGGAAAATCACAAGTGCTGTGCCTCGATTCTAGGAGTTTCAGTGTAAAACCCCATGTAAAGAAGGAGTCCAGAACTGTGTTCGTTGGGCCGTTAATGAATCAGTGGTACCCTGGACCTGTGAGCAATGCTATTTTTAAACCCATGGCTGACTTCAGTGATAAAGAGTGTACAGAATGTGCCTTGCCAAGCTTGTGAGCCTTCCCTGAGTAATACCCATGGCTATTATGATGTCAGAACTTGAATATTCTTTACTAAGAACCTAACCAGTGCATCATGCAACTGGGGGCAGGGGGTGAAAAGTTCATCTTTCCCAGAGAAAACAGCAGCACAGGGCATAAGCTGATTCTCCCATTAGGTCATATAAGCCTGAATTTAGAAGTGCCAAGCTCTTATGGTCAGTTTGAAGAACAGTCCCATTTCCATCACCAGAAAATCATATGTCTCAAAGTTTCCAAACCAAATGAGAGGCATTTGTGACAGCTGATCCTACGCCTTCCACTTGTTCAGGAAAGTCATTGGGTGGTGATTAGAGCGGGCACACCTGAAATCATGACAGCTGTGAGGGTCGGAGCTGTTCCATCATTGACACATTGATCTCATGAAGCATTTTCACAGGGCACAGAAGTGATGCCTAAATATGAGAGATATGGGATTGAGCTATTTAGAATTTTTTAAGTTGTCTAAAAATATGTGTGTTCTGGTTTTGATGGGTGAGCACGCTGAACATCAAAATATAGTGACATTAAACCTCTTTAAATGACTCATTAGGGATAGCATTCAGGAAAATGACAGTGCTAGTTAGGATGGGGTAAATTATGCTGCAGCAGCAAACCACCCCCACATCTCAGGGACTTAAAACCGCGAAGATTTGTTTCACCATCATGATGCCTGTCCTCTGGGGTCAGCTGGGGTCTCTGCTCCTTGGTATCCTCGTTCAGTTCTTAGGCTAAAGAGCCTCTGCTCCCTGGATCATCGCTGGTGACCTTAGCAAGGGAAAGAGGAACGACTGGGCAGCTTGCACACTGGCTCTGAGAAGCTTCTGCCCAGAAATGACACTTCCCACTCATTTTTTATTGGCCAAGGTTAATCATAGGCCTAAGACTAACTCTTAAGTTACTTGGCTTGGATGACCTGAGTTGTAATGGGTTTCCAAAGTGAAGGGCTCAGGACAATTTATTGGAAAGAAATATATTGGAATATGTATGTTTTATCATACATATTTTAATCATCCTTTTAAATTTTCTGTTTGGTGTGTATTTAGTAAACATACTGTAGTAGTAAAGTAGAACATATAATTTATTCAAAATAAAGATCCCATGTATTAGGAGTGTTCAATTTTTTTCTGATTCAGTGCTCAATCAAAAAAGCTTAGATCATAGTTTACACAATAGACACAAGTCTGCAATAAGCATGTTGCACTTAGAACCTGGGTCCCAATTAGGACCAAGGGAGTGCTTTTGATTAATGAATTACATGGAAAAGAAATGCGCACGTTTTTAAGGTGAAGTAGGTAAAATATAGAATCTGTACTTGAATCTTCTGAAGCCCTTCAAGTTTCCCAGGCATCCTCTTCAGAGTCGTTGGAAGTTGCTTTCTTCCTGACCTAACCTGCCTTTCCTTGACCAGTAGCGTTTGAGATAAGTACAAATGAGCTTTTGTCCCATTTCATTGTTTTTCTGCTTCCTTTGTCCGGTCATTCCGAAATAACGTACTGAACCCCTCGAATGTGCTAGGCTTTGTTCGGAGCTCTGGTTTTCATCGCAAAGAGCAGTGTGCTGACCTTGGTTAGGTAAGCCTTGGTGAGCAGACCAGCCTCCGTCTCCTCCTCTTTCACTGGACACTTATTTAGGGCCCACTGTGCTGGGCACTGTTCTACGTGCTCTGTATATACTAACTCATTTAATCCTCACCAGGACCCTGTGAGAGACTGCTACTGTCTCCATCTTATAGGTGAGGAAATTGAGGCACAAAGAGGCTGCATAACTTGCTGAGACCATGCAGCCAAAAAGGGGCAAAGTCCGCATCTAACGTAATTGCCGGGAACTCAGAAACAATCTGAAATGAGCTCTTGGAACACAGACCACTGTTAAGTTGGAGACTGCCTATGTCACCAAATGCCATCCTGTGTGTTATAAAGCAGGACACATGAGAGCTATCTGAAATCTTAGCTGTGCTCCAGGAGGAAGGTGCCCCACTGCAAGATCCAGTGTGATCAGAGAGGGCACCTCCCCTCAGCTGAGTGCTGGTGGCCCAGCACTGTGGAGTTGGCGGGTCATAGCAACACCAGGACTAATTTGATGACAGTGACTCACAGCATTAAAATGTCCTTGCAACAGACCAAAGAACCCACTTTAATTTGCACGGCTTAGAACGGGCTGCTGGTTGCACTGCCAAGGGATCCCTCTACCAAGTGACTGTCACATCCACAACATTGACACACAAATACCTACTAAATATTGTAAATAATACCTCATTGCATTTTTATTGTACTTTATAGCTTACAAAGCACATTACGATGTTACTTTATTATTCTGAGTCTGTTCCCAATACCATTTCACTTGCCATCTATTTTCTCTTTTCTCCCACCTTCTATTTCTTTTTCCTTTTCCTCCTTCCCTACCTTCCTCCCTCCCAGCATCCCTGCCTGCTCCTCCACTTCCTTCCTTGGCTTTTCTTCCTTTGTGTCCTCCCGCCCTTCTACCCTTCATGCTGTGGGCGTGGCACTTCTCTCCCTTCGCAAAGTGATCTCTAATAGAGTTCCGTCAGATGTCAGTTAAAGGTAACTGAGAGTAATGGAAAAGTTCTCCCAGGGACAGAGGAGCTGTGATGTAGAGTTACTGTTGTAAACAGCAGTTGCCATTTAAATCAAGTGAGAAGGATGTGTTTCTGTGCTTGAAGAGGAGGGTGGAATGAATCCTGTCTTGGAAGAGAACCCAGGGGAAAGGTTTGTATGCATTTGGCATCCTAGGCATCGCTGGTCTGTGTGACATCTTGCAAAGAGTTTTCTTTGCAGGTAGATAACAGCCTACGAGAGAGATGTTCACATAAATACATAAACATGAGTACAAGCGGCAGCGAACAGGTGTTGCACTGTGGGCAGAAGGCAGGTGATGGTCCTTTGTCCTGGTTTCTTTGTATAACAGCAAAAACTTGAGGTTTAGAAAGGGCAGGTCTGAGGAAATGCCTTCCCGGGGCTCCTTAACTGTTGATATGGCTAGTGACAACAGACTAAACTTTCATATGCCTCCCTAAGAAATTGTGTTGTTTTGAAGTCACACGTTGATCACGATGAACAAATTATTTGCATAAAGAGAGGAGGTGTTTAGCCCCTGACAAGAATTGAAACTAAGACGTGGGAGTAAGGCTGAGGATCCTTCTATTGCTTTTCACCCAAGAGGCAGCAAAGACAGGCGGTAAAGGCAGTCTGCCATTTGGCCAGCGTGACTCTGCGATTGTTATAAATACTTTATCATAGCGTGAGTACAAACAAGTTTTTTCAATGAAATACATCCTGAATTATATTACAGAATGTATTAGTTTCCCAGGGCTCCTGTAACAAAGTACCACCAACTGCGTCGCTTAAAACAACAGGAATGTATTCTCCCACAGTTCTGGATGCTAGAAGTCTGAAATCAAGGTGTCACAGGGCCATGCTTCCGCTGAGACTGGGGCGAATCCGTCCTTGCCTCTTCCTGGCTTCTGGTGGCTGCCAGCATCCTCGGCATTCCTTGGCTTGCAGCTGCATCACTCCAGTCTCTGCCTCTGTCATTATGAGTCCTTTCTGTGTACCTGTGTCTCTTTTCCTCTTATAAGGACGTCAGTCATATTGGGTTAGGACTCATCTTAAGGGCCTCAACTTAATTCCATCTGCAAAGACCCTGTTTCCAAATAAGGTCACATTCATAGATACTCGGGATGAGGACTCCAACATGTCCTGTGAGGGGACACACAATAATAGAATTTCCATAGGGTAATAGAATTTCCATAATTTGGGGGTATAAAAGAGTTGGCAGTGGCATAGTAATAAGAAGACCAAAATGGGAAAGAGTAAAAGTAAGTTTCCAGTTCTGATTCTGAGTGTCCTAACATTTCTGAAGGAGATCCTGCGTAAGCTCAAAAGACAGATCAGTTGTGAGCTGGGCCTGGGATGGGTAGGGGTTAAGTAAAACACAATTTTACTTCACCCAGATGGTACCAGGCATTTAAGAATAATGAATGGTTTTGTTTGTTTTTTTTCCATAAAAGAGGAAAAAACTTACCAGACTTTATCTGGATTTGGACTTTCTAAACCATTTCTAAAGGATAGAAAAGTTCAATCTGAGGTATCTTAGCATTGCTGGATCCACCCCTAGCCTCCTCAGCGCCTGCTCCGCTCCAGCTCACTGCTTTCTTGAGGGGGTCAGTAATAATTTTGAAACAGTAGCGACTGGAGGGGGATTGGTATGCCAATGATTGGGAGTGGCTGAAAGATTCAGGGACAATGCTTCTGTAAAGATTTGTGACTCAAACAGCTGAAAATTAATACTGTTGAAACTTTAACCGCCTTATTTAGAACATTTCAGGGACAAAGTGAGCAGTCTTCTAGATCTTTGAAAAAATATGTATTTACATGGAAGTCTTCTGGGTTGAAACCAGAAGTATAGCTGGTTTTGCTTTTATAGTTTGTGGATGTCTGCCTTTTTCATCCCACCGAGTTTGTGTCAAAGGTTATCTTCTTGAGATCCTCAGTGGGAAGGAAGAGGCAAATGTGAAAAACGACACAGCCTCTCCAGGCTTTGGCCTGAAAGGACAATCAGGTGGCAGAGGAGAACTTGAGTGCACGTGAAAACTGATCTGAGGCTCCTCGTTACCCCCTAGCGTGGACCCGAAGAAGGAAACATCCTAACCCTCACCCGGCCTGTGCCCAGCCCACAACTGGTCTGTCTTTGAGCTTACTTAGGTTCTCCTTCAGAAATGTCTGACACACTAAGAATCAGAACTAGAAACTTAGTTTGCCCTTTCTCTTTCTGGTGTTATTAGTATGTCACTGCCAATTCTCTTCTACACCAAAGTGACTACAACTATTCCTTGATAAACATTACAGATGCATTCCTGCATGGCCTTTCCAGAAGCACTGTAACGTAAACTTATGCAGAATTTCATTTAAAATGATCATTTTGCTTTTGCTTGTTTCCACAGATCATATTTGGCTAATTGAAATGCCCTCATAGGTCCTTTGAGGCAAGATATAAGGAAATCACAAAATGAAATGTCTTATCTCCAAGGAGGGAAAAACAAAGAGAGTTCTTTTAGAATATCATGACTATATAGCCTAAGAAAATTATACTTTAGTAAAATGCTTTGGTTTCTTTAAACCTGTTGAATTGTGTCTCCCCCAAAACTCATAAGTTGAGTTCCTAACCCCTGGTACCTCAGAGTGTGACCTTATTTGGAGATAGGTCTTTACAGAGGTCATCAAGTCCGTAGGGTGGGCCCTAATCCAGTATAATTGGTGTCCCTATAAAAATGGGAAATTTGCACACAGAGACGTACATAGAGGGAAGACGATGTGAGGAGACACAGGGAGAAGACAGCCACCTACAAACCACAGAGAGGCCTGGAACAGATCCTTTCTTCATAGTCCTCAGAAGGAACCAACCCTGCCTACACCTTATTTTGGGCTTCCAGCCTCCAGAACTGTGTAAGACAACAGATTTCTATTGTTTACGTTCCCCAGTCTGTGGTACTGTGTTACGACCACCCTAGCAAACTAATACACCTATGTTTACAAGGTTTTTTTTAAATAATTAAGATTCTTAAAATTCATGTAACTATTTTGTGTGTGTGTGTGAGGAAGATTGGCCCTGAGCTAACATCTGTGCCAATCTTCCTCTAGTTTATGTGGGATGCTGCCACAGCATGGCTTGACAAGTGGTGCCAGGTCCGCACCCAGGATCCAAACCTGCGAACCCTGGGCCGCTGAGGTGGAGCATGTGAACCCAACCACTATGCCACCCGGCCGGCCCCACAACTATTGTTCTAAACTATTGCTTTGAGTTGTTTTGTTCTCCTTTCATTGATTCCACCAATTTCCTGGAAAAAGAAACTGAAAAGCATGCGTCTTACCGCTATCATTCTTTTCTTCACCAGAATTATATTGGATTGTTAATTTTCAGATGGATTATGAATACTTGGTAACACGGCCTCTAGATAATCACTTTATGGGCTGCATGTACTTACCCACTGCAGTGAAAGCCTGGTTCATCCCTAGTGATTTATGACTTAGTTTAAGGCAACATGGCAGAGTCACAGAAAGGTGAATTTGAGAAAGGCTTAAAGCTGCTGTAGGTGAGGATACCCACTTTCAGAAAGAGAAGTAAGTCTGAACGTGGAGAGTGGCTGATTTTGACAAATAATGAGCCGGTAGGTAGATAGATATGTGGGGAATTTGCACATGGTGGGAAAAGGATGTTTTCTCAATTGAAGAAATCCAGCTTACGGTAGAATTTGCAGATTCAAGGAAGATGATGTAAAAGATTTTGAAAGCCCTTCAGAGAATTGCATTTCTTGGGAAAGCAAGGGGCATACCATGGTGCATTTGGCTGTATTCCCAGGAGGGCAGCCCTTTTTTTCTCTCCTGCAGACGCTGTGGGAAAGAGGGCTGTCGCCTTACTCCCAGCCAGGCCCAGTAGCTCTTTCTTTTCATTCTCCTGGATCAATCGCTTAATTGTGTTATCATCATTTTATTCTTGACTTTTTCCTGAGAATCATATTGTCCTCCTCATACTATTTGACAACATCTGTGCCCCCAAGGATTACTTTATTTGCCATCTGCTCTACTTTCAACACCATTTCTCCTGGGAAACAGCTTTACCCACATGGATTCCATTTTCATCTAGGTGTTGACGACAGCCCTCAGGTCAATATCTCCAGCCATGACCTCTCACCCATTCTTCTATCCTGGTTTTTTTCTTGGTACACATAGAACATTTCTTCTATGTTGTTACTAATGCCTGAAATGAAATCTATCCAAAATAGAGCTCTTGTAGCTGGACTCTGCTCTCACAATCGGCAACACCATTCCTTTCTTGGTCTCTTTGGGACGCGAACCCTTGATTTCAGTCTTTTTTCCTTTCGGTATATTTGTCACTCTGTCCTGCTGATCTTTGTTTAGCAATATTTTTGGCTACATCCTTGTCTTTGGCCTTATGCATGACCTGGTTCAGGGTCACCTTGACCTCTTTCCCATCTGATTAATCCTGTGTAAGCTTAGCCCATCCTATTGATTTCCACTCTCTTTTCAAAATGGTTTATCTTCCTTCAAGATTCAGCTCAGCAAATGGGAAGTAGATGCTGATTGTCAATGACCAGCAGCTCCTGACACTTTAACTTTGGTAAATTAAGCAATTCCTTGCCTCAGTTTCAGTATGATTAGTTGAACACTGAATTTTTCAACTTGGATATCCTGTTGGTGCTTGTGATTCAACTTGTTGAAAACCTACTCCATTATCCCGTCCCGTAGAGATAAATAACTTTAATACCTCTCCCCATCTTTCCCATCACCATCCATGGAACCTACTCCTTATTGTCCCCCAGATATATTTGATTCCTCTCTCTCCTTTGCCCTTATATCCCATCTGTCAGTATGTCTTGCCTTTTCTTCTCTGCAAAGTCTTATGTTTCTGCTACTTCCTTTCTATTTTCTCAGGCAGTTCCTTAGTCCAGATCCTCATTACCTCACCCCTGGACTGCTGTGACAGCCCAGATCATCTTACTCAAGACCAGTGCTCTGTCCACTATGCATCAGATAAGTGAAGTTTACCTCTTTAAGGAGGTAAATTTATTTTATTTGAACAATTTTGAATGGTTATATTTCTCAAATGTCATCATAACCAGAGGGTACAGAATTGTTAGATGACTTGGGATCATTGTTGTGGGTGTCCATTATTTTATAGGTGGTGTAAAGTTGGGTGTGCCCCATACTTTACATCTGTCTCTTCTCACGTATCAGCTTTCATTTTTCCTTGGCTGTTATTGTGCCTTTCTCCTTATTTGGTGCTTTTAGTCTAAAAACCTAAAGAGTGACAAAGAACAGTGTTTAACAGTACAGATTTGGGATCAGGCAGACCTCAGTTCAAATCCCCACCCTGCTAGTAGTAGCACAGTGGTGTCATCTCCCACAGTTTGGACAAACTGTGTCATCTCCCTACATTCCATTTACTCGTCTCTAAACAGGGAAAATGCTCCTTACCTTACAGTGGTGAGAGCAAACTCAGTGACGACAATCCCTCCGCAACTTGTTAATTGGGTATTAGGTGACAATCCCTCCGCAACTTGTTAATTGGGTATTAGGTGTCAATCGGGAAGATGAGTGAAGGCTGGAGGAGTAAAGTGAGTGGCTTTAGTGCTAGGGCTTCACACCAGCTTTTTTCAGGATTTAAAAATTACTTCTAGACGATCGAAGTCATCAGAAGATGACGATTCTGGATAAGTAGGCTGTTAGTGCACACAGTGGCTATTTATTGGCTTAGCGTTTGTTAATATATTACTACTATGTAAATGCTCCCGAATTGTTGTCTCCAAGCAAAGCCTAATCTTCCTGAGGGCATAGGCCATAGTGCTGGCTCTATACCCCCCCACGGCCCCCACATGTACTTACATGCAGTTAGCAGGATCTGCAATACTGTCCTTCTGCCTTTCAAAAGATACCCCATCTTTCTAATGGCAGCTCAGATCTTAGCTCCTCTGTAAACCCTTGCCTAACCACAACCCATCGTGATTCCTGCCTCTGAACTCCTATTGTGTTTACTTTGGCGAGTTGCTTATATTGCCTAGAATTGTGTATTGTCCTTTGTAATTTGCATTGAACTTGGCAAACACATGAGATTTTAACTCCTTTAGGGCAGTGCTGATGTCCTTGTGCTTCCTTTTGTGCCCAACCCCAGTCTTTTTTATACAGAAGACCCTTAATGCAATCAGTAGTATTATCATTGTCATTATTGACAAAAGAATTCTGTTGAGCTTGTAGTTGATCCTAAACTGTGCACTGGTGGAATATACCATATGTTTAACATTATACAGCTAGTGGATAAACAGACTTTGATTGAAAATGCTATAAAAGCCCCATAGACATTTAGTATACACTATTTTAGAAATGTATCATTTAGAAATGGGCTACCCTGAAATTATCTTTGCATTACTTGTGAAATATAAACTTGATAAGCAGGATGACTGTCATTAAAATTTTATGAATATTGTTTTGTATGTCAATGAAGAAATTTTTTCTAGTACTTTTCAACCCCCTGAGGCATCAAATTATGATGTTATACAGGGTAATCAAGGGTTATACAGATTAACCCTTTTCTAGATGTTTAAAAATGTCCATTCAGATGCATATTATACCATTCATATATTTCGACATATATCCTATAATTTTATTATATCTTATGTGCATGATATGACCTATAAGATAGATGTAGCATTCTGCCAGGTATGGGAATTAATCCTTCCTTTGAGTTCTTGATTACAAAACCCAAAATCTCTATTTTCTATCAAATAGTCATTATTCAGTAGAAATGTGTGTCCAAAGGACTTTAGGAAGTGGGGAAGTTGGTTCCTCTTAAAGTGTTCATGATTCCATTTTCTTTAATAATGTAACTGGATTCTGAGTGGTAATCTATTTCATGTCTGCCAAACCAGAATTAAACTTTATATACTGATAAAAATGGTGCTGCTATTTTACTTATAATTTCTTCTCTCAAGCTTTGATAGAATTCAGTGAAATTAAATTCAGTTTAATTTTTTTTTTTTTAATCATAGTTGAACCCTCACTCATCCTTGTAGTTTCACCAGAGTCTGATCTTCCAGTAGATAATCTTGGGGTGGCGAAATGGAAAGGAAATGTACTCAGATGTGAAGCAACTTTTCAGTTCATCTAATTGTGAAATATAAAATTATGAAAAAACTAAGCAAATAAGCGGGGAAAAAATGAACTAAATGAGCCAATCCTTTAACAAATGACCTTTTAAAAAATCTTGTGAGTTAAGAACTCAGAAAGATCATGAAGATTTTTAGCTTTTCTTTTTTTTAGGTGGAAAAAATTATTCTTAACTATAGAAAAACGAATTTCTCGTTAAACCATTAAGACAAAGAGGCATGTGGAATGACCCAGCTTTGAACTTGTGGGGTCAGGGACTGGTTTTTCCTCTTATCATAGGAGTCTTTGCCCATCGCTTGACTTCCTAGTTTTCAAACTAGGACCCTTGTGAGAATGAAAGTGGGGAGATTGCTCTTATTAATTGAATTGACATAACAAGGGTAATTCCGGATTGTCCCAGACAGAGTCAGACGTCTGCTTACCCTGTCCATAAAAGAGATCTGGCCCAGAGCCTGGGACGTACTAGGTGCTGAAGATTTTAAAATCTGGAGAATCATAAGAATCCTAAGGAATAGAGTTTGAAGTCAAGTGTGATAGCATTTTATGGACATAAATAGCATCTATAATAAAAAGTAGAAGGCAAATGTTTTAAAAATAGCGTTGTGAATGTGGACTTACATGCGTGTTTTTTAAAAATGCAAAATGAGCATTTGAATAAAGCATCCGAAAGAGGGCCCACTGCCAGCATTGCCTTTAGCATACATGCCATCCAAATGCACCCTACATAGCAGGGAACCTAGATTTGTTTGAGACATGAAAGAGGCAGTCTTCTTTTGTCTTTGTGGTGATAAGAAACGACTTCTCACAAATAATGGACTTTAATTCTGCTGACTATAGGATATATTTTAATGTCCATTTTATAGGCTCTGTTTTTCACTTGCCATGTGCAAGGAAGAATATATTACAGTTCTGTGACATAAGTTGTCTTAAGTTTTAATAAATGTGTTTTTAAGTGCTTTTTACTGATTACTTTTATAACATCCACATAAACTTGTATCAGTAACATTGCAAAGCGTGTATGGCCTGATGTATAGCTGATATTCAGTGTTTATGATTTTGACCTGCTTATGGGACAGGTGGCATGGTAACCAGGATGCTGCCCTTTTAGAAGCTTTGGTTCTAGATTATGTGACCTGTTGTGCTTTCACAGGGCTGAAAACGTAGCCACCTTGTCAGGTGTTATCTTGGGAGCTACTTAGGCTTTTGTGGCCCCCTGGACCCTCTACAGGCATCATGCCTGATATTTTTAGAGATTTTAGAGATTTTACAAAGATATTTTAGAGATTTACAAATAATAGTAATCATTATGATTACATAAATAATTACTATTGAAGACTTTCCTTAGCTATATCTTTGAGATTTTGCTTCCCGCAGCAAAGTGGCCTCCGCTGCGGAATAAAGGTAATAAGGTTCTATCAGCAGACTTCCAGCTATGAGATGGATAAGTTCTGGGATCTAATATACAGCATGGTGACTGTAGTCCACAGTACTGTATTGTGTACTGGAAAGTTGCTGAGAGAGTAGATCTTAAATGTTCTCACCACCAAAAAGAAAAGGTAATTATGTGAGATGATGAATGTGTTAACTAACCTTATTATGGTAATCATTTTGCACTATAAACATGTATCAAATCATCGTGTTGTACACCTTAAACTTACACGATGTTATACGTCAATTATATCTCAATAAAGCTGGGGAAAAAAATAAGACTATATTGGGAATTGCATCTAGTTCTTGGAATAGTGGCAATTGACCTTATAAAGGAGCAGCAGTGGCCACACCAGGCGAGGCCAGAGTCTGAGGCAGGCGGCGTGGTGAAGGGCGTTTCTAGCCATGCAGGCCTCCTCTCTGATCCTGGGCATCTGTCACCAGAGGTAGCCAGTGATGATTTCCACAATTTTATGACCCTTGGCTGTCATCCCAATAACAAATAAGTCATAAGCCATCCACTTCCCCTCTGTAAAATTCCATTTCTACACCCTGGCCTTTCCACCAAGATCTTTTTGAAACACTGAAATAGAGACTAGAGCCACATCTCTTTTATGTAACATCAGCATATTTCTTCTGCTGCCACCCTTGACCCCTCACCCCACCCCCCCACCGCCCCAAGTGCTTGAGGATCGAGGAGTAAGGAGCAAGCTAGCTACTGAAGGATAAGGGAAATGCTTATTTCACCTTGCCTCTTCAGTGGATAAGTTACTAAAAGTGAAGGGATTGGTCGTTTCTATATTGTGTACAACATCTGGAACAATATGGCTACTTAATACTGATAAATACAGAAAAACCATTTTATGTGTTATAGAATTAGGGAGAGGTCAACTTGAACAAAAAAAGTAGTAGGAAAAAATAGATGAAGTGTGGATTCTGAATAAGCAAGCCAAAATCGTCTGGTCAGGCAGAAGGATGTGTACAGGAGTGTAGTCAGATTACACAGGTAGATATTGGAGTTCAGGAACCAAACAAGAAAGCAAGCCTCTGTCAGATTTGTGGAATCAGGGTCAAGGTGGGGTTCAGAACAGATGCTGAGTGTTAGACATACCAAGGCTGCCCCTGGGAAGTCAGAGAATGTCCAGGCTGAAGAACAGACAGAGCATGAGTGCTGAACCCAGGACAAGAGCTGCCTAGCCTCTGCCTTGGTTTTTTTTTTTTTTTTTTTTTTTGTTTAACTCTTGCTTTGGGTGCAAAAGTATTGGCAGGTTTTTCTTTACTGTCCAGAGTGAGGCCTGGTTCAGTAGGTGCCTGTGACTGGTAATTTGGAGAACTAAGCTCTCCTGGAGGCCTGGGCAGTTAAAGAGTGCTTTATTCTGTCAACTGAGTGCGTACCGTGTATAATAAACTCAGCTTAATACTGGGGAAAACACCAACAAGTATGGGATATAAACTGTAGCTCTTGCCCCCAGAATATTGTCTGGTTACGGAAGCATGACCTAAAGTGTAAAAAGTTAAATGGCACAAAAGATAAGTCATTCAATTCAACAAGACAAGAGATTTTGCAAGGCAAAAATACAATTTATGGCCAAATAGATGGTACCTAGGGTAAGTGCCACAGGAACGGAGAGTGGGGAATGATCACTGTAGGTTGGAGGGATCTGGGAGGAGGAGGGATCTGAATTGTCTTGTCTTTGGGTAAGTTGAGAGAAACAGTGAAGGCATGTCAGATGGGGGAATGGTGTGAGAATATGGAGATAGGAAGTATAAGAGACATTTTAGAAACAGTGAGTCGAACAGCTTAATTAGAGTTGAGGGCTGAAGAGGGTTAATAGTTGGAGATGAAGCCTACGAGGTGGTTGAAATTAAAATGTGATGGTGTAAAGTTGAAGAATCTTCAACTTTATTTTCTAGACACTAAGGAATTGTTGCAAGTTTTTGGACAGAGGAGAGACATGCTTAGAAATATTCTAGAAGGATTAATCTGGTGGCTGAATATGGGCAAATTGGAGGAAGAAAGAGTGCTCAGGTAGACCAGATGTCTTTGTTTGCTTTAGTTCTACTAGAAAGTGATAAGTGCTTTAACTATGGAAGTGGCAGCAAGAACAGAAATAAAGAGATGGATACAAGAGACATTTTGAAGGAAGGAGAAATTAATAAGACTTAGCATCTTCTTGTCCATGGAGGCAAAGAAGAATCATCAAAGGTAAATCCACAGTTTTGGGACCAAGTAACTAGAAAAATATTTTATGAACAGAAATGGGGGTGTTAGGATGGAGGGTAAGATGGCTAGATTTTTAGGAAAAGATAAAGAGTTCAGCTTTGGATGGTTGTCTTTGATGTAGCAAGAGGCAGAAATGTATTACTGGAAGGAACAAGGGAGAGCCTGGCCTATGATAAACATATGGGAGTCGCCTGCATAGAGATGACAGCTTAAACTGAATGGATGATATCTTCCAGAGAAAACAGAGTCAGAAGTGTTGGAAATGCCAACATTTTAAAGGAGAAAGAGGAAAAGGAACCACCCAAGCGTACAGTGTGCAATCAGACACTGGGGAGGAGGTTACAGATTCACTTAAGCACAGATAAGAGCATCAAGAAGGAAGTTGTGGTCAGCAGTATCAGATGTTGCAGAGGTCAAGGAGAATAGGGGCTGAAAAAAGGCCATTGGATTAGGCAATTAGGAAGTCGTTTACTTTTAAGAACCAGTCCTATAGTGTGTGTATATGTGGGAGGAAAAGGATTAAGGAGTGAATCGCGAAGAAAAGGGTACACAAACCATTGATTATAGATGAGAAGGAAAGAATTAAAAGGGAGAATATGGCTGTTATTTCTCTTCCCTTCTGAGTTGGGAGTTTGTGTGTGCACACACACACGACAGCAGAAGACAGACATTAAGTCATTGATTCGTTTGGCAAAACTTTATTAAGTACCTAACGGAGAAATTGAAAGCTGTAAGAGAAAGAGAGGACAGTGGAGGGAGCGTGAAGTTCAAGAGAAAGTGGGAGAGGATGAATCATGGGAATAGGGGGATCTTTTAGTGTTGGAAGGGAGAGACACCTCTTCCTCTGAGACCAGAGAGAAGGAAGAGAGGATGGAGAATGGATGTGGATTCAGGAATGTTTTGAAATGAAGAGAATAAAGGTGGAAAGCAAGGCTGCTGACCTCAAGCTTCTGGACAAAGTGGAAGGTGGGTTATCTGCTAAGAGAGGGTGGACTAGGGTGATGGGTGATGAGGTGAAAAGGAAAATGTTAGGTAACCACTCTAGGTAATGCCAGGGGATGAGAGAGACACAAATACTAGGATGGCTAAACACTAGCGCTGCTTGATAGAAATCCCACTTTTCTTGTGTTACGGTAAGAAATGTTTATCAGTTGCAGCTCAGAAGATGGGCAATGGTTGTTTCTACTTTCGCCTTTAAGAATGTATCTTTCCGCATCATCTTAGTATTTTTCCGTAATATATTTTCTATGAGTTTTTGTTTCTTTTCAGTATCACCAAAATTATAAATTGTACAACTATTTCAGACTTATGGTCTTATAGATTTCTGAGGATATATAAATTGTGGGTGAGATGTTGGTATGAAATAAAGGTACTCTCTCAATAAATTTATCAATATATGAATTTAGCAGAAAAGTGAGTGATTAGAGCCCGTGAATTGTGCTACCCACTCCCTCCAAAAAAGGCTATTATAATGTTAGGCTATCTAAGTGAAAACATCAGACCAACTGCTGATCTACTCAACCCTACAGAATTCATTTAAGATGACTAAGATCCCAGAGGGTAATTATGGTTCATCCAGAAGCTCGCAGATCATGAGAGACTCCACAATTGGACTTATGTGGGAAGACGTTTCCTCAAACGAGTGAACCTGACAGGGTCTGTGACAAGGAGTAGCTGCCCATGTGGGACAACTAAGAATATCAGTTAACTGGGCCGCCTCATGTTGTCTTTAGTTTTAGTAGGATTTCAACCCAGTGATAATTGAGGAAAAATCTGTTTCTATCACAAACAATATTTATTAAAAAATAAATAATATACAAAGTCCCAGCATTCTGATTCTGTATCCAGATCTTAACTGTATTCCTGGCTCTACTCTAGCAAGTTTCCCATCCTCCTAATGGTGGCAGGTGGGACACGGGAACTACTTGGCCCCGCAAACTGAGTGACCAGAATGTGTTTCTGAGTGGAATAGATCCACTTCTCCAACCTTGTTTTGAAGTGAGAGGAAAATAATCCATAGGACCCCAGAACTGGTCAGAACTGAAATGAATCTGTTACGTTTACTCATGCAGTGGTGACTGAAATATTTATTTTTCCCTTTCTCTTGTAGGTATGGCCTCACATGTGCAAGTTTTCTCCCCTCACACCCTTCAATCAAGTGCCTTCTGTAGTGTGAAGAAACTGAAAGTAGAGCCGAGTTCCAACTGGGACATGACTGGGTACGGCTCCCACAGCAAAGTGTACAGCCAGAGCAAGAACATACCACCTTCTCAGCCAGCCACCACAACCGTCAGCACCTCCTTGCCAATCCCAAACCCAAGCCTACCTTACGAGCAGACCATCATCTTCCCAGGAAGCACCGGGCACATAGTTGTAACATCAGCAAGTAGCACTTCTGTCACTGGGCAAGTCCTCGGCGGACCACATAACCTAATGCGTCGAAGCACTGTGAGCCTTCTTGATACCTACCAAAAATGTGGACTCAAGCGTAAGAGTGAGGAGATTGAGAACACAAGCAGCGTGCAGATCATTGAAGAGCATCCACCCATGATTCAGAATAATGCAAGTGGGGCCACTGTAGCCACTGCCACCACATCGACTGCCACCTCCAAAAACAGTGGCTCCAACAGTGAGGGTGATTATCAGCTAGTCCAGCATGAGGTGCTGTGCTCCATGACCAACACTTATGAAGTTTTAGAGTTCTTGGGCAGAGGGACGTTTGGGCAAGTGGTCAAGTGCTGGAAACGGGGCACCAATGAAATTGTGGCCATCAAGATCCTGAAGAACCACCCGTCGTATGCCCGACAAGGTCAGATTGAGGTGAGCATCCTGGCCCGCTTGAGCACAGAGAGTGCTGATGACTACAACTTTGTCCGGGCCTATGAGTGCTTCCAGCACAAGAATCACACGTGCTTGGTCTTTGAGATGTTGGAGCAGAACCTCTATGACTTTCTGAAGCAGAACAAGTTTAGCCCCTTACCCCTCAAATACATTCGCCCGGTCCTCCAGCAGGTAGCCACAGCCCTGATGAAACTAAAAAGCCTAGGTCTTATCCATGCTGACCTCAAACCAGAAAACATCATGCTGGTCGATCCATCTAGACAACCATACAGAGTAAAAGTCATCGACTTTGGTTCAGCCAGTCACGTGTCCAAGGCTGTGTGTTCCACCTACTTGCAGTCCAGATATTACAGGTAAGACCATCTGCACCGAGACAGGAGTTACTCAGTGCCCAGTGGCATTCACAGAGAATGTGCAGTGTTAGTCACTGGGGGGAAATAAAATTACACACCTGCAGTTGCTGTCCTCGAGTGGTCATAATTTAGTCAGGAAATTAGAACATGTGCACATTGAAATGATGATTAGAAGCCGTGTAAGAATGATGCCAAGTAAGATTCTTGGCATAGATGTTGAGACTTGGAAGGGATTCCTGGGGGCTGGGGTGAAGAGCAAAGCCTTAGCACAGGAGTTAGTTCCTCAGGGATGGGCAAGATCCAGACGGATGGAGGAGAGAAAGGGATGTGCATTACTGAAGTCACTCCAGCAGGAATGCACAAGACTCGCATAGGAGACCAGGAGAACACCTACCTGGCCAGCACAGAGGATCTGTGGGTGGTGGGATTGAAAGGTTAGGTGGGACCAGTTTGTTGAGGTCTTAAATACCAGGCTAAGGGACTGCAATTGTCTCCTTAAACATGGAGCAAGCACTGAGGTGTTCAAACAACAGGGGGTAACGGGAAGAAAGTGATGCTCTCAGAAGATGGCTTGTGCATCCCTGTGGACGAGGGATGGAAGAAGGGAGAGACTGCATCCCAGGGGCCGATCAGCTTGCTCCTGTGGTGAGAGAATTTCCGGTTTGGGGTCAGGATGATGGAAGGATTGTAGTACCCTTGGTAGGGAAGTGCAAAGCTTTCATCCTTCACTCATTCACCAGGGATTTATTTCACTTCTAACATGTGCGAGGCATGGTTCTGGGTACCAGGACCAGCCACAACAGCAGAGGCCAGGCCCTCACCATCCTGGGTCGTCTAGCATGCTGGTTCCCAATGCTGGCTACAAGATTAAAATCACCCGAAGGGGCTTTAAAACATAACCTGGCTTGGATCTCAGACCCCACAAACTGCATCCACATCTCTAGGGGTGGGGTCCTGAATGGGTGTTTTTTACAGCTTTTCTGGGAGTCCCAGTGTGCAGCCAGGGTTGGGAACCGACTCTCTGGTGGGACCCAGTGAGAGCACTGGCTTTGAAGTGAGGAGAAGCTGGGGTTGAACCTGATCCCTCCACTCCCCAAGCTGTGCAACTTGGGCATGTTGCCTCATTTCTCTACACCTTCTTGTCCTCACCCGTAACCTGGGAACATCCGGTCACCAGCCTGTGGGGCTGTCGGGATGATGGAATGCTGTGATGTAGCCTAAGTGCTTCCCTCAGTGTCCAGCATATGATCAGCGCACAGAAGGAGTGGATAGAAATAGGAAGCAAGAGAGTCTCTTCTGTGGAGATTATGATGGGTTGTTTGAGCTCACGTTGAACATTCCAGTGAAAACAGAAGCTGGCAAGAAACAAAACTAAAACTCCCCCGAGAAGATAGGACTGATAGATATTTAAGAGATTGACATGAGAGCAGTAAAAGCAGAATCCCAAGACTCATCTCTGAGCACTTCCTCCCTGATGCTCGATGGTTAATGTGTTTTCTCCACACTTCCTTCCAGGCCATGGAGAAAGGGCTGGAAAATGTGCTAGAGCCATGTCAGCATGGCTGGCTCGTCCCCCGTTCCTGAGGCTGACCTCGTATTCCAAAGTGCCCACCCATCGGGCCTGGCCGGCTCTGTACAGACTGCTGCAGACCCCTCCCTCCTGTTGCGTGCCCATGACACCCCCCCGCCCCGGTCCCTCAGGTGTGGGTCTTGGTAGCTAACCCCGCACCCTCCTGCACAGACCTCCTCCTACAGACCTGGGAGGTCTGTAGCCACAAGACACAGGTCTCTGCCTGCCCCTCTCCCCTTCCTCAGCTTAATCCTAACTCAGACAGGTTTCCAGGCCCCTCCACTTCTGCTCTCTCTCCCCTCCTTGGCCCACCCTGCCTTGAGGAGGCATTTCCTGAGCGACTGCAGCTCTCTTCTAGGCTCCTACATCCGTCCTTCACCAGCCGTTCCCTTCACACTAAGTCCAGGTGTGCAGCATCTCCCCCATCTGGGGAGGAGCCTGCTTCCCTGCCAGGCTCCGGAAGGATGGATCCACTCCTGTTCACCTGTGTCCTCTCCACTCACTTGCTTCGTAAACTTTTGCAGTCTGCTGTCTGTCCCTCTGCTCCAGAGCCAGGCGTTTCTCATCAGAACTGAGTGGTGAGGGAGGCCACGAGCCCAGCGCTCTGGCCACGGAGGAAGGGGGAGCCTGGACTTGAAGGCAGAGGGAGGGGTTGGGGCAGCCCGGGTCCTCTTTAGAAAGTGCCCTTCTTGGAAAATGAGCTAAGGGTGGCATCCTCACGGGTCACCAGCCCGTCTGAGGGATGGCCGTGCCATGGCCAGCTCTCTACTGCTCCTGTCAGTTTATGTTTGGGTGTGCCAGTTCAGCGTGCCAAAGGCCACTTCTTCCTCGGTCTCGGCCTGAATGTAGGGTGAACGGCAGCAAAGTTGGGCTGCTCACACTTTTATAATTTAGTAATCTTACCCCAAATTGCTGTTTAGTGAACAGATACCAGCTTTATTCATGTTTACCAAAAATTGAGCATGGTAACTCGTAAAAAGACTTGAAAAGACAATGTGTACTTAGAGCAAACTTAATGAACTAAGTAGGTTGATGTTGCGATTCTTAGGCACTCTGGTCTTCTCACCTTCTTGTGCTCGTGCGACACTTCCCACCCGTCTGCCCCCAGAGGGACTCTCCAGTTTTACTTTGCTTTCCCGTCGGCCCTGGTGCGGGGACCCAGGCTCAGGAAGCCAGGGTCGCAGGAGAAACACCTCCGGGGGGTGTTGAAGGCTCATCTGCCGACAGTCCCAGGGCTCTCATTAGCTCTCCTCTCCCCGTCCTCCACTTTGGGCCTCTACACCCCATTTCCCTCCCTCTGGGGGTGATAGTACCCCCTTTCTTTAGCGCTTAAGCGATGGGCTGCCTAACATTCTGAGCGGGATAACCTCTTCCTCCTCGTGGTCACTTTGGTCAAAAAGGTGAGTGTCCTTTGGGTCCTGCTGGTGGGTCCGCCTGTGACCAGCTCTGAGTTCATGGGCACAGTTAACATTGAAAGCCAGCCCAGCTTTCCTGCATGAAATGATGCTTCATCTCTAAATTGGTCACAACGTTCTGATGTCCCCCAGCCTCTTCTGAACCCCAGAGTTGTTTGCTACCACACAACAATACAACTGTCTGAGGACAGTCTCCAGCTCCATCTGCCTTAGTCCTCGCTGTGTGGGACAGCCAACTCCAGGCCACATTTATCAAGTTGATTTTCCCAATTGCTTTGCCCTCTTATGGGAGAGAGGGAGCGGAAAAAAGCTCTTCAGTTGTCCATTGTTAATCTGAGAAGGAAGACGTCTTCAGCTACATCTTGAAAGAATGTCTCTGCATTGGAGCTGCCTGGGGCAGACAAGCCGTCCCACTGTGTATCCAGCTGTCAGCAGGGCTTGGTTCCCCTAGGGTCCCCCTGTGTCACCTGGGCAAATGATTCCCAGGGGACCTCTCGCTTTCAAAGGGGAGAACACTTACATGTCCTTCTCTGTTCTGAATGGGACAGTAATACGTGTCTCATCCCACTCTCGTCCCCACCTAGTGACATGGGAACAGTATGACATAAAGGGATGTTCATATCCTCAGCCTGGGGTACCTGGAAAAGTAGGCTGTGTGGCGGGTGGTGAACTGTTTCCCTAGCCATTATTAGGCATTTTCTTGGCCAAGGTTGCGGGTATATTGCTGTAGCTATTCTGTGAGGCAAGCCTGATTGTGTGTTTTTCAGGAAATGGTCTTCTTTTTTAGGTTTTTAAGTCTGGTGCATGGGTATCTCCTTCCAGCTTGACCTTCCAAGTTGAAGGTCAGTTACACAGTTAATTGTCAAACCTCACTGGTTCTCAAGCTTTATTGTGCGTAAGAATCACCTGGACAGCTTGTTAAGAACACATTTTCACCAAGGTCCTGCTCCACACCCAACACACCCCCCCCCCCCCCCCCCCCCCCCATTTACCACAGGGAATTGCAGGTGAGCTTGTCCAGGGGCCCTTAGGCCCTCTCTTTGAGAGAGAAAGGGGTTTCCTTAATGGTGTCACCTCTCAGGTGTTAACCCTTAAGGAATGGCGTTGTAGGTAATCCTGCTTCCTTCTTTTACCTCACCTGGACATCGCTGCCCTTTCGCTGTCTCATTCTACATTGATGCCAGTTGTTTTTTTGGAGCAAGCAGTAAATTGATGCTGGGGTATTTCCTCTATCAGCACGACCAGCAAACTAAGAACAAGACCAAATATTAAGCTCTACTCTCAGGAGGAACAAAAAAAGACATGCCATGGAGGCGAAGGATAGTCAGCAATGAAAATGTGTAGATTTTTTGTTTCTGCTCTGGGCTATTCAAAATACTCTTGTCTAGACTTAATTTGAAACACTTAAGACCATTACTAGGACCAAAAAAATGGGCATAAAAATTTAGGACATAACAAATGGCAGTAATCTACTTTTCCAGAATAATCTAACCTTCCCTGTCTTATTCTCTTGGTTGCAGAGACCATCTTCAGGTTGATTCCATGGTTGTTTTAGGTGGGGGTAGAGATATATTTTAACTCAGCTCGGTTCATTGGGTACCTACTGTGTGTCCTGTGTTAGATCTACCGAAAGGTTCAGGGTAAGGCATGATCTCTAATCCCGAGGGGTTTACGGCCCCTTTGGGAGATTAAAAGACACACACTGCCTCAAGGGTAATGCTGATGCTTTGATGTTACCAATATTTGACCTATCAGCAGATACTCATTGAGACTTTAGGGAGCCAATGATGAGAAAAAACAGTTAAATTCAGAGTCAGTGAAAGATTTTGCAAAATGGGTTGATAGGGAGAGATTACAGAGCGAGAGCTATTGTGAAGGAATCTGGAGGTAGGTCTTAAAGGAAGTGTGAGATGGCAGGTAGGGAAGCCTGGGAGCCCAGAGATTGGAATAAATAAGGAAGGATGGGGGAAACGACAGTGACACCTGGAAGGAGTTGAAAGGAGTGACACCTGGAAGGGTTAGCAATAAAGGTTAGGTGAGCAAGGTTGATAAAGGAGAATTTAGATGTAGGCTTGATTGGCTTGGACTTAACAAAGGAGTAATTTAATGAAGTTAAGGATGTTAGTGAAGTTAATCAATGGGAATGGCAAAAAAAAAAAAAAATGTTGAGGGGACTCAGAAGCTAGGAGACAGTAGTTATTCAGGACTAAAGAGAAGAGGCCCTGGATTATGATGGGGGATTTCCACCCCCCAGTATAAATATGAACACTTTTAGTGCTTTTAACTTTTCTGGTACTTTGCAGAATTGACTTAAAGGGAACAGCTTTTGTTTGTTTGTTTTGCTCTTTTGTTTATTGACGTTGCTTTCTCTAAGGCGTAATTCTGAAGCTTTGGTCTCTTCAGACCCCGGTTTCAAATCCCACCACTGCTATGGAGTCTTAGGCTCTGGAAGGAGAGATGAGAGACTTTAGCTCCAATCCCGGCCCCGCCTGTCCCCAGCTAACTGTGCGCCATCCACACTCCTGCATCTGGATCCCATTATGACCAGGGTCTGTGTTTACAAGACGATTGGCCAGAGTTGATGGTTCAGTCGTAGCCAGGGGACAGTTTTCTGGCCTGTGGGTTGACCTTGACCTCATTAACCCAAACTGGGAACCCTCCGTGATCTTCTCCCCATCCACAGGGAACATGGCATATTCCAAAATGCCTCACTCTAAGTCACTTCAAAAAGGGACATAGCTTTATAAAGCCATAAACATATGTAGTTTCAAAAATTGCAGAGCTTGTGCAGATTATAAAGTATGAAAGGCACCTCACTTTGAAGTTAGATTTGATTGAAAAGAAGAACTCTGAAAGCACTTGCATTGCAGGCATTAGCTTCTTAAGTTAATTTGTCTTTTGTTACTAGTAGATACAACAAGAAAAGGTGTCAGTTTACACTTGAGGATATTAAGTGAAATATTCAACCCATTGACAATCTCATTCACCCAGGGAGACGGTTATAAATATGTGAAGGCTTTTAGAGTTGCAGCCTCTTTTCTCAGGAGAAGTAATCAATAAGTTATCTGGACTGTTAGGCTGTCTTCAATTTTCCCTTACTCATCTCCAGGACCTTGAGCTGTATGGTGAAATAATTTGAAATGAAAATTTTCTCTAGTGTGAGATGATTGAAGTGGGAACCTCTGTGTGTATTTGAGTGTGTCTCTGCCCAGGTGTTCCAGTCCCCCCTCCACACACACACAGGTGTGCACTCACACAAACTCCAATAACCCAGCACCAGCCCATGCATGACATATGCAGACATAGGTGTGCTTGTGAGCACCTTGGTGACAGGACCTAATGCTCAGCTCTAGCAGAGATGCTGATGTGCATAGATGCCCACCACATGAAGGGAGACACACAGACACATGTGACAAACACGCATATACTTGCAAGGACACACGCATACCTTCAAAGACGTTGAAGTCCCGTGCACCTTCACAGATCACAAGAGTCACGACGAGCAACCCTGGAGACGGAGGGCCCAGGTGCGGAGGCAGTGTTAACACCCCAGAAACGTGGCCCAGTTTTCTGCCTTGCTGCAGAGCTGCCACTACACGCCCCCAAACCTGAGGACAGTAGAGCCAGAACCACTCTTGGGCTCAAGGTATAAACCAGTTGTTTTCAAAGCGTGATCCAAGGACCCTCCTGCCCCAGTATCACCAGGTGCCTGTTAAAAATGGAAATTCCTGGGGCTGGCCCCGTGGCCGAGTGGTTAAGTTCGCGCGCTGTGCTGCAGGCGGCCCAGTGTTTCGTTGGTTCGAATCCTGGGCGCGGACATGGCACTGCTCATCGGGCCACGCTGAGGCAGCGTCCCACATGCCATAACTAGAAGGACCCACAACGAAGAATATACAACTATGTACCGGGGGGCTTTAGGGAGACAAAGGAAAAAATAAAATCTTAAAAAAAAAAAAAATGGAGATTCCTGGGTCACTAAAGAAATCTAACAGATAGGCTCTCTGGGGGTGGGGTGGGACCAGGCAGCATACATTCAAATGAGTTCTGCAGCTAATTTTTTTTAAAAAAACTACTTTATTGAGGTACGATTAACATACAAAACACTGTACGTGTTTAATGTGTACAACTTGATGAGTTTGGAGATAAGTATACACCCATGAAGCCATCACCACAGTCTGTACCTTTAGCAGATCCATCACCTGCGGAAGTTTCCTCCCTCCTTCTTTATGACTTATTATTTTATCCTTTGAGGACTGTTGCTCTAGAGGGCTTGGATTCCAGAGTCCCTCGCCTCACAGGGGGGTGTACTGCATGCTCTGTCAAGATGGAGAAGTGGGGCTATTGTGACAGCCTGGCATCGAGCTATTGATCTTTCATCTGAGTGGCTGACAGCCCCTCCGTGGGGCCCAGTTAGATTTCTTGTGGCCAGACCCTTTATGCCCCAATGGTGGTCACAGTGAAGATTCAAAAATAGTTGGCGAGTGTGATAGGAGAGGTTATGTGGGTTGGTGAGCTGGCGAGTGAGTGGGTGGTTAGGAGAATGGTTGGAGTTGGGTGGGAGCGGAAAAGCAGAGGAACGGCAAAGGAGACGTTTATGTACGTGACTTTTTGCATAATTTACAACAGATGTAGCACTTACGGCTAAGCAGCTACTGAGCTCTCCCTGTAGCCACAGCTGGGTTTGGAGCTATAATCCTCATTTATGCATCGAACAAGTAATTGTTTGAATTCCGAAGATGTGCCAGACACTGTGCTTTGTGCTGAGGTTTCAAGAAATGAGTAGGAGTGCCCTCAGCTATGCAGTTCTGCCCCCAAATCTGTAATGGAATGAGCTGTCCCTGGGGAGCCAGGGGTTGGGTGTGCCAGGCTCTGCCGTCCTCGTCTGCCCGCGGTAGACATCTCTCATTAAGCCGAGAAGGCTGAGTGTGTCATCCTTGAATCGCTTTGCCCATTCTTTCTGGCTCTTTGGGCCACATGTACGTTCTAAGTCCTGGGTGCTCTCCCCAGCGAATGGACCCTCTCCCTCCTGCCCTTGGCTCTCTGATACTCACCCCCTCCCTCACCAGGCTCCTCAGAGAAAGTGGGTGAGCTCCCAGCCACAGCCTTGCAAGCCGGTGCAAGACTAGCCTAGAGTCTCCTGTCTCTCTTGGCCCCATCAGCTGCTGGCTCACGGGGTCTTAAAGCCGGGTGGTGGATTGGGGCTCTTGGTATTGGTATCGGGCTGTGGCCCTGGTTCCTGGGCAGAGATGGAGATGGTGACGTTGTGGAAGCAATTGTCTTAGGTTGAGTGTCCCCACAGGTAGCGCCTGAGACAGGGCTTGGGGGCAGGGAGTCTGTTTGAGAGAAGATCTTAGGAAACAGGAGTAAGAGAATAGGGGAGTGATTCCATAAGGAATTAGGGGGCTGCTCCATTCTACCTTTTAGGTAATCGTGCCCTGAAAGGCAGGTGGCTGGGGCCATGGTCCACCACCACTCCCCTCCCCAGGTTGAGGGCCCTCGAGGGTGCTAACCCTCCTGTGCCTTTGTTCGGGCCGGGCTGTGCTAGGACTGGGTGGGCTTGAGCAGGCTCAGGGTAGGCTGTGCAGCAGAAAAGCAAAGTGATGTGGTGCCCAGAGCAGACCACCATGACTGCTTCTGAAATTGGAGGGAATGTGACACGTGCCCACAAAGCCCCCAAAGTGGGAGCTACAGAACTGTGCCCAGGTCATCCATCTTTGTCCTCCTCACCAGTTACATGTGTGGCATTTTTAAATGGAAAGGGAATAACAGGAAAATGCCTTTTTAGGCAAACTTAAGGACTATAGGCTAAGAATTCAGAGTTGGATTCTTATCTGGCTGTCCTGTCAGCTGGAAGTAGGAGGTGGTCTGGGCTCCGAGAGAGAATATCTGAGCAGGGGGTGGGGCCCGAGTGCCCAAAATATGAGTTTGTCAGAGAAAGGGTGGAGGGAGGTGGAGGTGAATTACTCTTCCATGTTTTCTCCATCATGCTCAATAGATGTTGCAGATGCCATTCCCCAAGGCTCCTTTGTTGAATGAGTGAATGACTAACTGGCCAAATGAATGAATGAACGGTACCAGTGGCCTCATATGTGTATAGCTCAACTCACACTGTCACCCCCCAGAAACCCTCACATGCCCAGTTTGTTACAGTCTTTCATACAAGTCCTTTCACTGTTTACCTAAACCTTAGGCCCATGGCATCTGGCATTTCCAAACCCTGGATCATAGGGGCCTCCAACACCAGCCTCTTGGGGAGCAAACACATCTCACCAAAAATGTTCATTCCCATCTTGCCTTTCCACCTGTGAGATTTCAATTGAAAACCTGAAGACAGCTGACTCGGCTTTTAACAGATTAGTTCCCCGAAATCAGCCAACATCTGTCACGTCCCATTATACCCTTCCAGGAAATTAGAAATGACTTCCCCAGCATGAAGAAGGGGCCAAGCACAGCAAGACCTGACTGGAGAACCTGGAGGGCGTGAAGACACTGCCATCCTCTGGGCCTCTAACCTCTTACCTGCTTTTCTGTTTTCTAGGCTTTACAGACATGCTAGACACATCCTGTAACTTTGTCTTCATACTTACGAGCAGAATGAACAAAGATTTCCTGCCGAGGATAGGACTAACCACACACTGCTCACACAGGCCTGGCACATGGTCAGCACTCAGTAAATGTTAACTGCCATTATTCTCACTACTACTGTTATCATCATTGTCCTTATTCTCATCATCATTACTATATGTGACAGACTGACCTGGGTTTGAATTCCAGATCTGCTACTTTATAGCTGTGTGACTTTAGGCAAGTTCCCAAACCTCTCTGAGGCTCATTGTTCTTTTCTCTTATAAGGGGACAATAGAAGCAGATCCTGAGGTTGTTAAAAGGACTAAATGAGATGGCTGTGTCTGTGTAATTCACTTAGCACCTGGCCTGGCACATGGCCACTTGGTCATTAATAACCATCACGCTTCCCCTTGGCTCCCTTCACAGTGTACGTGCCTCTGTTTTAGCATTTATTTTATTTGGCCTGGTATCATTATTAGCTGTTGACATTGCCAGTATTCCCAAGCTTCTTGGGATCATGCATCATTTCTTTTTCATCTCTGTAGACACATGCAGGCCCAGCACTGTACTTCATATTCAGTAGGTGGTACATGAACGACAGTCTGCATCCTGGGAGTGTGTTTAGTAGGTTTCCTCTGGTGTCAGGAAGGGACAGTGTCCAGTGCAACAGTAAAGGGGTTAACGTTTCAGAAGAGGAGTGACATCTCTTCCCCTGAACCAGGAGGGAGACGTGACAGAACTATGTTGGTGTGGTGAGACAGACGGGTGACAGTTCTTGACTTGAGGACCTGCGTCCGTCACCATCCTGCCGCAGCTGGCATACTTGGAGTGAAGCTGTGAAGTCCTGCAGTCTTTGGCTGGACCCAGAAGCCTCAGGAGAGTGGGGAGCAGTGTCCTGGAAGCCTCATGAAGTTATGTTCCATTTGACACCTGCTGTGACTTCCTGCATCCACTCCCCATCTCTGCCGACCTCAGAAGGGTCAAGGAGCCAAGACTGGGGTAACGCAAAAGACTCTATTCGGAGACTCCTCTGAAGGCGGTGTGTGTGCTGGTGTGTGTTGCGTATTGGGTGTGGCGTCGGTATGTGTTGTATGTGTGGTGTATTGGGTGTGTGCTGGTGTGTGGAGTGTGTGTTGGGTGTATGTGTTCAGTGGCAGCAGGTAGACTGGCTTATAGGGTTCCCATGTGTAGAGCCCCTTCAGGTCCTGATTCACATGACTGGGGAAGTGTACTCTCCAGTCACAATCTTATTTTATTTATGTAAACAGTGATCATAAAATAAGTTTTTTGGCCAGAACACGAGGTACAGACTGTTGGTGCTGCTTCATTGTCATCCACTGACCTCCAGTGAAGGATTTCTAGTCCTCTTCTTTTTGTAGATTAGAACTTATATTGGCAAATGAAAATATACTAAGTGCGAGCCCCCACAATATAAATAGACCTGGCACCAACAGTCAGCTATTCTCACTTGTGAAAGTCAGACATTCACCCTCAGCAGCAGCAGAGGCATCTGGGATGGGACTGCTCTGTGTCCTGATGGTGGCGGTGGCACCGCAAATCTGTACATGGGCTAAAACTCACAGAACTTACATAAAAAATTAAAAATTATTTTAAAAATAAAATTTTAAAATCTATTTACTCCTAAAGACCTCTGAGGAAATTGTTGATCATAGTAAACCTTAAGCCTTATCTTGCCTAGTTTTTCTTCCTGTTTTTGTTTTGTTGTGTTGTGTTTGGGTAAAAGAGATATCTTTGTTCATCCTGTAACAGGATGGCCAGCAGGGTAACAATCATTTCTGGAAACAGCTGGGCAGGGGAACCTATGAAAACAACTCTGGGGAATAAACAGCTGCTGATGACGGAGCATTGGTATGGCGCAGTTTCCTTATTTTATGTGCTGTTTTGTGTATAGGTCATGGACTTGTCCTCTAAAAGTTAAGGACAGTGATGGCTAGAAACAGAGAAGTGATGAACTCTTACCTCGGAAACACCAAGACTTTGAAAGTCCCGAAAGAAAGTTAAGTCCTCATGGAATTTGGTCAGCCAGCCTTGTCGTGCCAACAGGGTCCTGCCCTTGGCTCTTACATTGTTATAGCCATGGCCATGTCTTCAAGTCAAGAACAGTCACCTGCCTGTCTCTCCACACCAACATAGTTCTGTCACATTTCCCTCCTGGTTCAGGGAAAGAGATGTCACTCCTCACCCATGTGTGAAACAACATAGTTTTACCTAAAATAGTTTTCCCAAAACCAGCTTTTTCCTATGGCCAGCCTCCCCTCTGAGGGGATTTTGATGCTTATTGCAGGGGAGTCACTGGTTCTGCAGGAAAGGTCTTTTGTTCCGCCCTGGAGAGAGAGCACCTGAGTGCTATTTTGGATGCAATGGGTTATCTTGTCTATGTCCTAAGCGACGGGCCTTGGAGTGGGGCCCTGACCCCAGCAGTGATCCCAGGCTTGACGAGACCTGTTCCCAGCAGCACAGCCTGGGCCATGCACCCCAATAACTGGGCCATGGCCCAAGGCCACATGCTGGGCACTGAGCCTCGTTCCTTCCTTTCCCTCCACACTGACAGGAGCCTTTCACTTGTTTTCTTGAAGGAAACAAGAGGGTCAACAGCATGTAAATGTCGTTTCATGGTGTCTTCTGTGGCTCAGAGCGACCCGTTTGAGACATGGGGTTTCTGTATCTCTCGTGCAGATCTGAGCTCACAGCCACACCACGCCATTTGCCTTCCACTCTACCCACCCCATCCTGCCCTCAGGCTGTTCTCTCCACATTAGTTCCGAGGGGCATTAGTTCTGAGGGGCATTGGGATCATCTTTCCTGGCTCTTAAATATTCGCTTTTCTTTCTCAGAAGATACTCCCTAAGCTCCTTCTTTGATTCCTTGTTCTTTCCTCTGTTCCCTGCTCTGGCTCCTGCATGCGGGTCCCTAACCTGGAATTCAGAGTCCTCTTTGGCCGGCCCCAGCCTACCCGTCTCCCCACATGACCTCAGCACCCAGCCTGCCATGAGCCCACACTGCTCCCTCACTTAGGGTGCCTCCCTGCCCACCGTCCCACCCAGGCCCCCAAATCCAGCCCTGCCCCACTCCCTTCGTGAAAGTCAAGGGCCATATTTGCAACAACCAGAAGTGATTTCTCCCTCCTCCAAACATGTGGATTTAGTGTAATCTGTCTTGTTAGTCATTCATTCATCCATTTGCTCTCCAAGGAAATTATACACTTCTTGAGGCCAGGGCCTGGCTCTTAGACCCTTTGAAAGAACCAGGCCTGATGTTATCAGCCATTTTTACAGTGAGCAGAAATGACTAACCACACCGCCAGCTTCATCTAGGGAAGTGGCATGGAGGCAGAGACCTGGGTCTCAGTGGCCCATAGCCATATGACTTGGGATGAGTCTCTGAACCTCCTTGACAAGGCATTTCCTCAGCTCTCAGGATCAGGTGATGTCCCAGACTCGGTCCCTAGGAACTGCGAGGGTCTGGGTAAATTTGAAGCATGTGTTTAGCTCACAGAGCCCCCTCTGTGTCTTGTGCATAGTGGAGACTGTAAAGATACTGTTATTTCTAACCATGACCTGCTGACCTGCCCCTCTATCCCTGGCTCTTCCTTTTTCTCTCTTCCCTCTACTTTGTATTCCCAAGGTTCTCCCAAGCCAATCCGGATGTAGACACCAGCAGTTGATGAGAAGTCTCCACACAGCACCATACTTGGGCACTGGGTGACACAGTTAAGCGGAACTCAGCTTTCAGAATGTTGCCAATTAATTGCTTTACTGTCAGATGCCAGGGCTGCCCTGCAACAAATGTATTCATACGTGACTCTCAATTTGGGGCCATGCAGATCCAAATGAGGTTTCTGCTGGCACTGACAGAAACAGTAAGATTGAAGATAGATTTTCTCTGAAAAATATGCCATTAAAATTTTTTCCCCAACTTTTCACATTTATATTCAGTGTCATGGTTCGTATAGAAAGACCCACATCATCATCTCATTGCTTTCCTTTATGTGTGGTGCAGACAGTGAGGGGACACTGTCCCTGCTTTGGGGAATGTGCTGCGGCTTCTTTGGAAAGGCATCTCTGTGGACCCACTCATTTGGATGAAAGCTCCAGGAACGTGAAGGCACCAGAGAAACTAGCAGAAGTGCCCAGTGGGCCAGACTCACTCCTGTGAGGGGTAATTCTGTTGAGAAAGTGTCATGTGAGAAGCAAATTGAGGAGAAGAAAGATCATTTATAGGCTTCCATGGATGGGAGGTTTAACAGGAAAAATGCAGATTTCAGAGAAGAAAGTACATATTTACCCACAGGAAATAACCATGTAAAAAGTTGGGTACATAGCTCTCTATTTGAACTAAACATAGCAGTTTGTATTGACCTGGCCTCTGGTGATGATGGTGACTCGAATTTTCCCAGTGCTGCAGGAACGTGGCTTTATGTAACCATCATCACAACTCTGAGGGTGGCTGGGACAGCATTACTGTACCCATCTCACTGTGGCGTCAGTGCCTTGCCCAGGGTCACTCGTGTTAGTGACCAAGCCACAAGTACAGCCTCTGTGTCCCGCCCCCCGTCCTGGGGACATTGAGGACCCTGGGCCAAGGCTTTGTAGAAATCTGAGGGAGGAGAAGAGACCGCCTCTAGCTCCTTAGACAGGCCCAGGCCGCATGCAGGCTCAGGAATGTGTTTGATCTGAGCAGTCTCCTGTGTCCTCCTGCCCTCTCCACCCTCGTAAAGACGGGCGTCCTGTCCGCTCTAGAGTGCTGCTGAGAGAGGATTCGTTTTCCTGTCACGTTGGGAGTCCCGCGCTTGCGTCTGCACGGACACTGGATTTGCATACGGCTCGGTTTTGTGTGTTGCACCCTCCCTGTCCTGGCAGTAGTGAAACGTGGTGTCCTTGAGCCGCTGGACAGGGTGGCGTCTGCGCCTGCTCTGAAATGAACTAGTCCGAGTTGGAGACCAGGCAGCGTGGGTGCGCCGCCTCAGTGCGCATTAGTGTCCCCCGGGCTGTGCTGCATGTCGGCACGTCCGTCCTACAGCAGATGGTGGCCACAGTGGGTTCAGGCACTGGTCAGCCTCGGCCGCAGGGGCTTAGACCTGAAAACGTGACCAGGATGGATGCAGATAACTGCGATGCCAGCTAGAGAGCGATGGTTTGGTAAGCTCGCTAAAGTTCAAGTGCCGCCGGCTTCTGCGCTGGGAAGGACCACCTCGTGCGTGGCGCAGAGGGACCCGCGCTCCCCTACACCCGGCTGTGCTGTGCCCAAGCGCGCGCCCGCCTGCTCTTTGGTAAAACTTCTCAGCACAAAATCTAACTTCTTGCAGAGGAAGGAGGGCGCGCACAGCCCAAGCATGGTTGCGTTCTCCAGGTGAGGAAGCGGGGAGGGACCTTGTACATATTCACATCGTCCTTCATTCCATCCAGCAAGCAAGACTCACCACAGTTAGATACTTTCCATTTTGCCTGCACAGCGTGAGAATTGCTGGGTTTGTTTTGCCACAGAAATTGAACATTTCTAACGAAACATGACAACATTGCCTTTCCTAGTAGGTAGGAGGGGAGCTCACCTGCAGGAGATATGCTCCCTGGGGCCCTTGGGAAATGAGATAGTGCCCTGTGCTGGCGAGGGAGGGGAAGGATCCCAACTCTTCAGTGTCTCCCGCTTGGGGTGCTTGCTGCCCAGGCTATCCTGCCTTACCAGAGCCGGCCGTGGATAAGGCAGGCCTCTGGATCCGATCATGGCAGGCTCTGGTGCTGAGTGCCTCTCGCTGGTTATTGTTTTCCTTATTTATTACACCCGTCCTGCAGGGTCTTCCTCAGGTTTCGTTTCTGTTTCTCTCTCTTTAGCCACCCTGCTCTCCATGCATCTCTCTCATCTGCTGTAAATTCTTGTTGTATTTAAAATCCATATTTCATGCCTCCTTGCATTTGATGGAACTTCTGAACTTACATTTGTTTTATAATTGTGTCCTGGGCAACCAGCTAGATTGTAAATGTCCTGGGCGTCCATTCTGGTGATTAACATATTCTCCATCCTTGATAGAGGAGTTTGAGGATTAGAGCGTTCACAAGGCCTGCTGAAGAAAAGCTGTTATGTAAATTCCTGAAGCCTTTCATGAGCTACAAAGGTCAGCATTAATGAAGATCATTTCAGGAATTTTTTTATATATATTAGATATGTTTAAAAGAGCTTTTTCAGGAACCTTCATACATTGCTGGTGGGAATGTAAAATGGTGCAGCTACTGTGAAAAGCAACTTGGCAGTTCCTCAGAAAGTTAAACATAGAAGCAGTGTGTGATCCCCACAGTTCCACACCGAGGTGTATACCGAAAAGAATTGAAAACGGACTCAAACGAATACTTGTACACGTATGTTCATAGCAGCCTTACTCACAATAGCCAAAAGGTGGAAACATCTCAGATGTCCATCAGTGGATGAACGTATAAACAAACTGTAGTGTATCTACACGGTGGAATATTAGCCTTACAAAGGAATGAAGTACTGATAGATGCGACAATGTGGACGTACGTCTAAACATCAGGCTGTGTGAAAGAAGCCAGACACAAAAGGTCACACGCTGTATGATCCCCTTTATATGAAATATCCAGAGTAGATAAATCTATAAAGACAGAATGTAGATTGGTGGCTGACAGAGGCTGGGAGGAGGGAAGAATGGAATGAAACTGCTGAATGGGGAGGGGTTTTACTTCAGAGCAGCGATGGAAGTGTTCTGGAACTAGATAGAGGTGATGGTTGCATAACACTGTGAATGTGCTAAATGCCACGGAATTGTTCCCTTTAAAATGATGAATTTCATGTTATGCGAATATCACCTCAATAAGCTAATTTTTAAAAAGAAAAAGAGCTTTTTCAGGCTGAGAAGTTAGAATGAGATAAGATTTTACTGGGAACTGAGATTTAGGCCGCTTTTAGTTTATTCCTATATGAGACCTTGAGTTGTTAAAAACGCCAGCTAGAATATAAGTGGTTTTGAGAGCTGTGTTTGCATAGTAGCTATAGGAGCTGATTTAAAAATCCTTACAAAAGCAAATTTTTTTAGGACGGTTTATACTTTTCTGATGCTGGGCTGAAACACTAAAGTAAATTTTGGTGGTGGTTTTTTTGCTTCCTTTATTGGGAGCAAAAGGAACAGCTTTATCTTAGCTCTCGTTGAGCCCCGTGGGTACACTACTGTGTAAAAGTCAAGGTTGGTGCTGCTCTGATGAACCCGATATTACCTGAAAAACAGGTGCAGTGTGCACAGCGGACCAGGAGCTCCCAGAGCCAGCCAGCTGTCTTTGTGGCGTGGCATGCGCTCTCACTCGCTCTCTCTTGCTCTTTCTCTCTGTCTTATAAGGAAGACTAATCTTTGGACAAAAGGAAAAAAGATTTTGTTTAGGATGTTCTAGTATTCCTAAAGTATGTGGTATAGTTGATTTTAGAGTTGGCAAACCTGAAATAAAGCTCCAGGTCTGCAGCTCACTGACCAGGTGTCTGTGGGCAGGTTACTCAGCCACCCTGTGCCTCGGCGTTCTGTTCCCTACACCAGGGATAATCACGCTATCTTATAAAAGTGTGAGGAGTGACTGGAATCCACATGTGTGGTGCCTGGTCCGTGCAAGTGCACAGAAACATTTACCTCTCTGAAGAGAAAAATGCTGTGAAAGTATGTCACCTGTGGAGTGTCACCTCCTAGGGATGCAAGTGTTTGCACAACCATTTAGAGGAAGTGCACAGTACCTGGGTTTTGTTTGGTTTCTTCATGACTATCCTCCCTTATCAGTAAAGATTCTGCTTTTCCCCCTTCCCCACCCCTGGATTCCACGTAGATGATGATAGTTTATTCTCACAGGCCTTTCGATGAGAAAGAAATTTGCATGTTACCACGTGTGTTTACATATTTGCTTTTTTCCCCCTACTGTCAACAAAGCCAACCAAAGTTCAACAAACGTTGCATCATCAGTGGATTTCCAGGTACCCTCTCCTTGCCTGGTGCCTGTTAGTCTGCAATATGCTTTCCCCTTCTGACCAGTTCTCCCAAGTCTTAACATTCATAACACGTCTGCCCTTCTCCAAATCTTGATTTGTTAGCACTCTTCTTTCCCCCTTCATTCAGGAAACATTTTTTGGACACCTGTTGTAAGCAAGGCAGGGGGGCCGTGATGAATCAGAAGCAGGCCCTTCCCCTCAAGGAGAATCCGGTGAGCAAAGTTAGAAATCACCAGGTTGAAGTTAAGCTAGGGTAGGTGGAATAAGATTTCATTAAACTCTGTTTTCGTAGCCATTTTATTCCCCAGTCGTGCTTCCCCATGATTTTGGGTAATTTGTCCAAAACATCTTTTGCAGGCTGTATTTTATGACTATTTGTAAATATCCCTTCCGTGAATTTTCCTCTTGCGCATGTGTTCTTTCTCCTCCTGGAATTTGTATTGTTTGTAACAAACTGTCCTGTAAATCATTCCAGAGAACAGTCCAGTTGGTGCTAGTTCTTTGCTTTTCTCTGGCCTCTTGAAAAACTTCTTCATGCCCTCAAGCTCAGGTATATCCATTTCTGTATCACAAGTACAGAAGTGTTTCTCCCTGTAGCACTGACGTCAGGTCATTGGGTTGGCCTTACCAGCCCCATTTGGCTGGGGTGGCCCCAGGAGGCAGTGTGGTGAGTCCCCCAAGACCACCCAGCTCGTCCGTGATGAAAAGAGGCCCTGGACGTCTTAATCGTTGTGCAGTTCTGTTTAGGCCTTACCCTCGGCCCTGGGACTGCCCACTGTGATGGTCACTGTGATGGCGAGGACCACTGTTCCCTGAGAACTGGGCAGCAAGCAGCCTCCTCCTCTGATGGTAGAACACATGTGGCTGCTGGCTGTGGGAGACAGTAGGAATATTAATAAACTATTTTTCACTTTTATTACTTTTTCACTGGGTTTTCACGGAGATGCTGTCTGTGAGTGAAGTCCGTGCACTGAGCTATAGACAGGCGTTTTGTTTTCTTGACAAAATGGCGACCCCCCCCTTGCAGCCAGAGGCAGAGGTGCGTCTCCGAGCAGCTGGCTAGGAGAAATGCCCGTCACCGTGGCAGGCCATATGAAATATGAAATGGGGGGAACCTGTGAATTTCTGTGTTGTGAGTGTCGGCTGAGGCGGATAATACCATTATTCAGCAGTTTTTCAGGGAATTTTGCATGTGGCTGCGGCAGCATCCCACCCGGTAAATGATTCCCAGTCACTCTCCCTGGTGTTGACACAGGAGCATCGCCCTCCTCCCCACTCATTGTGCCTCCCAGCCCTCCCCCGCCACGTTCCTCTGCTCACCCGACAGCTTTCCACCAAACCAAAGCAGACACCACCTCCCCCGTCTCTCGGATTTTACCATCTCTCTCTGTTCTTGTGTGGCCAGTGGACAGCACTGGGCATACAGGAATGATTGGGCCAGCCTGTAACCGTGGACTTGTCCGGACTGTGGCACCCTGGCATGTGGCCCTTTGAGACCCAGGTAGACCAGAACGGAGTTCCCACATGGCTCCAGAGACAGGAGGTGGTCCTGCGCTGGGGTCAGAATGAGCCCTGCGCATGTCCCTTTGGTCCTGCCCTGAGGGGGCCACCCTGGGGAGCTCTGAGCCGAGTGTGGCTGGGATGTGTCGCGGTCAGTCCTCGTTATCTTTATGGTAGAGATGTGGATGTTCCTCACTGGGCTGGGTGACGGGCCCTCTCTCCCCCCACATCTCTGGTGTCGCTGGACCGTATGAGTGCACGTGTCTCTGGGAGAGCGGAGCATGACTGACTGACTGTGGGAGGGATTTAACTGAATATGTTTGTTTCATGAGTCAGGAAGATCAAATGAATTTCTGCTAACTCGAAATTAAATAGTCTGTTTCAGGCAGGTCAAAAGAGAAACCTGAGAAACCTAAAGGACTGAGTAAGGCAGAACACTTAGCCTTAACCATGCTCGATTATTTATTGACTAGGAAAAATATGTTCCTGCTTTTTCAATTCCAGATTTTTTCTGTTTAGGATTAATTACTTCATAGAAGGACTGTGCTCTAGGCACATGAAAGTTGCTCTTTTTTAGAGCTGGATTTTCACTCCTTTCATGCATCCAATGTGCAGCAAGCTTTTCTTGAGTGCCTACTGTGTGCTGGATATTGTATTTTAGTACTCTGATGAATGCAGGTATTTTTAGAAATGTTTACATGAGTTACACAGTATTGAAGAATAAAGGATATCCTGTGTGTATGTTTTCCATGTGACTGAAACGTATCCATTTTAACACTGTATATGAAATGTTTTCAGGGGGCTGGCCCCATGGCTGAGTGGTTAAGTTCACGCCCTCTGCTTTGGCGGCCTGGGGTTTCGCCAGTTTGGATCCGGGGCGTGGACATGGCTCCACTCGTCGGGCCACGCTGAGGCGGCATCCCACATAACACAACCAGAGACACTCACAACTAGAATATATAACTATGTGCTGGGGAGCTTTGGTGAGAAGAAAAAAAAAGAGATTGGCAACAGTTGTTAGCTCAAGTGCCAATCTTTAAAAAATAAATTTTTTCACTTTTTTGGACAGAAATCTAACAACACACTGTAGCACCCGCTGCCTTCTGATACAGAGTGGAGGACAAAGGGGGCGTGGCTCTGGCATTTATAGTCACCTGCTAAAGGCCAAGGGCCTACAGTTAATCCTCATGACAACCATTAGTCTCCCCATTTAGTAGATGAGAAAATCGAGTCTCAGAAAACCAGTTGCTAAGTGGCACGGGCTAGTAAAGAGTGCTGCTGAGATCTGAACCAGGCGTGTCTGCCTCCCGGACACACCTCCTTCCGCCAAAGGGCGTTCTCCCTCCACTGGAGCCTTTTCTTAATCCCCCAGGGTTATCATCATGAGTGTGATGAAACGCGCTCAACTGCAGAGACGCACTTCTGTGTTGTATTTAGATGTTTAATTCTCTTTGCTGCAAAGTTAAAAGGCTCCCGTTGTCTGTATTCATTGGGTTCTTAAAATAATAACTAGAGCTGCTGTCTATTAAGTGCCTATTACGTGCCAAGAACTATACATACATTATCTCCGTTCTGCACAACTCCTGCAGCTGGATATTATGCCCACTTTATAGATGAGGAGACAGCTCAGAGTGGTTGAGGAAGCTGCCCGTAATCTTATAACACTAGGAGATAGAGCCACTCTTCCTGCCTCCAGAGCTTTCACGCTTTCTCGTAGTGAGTGGTCTCTGGTCCTCGCAGAGTCCAGCTGTGTCTGCTCACGGCTGTCAGTGTGCTAGCCCCTTCCCCCTCCGATGTGATGTGCATGACTGCAGAGTCAAGTAACCAAACTTGTTAGAGGTACTGAAAAAATATTGGCGCAAGAGCCAGAGGACCTGGATTCTAGCCTCGGGCTGGACGCGTGACCTTGAGCAAGTCATTAACTCCTGGAATTTTAGAATTGTATGCCCCTGATCCCTGCTTCCCTGTCCAGGCTGGGCATTTGTCACAAATGTCAGAGAATCTCTATGCTCCATCCACATAATGTGTGTAGACTAAATTATGTTTGGTATATATACACACAACTTTTATTTTTTTCTGATGCATATAGATGCTATTGTGATTAATATATTGAAAAACATTACATGGCTGCCATAGCTTTTTGACATTTTGTATTTTCTCAGTTGCAAGATAATAATAAAAGTGCAATTACTATTGTGTGGCTCTGACCACAGCCCCTATTTTACAGATGAAGACAGAGTTCCACTTAATGTCTGGACCACGGTCCCTACCATAGGGCGAGCACCCGCCCTGCGCACCGTACTGGGATTGCCATGCGTGTTCAGGATGTGGAAACAAGTGCAGGGGGCATGGAGCCGGCTCTTGGCCTCTGTGGTGTTTGCCTGGAGCAGGCTCGCGGAGAGGGCCTGGCACGCTCCGGGGGCCCGCGTGCATGAGCTCTGTGCGTGGATTTGGGACGCTTGTTTGTGGTGCTCAAAGGCCTTTTGGAGTTTACTTCCAGGTCCTGGATTATGTTCTAATTAGTTGTTGATGCCAAATAAATGGGCTCCAAATGTTATGAAATTTGTATATCTCTACTAAAAAGAAAATGCTGTTTCAGACACTTTGCGATTAGAAATTGTACCAGATTGGTCATTTCTCTGAGCACTGGCTTATTTAAAGTTAACAATGACAGAAAACTGTCTGTATGTAGGTATGCATGTTGGCGCATTGAAAACCTTTTGCCTTTCTTAAATTTTATTTTCAAGTATAAGGATTTTTTTTAAATTTCTCTTTTTAGACAACCTGGTTATGGTAGATTCAATACCTTTCCTGAAGGGAGAAATAAATGTACCACACAGTATTTTGCTATTCCAAAGAATATCTGGATTTGTTTCATAGGGCACAATTCTTAACTCATTATTCGTTTTTAAAATATAGATATAATTTTATCCTTTACAGAGCACGATCACGTATACTATTTCATTTAATCAGCAGAACAGCTGTGTTTCACCCCCACTCACACATGTGGAAACCGAGAACCTGCCTTGCCCCGGGACAAAGAGCCAGCAAGGAGTCGGGCCAGCCGGTGCTCAGCCCCGGCCAGCTCTCCCGACGCCTGTGCTTTCATTTGAGTCCAGTTTCTCATGCATAAATTGTGTTCCATACAGTGGTGCCAGGTCAGGGTTTAAATGATTCCAGGCAACATATTACTACTAGGGGGAAGAAACAAAAACTCAAAAGAGCAAGCCTCAATTACATTAGCTATCTAGTATTGTTGCTTTATTGTATAAAAAGAGAGCATAACTTCCTTGGCACTCCCTCCACAGATATGCATGCTGAAGTTTATTAATTATAATGGTGAAGGGCTCATCCGAGTGCTAAATTACCAGCAACTGCCATGTTGTTGGATGCTCAATTTTATCAGCAACAGTGCCAGATGTTTGCACAATAGAAACTATGGAACTATAGGGACATATAAACCGGGCTCTGCAGCCAGCCACATATCCAGCCAACAGCGGGCTGCGATAACAAGGAGGGGAGTTTCCCTTTTGTCTGAAGAGAACCTTTCCCACAGAATCCCAGCCTTGTGTACTGAAAGCGATCTTGGTGGTTATCTAACCCCACGTCCTTCAGCGCGGATCCTGGTTGACACATTATGTTGAGCGCACACCGGGTTCAGGCCCTCAGCCAGGTGCTGAAGAGGAGCGGTTGGAAGGCCTGTGCTGCCGAGACTGGCCAGGGTCAGACACCTGGTTGGTAGGGGGCCCAGCATTCATTGAGGGCCTGCTGTGTGTGTGTCCCTGCTCTGGCCCCTTTGCCGTCCTATGTCCAGTGAGCAAGACGAGATCCAGGGCTGCAGCCTGGCTGCCCTGACTGCATGTCCAGTGCTCATGACACTAAGTGTAGACAGAGGTTCTCTAGCAGCTGGACCTCGGGCTGATGCGGTCTCTGTTCCTTTAAACCAGCCGGCGAGTGTTCCGTGGTGCTCTGCAGGCCTCTGGGCACAGCTTTTCCCAAGCACTCTTCCTGCCTCCCTTTAATCTGTCGTCTCTGCTGCTCCCTGGTCCTCAGTTCCCTGGCATCGGGCTCCCATGCCCTGTGCCGCCTCTGTCCCTGTCCCCATCAGAGAAGGTCTGTGTCTCTCAGGAGTAGTTACTCCTTTCTCCCGACTCTTTCTTCCTTCTCCTCTTTTTCTGATTTCAGAGTTAGAAATCTCTAGACCCTAATTGGTCCTGACTCTCCTCTAGCAACGTTCAAGCCCTAACTTTGGAGTGGGAGCCACGTGATTAAATGTGAGGTGAAGCATCACCTTGGACCAGCGGGAAGCTGGGGACGGGCGGGATGGGCAGATTTGTATGGGGGAGAAATCCAGTCTGGGTTCGTGAGGCGAGAAACATTTCTAAACAGCTCCCCTGTAGCAGGCAGAGAAATAGGCACCTTCACGAAGTTAGCTAATATGGATAAATGATGTTGTGTGAAAATAACTCTGGACCGTTTCACGGGAAATATTTATTTTCATCCCTAATTGGATAGCAAACCGACTCTTTCCCATAGGAGAGTATATACCATAAGTAACTTCAAGCCCATGCGCCTGACTGGCTGGACCTTAATCCTGAAAACTTCAAGGTTCTGTTTTGTACTTGAACTTCGTCCTGGTGATTGAATTAGGCAGCCCCATTAACACCAACAAAATGTGACCACTTTTCTCTGAGTACGTGTGCCCGACTTGGTAAGTGTTCCCCCCAGCAGAGCAGGCCTCCCTGACAGCAGTCCATTATTTCCCCAGCTCTTGAGGAGCAGACCGTGGGGTCCATGACTGCATTTACAGCCCAGGCAAATGTGGCATCAACAGGCATCTCCAGGCTGAACCAGATTGATCTTTAGCTGTCGTTCTGGGTTGCCAACTGGCAATTAGGAATATTTTCCTTTTGAGAATTTCTCTTTATTTGCTTTATGAATATTGGGGTTTGACTTATAATGATACCATAAGATACGAACTCTTAATACAACTGGGAATAAAATTGTGGTATATTTTAATATACATCAGCTCCTCAAAGTACCCCAAAGTCTCATGAGTTAATGGTTGTTTTCACTAACTATTTTTTCAGGTTCTATATTGGTAACGTTAAATATACACATAGGCAGAATTCTCCTTGTAATGAACATTAGTATTTTTAAGTTTGCTGTCTGGATGTTGGTTGGGTGGGAGGTGGGAAGAGGGAAAGTGATCTTACTTGGGAATTCATCTCTGATGTTAAAAATAGTAGTCAACAGGGACATACAATTGAGACACAAATATCCCGTACCATATTATTCAGGGAAGCATTTGATGCTAAAATTGTAGGCTGTAGTTGAAAATAAATAGGAGCCCAGCCCTCTGACATAATTTACCTATAGCTGGGAGCAGATGCCCCAACATAGCCCTTGGAAGAGAACCAGACAGCAGCCATGCTGCTACCTGGTTGGTACCTACCTTTTGGCCCTTAACATCTGACCCAGACTCTAGAGGTGAGAGAATAGGAAGCCAGTTCTTCTGACCCTCCTGTGTCTGCCAGTGTCTGGCTGCCCCGAACTGCTTCTGACATTGACATTCAGTGGTCCAGTTATCGTTTACTTGACAATCATTCCCAGTTATTTGGGTAGCCTACGGAGAGGAGCTAGAAATGTAGAGAAGTGCAACAAGGCTGCAGAGCCTAGAGAATGCGAGGGAGGACCATCGTAAGGATGAGAGAGTCATCAGTGCCAGACGCACATGGTCAAGAAGGAGGGGACCTTGCCTGGGCTGGATCTGGCCAGGCTTCTGGGGCACTGAGAGGGATGGAGAATGCGAGTGTGTGTGTGTATGCACGTGGTGCTCCACTGGACTGTCCCTCCAGGGCCAGTGGGCTGTCTGTGTTTACTGACCTTGAAGGCACCTTACAGTGGGTTGGGGTGACGAGAACCCATGTTACTGGAGAACACAGACAGATTTACCCCTGGATGTGCTCAAACTCAGCTTTTCAGAGCCTGGCTAGGAAGGACCCTAGATCTGGTTCTTCCCAGCGATCTTTGCCTGCTCTGTAGGAAATTATGTTTCATCTCGTGTCTGGATTCTTCTCCCACCCACCCATCCATCCACCAGCCCCCAAACTGCCTCAGAACATTATTAAGCACAGATCTAAGTGTTTTAACCAGAATTTTGTTTACTTTGGGGCAGGAGGGGCAAATTATTAGACCGGCCCTGTACTCCTTGAGGTTTGCATGTTTAGGAATCCAGGGAATTAGTCTTTCCTCCCAGGTGCTGGCATGCTAGTCCTGGTGAGGGCTGCCAGACGCATAGATGGGATGGTCTCAGACAAAGATTGGGGGTAATTTACCACCCATGCCCAAACCAAAATTCTTAAGTAACATTGAATGTTCTGTATTATTTGATGTTCAGCACTATTTGTCCATTTTCTTCACCAGTGTGTCCTCTATCCCAAGCACCTAATGATACCTGGCATATGATAAATACTCAATAAATATGTTGTTGAATGTTATGAATTAATTTTTTTAAATGGTTGCCATTTACAGTTATGAAAAATATATAAAATTTCATCACTAATCACTTATCTTTTAATCATTATCATTGGCAGCCTCGTTAAACCCTAGTTGAGGAGGCTACGTCTTTATATACTTCCTCCATCTTCCGTGGAGGGCCCCAGGGCTTTGGAAGGTTTGGCGTCAAAAGCTGTTTCAGGCAGGGGTCCCTCACCTCTCCTTTGCACGTAGGCTTGCTTCACCTCAGTGAGGGGTAACTGGCCCACTAGAGGAATTGTTCCATAAGCGAGGTGGCGTCATTTTTCCCTCCTACTGGAGAGAGGGAAGAACTTTTACTTACTGACTTTTTAATTTTAAACTTCTCACCCCCAGCTGTTTAGAATTATTAGCTGAGTTTTATAAGAGCCAAAGTTTGGTTCTAATTATTTCCTTTGCAGCAGCTCTACCTCAGGATCTATTGCAAACTTGTCTCCATAGAGCTGTTGGTTTGGATTTTGAAAGAATGTGCATACTTTACTATATAACATTATTTTTTAAAGACAACGAAAAATATAACATTTTTAAGTAGAGTTAAACCTCAGTTTCTTTACAGTCATTCTTGACACTCACCAAGTTGCCACGCCCCAACCTGAACCAGGTGGAAGACAGGGTCTGGAGAAGACCTACCCTGATTCCTTAAACTTTCCCATCCTTGGATTAACCTGACAGCGAGAATATTGCCCGCTAAGGTCTTGAAATGATACTATATCAGTGACATGAGTTGTTGAAAATGTTTGAAATGTATACATATTTAACATGTTTAAAAATAATATTTGAACACCCATTTTTCATAGCAGCATTATTCACAATAGCCAAAAAGTGGAAGCAACCCAAGTGTCCATCGACAGGTGAATGGATAAACAAACTGTGGTATATACATAACAGTGAAATATTATTCAGCCCTAAAAAGGAAGGAAATTCTCACAGGCTGCAACCTGGATGAACCTTGAGGACATTCTGCTAAGTGAAGTAAGCCAGTCACAAAAGGACGAATATTGTATGATTCCTCTTCTATGAGGTACTCAGAGTAGTCAGATTCAAAGGGACAGAAAGAATGGTGGTTGCCAGCGGCTGGCAGGTGGGAAGAATGGAGAGCTATTGTTTAATGGGTACAGAGTTGTGGTTTTGCAAGATGAAAAGAGTTCTGGAAGTGGATGGTGATGGTGGTTGCACAACAATGTGAATGTACTTAATGCTACTGATCTGCACAGTAAAAATGGTTAAAATGGTAAATTTTATGTTATGTATATTTTGCCACAGTAAAAAAAATAAACCTCTCTGTGCCTCTCTCTGTATATATGTATGTATCACCCTCCTCAAATGGTGAGCCTCTTAAATATTTCACAAATATTCTTTAAAGCATCTGCAGCCTTCAAAACCACAGGAGAAAAAAGTCTATCTGTTGGTATATTTGTAATACAGGATAATGGATCTGTCTATTCATTTTACTCTGGAGAGGAAATAACCAATTGTGATGAAGATGGTATGAATGCCATTGCCAGAATATGACTATGATAGCCAGCCTCCAAAATGGTCCCTTAATAGTCCTTGCCTCCTGGTTTTCACCCGGATCGGTATGTGTGACTGATAAAGTCTGGCAGAAATGATGGTATGTCACTCCCAAGATTGGATTATACAAGGTTAATGTAGCTTTTGTCTTGATGTGTCTGTCTATCTGTGTGTGTCTGTCTATCTACCTATGTATCTATCTGTCTCTCTCTCTTTCTTGGATCACTTGCTCTGGCTGCCATGTTTTGACCAGCCCTGTGGGGACCCACGTAGGAGGAACTGAGGCCTCTAGCCAATAACCGGAGAGGCACGGAGGCTTCCTGCCAGTGGTCATATAAATGAGCTTAGAAGCAGATCGTCTTGGCTGCAGCCTCATGAGAGACCCTGAACCAGACCACCAGAGAAGCCACTGCTGAATCTCTGACCTACAGAGACTGCGAGATAATAACTATTATTTGAAGCACTGAGTTTGATGGTGTTTTGTCACGCTACAACAAATAGCTAATACACTGTCTTATAGTATTTTTATCTTGATGTGTGTGGCATGTGTGTGTATATGAAACAGATGAGTGTGATATGGTCAAAGTCCAGACTCTGAGTTTGAAGGCCAGGTCCCCCTGGGTAATGCTAAATGTTGCACAGACAGCAAGGTTTTGTTCATTAATTAGTGAGTGACCTTGATAAAGGAATAGTGTGTTAGTGGTGAGAATGCCTTATCGCTAAGATAAATGCCCGTTCTCCTTTCTCCACCCCCGGAAAGTCTGGTTCCTGCTGCTGTGTCACTTCCCTGAAAGGACTCAACCTCTCCTGTCCCACCCCACTTCCAGTCTGTGGCCCTCTAATGCCAGCACAGCCTCTGGAAAGGGGGCCTCCTCCTGTCCTGCAGATGAGGGGACGAGGGGCTGGAGGGGTGAGGAGAATCTTTGGGAAGCACACAGCTCGTGAGTGGCAGGGCTGAGCCCGACTCTCAGGCATCCTGACTGGAGTGTACCAGCACACTTCTGTCCCCCCAGCAGAAGAAAAAGGAACGTGGGTTCTTAGTGCAATACTTTCGGAAGGCTGCTATTGACTCTGATCCTAAGACTTACCATTTGTTATATTTGAATCAACAGTAAACACGCAGGGAGTGCTGGCTATGCACAACCCAGGGTGCTAGTTGCAATGGAGAGCACAGAGGTGAGTAAAAACGTTGCTACTCTCAAGGAATATTAATTCTCGTGGGGGCCGTAGTCGAGCACATTCATTACTACTCTGCCCACCAAAGGGACCCAGAGGAGGGAGCAGGTTCGTAGCCAGGGGTGATTAAGGGAAGCTTCCCATTGGAGGTGGCATCCACGCTGGGCCCCGAGGAAGGGAGAATTGACATATCCCTTCTTGGTGCTCCAACAGAACCCTTCATTCTAATACTTGATTACACATTTATGTTTATAGGTCTGACTATGCCTACTCGAGTATGAGTTTCTTGAGGAAATTCATCTAGAGACAGGTGTCATTTAGTGCTCCTGGTGCCACACACAGTGCTTGACTCACTGTTGCTCCTTAAGAGTTGCTTCATGAGTGAGTGAGTGAGTGAACGTGTGTGGTAATTGACGAGACTGGAGAGGTAACTGGACTGAATTAGAGGGCCTGGAATGCCATGAATATTGAGCTAATTGGCAGTAAAGAGTGATTTCCTTCTAGGGTGGAAGCTGGGGCAGTAGCCACATCAGTGCCTTACTGTGAGGCCCAGCATGGCCCAGGATCTGTACCAAAAGTGGCATGAGCTGTGTGCCAGTAACAGAGGTGGCAAATTCAGGGAAGGAACCAGACCTGAGCACTGCATTGTGATTCCTGGGCTAGAAGGAGCAGAGCCCACCAGGCCGAGCTGTTGTGGTCTGCGGCAGCTCCAAGGCCAGGGAGAGGCTGTCCTGGAAGCTGGCCCTTGGTCACTGGTGGAGGAAATCTGGGGAGATTCCAGCTCGGAGAACTTCAGGCCTCCCTGTCCTGGGAGCAGTGGTTGCTGCAGTGGACTTGGCGGGTGGAGAGTCCCCATCCAGGCTGCGTGCCGTGACTTTCCTTCAAGTGAGAGCCTTTTCTCCCTGGAGTACCAGGACTTGTCGTGTGACAGTCTTGAAATGTGCCCCCGGGTAGTAGTCATGGCATCCTTAATTTTCACGTAAAGTGAACTAGCTTAATTTGGATTTACAGAAAATGACTTTTTCTGACATGGTGTTTTGCAACTGTTGGAGGTAATTTTTCGTAGTCATCTCTTGATTATCCACACTAATGGGGGAGGAGATGGGAGGGTGGGTGGAACATTGGGGCTCATTATGTAAAAAGGCAGATAATCCAGAAATCTTTTGGCTGTGGAAGGGGATTTGTGCTTCTGTTTTATGTAGAGGTGCCTGGTGTTCTGAATTCACCACAAAGTTTCGAAATCAGCTTTTGATAAAGACCACTCAGGAGGCCCTGAAGAGTAGGAATGCTTCCTCCCCCGTTCCCCATTCACCTGCGTCCTGTGCCCAGTCCTCATGCGGGATGGCAGCATGCTTCCATTATCAAAACAAACCAAGAAAGAGAAGGACTAAAAGCTAAAGACAGAGAAAACTTTGCAAGTTTGTTTCTCAAGCTGGTTATGTGACATGGCAGTTAAGACATTGACCTAATTAAAACTCCTGGGCTCCATCAGAGAGCTGTGTTTAATGGCCTTTCCTGTACATTTATATTAGGAAAGGTGTGTTACCGGCTCCCCCAATCTGTAAAGTCTACCCAAAATAGAGTTTGGAGCGTGGCTTTATCATCTGGTGACTCACTGCAGCTTCATCATATTGTGAGTGAGTCAACGTCAGCCAGGAGGAAAGAGGAATACAGCATCGTCATACTCTCCACGGGAAATTCTCGGGCAGGCACACCGGGGCAGGGGGTGCTGTGCGGCAGTGGCCCTGTGGTCTAACTGGGGTCTCGGGCCTCCTGACAGCCTGTGGAAGCGAGCTTAGAGTGACACACAGAGCCACTGTTGGGCCATCCTCCGAGCTTTATCAGGCGGCCGTGTTGCGAAACGAGAGGGCTGTGCCCTCTTGTCCCGGCTGGAAAATTCAGGAAGCACATTTAAACGTACACATGCCCACAAACGTGAAAACGATTCTGTCTTCTGAAGACTCTTAGTCAATCTTAACATGAAGTCAAAATGATTTGCCACGTTTGAGGCATTTCTTCAAGCCTGTTTTGGACAGTCCCTGGTTATCCTGTTCCTGGGGACATTCGATACTCGTGTCTCTCACAGTCTGTACTTTTCAAAACATCCTGTAGCCCCACAGAAGCCCTCCAACCAGTGTCCCCTCAACAGCCAAGGCACCTTGTGGGGCAGGAATTTCAGTCAGCAACATAAATGGAATGTTAGGTACCTAAGCTCGAGCTCGCTGAGACTTCTCCCTGGAGGGGCTTCAGCCCAGAAGGCTCTCCTGAGGGCCCCATGCCTGCCTGCCTGCCTGCCTGCCTGCCTGCCTGCCTGCCTGCTGGAGCTGTTTGGGCACCAGCTAAGCTGGAGTGTGAATCAGGATCCCAGTGGGGAGGAGGCCTTCTGGAGGCTGATCCTAGGGAAGTAGACTGCAATCCAACACAAACAGCCCTGGGGCAGCGGGGACCTTCCTGGAGACCTGCCTCGCAGCAGAGTGGTTTGAAAATGCTGAACTTATGCTAAATTCCGCTTAAAGAGTCTTTGGCGGGCAGGGGTGGGGGTGCATTCTTCAGAGATCGTTTACCCTCAGAAAACTCCGTGTTCAGCCTTGCTTTCTCGCCTCTCAAACACCATACACACTCTTCCTTGGCATAATCTGCAGAAAGCTTGCTCCCCAGGGTCTCTGGCTTTGAGGATGGAGAAAGACTAATGTCCGTGTCAAAATGATTCTTGATAAAGGCATCCTAGGTGTTAAATATTTTTAAGTTAAATGTTCTACTTCTGAGAGCTTAAAAAACAAATGTATTTTCATGCAGAGCCTTTTACTCGTCAGTGTGAGTGTCTTTAGGTTTTTTATTTGGCTCTGCAGCAGTCAGCTAACAGACTGCTTTCCTGAAATGAGCTGACAAGGATGCAGAAATGAAGAAATAAACAAAAAGCCATGTTAATTTCAAGCTTCAGTGGGAATACAAAGAGAAATATTAACACTCGCTGAATGACAAATAATGAAATGGCTAGGAATTTTTAATGCTTCCAGCAAGCTTTGATAAGCTCTCATGGAATTTTCTCCCAGTCAGGTGTAGCACATTCATAACTAGCAGTGCCCCGTGCAGACGGTGTGATAGATGGTTAACTTAAAGATCAGTACCTCCAACATGGGGTATACCTAAGACGGCTCGAGAGCCCACTTACACTTCTCTCGTCTCCTGGAGTAGCCACACCTCCTGAGTGTCATCTTCATTGTTGCCTGTCCATTAAATAAAAGTCATTTCTCCAGACTAGAAGGATGGTCACAGGTTTGTTGTTTTATATATACCTAAATATAAAAGGTATGTCAGCCTCTGTCTCCTACTTATGGCCTATTTCTTTTACGTTCATGTCCTTCAGAAGTCTGTCCTCTCATCTTAACATAGTATTTTACACATTGAGAAATTTTAAGGTTCTGAAATTTGTATTCATGTCAGGTAGACATAAGGCACTATTAATTTAAATTTAACTTTAACTTAGTCAATGTTTTTTGAGTGCCCACTGTGTGCAAGGGACTGTGTGAGGTCCCCCACACCAGAAGCTTAAGGTATTTCGTTGTGGAGAAAAGGTGCTATGGCAAGTCAGAGGAGGGGAACTTCACCTGGCTCCTTCATTCTGTTGAAATGATCTTCCGCCTGTCTGTCGCCCCTACTAGATTCTAATGCTCACACACAGGAGCACGCCTTTCACTTTGTATACCCGGCACTTAGCGAGTGCTTGGCACACAGTGGGCAGCCAGCCAAGGTCTGCTGAAGGGGCTGGTTGGGAGAACAGGAAAGGTGCAAGGGTAGGGGCCCTGTGAGGTAGGCTGAAGACAGTGTAGGACCTTGACAGTCAGTAATGAGTGTGAGGATACTCCAGGTAAGGCAACTAGTCTTTCATTCGGCTAGAAGGCCTGGAGGGGAGCAGCCAAGGGTTCAGCAGCAGGGTTGAGCCTTGGGATTCCTGTGCAGGAGTCAGCAAACCATGGCCTGCGGGCCAGACACATCCACTCATTTACCAGGTTGTCTGCAGCTACTTTTGTGCTATGTCGGCAGAGATGAGTAGTTGCAACATATGGCCTGCTAAGCTGCAGGTACTTATCCTCTGTCCCTTTACAGGAGTTTGCTGACCTCTGCTCTAGAGGAATAAACAAGGATGAGTGCAGTTACCTTAGGACTGTATTGTAAGGTGACGGTGTGTACTGAGTTCTCTTGATCAGGGGACTGACCTGATCAGAGGTATGGTTTAGGAAAGTTAATGTGGGAGTGATTCATACTGGGGAAGGAGCTGAGTGTAGGAAAACCACGTAGGAGCGTATTACTGCCATCTGTTCAGGCATCGTTGAAGAAGGGACATTGTTTTGAGTCTTATCTGAGAGTTGGCTTGGCACACTTTGTCCCTGGGACTAGAAACCCCTGCCCTTCTCCTAGTCACACCACCAGCTTGGGGATCCACCTTAAAGTTCCTTCCAGAAAACGCAAGTCAACCCCACCAGCTGGTCACACCTTTACTTCTAGGGTTGTTTGTATTTAGAGGTGTGTCCTATCTCAGCACCTGTCTGTACCCTGAGGTCAGGGGCTTCGGCCACACCTTTCTCAGTGGTTAGCTAATATTTTAAACATAACCAGCCCTTTCTAAATGTTCGGTGATGATACAGTCACTGAGCAGGATGTGTTGGAGAAAACATACCCTATCTCGTTCCATAAATTAGTCAGAATACGTCAGGCTAATAATTGTAAGAGCAAGCATCTGTCTGTCTGATGCACCAACATCCATCAGATAATGCAATTAAACCCACGTCAGTTATTTTGGTACAATAAAACTAAAATTAGACACAGCATAAATGTAGTCAAGACGAAACGTTCATCCCGATGTTAGTTTCAAGACTGATGGAGGCAGATGCTCAAGCATCTGGACTTGAAGGACAGTTCAGTTAGATGGGTCTCTCAGAGAAGAGCCTGGGCGGATGGAGGCAAGGTGATGGTGGGGCCTGGGGCCTCAAGTGCTGTTTCTCATCTTGACCCTAAGCCCTATGAAGGGTATGAATTTCAAAAGTTTGGGAAATACAAATCAGGTTTTACTTAGTAATATTCATTAATGACCTAAATCAAGGGAGAATCTCCTACTTAATGAAGTAATTAATTCTCTCTGGGAATTGACGTTGAAAACAGAAGACTAATTGGTTAATGTGATTACTGTGTTCATTTTTCTTCCTTTCATGGAAAGGAGCCAGTATTTGGTCGATGCCAGATTTGATACTTGAGGCTGATCCAGATTCCAGATCCTTCTGCCTGGGCTCAGTGGTTACTCTTCTCCACGCGACTAGTCTGAGTCCCATCTCTGCTTTTGTTCCTGCTCTGTCTACAGACGGAGGCCTTCTCTTTGGCACTCTCTCCCTAAAATCTCGCTTGCTCAGGCTCAGCTCACATCTCACCCTCTAGCTGGATTCGGACTATCTCAGCCTTTATGGCTCTCTCCTTTAAGTCACCATTTTCCCTAATCAATACCATACAGTTTAGCTTTTAATTTTTCTTACTGCTTTATGCGTGGGATAATGGAAAAGGATTAAAAGATTAAAAACAAATGTCCCCTCACTAGGCATGTGTGAGATCTGACCTCTCTGAGCTGATGAGCGGACTTCGGTCAGCTCTGAGGGTCAGGTGACACAGTGTAAGATTCCTTATAAACTGAAGTGCCACACAAGTTATCATTATTGGCATCATTATCATCGTTGGCTATACATATCTTAGCTTGTCTACTATAGTTATACTTAAGATCTCCAAACCAAGAGTCAACAAGTCTTTGAACACCCTTTATGAATGGGCTTTGCCCTCTGCCAGACAATTTTCTGGAAATAAAAATTTTAAAAACAGACTTCCTGGGGCTGGCCCCATGGCCGAGTGGTTAAGTTCGCGCGCTCCGCTGCAGGCGGCCCAGTGTTTCGTCGGCTGCAGGCGGCCCAGTGTTTCGTCGGTTCGAATCCTGGGCGCGGACATGGCACTGCTCATCAGACCACGCTGAGGCAGCGTCCCACATGCCACAACTAGAGGAACCCACAACGAAGAATACACAACTATGTACCGGGGGGCTTTGGGGAGAAAAAGGAAAAAATAAAATCTTAAAAAAAAAAAAAAAAAAAAAAAACAGACTTCCTCAGGTGACCTACTTCCCTTCTAGGTAGAAGGATCCAGAGGACCCACTTGAGACAATTAGAGAATTCAAAGGGTAAACACCTGGGGCCAGCCCAGCCTGGATGGCTCCCTCCCCCAGAGTGTGAGGAGGCCTCACTGGCCCCAGGAGCCCACACAGACCCAGGGACTTCCCCAGCCCTCATCTTCCTCCATTTAGTCTTAACAAAAAGAAGCCGAAGATGTCAGGCTGCTGCTTGGGGGGTGGGATTTGGCAGTGTGCTCAGAAGCACGGGTGGCTGACTGACTTTCCCTGTATGAGAGAGAGAACTGACAGGATATGAATGAGAACGAGAGAACATCACTGTCGAGGTCAGAAGCCTGCCCCTGCTGTCTTCATTTGTTGCTAACCAACATGCTCCTTCCATGTGTCTCCAGCTGACAGTGTTTCAGTCTTCTGCATTCTCAGTTCGTCCCCTGCCCACTCTTCACCTCTCCGGGGACCGCAGAGCGGTGGGGTGACTCTGTAGGTTTCTAGTGTAATTCAGTAGCCATGCCTTCCCCATTCCCCCCACTTTTTTTTTTTTTCCATAAAAAATGTTCCAACCACTGCTTTCCTAATCATCACTGTTCTAACCACTGGGACTTTCTGTTCTAGACAGATTTATTGCTATTAAAATATTTGCCTTAATTGTTGCAGTTGGTAAATTTTGCCTTATGGGCTTTGTTCCAACTTGCCTTATTTTTTGCAAGGAGGATACTAAGTTAAAAAATGTTAAATCATACGATGACTGAGACTAGTAAAAGTGTAAATTCTTTTTTCTTTTTTTTGAGGAAGATTAGCCCTGAGCTAACATCTGCTGACAATCCTCCTCTTTTTTGCTGAGGAAGACTGGCCCTGCGCTAACATCCATGCCCATCTTCCTCTACTTTATATGTGGGACGCCTACCACAGCGTGGCTTGCCAAGCGGTGTCTTGTCTGCACCCAGGATCCAAACTGGCGAACCTCGGGGCGCCGAAGCAGAAGGTGTGCACTTAACTGCTGTGCCACCCGGCCGGCCCCAAAAGTGTAAATTCTTTTAAATATAATACAAGTTAAAAATGAGGTAGTCATATAGAGGACAACCCTCAGTGATTAAGTAGATTGTGATTCTGGTTTAATGGTCTTAATTAATCCCGAGAATTAATAAAAATGTTACTTTTATTTTTTTAAAGTCCTCATGTTCTGAAGTCAAGACTTGAACCGACCTTTTTACAGTAGTTTATGGTTAGTTAATATGACATATTTAGAACTGCCCAGTTGTTCTTAGAAACTTGATTGGTCTTCCATATCACAGATATTTTGTAATTTCATGCCAACTTAAATACATGTAACATTTCATTTTCAAATCACAAGTCAGCAGCTAATCAATTCTCTTAACGTTCAAGTGTCATGTGAGGTAGAATGTAAATTCCATGAGGGCAGGGATATTTGGAGGGGGTGTGTCCATTTTCCTTCACTGTACTAAAACTGTATTCAAACAAGGTCCAGCATACACTGTGGTCACTAGGTAAATATTGAATGAATGAATGAATGAGCTATAGACATAAACTGTAAGAAATTAATGAAAGTCTTTTCACAAAACTCCAGAACAATATGATATTAAAATTCAAATACGTCATTTTAAACCAGAACTATAAATAGTGAACAAGTGGGAGTAATTAAAAATTCTTTGCGTTGCCCGTCTGGCCTGTAGCCTTCAGTGCCTGCAGTTTGCTAATGCCCGTTTCTAATACATGCGTTGAAGTCACTTCATTAAAACTTTACTCTTAGCTGAAAGTACTATAAGGGAATCTAATCCATTTTGGCACACACATCATATAAATAGTTCTTAATCGGCTTTAATTTTCTGATCTGCATTCAGCAGTGTTTATAGAGACTGGCATAAAGATAGGTGCAGAGCAATCACAATATTAGAGAAAATGTCACGTTAGCAGTTCTTTTCAAGTAAGTCTATAAATACAAAGTTCACCAGTGTTGTTTTCTAGAAACCTGTCTTTGGTATAATTACTATTTCTTGTAATTATTCTACCTTTTATTTTTATAATCTTCTATTATTGTTTGACGTGCCAGTTTCACTTCACTGAATTCCAGTTGTAATACTTTGTTTTCAAGTATTATAAAAATATCTTAATGTTCTTTCTGTCGCAAATTACTCTTTTGGTTCACTTTTCAAATTGTAGGTTTTAAGAGTGTTATTTTTCAAGTTGGGATCAAAACTAAAAGATATTAAAACTTGGCTGAAAAAAATCCGCGTGAGTCTCAGGAATGCCGAGGTGCAGCTGGACCCTCTGGCCTTGCTGAGTTAGTAGGAGTGATCTATAATTACACGATGTTGCTCGTAGAACCGGGCAGGGGTGTCCCGCTCTTAATTCGGGGTGCAGACCTGGGGGGACCCTTAGACTCTGTACCTCCCCGCCAGCCACGCGGTGAAAGGCACCACATGTGGAGGAACAGCCTTCTTGCATGACTTGCGAACCCTCCCGGGCCCATCTCAAACCAATAATGGGACTTAAAAACGTTTATCTGTCCTTGTATCTGTTCTCACTTTCCAAATGTCTAAAAGCAATTGGAGAATAATATAAACCAAATCTTTTAGTTTATCTAGTGAAAAATAAATTTAACCTGTTAATTGTGCTACCTTTTGCTGTGTTTTGGCATCTCCCTAAATAAATGGTTAAAATGATGGGCATTACAAGAAGTAAATAAAGCTTAATTATCCAGTTTACGATTCAGCCATGGGTGCGTCTGTGCCTGGCTGTGGTGTTGACCTCATTGCCGTATGACTGCCATCAATAGCCCTTTATATTTAATCCATTTCCTCTAAAAGCCATACTAACGTATTTATAATGTTTGCAGTCTTTTTTCCATCATAATTAATGTTTAGCATCATTGAAGTTTTTTGTGAGATATAATTTATTTGATTATTCTAGGCTTTAGTACTTTTTACTTCATTGGTTTTTTTCATGATTGTGATTGTCACTCATGAAACAGTTCAGTGAGACCTAAGAATTTCCCATTGCATTTATGTGGTCTCATGGTCATCTCCCCATTTGCCAAATTTCATCCATGCAAAAACCATACTTAACAGGTAATTTTTGGAGAATCTCTTAGTGTTGTTTTCTCTCTTTTTTTTTTTTTTTTGGAGGAAGATTAGCCCTGAGCTAAAATCTGCCGCCAATACTCTTTTTTTTTTTCTGAGGAAGACTGGCCCTGAGCTAACGTCTCTGCCCATCTTCCTCCACTTTATATGTGGGACGCCTGCCACAGCATGGCTTGACAAGCAGTGTGTAGGTCTGCACCTGGGATCCAAACTGGCGAACCTCGGGCCGCCAAAGCAAAACATGCGAACTTAACTGCTGTGCCACCAGGCCGGCCCCCATAAATGAGTCTTGGAAGGCTGAATTTAAGACGACAATTTTAAGATCTTTCTCAGTCTGCAAAAGAAAAATGGGCTTATTAATGATACCTCTGTCTTTAATTATGTGAAATCACAGTACAGCTATCTCCCTTCTTGGACTTTATCTCCCCTGCCAGATCACCAGCTCCTCAAAAGTGAGCGATTATGGCTTCCACTTATGGTTCATCCTTTTAAATGACTTAAAAGCAGGCTGAGTACACAGTGACCCACTGGCCTAGGGGATAGATTGTGGCCTCCTGGGTGGAAGGAGGGCTCTGTGATTCTTCTGGAATGGTCACTCTGTACCCAGAATGATAAGCCCTCAATTTTTGAATGTAGTTGTTAGCCAAGGGGATTAATTTAAAGGAAAGGATTTTAAGGCCATGTCCTTGGTTTTGTTGTTTTTGATAAGAAAATTGAATTGGCCCTTCTGTAAATTCGCTACCTTACATAATAAGGCGCAGGTTAAATTGATCCTACCGCTTGAATTCTTCTATGGTTATTTGATTATTTTCCAAATATCTTGACATTTGAAAGGCATATAGACAAAATCCAATCAATGTAAATAGTTACATTTAGAGGGATAAAAGACAGTCTTCAGCCCTTTTTTACTTCACCATTTTTAACCACTTGGATTCAAAGCTGGGTTTCGTCTCAACTAAATAGAACAGCTAAATCCAATCTGATGTGCAATTTTAACATTACCCAGACACTCACAGAAAATCTGATAACACTTGTAGCTGTTAACCACAAAATTAATGGCATTAAACTCTTAACAGAGCTGATTTCGTTTTTAATTTCTTCTAGTCAGTCTAGAAGAAATAAACGTGAGAAAGCACGTGTATCAGGGGTTCAAGTGAGAGGCGTCTTCTTCCCAGACCCCCAGTTAAATAAAAAGTGAATCATGTCTGTTTCCCACAACATTTAATGTTAATTAGACTTATTTGGTTAATATGGAGCTTATCAGACTGTTGTTGCAAAAGGTGTTGTTGATTTTAATTGTTGTGCACCACGTGCAAATAAATGCTCTCTTTCCTCTTACCTAGAAGATAACCCGCAGTAAAATAGAATGTATTCTCTACTTACTACCTATGAAACCAGATTGTTCTAACGTGTAAAGGAAATTAACCAATGTTTTGTATGTTATACAAATGTACACATTTTTTCCTGAGAATATGGCAAATTTTTTTTAAAGAGCTCATTCTTTGTTGTTTTTTTATTATTATAAAAGCCACCAAGTCAATGCCGTTTCTGAAATGGCAGTCACTATTTTAGGATCCTGCAGCAGTGACTCAGAACAAGAGGTAGATCGAAAATTATAAAATTGAATTTAAAACTATGTGTTTGTTCAGTCCTTTAAAGGTCAGTTTAGCAAATCAAACCAGCAGCCATAAATCTTTTATATCCTTTTACCTGAAAATCTCATTCCTTAAAATTACAAGAATTTTTTTAAAGCTGTATGTGTATATATGGTTATCCAACTATTGTTTCTGAAAACTGAATTTTAGAGACTACCAAAATCAGCAAATGAGCCATGAGGAATAAAACTTCGAAAGATGGAATATTAATGATTGGTGGACTCTGGATTATAAGTATAACGACCAAAATTATGCAAGAGTCATCATAAACTATCAAGTGACAAAGGAACACAAAACTGAACGTGCACTATGATTACAACTATATATAAAAATTTACATGAAAAACTATTGCATTTGAGTAGGAATATGGATTTTTTTAATTTAGTTTTTTTCTGTTTTTACAAAGTTGTTTAGCACCTTATCTAATGCGCTTTTGTCGTGTAGCTCTTTAAGGAGGAGTAGAGGGGATCAGTCAATAATTGGATGTCATGTTGCCAAAAGTTAGGTGTCTCATGGTATTTTGGTGCCTTTTACAAATGACTGCACCCATTTGTGGCATCCTGAAAGAGAAACTGCATTTTCTAAGAGTTTCTTACCTACTCCCAGAAAGTCCTTTACTCAGTGGGACAATTCTTTCTGTAGTGTCTTCTCTGTCTAGTTAAAACCTCAAGGAGGAAGATATTTGCCAGTACCTAAACTGACATCTGACCACCTGACCTTTGACTTTTAAGAAGCGCCAGAAGGTCCTTAATGGTTCCAGTGAGCCCTGGGTTTTCCGTGTGACCCTAGTGACGGTCCCTTTGGTGGAGGGCACGCCATGGTCAGCCCCTTCTCAAGTCTCAGAAGGCTCAAACCCATGGTTGCTGGGTTGCAGGTTAAAGAATAGCTTGGCATTCCCACCCCATTTAAAATTCTGATTTAACTAGTACTCTTCTTGACCTTTTTATTAAAGGAAGGAGGCCTCAAACAGGTAAAATATTTGCTGTTCTTGTATACCAACGAATTGTTTTGAAAAACTGCAATCTCCAGCAACATGCTTACCATGTCATTGCTCTCCTTTGCTTGATGTATTTTTGATTGTGTGTTATTGCTAGCCCTTATAGAAATTGGCTTCTGGCTACCAACAGTCACTGCCCTTCAGAACAGCGTATCGAGTAATTGCTGTATTGAAAGCACTATCAGCACATCTTAATGTTTAAAAAAGAAGTATATCTCTTGCTGATTTTAAAGAGCTTATAGTCTAGTTGGAAACAGAACAACTGAAGAACGTTCTCAACACTCGAGAAGAACAGATCACATCATAAGCTTTTGCACTGAGCCGGGTGCTGGGTGATCTTGAACAAATGAGCAACAGAGTCAGATTAGCTAAGCAGATGGCACTGGGTGTCCCAGGTGGAATGACTATGCATCTAAGAGAAAGTTAAGTACTGGGTACTAATTTGAAGAGGATGTGTTTGGTAATGTGATGAGAGTAAAGAGCAATTGTCGATTTTTGATAAGTGGGTAATGGACTAACAATGTGCCTAAGCGATGGATTGACTGATTCATGTGGCCAGGAGAACTGGGTCAGTGTCTGCATAGCGAGGGCATCTGCTAAGAAAATGGGGAAGACACAGCAAAGTCAGACCGTTTACAGAAAAGGAATCTGCTGGGTTTCATAAAGTCTTGAAGGTGAGATAAGAAGGAGGAAGGGTAACTCAGGGAAAGGAATTTTCAGCCTTTGGAAGGGGTTGTTATGTGGTCTTGACAACAAGCTGGGGAAAGAGTACCTATATTAAGATCAGAGGAGGGATTCCAAGCTGCTTGTTTCGGTGTGTTGTACATATCCAGCATCGGTAGGATGTTCATGCGGACAATTAAGGTATAGAATTTGGGAGCGGTTAGGACCAGAGGTTAGATATGTCAGTTTGTGCTTTGGCTGAGTTAATATGCAGAAGGAAAAAGCAGTGGGAAGTCCAGGGGAGGATTAAGTCATGGCAGAGAGGCGGAAAGGACAGCAGAGAAATCTAGGGCCGTCTGTGGCCTCAGACTCCACTGCTGCAGCAGAGACCAGCAGAGGAGACAGTCAGGGACCTCTAAAGGGACGTTCTAACACAGCAGTAGGACAGAAGCCACCTTGTAGGAATAAAGGAGAGAGTTTTTGGGAAAAATGCTTATTGGAGTAGTTGAGAAAGGAAGACAGGAGAAAGCAGGTGACAGGGAAAAAAAGGAAGGTGAAAGCAGGGCGAGATTACGGCGAGGGCTTTTTCAGTTCAGGGGAAGTCTGGGCAGTTAGGCACGAAGGAGGGACAGCACCGAAGCAAGGGACCAAGTGTGAGGAGAGGGGGTCCCCAGGGAACAACGCGTTAGCCTGCTGTGACGTTTGCTTGACAGAGGACTGTGAAAAGAAAAAGTTCTGAGTCTCGTGGAATGGGAGATCAGCGAGCTTGATGGGCTTCAGAGAAGCCTGGAGATAGAATTTAGGAGGTTTCTGGGCTCGCTGCTTCTTATCAATTGCTTGGTGTCTGGGCTTCAAAGGTTGGGAATGTGAAAGTGCTAATCTCTCAAGGTTAAATTTTACCCCAGAGTCTAATTGAATTTAGCTTTTGCATGGGTTTTGTTTGTTGGTTTCTAATGTCTCATGAATGCAGTTTTACCTGAAGCTGTGTTGTTTGCTTGGTCCCTAATGCATGTAAATAGCATGGAGAGCAGCCTGCCTTAAGCCCCTCCCCACCCCCCAGTCCCCTTAGGGTTTACACCCCTCAGCTAAGGGATTCTGGTAATAACAGCAGTAGCCAACAGCTGCTGGCTCTTTTCAGTTTCTAAAGAACTTTCAATATAGTCTTCTACTTGGACCCCAGGCAGTTAAGGAGCCCAAGAAGTCCTCCAGCTCCTAAGTGGCAGAGCTGTCATCAGACCCAGGTCCCGTGGCTCTCCAGCTACATGGTGCCGCCGCCTCTGTGGATATCAACTCCCTTCGGAGCCAAAAAGAGAGCTCAACTTGGTGACCTCCAGTCCAGTCTTCCAGGTCATAAAGGCCATTATTCTATGAATACGTGACTGGACATGTTTAAAGAATACGGTATAAAGATGGCAAAGGTCAGTAGGGAGCAGAATTGAGAGGAGAAGCTTCCTGGAGGAGGGGGCTTGAGGTGCCCCTTAAATATTAGCAAGGCGGAAAGCATGGAGAGAGGTTATGGGCTGAGGGAGGTGTTGGCAGGAATTAGTGTAGCTGGTGGTGGCGAGGAGGAAGGCTACTAGAAATACAGCCAAGCGGTGTGGTGGCCGGGTGGGATGGTGGGGTCAGATGACGGCGGGCCCTGACAGTCAGGAGAAGACTTAAGATAGGATGCCAGGAATGCCTGGGACAGCAGGGTAACATAAACAAAGTTGCGTTTTAGGAAGCTTGGTTTAGCAGTCATGTAGAGGAGAGCGCGCTAGAGAGAGACTTTCAGGGACCCAGGTCAGGGCCCGAGTGGTAAACTTGCCATTGATTCCCAGGAAGACTCCAGTAGGGAATATCTGGCAAGTGGTTTATAAGAAACCATGGAAAGATCGTAAGGTGCCCATGTGACTTCACTGAGAAAAAGCCATGCGGAATGAGTCCCGTTGATTTTCTGTGTCACATTCTTGGAGGGATAGATCTGCAGGGGGAGGGGGAGAATGGTAAATCCTTACCTTTGTGTAGTGCTTTTCTGCTAAAAGTAGGTTCTAAGTTTCGGCCCTGCATTTGACAACTGTTTGAAATTCTATGAGCAGGATGGAGAAATGTGGACTGGACAGTGGTAGAATTGGGTGGACTTTAGCTGGTTGGAGGACCACACCCAAAGAGCGTGGGTTAAAGAATTCTTCCATCTATGGGAGGTCTCTTAGAGTATACTGCAGGATTCTGTCTACATGAGTGAATTGAATGAAAACTTACAAGGTTTGTTTTTCAAGTTTGTAGGTAACATAAATTTTGGAAGAATAACTCAGTCCCTGGATGATAGAATCAAAATTGAAAAAGATCTCAATAGCACAGAAGCATGAGTCAAGCTAACCAATAACGTTTAGTAAGCATAATATAGTCTTAGCATTTAAAAAAAATCAAGTAGTGAGAGAAGCCTGAATGAATTGTAGAGTGTATTAAAAGACTTTGGGGGGCTGGGCCGGCGGTGCAGCCGTTAAGTTTGCACCTTCCGCTTCAGTGGCCTGGGGTTCACCGGTTCGGATCCTGGGTGTGGACGTAGCACTGCTTATCAAGCCATGCTATGGTAGGCGTCTCACATATAAAGCAGAGGAAGATGGACACGGATGTTAGCTCAGGGCCAGTCTTCTTCAGCAAAAAGAGGATGATTGGCAGCAGTTAGCTCAGGGCTAATCTTCCTCAAAAAAAAAAAAACAAAAGAGACTGGGATGGCGGGAAAGGCTTTGGGGGAGACAGTCATGTAAGGATGAGTGGTTGGTATCAGATGGCTGTCAAAGGGTAAGGCAATCTTAGGACAGAGTAAGAAAAATACAGTATTTAGAACAAGGGAGGTAATAGGCTCATTGGGTCATATTTTGGCCACGTATCATGGAACATTTTATGTTCATTTTATTGGTGGGGGGCAGTTTTACTTTTGACGTGAAGGGTGGTGGAGGAGGAGTCTGAGGATGTTTGTTTAACATGGAGAAGAAACCCCTCAAGGTTCATGACAGCTGTCCTCAAGTCTGTAGAGGCTGCCATGCTAAGGGCACCACGCACAGGTGGATTGATCCCGCACCCCTCCAGTGGACACACTTAAAGGGTTCGAGGGTAAGCTTATTTTGACTCCGCGAGCAGCTCATCAATGGACGATTAAGCAGAGGGTCGATGAGCAGTTGTCAGGGACTCCGTAGAGGAGACAGGATCTTCTGTCGGGTCTGGGGTTGTCCTCCATGGTTTCCTGTGTGTGTTATCCAGCCGTGTGCTGGAGCTGGCTTGTACCAGCTTGCAGGGGCTGATGGTTAAATAATCAGGAATTTTGTGAGCTAGTAGTTGAATTGTCGGTGGCTTGAAATCGGCCACGGGGGCAGTATTTATACCACAGAAGCCCGCAGATATTACAGATAAGCCCCACCCCGCCCCACCCCGTGTCAGCGTCCCAGCACACCACCAGTATTGTCCAGAATAAAGAGAGTCTGTTAGAAGCTGTGATGCTCTGGAATGTGAAAGAGCAGACCGGGGAAGGGAACGTCTATGTTGATGTTCTTTGGACTTTTCAGATTCTGTTTCCCTTCATTGTGCGCAGCTCCCCTTGTTGGTGCTCAGACCACTTCCTATCTCCTGCCAAGATCTGGGGCCTGTGAGGTTCTCTGTCACTGGATCTGCCAGGGAAACTCAGATATCTTCTATTTCTTGGAATAATTCTTTCCTTGTTATGTATCTAGGCTGGCTAGCACTACGCAAGAGGTGGCTCCCACTCCATTCTCAGCACTAGCCTAAAGAACCGTGAATCACAAATGAATTCATCCATTGAAAAAGGATTTAGAAACACCTGGGCTGCTGAACAAAAGCAATTACAGGTGCAAGGTCCAACTCATGAATATAACAAAGCCCTGCAGGCCATATGGCAATAACAGCCCAGAAGATGGGGCTGTGTGGGTTGACCTCAGATCTGCCCCTGTCCCCATGCCTCGTGGGCAGAGAGCAAACAATGATTTTAATTCTATTCTTTCTCTCTCTCATTTCTTTTTAAAGAGAGGATTTGAATAGTCTGAATCATGATGCGTCAGGGAAGAGCAAATGTCCTGGGGTAGACATGACAGGTAGATTCAGCTGTAGTCATGCAAATTCTATTTGAGTTTGTCCTGAGTCAAAAAATTGATTGTTTTTACTTTTCTCATATGTCTACTGTGGCCCATTTGAAACCCCAAAGGCTTTTCTGTTTTCCCCAATGCTGCCCTCTCCCCACCCCCTCCCCTTATTGGTTTCCCAGGAGACAGACAATAGCGCCTGTGAATGGTTAGGCTACAACCAGATATGAGCTTCTATAACTGTGGGAAGCCTTTCCAGTAAAGTTTGTATTGCCAGCCAGTGAACCGTTTGTAGCTGATAGAAAGTTTTCTTGCCGAAATAACCCATTCAAAGGTGATTTTTGAACTGTAGAAAAGCTACTCTGAATCTCAATATTCAAATTATAAATAAGAGAGTTGAGTGTAAGTATTGCTTTTAACATGAAGGAATGTATTGTGAAGCTGTAAACAGGTCTGTTTTAGAAGAGACTGAACCAGGTAACGCTGAGCTACATCCCTGTCTGACGATGGAGTCTGACAGGGGCAGGGAGAACGGAAGAAAGGCACGACGGGAAGAAAGGGCAGGAGAGAGACGCAATGCTGCTCTAGCCAACCAGAAGTGCACCGGCTGGAGACGCTCACACAGAAGGCCTGCATCGCAGGCCAGGACAGGGAGCAAAGAGAAAGCGGGATTCCTGCTGCAGAAGCTTTAGGATGACATGGAGGTGACATGACGATCATTTTAACCAGAGGCCTCACCTGGGACACCAGGAGCCCAGGGAAGAATCTCACTCTAGACTTAAAAGCTGCAGCCGCAACCCAGGGTCAGAGCTGGTTTACTGACCACAGCTCAGACCCCTGAGCCCAGGGCCTGGAGAACCTAGCAAAAGGGTGGACTTGAAAAAGATTGCTTATGGCTTGAGTACAGAAAGAATTGAATGCTCTTACATAGTGCCTGTTAAATCTTCAGCTGCGTGAAATGCATGCCTGAGCATGCTTACAGAGAGTTTGGTTTGAATGGTCTGCTTGTGATGCACGGCAGGGAAAAGGTTAGGAAAAGGGATATTCCCAGGAAAGAAGAAGAGCAGCAAGGGAAATGTGGACTGACTTCGTTAAGGTAGTGCTCGTCAGTAAAGTCCCTCCCAGCCCCCTTGCCCTGGGTGGCAGCAAAGAAACAGGGGCCCTCTTGTCTTTGGTCAGACACGTACTGTTGGCCTTAGTGAGAAATATGTCCACTGGTCAGCATCTAGCCTTCCTTGGCCAGGGTCCTAGGGGAGAATTATGCCCTTTTGCCCTAAGACATCCATTGTGTGTAATGGGCCCGTTTCTCTCCTGGACACCTGGGCTGCTGCACAGGAAGGCGATGGTTACTCAGATAATTTTCTGTGTTCTGTGGTTCAGATGAACACGCCTCCTTGACAAAGACTGGCAGTGCCATGACTGGGGACTGGCCTTCCAATATAAAAATCAAGCGTTTTAGCAACGTATGGGGTTCTGCCTGAAGAAAATTGCAGGAGGCAGCTGCAATAATGAGCTCTTGGAATTAGGAATGTACAAAACAAGATTTTCTCCAGCCTTGGAAGCATCTGCCAGCTTTACCCATTGGAACTCTCTTATCTCTACCTAGAATGAAATCCTTTATTAATAAGCCAAATCTGTGCTTCCAAAGGCTCTCCCCTGTCAAAACTTCTAGTATTTGGTTTGTAAAATAGATATTTCAGTAGTGTTGGCATGAGGTTAGTTTCTATGAAGAAAATTTTGTTTTTGCTTTCTCATTTCTCATGGAAATTATTCAATGAAAATAATTCAGTGGAATTGAAAAGTCTTGCTTCGTCACTTAATAGCCTGGTCATTGCTATAGGATACATTGAATGAATGAATTAAGCTTATAATTACATTTTTCATATATAGTGACACTCAGTTGATCTTTACCCCAATAAGTAAGGTGATCAGGTAGGAATTGCTCGTACTGTCTTGTAGCTGAGTAAACCTAGGCTCATAACATTTAAGTGAGTTATAACATTTAAGGAACACAAAGTAGGTAGGTGGTTAAGTGGGGTATAGAACTCTTAAAGGGCATCTAGAAGAATGGTGGCCAGTCACATGGTGTGAGACAAAATAAGTCGGCTGTGTTTTGGTGAGCACCTGTTATGACACTATGTTCAGCGATGTGAGTGTCCAAGGAAAGAAGATGCCACTGTCTTTCATCAGGAAGCTTAAAGCTTAACTAGAGAGCTCAAACTGCTACACCTAGAAACAATTAAGTTTAGTGGAAGGTGAGTGAAAGGAAAGAAGAGAGTTCTGGAATGTACCAAAGAACTTTGTGAGGGAAGAATTGAAACTGAATCTTGGGCAGAGATATGACTGTGTAGCCAGAGGCCAATGAGAGTGAGCGTCTAGCAGGCTGGGGACTGTGGCCAGGGATCATTTGATTGAAGGCAGATCGTGCAGGTCCTGTTTATATCTAGAGATGAGGAAGCTGAAGCTGAGGGCTGAAAGCTCAGCATAGGTAAGGCCTGAGGATTTGGACCAGTAAAGTGGAGAGTCGAATAGACACGGTCCGAAGGGACATTCCAGTCAACCCAAGCCACTCTGACAGCATGGCCTCCCATGCTAAGGCAAACATTGTCTAACAGAAGACTCGGTTCGGGTGATGCCTCCTGTGGAGTGGCAGCAGTGGACAAGTTGGGCAGAGCGCGGTCTGGGGCTCTTAATTAGGGCCGGAGCTTGGGTGAGTCGTGGAGGGACTGCTAACAGAGGTGGGAGTGGAACTGAGCTCTGAGGACGTTTCAGATTTGAGTAGGAAAGGGAGAAGGCATTTCAGACGGAGAAAGCAACACACACAAAAGTATGGGCTAAGAAGTGAAGATTCGGGCCTCAAAGAAGAGCAAGTTACAAATTGAACATAGAAACAAAATGGGATAAAGAGACGAGGATGGCTGCTGTGGGGCCTGGGAAGCCATTAGAATCTGGACTTCATGTGATAAGCAGATCTGGAGGAAGGAAATGGTATGATGAAAGCAGTTGTAGGAAAACAAGCCTGGCAGCAGTCTGTAGATAGGACTAGAAAGGGGGGAAGATTAGAGGCAGAGAGGCCAGCCAGGAGACTGTCAGTAATCTGGGTGAGGCCATGGGAGTACTAAGAATGAAGCGGAAAAAGTGACAATGAGGCCCATTCTGAAAAGAAAGCAGAAACCTGAGTAGTAAAGGAAGATGTGATGGGCAAAGATGACTCTTGAGGGTCCTATTTTGGAGCTGAAAAAATAATGGTTCTATTGGGATAACTGGGGTGGCTTGGAAAGGAACCCCATTTTGGAGGGGAAGGTGATGGTTCCATTTGAGGCATCCAGGTAGAGATACTTTGGTCTTTGAGAACATGGACCTAGAACCCAAGGAGAGGTTGGAGCCCGGTGTGCAGCTGGCTGACTGATGATGTCTGACAGGGAACCAGTCCCAAGGGAGGTGGCCAGGGGGCCAGAGCAAGGAAGCAAGAGAAGGAAGAAGAGCCAGCGAAGGGAGAGAATGGTGGGAGAAGTCAGTAGAGAGCCAGCCAAACACATTACACACCTATAGGGGTTTTGAAAGTGAGTTGGAGGACATGAGGGTCCATCATCAGAGTGGAGGCTGAGGATGGGAACTGAGCAGAAGGCCAGTGGATCTGCACAGGAGGTCAGTGGTGGTGGTGAGCAGTTTCTCTAGTTTCCTTCGAGTGGGCCTCCCCATCCAGCATTGAATTATCCACCGGCCTCCTGCCTCCCTGCCCCGGAGCCTTCTCAGCTCTAATTGGTCCTCCAGGGGCCTGTCAGGAGAGTGCTCTTTCTAAAATCATAATCATAATCAATTAATAGTTATGGTTCTAAAATACAGATCTAATCATGCATTTTAAATTGGATTTGTGAGTTACTTTGGAATTGAAGGAAGGTGGTGTAGACTCTGCATGCGAGCAGTCTGCTGGTGGAGAGGAGGAGAGAGTGTTAATGAAAGGGAGGCAGGAACAAGCAAGGCTGCTTGAAAAGGAAGGAGGAGGGAAGGGGAAGCAGAGGAGAGGAAATGAGCATGTTTGAAGCAGCAGCAAAGCAGACTTTGCAGTGTGGGATCAGGTGAACCCGCCAAAGAGGAAGACAGATTGCTCCGCGGGTCACTCCTCCCTCTCTTCAGCAACCTGGAGGGCCGCAGGCGGGCGGCACCTCCTTGTCCAGCAGAAGGCCTCTCCCGAGAGGGCTCCTGTGAACTCTACCAACCACCAAAGGAAAGACTGATATTTGCTTATTTATCCTAAGTTGCTTCACCTGCTCTTGATTTGATTGCCTTCTCCATACTTCCCTGCACTGTTTCCCTGGTTTGCGTGTGTCATGACGTGGTCCCTTAACTCAGTGTGGTTTATTACCGTTAACTCTGCACCTCGGGGGTGCTTGGAATTCAGCAACTGGCTCATCAGTACTTCAGCTCCAAGCTGAGGACCCTCATTCCTAGAGACACTTTCTTATCCAAGTGCATTCCTGTCTTCCGTTGCTCTTTGTGGCCTGTGAATGTGCAATTGCATGTGATTGGAAGGAAGCGTTAATAGAATCCTAGAATCCTGGTGTTAGCAAGGACAATAGAATCACCCCGTCTGACCTTCCATGCACAGGGAGCCCCTTCGCCAGCTTTTGTTTAACTTATTAATAGCTTTTCTCCTGATTTAAACTGTTCCCAAAAATAAATATTGGGTGGGTGATCCAAGGAGTGGTTTCAATTGATATTACCAGGACTATCAGGATGAGCACGCTTTTTTAAAAAATCAGAATTTTGTTGGACTGACAAGAATTTGCAACTTGTGAAACTTGGCCTTCCTATCCGAGTTTTCCCTCTCTTGCTCATCGCTCCCCATTGCCTCAGAGACAACATGGGGTGCTTTCACAGGGGAGGCCAGTGGGACCCAAGGACAGGCTCAGTGAGGCCTCAGGCCATAACAGGGCCTCTGCAAGGACTCCACTCCTTCCTAAATGCAGTTAGCAGTTCCACAGATGTGTTTTTAATGCTGTTGAACTTGAGGAGCCTCATTTGCAGAGCAGCAACTTTTATGTGTATCCCGGGGCATTAAACCTATGTGAACGTGGGCCCATCAGGTCTCTGCGCCACCGGGACCCTGTTTTGCGTCTTTGTCATTCAACACACCAGGTTGCACATACATAAAACTGTCCCTTCGTGATTAAAGTCAGTCTTGGGCGCCGAGGGAGCATGGTTTGCTTTCCCCCACCTTTGGGCAGGAAAAACCACTGTACTGGTGGAAAGGCTTTGCTAACATCATACAGAACGGGGGATTTCCGTCACACAGGTCAGCTAGTCTGGGCTGTGCTTCTAGAAGCAGTGCTGTCTTTTTTCCTTTGCTCGCTCACCACCTCTCAGTGGCCGTCTCTAACCGAGGCTGAGGCCTCCTTCCGTAGGTCTGTTTGTCAGACCTTCACGGGATGTGGTAGCAGTGTGGGAGGTGTGACTGGTCCCATAAAATCTCCAAACCCGCTGTCCATTTTACAGTCCTCAGTACCGCATTTTCCAGTTCTTGTGTTTAGAGACAAATGCCCCTGTGTCTGCACTTTCGGAGCGAAGGAACTAAAGAATAGCTCGTTGTCTTACCTTGGGCCGGGGCACCGGGAGGGCGGGGCTCATGGTTGCTGCCCTGGTGTTGTTGCCCCTTACCCACTCCACCCTGGCCCGTCGCGTCCCTTCCTTGTTCTCTTGAACATTCCTTGTGTAGAACAGTCCTTCTGCCTCTGCACCTTTACTTGCACTGTTTTCCAAACTGCAGCCCCTCTCTCTTCTCTGGACTCAGAAGTCTGCCCGCCCCTAACAGTCTTATTAGATTCTACCTCCTTGAATTCTTCCCTGTTCTTCGCAGCCTGGAGTGAGTCCACCAGAGTTTAAGCTCCGTGACTGCAGAGATGGTCTTGTTCATTGCCAAATACTCAGTGCCCAGCACATAGTAGATGCTCAGTAAATATTTGTTGAATGACAGACAACGGTTGCTCTCTGTAGACTTCGCTGGCATCTAATACATACTGCTTGTTGGTATTCATCTTTCTATACATGTACACCTGACGCTAAGCTTCTTGAGAACAGAAACCATGACTTTATGTCACCGTCTAGGAAAGGAACACATTAGGAGCTCAATAAATACTGGTGATTGAGTGACTACGTAATCACTCAGTAATGTTCTCTGAGCGCGGGGTGGGAGTGTGTCTTTCTGCTGCTCTGTTCTATAAAACCCCTTGAGTGGCATTTTAAGCAAGCACAAGGGACCCCCCCTCCTCCCACCAGCACTTGACTATTTAGGAAGGATATTCCTAAGAGTGTGATGCTGTTAACATTACATTCCCCTTCCAAAAATTTGCAACAGACTGTGTAGAATTGTTCAAGAATCAGTTATCCAGTGGTTGATTAGTTAATTCCTGAGTAAGCCATTCTGAAAACTGATTATAATCCTATTTCAAATGGAGAGTTGGGAGAAGGCCAAAAAAGGGTATATTATTGTATCTTGTAGGAGGGAAGAATCCGGCAGATATTCACTGAGTTATGGCGCCAGAGCCTTCCTCTCTTCTGTTATTGTAAATTATTGTTATAGCAGAAGCCAAATCAGCAAAGTGAGCCTCCAGCCTTCACTTCCTCTCGGCTGAGGTCTTATATAATGAAGACCTTCATAAACAAACATTGCATGAACTTAATGTAGGAGCTCTCCTGTTAAAGTTCATGCTGTTTAATGTAAAGTGGAATAATTGTTTTATATTTCTTCTAAGTTCTGAGGGATCCCTTGCTTCTGGGGTAGCTGTTTACTAAAGCTTTTTCGTTTAATAAAGAAAACTAGTTTTATACCCTTCAAAAGTCCCCAATATACATCTGCAAACAGTGTACTCTCCTAGGGGATGCAAACTCAAACGCCTGCAGGGCCAGGCAGGTGAAGTCCATGAGCTGGTGAGGACGCAGCAGGTGACACACACGTGCGCCATTTAAGAGGCAGCACTTCTCACCCCAGGTTAATTGTTGCCAAGCACAAACGTATAGCCCAGAGTTGCGCAACTTTAGACTTTCAAGAGAAGCTGGAAATCTGAACTTTTGTCACCTGATTTCTAAATGTTAATAACTAATTCAAAAAAATATTTTAATTCTTTGCAGGCCAAATAGTTTATGTCTCTGTGTTGGATGCTTCCTGTGGGATAGGAGTTTGAAACTTTTGTTCCATCCCTTCAGGCCTTCCTGTCTTTGGGCACTCGGAAGTCCTCCTCGGGTGTTATTTTCATTGAGCCACCTCCCTTTTTAAGGGAGTGTTGAAGTGATTCCCATCCAGAGTGTCTGCCCGGCAGGGAAGGGACCAGATGGAGTGTCTGGTACAGTGCTGGGCACCAGGCAGATGCCTGACTAAGGCTTGTTGAAAGAACCAGTCTCAAACTTCTTTGGCGTGATCCCTCCTCTCTTCGAGAGATGGCCACATGCGGGTATTAGTTATCTATCGCTGCTTGATGAATGACCTCAAAACTCAGTGGCTTAAAGCAACGATAAACAGTTACTATCTCAGTTTCTATGGGCCAGCTTGGGAGCAGCTTGGCTTGACAGTTCTGCTCAAGTTCTCTCGGGAGGCTGCACTCTTCTGAGGACTTGACTGGGCTGCAGGATTTTCCAAGGCAAGCTGGTGCTGGCGGTTGGCAGGGGGCCTCAGCTCCTTGCCGTGGGGCCTCTCCATAGGGCAACTTGAGTGTTCTCACAACGTGGCCTCTGGATTCTCACAGAGCAAGTGATCCAACAGAGAGCAAGGCGGGAGCCACGACATCTTTTATGACCTAATCTCCAAAGTCACGTGTCATCATATCTGCAGTATCCTGTTAGTTACACAGGTTTGCCCTATTCAGTGTGCGAGGGGACCACACAAGGATGTCAAATACCAGGAGGCGAGGATCACTGGGGGCCATCTTGGAGGCTGGCTGTACAGCTGTGCTCACAATAGACTCTCGGTAAATCCTTTTTAAACAAATCATCCAACAATGAGAGTAGTTTTTCAAAAAACCTAGGGGAATAACATATCATAGTGATTTGTACCTAATATTCCTCCCATTTACTGTTGTGTTCTTGAGATCAACCTCAGAAATTAAATATCCTATTTTTGTCTTCCCTGAATGTGTCTAAAATAATTTTTTAAACATAAATTTAAAAATTCTACCTGTTTCACGTCTTAGACTGATAGACACAGGTGTACCATCTGCTTTTCAAGGAAATTCTTTCAGTTACTGCTTACCTCTGTCTGCTTCACAGGCTATTCCTTGTTCTCATATTCTCTCAGTTGCCTGAGATGACACTTTTCTGCTAAACCTAATGTTTTTTTAAAGATCTGAAAAGAAAATCCCCAAGAAGTGGCACCCTGACCACAGAGTAGTACCCCCTTTGATATATTGATAGCACTTGTGAAGACAGCCCCCAGAGATTCTCTGGGGCCCTCTGTATTGGTAGGAGAAGGGTGCCAGTTAATCAGAGGCATGAGACAGGGAGAGGGGTTACTCCTCACAGTATCCATTTCTGGAAGCTTCTTTCCAGTCTCCCCACCCCAACTCAAACAGTAGGACTGAGTGGCACTGCTGATGCTTCCAAACACACACACACCCACCCTCGGCTACACGTTGCCATTGCCCCTTCAAGACCACCCTTAATAGCCATTTTAACCCGATTTCACCCGAATAAAAACGTGAAGAGGAAGGAAAGGTGCCCCAATGTGATTTCCCTTAGGAAAATCCCCGCCGGTTGCTAGCGCTTATTTGTTCAATAAACAAAACCTTAGGCTGGGAATTGAAGGTCAACACAAGTAGAATCCGTGAGCGTGTGCCCGTGCTCCGGAGCCGAGCAGCGTCTTCTGTGCACCTGGGAGGGGCTGGCATCACCCCACCCCCACCCACTCCGCCTTGGCAGTGGTCACCGAGTCAGGGTGTTGGTAAATGGAAATGAAATGTATAATTCATAAGGCGGCGAGGTGGCGTGCGATCTGTGGAGGGGGGTGGTAATTACAGAATTGAGAAATGAGGCTGCAGTGCGTAAGTAACCTTTCTAGGTTAGAGGCTGCTATGATAGATGGCCTGCATTGTTCTCTTTCTGACCTTTTTCTGAACTTCCCCTTAGAAGAACAGAGGAAATACAGTTCTGCCTTTTCCCATATTGTTTTTGAGTAATACCTTTAGAGGCCAGCTTTTAGCATTTCTTTTCTTCTGTTTGGGGTTTTGTTCCCCACCCCCCAAGCTTTGCTGCTTCCCATAGAAAAATCTAGTCACTAATTACTTTATCCCAGTATTAATGGTGGATACAGAGGCTACACAAATATTTGTCCCTACTGAACACAATACATATTGGGAAACACAGGGAAAGAAGATACCCCTGCAGCCTCCTTTCCCTCCCTCTGCCCCACCCACCCCCAGCCGAGCAAGACAGTCCTGGGAATGGTCCTCAGAGATGATGATCCCGACAGGCCGATGAGAAATGTGTGGGGTGTGGCTGCTCAGTAGGAGGGAGGACAGAACCACTGGTGGACCCTAAGCTCCGGCTTGCAGAATAGTCATTTTAACCAAACGTTAAGGTGCACGCAGGAGCGATGCTCACTCACGGTTAAGCTATTGATGCAATCCCAGGGAAGAAAGATAACAAGGATGGAGAATGTGTGCCATGTGTCTTTCATCAGCCTTTTCACTGTGCAACCCGAAACACTCAGTGTTGTCCCATCTACACGTCCCTCCTCCGGTATCGACTTCCTGGTCTGAATGGTGAGTCCCCAGTGATGGCCTGTAACTTTGGGCTCTGTGATTATCTGAAGTCTTTCAGCCTCTGTAAAGCCAGGGAACCCCAGAAGAGGGAAGATGGAAGACTTCCGTTTCATCTTCACACAGGTTAGCATTGTCAAAGAGTCAAGCAGAATTGTTCCACTTAGCCTCAGAATGGCATCTAGAGTTGAGTCTTTGGGATGTTTGGGGTTATTTTGTTTCTTGAAAAACTTTTTCTGAGGCCGAATGAAAAGGAACTAGACAGTTCTGTGTCAGAGCCTTTCGAACTGGGGACAGAATTTGGTTAGCTCAGTTTAGGTTGTTAACACTAGTTGAACACCTGCTGTGTGCAGAGCAACACGGCTGCACTCAGGAGCTGAGCACTTCCTTAGGATGCAAATATAGGTTCTTTCTCCTGAAGGAACTTTCGATCTCATGGGGGATCCAGGGCAAGTCTAAATACATACATACAAAGACCTACTATGTAGCTGACGCTCTATAGAGGCTAGCATGACAAGCAGCCACTCGGTTACTTTAAGTGATATTTCAAAACTTTTCTTCTTTGGCAATAAAGAAACTTCACACCAGTGATGACTACCATTCTTTCAAACATCCATTTAATTACTTGTAATTTTTTTAGTTGAATTTTGAAAATCTCTCTACTGCCTTCTCTCTTCCTGTCTCCACCTGTTATTTTTTCTTCATCTCCAGATAGTTTCTCCTTTTTCACTCACCACTCTTCAGCTTATATATTTTTTAAAGATACAAACATCCTATGTCAAGCTTCTCCCGTTAAAAACACGTAGAGCTTTATGGGTTTCTGTTCAGATGTCCCCATGGAAATCCACATTATCAGAGAAGAACTTCTTAGAAAGAGTTTGCTTCTCCCTACCCTTTCTCCTTCCTTAAAAATAAATACATACATACATGAATCCATAAACAGTAAGAAATCGCTGTTTTTACTTCTTCCTCAGATGATCGCTTTGGTTCAGCAAACGTCTGTGTATCCAGCATTTCCTGTGTTCTTGCACAGTGCTTGGTGGTAGGGAAGGAAGATAGTGATACCATAGCCCCTTCCAGCTCGTGAGTGTGAAGCGTGACAACCCACATCTGTGGAGGACCCCCCACCCCAAGATTCTTTGCTGGGTGCTGCAAGGTGTACAGAGATAAATAATACACAGTTCGCCACCTTGAGATGCTTCCAGTCTCATTGAGGAGCTGATTATAGATTATTCTCGTCTTAAAAGATAATAACTATCAGTGCAAGGGTGAGTGGAAGCTGAATCGGCAGTGGATGCAATTCGCGTTGTAGGAACTTAGACTAGGAGAGAGCCTCAGGGAGAGAAGAGTTCTGGAGGAGGCAGAATTTGAGCTGAAAGCCTGGAAGGCTCACACATAGCCAGAAGGGGTGCTCTCCACAGAGGCCAGCTGGAGGAGGTGGGGAGGGGATGACCGGGAGTGTCCGGGGCCTCCTCCTTACCACTCTGATGAGTCTAGAGGGTTCTACACTGTTTCCTCCCTTTCTCCCACCAAGTAAGTCTCTTCTTCCTTCTTCCCTCCCTCCCTCCTTCCCTTTCTTTTTACTCTGCCTCTTAGTTCCAACTGCTGTGTGTTTGTGTGGTAACTCCCTGATTCCACACGCTGGTTTGTGCACTTGGCTTGAGGAGCGTTCAGTGCTCAAGAGAAGAGAATGAACATTTTGATCTCTTTTGCTGAAGCCTGCTCCATTCCGAAGGCAAGGTCCAAGACTCCCAGCTCCTGGGGTAAAAAGAGGCCCCATTGTTAGGATGAGAAAAACAGTTTATTGGAAGATGGGGCAGTGGTATCCTAATCTGGGGGGACAACTTACTCTCCATCCCCTGACAGAAACATCTTCTGTGCTCTCCTCTGCGGTTTGCTGTGGGTTTCTTGTAGTGAGGTTCAGCGGCCGTCCCTGGTGGGTTTCATCCCTCTGTCCCATAGGAGATGAAGGTTCAGATGCCTTTCAGATCACTGTGTCTGCTGCACTCCAGCACCCCCTAGTGTGAGCTGTGAAGAGCCAGCTTAGTTTTTCCTCCATGACCCAAACAGACACAAGAAAGCAAATAGGATTTTGGGTTGATTTTTTGTTTTTTGGGTTTTTTCGACTCCGTTAGGAAAAGTTGAATGTTGGACGGTTTTCCCTAAATAAGCTGCCCTTGGCTGAAACTGGAATTTCTGCCCATTTTGTTTGGCAAAACTCTCCTGTTCCTAACTCACGTGGAAGAAACAACCAGCCACCCTGGGAGCTCCCTCCCTGTCTTGACCATGGCAGCTCTGTCGGGCCGTGGTTAAGTCCACTCTGCGATGTTTCCTGCTGTAGAACTGGGTGACGGCCGTGCCCTTGGTCCCCTTCTGCAGGTTTGGTCTGCTGGCAAAGCCGGAATGGTGTGCGCCTCCCCAGGGAGCAAGGCCAGCCTCATCCACCTGGCTCCTCCTCCCTTGCTCACACCTGCTGCTTGGAGACGGGAGGCATCCCGTGCTTCCTGGGTCAGAACCTGCTCCATCCGCTGGGATGGCTTTTGGCTTCACTTGAAAACTTGTTTAGTTAGCGTAATAAAGGCCTTCGGCCCTTCTTTCTCAGTAATTCTCTATCAACAGCGCCATACAGAGAAGAAGCCCTCCTCTGATGACATGGGAAATAGCCCCGTGGCTGCAATGGAAATTCACCCTCCAATATGTGTTTGGCATCTTTGCTCAGTGGATTCTTTTTCATATCTCAGGTTTCTGGCTTCTGCTCTCTCAACTGGTGCATCTCCAGTCAGTGACACTGAATGCATCTCCCTTTCAAACAAGGAGCAGCTTTCCATCCTTAGTCCCTGTCTCTCTTATCCCAGGCCATCAGCCATAATGAATGCCTCCCGATTTAGTCCCACAAGCCACATAATCAGATGGTGCTGTAGGGAAGGAAAATTCTCCCTGGATGAACCTCGTCTTTGCTAAGAGTTGGGAACTCCAGGGCCTCCCCAGTGCAGGCTCGGGGACCCCAGCAGGAAACCATCGTGATTCCTCAGCCTTGTGTTGTTTCATTTGTTCATCCAACAGACATTTTTGAGTGCTCACTGTGAGCCAGTTGAAGCTAAAAGTTAACCAATGAGAAGTTTCACATTTAAATCGATGCAGTTGCACATAAGTTGGTAATACTGTCTTGGTGTGCTTTCATCTGGGGTCAAGGGTGAGCCTGGAATTAATTGATTAGGTGAGAGAAGCCAGCTTTTTCCCCGACCTGACATCTCATTGTCACTCTGTTGGTGGGTGACGTATCGCCACTCTGAATAAAGGGAAGGAGCTGTGTTACCGTTGATCCACAGGAATTGAAATTCCAAATTCCCTCCCAGTGCAGAGAAAAGAGGAGTGGCCCCAGGAAGCTGAAAGGTGACCGCAGGTGACAGTGTGACTTGGGTTAGTCCTTCCTGGCATTGGCAGGCTTCCTGGGGAAGCTCTAAATGTGCAACAGCTCCAAACCTCAGTTTCAGTCAGCAGACTAATAACAAAGCAGAAGAAAAACAATCAACAAAAGGAACTAAAAAGAATGCCTGTGGTTTTGTCTCCTTTCTCTCTCAGCCGCTGGCTCATTTTCCCAGCTCCCGGCCTTTGTGCAGAGTCCCTCTTAATTTGGGCTGGAACTGCCGTGTAGCCCACCTGTTCAGGAGCCTGCCTCCGGGCAGAGGGCAGAGCCCAGCTGAGGCTTGGGGTCCACGCCGCTGATGCACACACACAGCCATGCAGGCTGCATGTCACCACGCATGCGGAGAGGGGATGGGGTATGGGAGGAATGCAAGAGGGGTTTTGTGATGCCAACCATGTTGTGTTTTTCACCTGGCTGGTGGGGACACTGGATCTGCTTTCTGATAAGTCATGGAGCTATACTATACGTTTTTGTTTTGTGCACTACTTTGTCTATGTTATCTGTCACAATAAAAAAAAATAAAGATTAAGAAAAACTTTAAAAAAGAACCTGGAGCAGTAGATGTGTAAAAGGTGTTGCTCTATGTAGATACATGCAGACAACTGTGATTCCGTTTCCCCGGCTGACGGATGCTTCTACAGACGTTTATCAAGCACCTACTTGGGCAAACAGTACGAGCATAAATCCTGGTGATATCATAGTCCTGGTGGGTGGTAGGAAGCAAGACCAGGCTTTCTCCAGCAACCCTTGGCTTCATGGTAAAGGCACCAGAGAACAGACTGGGAGATACAGGGCCACCAGGCTGGTGACTGGAAAAATAGGCATAATGCATGTCAAGAGGGTGAGGAATTATAGAATTACAGGGCATGTGAATATCTTTGAAATGACCCATTGTGGAGACCAAGCTGATTCTTCCTAGGAACATTTCTCATTGAGATTTACTAGGAATTTAGAGGCTGGCATGAGAAGAAGCTCAGGATATCAGAGAACTGATTTCCAGTTTACACCAACATCACTGGAAGCCTTTGGAGATTATATTCAGTTAGGTTCTGGATCTAACGTTTTCTTCTGGTATATCAGCAAGAAAGGTAGATCTTGATTCCGCACTTTGCAGATCTGAAGCAGTACTGGGAACCTAGGATCAGCATGGCAGGGGGATATATATATATATTTTTTTTTAGTGCACACTAGGAAAATCTTCCTCAGAGCCAAGATGTTCATTGCCAATGCAAATCAAAAAAACTACCTCTCTGATTTTAACATTATACTGGAAATGGCCAGTTGAATCAAGGAAGCCAGCTTCCTTTGGGAGACTGTCCAAGTGGGGCATGAAAATGATGTCAACATCTAGACTAAACTGTGATTAAATATAATCAACCTTCCATATGGATATGATGATTCCTTCTGATGCCTTGAGCATTTCTATTAGCTGGAGATATTCAATTATGACAGAATCAGCACCAGTGAGCGTCTTGAAACGATCCTCATCAGCACACAGTTTGATGGACATCGGTGGTGGCTGCTAAAGTAGAACTTCTAGAGTATGTCTGCAACAGTTTTGCTGCATGTGTAGCATCGAGCCGGACCCACCCACAGGCAGAGTGTGGTGTCTTTCGTAGGGCTCCTTTGGGAGTCAGAGCCTTGCTCCTGGGTAGCAACTCTCCACCACAATGTCATCTTCGGCTTATTAAGGGCAAAACTACCCTGCTGTGGAGCATGTATAGAGATCTTAGGGTCCATGGTGTTTGGTTAGGCCATTACAAGAGCAGACATTCTCCTTATCACCTTGGCTCAGTGCAAACTGAGACAATGAGTGGGCTCCTGGTCAACCTCACCCTGTATTTCATTCCTGGAGCTCCATCCCTGGGCCCGTTTGTCCTTCTTCTCATCTGCTCAGTACCCCAGTCAAAGACAAAGCTGTTTCTCTCATACCTCCTGTTTACTAAGAAAGCTGTGTCTTTTTTAAAATCAAATCCCAGGCTGGCGGTGGTTTAGCCACACTCAGTCGCTGTTTAGATCTCCGCTGGGTCTTCCTGGGTCCCCAGACACGCTATGAGTCTTTTAGGGATGCTGCTCCCTGTTTTCCTAGTAGGCCACCCTTGGTCAGAGGCTGTATTCTGTCTGTTTGGCTGCCCCGCGGTGCTCTCCAGCCCTCACCCTTCAGGTTGTCCTCTGTGCTGATCCCTCAGGCTTTTGGGTCCAATTTCTCTAAAGTAGCCTCTTCCTAGTCCTCAGATTCCTGCCGCCATCCTTGGGTCCTCTGTTGCTTTGATGTAATCCCTGGTCTCCCACTCCTGGTCTTCAGCTCAAATAGTGGCTCAGAGCTCATGTCAGCATTTCCTAGTCTCCTTATTTTTGCAGTGGAAACATAAGATTTAACAACCCATCTGAAATACAATTTTACATTTTGATTGCTTCTGCCCCAGCCATACTGAGGTTACTTTCAATCTACATATATTTGTGGGAACGGGCTTTTTCACTGCAGTTCAATTCAAGTACACCTTATAATATCAGTGATTATGAAATACCATGGACTAATAGAGTGTCTTGCTTCCAAGGAGTTCAAACTGCTTTATAATCCTACCAACCATAATTTATCTTCATAAGCTGCTGTAGAGTCAAGAAAAAAAGTGAAATTAATAATCATATTTTATAGATGGTGAAATAAAAACTCGGAGAAATTGAGTAACATTTTTCCAGAAATGCACAGTTCTTCCTGTGCTCTGATTAGTGTTGCAAATTTATTGCCCAAGTTGGGAGTGGCTGTGAACCTTGCCCTTGCTTTATTAGGGGACTGCGTAGATGAGCAGGACATTGACTCTGGTCTTACTGGCCGAGGAGGCTGGCTGAACCAGAGACTGCACCATGAAGGGGAGTGCAGTTTAGGGCCGTGCTTCCCTGTGCAAGGAAGCAGGGGGAGCTGGCAGGCAGTTTTCCTTCTAAAGCTAGATGGTAGGGACTTGGTTGTTAATATTAATCTTTGTACCTTTTTTATGTAAATAAATGAAACAAATGTTTAATATGTACACTTCAATATATTTATACAGCTTTCCTAATGTTTCAACTTATAAGGAGGAAAATGGGCTTTAAAAATGAGGAAAAGGGATGCTCTGTTTATTTAATTGTTGTCACATGGACCTAGAGATGTTATAGATAAGTGACTTAGTATCTGTGGATTGCCTGCTCTCTGCCAGGCCCTGTGCTAGGTGCTTCCTGCGTTGCTCTGTTTAATTTCATCCTCATACCAGCCTCAGGAAGTAGGTGTACAGCTAGAACCTGACGGCGCTGGATTCTGCCTGTGAGCACAGGGCTCCGAAGCGCATGTTCATTCCCGCTCGACTTGTATGGTCTCCACACCTCTGTGGGAAGTCATGTCCCCACAGGGCCACATGATCTGGACGTGATCTGGGGACACCCTGTCAGCTCCATGTGCTGTCAGGAGAGCTAATGGAGCAAAATATCAAAGCTTCAATAATTGATGTGTTGAAAATGATAGTTGCTTATTCTTTTTCTATAAAAAAATAGAATTCTCAAACCTCCTGCTATGAAAATGTTGGAAAGGAACAATCTTTCTCTTTCTTGGGTGCAAATTTTGTCTGACACTTCATGTATGTTTAAAGTATTTTGATGTCCCAAAATAGCAATGAGGAGACTCTGGAAGATGATTCTGTGGGGTGGCGAATGAAGGATGAATCATTAGCAGAACCTGGGCCATTCTGAGCCCAACAGGAAGGGCCATTTCCAAGCCAGCAGTCCTACCTGCTGTGGAACTGAACTGAGACCAGAAACGGCCCCCATGGAAGAAACTGGAATGGGATTTTTTAAAAAGAACGTAAACTTTGAAACAGAAAGGCCAAGTAGCCTGCCTCTTGTTATAGGAGGTGTTGCCAAGGAGATGGTGCCAGCTTCGGGTAAAACTGGTGCCTGCTGAGGGTGTGGGGTTGAAGCAAAAAGATTCATTCCTTCTATAGATGTCTAGTGAGCACTCACCATGCCACCGGCACTGTGCTGGGTGCTGGAGACATAGCAGGGACGTGAGCGATAGAGGACGTGCACTCATCCTGCCCTGTGCCTGGAGGCCACCCTCACCTGTCCCCTGACCAAGACTCAGCTCAAACTTCTCCTGGGAAACCCTCCCTGCTTTGCCTCTCCTCCCCCAGGTAGTCCCTCCTTCGCGTCCTGGGCACACACCCGGCACGAAGCATGCCTGCATGCTGCTGCCTCCAACTAGACCATGCACTCCTGGAGGAGCCATAGGAACTGGTTTATTTTTCCATCTTCAGCACCCAGCACAGTGCCCAGCACATAGTAGGAAATGGCAGTTGAATATTCGAATCAGCGAGTGAATGAGTGGAGCTTGAACCAAATTCTGACTTAGAATAACCATTGGTGAGAAGGTTTCTTCTTCACTGGAGAGTAGACATGCTTCAGGTGGACTAGACAAAAAGAAACGGACTTTCGACTGGACTTTGAACTTCCCAGAACTCAGAGCCCTGTGGACTTAGCGGAACAGGGACAAGGCATCTGCAGGATCTCAGCAGAACCGTCTCTGGTCCCCCAAGGATCACTGACAGGCCAGAGAGAGAAGTGCCTGCTTTACCCAGGGGCTCATGGGCTGGGTGTTGAGCAGATATTTATAGAGCATCTACTGTGTGCCAGACTGGGGATCGAAAACGAGTGAGAGACAGACCCTGCCCTTTACAAGTGGGGGGCAGATATTTGAACATGTATTTAGAATACTAGGTGTTCAATTAATATTTATTGGACCTGTCTGGTTCTTCATGTTTATATCTTCATCACCTGGTATAGCAGCACAGAGAAAGTGGGCAGGGTATGTCTGAGTAAGGAAATAGGGAGGGGAGAGGGGCAGGCCGTGTCAGAAATACCATCAATGTATTGTGTGTGCAGAGAGGAGGACACATCCTTAGGGGTGAGGGAGAGTTTCAGAGTGAATTGGAAAAGGTTGAAAGCAAAGGCAGGAGACCAGTAGGCGATTACAGCAGAGGCCTGGATTGAAGCCGCAGGCTCGAACTAATAGCAGTGGGAGCTGAGTGGGGTAGTGGCTTCAAGAGAGTTAAGAAGATATAAGCTCTAGACGCCTAAATCTCAGAGGCCTTTGCCCGGCAGTCCTGACCCTGCATTTTCTGGTGCCACCTCCAACCACGCCTGTTACCCTCTCTGGCTTTTTTGCTTTTGTGAGCCACCTACAGACAGGTATCCTCTGACTCCCAGGGCTAGCCCTGCACAGGTGAGTGTGCGCCGCACGCTCTCCCCCATCTCTGGGCCTCCGCTCCTGTGGTTCCCGCCCGCCTGGAGGCCTTTCTTCCTCACACTAAATCCTGCACCCTCGTGCCGAGCTTCCACTCCTTGATGAGGATTTACCTTTCTACTCCCTGTTTACACTGCCTTAGCACTTTCATCTGAATCACATATTTCAGCACTTTCTTATATTTAATAAAGGTTTATTCAATCAAGCTTTGATTGAGTGGCTACTAAATGCTGGGCACTGTGCTGCCCTCATGGACTCAGCAGGGGGAGACAGACAGTAAGCAGGTTATTGGGAAAGTGCTGTAAAGTGACATTTATGGCACTGTAGATGGAGACTAACTGGTGTCAAGGGAGGCCTGTCTGTGGCGGTGACAATTTAGCTGAGGTTTGAAGGATGAGAAGGAGGCAGCCATCTGAGAGCCAGTGGGGAGAGCATTCGAGGCCGAGGCAACAACACTGCGTGAAGGCTCTTGGTCCAGCAGGAGCTTGGGTATTCTGGAAACTGAAAGGAAACAGACGGGACTCGAGCTTATTGACCTAGGAGGGTGGACTGAAATGACAGTGGAGAGCTGGGCAAGTCCCGGTCCTGGGGGTCCCTGTGGGCCATGGAGGGATTTAGATTTCATTCTAAGTGCCGTGGGGAGCCTCTGAGGGCTTAAAGCAGAGGGAGTGTGACCTGCTCGCTTTGGCAGCTATAGGGAGAGTGGATTGGAGGAATGAAGACGAAGCGGAAAGACTGGATAGGAAGCTCCAGGGGTGAGATGGGGTGGCCAGGGCCAGAGTGGTGGCCGCGGGGGTGGAGAATCAGACACCAGTCTGAGATAAACTTTAGAGCTGGCCATTTTCATGGATGGGGTAGTGAGGACGAGAGAGAGAGAGAGAGAGACAGAGAGAGAGAGAGAGAGAGAGAGACAGAGAGAGAGAGAGAGAGAGGAATCAGATCATTCCAAGGTTTCTAGCACAAGTAGCTGCAGGGGCAGGGGTGGGGCCTAGGGGTAAGGGTCTAACTCCATTTAGTAAAACAAACAGGCAGAGGGAGGAAAATGTTTGAGGGGGGTGGGGAGGAGGGCAGAGGAAAACAGTTCCCTTGTAAACACACGAAGTTTGATGTGGTCATGAGACATTCCCATGGAGATGTCTGGCCATCCAAACATAGCTCTGGAGCAGAGAGAAGTCCAAGGTGGAGACAGACATTTGGAAATAGAAATAGAATTTAAACCTGGGGGAGTGGATATGATAAGTAATTGGTTTCCTAGGGCTGCAGAAACAAGTACCACAAAATGTGTAGCTTAGAACAACAGATGGTTGTTCTCTCACAGTTCTGGAGGCTAGAAGTCCAGAATCAAGGTGTTGGCAGGACCGTGCTTCCTCTGAAGCCTCTAAGGAAGGCTCCTTCCTTGCCTTCTCTAGCTTCTGATGGTTCCAGGTGTTCCTTGACTTGTGGCAGCATCACTCCAATATCTGCCTCTGTCTTCAGATGGCTTTCTTCCCTCTGTGTCTGTGTCCAAATTTCCTTCTTCTTATAAGGACACCAGTCTTACTAGATTAAGGGCCCACCCAACTCTGGTATGACATCATTTTAGCTAATGACATCTGTAACAACCCCATTCCCAAATAAGGTCACATCCTGAGGTACCAGGGATTAAGACTTCAACATGTCTTTTGAGGGGACACAATTCAACCCTTAACAATTACCTAAAACAGTGATGAAGAGAGAGGAGAGAAGGATCCTAGGACTTTGCCATCATGGAGCAGTTGGATAGAGGAGGACAAGCCACCAAAGGAAACTGACAAGCCACAAGCAGAGAGACAGGACAAACATGAGAGTGTGTGGTGTCATGAAAACCAAGACTGAGTGTTTCAAAACGATGGTCAACTGTGTGAAGGAAATGTGGTTCTTGGGTCACAGAGCTGAGACACTGACCAATGGATGTGACAACGTGGTCACTGCTGCTCCTGACAAGCACAGCACCTGAGTGGAGCAAGGGTGGGAGTCTGGTCAGCAGGGTGAGAAGGTGATGTGAGCAAAGCGGTGGAAACCGCTGGAAATTCCCCTTCAGAGATTTGCCTTCGGAGGGAGAGCAGAGAAACAGGGCAGCCGCTGCAGGGAGTGAGGGGTCAGGAAAGGCTTGATGTTGGTTGTGGTTTGTTTTGTTCTTGTGTCCTGCTTGATTTTTTAAAATGGGAGATGCTAGAGCATGTTCGTGTGCTTCAATTAGCTGTGCTTTGGTATCTGTGTGTTTGTGTTGTGTACGTTTTGTACTCAGCTTCACTTGTCACCTATGTTTTAGGGGGACCCCTCGGGGACAGGACTGTGCCTTCTGTTTCATCTCCCAACTATCTAGCCTGACGCTTGAACATTTGTTCATTATGGTCACAGCAAGAAAAAATACTCTGCTGTACATATCCTGGTACCATGAATGGCTGCCATTTCATTTTCTAGTGGAAAATGGACTAAGAGCGATTTTCATGTAACGTCAGTCAGTGATGCTCCTGTCTGGTGTTTCTTGTCAAAGAACATCACTGAAGTGCCCTTTGCTTGGAGCCTCATTTGTTGGATTCTGCCTCGCACATCATCAAGGAACAGAAGCTGGGAAATGGGTTTGCATGGGTTCCAAATGGCCTGTGTAGGGGCATGAGAACCAGTTGATTAACCGGGTAGGAAGGGCAGCCCATGGTCAAGTCCAGAGATGTCCCTGTGGAACCAGACCAGCCTGTTCCTAAGACCCAACCTGGAGACTGGAGTGTCCAGGCTGCAAAGGGCGGGGGTACAGGTCACAGGAGTGGGACAGAGGTGCAGAGGTGCTTGACTCTGAGTCAGCAGCCTGCTGAAGGGGGGCCTTCTCCGGAACCAGGGCCAGAACTCTTGGAAGAGGCCTGAGACTACATGTGAGAGGAGGCAGGTGGACTCATCTGACTCTAGAACAGAGAGGCAGAAGGAAAAGCAGGTTCTGACACATATGTAATACAAGTGTGTTGTTTTCTCTGTAATATTCTTTTCAGATATTCCCTTCTTTTCCAAGGGATGTGTTTTTTTAAATAAACCAAAACCATCTCTACAGAGATTTCATTGCTAGAGGCAACCTGCAATAATCTCATCAATTACACACAATGATCAGGTGACTCTGGGAGCCCTGGTGTGTGTGGGCAACCCTGGACACAGTGACGTAGGCCAGTTGTGGGGGGTGAAGGCCCCATGACGCAGGACAGTCCAGCAGTGATGTGTCATAAAACAACCACAGGCATCCCAGTCATCAGGGCCAGGGGCAACAGCAGCCTACCGTGTCCCCCAGAATGGTTAGCAACTGGGATTGGAGGAGACACAGCCCAAAGAGAAGGGGAATTGCAGGCTGCTGAGGACGCCCAGCAGTGAGGGGACAGGGACAGCGAAGGCCCAGCAAGTAGCACCGAGGCAACTTGCTCCCCGTCCGCAGCAGTGACTCTCTCCTGGGCAGCACCAGTCTTGGATTTTAGGCAAAGTATGTCTTGCTGCCCAGACCGATGACTGTGGCACTCTGGAAGCAGCCAGCAGCAGTGCTGAGGTTACATTTAAAGAAGCAAGCTGGGGAGATACTCTTTCAGTGGGGAAAACTTCAGCTGGGAGCCCCAAGACAAGGGGAGGAGCTTCTGATCACACCCTCCTCCCTCCTTCACGCTAGGTGGGTGAAGATAAGAAGGTCTCCCAGCTCCCTCCACTCCCACTCCAGGCTGCTGAAAGGGCAGGAGAGTAGAATCTTCTTGCATTGCTTAATCAACTAGGACATTTACAGAGAAAACAGAAGTCGGGTTACTGACTACATTATCAGCAGAATGCCTTGAGCTACATTTTTAAAAAATAAAAGCTGTGTTCATATCTCATACTTTGAACTTGGTTTTCTCCAAAATGTACCCCTACCTAATCATGACAGATTCTTAGAAAAGAAGATGCGCTCTGTGGTCTGTTTGGTTTTGATTGCCAGCTACATGTGAAATTTCCTTTTGAGCTTAGGTGATTTCCTTCAGAAGCTCCAGCATGTAACTTTGTCTATCATGTGAAGGGACATAACTCCTACAGTCAGAAATGAGTTTGTAATGGAATTCCGATAAATACCCAGACTATATATTCATGAACAGGGTTCTTCTACATGTAATATTACAGAACTTCTTAGGAAATTGACTTTTTAGAACCTAATGAAAAAAAACAGTGTTTCCTTGGGAAAGTGTGGTACAAACTGAAGAAAGGGATCGGTGGCATGAACAGATATTGGATTTCATCCTGTTATTCTGGGTGGAGGCAACTTGTTTTGTATATTACTGAAAATAGAATACTTATATTTCAGAATTCCTTTGTAAAAACCAGGCATCCTGTAAAGATTGGTTTCCCAGGTTTTCAGCTATAAAAGATAACTTGAGTTCCTCTAAAGTGGTTATTAGCTCATCTGGCTGGACTGTAAGGGTAATGAAGCCCACAGACGTGGTTCCAATAGATGCAGGTCTCTTCTAGAGCCATGGACCAACCTTCGTCTCAGCCAGCCATCCCATCTGCCAGGGCTCCCTGCTAATGGGGAGGACCAACCCAAAAAACGGGGGACTCATTGCAACGCAGCGCAAGAACCACAGGCCCTTCAGAGGGGGCCAGTGATGGTATCCCAGGTTTGAAAGGTAGGATTTGATGTAGAATTCATATAGAAAAAGCTGCCTGCATTTCTGAATTGCTAATGATTTCTTCCGTTCTTCCTCTTCAGGGCCCCTGAGATCATCCTTGGTTTACCATTTTGTGAGGCAATTGATATGTGGTCCCTGGGCTGTGTCATTGCGGAGCTGTTCCTGGGCTGGCCGCTGTATCCAGGAGCTTCCGAGTACGATCAGGTGAGGCCAGGTAGCACAGGCACTCACTGCAAGCATGAATCCTTCATGTGGATTGCACCTCATTTACAACACGGCGTGTGGATGGGGTTTTGGGCTGTGATGCTGTCTCCTGAACCTTGCTTCTCTTGGACCTCACGATTCTTTCTTTCTTCCTCTTTCTTTTCCCTTTTTCTTTGATTACTTCTTTCCTTCCCTATAAAATTGTCATTTTTCTCAAAGGCACTAGCGCCATCAGTATACCATATGTACAGTGACAGGAGAAGCCCTGACTTCATTCTCATCTTTTCTTGCAGATTCGGTATATCTCACAAACACAGGGTTTGCCAGCTGAATATTTATTAAGCGCAGGGACAAAGACAACTAGGTTTTTCAACCGTGACACAGACTCGCCGTATCCTTTGTGGAGGCTGAAGGTAGGAAGAGCACGCCCTCTGATCTCGCCGACGCCCAGCACTCAGGGAGGAAGGGCACAGTCCGATTAGTGGGGGCTTTTGCCATCAGCACGTTGATCCTGGATCTCCCCTTGATTCAGTCAGCGACATGGGGAGGGGCGACTGTTGTTGATAAGTACACGGCATGGATGAATTTGAATGTGCAAAAGCAGCACTTTGCTTGGCCTGCTGCCGCCTGCAAAGCTCAAGTCCCAAGCTCTGATTGTTAAACTCCCAGGATTTAATCCAGTAAACCTTGATGTCCTGTCTGGTTTGTGCTAGACAGAGAAACGAATCACCCCTGCCCTCAGGGAGCTCCCAGTCCAGAGGGAGACTGAACGCATGCAACACGCCCTCGCCCCCCAGAACAGTGCCCTATTCCTGGTAGGAACAGAGTTTGGGAGCCAAGAGTGGGGAGCCTTTCATACTGCCCGTGGCAGAGGGCCCGGGAAGAGCATTTGAGCTTGGCCCTGAAGGACGAAGAGGGTCTTCCTGGCAAAGGAAACGCGTAAGCAACGTGGCAGCCGAGGCCAGGGGAGGCATCTGATGGTCCCAGCCGGCAGGCGGTGTAGCGCATCATTGCACGCTGGATTGCACACCGTAGACTCGGGTGGTTTTATTTCACGGAAACATATTTTGCTTTCACTTTGATCTGTGCCTAGTAATTAAAATTAATGCATTTTCCTGGGAAGGAGAAAATAACACAAGTCTCAAGTATGTTTTATGTCCATTTTAGGTATTTCTTTTTTTGCAAGAGAGTGGGTGGGTGTGTTTTTGACAGAAACCACCGCCAAATTCTAATCTGATTTAAAGATAATGTGTGGCCAATAGTCATAAGAGATTTAGAAAAGAAATCTGGGAGCTAAGCAAGCTCTTAGGCTATTGATGGCAGGGCTGGGGTTTGGCAACTGTGAGGGTGAGTTGCTCAAGGTCAGGTCCAGTAACAGAGTCTCAGGTGAAAGAGGGTGAGGCCAGGCCCGGCAGGGTTCACTTCCGTGTCTTAGCTGAAAGCCTCAGTCCTACTTGTCCGGCCCTTCCCGTGCTCAAGGCCTGGATCTTAGCAGCTCCAGGTGTGCTGTCCTTGAGTGAGAATTTGAGGGTTAATTACCTGTGATCGTGGATGACAAACCCATGGTGATTGGAAACAGCAGCTTCCTAGACAGAGGCAGAAGTGGGAACCAATGTGTGGGCCCAGGCCCAGGCAGAGGGACCACACAGAACCCAGACCAGGAGCCCACGACCCCTCACTGGCCATATGACCGTAGCAAGCTCCTTAAGCTTTCCACTCCTGGTTCTCTCTCTGGAAAACGGGGTGGTAATCGTCCTACCTAGCATGGTTGTGAAGGATATTAAATGAGTTCATGTGCTCTAGAATAGTGCTGACACATAGTGAGAGCTATACATATATCAGGGTTTGTTAAATTAAAATTTTAAAACGTGCAAAAGGGCTTCTGCTTTTCCACATAGGGAAACTTACCTTATCCCTTAAACTTAGAGAACAATGTAAGGTTAACAGAAATGTGGCTTATCTTACTCATCTTAGAATCCTCTGGACCGGACTCAGAACAGGCCCCTGACAGGTGTTCATGGGAAGGACAAAAGCGGGATGAGTTGGTGTGGAGGTTGAAAAGAGAAAGTAATTAGTGTGCAAGGCACTTTAAGAAGAGTCAAAGTCTGCTTCTCTGAAAGGTGGGAAAAAGACCCTCCGTGAGGAGCTGCAGCTTGAGGGCTTGCGTCGCAGTGACTAGGAAATAATTCACGTTACCAACTGGCCTTTTCCTCTCTTGACCAGACACCAGATGACCATGAAGCTGAGACGGGCATTAAGTCCAAAGAAGCGAGGAAGTACATTTTCAACTGTTTAGATGACATGGCCCAGGTAAGCTCCATGGGTGAGTATGCAGTGTTAGCCCCTTCAACAACCAAGCACAGCAAGACTTCTGCGAGAGTAATATAGGAAGGGAGTAGAAATCCACATTGTTCAACTGCAGTGGTTGACCTTGACCTTAAACAATGGTATGCCAGCCTCAGTAAGAATACCATTTGGTTTGTGGGACATTTTTAAAACCTATACCAGCTCTTTAAAAATAGCTTCAGTTTATTGGTTCCCATTTGTAAAATAGTACTGGCCACTCTTACTGATGCTTTCATGAGAAGGATTCAAGCCCGTTAGGACGTTTGAGTTTAATGCCCATGATTCAGTGTATTAGTTCCCTAGGGCTGTCGTAACAAGGTACCACAAACTAGGTGACTTCAGACCATAAACATTTATTCTCTCACAGTTCTGGAGGCTAGAAGTTCAAAATTAAAGTACCAACAGGACTATGTTCCCTCTGAAGGCTCTGGGAAGAAACTGTGCCTCTCTCCTAGCTTCTGGTAGCCCCTGGCAAACCTCAATGTTCACTCACCTGCAGCTGGGTCCCAATCTCTGCCTTCTGCCCATGGCCTTCAGCCCTGTGTTTCCTCTTGTCTCTGTGTTCAAATCTCCCTCTTGTTTCTCTTAAGAAGACATCGGTCACTGGATGTACGGCCCACCCTACTCCAGTATTCACTCATTTTAACTTGATTCCATCTGCAAAGAGCCTATTTCCAAATGAGGTCACATTCACAGGTACCAGGGGTTAGAACTGAAACATACCTTTTGTGGGGACACAATTCAGCCCACTTCCCTCAGTCTCTCTCAGCTCACTGAAGGGACCAGAGACTCTCACCTTTCTGCCCAGAGAAAATTCTAGAACTTCAGCTATTTTTAGTGTAAAGACTAGTCTAAATCAGGGCAACCCAAAGTGAGTTTTTCTTAAAAGCAATGAGAAATAAAGCCATAGACCAATGAACACTTAGCACACCTCTTACTGAAGATGAGTGTAACCAAAAATCATGATTCTGAGTAAAGTATACTTGTCAGTTGATTAGAAGCTTAGATTGTCTGAGAAAGCTGAAATTGCTTTCCAGAGCGTGTCTTGGAAAATATAGAAAGCACCACAAAACCAGTCTTTTAAAGGCTATCTTGGTATAGTCTTGCTCTTGGAAGAAAAATCCTGTGTTCAGATATCCCGCTTGCCTTGTCCTGAGGTAACCCCAGTGAACACAGGGATTAAATAACTCTGCCCTAACTCAGGGGCTATGAGGACTGATAAACTATAGCTGCAGGAAAGGGCACTGAGGCCCCTAACACTTCCCTCTGCAGGTTAAATAAACAAATCTTTTTGCCTTTTATTTCCTACTGCTTGATTGTGGTTATTTTTTTTAATTGTGGTAAAATACACATAGCATAGAATTTGCCGTTTTAACCATTTTTAAGTGTGCAGTTCAGTAGTGTTAAGTACACTCATATTGCTGTACAACCAACCTCCAGAACTCTTTTCGTCTTGTGGTTATTTCCAGTGAGGTGTGATGTGGGGTGCACATTTCCACTTAACTGAGGAAAGCAGGAGCGCTGGATAGCCTGTCACTTACACATATTTGCGGGTCCCGGCAGCAGCCCTCTCCCTTCCCTGTGCCTGGCCTGCTGCCTGCCTTTCCTGCAGAGAGAGCAGCCACATCCTGTGGGCAGTAATAACGTATGGCAGTGCCTTCACCTGGGCACACAGCCTTCTGGGAATTAGGAAGGGGTGGTTGAGAGATTAGGGTGCACTTGCAGGACAGAGAATGAGGGAAGTGGGGAGAGGGGAGGCACAATGGGGTCTTGGTAACCTGTCCCTACTTCCTTCCAGGTGAACATGACAACAGATTTGGAAGGGAGTGACATGTTGGTGGAAAAGGCAGACCGGCGGGAGTTCATCGACCTGTTAAAGAAGATGCTGACCATAGATGCTGATAAGAGAATCACTCCGATCGAAACCCTGAACCACCCCTTTGTCACCATGACACACTTACTTGATTTTCCCCATAGTACACAGTAGGTGTCCTGCTCAATGCTTTATACTAGGGGCCAGCGAACTTTTTCCTTAAAGCCCCAGATAGGAAATATTGTAGGCTTTGCAGCCATACAGTCTCTGACGCAACCACTCAGCTCTGCCATTATAGGTGAAAGCAGCCATAGACAGTACATAAACAGATGAGTGAGGCTGCGTTCCAATAAAACATTATTTATAAAAACAGGTGGTGGCCAGATTGGGACCCTGAGTGGCAGTTTGCTTTACACCAAAAAGGAGGGAATGGTGGAGCAAGGAGAGCACAAGGCTAGGGACGCCAGACTCAGGGGGTCTGTGCATGAAGGGAGGTGCTCAGGATGGCAGCATCCATGAAGCAAAGCCACTTGTAGTGCCAAAGGTCACTCCCAGAACCCTTCCAGAGTGGACTCAGTCTAGTTTGGATTGGGGTTTCTTCGTTCATTCATTCATTCAGCGTGCTTACAGTCAACAGGAAGGAGAAAGGTCCTAAACAAGTGATCGCCAACTAAGCAGGCTGCTATCAGGGGAAGTCCAGGATGTGAAGAGAACATGTCAGAAGGGAGCCTCGCTTGGGGCAGGGCAGGGAAGACCTTGAGGAAGTGACCGCTGAAGGAGGAGTGAGAGGTAACTGGTGGAAAGGCCGGCCAGAGCAGAAAGGGCCTCGTGTGCGGAGACAGCAGCCCGGGCAGTGGGAGAGATGAGGCCCCGGGAGAAGCCAGGGACAGGCCTTCTGTGGTAAGGATTGTGGTCTTCATCCTGAGAGCGAAGGGAAGTCATTAAAGGACTTGTAAGCAGGGAAATGGCTGGTTGGAGTTGTGATTAACAAAGATCTGTCTGCTGCTGCACCATCGAGTCAAATGAGCCTGGAAAAAACCCTGTCAGATCTGGCAACTTTGAAGTTGTTGGTAACTTAGTGAGAGCTGTTTCAGTGGATGGTCGAAGCAGAAACCAGTTTAGCAGGTTGAAAGACTGAGGGAGAGGTGAAGAAATAGTACCCTTTCGAGAAGGAAGGCTGTGAAAGAGGAGGGAAGAAATTGAAGGGTGACGAGGGAGGGCCCAAGGGAGATTTTAATATGGAAGAGGCTTGAGCAATTCCAAATGCTGATGGGAAGTGTCTGGTAGCAAGTGAGAGACTAAAGATAAAGGATGCTCAGAAGATAAGTTTCCTGAGACAGTGGGAGGGGCTGGGATTGGGAGCACAGGTGGAGGAAAGGGCCATTGTCACCAAGGGTGGATGGAGGAGGGGCACGTGGACGTGGGCAGGTGATTTAGCCAAGGAAAATCGAAGGAGTTCTTCAGACAGCTTCTGTCCTCCCTTGTTGAGAGCAAGAAAAGTTTAGGTAGTTGGAGCAGAAGGTGGCAGAGCAAATTGAACAGAGAAATACAGTAGAATTGTTGAGCATGGAGGTTGGACGTGAATAGTGTGGGGCGTAACTGAACTCCCCAGGTGAAGGCATGGAGCAAACAGATAGTGGGGTTCATCCAGGTTGGAGTTTCGCAAGGCAGCTAAAAGAAAAAGACAGATTGACAGACTTATGACGTTGGCAATAGAGCAGTTGTAATCCAAAATGATGGCTATTGGAGGCTTAGCTGAAAGGGAAAGGAAGTGAAGCTGGGAGGGGTCCAAAGAGACTGAATGGTCTGATCGACTCACAGATTGGTTATTTTAGTAATAGTCAGATGAGCCAGATGGGTGAAAATGTGCCCAGGGGAGGGATGCTTGAATTTGTGGTTTGGAGAAGTAGAGCAATTTCTGGTTTGACAGTCAGGGAATGGGTGGCTAGAATTGACAAGAGGTCACTGGAGATGAGAAGTAACTGTGAAGCCAGGGTGTCTGACAGATATTCAGTGACCTCCGAGGTCTCCCTTGGTGGGCAGGGAATGTGTTAAAGTGGAGGACTAAGCCAGTAGCACAGGCCTCGGTGAATGAGGGGGAGAGCAAAGGCCATTGGTGGCAAGAGAATAGGAGGGAGTATTAGTTTGTGGAGGCTGTAATAACAAAGTACCACTGAGTGGCTTAAACAGCAGAAATTTATTTTCTTACAGTTCTAGAAGTCCAAGATCAAGGTGCTTGGCAGAGTTGGTTTCTTTAAGGCCTCTCTCCTTGGCTCGTAGATGGCCATCTCCTTCCTGTGTCTTCCCATGGTCTTCCTTCTCTACATGTCTGTGTCCTAATTTCCTCCTCCTCTTAAGGAATTGGATTAGGGTCCACCCTACTGACCTCATTTTACCCCTTTAAAGATCCCATCTCCAAATTCAGTCACATTCTGAAGAACTGGGGGTTAGAACTTCAACATAGAGATTTTGGGCGACACATTTCAGCCGATCGCAGAGGATAATGAGGGATATCACTTCAGCCTCTCAACCCCGAGGTTTGTGGGATGTGAAAGAGTAGTCACATGCCTGGATGTCTGCAGGGAGAAGCAGTGTGCCCATGAGAGCACCAGATTTTAGTTAGAATCAGACGGAAAAGGGAATACGTGGGGAAAGGCTGGGGATAAGAGACATTAACAGATCAGGGTTGGCCCTGCCATGGCCAGACTCAGACTGGGCCAAGTCTCAAGGCTGGATTTGACCTTAACCAGCATACAAGAAATGAGTGGGTAGCACCCATCACCGATGGTGCTTCCTCTATTTTAGTTCTGTTCCTTATCAGTTCATGTTAAGCAAGTCAAGTCACATTGCAACAACAAGACAATGTGTCTTTAATTTAGAGCCATGTTTGAAACTCCAGTACAAAGAAGGAACTTGGACCCATCCCTTGCAAACTCTTGTTATGGGATTTGCCCTGTTTCTGGGAGTGGTGGGGTAAGTCAAGGAGGTGTCAGTCTGTACCACAAAAGGAAGGCAGCCTTGGCGATTTACTGGATAGGGCTCCCATGATGTCAGCCTTTGTATATTCACAGGTGAAGTGGGATGACTGAGAAACAGCTATGGATAGGAGACGCAGGCGGTGCCCTCTAGAGAGCCTCTGTTAGCCATCTGCACTAAGTTGGTGAGAGAGTCACCCACATAAAGTTGGGGGCATGGTTGAATGACCTCAGAGGTCTGTGCCTCTCTGGGCTCTGTAAGGAAGCAGCAATAGAATGCTCCACTGTACTTGGTGAAGACTAAGCATGGAGATCATGAGCATCAGCTTCAAATTCAGAACTTGGTGTGGGACCCAAGAGGATCACTGATGATTTAGAACTCAGGAAATGGCCCTCAGAAGGAAAGACGGGTCTTCAAGCACATAGGCTTACCTGAGAGTAGGCCTGCTCCCCAAGGGTCCCTAGAACTTGCTGGGAAGACCGTGAGAATTCCAGGGTGAGAAGCATCCAACAGGCCGGCCTGCTGAAGACCTCTACCCTCGGGGCTGGGCCAGAGGTGCCCCAGCATCTAGATTAATGGGTGAAAGAGACCCCACTCATTTCTCCATACCAGGACTCTAGTGCACAAATTCCTTAGAAACCATTCTCATAGGATTAACCCAGAGTGAAAGTGCTTGCCTCTTTCCTGAAACTCAAAACTCAGACCATTTCAACGTTTTCACTTGGAAGATCCTGAGTCTAAAAGCTTTGGGTTGAATTGTCACAAAACCATTGAATGCTTTAAATGCACTCCAAAAAGAATACAAAATCCATTGTTTTATTCCTTCAGCCTTCATGTGAAAGCACTTAGCAGTGTGCTTGGTACTTCGTAGAAGCTCAAAACACGTTGGCATTACCAGCATTATTAGTAGTATTTTTAGCTATCAGCTACCATAGATACATTTTCCTTTCTTTCCAGGGTCATCAGTCAGTAAATGTTTATTTCATGTGCATTGTGTGGCCAACGTAAGTAGTCATTAACTCAGAAAAAAGGATTCTCTGAGCCCGTCTAAGTCAGTTTGGAACATCTTTCATGGAAAGGATGTGTTTGGGATAGCCCACGAGCAGGTGCTTGACCCCAAATATAGCATACCTATAGTATACATCTGTAATCTTAAAATAGTAGAAAACTATTCTTTTATGTATATTTAGTTATTACAGTATTTATAATTAAGTATTTAAAATCAAAATTTAAATGCTGTATTATTATCTTGAATATTAGCGTTTGAGGAAAAGTAAGTTTAATTAGAGAAGACACGGAAGTGAATGAGAAACAATGTGTAAATTCTGAAGGACACTTTATGGTGGATTTTCAAGAACTTCAATGATCAAGGCCACTTGTGGCTTTCCTTTTCCTTGATGCCGGTGACAACACCACTTTTTTTTCCTCCAGATGTATGGAGAAATATTGACATACATCACTGTATGAGTTTAAGGCGTACAGCATGATGCTTTGATTTACATATATTGTGAAATGATTACCACAATAGGTTCAGCTAACAGCAACACTTTTATACTTTCATAATTAGGGCTTTGTTTTGATTCACAAATGCAATGGAGGAAGAAAAAGAGGGAGAGAATTTTTATTTCATGTAACTGAGAAGAATTAAAAAGGAAAAAGGAAGGATGAAGGAAGTTAAAGAGGATGCATATGTGTATCTGAAGATTGCCAGTAATTAGCTCTTGACCTTGGCAGGGTACCTATCCTCTCTAAGCTTCATCCTTATTCATAAAATCGGGCAACAATCATACCTCCCTTTCATGGTTGTTGTAGGACTGAGTGAAGAGTGCTTACAAACAGATGCCACAGCTCTCAATCAATGTTAGCCAGTATTATTAATTACTAATATTCTTGTTCTCATTACACACACAATTCCAGTGGGGAGAAAGTGGCAGTAGGGTCATGATATTGGTTTGGCTAGTTCCCTGGCTGTCCTCTAGATGGCGCAGGTGTCCCAGAGTAGCTGGGAAGGATGCGTGCTAGGAGTTGTCTTTGGGGATGGTGGACGCAGGTCCTAAGCTGCTGTGTAATGTTCCCGATCAGAGAACTTACATGTTTGTTTATGGACCAGAAACCACATTGAAAGCTGGGAATGAGCAGTGAAGTTGGAGGCAGATCAGCAATATGAATAAATGCAGTGAGAGCCATCAAGTCCGTTGTGCTATGGAACCTCTACCCATCCAGGATGGGAGACCTAGTAAGACAGTGGGGGAAATTCATCCAAATAACGTTCACTCTTGCAAATGCAGACGCTGCATGAGAAACCCAGGAAATTTGGATCTAAAGTTAAGTTTCCCCAGTCGTCTTGTTTATTGCATTAACCGTTCTCTGCTTTTCTCTCTCCATTTCCTCCCCTTTATCCTATATTACCCTCTTCTCTTTCCCTTATGCCTCTGTCTCTGCCTTTTGCATGAACAGCGTCAAATCATGTTTCCAGAACATGGAGATTTGCAAGCGTCGGGTGAATATGTATGACACCGTGAACCAGAGCAAAACCCCTTTCATCACACATGTGGCCCCCAGCACGTCCACCAACCTGACCATGACCTTCAACAACCAGCTGAACACTGTCCACAACCAGGTAAGTGGGGAGCAGAGGGGAAGACAGGCGGGACTGACAGCGTGAGCATCAGGAATTGTATTTTCCCACCAAACCTAGTCAGGAGACAAAATTCCTCCAATGTCATATACAAGAGACAAAATTCCTCTGTTGTCCTTTTCAACTCTGTGAGAAAATATTTGCTTCCAAGCTTATTTCCTTTGAGAGACCCAGGCCCTCTTTGTATTGACTGCTGGCCCCAGTGAAAGGTCCCAGGAATGACTCACTAAGGGAGTTGTTTCTGAGATGGTACCTCTTACTGCTTCCATCTGTCCTGCTGTGGAAATAAGATATAAGAGATGCTGTGATCCTTCTATGTCTGGCATCTGCCTGGTAAAGAATTCAGAACTGCAAGGGATGCTGGCGATCATCCAGTTCAGGCCCCTCCCCCTCTCACCACACTTCTGGGTCCACATGATGTCCTTTCTGGACAGATAAAACCTGTCCCTTCTCCAAGTCATAGGGAAAATCAATTCATCAGTATGTCACCAGAATCCCAGCAGGTGGAACTAAAAGGGACCAGGAAACAGGTTTTCTTCCCACCAGTTTCCAGCCTTTTGCAGAAAATTAGCAGAATCCAGCACCTAACACGCTGCTTGAAGTATGGATGACACCCAGGAAATATTCATTGAATGAATAATCTCCGAGTCCCAGCTCAGGCTGCCTCTGGTGTCTAAGACTTTTACTTTTACTTCCATCTTCCAGTCTTACCACTTCTCCCAAAGAATCTCCCTAGATTTTTTCAGTCTTAATATCAGTCTGCACTGACAACACTCCTGTGTGTGTACATACACGCACACCCCTCCAGAGGAGAGGAGTGTGTATGTTCTAATCCTAAAGTATGACTGAATACATCCGCCTGGCCATCCACAAATCTCCTGCTGTCACTGAAGAGTCACTGACCCCGTGTTCCTAGGCCATTCCTGCAGCGCATTGGGTTGCTGAGGCCCAGCTGTGCTTGCCAGCCTCTCCTCCCTCCCTCTGCCTAAACTCCAGGAGAGTCCACCTGGCATCTGCTGCCCCCTGGAGGCCAGTGCTGTCCTTAAAGCTCCCTTTAGCGGGAAGAGCTAATGCCCTCTAACCAACTGGAGTCCAAAGAAAGAAACATTCCCTCCTAACGCCCAGCCCAGCCCTCAGGCCAAGGCACTCACCCGCCTGCCAGTGGTGTGAGCTTCTTGACAAAATACCACCATGGTTTTGTTCTTCATCTCCAGAACCCCTTCACAGTGAACAGACTATGGGGCTGGAGCCAAGAACATGGAGAGCAGAGAGAGAGAAATTTAGAAGGGAAGGTTGGCCAGACCAAGCTGCAAGTACAGAGTTCAATTGGAGATTTCTGAGTAGGGGTGGTGACATGCACAAAGTATTCTTTTGGAAAGAATGTTCTAGACTCTGTGTCCCAGAAGAATTGGAAGAGAAGAGGCAGAGGCCATAAGGTCACTAGTGGAGCCTTACAGGTCCCAGGCACCAGGGGAGAAGGCCTCAGCCAAGGAAGTAGCAGTTGAAAAGAGTCGATGGGTGCCAGGGACATTTCAAAGGAAGAAGCAGTATGACGCGTGACTGACCAGAAGGTAGAATATTGCAGACCCAGTGTGGGAACCTGGAGGATATTAGTGCCCCAAAGAGGGAAGCCCACAGGCGCTAAGACCGGAGGAGAGTCTAGACGTTGGCATGTGGAGTCTGAGCAGATAGTGGCAAATGTGTCTGTGGGGAAGCCTCCGGGAGAGCTGGGGCCGAGGAGAGAAGAGAGAGGAAATGCAAGTCATGGTGTCAGTAACAAAACAGAGACCCACACATGTCACACACGCATTCCCAGTCACACTACCTGGAGGCCAACTGTGATGCTGTAAAAACAGACACTTACTGTTATAATATAGATCTTGAAATCCAAACATGTACGCCACATAGTTTAGTAATCACTTTCAAACAAATTAATTTGCTTTGCACTGAAATTTAGCATAAAATCTAAGTATAACAAACATGTAAAATGAGACTTTATTCTTTTTATCAAATTTGACCCGCATACATACGCTTCTTGAAATTGTATTTTTGTATGTGTCCAAGATATCCTGTGGCTCTTTTCCTCTTTATTCTTTAGTCTTTGTAACCTCTAGTGGCAAAACCTCTGGTAAACAATGATGAATTAGACGCCACTGGTAACCTCCACCTCTCTTGCTAAAGGATCAGTGTGAAGACTAAGATAGGGTGAAACTGGAGAATTCTCAAATTAGAACTTGTTTTTCTTCTGCAGCCTTACTTCACATGAAAGTTCAGTCTCAAATGATGTCTCTTTCTGAAAGAGAAAGAAAGAGGGCACTACCTCAAAAAAGTAGCCCCAGTCTCAGCAGGACCCTCTCCGTGTCTATTTCTGCAGCACATTTATTTACAGTAACTGTGCTCTGCCACCATCTAAGGGCATCTGTAAACAGTACTGCCCTTAGACCTGAGCAAGGGGGCCCCTTCCCAGGCCCTGCTCCGGCCCTCCTCCAGTGAGTGTGCTTCATGCTGAGCTCTGGGTACCTGGGAGCCTGGGCCTGCAGAGGCCTCTTCCTAGATTCATCCTCCCAAGTGTGGACTGCTTCCCCAGGCCCGAGGGGAGGCGAGTGTGGACACAGCTTGGATGTGTGGGCTGGCGGGTCCATATAGGTGCACCCAAAGCCCCACAAGGTGTATGATGGAGCTGGGGCAGGGAGAAAAGGAAGGCAGGGGTTCAGCTCTCCACCAGCACCTTGTTGCATTGCAGAAGCCAAGGAATCCAAGAATCCAAAACTCATACCTGGCCTCCCAGGTTGTTATGAAGGTGTATTTGTCAAAGTGGAAGGGCAGAACATAAATAGTTTCTAGCCTAATTTTTAACTTTGCAGTATTTAGACTTATGGTATGCAGGCATCCATTTGCACTCTCATCCAAGCCCCACAAATGACAGGAAGAGTCCTGAGGATAAGCCGAAGTTGATTCTGTGTCTCTTGTGGCTGCAGGTGCCTGCTTTTCCCTGAGACTTTTCAACTATATTTCCACTCCCCTCTGTTTTTGCTTTTTGCCCTTGGTTTTTGTTTGTTTGTTCTTCTTTGAGTTCATTTATTTGATTTAGATTTGTGTCTCCCAACATGCCACTTCCCTCATTTTTTATTTTTGTTTATTTTTGTTTAATCCCCATCATTCCTTTAGGCTCCCACCTCCACCAGTGCCACTATTTCCTTAGCCAATCCCGAGGTCTCCATACTAAACTACCACTCTGCACTCTACCAGCCCTCAGCGGCATCCATGGCTGCAGTGGCCCAGCGGAGCATGCCCCTGCAGACGGGAGCAGCCCAGATCTGTGCCCGGCCTGACCCCTTCCAGCAAGCTCTCATCGTGTGTCCGCCCGGCTTCCAAGGTAAGGATGAGCAGACACAGCCTCGCACCTGCTTCTGACCAGATGACCTCCAGGGCGCTGGCACCTGCAGTGTTCTGTCACGCCCACTTCCCTGGAATTAGGTCCTCTTCATTTCTTTCGTGAGAGTGCCGGCATCACTGAACTTGAGGGCCTCTGTCCTGAGGTGGCTGGCCTGGAAACAGTAGGAGTTGGGCTTCAGCAGCAAGTCAATTTATTGTTATTCTCACCACCTGCCAATGATTCTGTCCCTGGCTGGCTGGCTGTAAATAAGCACGTTGTTTGTGCTCCCATTGTTATGCTGATGTCAGGCCCTGCGTTTTCTCACATGAAATAGCCTCTGTGTGGCTTATCTGTAGAAAAGTGCCAATCTCTGACAGCTAACAGTCTCAGTTCTTATGAAAAATATAAATCTGTCTGAAAAGTACCTCCCAGCCCACCCTAAATGATTCTTTGCCCATGTACCCCAACACTCTTCTCCTGAAAACTCTAAGAAGCTAGAGTTGACTGTGTACTGGGTTACAATTTAAGCAGAAAGCTCAAGCATTTGGTTTTGCAAACCTCGTGGTGGAAGCATGTGTGCAGTTGCTCAGTTTCAGTGTCAGTGCAATTCCAGACGGACTCATATGTTCTCTCCCGACACCCCAGCTTTGACATACACAGCTCTGTCTTGATGTCAGAAGCAGTTGTTTTCCTGTTGTAATTTGGCAGCATGACTGCCCCACTTTTGGCTTTACAGACTCCTTAATTTGACCTTCTAGTCTTTGAAAACATTCAGGGTTGGTTTTTTTAAAATTAAATTAGAAACTAAAGGGGAGACTTCCAAAGGACCAGGCAATACCTGGTGGGGACTGGTGCGAAGAGACGCTGAGAGCTGACACAGCTGCCTCGGGAGGTTCCCTTCATCACTCAGCTAACCCCCCTCTCCCTGCCCACCGTCCACAACAGGATTGCAGGCCTCTCCCTCGAAGCATGCTGGCTATTCTGTACGGATGGAAAATGCAGTTCCCATTGTCACGCAAGCCCCAGGAGCTCAGCCTCTTCAGATCCAACCAGGTCTGCTTGCCCAGGTAATTCTTTCTTTATTATTACTGGTATTGCCATTGTCCATGTTAATGCTGTTCACAAAAGCGATACATCTCCGCCAGTTCCCTCCCTGGCAGTGCGTTAGGTGCTTCGAGTCATTAGAATATATCAGAAATATTCTGAATGATCCCAGCTGAATTCCTTCCTAAGTATCCAGCTTACACTTCCCAGAAGAAATTCAGACACAGGGAGAGTCTGGGGAAATTATTATTGTTGAATTTTTGTAATGCAAATTAATATGGGAGACTTGGGTTTTAATCCTGACTCTGCTAACAGCTCTCTGTGACCTGCAGCCAGTCAGCTAACATTTCTTTGCCTCAAATTTCTTTCTTATAAAATAGAAGTGATTTTTTTAGAGCCAAAAGGAGGCTTGGATATTATCTCCTATTTTATAGTTGACAAACCAGGATCACAGAAGCTGTGAGCTGCAGCTTCGTTGCGTGTTCACATAGGTACTCTGACGGCAGAATGAGATCACAGAGGCGGAGGCGGTTGGACATTTGTCAAGCGTTGTGGAAATTTAAGGTAACACAGTGATGCAATGATAATAGTAATCAATCCTTAAAGACACTGGAACCTTAATAACAAATACATCATCGTTATGCCAGTCAGGCACTTTACAGTTGTTAACTGATTTAACCCCCACAGCAACACAGTAAAGTATTTGCCTCCATTTGACAAATAGGGAAAATGAGGCCCAATTACTGGCTCAGAGTCACACAGCAATTAGGTGACAGCACCAGGACACAAACCCAAGAAGTCTGATGCCAGCATCTGTATTTTCACCACTATGCCACACGGCTTCTGTACAATTTCTGCTGTTGGGCATCAAGGACAGCTTAAATGTTGACTCAGACGTTGTTATTTATAAATAAGGTAGGTTCTCAAAGGCTTTTCTCAATGTGTTCCCAAAGACACTTTATGGTGTCTTTTGTTGAACAGAAGTTTTGGGTTTAATTTTAATGTAGTCAAATTGCACAGGTCTGTTCTGGGCTCTCTGTTCTATGCCACTGCCTCGTGAATATCCCATTGTCTTAGCTATTAGAACTTTAATATGTAACTTGGTATCTGTTAGTGAAAGCCCTGCTCCCATATCGTTCTTCAAAATTTCCTTGTCTATTCTTGTTCCTTCACTTTTCCATGTGAATTTTAACGTCACTCTTATGTAAGAATTTTAGTTCCAAAACAGAAAACCCTGGTTTTTATTTATTGAACTTGGATTGAATTTGTATTTACTTTAGGATCAACTGACATCTGTATAATATTAAGTCCTTTCATCCCTGAATATGGTATAACTATACATGTTACCTTTTATTTCTTTCATTAAAGTATTCTTTTGTTGGAATAATTCCTAAATATTTTACAGTTTTTGTTATTAATAATTTTATTAACTATTTCTAATTAGCTTTGGTTTATAGGAATGTAACTGATTTGGTCTGTTGAGTTTGTCTAGCAATCCTTCTAAACTCTGATTCATTCTCATTGTTTCTCTGAATTCTCTTGGATTTTCTATGTGAACTATCTTTTTATTTGCAAATGATATAGGTTCGTTTCTTCCTTTCCAATCCTTATACCTTTTACTTATTGTTCTTATATCACTGTGCTGACAGCACCTCCAAAACAGTGTCTTTTGGGGGTTTTGTTTTGTTTTGTTTTTTTGCTGAGGAAGATGAGCTAACCTCTGTTGCAAATCTTCCTCTTTTTTTCCTTGAGGAAGATTAGCCCTGAGCTAACATCTGTGCCAATCCTCCTCTAGTTTATATGTGGGTCACCACCACAGTATGGCTGACAAGTGGTGTAGGTCCACACCTGGGATCCGAACCTATGAACTTGGGCTGCCAAAGCAGAGCACACTCAACCACTAGGCCACAGGACTGGCCCCCAAAACAATGTTTAATAACAGTGTTGATATTGGGCATCCTCAACTTGTACCTAACTTTAAAGGACATTCTTCTGCTGTTTAACATTAGGTATTTTGTTTACTATAAATATTTGATAGAGACACTTTATCAAGTTTGCTCATTTTTTAAATGAATAAATATTAAATTGTATCAGATGTTCTTTTTGCATCTATTGAAATACTCATGTGTTTTTTGCTCCTTAATCTGTTGATGTAACAAGTCGCATTAATAGATTTTGTAAGTTAAACTATCCTTGTATTTCTGAGATAAACTTTATTTGATCACATTGTATTTGATATGTTTGTCTGCTTTTTGATACTGGATTGTTTATAAATACTGTAGTTAGTATTTTTGCGTCTATGTTCATAAGTGAGAAATGGCATATAATTTCTCTTTCTTATAGAATCTTTATCTGATTTGGGTATCAAGATTACACCAGTCTCACTAAATACATTGGCTAGTATTACCTCTTCTGTTTTCTAGAACAGCCGGTTTCAGATTGATATTAACCATTCTTCATCTCTTTGTTTTTATGTCCGAACTGACAGTGCAAGTGACCGCTGACCCCAGCTTCCAGTGGCACACACAGCTTTGTCTTGCTGAAAGTTTGTAAACAGAAAACCTTCTGCATTTAGAGTAGGCCTTTACTCCTTCGTCTCACGCTGGTCTTTCTAGCTTCCTTTTGTTTGCACAGTTTGGTAGGAGAGAGTTCAGAAAAGGCCAAGCCAGATCAAGAGAAAGAACTACAGCTCGCTCCAGAGGCGAAGTAGCTTGCTCACACTTTATCTGAGAGGCAGAAATCCAGACCGGTCTCCCAGTGCTCCTCCTCTGTGAGCCAAAACCTATAGAACTCGCATGCACTTTCGAGGGTAATTACAGATCCTTGTCTGTGTTCGCACACTTAACCCTAGTAAGCCAGGAACCATCTCTGAAAGAAATAATAATTAGCATCTCTTATTTGCTAAAAAAGACCTTCATTGTTCAGTTTGGTGGAAACCAGTAGGCTCAGCATTTCTGAGTTTGTTTCAGTCTTTCAATCCTAGCAGGGAGGAGCTGTGCTTTTCGCCTACATGACGAAGTCTCTAGAGTGCGGTAAATCTCCAAGTGGATTTAACTTAAAGCTGTCATTGGGAAAGGAGACAAAAATTCTATGTACAAGGGTTTTAATTGCTGCAGTGTTTATAACAGGGAACTGCTGTTATACTGCTGGATCTGAATGTGCATCAGTAGGAGATCTGTTAAATAAATTGACGTGCACATAAAATGGAACACGATGTAGCCACTGAAAAGGACATGGAAGACCAGTGTGACTTGACATGCAAAGATTTCTAAGATGCGTTAAGAAAAAAGCTTCGTGCCCTAGCCACTGTCACATTGTGTCTTTATGTGTGTTGGTTGTTTTTTCCCCTCTCTCTGCTTGTCACTTAATCCATGCCAATATGTTAGACTAAGGTGGAGCTCTCTCCTAGATAGTTTGAAATGGTCCCTTCAAAGGACAAAAATAACCTGACTTATAAAACTAGTATGGTGGCTATAAAAAAGCAATAGTTAAACATTTAAACTGATGCCTTTGTTTTTCTCTGGGTAAATTTCTAGGTATTGGGCAGAGACACTCCAAATACTGTTATTTACTCTAAAAAGTTGGCATCGTCCTTTGTATCTAAATATTTAAACCATTTCAAGGATTTTATTTGTGAAAGTTAAGAGATAGAGTCCTTTGAATCCATTCTTTATGCTAGTTTTGTTTGCTTTGACCTTTTCCTCCCCACCTCCCAGCAGCATCACGTGTCCCTCAGAGGGAAGGAGTCTGTCTGGGGCCCCACAAGGATGTATGTGTGGAAGGAGAGGGTGTAATCCCACCCTCTTGTCTCAGTGACATGAGTGATCTTTATGGACTGCCTTACCCGTAAAGCTTTTTTGGTACTGCCTGAAAGGAACTGTCACCTCTATCCTCCCAAGCCCCAAGCCCGAGCTAGCATCTAGACCACCATCAGAAATCGTGAATAAGTAGGTAAAGCTGGAGAGATGGGAAGTACAGTTCTTTTTTTTATATATGTATATTTTTAGATATATATTTTTTCCTTTTTCTCCCCCAAGCCCCCCAGTACATAGTTGTGTATCTTTAGTTGTGGGTCCTTCCAGTTGTGGCATATGGGATGCCGCCCCAGCATGGCCCAATGAGTGGTGCCATGTCCGCACTCAGGATCCGAACCTGTGAAACCCTGGGCCGCCGAAGTGGAGCTCGCGAACTTAGCAACTCGGCCACGGGGCCAGCCCTGGCAGTACAGTTCTTGATTTAGACAGATCAGACTTGTCTCACTCTTCAAATGGCAGGATCCAAAACACCCTTGGACTAGCAAGACTGGAACAGAAGTTCAGAGCCCACGGCCAGATGCCAAGCCCCACCACTTACTGGCTGTATGACTTTGGGGAAGTTATTTTTTAATTTAAATTTAATTCTTTTTCACAGTAATACATACACATAATTTTTAAAGTTAAATGCCACCACAAACATAAGAAAATGGTAGTCTCCTGCTTTATGCTATCCCCAATTGCCACTCCCCCGAAACAATAATTTTTAACTATTTTGTTATTTAGCTCTGTGTTTCTAAATAACATGCTTAAACTGCTTTACTGAGTTTTCTTAGGTAGCAGTTGACTTCCTACTGTGGAAGATGAAGACTTAGCTGTCTAACCCACTCCGTCCCCATAACACACAAGGGCACTCACATGCGCACTCTCTCCCTCTTTCACTCTTTCTTTCCCCCATTCATCCTATATAATTTTTTTATTCAACCACTTTGCATTATTTACATAATTATCATCATCAGTATTGTATAATATAATTCCTAGCTGAGCCTGATGATATATGATTCTATATCCTTTCCTGTACACTTGTTTTTCCTGGAGTTAATGGTTGTCTCATTTTTTCATTGGTTAGTTTCCTCTGTATCTATAATTATGCAGCCCCAAACTCTTCCAGAGCTATAAAAGGTTTGTGTGTTTGATGTGTTGGTGTATTTGAGCATAGTGTACTGAGAAGTTCAATGTCTGTTGTTTTTTTTCTCTTTCTGAAAGCTTTTAAGACTTTCTTTGTCCATGGTGGTCTGAAATTTCATAACTACATGCCTTTTTGTGGGTCTTTTTTCAGACATTGTCCTGGACAAACTGTTTGCCCTTTTGATCTGGAAATTTTTCTTTTATTTTCCCTTTGTTAATTTCTTCCCCTCCATTTTCTCTGTTCTTTCTTTGTGTAATTCTTATTAATTAGGTGTTGGTACTTCTGACTTGATGTAATGATTTTCATATCTTTTCCCCCCATTTTCTCTATATGTATTCTGTCTGTGCTACTTTCCGAGAGATTTTTCTCAACTTTTTTTTTTAAACCTCTTATGGAATTATAAATTTCTGTCGTCATAGTTCTCATTTCCAAGAGTTCTTTCTTCTTCTCTGAATATAGATATGGATATATAGAGATATATATATTCCTATATGTGATCTTGTTTCATGGAGATACACATATATTACTTTTTTAACTGAGGATATTAATTATAGATTTTTGGAAATTTTCTTCTGATTCTTACACTGTTTTGGTTTCCTCTGAGTTTCTTTTTTTGTTTTAGTCTCTTTCATGTTAGAAGCTTCCTTTAATATCTGGTGATCCTTGGCTGTTTCATATTTAAGACTGAAGCACTAAAAAACTAATTGGAAAGCTCCAGGGCGGCAGGGAAACTGTTGCAAGTGGACTTCTCTATAGGTTGATAACGAGTGAGCCTAGGATTTTCATTGGTACATCCTCTGATCTTCAAATGTATCTGTAGTTTTTTCTCTTAGACTAGCCAGTTTCCCTAGAGAGAGTTCTTCAGCCTTCTGCTTTGCAGGGGGGGGGGGGGGGTATAAGCCAGCATACCAGGGATCTGGGAATGCAGGGGTGAATAAGCAGACTTGACATTAGATTCCTTCAGTCTGCTCACTCAGTAATTGCTCCTCTCTTTTCCAGCTTCTAAAATTTTAACTGTTGTCTCTCCCTGTTCTCTTTGTTCTTATGGATCTATGTATATATATTTTTATTCCTTCACCATCATTTTAGTTGGGTTTAGAGAGAAAGAGCAATAAATGTATATGTTTAATTTACCTATTTCCAGGCAAATTATTTAACCTCTCTGTCCAGTTTATTCGTATGGGAAATGGGAGCAAATAGTAGTCCCTGTTTCACAGGACTGGTGTTAAGATGAAGTAAGAAAATCTGTTTGTAGTCTCAGCTCTGTGCTTGGCACACAATATGCATCAAGAAATGTTAGCTCTAAGCTTATAAATTATAAAGTAGTAATAAATTATACAAATGTCTGATGAAGTTTCATCTCAAGTGAGTTGAGCATAGCAATCAGTGAAAGAGGTAAAAAACAGCCTTGTACCCCATCCCTTTGAGGTAAAATGTTAATATCCATTTTAGGGAAATAGGAAAAAAAAATGATGGTCTTAGCTTGATGTCAGGATTATTTAAAAATGACATTAGTCAAAACACTTGCTTTTCATGAGATCTGAAATGAGTTCCAAAGTCAGTAGAAATTTTACTGCTGATGAAACTGTTACTCATTTAACATTTTGAGCTCGTAACTGTGTTTGTCAGTTAAATTATTTTTCTGCTTACTGTGTTTGAATTCAATAAACATGAAACACAGTTAACTATAGTTAATTGCCTTGGTAGAATTGCTTCTTTCATTTTATCAACAAACATTTATTAAGCACTCACTGTATAATCTGTGGTCCCTGAACTTGCTGCCTATATCAAAACAGATCAATAAGCAAACAGGCAATATCAAAAAAGTAGAAGAGATCTCACTGGGCCTTGATACAGGCCCAGAAGGATGGACCAGGGGAACTTCCCACTTAGATCTAAAGTGTGGTCATGCTGTTTTTATACACATCACTGTTTAGTAAGCCTTGACGCAAATTTGTACTCCATTTACAGAGTGCTTCTTTGCACAGATGAGCCAAAGCACACATATTAAACACATGCACAGTAGGTGGAACACTTCATTATATAAATTACCCAATGGTAGTCATATCCAGCCTGATGGAAAGAGAGAGAGACAACTAAGATCCCAAATTGTGAAATTCTTGACATGCCCAAGAGAATTTTACCATAGTGGCATTCCTCTAAGTGTCCAACTTTGGACAAGTGTGTTCAGTCTGAATCATTTAATAAGCAAAAGTAAGCAGAAAAGTGACTGAGGATACAGAGAACTTACAACACAACACACAGACCATAAGTCTGTTCCAGGAGGAATGAGGAAAGTTCATTTTAGATTTCTTAGAACAAGCTTAATATTTATGAAGAATCAAGCTGTGACTTTCTAACTGTCTCATTTTTTCTTTGAGGGGTCGAGGTAGTTCTTAATTAAGCTTAAGGTCCCTGCTAAGAATTTCATTTCAGACTTGCTTGCTCTCAGCTGCAGGCAAGTACCAGATATTTGCTGATCTCAGAATTAGGTTAACTTAGATTCAGAAGATAACACAAGTTGGAACTCTAGATTCTAATCAATAAACAAAAAGTAAAATATTAAATAAAGGATACTAGATGGAAAACTTCTCAAGGGCAAGGAGTTACCCTTGTATGGCCCAATTCAACTACCTCAATCTCTTGCACATAATTGTGTGCCAGAATTAATCAATAAATGAACTTTTGGAAACTTTGAGCATTGTTCATTAGGGCAAATTTATAAATAAGTCATTCTTCAACACTAATGAAGCCCTTCCACACAACTCTTTGCCCTGTACTCATCTTCTATTTAGTTCTAAATGTGAATTTTAATGTTAGCATTCTAAATGTTAATCTTATCTCTCCTTAATTTTTGAGGCCAAAGACCAGGTCTCCACTTTGACACCCATCACAGAGGCTAGCACAACCCAGAGCTCAGAATAAGTGCTTGACTCAAGCAAATCGATCAGGTGATTAACAAACATGGTGATTAACAAACATGGTGATTGCAAACATCCTCTGTTCTACAGCAGGCCTGGCCAAGTGGGACCCAGCAGATCCTGCTTCCCCCCGCGTGGCAACAGCTGACTGGAGTGGCCACCCACACGTCGGTGCAGCACGCAACTGTGATTCCCGAGACCATGGCAGGCACCCAGCAATTGGCCGACTGGAGGTAAGCAGGAGAGCAGGCGTGTCTGGGATGGGAGGCATGTCCACCACTGACCCAGAGAGCTGCCAGGCTGGCCTGTACCTGAATTTCCTGGTTTGTAGAAAACTTTTTAAATTAAAAAGAATATATGTGGACTATGACTACAGTGTAATGAAAGGTTATTTTTAAATAAATGTACTAGGACACAAGAAAATCAGTTTTGTTACTTTATGGTCAGTTATTTTCAACCCCAAATTCAGTTACATCATTTGATCACCAATGTCACTCACCAGACTTGGCTCAGGATGATTTTTGGTGGTTTCTCAGAATTAAATTCCACTCCCAGAAAACAAAGATTTGTCACCAGTGAAAGAATGCTGAAGAGTCCCCAAGGCTCCTAAGCAATTCTAGAAAGTATTCTCAAGGTGTTCTGAGACACAGGCCCACTGGAGTCATATGAGACCTCCCAGGGGAAGGCTTGACAGAATGGGGCTTTTTTGGAATGGTAAACTCCAGCATGTTTGCTGAGTGTGTCTGTGCAGTTAACAGTCATGTCTTAGATCAGAGTCCACTTTCCACAGACCCCAGAGGCATCCAGCTGACAGCCACCAGCACGCCGCACCCCTACATCTGTTTCCAGAACCCCCCTCCCCCCCCCCCCCCCCCGCCATCCTACTCACCAATTTCCTCACTGACACATTGCTCTGTTGTTTTTCTGGCCATTTTCCAGTTTTCCTCTACCTCCCACCCACCTCATCCCAACACCACCAAAATGCCACACTTCACTAGTGCAGAGCCAAATGGCAACCCTCTAAGTTGTCCCCAGCTTTCCATGGTTGTCTGGGCTGTCTCTCATGCCCAAACATCAGGGCAGGTCACACCCCTCACCCTCTGACAGTCTGCAAGCATGGAGCCTCCCCTGCAGCTCCTTTTCTGACCTAAAAGGCTATTGTGAATTAAGAGCTTTCAGTAAAACATAGAGGGCTGGAGACAGAAGCCCCCACTCAGGCTTCTGCTGCAGCTTCCTCTGTCCCTCCATCTAATGCTCTGACTTGTAAGAAGAGGGTACATGGGCTCTTTCCTACAGCCGCACTCACTCCCCACTCACAGCACCCACTCATTGGAAGCACTTTCAGACCAGGTAAAACTGCATTCAGTTCTGGCTCTCCATGACCTGGGGCACCTTACTTAACCTTTCTGGGCCTCAGTTTGTCCTTCAGTAAAGTGGGGATAATGATGCCTACCTCAGGATTCTTGGAAGGTTTAAGTTAAGATAAAATACAGGGGCCGGCCCCGTGGCCGATTGGTTGAGTTCGCGCGCTCTGCTGCGGCAGCCCAGGGTTCGGATCCTGGGCGTGGACATGGCACCGCTCGTCAGGCCATGTTGAGGCGGCGTCCCACATCCCACAACTAGAAGGACATGCAACTAAGATATATACAACTGTGTATGGGGGGGGGGGGGTTTGGGGAGATAAAGCAGGAAAAAAAAAAAAGATAAAATACAAAGCACTTGACCTGTATTTAACGTGGACTATACCAGCGCCTGTACATGACAGGCAGTAACTCAGTCTGTCTTCCCTTCCCCATCCCATTGGCTCATGCTCAGCAAGATCACCTTCCCTCTCCAGCTCTTTAGGAACAACCACCGAGTACAAAGCTGTTGGACCAATGTTTTTCCTCACCCCTTTTCCTCCTAAAAGACCACACATGCTGCATTTTTCCTTTGCTTTCAGCATTTATAGCTCATTTAATTTCAGCAGCACTCACATACTCACTCATGCATATTTTCTTCTTCCTCCTCTCTTACCTGGTTACCACAGACAACACTTAAAGCCAACACCCCTTGTTTCCAGTCTCTTTTCTATTTCATGTGTGGGCCAAGGAGCATCCATAATGATGGCTAGTAAACAGGAGAACTACTGATGCTAGACTTGAATCAAAGGAAAACGAATTCCGTGCCTGTGGAAGAAATAGCAACAACGAAGTAAAGAAGCCCTAACATCAGTTTCTAAAGTCCATGTAAATAGCCAAAAGACTGTCAAAATCTCTACAAAAAGTGCCTATCTACTTTTTTCCTATTCTTCCTTTTCCCCAAGTTGCAAAGATAATTATTTTTATAGTATTTTAAAAATTCAAATGAATTATTCCTTAAATTTTAATTATGTGTTAAATGGCCTTTTATGGGCAAGTCCCTGAGTTAATCCCACTTTTAATATTTATATTAAAACGAGTCTTTGAGCTTTATACAACCCAGATCATAAGAACTTTTGAAACATAACCCATTTTCAGGATAACGGCTGCCAGTATTTCTATCAGCACGTGTCTGACTGTTATTAATTTTGACTTAATACCAAATTTTATATGTCTAGTCAACCTTCAGTTAATCTAATTGTTCATTCAGGAAGTGTATAATTAATTGATCCGCTGCTACATGCCTGAGCATTGTGCTAGCCACTGAGAGAACCCCAAAGAATGTTAACACTTCCTAACGCCAGAAACATACACCTCCCAGTCTTTGAAGGTTTTTTTCTTTTAACGTAAACTACAATTTCCTCATTTATAAAGTGATATTACTAAGATTTCCTGACTACCTCACAGATTGGAATAACCCTTTGAAGGCACTTTGTGAATTCTAAAATAAAATGCACGGGACAGTCACCTGTTCGGGGACTTTAAAAGCTGGAGGAATATTTATCTCCTCTCCCCAGAACTTAAGGTGAACCTGCGTACTTGGCATTCTTCCCACGTGAAATGCCCTCTTTCCCACTCACCAACAAACTGCGTTCCTGCCACTCCATCAGGACAGCACTTAGAATTCACCGTGTCTGGGGAACCTACCTGAGGAGCTCACCAGGCTGGGCGCATCTCCTCAACAGCCCCACAGGCTAGTGGGAGCCAACTATTGGTTTTAATTTGGCTTGTAATTGGGGAGGAACCTTTATCTTAAAAAGAAGTTCTGTGTTTATAAAACTAATAAAGAGCCCTGTTTTCCCATCTCCCCTTCAGGAACACGCATGCTCACGGCAGCCATTACAATCCCATCATGCAGCAGCCTGCGCTATTGACTGGTCATGTGACCCTTCCAGCAGCCCAGCCCTTAAATGTGGGCGTGGCCCATGTGATGCGACAGCAGCCAACCAGCACCACCTCCTCCCGGAAGAGTAAGCAGCACCAGTCGTCTGCGAGGTAGGTGGTGAGAGTCGCCCTGGAAGAGAGAGACCTCGGGAGATCAGAAGCTAAAGAAACCTCTTAGCGTTAGGGAGTGTCAGCATTCGCTCTGCATCCCTGGCATGGTGTGGATAGCTCTAGGGTTTGAAGGAGGAGCTCACTCTGGAGTCTGTGCCCTGCCTCTTGCCTCCCGTCCTCCCAGCCCTGCTGGCCCCCAAAGGGTGGGGGCCTGGAATCACAGTATCCAGTACCTGGGCATTGAGCGAGTCTATCCACTTCTCTAGAAAACACTCAGACTCACCTCTGAAGTTGCGCTTTGGAAACCATAATAACTTTTTCTTCAAAAATAGTAGAGAAATGTGCTTTCTTTGAAATCTAAGGTCAGAAATATAACTCATTTAGCTGCTTGCTTAAATATAAGCAATAACTTTGGTTAATCCCAGACAGTGAGCAGCAGAACAATCATCTTTCCCCTTCCCTTTAAATCTGATCTTGTCTCGCTGAACTCTTAAAAGTCACGATGGACCAAAGGCCACATGCTGTATGATCCCATTTATATGGCATTTGGGAAAAGGCAAAGCCACAGGACAGATCAGATCAGGAGCTGCCAGGGACCAGGGTAGGAAGAGAGGGGCAGACCGGAACTTTTCAGGGGGATGAAGAAGTTCTGTATCTGGATGGGTGGGTGTTATATGTACATTTGTCAAAACTCATAGAACACTTCCAAAGGGTAACTTTTACTGTATGTAAATGATACCTCAAGTAAACCTGAGTTTTAAAAAAATAGAGATTTCCAAGTCAAAAGAAAAAAATTTGAGCTCAAGATTGTGCAGCAACAGAATTGCTCCCACATTTCTGTCCAGTGACACTGACTTGGAGGCAATTGATGCTTATGTGGGATAGGTTAACCAAGAGAAGGGAGTCCAGTACATAACATGTCTGCTGAATTTGGGGTTTCTGCTTCCTCATATCACCAGGCGCCAGAAATTAGGCCTGCCTTTTTCATTCTCATTCACAAATTAATTCAGGAGCTGACTTTCCTCAAGTTGTCATCCTTCTTCAGATTCCTTATTGGGTGTTTCTGATGACTCAGGGGAATTCATCTCAGATCTGTGGCAGCCCTGTGACAGCACACCTATGTCATTATTAGATCGGGTTGCAACAGAGGCCAGCATCTCGATCCTGTGCTCTGTGGTGCCCAGCCAGGTGGGTGGTCACACAGAACGCTGGTCTGACCCTGGGGCTGGCTTGGCATCTTTGTGGCTCCCCTTGGCAAGTAGGGGCAGTAAGAACCCTTAGCATCCCAACCTGTCGCCAGGCCCCTCCCTGCTGCCCGCTTGCCACCCAGCTTGTTTTATGAAGTCTTATTGCCAGTGCATTTCAAGATCGATATAATTATAGTGAAAGCTATGTATTTGCCTATTTTTAAGACCAATGCCTTAGGCAAAACAGTCTGAAAGACCAGAAGGCTCTCCCTTGTCGAGCGGTGCAGGCAGGCATACTTTTCTTTAACGCTGCCAAGTGGAGATATTTTAACTAGTGGAGTCATCAAAACATAATCTCAAAATTGTAACATACTAGCAGTAACAAGTACATAGGTTTACGGTACATACAAACAGTGGAACAATCATGTCGGTAAAACTTATTACCAGCCCCCAAAAGGGAACAAGCAGCATATCTAACACTAGGAGATTGGGAATTAAATAAATGCAACTTTATAGAATAATTTTCATCTTCCTGCCATCCTTTTAGCTAGAAGGTGCTTGAATCTCTAAAGACATATCAGAGTCTTAAGTTTCATTACAGATTGGGTTTGTTCTCATTCCATAAATACGACCAAGGTCAGCAGGGGTTGGTGGGGAGGAGGAAAGGTGAGGTGTTTTTTTCCCTGAAGTGAACGGAAACTGTATTGGCTAATTCGATAAGGAATTTTGAGTCAGTTGAAATCAAGAATAAAAGGTCCCTTTTAAAGTGTATCTTTTTATTTGCACTTTTCCCAATTTTTCAGTACAATTCAAACAGACTGATAAGCTTCCTGTGAGGCTCAAGGGTCAAAACCCAGAAAAATCTCTTCTTTTCATTATACGCTCATAGATACTTTCATGGTCATGTCCCTTTCCCAGAGGAAGGAGGAAAAGCTAAACTTTAAGGTCACCAACGTTAGATCCTTTAGATCCAGAAACTCTTAAGAAATGAGCGTTTTAGTTTAAGTAAATCAGCCGTTAGCAAAGAAACCAAAGCTTTGTGTGGCAAATACTGTTTCCTCCACCTCCCTCCAGAACAAGACCTAAGTATGTTTGCGAGGATGCCAAGACGGAACTCAGGAAGTCGGGCCCTGACCCTGAAGACGGGGCTGCGTCGGGGCAGACACCCCTGAAATCCCTGGCATTACATCTGCCCCCACAAGACCAGCCGCGTCCTTGGGCTCAACCTGTCTCCCCCTCCTTAGAGCCCTGGCCACTCCCTTTGTCCTGCTGGGAGCAGGCACATGGAGCCAAGCCAGAGCCCAGGGAAGGCCAGGCTGCTGTCCTGTCTGTGTAGTGACTGACTGAGAGAAATTGCTCTGGAGGCGGCCACTTTGGCAGTTAGAGAATATTCTGAGCGCCGTGGCCCGCTGACTTTTTGATGGAGATTCAGCAAAGCTAGTGTTTCTAGACAGTTGGGCTCCATGGAAGGAGCCCCTGGGCCTGACCTTCCTCCATGACTACGTGTGACTTTGTCATTACAGAAACGTCTCCACCTGTGAGGTGTCCTCCTCTCAGGCCATCAGCTCGCCTCAGCGGTCCAAGCGCGTCAAGGAGAACACCCCTCCCCGCTGCGCTCTGGTGCACAGCAGCCCGGCCTGCAGCTCCTCTGTCACGTGCGGGTGGGGCGACGGGGCCTCCAGCACCGCCAGGGAGCGGCAGCGGCAGACGATTGTCATTCCCGACACCCCTAGTCCCACAGTCAGCGTCATCACCATCAGCAGCGACACGGATGAGGAGGAGGAACAGAAGCATGCTCCCACCAGGTGAGGTTGTGCCACCTTCAGCCTTCCAGGAAGGAGCAGGATGGGGGCGTGCTGTGTGCTTCCGAGTCACATGGAGAGATGGTTATCTGTGGATCTGGGCCACCTTCTGTCATCAAACATGATGATTCCTCTCTCCTGGCCCCTCAGTTTTGGTTTTGCCATGTCCTAGAGTCCTAACGTGATTTCAAGGGCATGTCAAAGAGATTTCCCATAATTGTTCAAAGCCAAAATAATTTTGAATCACTTTGGTCTTAAAAAATAGTTATAGGCCCTAGACATTCAGGGAACTTGAGACCCTAAGAGTCAGGCACACAATGCCAGTGTATTTCAAGCTTAAAAATCTCAGCCTCAGGCTATTGACTTTATTACCAGTTGGTCAGGACATTTTTCTCACATCGCCTTGGCTCTCTCAAAATTTGAAGTAATTGTCCAATTAATCAGAAATTTCCCTGTGTCTGATTAACCCAATCTTTCAAACCGCCAGTTGGCTCTTCACCAAGAGAGCATTACTGTTTATTCCAAAGTGGTAAAAACCCATTTTACTCTCTGTGTGCTTCCCGAGGAAAGGGAAGAAATAGTTATTATATTTGCAAGATGATTCACCCTGGTGCCAGCGCCTCTTCCTGCGCTTCCCATCAGACGTCCCCCGAGTGCAGTGTGTGCCTGGGCTCCTGATGCGCCCTCGAACTTCCCCTCCAGAACAGCCGGGCCCTGGCTTTCTGCACTCCCAGGGGCCTCAGGACCTTGTAGATCCCAAAGCCTCCTGACCTCAACCTGCTGGCTCCCTGCATTGGGACTGAGGGCTGGGGAAAGGAGGCCTGACACCCCCAAGCCCAGCGCTGCCAGTTGGTGCGCATCCCATGACTAGATGCACAGCTTAGCATTCGCAATTAGGCCCCAATTATTAATTCTTGATTGGATACAACGTCACTAATTAGTAATTACAAATCCTTTTGATTAGATAATAAATTCCCTCCATGAAATCATTACAAAATGTACGGCTAGACTGATTAAAATGTTCTCACTATAGCAATTCCTGCCTGGGGCACCCCTTTCCCATCTTCATAATGAACTCAGTGTCTTGTTTTGTTTTTTCATGATAGAGCCACTGTATGTCTCATTCATGTGTCCTCTTTCCCCGTTTAATGGCTCAGCCTGATCCTCAGTGTGTCTCAGAGAAGAATGCAGTGGAGCACTTCTGATCCTAGCATTGTGCCTGGTGCCAGAGGGTCCACAGAGTCAGGGAGACAGGGCTTCACTCCCCACCTGCCTCTTCCAGAACTGGCCTCAATCTCCTTTTTTATAAGAGCCCCCACTTGAGTCAATACTGTGTCCTCCCCAGTGCCTCGTGCCCCCCAGCCCAGGAATATTGTGGGCTCGGCTGGTCCCTTCACAAAGAGAAAGGCTTTTCCCAGCCTCAGACTGGCCCCTGGCCTGGAGCAGCCTGTCCACACATTTGTAACGTTGGACATAAGATGGGCCAAACAGCCTTGCACAGCCCTTTGCTACAACTGGAAACAGCTAAAGCAATTTAAACATCTGACAGTTGACTCGATTGGAATATCATTTTTGGGGTGAGATTTGGATTGACACAGACTCGACACGTGCTCAGCAGAGAACTGAATAGCGTGCCTGAGGACAAAGAGGCTGAGGAGCCATCTCTCCACCAACCAGAGCTGCCAGGGCTGGGAGCGCAAAGCAAAGCCAAAGCACAGGCCGCTTCCACAGCAGGGCCCGAGGCCCCGGGGAGACAGGACTGAATGCTGGGCAGCATGTGAGGACATTGATGTAAATGACTCGAAGAGACTTAGGGGAGGGCCGGGAAGGAGCTGATGGGCAGGTGCACATGTGAGGAGCAACCACAAACCGTGACAATGGGCTCCTGAGTACCAGAGCTTCGTAAAATGGAACGTGCAGGGAACTGCCTGCCTGCCCAGGATAATGAAATGTACCAGAGATATGAGGCCAAATCGGGGAGGCTGCAGGTTGAGACCAGAGAGCAATCATGCAGGGTTTCGGCTGTCCGCAGTTGTGACAGGAAGCTCACAGAATGAGATGATCGTGTTTTTGGAGAGATCAAATGACCATTGCCTTAAAAAAGTGTTTTAGGACCCAAAAAGACAGGAAAATGTATTTGAGTCTGAGTAGAATAAAACAGAAACCGGTAGCTGTATTATTTATAGAGAAACCACTGTATAATGTGACCACATTATTGTGACTGCATTTTGGAATGAGAAGAAAATGGGAGGGACTATCACTCGTTCTTAGAAATCAGAATTATCATAAAATTTAACGCGGTCAATATTTATTGGCCTCACCAGTATAAGATATCGTGCTAGGAACTGCATAAATAAGGTAGACAGTCTCTGTCCTCAGGAGGTTGCAGGGTAATAAGCAAGATAAGACATATACAAATCATTGTAACACGAAACAGAATATCAGGCCCATAAAAACCGGTAGAGTACTATGGGGACTCAAAGGGAAAATAGCTTGAGGAAATAGGGGAGGGGCCTTTTTCTGGGCAGATGTGGACAAGGCAGAGGGGGTGAGATGGCAAATTCCAGCGAGATGGGTGGTGGGGCAGAGCCTCAGAGGTGGGATCGGATCAAGAGCACAGTGAGGGAATTCAGAAACGGGATTTCTGAATGGAAAGGGGGATTTGAGGGTCTCCCTTTCTTTTTTTTTTTTTTTTTTTTAAAGATTTTATTTTTTTCCTTTTTCTCCCCAAAGCCCCCCGGTACATAGTTGTATATTCTTCGTTGTGGGTCCTTCTAGTTGTGGCATGTGGGACGCCGCCTCAGCGTGGTTTGATGAGCAGTGCCATGTCCGCGCCCAGGATTCGAACCAACGAAACACTGGGCCACCTGCAGCAGAGCACGCGAACTTAACCACTCGGCCACGGGGCCAGCCCCCGAGGGTATCCCTTTCAATCAGGGTGGCCAGCTTTGTCAGGAGACATTGAGGAGCTCACAGGAAAGCATCGGTCCTGGGAAAACAAGCATGTAGCCCCAAGTGCAGCCCCCTGGGATACCGCTCAGCTGCTCTCCAGCTGGAAGCTTCTCTAGCCCATCAGTGCTCCAGTCTCGACAGTGGAGACCTCCCCCCTTGACCTTGATCACTCTTGTTCTCAAGCCTGATTCCTCCTGCGCCGGGAGCATCTTGGTCCTGATCTGTCGTGCTCCCAACCTCAGTTCCTGTTTGCTGCTCACCCCCAGGGCTAGCCCTGTAGCTCTGCCAGAAATGCACTTCCCCTAATGTGGCCCAGCCTCAGCACAGTGGCAAGAGAGTCAGGGGGCCGACGATGCTCACAGGGATAGTGGGTGCAGGATCACACAGCAGTGCCTCTGCCACCAGTGTCTTTTAGAGCTGACGTGAGACAAATAATGGTAAACCCACATTTTTAGACTTCATTAAGGATGTCACTAAATCTGCAGGACTGGATGACATTGCCCAGAATTTTTAGAGGAATGCCAAGGCAAAACTGTTTTTCCTGACCCCCAAGATGTGGCACTGTTAGTTGCCTGAGCAGATGGATTGTCAGCAACTCCTCCTTGTAAGGAGGACTCCAGAGCATGGAGGGCAGACTGAGAGCGAGTGAATTAAAGGGGAGGGGAACCGTGATGAAATTCACCAAGTGTTCTGTCCTGCACTGTCTTGGGCATCATTTGATGGGATATACAAAGCCGGTAGTTCTAGTCCCATTTGATAGATGAGGAGACTGAGGCCAGGAACGGTAAGTGACTTGCCCAAATTGATAAAGATTCTAAGTAGCAGAATTGGGATTCAGGTCCCATGCCATTGAAGAAATGGTGATCTTAATCAGTGGCAAACATTACTGATTTCTCTTCAGTCATTAATTCAAGAAATACAGATTTTTACCTGCCTCCTCCTCTGACCGCCGCCATGCCCACACACATGTTCACACCCACTGTGTGCGGGCACCAGGCCAGGGCTGTGGACAGTCCGGAGTACCAGTCACTGAGGCCCAATGGGGCACCAGGTGTCGTCAGAGTGCTGGAGCTCTAGCAGCAAGGAAGGCAGAAGTCAGCTCTTCTGAGTCTTTGAGAACACTTTGTAAAGTAAGGAGGCCAAGAAAGACCCCGCCGTCTCCTTTTTCTCAGTGAGTTGCTGTTGGACTAGGAGGCCCGATGGTCATGGCTAGACAATTGGCTTAAAGGTGGAAAACAAACTTAACAAGTATTTTTCTGGGTCCCCCAGGATTCAGTAGCAGAACTGGTCTTATTTTAAACATTTATAAGTGGTTTTGATGAGAGGAGCATTTGACTATCTACACGTTCTGAATAAGCCATCTTTTCTCCCTTGAAATTGCTGTGGACCAAGTTTATAGGTGTGCGTCTTACCATTCAGACCATTCTGCTGACCATGCCTTGTGCTGAAACTGTCCTTTAGAGGCCATGAGCCCATGTCATACAACCCTCAGTCATGAGGGTGATTTTTAAAGGTGTGTGACCAAACTGGCTCATTTCAAGTGATCAGCTAGACACCACTTTGTCCGGTCTCCATTATTCATTCATCCCTTCGTCTGATTATCTGGATGTGTCTGCTGGATAGTTTTTGTTTCACTTGGTCATCAGGGCACTGCCACATTCTGCACCACTTTGCCTCTGTCAGCAGCTGCTCAGCATATTACAGCTCTCAAAATGTAAACTTTAAGAAAATGGACTCATAAATATCACTCAGTATTTTACTTGGATCAACAGTTACGTGGATCACTCTTAAAATGTCTATATAAAAAAAAAATTGACCCAAAATATTCTTAATTCTAAATTGAAAATCTGGAGAAATTATTATAGAAAAGGCACAGTCAAGAAACTGATAAACTGCTGCATAAAAGACTTTGGTGGGAAAAATTAACATCCGCTTAACAGAGGGGGAAACACACACACTCATTTATGTTTACATGGCCAAAGTCAACCCAAAGTGGAGTTTGTTTCCACTGCCACCTACAACCATATCATTTGCCTCACTCCTCCTGTTGATGAATAAGCTACTGACAGCCATTGTGCTGTGCTGTGGAGGCGTGGGAGTCAAGCCTGAGTGAAGAAACAAAGGAAGCCAGACACACAATATCATTTGAAGGGGCTTTGTTTTTTCACAGTTTTAAGTTACCACACACCTCACAGTTGGACAAGATTTCAGTCATAAGATTCATCTCAGGAGATGGAAGGGTGTTTTGTCAAGTCGACTTCGCTGCATCCTCTTTACAGGGCTTCGTTCAAAACACTCAGGTTGTTTGAGTAGTGAGGTTAAGAGGCTGCATTTTGAAGGAGAGACTGCACCATCCTGTCTTTAGCAGTGCGTCCTAATGTTGTCTTCTAGAGAGTAGGGGTGCGGGGGCGGGAGAGCGGGAGAGTGTTAGACACCACAGGGCAGAGCGGTGCTCAGTGGGTGGACCTAAGGTGAGTGGGGAGATGAGTCCAATTCGCGGGCTGGATTGCAGAAGCTGGAAGGAGAACAAACACTGGCTTCTGCTGTGTGTGATGGGGTGAGGACTGGGCGATGGCTCATGGTTCCTTCTAGGCCCTGTTTCTGATTTCTCTAGAAGGTAGTTATGTAAAAAATGCCCTTAATGGTGATATATATCTATGTGTGTGTATATTAAGAGAGACACATAGATATAAATGTGTGGATAATATAATTTGAATGGAATGTATGCACCAAATTTATAGATTTTTTTTTGTTCTTACTAATTGCTTTAAATTGGGAGCTACATAATACATCAGAAGGAGCGCACTGGCCTGGAGGCATTAGCTCCTGGTCCCTCTCCTCATAGGAAGGGCTGGTTAAAAGCCATCAGCTGTGTATTTCTAGTTGGGTGAGCGGGAATGGGAACAGTGCAATGAGCAGTACAGGCCCCGTGGAAGCTGCTGGGCCAGCAGCGCTCATCTCCATCAGCTGGGACCGCTGTCAGTGCGAACACCCTATGCCTCATGCTTAGCAAAGACCACTGTCACCAAATATGCCCCAGAGGGACCAGAAGAAGAGGTTTCAGTTAGTTGACATTTTCAGTGCTTGTGGGTAAGAGAGGAGGGTAGAAGAGAGAGTGCAGCACAGTTAGGAAGAGTGAGAGCAGGCTCCGGACAGCTCCATAGCAAAAACACTAACAAACCTGATTTAAAAATGGGCCAAGGACTTGAATAGACGTTTCTTCAAAGAAGACATACAAGTGGCCAACAGGTATATGAAAAGGTGCTCAACATCACTGATCGTCAGGGAAATGCAAATGAAAATCGCAGCGAGATAGCACCTCCCAGCTGTGGGATGGCCGTTATCAAAAAGACAAAAGATAAGTGTAAATGAGGAAGTGGAGAAATTGGAACCCTTGTGCACTGTTGGTGGACATGTAAATTGGTGCAGCCACCATGGAAAACAGTATTGAGGTTCCTCAAAAGAAGTAAAAATAGAACTACCATATGATCCAGCAATCTCACTTCAAAAATATTTATCTGAAAGACTGAAATCAGATGTTCATTGCAGCGTTATTCACAATAGCCAACGTGTGAAAACAACCAAATGTCCATCAGATGAATGGACAGATGAATAGATAAAGAAGATGTGGCATATACATACAATGGAATACTATTCAGCCTTTAAAAGAAGGAAATTCTATAATATGCAAAAAACCTCTTACACGAAGTATCTAGAATAGTCAACTTCATAGAATCAAGGAGTGGAATCTCAGTTGCTAGGGGCCGTGGGGAGTCCCTAAGTAACGGGCATAGATTTCAGTTAAGCAAAATGAATACGTTCTAGAGATCTGCTATACAACATTGCACTTATAGCAACAAGTCTGTCTTGTATGTTTAAAATTTTGTTAAGAGTTTACATCTCATGTTAAGTATTTTTATCACAATAAAATAAAATTTTAAAAAATAAATAAAGCTAAACCATGCTTAGTCACCAAAAAAAAAAAAAAAAAAAAAGAATGCTCTTGGTTCAAACCTGACTCTGCCCTAACTAGCTATGTGACCTTGAGCAAGCAAGTGACCTCAGTTCTCATCATCTGAAGTTTGTTGTTCTTAAAATGAGAGTTGTAATAATTCTTTACCACTGAGTCTTGCTGTGAGGATTGGAGAAGATAACACAAATAAAACTCTTAGAATAGGAGTTGTGCATCTAATAGATGTGACCTGTATTTAGTAATCAGTGTCGTAGGAATAAAAGAGCAGTATTTTTCACATGTAGCATTGACTATGGAATCACAGGAGTGAAATAAGTCATGAAAGGTTGATTGGTGGAGATGAGTTTTGACCCTGGTCTTGAAGGATGAAATTGACTGAGATTGGCAAATAGAAATCAGAAACACATGGCAGACAGGGCCCCACAAGGAGGGGGTCACAGATTTGTGTCTGATCCTCTGGCAGTGTTTTCTCCATTGGGGCTGATTTCTTTACTTCTTAGCTCCTTATTTCTTTTCATCATTTTAAGATGATGAAAATCATCTATTGCCATGACAACACAGTGCAGTCGTGAACTCTGGCAGCCTTGTTCTTTATTCAGAGGTGATGTTCCGTCAAGGCCATTTAAGCAAAATTTCTCATTCTACTTATATCACTCTCTCTCTCTCACTTCCATTAACCAATTTGTAATGGGATTGATAAGCTAGCAATAATAATTAGACACTATAGTAGAATGAATCCCAGTAGAATCGATACATATGAGCCTGAAGAATCCATAGTTAGCACTGTCAGATGCGTGCTCATTTTTAAGTTGATTCATTTAACAGCTTCCCATTTTTTCTCTAATCTGCATAGTATATTCAGGTAGAGCGGAGAGATTTCTAACAATAGAAGAGATTAAAACAGAGCTATCAGATTAATTCACCTTTTCCAAACCTGTCACATGTAAATCCGAAAAGGCAGGTAAATCAGCATTCTGCTCTGTTGGACCTATTTGCTCATTAGGCGTAGGGACATCCCAGCTCTGAACAAAGGGGTGGGACCCGTGAAGAGTTTATAGAGGTTTTATCCCACACTCTCTGACAGATACCAGGACACTGACACGCAGGATTCCTCAGCCTTTTTGGTGGAAAGGCTCACTTCCTGTTGGCTTTCCATCAGGACGTGGCCCTAAATTCTCACAGGTCATCTAGACCAAGCTGACAGCTATTGTAAGACTCTTGCCAGAAAGCCATCCTTCAGTGACAAGAAGTCCACTGATTCACCAAGTGGCCGTTGTATGTTCAAATAGTTCTAGTTGTCACAAAAGTCTTAGAGTGAGCTGAAGCTTGTCCACAGTTTCCAAATTTGGGCGAAGAATCCCAAATCTGTCCAATTTGAATTTTATTACAGCTTAGCCAAAATTAGTGTTGTGTGTGTATGTTTTTCGTTTCTTCATTTTCTAAACTACTCAGAACCTAAGGAAGATATGGTCAGCAGGAACTGGCCAAGCCTGGGTCTACATGTAAGATACACTTACCAAAGGAATTTATTTCCTCTCCAAGTTAGGAGTTAACCAAATCCTATTTTAAATGCCTTTAATAATAAATCTTTAAGGGACTCTCACAACAGATCCCTTAATGCCACTCTCCCTAGTGGATTTCATAGCAGATTGGAGCTGGAGGGACATCCAGGGTCACGTCAATATCCAGGCCACTGTCCAGGGTCACACCAGTAAATGGACAGCGGGGCCAGGACTAGAACACCGGCTCCCAGGACACATTTGAGAGCCTGCCTCTGTTCTCCATGTGGGGCCCACCACCTGCAGATCGTGCACCTGTGTCAGAACACGTCTGCATTTTCTGTGATGACCAGATGAACCACCGTGCCTTCGTGTTATGTAATCACACAGAACCAGCCGTGACTGCAGCTCAGAGTGAAGGGCGGGGCAGCGCCATCTCCCTGCCTCCCCTCGGGACCTGGGAGCTGCATGGTCACAGCCTCCCAGGCCTCTCCTCGGTCCTGGGAGCACTTCGTAAGGGTGGAGGGGGAGTCCCTTTAATATCTTAGCACACAACAGACTATTCACAGAGCAGCCCCTTGCCTTTGCCCAGCCCCATGCAGCACAGAGCACAGCTGCAGGTTTCGCCGTCTCTGTCTTTTTAAGACAGCACTCCTCCTTCCAGTGCTCCCTCCTCCTCATCCCACAGCTCTCCGCAATGTCTTGCTGCTCTCTGGTTGCTTCTCCCTATCTTCTAGGCTCAGTGACCTTTCCTGGTGCCCCAGTTTCTAGTTCTTGTGACAGATCTCAATGCCCCCCGCCCCCACCCCTTTGCTAATCCTATTTTTTTGTTTCTGAATAAGCATAGGGATTTTTTTTAATTGAGATATAATTCACATGCCATATAATTCACTCGTTTAAAGGTACAATTCAATGGTTTTTGGTATATTACATTAATTTTTTACTTTGCAGTAAAATAGAACACAGAATTTGTCATTTTAACCATTTTTAAATGTACAATTCAGTGACGTTAAGTACATTCACAATGTGTGCAGTCTCACCACTATTTCCAGAAACTTTCTGTCACCCCAAAAAGAAACTCTGTACCCATTAAGCAGTAACTCCCCATTCCTCCCTCCCCCAGCCCCTGGAAACCGGTAATCTACTTTCTGTCTCTATGAATTTGCCTATTCCAATACCTTATGTAAGTGGAATCATACAGTATCTGTCCTTTTGTGTCTGGCTTATGTCACTTAGCATAATGTTTTCAAGGTTCATCCATATTGTAGCATATTTCAGAACTTTATTCATTTTTATGGCTGAATAATACTCCATTGTCTGGATATACCACATTTTGTTGATCCGTTCATCTGTTGATGGACACTTGGGTTATTTCCACCTTTTGGCTGCTGTGAACACATCTGTTTGAGTCCCTGTTTTCAATTCCTTTGCGTATATACCTGGGAGTGGAAGTGCTGGGTATATGGTCACTCTGTGTTTAGCTTTTTGAGGAAGAAGCTTATGGGTTTTTTGCATTTAAACTGTTATAAGAGAGAAGTATATATTTTATTAATTAAAATTTATTTTATCAAAGTTAACATGAAGAGCTATAAATATATGCAATTAATTCATTCCTCACCTTCCTTTGAGTTCTTAACAGTTACCATCTGTGCAACTCATGTGACAGTTCCTCATGGAAGGCTTTGTGACATCCATTGTTCGCTTTAACTGATCACTTCAAAGCTTTTACTGTTTCACTTGTCATGTTTTTATACAGTCCCTCACTGAGATTTCAATATTCTCAAAGGCAGAGACGTGTATTTTATCTCTTTGTACAAAAATTCCCAGGAGCGCCTAGCAGAGATCCCCAAGATAGCGAACTGAGTGTTCATTTCCTATCAATCTTCTGGTTCATTCGTAGACTAGAAACTTTTCCAGCAAGTTTGTACCTTGATAGAATTCGCTTTGCCTAGATGTGTTTTTTGCAAACCTGTTTTCACATGTTAAATGAGGTAACACAACCAATGATAGTAATGGCAGCTTTTATAGAACGCTTCCTGTGTCGTGCACGGTTCAAAGCACTTTCCACATATTTTCTCTCTTAATCCTCAGAACAAGCCTACGATAGAGGTACTGTTATTATCCACCTTTGCTGATAGGGAGACTGAATTGCTCAGGTTGAGTAGCTGCCCAAGGCCACACCACCAGCAGAGGCTGACGTTAGACATCTGGTGCTCTTACCCACAGACACTGTGAGGGAGGCACCCTTCGACCCTGAACCAGCGAGGACGGAATGTGCAGGCAGTAGAAGAATTCCCTGGCCGAGATGACAGTAGTGGCAGGCTTCAGCATGCAGGGGGCCAGACCTGCGGCTCGCCTGCCACCCTCTGCCTCGTGTAGGGTAGCAGCCCTGCTGTCCTTCCCTTCCCTTCTGCCCAGCTGCCTGGGCCTCTGGAGTTTGCCCACTTCACTGCCCTTAGGGTGGCAGAGGTCAATCTTGGAAAGAGTCTGGCCTGTCACTGGCTGTGTGACCTTGGGTAAGACACATCGGGGGGTGTTGTGGTTCCATTAGGCCCTGATATCTATAAATACCAGCTTCTTTTCTTAGCATATTAGTTGGAAACTGACCACCTTACTTAGGCAATCAATATTTCTTAAAAATAGGTGATCAATATACAAAAATAGATGAGAATCCATTTTTAAAACCTTCACAATAAGCAACAAATTCCATATCCATCATCCCACCAGGCACTCGCTAAGTTGAGGGCAGACAGAATTGGTTCCCAAAGTAACCACACAAACGTAAATATCTCAGAAAAAAAGTGTGCTGGCCAAGAGCCGTCCAAAGCCAGTTTCCCCCGTCAGTGTACTAAGTTTGAGATAGACGATGAAGTCACAGGATTCAGATGCCCCGAGGGCATCATCCCGGCCGGACCCCCCCCCCCACCCCCCACCTCACCTAGATGCAGTGCCGTCCCCTCCCTGATCCTCGGTGCGGACAGTGGAGAAGCTGCAGGAGGGCTGGGCCTTCCCTGTGGAGGGGACTCAGAGGTCCGGGAGCTGCACCTCGAAGTCTTCCCACGGAACACCCTCCCAGCAGAGAGGTGGCCCGGGGTGTCAAGTCCAGCTCCACTTTCTCCCCCTCTGCACATCCGAACTGTGCAGCCGCCTCAGAACCTCACTTACCTTTCTTCCCTCAGGCAGCATCCTGGTTCCTCTGGAATATTGCATTCCCTCTGCCTAAGTTAGCTGGCTCTCCCAGGCCCTGAGCCTAAGTTTATGCTGTTTCTTTCCCAGCCATGTTCTCCCAAACCAGGGCCTTAGGCTTCCTGGATCTTGCTGGGCTCTCTGTTTCTCAGCTGTCCCCTTCTGGTGGCTCAGAAGGCATTGCCACACCATTCTGGGCTACAGGTGCCTCTCCCGCGGTTCTGCTGAGAGCCCAGGCCTGCCCCGAAGTTTCTCACTCCCCAATTTCCAGAAGTGCCTGTGGGCCCAGCTCCAGCCCCTTCTCTTGTCTTCCCATGCCTCCTGCTACTGGTTAGATAGGTGATGCCTGTGTGCCTCCCTCCCCATTAGGGTTACGGAGCGCAAAAGTCACCTTCCTGCCCTCTCCCTCTGCTTCCTGCCCCTGCCCCAGAGAACAGAGAGGGCCTTTTCACACAGCCAGTTCTGAAATGCTGCTTTGCTGTCTCACTTCGCAGCCTTCTCTTGGTTCTGATTTCTCCCTTTACATTTTCAGCACTGTCTCCAAGCAGAGAAAAAACGTCATCAGCTGTGTCACGGTCCACGACTCTCCCTACTCCGACTCCTCCAGCAACACCAGCCCCTACTCCGTGCAGCACCGTGCCGGACACAACGCCAACACCTTTGACACCAAGGGGAGCCTGGAGAATCATTGCACTGGGAACCCCCGAACTATCATCGTGCCACCCCTGAAAACCCAGGCCAGCGAAGTGTTGGTGGAATGTGACAGCCTGGTGCCAGGTAACCTGGAGCTGGGACAGGCCCGAGCATCTCTCTGGAGACGGGTTTTCTCGTTTTCTGCTGTTAGCAGTTTTGTTACATGAGAGCTAATAAGCCCAGGTCATTTTAGATCCTCACCCAAGGGCTTTGTTTAAGTAGCCCAGGTAGGATTCTGCTTAGCATCACATTGTACAAGCGGTTTTCATTTTTTAATTTTGATTAATACCTTGTTGCCTTTACAATGGCTCTCCCTGTGACCAGGTTGATGAATATAAAATAAAAGCCGCCAGTTCCTTATCCTCTGGTCTGAAATGACAGCCACTTTGGGGAGTTCCTGACCGACTAGCAGCATCACTCCCGTCCAAGAAGCTTCCTGTGTGGGAAGAACTTCCCCAAGTCGGTAGGATGAGGTGAAATAGACTCGCCTGGGCATCTCCTCGGAACTCGCTGTTGGGGGGAGCGATCATAGCGAGCGTGTCTCTCTCCTCACACGCTGCTTCTTTCAAAGGACTCCCTCCGTCCTCGGAAGGCTTGTCCTGAAACCTGGGCCCTAGACTGAAGGCTGACAGCTTAACCTTCTCGATAAATTTAGCAGCTCACCCAGATATAGTAGCATCGTTTCAGCATCTCCCTTGCTCATACTCACTAGTGGAAGAATTTGGGGAATAAACCAGAAGAAATATGCACGTTCTGCTTTTCTGCCACAAGCCGTCACCAGCCCATCCAAGCCAGTCAGCACCTCATAACAGCCCTACAGTATTTAGAAGGAAAGGGCTACAAACTGCCAGAAAGATTTTATTTAGATGTGAGAACCTATTATTCATCAGGAAGGACCCTCTGTCTGTGTCAGCTGCTACGGGAGACCTTGGGACCTTCTTGGGGCGGTTGCCACGTGTAAGGCTCACGAGGCAGGGGCGATTCAGGTCCTGCCACTGAAGGCGACCTGAGGGTGAAGAGTAGAATTCAGGATGGGTCTTTAGGGACTTTTCTAGCCCAGTGCCACCTGCAGAGTGTGGGACATGAGGACGGACATCTCTTTCTCCCAAAACCCACTTTCTCTGCCTGGGCAAGTATTTTAGTGGAAACCTTGGCAGGAGGCAGTGCTCTCCAGGACCAAAGGAGCATGTCAGGCCCACAGAGTAGTTCGTGCAGGAGACAGGATTCCTCAGGGTGGTGGCCTCCTGACTTCTGCCCATGCACCCCTTAAATAATTGTTTAAAACGATATCCATCACACATTTCAGTTTAAATATTTGCAAGGGATATAATTTCTGTCTTGTATATTGTATCATAGCTTAAGTACTTTAATGTGTTTGCCAAAACCTTGAGGCTACAGGTCCAGCTCATTCAGTACATGGAAGTGCTGCCATGCGCCCTAAGGAGCAGTCTCTCCTAGTGGAGCCAGGCAGCCAGAGCTGTCAGAATGCCCCCTGTGACAACACCTCGCTTCTAAATTTTATCTCAGGAATGCATGGATAGGGTGAGGGGGTTGCAAAGAGTTTGTAGCCTGAACAAAATAAGACTGGACAGCCTTCAGTGTTTCTTGTTGAAGACGGCTTGTCTTTGCTCTCAGGGTACTGTCCCTTGGGAGCCGTCCATTCTGGATATCCCATTTGGGCACCCCTTAGGTTTCTTACACCTGGAAGCCATGTACCATATTAGCATTCAGGACAGTGAGAAGGAAGCCTTTCTTTTGTAAAATGGGAGAAGTATGAATGTGAGTGAGAAGGTGGGGAAGGGAAACCCATGGGTCCCAATACTGGTGAATCAGATTAGGAAAAGATACCCTCGAAAGCTGAGAATCTGGAAACTGACCCCTTCAGTCTTTACTTGCCGTGTGCCCTCAGGTCCTCAGGTAGCCCTTCATGTACCCCAGTGATAACAATTGCAGCCTTGAAAGCACACAGCTCGGTGTCCAGGGCTCTCCTGCTTCATTAACAGTGAAGTTCCTGAGAATGTGTTGTTGAAATCCTTAGGGAAGACCAGCCCTTTGATTGAGCAGGAAGAGAAGGAAATATTCCTTCCTCATCTGTAGTCCAAAATCCAAAAGCTCTGAAAACCCAATTTGAAGTTGATAGCAAACTCAGTTGGTGGTAAAACCTGACCTGAACTAACCAGAAGCTACTCGTAGTCTCTTTGTCGTATTCATATTTGCGTCATGGTCATATTTGTGCCATATATTGAAATATTGCTGTATTTTGAAATAGTTGTGTCTTTGGTTAGAGGGTGGTACCTGAGGCTCTGCTGGGAGTAACCTAACATATTGCATATGTGCCACATTACCTTCCTAAAATCAGAAATTCTGAATTTCAAAAATGACCCCAGGGATTTCAACTCAGGGAATGCAGACCTACAGGATGAGACGATGAGTTTTGTGAATCAAGGATGCCCATGTTCCATGACATCTCAGGGGAGCTCTGTGACAGTATGACCCCTCTGACATACAGGATCATGGTATATAAGACTTGGCTTATGATGGACCTTATGCAAGTCACCTAGGAATTGATAAAGGAAAAAAAAAAACATAGCTAATACTGAATTTCTCTTGGCCTTTTAAAATGAAATGGAGGATGCATGAGAGAGTGGCCAGGTTTCCACAAGTCTAGAAATCTTCCAGTTTGGAGCTTTGTCAGCCTTGGTGCTGGCACCACTCCGTGGAAGGTGACAAAATTGTGGCGAGAGTTACTGAAACTTTGAGACCACCTCGTCCAACCCCTGGTTAACAGGTGAGGAAACAAGGCCAGCTTTGCCCAGCGTAATGCAGTGGTTTTCACAAAGGTGCACATCAAGAGAGGACAGCTTTGTGGAGCCCACATTGTACACCTTCCAGGTCACATTAACCGTTTCCATCATCAGCCCATAGCACTGTGTGTGACTGTGGCTATTTTGAGCGCTTAGCCCACTGCATTTCCACAAGACTGCATTATATCTAAAGTAAAAGAAGAGACTGCTTGAATGGCCAAGAATCTCTGAGGGATATTTGTGACAAAAAGAAAAAAGAAAAAAAAAAGAAAAAAAGGAAGGTCATTCTCAGTAGGTCAACAGGTTCTAAAGCAACCAGTGTCAGTGTCTCTGGGGAGCCCCATGGTATAATTTTCTGCTGTAAAGAGATTTATTTTCCCTGTGAGGACATGCTGCACAGTCTTTCTAGTGACGATTAAGAGGCAGAAAGGCACTTCATTGTGTTGCCTGCCCATCCCCAGCCTGTGGTGTTTCTCAACACTAATATATGCTATTAGCTGCAGAATCATCCTAGGCTTGGAAAAATGGGGAAAGCAGCCTTCCTCAGCTTCCTGGTGCCCCGTTGGCCCATACAGGCCAAGGTACGAATGACTGCAGCCACCCCAGCTGGAGCTCCAGCGGTTCCCTGAGCCCGCTTGAGTCAGGATAATGCTGTGCAGGTGACAGTCCATTTTCCCACAGTACTTGTCCCTTCCTGTGGTTCTCAGCTCAGGAAGGATCCTTGAGCATTTCTCACGTAGCCTTCTCAGATCTCTTGGGTTGGTTAAGGTTCTTTTGGAATGAATGAGTGAACTGTGCGCTGCCTCAAGACAAGTGGAGAATTTATTGGAGGGATGTAGGGCTGAGGGAAAGTTCAACAACTAGGTCCCAGGTGGGGCAGGAGCCAGAACCCCTGGGACCTGGGCTGCTGGAAGCCTGACGCCTGCTTTCTGGAGCACTGCTTCACCCTGACCTGGTGATTCCCAGGCTCTAATTTCCCATTTCCAGGAGACAGGACTTGGTTGTCCCAGCTTGGAGCAGACACCTGTTCCTTGAGCATCAGCATTAGCCAGGGAACTGGGCTCACTGATAAAGACGTCAACAATAGCTAACACAGCTAACACTTTTAAGAGCTTAACACATGCCAGATAGTAAGTATTCTCCATATGTTAACTCATATAATCCTCATGATGGCCCTATATGTAGTTACCATCATTTTCCAAGTTTTCCAAATGAGGAAATGAAAGGACAGAGAGGTTAACTAAGCCAAGGCCATGTGGCTGGACCTCCCAGGGGTCTGGCTCCAGGGCTCACCCATTCTCTGAGCGCTCTCCCACCCACCTAGTGCTGACAGGACCACTGGAGGCCACCCTGTGAACCAAGGGCTGTCCTTGGGGCAGGGGATCTTTGTGCACAGCTGGACAAGGCTTGACCAGAGAGCTCTGTCATGGCCCTCACAGCTCCAAGATATACAGCAAGAGCTTGTCACTTTATTCATCTCTGCAGGAGGAAATTATTATTTTAATCTCTTGGTACCCTTCAGAACACCCTCCCTTATACAGGGATCCCCTACTCTGACAGCTTGACAAGCTGTGACCCAGCCCCCATCTCCTGCCCCTACGATAATGGTAGCAGGTGAATGCAGTGCTCTGTCTTGCCCATTTCATCTAAAACTCTCTAACCTCTTGACTTGTAGGCTCAAGCTCTGGAGACCTCAAGCCCAGGGTTTCTCCCTCAAACATAAGTTCCACAAATTTACAGAGAGTTGAAACAGGAGCAGAGGGATGCCATCCCCAGCTGGGGCCCGGACAGCAAGCACAGTTTATGATCTGTTGCAGAGCAGGAAGGAGTTTGACTCCAACACAGTAGCACCGTGGCCGAATGAAGGAGAGAAACTGAAGTTCTACTGATAGCCGGCATTTGCAACTGTCCACCTTCTACCCTACAATGGGTCCCCCAAATCCTCTCCATCCCCCAGATTTTGGAGGGCCTTTGAGAGTCTAACCAGCTTGAGCAAAGAGCCCTGATTCCCATGTATAGGTCAGCTACAGATACAGGGCCTGGCTGGCTCCTGCCCTCCTGGGAAGCTTGTTAAGAACACAAATTCCTGGGCGCCTCCACAGGGTTCTGATTCAGTGGGTGGGATGGGAGGCCCCCCAGGCGCACGGTCAGATTTAGAGGTCTCTGTTAGGACCCAGCACCTCCCTCCCCAGTGAGGCAGCTCCCCCATTACCTCGGAGGCTGTTGCTGGGGACCCAGCTCCTCTCTGCCTTCAGTGTGCACCCCGATCTCCTGGTCCCGGGTTTCTCTCCATCAGCACTCAATCAGCATTCTCTCTGGCCTCAGGCATCTCCCCTCTGACTTTGATTTCTTCACCCTGGGATTTGTAATAGAATCAACCCAACCCGGTTCCATCGAGGACTGATCCTTATGACGTGTGCTTCGTCAATACTTAGCATCCTCTACCCCCAAGAACGGCCGGATCCACCCAGTTCACACTAGCGACCACAGGTACCCAGTTGAGATGGCGTTAGGTTTGTGTGTTTCCCAAAGATGCTCAGGCCCCAGTAAATCTTCTGAATTCTTGCTATTGAACAGCACAAGAAGTAGACCTGTCTTCTGGCATCCTGTGTATGTCCTTGCCAATTCTCCCTTAACATGAGACACCTTACATAGTTCTTCTCTTGAACACCCCTGCTCTGGGCAACTCCCTCAAATGTGGACATTTTAGAGTCAGGAGTCTGGAAGTGTGCTGTTTTGGTGGATAAGGATTCCCTATACCGAAGGCGTTTTTCATATTGCCTGTGGATTGTTCCATCTTGGTTTTCATTCATCTATGCTAGGCAAAGCTTCAAGAGAGAATTGTTTGATTTCTAGAGAGACACTGAGAGGCAGGTGAGCAATAGCACTCGAGTCTGCCACATCCCATGCCTGTGTGTGGTGGCCCCACCGAGACACAAGCCCCACTCTGCTGGGAGCCAGTATTCACAGATCACTCAACACTGAAATGGACTAAAATGGTTTATTTTATATAGACCTCCTTACCCTGTTCGTCTTATTCCAGTTGTTGCTTTCTCCTCTAGGACACTTGTGGTCCTTTTTTTGAGACTCAGTTATCTCTGTCCTGCTGTACCTGTCACTGTGTGTCTCTGTATCTCAGTGGCCAGCCCCCACTGCAGCCCTGGATGGGACATGAAGAGCTGCAGAGAACGCCCCTGCTTTTCTCTGTTAGACCCTCCTTGTGCTTTTCACTGTCACCAGATAGAACTTCTAAAGCCCAGCAAGACTTGCTCCCAACCTGTGGAACAAGCCAGAGCCCAGTGGCCAGTCTCAGGAATGTGTTCCTTCCTAGAAGACCACTGTTGTGCCCTAGAGGCGTCGGGTCTTCTGGGCAGCTGAGGACCTGTGACTGATCTGTGACCTGTTTCTTCTCCCAACACAGTCAACACCAGTCACCACTCGTCCTACAAGTCCAAGTCCTCCAGCAACGTGACCTCCACCAGCGGTCACTCTTCAGGGAGCTCGTCTGGAGCCGTTGCCTACCGGCAGCAGCGGCCAGGACCACATTTCCAGCAGCAGCAGCCTCTCAATCTCAGCCAGGTAAGCCCCACGCGATGGTTGTCTCACCAGCCAAGCACATCACCTCATCCCCCCCTTTCCTCAGCTTCAGAGAGGGTCACTGTGGCAGCCCCTCACCCCCCCCCCCCAGAGCTGCAGCCCCTCTAGTGGTGGCAGGAAACACCCTGAGTGACCTCTGCTGTTTTCTTTCCTCCATGGGTCACCCTTGGGGCAGTTGGTATCACTGGTTCACAAAGAGCCAGCCCAAAGCCATTGACTTGTCCAGTGGTATGATGGCTTTGTGACATGGTGCCAGAGCTTAAAAAGAGGGTGGCCCACAACTTAGTGTTTCAGCCCAGCAAAGGGTAAAACTGTGTCCTGGCCCCGTCAGGCCAGGACACCAGGGACAGACCTGCAGTCCAACAAAGTCAGGTGTACTGATTTGTTGCAGTGAGGGAGCCACACATCAGAAATCCCAAACCAGAGAAAGAGTCAGAGGATTTGGAGAAGGTGGGTGGTGTTTAGATGGAAGGTAAATGATGCAGAGTCTCCTATGTGTAAAGGGTCAACACCAGGTCTGAATTGCAATATGGACTCAGACCTGTTTCCTTAGAAGCTACAGAGGTGAGGTAAATGGGGAGTTTGTATTCCTAAGCCCCTCATCTGAAGCAGGGCACCTAGCGTGTAAACTGAGGCTGCGTCTCTGTGTCCTGGTGACTTCGGCTCTCCAGGTGACAGAAGGCTGTTTCGTTTGTACTGATACAGTTTCAAACAGCAAAGTTTCTGAGATTTGACGATTTCACAGTGAGAGAGAAAATAGTTGTTACTCAAAGAAGGGCTCCTTTTGACACTTCACAGCTGCAGTGTGTCCTGGGAGGCATCGTCTCCTGTCAGCTTGCAGCTGGCTTCATCTGCGCGCCTTCCAGCCCGGGGAGCGGCTGGGTGCAGCCTTCCTTTCTCAGTCCAAGAGAATTTTTACTTTCCTGGCATCGTCTGCCTGTCCTCCCGCTTCTAGCCTCTTGTCCCTCCTGCTTCCCCTCTTCCCCCTTCTCCTCTCTCTTCTCCCTTCTTCCCTCCCCGCCCCCACTTCTCTCTTCCCCTCCTCAGCCTGCCCCATCCCCCCCCTTTCCCTCCGCTCCCCCTCTCCTCCCCACTGCCCTCTCCTCTCCCTCCTCCCCCTCGTCGCTTCCCCCTCCTCCCTCCTCTCCTTCCTCCCCTCTCCCTTTTCCTCCCTCCCACTCCTCTCCCAGGCGTCCAGCCCCGAATGCAGCCTCTTCTTCTCCTTCTCCAGGCTCAGCAACACATCACCGCAGACCGTGCTGGGAGCCACCGACGGCAGCAGGCCTATATCACTCCCACAATGGCTCAGGCCCCGTACTCCTTCCCTCACAACAGCCCCAGCCACGGCGCTGTGCACCCCCACCTGGCCGCCGCCGCCCACCTCCCCACCCAGCCCCACCTCTATACCTACACGGCGCCTGCGGCCCTGGGCTCCACTGGCACTGTGGCCCACCTGGTGGCCTCCCAAGGCTCAGCGCGTCACACCGTGCAGCACACTGCCTACCCGGCCAGCATCGTCCACCAGGTCCCCGTGAGCATGGGCCCCCGGGTCCTGCCCTCGCCCACCATCCACCCAAGTCAGTATCCAGCCCAGTTTGCCCACCAGACCTACATCAGCGCCTCTCCAGCCTCCACCGTCTACACTGGATACCCACTGAGCCCTGCCAAGGTCAACCAGTACCCTTACATATAAACACTGGAAGGGGAGGGGAGGGGGGAGAACGGCCAGAGGGGAGGAGGGAGAGGAAAAGGGACCGAGGTGGGAGCTGGGCTTTTTATACTGAAGATGCCGCACACAAACAATGCAAACGGGGCAGGGAGGGGGGCAGGGGACGGGATGGGACACAAACGAAACTTGAACTAGGAAGTGGGAGGACTGAGAGCAGAGAAGAGAACATTTTAAAAAGGAAGGGATTAAGGAGGGGGAAATCTATGCTTTTTATTTTAAAAAAGAAAAAGAAAAAAAAGAAAACGTCGGTAACAAGAAACACAGCTCACGAACCCATTCTGCACCAAACTGGAAAGGAGAAGAAGAGAGCAACGGAAGATTCCGGAAGTGGGGAGGCCCCAGTTTTTGAAGAACTTTATCTACAAACTTTGCAAAGATTATTTTCATATGGCAGCAAGTGACGTTTAAAAATTTGCTGTCAGGGACACCTGATATGGAAATCCAATAGATTTTAATTATTGAACAGAAGAATTAGGGATTTTTCCAGAACTCGAAAGGGTTGGCAGCCGTCTAGAAGGTCCAGGAGGTGATGTTCGGGGGCCAGTCTGGGGTTGGCAAAGCCCGGTTCTGGCTCATTGGTCAGGGCTGATGGGGTGGCCGGACTGTGGGGACCCGGGAGAGGGCGCGTTTTCTCTTTCTGAGCACTCTGGATAAATCGCTAAGCAATGTCATTAATAACGTGTGTTGCAAACTTTAGTTTTGTTCTTTTCTGAAGATTTATTTTCTCTTTGAATCAACCCCTAGTCCCGTAGCGTAGGGCTGGCGGCCATTGCCGAACCCTAGTAGAATGTAGCTCTCTGCACCCCATTTTCTACTTTGTGTTCAACTCCAATGATACCAATAGACTATTCCTCTATGTAATTGCACAAAAAAGAGTGATCTAACGAAGGCATGTACCAATGTGGTGGTCCAGGTGTGTGAGCATGAGCGAGCGAGCGTGCAAGCGTGAGCGAGTGTGTGGGTGTGAGCAAGGATGCCGCCCCTCCCCATGTGTCCCTCGGCGCCGCCGTCACAGCTCTCACAGTCTTGATTCCACGTCATTCCCTCCTAGTGCCTTACCGACGACCGACAGACGCGGTGTGAGGGGGACTTCCGTGGTACTCCAAGAAGCCAGCTGAGGCGAGTCAGATCATCTCGGCTCTTCTTCTGTGCTGTTAGAACATTTTACTCTGGTCTCTCCTTTTTTTTTTTAATTTAATTTTATTTTAATACCTGTTGTCTTTCTTGGGCTGCTGGTAGCAGAGGAGTGTCAGGGAGCTAGCAGGGGCTTGAGAGAGATGTGGGAAATGGATGGTGGGTGGGTGAATCTGATGACAGTGATGGTTTTAGTTGACTTTTACTTTGGGGACAGAGAGCAAGAGAGGCCCCCCCCAACCCTGCCCCCTCACGCCACCCTGCCCTCAGTTCTGCTGGGAGGGCGGCTCTGCCATTTGTGGGACCAGAGGTCCCATCTCTGTTTTCAGAATGTTGGCCTCGCCAGGCGGCTTCCTCCTTCCTGATATGGAAGGAACAGAAGAGAGGAGCCCACTGCCAGCCTCAAGGCCCGGCATAACCTTCCTGCCGCCATCTGCAGGGTGCAGAGGAGGCCTGGTGCCCAGCCCCGTGACCTCAGCCTCACCCCAGCTTTGCCCTCACAGCCCTGCGCCTCTCTGCCCAGGTTCTGCTGACTGTGTTTTGCTCTCAGTTTTCCATATTATTCCCGCTCTAGACAACCATCCACCTTTGTGTGCTCCTGAGTCTTTCCTCACACTACCCAGGCCTACCCAAGGCATGACTTTGGTTTTGGTTTTAGAGGGGTCTGGGGGCAGATGGTGGGAGGGACATTTGTGAGGGTAACTAGGGGTCACACTGCACTTTGGAAAACTGAACACTCCCACAGGCAGTTAAGTTTCCAAAGAATTTTGCCCTTTGCCCTCTTTGCACCTTCAGTACCTTCTGGAAGTTTTTTTCTCAGGCTTTGAGCACTGCTGGGGGTGGGGACGGGGGGGTTGGGGGGGGGTCTCTCCATTCATAGCAAATTACCCTTAAACACATGAATGTTGGGAGTGTGTCTGGTCATAGATGGAGTTTTAAAGGGCGGTCCTAATTGTTTGATTCTGGATGTTGAGTCCCTAACTGACCCCAAAGCCGAGTTTCCGAGGTGTGAAGAGGGCGCTCCCAGTTTCGGCAGCCCATCCTCATCCTCCCCCTCTTTCCTTCCTCGCTCTGCAGCCTCCCATCACAATCTACTGTGAAAGGTGTTTGTATGGTGATACCTGACCTAATTGAGTAATGAAGCCGTTACCTTAGCTCTTAGCTGTGAAATGTGAAATAACTCTGGAAATTTCCCCTCCCCAACCATAAATTCTACTTATCTTACCAAGAAGTAGGTCCCCAAAGTAGAACCAGCTTGGTCCAGGCCTTAGGCTGACAGGAAGGACACGATGACCCGCTCGAGATGGGGCACACCCAAGCAGCCCCCAGGAGCCCAGAGGGGCTGAGCCCGAGAGAGGTATGAGATGCCATCCTCATGGCGCCACGATCATCTTTATCCAGAGGTGGGGCAGTGCCATCATTCTGACTCAACAGGAAAATGGCCATCCAGAGAGGGTGGGGAAATAAGTCTTTGGAGGACTCACGAGCCAGAGCTGCACCAGACTGGAAAACCCGTTTGTTCCGGACTTTCGGCAGCCAGATGGTGGCAGTACCCCATCGGATTGCCTCATGCCCAGTGACAGTAGTAGCCTCTGTTTGCGTTATTGGGTAGCATCCTGGGCCCCCTTGCACACTTCACTTCCAGCCCTTTCTAGATCTGATCTTTTACAGGCAAAGACAACATAGCCTTCCATTTTAAAGAAAATTATTTTGTCTACTTAAGTTGGAAGTCTCTTACTCTTTCACCTTTTTCTTTCCTTTTCTTCCAGATCAGGAATGAAAGTTCCATGCTGCTCATAAAGATAATATTATTGTACTAATTATTTTGGTTATTACCATTGTAATTATTATCATTATCATCATGTTGATATTTTAGTTGGGGTTTTAAATGCACATTTATTCCAAGTATCTTTGTGTTTTCTCTTTAATATTTAAACTTATTTTTTTGTATCTGTGAGCATATGAGTTGACAGGAGGGACATACAGATGTCCAGTTTTGTCAGACAAAAAAAAAAAGGAAAGACCCAGGAATTAGGAAAATTGTTTCTGTCATCTCTATTCCACAAAGAGCTGTCAGGAAAGATCCACCACAGAACAAAAGTTTAATGAAGAATCAAGGCCTTTTCTCAGTACAGACTAGTTTGGGCTCTTGACAACATGGTCACCATCAATACTGTATTTTTCCAGGTTCACGGTGGCCTGGGAAGAGCTCTGAAGAGGCATCTCCTGGGCTGAACCCCTAGCTGTGGTTCTCTCCCTCATTCCCTGCACTCTCCTGTGCTTCTGGAATCAGCTCCATAGATCCTTGGCCTCACATCTGATATTTACCTGGCAAGCAAAAAAAGAGCCGCTCTGCCCAGAGCTGACCCAGCACCTTTCCCCAATGCCCTCCCTTTTCCCATGATGCACCCGGAGAAGGAGAAGGGCCCACTGGGAGAAGCCAGCTTCCTCGTGCCCTCGTTAGCACTCGCCCAAATCTCCCATCCTGTCCTCCGACGCTGAGTCGCCCTGGCAAACAGGATGAATAAAAAGCTGCCCGTCCCTAGGACCAAGCTCTCAAGTAGAGGGATGCCAACCTAGTCCGTATTTAGACCATAAATAATCTGGAGCATCATCTGTTCTTTGATTGGCTCCATCCTTCTTTACTGAAGAAACATCATTAAGAGTAAGGGGAAGATTGAAAAAGACAGGTCAAGGAGAATGATGTAATAGGAGGCTTAGGAACCACAGGTCAATATGATTCTGTTCTGCTTGCTGACCCATCTGGGTGTTTGCAGCCGTGTCTCTGCGCTTAGTGCCTCTTTCATGATGTTTGGCTGTTTCCAAGGGAAGGGGTGAGCAGGCCGATGGGTGGGAGAGTCTGAGGCTTGATGCCGGTTAATACTGTGAAGTGGAGCATGTGGTTGATCGAATTCAGAGGGAAAGGAAGGGTTGGGGCAAACTGAGGTTGTCTCCTGGACTGTATTTGCATTCTGGCCTTACTGGCGGTGAGTGGCTTGCAGGCTGTGGGAGCCAGCTGGCCTTGTCCTCTTCACCCTGGAAGACTCAACCCGCCCAGACACCAGATTGTTGGACGTAAGGAAGGGAAGGTGAGATGAGCACAGCTGCTAGGGTGATTTCCCTTGACCAGACCTTTACAAACACTCATTTTTGAACAAGCGTGTGGCGGAGGATTTGGGTTGTGTGAGTGTGTATGAGTGAGTGGAGCAGACTTTCTTGGAAACTGGAGGAAGGAGATGAGGAGGCTTAAGGAACTATTACTGATGGGCTGTGGTTGATGAAACGAGGTGCATCCATGGGCTTGCCGCAGCTTTCATCCCGGGTTCTCTGGTGCTGGGGACAGGGTGAGGTGTGGGGCACTTGCTGGCCTGCCCAGGAGCTGCTAGGACAGAAAACAGAAAGAAGAAAATAACTAGGTTCCCTCAAGTAGCAGAGAGAGTTTGACAGAGAGGCAAGGATTCCTTCCATAGGACTAGCCTGGGACCCACATCATGGTTTTGCCACGGAACATTCCAGCCCCAGGGACTTTGTGTGCTCCTCTCCCTGTCTGTGTCTTTTCTTTCTGGTGTGTCTTACAGATTTCAGATGGGGAAGCCTCAAAATTGAGCAGGCCAGAGATGTCCTTACCAAATTGGAAAGGAAGGGGAAACTGTTCCTTTCTTTAGCCAAAGAACCCTTCTCAAAGGACACCTCCAGAATGGACAAAATGGCATTCCTCTCTTTCCTTTCCAGGCAATAATGACGTCATTATTGATGCAACTCCGTTGGTGTTTCTCTTTCCTCTCTAACCTCATTGTATTTTTTTATTGCTTTTATTTCAAAACTACTCATGTTTTAAGAGGAGTGAAAATTAGTTACCCTAAGTGCTGCTGCTATTGGGAAACCGGAGGCATCCCGTGAACACGTGGGCTAAACTAATCTCCTGTTTTCACGGTCTCGACCGAAGCAGCCCTTCTGCCAGGAAGCTCTGCTGTGTCAGGGGGTAGACGCACGCTGGAGCTGGCCTCGGGATGTCACCGCTTTTCCGCTGTGGTGCCTCAAGACTCTCACTTCTCATCTGCACAGACCACACGCAGTAAAACCTCCGTCGGGCCAGTAGAGAATTGAAGATGGCAAAGTGGCATTTAAATGCAATAGAAATCTGTCAGAGGCTTTTGGTGCCATTGCTCAGAGTGACCCAACCTAGTAGCAGTTTCTTGCAACTTCTAGCTCCAAAGAACTAGCTCCAAGGCCGTTCTTCCCCTCAGATTCAGTGAGAGTTTACAGAGAAGTGACCCTCCTTCAGGGCACACTTTCTCAGAATACCTGGACCAGAAGGGATCTTCCTGATTGCACCGGCTCGCCTCCCACGAGCCTCTGAGAGCCCCTAATCTCAGACCCCAGCATTACAGCATTATGTTGACTGTCTCCTTTCTGATGAAACTTGCAGTGTCCCTCAAGTAAGTAATAGCCAGCATTTGTTAATGCTCTCAGTACACCAGGCCCCGGGCCAAGCCCTGTGTGAGCGTGACCCCGTGGAGCCCTGGTAGCCACCCAGTTACAGCACCCCCCATTTGCGGATGAGGAAGTGGACGAGGAAGCTGACGCTCTAAGAAAGTAGCATGTGTTAAAGGAAAGAAAATGCAGTGGTGGTCCGAAATCTCCAAGTTTTTGGTGAACTTTTTGTTAATCAGATCTTTACTAAGATACGATTTTTTTTTTTTTTTTACTTTCTTAAATTAACAGCAATGAGTGGCCTCGTATTTCTGATGAACCATTTAACGACGCTCCCATTTACTGTGTGCCAAACACTGTGCTAAAAGTTGCTTGTTGGTTTTCTCAAGTTCGTCTTCATAATAACCATATGAAATCGGCAATATTAGTCCCTCGAGTTGAGGCAACTCGCTCAGAGAGCTCGTAACCAGCCTAGGGCCACACAGCTAGTAAAGGGTGGAGTGGGGCCTTGAACCTGGGTCTGCCCAGCTCCAGAACCAAGCTCGCAGCTTGCCTTGGCCGTCTCCCGTGTGTGTGTGTGTGTGTGTGTGTGCAAAGAAAGGCCTGGAAGGGTCGTCACCCTGCACCATCCCCGCACCACGCATGGGACTCAGGAGAGCCTGCGTGAAGAGGGAGTCCTGAACTGGGTGCAGGCGGAAGGCGCAGGATTAGGTGGACTTTTAGAGAAGATCTATGGGGAGTTTCTTTTGCTTCGTAGTAGAGTTCCTTTTAGATTCCTTTCCCGTGTACCAGCTAGCTTTAGTAGTGCTGCTACAACAAACTCTTAGAAGAGCGAAGAAAAAAGTGTTCTTTTCTTCTTTTAAAAAAATGATTTTTCTTGCTTATAGTTGATTCTAGAAAGGCAATACTAAAGGTATATATTTTTTTCAAAATGCTATTTTTTACTGCACTGATAAATATCATGACAACTCTGGTCTCTGTAATCGATCCGCTCTGCAGCTCTGGGTAGAACCAGGTGCAAGATTCACACCAAATTTGTAAATACCGTGTGTGGGTCTGGTGTCAAGGAACTTTTCTCTTTGTGTAAAAAAAAAAAAGGAGGAGAAAGACAAGATGACTTTTAGAAAGAGGAACAAAGTTTTCTTTTGAGATAGGCTTCTCAAAGAAACAGAAAGCAACAGTTGTGTAAACTGAGAAAAGCTAGCCAACTTTCAGGACAGAAGGAGAGTCTCTTGCCGAGGTATGAGATTAATAGTAATACAGAAGCATTTTTATTTTGGTTGAGAGGTGGTAAGAATTTAGAAATGCTTTAGGACTAGATTTTTATTTTTTAGAAAACTATTATCACTTGTTAGGAAACATCTCCTCAGTTTGGGGTGGGTTTTTTGTTTCTTTTTTGTTTTAAAAACTTCTTTATTGACTGGTTCCAGGCTTGTTTGCCTAAATTCTTAGGTAGTTTACACAAGTTCTAGAATCTTCTAGAACTATAACTCCATTGGAAGCAAACCCAACTAATCAGAATTTGAGATCCTGGTGGGTATCAATAGGTTTCTGGAATTCTGACGGAACACCTAAGGATTTCTTTCAAGAAGGTTTTAGATACATTATCTTACACAAACTGTGACCTAATGGCAATAATTACCTCAAATGTGGGCATTCATCCTGGTTTTAGCCTTTTTTGAAGTCATGTAGCCAGCTTGATCTTGGGATTTAAAAGATATGAACTCTAAGTGGGCTGAAAATAATGATTAATGCACACCCTGGTCATTGTTGCTTAAGTGAATTCTGAAAATAGCTAATCTTTACAATAAAAATTAAACCAAGGAAGAGATGATTCTTTGTGTGTTGTAATCAAATGTGATATTCAAATGCACATGTTAAGTATATATGTTTTTAGCTACTGTAAAATGCTGTTAGCTTTCTAAGATATTGAAAGTCATATTTTAAATGCATAAACTAAATAATCGACTGTGGATACTTAAGCATATTTCTGGCTACGTTTTATAGTTAAAGTGTTTTATAGTTTACATTTAAACTGGTACTTTTTAAGGAAAATTTCTGTTTATAACTGACATCTTCAAACCCCAGTGATTGCCTCTGTAGTTGGAGGCCGTGTCCCCCCAAGGCAGGTGTGTTCTCCCCGTACCGTTGTGTAGCCCGACACAAGCATTTCCCTTCATGTTATTGGTTTCCATGTGAACTCGAGAGAATGTGAAAGGATTCCCAGGTTGGGTGGGAAGGGGTGAGTCCCCCGCCTGGGCTGGATGCAAAGATCTCATGCCATGTTGTATCAACACTTGTCTTGAAGGCCTTCTCTTTGACATCTTGGAAGAGGCAGAGAGAACAGATACCTGATTCGTTGATTTTGTCTTGGTTTGAATGTTTAACTTATTAATCTGTCCACTGACTTCCAGTCACCAGGCAGTAGAAGACACTGGGATTCAGGTGGCCTCGAAGGTACAGCTGCTATTTCTGGGCCCCCGGTGATATTCTGATCGGGGTTTTGCGGGGGAGAGTCATACATCCCTACGCCCATACTCACTGGCTGGGTTTTCCATATCTGCTGTCATTTCTTTCTTTTCTCCTTTAAAACAAAGTAAATGCAAAAGGATATGTTTACTTTTTACTCTTTGTCAAACTTAGATTTGAAGCCTAGGTCAGTGGGAGGGGGACACCGAGTTTACTTCCCAGAGATTATAAGTGCTGCTGAGCAGGAGGAGCGGCTGGGGAACCAAGGGGCAGCTCAGGGGCCGTTGAGACCCATCGAAGTAGAGGTCATCATTGTAGTGGCAAGAGAGGCTTCAGAGAGTGGGCCCCACTGTCGTGCGGGAGCCGACTGGAAAATGCCGGGTCCCCTGAGATGGTTCGTTTCTTATTTTCTCTTGTACCACAACCGAAGTGCGGAGGACCTGGTGTGATCTAAAGGGCGTTCCTTAGCAGATGCGACCTTGAACACTGCAGAACACCTCGGACCAGGGAACTGGTGGCGGGGGAGGGGAGTGGTTAATGCATTTGCTTTTTCCCTGTGAACTCTGTTGATAGTGTGTTCTTACTACAGTTTTTTGTTAGAAATGTTATTGTAAAGTATTTTTCATCTCTCTCCTCCTAATTATACTCCCACTTTTCTATTTGGTTTTTTCCTTTGCTTTAATTAACCAAGTGAATTTTATGTCATTGTCTTTGGGGCTTAACCGTATTTTTAAAAATTAGAGATATAGAAATTGGCCTTAAAAAAAAAGAAAGCAAACATGTCTCTGAGAAGGGCTCTGCCATTGCTCTCTCTAGTTTCCTTTCAGCCCGTCTCCACACTCATCTCTCCTGGTGCTGCCTCCCCATCTTGTGTTCAGTCACTGTTCCCATGGCCACCTCGGCCTTTGCTCTGCTGTCACCACAGCCCCACACCCAGGCACTTAGAACTCCCAGGAAGCTCTCAAGAGCCAGGACCCACTTAGCCTTGTGCGTGGTGGCCTTGCCTCCCTGTTAGATGTTCGCCTGCTTGGTTGAAGGAGCAATGGATTTATTATTATTATTATTATTATATTATTAATTATTATTATTTTAATAGTTTGGCTCAGGTTATAAGGAAGAACTTGGGAAGTGGACAGTGACTTGACCATGCCCATCCTTTGTAGCTTTCTGTGACTTCTGAATGGAACATAATGCGTCCCCCGCCCACGCCCCCCTCCTCCCTTCCTGTTGGCGTTGCCTCCACGGCACGGAGTTTCTCCCCACCCTGGTGCACTCCTCACTTTTGTGTTACTGCTCATTTAAAGCTTTCTTCCGTGGCTTTTCCAGGGCACAATCACTTCTGGCCCCCAAAGCATCTCTCATCCTCTTTGTGTGCATTTTTTTAACCAAATGAAGTAGACCAGGAAGTCATACTTGGGGGCAGCAGAATTTCTAGTTTAGTAGAATCACTGTATAGATATAGATGTTGATATATATGTTTGTGTATATATATATCAAACCAAATTTCTGATAGGAAAAGTATAGCTTTACAGATGAGGAGGAAGAGGAGCTTTTAGAAGTCGGAGTCAGCGTTGGCTGAGCCCGGGAGGGCCCAGGCCACGCCTTCGTACATGAGCCTGAGGCATGGTGCCAGGCCCTGGTCACCCACCTCAGCACAGCAGAGGCAGGTGGCCCTGAGGGGTGCTGCTGCTCTCTCTGGGTCCCCAGCATCAAGGGCATAGATGAGTGAGGGGGGCAATAAAACAGAATGACTGGAATTTTCCATCCCTCTTTGCTTTGACCACATGTATTGAGCTACAGCCTCTGATACTCTGTCACACATCCAAAAATGGGATCCATTAGGATGGAAGGAGAACGGATCTGTAGAAATGTTTACCTTTCAACTGCCCATGAATTCAGGACACTCTCGATAGAAAGGCTCACTCCCCAGCATGAGGACAGGGAAGAGGAGACCTGGTGATGTTCGGTCACCAGTCAAGGAGCATGGCTCCCTCCCCAAGGTCATCTCGCCTAGATCTTTCACTACCAGGTCATCTCAGCTCAATAACCCTATGAAAGCCCTGGTCTGTTGTGTTCCTTCACTGTACGGTTTCTGTAATAAAAAGTGTTAATCCATGTTAATCTTTGTGAAAATTATTGCGTGCAACAGTATTTTCTTGTGTACCTCTTTTCCTATGTGAATTGTCCCTCTTTTCTTTTTTATTTATAAATGTCTCCTTTTTTTAAAGACAAACCGATGTGTTGTAGGCCTATATGTAACCTATTCCTAGTCTCATATTATAGGTATGTTATAAGAATGGATATTTTACTTGGCTTTAGAATGTTTTACAAGAAAAATAATTCTTAACTGATCAAGTCCTTGCTACTAAAATGCTTGTGTTTTTCATCATGACGTCGTGTGCTTCTAAATTAATAATCATTTTCGTTGTAGAAAAATGGAGTGAATTTATATTAGTCTTGGAAACTAATAATAGCATTGTAAATTTATGAGATGATTTTAACAGAAAAAATTATAGAAGAATATAGTTATTTTAATTGTAATATTACTAACTGTAGGGTGAGAAAGGGGGGTCCCGTTGTGGTGAACTATGTTATAGCTTGTTACTCACAGTTTCTTTTTGATCATTTTTTCGGTCTCTGAGGTGAAACGAGTTATTAATTAAAATTTGTAAACTCACATATGCATATTGTATATGTGTAGAATGTAATCACACTTTGTCTTGGAATTACATTAAACTGTTTGGAATCACTGTATGCTCGGCCTGGCGCACTGATTTACTGTAGAACCAGACCAGTTATAAGACTAAGGAGGTTATTGTTACAAGTCACATCTCAGAAGTTTGTTAGCCCTTCAGAAATGATTTAGTACCGTTGGACGTGTTCACGGCCCACCACCGCGTTTCACATTTGCCAGCTCCCTGCGGCTTGGAGGGAGGGCCTTGAGGTCGTTTCACTCCCAGCTCCTGCATGGCTGGGCAGGGGTGTCTCCTGCTCCCACCGCCTCTAACAAGCCCTTCCAACCCGGCTGCTTCCCAACTCCGTTCCTGAGGCCTAAGGCGTTGCTGTCAGCTGACTTCCTAAGAGCTGTCCAACGTTCCCCCCACCCTCACCTTCCGCCCCCCCACCGCCGCACCATCTGGGTGCCGGTGCAGCTTTGCTCTGCCCCCGGGCCCTGCCCTCTCACCAGACTCCAATGTCAGGCGGCCCCTCCCTCCTCGACCTCATCATCAGGGCCTCCCCCAGGATGCCCCACTTGAGCAGTGAGGTCCACACCCCACTCGGGCCCTCGCACCGTAGCTGCTCCACCCCAGGAAGCGTAAGAAACTCCACATCTTTCTCTGGCTGTGGCTTTGCATCTTTCCAGCTCTCTTTTTTTTTTAATTTTTTTATGATGGCGAAATATATGTAATATAAAATTTTAATCATTTTAAAGTGTACAATTAGTGGCATCGATTACATTCACAGTGTTGTGCAACCATCACCCCTAGCTATTTCTAGAACTCTCATCATCCCAAACAGAAGCTCTGTGCACCTTGAGCAACTCCGTGTTTCCCCTTCTACTTGGCAACCACTCTTCTACTCTCTGAGTTCGCCTGTTCTAGGTACCTCGTGTATGTGGAATCATATATCTGCCCTTTTATGTCTGTCTTATTTCACCTAACAGTGTTTTCAAGGTTCATCTGTGTTACAGCTTGTGTCAGAATTTCCTTTTTAAGGCTGAATAACATTGCATGGCCTGTATATACCACGTTTTGCTTATCCGTTCATCTGTTGATGGATAAGTGAGTAGTTTCCACCTTTTGGCTTTTGTGAAGAATGCCGCTGTGACCCTTGGTGTGCAAGTACCTGCGTCCCTGCCTTTGATTCTTTTGGACGTTTACCTAGGAGTGGAATTGCTGGATTAAATGGTAATTCTTAACTTTCTGAGGAACCGTCAAGCTTTTCCACAGCCACAGCACATTTTACCTTCCCACTAGCAAACAGCAGTTCCAGTTTCCTCATTTGGCACTCTTGTCCTGGCTTCCATCGCTGGTGTTCCCGGGCCTCAGGACCGCCAGGCTCCTGGCCCTCCATCTTCCATGCCTCCTGGTTTCACAGGCTTCCCAACCAACCTGAACTCCACTCACCTTCTCAGCTGTACCCTCAGCTCCCAGCTGCCTGTCGCTCCTGCCACACCCGCTTGCTGTGGATTGATTCAACCATCTACCATCTCTGCTCCTACACCCAAGCTCCCAGAGCTGCTGGGGTAGACCCCCAAACCCTGCAGACCTCGCCCCTCCGCCGGGCCTTCAGCGCGCATCAGCTCCCTCTGTGGCTAATCGGCAGCCTCACCGCTCTCTCTCTACCCACTCACTCTCATCGGAACCCCTACCCCCCACAGTAACCCAGAGAAATCCAAGCTGCTACAGAGCTCCCTCAGTCCCACGCAATCCCACAAACCTCAGCCATCTTCTCCCTGCAGCCTCAGAGGAAGAAGGGCCCTGCATCCACCTCGTTCCTTCTTCACTCTCCAGAGCGCTTTCTCATCAAGCATCCCCTCCTGGTTTGGGACCTTCTTGCTTTCCTCACGCCTAAGCCCTCCAAGAACCAGCCTGCATCATCTCCCAGGGAACCTTGCCCTAACGTCCTGATAAGTAAGTGTCCCTTGTCTAGGTTCCCAATCCCATGTGCATAATTCTCACTATGCCATACTGTCAACATTTCTTTCCTGATTTCCCTTCCCCACAAAACCGCAAAATCCTTGCAAGCAAGGATTCCTCTTTCATCTCTGTTTCTAGGGCACCTATTACTATGGCAGGCACAGAGTGGGTGGCCAATAAATATTTGGACAAATGGACAAACAAGTCAGCCCATTTTCATTGCCCAATCTACCCACCTTTTCACTCTCCAAATTCTGTGTCTCCCAGAATTCAGGTAATATCAACAAAACCCTAAATGCAGGCCATACCTGAACTTGGGTTAAATTCAACTCAACCAAAATGCAAGTTACATAAAAATCTATGCAAAAGATTTTGACAGAACTTCAGAACTCTTCCATCATAACCTTATTATTATTTTTTTAATTAGAAATTCACTGCCCATGGAAATGGAGAGAAAAGCAGACCCTAAGTACCAGCAGGGTAAGAGCATGTCATTCGTCTGAATGCGGTGCAGCTGTGCATAAGAATCTCCCCATCCATGTCTCTGGAAAGTTATTTACCCCTAAAGTGAAAAGACAAACTCACTGCTGTCAATATGTTCCCTCAAGCATATTCAAAACCAGGGTAATAAAAACCTTAAGTGGTCGTAAGTTGCTCCCTTGAACCGATGAGGAACAGGAAGCGGAGTTCTAGACCACCCAACAAGTACTATTTCCCAACCCAGCCAAGGAGCCCTCGAGGAGGCAAGCCAGCCATCGGATGGTGCTCTCCCCGGTGGCCAGCTCGGGCCTCTGCCCACTGGGGCTTCGACGTTCAAGGGAGATGCTCCTGCATCGCCAAGCTCCCCGTGCTTTGGGGACGTGTTGCTGGATGGTGGGGCTCAAGCCCAGGATCCTGTTGCAAACAGCCAGGTGTACATTTTTTGTGAGTCTGACTTACAAAAAGGTTTCTGACTCTTCCCTGGAATAGCTAAGCTCAAGCAAATATTAAATAACTGTGAAACAGAGAACACACTAAGAGCAAAGTGTTGATATGACACCGATGGGGTGGGTGTCCTAAGGAACTCTGAACGTGCCTGTTTAGTCCTCCTTTCTGCGGGACTCTGCTTGAAGCAGCCCTGGATCCGGCCTCCCCAGCTCACACATTCGTGTCCCACTTGGACCATGCACACTTCCCCTCAGAGGACTCTTTCCTCCACAGCTTCCCTTCCACTGTCTGGCGCTGCTTGAAGATGGAAAACCCCCACACTTCAGCAACAACCCCAATCCTCACCCTGTAAGGAAAAGCAGAGCTCCGAGCTAGGCAGACCTCTGTGTCGTGAAACCATCTATGTCACCTGTGCTCCTCTGTGGGTGGTCTGTAGTCCCTTCTCCTGAGACCCTTTGCATTTGGCAGCACTTCTGAAACAACATTGCAGGACAGGTCCACTATAGAGAAACCCTTACATCTACTTTTATGTCTTTTTGGTCTGTTTAAATGTCTTCTTACACTTTATTGCAGTGGCTCTCTCAGAATCTTCATCCACTGCAGACTAAGCCTGTGGACAGCGCTGCTTGTAAGAGAATAAATTACCCTTTGATAGATAAAAGGACAGACCCACAAGGAAAAAGTGGGTGCTTGGAGGAAGTCCTTCTGAGGGGGCAAAGACTGTCACAGGTCGCAAGATAGCACAGGCCAGAGAGGAGAGAAGGCAGTGTCGACAGCAGAGCGATTCAGAGCCTGGCTTTGGAGTCAACCATATTCGGGTTCAGCTCCAGGCACTGTTGTTTATGACTGTTAACCTCTGAAACCTCAATTTTCTTATCTGCAAAATGGGGATGAGACTACATGTGGCTGGATCCTTCCCAAAGCCATTTCCTCTTCTGGCTCAGCACACAGCTAGACCATCTCTCCTAGTTTCCCTTGCGAATAAATATGGCCAGACCTGACCCCTAAGATGCTCTCAGACACTTATCCACACTCTTCCCTCAGTTCCTAGCCAGATGTGAAAGATCCAGTGAAGCACTCTGAGGGCCTAGAGGAGTGGGGCCACCAGATGGAAGAAGCCTGGGTCGCTGCATGACTTTGCGGCCTCCTAATAAAGCCATATTGGGCAAAACCACAAAAGAGCAAGAAATACATCTTTTTCTCTATAATTAAGCCACTGAAGCTTTAGGATTGTTTATTACAGCAATTAGCCTATCCTGTCTAATATAAGCATTGAGTCCTGAAAGTGAGGTACTGCTGGAACAAACATCTAAGATGAAACATGTGACAGTGATGTAGCAGCTGGACAGAGAAGCAAGGAAATTGATTTCAGGAACTGGAAAGATGAAGGCCCACGTTATGCTTCAGTAAAACACTGGCTAAGCATGCAATTAAAAACCCTAACCAGTATACCAAAAAGTCTACTAGAGCCAACAAGTCAGTCTGGCAAGACTCCAGGGTGAAAGGTCAGTGTGCAAAAATCTATCCCACTTCTTTTTTCTTCTTCTTCTCCACAAAGCCCCCTAGTACATAGTTGTATAGTCTAGCTGTAGGTCCTTCTGGTTGTGGCAGGTAGGATGCCGCTTCAGCATGGCCTGATGAGCGGTGCCAGGTCCGTGCCTGGGATCCAAACCAGTGAAACCCTGGGCCGCTGCAGCGGAGTGCACAAACTTAACCACTCGGCCACAGGGCTCGCCCCTCTATCCCATTTCTTTATACTAGTAACAAAGAGTTGGAATATGAAATTTACAAATTATATCATCCACAGTAGCATGAAAATTAAAAATATTTAAGGATAAACTTAACAAAATATATACAAAAACTCTACCCTTAAAACTTGTAAACTGTTGATGACATTTTTAAAAACTTAAATGGAGAGATCTACCTCATTCATTGATTGGAACAAACTGTTAAAATGACAGAGCTCCTCAAATAGCTTTGCAGATTCAGTACAACCCCGGTCAAAGTCCCAGGAGGTCTTTTTTGGAGAATTGATAAAAATAAATAAAAATTGAGCACTAGAGACCTGTGTGACAACGTCAACCAGCCTTAATGGGAGTCCTGCCTGGAAGGCGAGAAAAAGAGATTCAGGCAGGAGAAATGTTTAAAGAGAGAAAAGTCAGAGAACTTTCCGACGTTGGTGAATAACTCGCAGGATCTCAGTGCACACCGGCATACAGCAGGCTGTGTTTCTCAGCCCTGCACAACCGGCCCGGCCAACGGCCTGTGGGCAGAGGTGATGTGCACCCCCTCCACGGCTGGAGTAAGACATGCTCTGACCACAAGAGACTCAGTCTCCGAGGATTATTGCTCACGTACACGGTTTGCTGCCAATTCAGACAACTCCCCAGAGAGCCTGTCCCCCACACTCCAGGGTGCCATCAATCGACAAATCACGATTCGAGGGGAGGGAAAATATGGAGATGTGTGCATTGGTCCTTAAATGCTTCCACCTGGAGATGACGTGTGTCACTTTTTCTTGGTTAAAGCAAATCTCCGGATACCTAACTTCAAAGAGATGGGGCAATACGATCCTTCCAGGTGCCCAGAAGGAAAGGAAAGGAAAAAGTCTTGGTGCACGTCAGTCCTATCTACACATTGCCTGAAATATGTCCTGTGTGGACCCCACATTCAAAGGCCCTGGATGGAGCAAAGCTGTTCCCCGTCACGGACCTGCGTTTGTCTGTGGCGTGAGCAGAAAGAGATCTTTACTTTGTTAAGTCTCTGAAATTTGGGCATTATTACAGAAGCCAGCACACTCTGACCAACACCCTACTCAACTTACAGCATAAAGTTAAAGAAGATGATAATTTTTTTAGTAAGCACTTACTTCACGTGTGAAATGCTTAGCTCAGTGTCTGGCCCTACTAAGCTCTTAATTCGTGTTCATTGTTCTTGTTCTTCCAATTGTGTCTTAGATGTGTATGTATTTGCTCAAATGGATTCTGTGCTCTAGACTAGAAGACCCAAACGGGTGACGCCATGCGGCAGAACATCTTGCGTATCTCTTCTCTAGAAATCGGCCGGTTCTCATACTTTGTGGGCAGCCGAACTGGACATGCAGGTTTCCGGGGTCAGAGACAGCATGGTGTAGAGGAAAGAGCACTTGAACTAGGAGTCAAGATCAGTTTAGTTCAACACACATTTATTGAGCACCTTCTGTATGTACCAGGCGCTAGAGAAACAAAGGAGTACAATGAGAGCAGATCCCTGCCCTCTAGGAGCTTCCACTGCTGCATGGACGGCAGACAAGTAAACAAATGAACAAAGCATGAGATGTGCAACAAGGAATGGGAGAGCCACAAGACCTCAATTCTAGCTCTGCCACAAGCTGTGTGACCTTGGATATGTTATTTAACCTCTCTGAGCTTCATGATAGTGAGAATGGGGCAATTTCTAATCCCTGAAATTCTAACACCTACATTTCTCAAAACCCCGGGAGGCAGACAGGGCAGGCACGATTTCTACTTTATGGAGGTGAAGCCGGGGGCCACAGAGGTTTAGCACAGTGGCCTGAGCTACACGACTGTGTGTTGGTAAAGCTAGCCGCAGACTAGACTCAGGTAGGTCTTCGGAGCCAGGCCTCGCATGTGTCTATTGCAGGCTGCCTTGGCAGAGAGGTGGGCTCTCCAGTGGGCGTGGCAGGAGGTTTTCCAGCGGCCCTGAGTTTGAATCTCACAGTGTGGGGCTCGCTACAGACCAGGCAGAGGAAAGAGGCAGTTGCCTCCTGCGCTCACCTCTCATGGGGTGAGCTCAGGGCAGAAGGCGGGCATTTCTGAAAGCCAGCTCATCTTTCACAAAGAGGCAGTGACGTGAGCGTGATTATCCCAGTGGTCACAGAATCTTCAGCACCAACCCCAGTCCCTGCCGGAGACCCTCCCGGGGCTGGTGTCCACTCACACAGCCGTCTCCCCATCGGCTGGCTCTGCGCACGGTGCGAAGGACACTGGGGAGGCTGAGGGAGCTCGACCCCATCGCCCCTGCACACCCAGCTGCTTGGGGACTGTGAGGGCGCTCAGGTAATGGAAGCAACACAAAGGACAGCATTCAGCTTTGCCGCGCCTCTAAAATCGTCACACCCACCAAAACCAAAAAGACAAGCCTTCTGAGGAGGGCCAGCCACTGCTCTCTCCTGCCACAGCAAACAGTTCAGAGAGGATGCTGGGGGCAATCTTACTGTCACCTACAACAGTGTTTTGAGCACGTGCTCTGTGTGCTACAAAGATGCCATCAACACACAATCCCTGCTATCCAGGGGCTTATAATCAGATGACAGGAGCGGTCAGATGACCTGAGGGGAGGAGGCACAGACGACAAGGCCACACAGACTGGGGCCATGTGAGAGGCTAGTCCTAAGTGCTAGAGGCCACGGGAAAAGGAGTGTCACTGAGGGCTGCAGCTGGAAGGCATCCCAGGAGGCTCGAGCTGGGCCTGGAAGGGAGAGAAGTAGTCATTACTCACGCTTTATGGGTAATTCGTGTGAAAAATTATAGGAAGAAGACAAAAGCGTCCAGAAAAGGAACTGCCTGTGGGCACCCGACGTCCCTTCCTTAGGGCAGCCTCTTCTCCATCATTGGCACCCACAAACTGCCCCCCCCCACCACCCCCCAGAGCTGACCTTAGAGCTGGCTGGCTGGGCAGGGGACACACCTGCCACACAGGTGGCTTCCCAAGGGCCCCGTCAGGGTGCGTCTGGGTTCAAATCCTGCCTCCACCACCTCCTAGCTGTGTAACATGGAGCAAGTCCCTTAGCCTCTCTGAGCCAGTTTCCTCATCTGTGAGAACGGGCGACAATGCCAACCTTGCAGGGTTGTGGGGGACTGACAAGCAAACACCATTCAACCCACCAGCACAGTGCCAAATGCTACCACCCAGCGAGCCCTCCTACAAAGTCTCCCCTGCCATCCTGCCTCTTCGCAAAGGACGTCTGAAGGTGGCCGGTGTGCGTGTTCCGGCCTTCCGCAGGCACCTGTGCGCTCCAGGGGTTACACCCAGGACGGGACTGGGGCTGGGTTCAAATCCGCCCACGGAGCTGCAGCCCAGGCCCCAAGCTGAGCACACCCTCAACCCCATAGGAGTCACCTCAGAAAGGGAATAACTTCCAAAGGGACTAAGGAATGGGGCTTGGGCACGCATAGGCCCTCGGGCCCTCCGCCGAGGCAGACACGGGCTCCACGGGTCAGAAACAGGGGGTGCTCGCTGTCAGTGCTGCCCCCTGTGGCCGCCTGGAGCACAGCACAGGGCACTGCCGCCCAGCAACCAGGGCCCCGGTCAGCCCATGTAGGCGGGTGGGGTGCTTGGCTGGTTTATAACCTTTGGAAGGATTTTCTACATTTCTGAAGTCTGACGTTCCAGTGTTTTGTTTTGTTTCTGTCTTGTGTTTCCTTCCTTGGTGGGAACCAGATAGAAAAACTCTGCAAACACTGGTGACCCTGAGTCAGGGCTCCTTTAGCTGAACAAAACTGATTTAGGATTGTTGTGTGTTCCCAGGGCAAACCCGAGGTCACGAGAACTTATTTGCCAGTGTGCCTTGAAAGCTTCAGGCAGCAGGCTTGGACCAGCAGAGAAGAAATAAGATCCGAATGGCTCATGGCTCGTTCCCTGCCCTCTCACACTTCCCAGCCCACCTCATGGCTGGGTTCTCCCCACAGGAACCCACAGCGCAGGACGAGAGCACAGTTCGGAGCCCTAGGCCCGGCCCTACCATCCTCATGGCCCTGGGGTCCCTGCCACAGTACAGTTCCATCACCTGCAGCAGCACTACCTGCCTCGGGCATTCCTGCAAGAATTAAATGAGGTACCACAGGGAAATCAGTGAGCTAAGGCTTTTGAGCCTCACTGTCTCTGAGGGGAAGACGCTGGTGAGAACCACCGGCCTGTGCCTGACAGAGAACACGTGTGAGTGAGAGACACCCCCACCACAAACGGCGGCGGCGGCCGCTCACCACTCCCTCACTCCTCAGTCCCTCAACGCACTTCCCCACAGGTGCTGGAAGGCAGTGGGCTCCCTGCCACCCCCTAGAGGCCCGCCACCACCACGCTGGATTCCCTTCACTTCCTTACCGTACGCGCCGGTTCCCCACTGCTTCCCAATAAAGACAACATATGAAACCATAAAATATCCGTATTTTACTAAATGTCTAGAAAGCCTGCAGAAAGGTCAACAAAACCAAGTTGACAGTTTAGTCTGAAAACCGACACTAAAAGGACTGAGCAGACCAGAGCAGGACCTGGTTTCCCTCTGAGCTAGTTTCTGAAAATGGGCCAGGACCCATATTCACATGCGCAGCTCCCAGGCTGGCCGCCTGTATCTCACCCAGCCGGGGACACGAGAGGAGACTGGGAGGACCCAGGCCCCACTGCAGCTGCTCTGGGGCCCCAAGTGTGTGTGTGTTGGAGGAGGTGGCACTTGGAGCCTCTCAAGGTCCTAGGGAACCGCCAGTCCCCTACTTCCTCCCCAGGCCAACCAAGGGGGAGAGGAGGGGCCATAGGACGTGCACAAACTCTTATGGGGCCCCATGAACATCATCTCCTCTCCATGGCTAATCCTCCTGCTCACTTCACCCCATCCTCCCCTAAGGCAGAATACACCATCCCTCTCCTGTGTTCCAGAATGTTCTGGTGCTCTCCAAGCTGTTTCCTCGGCTCCCTGTGTGCTCCTTGGGGGATAAAGCTGTTGCTCCCCATGCCTGGCGTGGTGTCTGGCACGTGGTAGGTGTAGATAAATGTTGCCATACTGAGTTGGATAGTAATGAGGGAGCCAGATGGCCTCAGACATCTCAGAATAACTCAGCGGCCAAGCAAAATTAAATGGTGCCCTTAGGCCACAGAACGTGTTTTTGTCCTCCGTTCCTACACACTGCCGCCTGCCACACTAGCGCGTCTTGGTGGTGCCCCTCCAGAGACAGGCCTCCAGGGACCTGCCGCCACCCCTCCCCCGAGCCACAACCTTGAAAGAAATGGCAGCAGACTTCTCTGGAGGCCAGTCACCTCTTTATTCCATCAGTGACCAACACAACAGCACCATGGACACAGCAGGGGCCTGTCTGAAAACCCCCGGCAAGGCAAAGAGGGTGGATGCAGGGGCCAGGTGACGGGGAGCATCCCTCCCCGCCTCACCAGTGGCCAGGAGGGAAAGGGCTGGGGAGGGGGCCTGTCTGTGCGGTCACTAGTGCAATCCACGTCCGCCCCCATCCTTCCTCAAAGCACCAGGGCCGCATGAGGAAGGACTGTTCCAGGGCGGGGCCAGGGAGGGACTTGTTGGGGTGACTAAGGGTGGACTCTGCCTTGAGAGGGGACTGTGCGCATGCACTTGCATGCGTGTGTGTGTGTGTGTGTGTGTGCACATGCTTGGAGCACAGGTGCCTACACTACTGAGCATGTGGGATTTGACTGCTGAGCCACAGGACCTGCCTGGGGCCAAGGAGACCAGGAACCAGGGCTCTGGGGCCAGGGAGAGGGGCTCAGGGAGGAGGCCAACGCCCTCACTGCTCCGCCTGGGAGAGGAGCCTGATGCAGGCAGGTCTCGGACCGGCTGGAGGCCGCCTCCGGCCTGACCCACCTCAGGTGTAGGCCATCTTGCTGCACACCCAGGGCCGAGTCATCAGACACTCCGTCGACACCAGCCGGGTGGGCTCCACGAAGACACACTCCCCCGGGCCCGAGATGGGGAATCTGTGGCCGGGAGAGAAAAGACCAGGCACTCACGACCTGCATACACAGCCCATCACTGGGTGGCCAGAGGCCCTGGGACCTGCCCCTCCCTCTGGAGCCAGCTTCCAGGACATTCAGCCCCGACAGACCCTTCTAGCATGGCCTCTCGCTGCCTCCCTCCTCCGTGCCCCATGCTCCAGCCACCCTGAGGATGCCCATGGACACTTTCTGGACAAACCCTGCGCTGCCACATCCTTCCAAGGTCAGCTCACTCGTCCCATGAGCCCAGTACCCAGGTCAGGACCACCCTCTGCCCACCTTCCCTCCCTGCAGCACCCTGCCTGCGCTGTCAGGCACCACTCATCACAGCCTCCTGGGGGCCTGTGTCTGTCTGTCTCCTCCAGCCCCCGAGGCAGGCAGCTCCTGAACAGTGGGCTCCACGCCTCTCTCATCTTGGCTCCCCTCAGCGCACAGTGTTTAGAAGGAAGAGCTCGGTAGAGATGAGTGGAATTCAATGACCTCACCGGTTAGGGGAGAACCCGAATAACCCGATGTTTAACACCTGAGCTCTGTCGCCTGCCCAGGAATCATTCCTAGAACTGGGCTTGGGGGGTGGGGGGGTGTTCTCCCTGCCTAAAATCATCCCTTTCCAGTCTCAAGATTTCTTGTTAACCTCATTTGGTCACCCTGATGTGAGTCCCCTGCCAAGGCCTGAACTGGGGTCTCACAAGAGAAGGTGTCAGAAGGACCTTGGGGAAGTGCAGGGGCGAGGCCACCTCAGTGTCAGGGAAACGTGGCCCCAAGGTGGTCACCAGGTGGTCAGCACTCTGGGAACCCCGGCCTCTAGGGCTCTCCCAGGATCTGGGAGCAAGAAGTTCCAGAAGGCATAGAAGAGGGCAGAAAGTGCAAGACTTCTCCAACTGCTCTAAGAACAGATCTGGGATGGTGGCAGGAAAGGGAAAGAGGAAAAGAGGAAGAGGCAATGAGGACAAAGAGAGGTGCAAGATGCAGAGAGGAGACAGGGAAAGGAGAAGGGAAGGAGCTCTCCAGAGGCCATCACCCCCTGCAGGCTGCGGGGACTGACACGGCCCTAAGCCAGCCTCAGATGGGAGGGCAGCTGATGGACAGCCTCTGGCCACGGAGGAGGGCTGGGGGTCTTGGGTGCCCTTCTGCTTCTCCTACCTTGAGGACACCCACGCATCATCATCATCAGGTCAACAGCTGTGCCTCCGCCCGCCTCCTCAGGGCCTATCCCTCCAGCCTTAGGGTCTCGGCTAGAAGCTGAGGTCCTTGTTCCCCTGTCTGCACTTCCTTGCATTTCCTAAACCTAGGCTGCCCCCCCTACACACACACTATCACCACCCCTACTGCCACAGCCATATACCCCACCACCCATGACTACCACCACCATCACCCCACAACACAAACCCGTCCCTGGCATCACACACTCACCACCCCATCCCATGCTCATTTCCATACCACTTGGGCCACACAAATAACACCACCACTGCACATACCAACACCCCCAAGAGGTGTCGTCTCAGAGAATGCTCGTAGTGCCCAGGGCTCAGATCCCCTTTCTTCCGTGGTAATAATGTTTAGGTGGCACATGGTTGTGCAGGATAAAGGCCCCATCTCCCACCCTCCCTTGCAGCCAGGTGTGGTCAAGTGGCTAAGTTCTGGCCAACACAGAAGGATGTCCAGGACACAGCCTCCCCTTCTTCTGAGCCACACTGAGCCACGCAGACGGGCTGCTGCACGGACAGGGGAGTCACAAGATGGAAAGAGCCTGGGCCCTGGCAGCAGGAACCTCTGATGACTACATGAAGCAGAGCCACCAAACCAGGCAGGACCTCATGGGAGAGAGAGGTACAGGCATCGTCATGAATGGGTCTCTATGTCACACCACTGAACCTACAGGTTTGTAGCTCTAGCAGCACAAAACCAAGCGGTTTTCCCTCGGGAGGTTGTGTCCGGGGGGCCAGGCCTTCCCCAGTCTAAGCTCAGTGGCCAGAAGATGAAGCCTCAGCTCACGTGTCCGGGTCAAACGGGTCCCCATTGACCCAGTGGAATTCGTCCCCAACTCTGCGCAGGCCAATCCAGGGCTCCCTCCGTGTGAACTTGAACATGAATTCCTGCACCAAGGAAGAAAGAAACCTCAGAGTTAGACGCAGTCTCCCGATTGCTCACACATCCTAAGACTGACCCCCAGCTCGGAAGATTGGCTCCCACAACGTACAGACGCCAAGAGGGGCACCCTTCACTGCATGCCAAGGGTGAGAAGCTGGGGTCAGAGAGGACCCTGAACTGACACTGACCTCCCAGCAGCTGCCTGCAACAGCCTGTAGGGAACCCAGCTCTGGGACATGCACACTGGGCCAGGAAGCCAGGAACACGGCTGTCTTCCTAGCTCAGCAGCCCAGCATGCCAGCATTCCTGATTTTCTACTTGATGGATTATCTGGGACATATCTCAATGCTCAGACTGGTTGTCCTTCTACCTGCATACTTCTGGGCCTTTCTCTGCAGCAGGGGCTTATCACATTGTGTATCAGAGACAAACAGAATTGATTTTTAGATTATCTGCTATTTTGAATTGTCACATCACTGTTACCCTCAAAATCCACAATGGCCACTTGACTCATGACTTGCCTTTCTTTCACATTTCTATTGCTAAAACTGTTTGGGGCATTACATGAGAGATCATGCCCTGATTTGGACTAGTAGAAGATGCCAATGTGTTTTTATGATCAACAAAGGCATTTACAATTTGTAATGCTCGCCCTTCACAACACTGAGCTGAGCTCAGCACGCCAGCCTTGGATCGACACAGCTGGCCTTGACTACAGCAGTGGAAACAAGAGCCACTCGTGAACCCGCTCAGACCCCACGGGGCTCACCTGCACACCCCAGGCTGGGCAGTGGCTGTGCGTGCTCCGGTAACACGTCATGGGGACACCACATCCTTGAGGCACCCCTCTCCCCTAAGGTCCCCCCGACCCCAGCACTCACCAGCTCCTTCTGGCTCTGAATCACAGCCAGCGCGGCCTCGTGGGTGTGGCAGTACTGCCTGCCCGTGTTCCAGTCTCTCGGTTCCTCAGAAAAGAAGTAGCATTTCCTCCCATAGAGCAGCCAGTCCTCCGGGCAGGGCGCCTCGCACTTGATACAGCCCTTGGAAGCTGCGGGGAAGAGAGACGGGGCTCAGCATCCACCAGCGTGCCTGGCCCCACCTGGCCCTGAAGAATCGCACGCTGCTCCCCACCGCTCTCTCCACCCGCCTCGACTTTGGTGCCCTTCAGCGACACAGCTCATGTGGCTCAGGTGAGCACCCCTCACAGTGCCCAGGAGATGAAAGGCTGGCGACTAAATGAATAAGGAGGAGGAATCTGGGAGGTGGGCAGAGGTAGCACCATGAAGGGAAGTGACAGCAGGGTACCCTCTGGGTTAAGATCTCCTCTCTTTCTGCAAACGTCCCAAGGTGTGGAACCCCAGAAACTCAGATTTGGAAGGGACCTGGAGGCCATGCATCCTATCTCTCGAGCCAGGGTGGGAACGATGGCAGGCTCGATGGGCCCACTCTCATTGGCTACACCCTCATTAGCTAACAAGGCAGCCTGTTCCACCTCTGAACTGCTGGAAAGTTCTTTTTCAATTTTGAGCCCCAGCCTGCCTTCCTGTGACCAGGATATGCCTCCAGAGCAATCCAGAGCATACTCAGTCCACGTCTACCGCCTACTTGAAGGACACCAGACTCCCCTCATCCAGGCACCATCTCTTCCACAATTCCTGGCAGGGCATGCTCTCCAGAGCCGTCTCCATCCTGCCTGGCTCACTGCAGTGTGCCCACATCACCCCGAAAACAGCGCCACCAGAACAAATAGAACACGTCAGATGCGTCCCCCCCAGCAGCAACAGTGATCACCATGCTGCCTCCCAGGTGCTACGGGCCTTCCGCTCCGCAGACTGTTTCAGTGAAAAGAATCTGTGCGTACGTGCATACACGCACTTTTCTGGGAAGGAAGCCCGGAGCTTCCATCAGATTCCCAAAGGGCCTCCTTGCCAAAAGGAATGAAGCCATACTCTTCAACTGTTTTCACATGATCTGTTTCCAGGTCCAGTCTCTCCAGTGTCCAGATCACGTGTAAATCACTTTTCAAATCCAAAGGCAGCATCTTAGATTTATTTCTTCCACATTTATCTTGTGCACATTGACTCGTTTGAGATTTTAAAGATACATTTTAATCTTGATTTTTTTTTTTCATCTGTCATGTGAAGCACCCCTCTTTGGATGGCATCACCTACAAATTCCATTTGTGTTCATACAAGTGATTGATTAAAATGTAGGCCAGGACAGAGCCAAGAGTGGACCCATGGTACTCCAGCCCTTGGGACCCACAGCCACACCGACACCAATTAATTAATCGACACTCCGGCAACTCCGCTCAGTGAGCGGCAGGGCCACGCAGGAGTATTGACCGTGGTGTGGCTACATTTCGACTGCTTTTCCACGAGGATCTCTGAAGAGACTCTGTTGTACTCTACTGAAATCACAACATGCTATTTTACACACGGCCCTGACCTCCCAACCTAGCAACAAGACAAGAGAAAACTGATTAATTTGTGGTAATTATTCTGAGTGAATCCCAGCTGGCGCCAGCGGTCAATATATTCCTTTCTAAACACTCAAGCTCGCTGCTCATCATGCACGCCCTCCAGGCGGGATGGTAGGGACTCATGCTGTCAGTGGACTTTTCTCCCATTTTGAGGTGCCCACTCCTGGTCTTATTAAGGCGCTTCTCAAAGATTAAAGACAGAGCCACTGAACTCAACCCTTCAGAACGCACGACAGTCTTTGACTCGAATCCATTAAAGGCAGCCGAACTCCCTGGTCACGTAGCCTCGCCTGTCCTTAGTGGCAGTTTCCTCCTTTTTTATTCTTTCAACCTTTTCAGTCCCACACACCACTCTGTGTTTCTCAGGCCTCTTCCACCCTCGGGATGTTCTGTTCCCTCCATCTCCTGGTCTCCAGGAAAGCCCTATTCATTCTTCAGGGTTTAGCACACGTTTCCTGCTCTGGGACGCCCTAGAGCAGCAATACCTCTATAACTGGACGGGGAAGATGATATCACACTCATCTTTTTCTTTTTTAAATCCCTAGCACTTAGCCCTGGGCATAACACACAGCAGGGCTCAGTAAATGTTTGTTGAATGAATGAATGTGATCTTTAAAGGCCCTTATCCCCAAATCATCTCCTCCAAGAAGCAGTGCCTGCCTAACCAGCCCCCTCAGGTTTGTTCTGCGTTCTCGCAGCATATTTATGCAATAGTGCCTACAGGACATCTCCACTTTCCCTGCACGGCTTAGTAAAAGGGACGTGTATAGCTGATGTGTGAATATATTATTTTAGGCTAAAATGCCATCATCTCGAATTAACACTCTATTTTCTATTTACTTTATCCTCCACAGAATTCATGGTATGTCTGGAACTTTTCTTTCCTAAGTAGACGTGCTTTTGACAAGGTGTGTATAAACTGAATTGCGTGTGTTCTGACATCCATGCTCACCCAAGATGCTCATCACCACCAGGATGGCGAACAGAAGGACGGCGATGGCCCCCAGCAGGAGACGTGTGGTGGTGTCTGAGGAGAAGAGAAAGCGGTTCAATTCCCAGCCACCCCCCCCACAGCCAATCCCAACTGCCAGCCCCAAGGCTTCATAGTGAGAAACTCTGCGGGTGGTCTGTTTTAGCAAGCCCTCCGGGTGATCCTGAAGCACACAGAAGTCTGCGAGTCACTGTTCTAGGACACAGTTCTGATTCTGTGATTCTTCTGCTTAAAAACCCTCCCTCCGGGGCCACGCACCTGAACCCCGTCTGTGGCTGTCAGAGCTTTCCGATCTTTAATCTCCTGCTGCCTCTCTACCTGGTGCCCGGTTTCAGTCACACAGACTTCTTGAAACAACCCAGTCCGCCTCACGCCGCCCTGTGCCGGGTCTTTGCTCCCAAAATTCTTCTCCACTGCTACGGCTCAAAATCCTGCCACCTCGACACCATCCATCCTCTCCACAAACCCTTTCCCAGCCTCTGGCTTCTCCTTTTTTTATTTTTATTTTTTGTTACCACTTAAAATTTTTATTTTATATTTAATGAAAGAACCATTGGACTTTAGACATACAGTCTTTTAAAGTTTTTTTTATTGTTATAAAATATACATAAAAGTTGCCATTTGAACCATTTTTAAGTGTACAATTAGTGGCATTAATTACATTCACAATGTGGTACAACCATCCGCACTGTCCATTTGCAAAACTTTTTCATCACCCCAAATAGAAACTTTGTACCAATTAAACATTAACTCCCATTCCCGCCTCCCCCCAGCCTCTGGTAACTTCTAATCTACTTTCCATCTCTATGAATTTGCCTATTCTAGATATTTCATCTAAGTGGAATCATAGAATATTTGTCCTTTCATGTCTGACTCATTTCACTTAATACAATGTTTTCAACGTTTATCCATGTTGTAGCATATATCAGAATTTCTTTTTTATGGCTTAATAATATTCCATGGTATGAACATACACATTTTGCTTATCCATTCATTTGTTGATTGACACAGGGTTGTGTCCACCTTTTGGCTATTGTGAATAATGCTACTATGAACATTGGCGCACACATATCTGTTTGAGCCTCTGTTTTCACTTCCTTTGGGTATATACCTTGGAGCAGGATTGCTGGATCATATGGTAAATCTAGGTTCAACTTTTTGAGGAAGCACCAAACTGTTTTCTACAGCGGTTGCACCATTTTACACCCCACCAGCAGTGCCAGCACTCAAGTGTTCTAATTTCTCCAGCACCTCGCCAACACTTTTTAGCTTCTATTTTTTTTTATTATACTCATCCTCATAGTGAAAACTCCCTTTTTTAAGTCTTTTTTTGAAACCAAAGTTAAGTGTGAGCATTGATGAAAGTGGCACCTACACAGACGAGTGCTGGTCTGTAAAATGTTACTCATCCATGATGAGGTACGTATCAGAATGGAGAGGAAGTATCCAGAAACTTTTATAGCAGTTTAACACTGCCATGACATCCAAGTGCACGAACATGTTTCTAGGAATTCATTTGTATTCTACTTTGCAAGGATTGGGAAAAGAAACCTGGTCCTTCATCAAGGATCAGAAAAGCACAGATCTAAAGTTGAGAAATTCTACAAGGCCTCATCAAACAAACAAACAAAAAACATCGCCCCTTCCAGGAAGCAACCACTTTCAATTCTTTTAGCCAATTCTTTGGGTATTTGCCTCCAAATCTCTAAATGTCACGTGTATGTCAAGACTTCTTGACTTTTCCATTTAAGATATCATTTATTGACTTCCCACTGTAAGGATGGGTTTAATTCGCTCTGCAGTACCTTCCCACCACGACCTCTCACACACTTCCTGCCCTCTCAAACCAGAGATGGGTTAGACTGACAATGCGGGTGAGTCTTATGACAATGTGAACGCTACTCCCAGCGAAGCCTCTCAGTATAGTATGATCTTCAGTTCTACACGTCTTGTCTCCCTGTAGTTAATCATGGTCTTCTTTTTCCTTTGTTTAGACTTCCATGTGCTTGTTATTATTTCAACCCCCAAACTCTTCTAAGATGATGAGACAATATCGGGAATTCTCTTTCGCCTTTGTCCTAGTCAGCTCGGGCTTCTATAACGAAACATCATAGACTGTGTGGCTTTAAAAAGCCAATTATTTCTCAAGGGTCTGGAGGCTGGAAAGTTCAAGATCAAGGTGCTGGCAGGTTCTGTTCTTGGTGAGGGCCCTTTTCCTGGCTTGCAGACGGCCGCCTTCTCCACATGTCTTCACGTGGCAGAGAGAGGAAGCTCTGGAGTCTCTTTGTGTTCTTAGAAGGGCACTAATCCCATTATGGGGGCCCCACCCTCATGACTTCATCTAAACCTAATTATCTCCCAGAGGCCCCACCTCCTCATACTATCACATTGGGGGTTAAGGCTTCAACATATGAATTTGGGGGGACACAAACATTCAGTCTCTAACAACCTTCTCAAAGAAATGCCCCCAGAACCACCTGAGAGGCTCTGATCTGACTTTGCTGTCTAAGCCCAGTGGCCACCCTGGGACCTCCCTTCACGAGCAGCCTGAGGATCTCTCTGCCTCTCTCCTGTGCTGGCTCTCCTGCTCCTTCCAGCCCACGTCTTCCTCTTTCTTGGTTTACTCCCTTGTTTTGGTGGAGCACATCTTTCCAATGGCTGTGTGAGAAAGGGTAGACCAGGACCACAGCACTGCACAAACCTCCAAGGGGCAGAAAGTTTATTCCTCCCTGGATAGTCCTATCCATCCCAAAGTGCTTTGTTTCTGTTCATTTGTTTTGGTCTCTGGCTTCCATGTTAAAGAACTCTCCTCATTGTGCTCAGCAGTGAATGGTGTGCCTCGGAGTTGTGAACTCAGAGGCCTGAGAACTACAGGTTGGAAATAATTCTCCTTCAAAATTTTGAAGGCATTACTTAATTGTCTTCTAGCTCCAGTGTTGCTTTTGAAAATTGTAGAGCCATTCTGATCCACGATCCTCTTAACAATCAACTGTTTATTTTTTTCCCCTCTGGAAGCTTTTAGGATCTTTTCTTCATCATGCAGTCTTCTCAAATTTGATCATGCATGCCATGCCTTGGTCTGAGTCCGTTTCATCCACGAGAGCAGGCAGTCAATGGGCCCTTTCCATCTGAAAGCTCATGTCCTTCAGTTCCAGGACATTTTCTTTAATTGTATCATTGATGGTTTCCTCTCATCTATTTTCCCTGTCGTCTTTCTGGAGGTCACGTTCTTCAAATGTTGGACCTCTTGGATTGGTGCTCCAAGTTTCTGGTTTTTCTCTTCCTCTCCCTTACCCACTATCTCTTTGCCTTTTTTGCTCTATTTCCTGGAAGATTTTTTTCAACTTTACCTTCCTATCCTTCTACTGAATTTTTCATTTCTGCAATTATTTTTAATTTCTAAGGTTTTTTTGGTTTTGTTGCTACTGTTCTCTGAATACCTCCTCTTAAAGCATCCTTTTCTTACTTTAATGATGCAATCCTTACTCTCATCTCTCTGAGGATATTACTGATAGTTTGTTGGGGGAGGGGAATGAGGAGAGGTGGGTGGAAAGTTTATTCTTCGCTGGATAATCTCTGTTTCCTCCAAATTGCACTTTTTTTCTTCATTTGTTTTGGTCTCTAGTTTGCATGTTAAAGACTTTGCTCTGATGTCTGGAGATTCTTGGTTATTTGTTCATGATTAAGGCAGGAGGACTAAAGAGTTCACAGGAGTCTCTGAGACATGGAGGGGCTTGTAGACTGTGGGGGTCACAGCAAAGTGATCTGGCTGGGCTGATCCTCAAGGCTCTCTGTATGTTGACCTCCTTGGGTTTTTCCTCTTGGGTGGGTCAGAGTCCCTGGAGAAGGCTCTTCTGTTTCCCCTCCTGGAGGGTGTAGGATTGGCCAGGAGAAGAGGATGAGAGGCCATCCTCAGCTTTCAGTATGTGAACGTCACCTTAATTGCTTGCTCTCAAATGTGTTGGTGTCAAGAGACCCTCTCTCATGAGATTTCACCTCAGGCTCCCTGCCTGGGCTGGGAAGAAGCTGTAGAGAACAGGAGGAGGATCTGGAAATCTAAATCCTTTCGAAAGAAATGTTCAACCAGGTTGAACCTGGTTCAACCAGGAGGTTCAACCAAGCCTCCTGTTTTCAGCACCATCTTCACTCACTGCCCTGATGACTGGTGCCCCCATCTCTGTGCTTTGGGGGTCCTATGTGTGACTCGGGTTGCTCCTCTGCTTTCTGAACTTTCTCGGGCCTGTGGAATCAGTTACCACTCACTTTTGCTCCCTAGCTCTCAATTTTATTGCTACTGTCTCCTCTCCTGTTCTTGTCCTTGTGGCCTCTTAAAAACCCCTTTACTATTGTATTAGTAGGCTTCAGAAGGGAAAGAGAACAAATGCATGCACTCAGTCTGCCATCTTTACCTGCAAGTCCAGCAAACATTTTGGAGTCCTTCCTATGAGCAAGGTCTATGCTGGCGAGTGACCAGGAGTCCAGAGGCAGGGCACTCCAGGTATGGTAAGAGCAGAGGCTCACACCTGTCCTCGAGACCTGGGGTCTTTCTGTGTCTGCTCTGCTATCCTCAGTGGCAGTTTGTCCCGTAAGGGATCCCCCTTGAGCTGCATGACGGCTGCCTGTGGCCAGCACACTGTACATATCCCTCCTCTCCCTTTACACGCCTCTCAATCCTCTTCTACAACACGGCCCTGTAACCCTTTGTGCATTGAGGATATGAATATACTGTCTTAAACCACTTTGCCTGGGTTCAAATCCCAGCTCTGCCACTTTCTAGATGACTGAATAACTTTTGCATGGCTAATTCCTTAGCTTCTATTTTATTTCATTTTCCTCATCTTTAAAATGAAGTAACAATACTATCTGCCTCTTAGAATTTTATGAGAATTCAATGTGCAGTACTTAGAACAGTGCCTGGCATGATAAGGTCTACTTCAACATCAGCAATTACCATCAGGACGCTGATGAGCAGCCCACAGGCTCCTCTTGGGTAAGGGCTGTGCTCTTCTGTCTTTGGAGGCCCTACACGGGCTCAGTCACTGCCTTGCATGCAACAGAGCACCCACTGGTACCAGAACACGAGGGGAACTTAGCTACACTGAATGACAGTGGCCTTGGTCAGCCTTAAACTCAACTGAGTTTCTAGGAAAGGCCATGTGGATGGCCCTCTGGGGAAAGGGGAATCTGTGCATGTGTCTCCAACATCACCAGAGCCGAGGAGCCTCTTCATTCTTCCTTGGGGATAACTGCTCTGGCTGCTGAACTGTGCACAGAGAAAGGATAGGCTAGGGAGTCCCACTCATTGTTCACTGTCTGCCCTCATGGAGGACGGCTGTGGGGCTGAGCAAAACAATGTGGTATTAGTTTCCTAGGGTTGACATAACAAAGTGCCACGAAACAGGCGGCTTAAAGCACTAGAAATTTATTGTCTCACAGTTCTGGAGGCCAGAAGTCCATAATCAAGGTGTCAGCACGGCCGCACTCTCTCTGGAACCTGTAGCAGAATCCTGCCTTGCTTCGTCCTAGCTTCCGTGGTTTGCTGATCATCTCTGGCGCTCCTTGGCTGCCGCTGCATCACTCCCATCTCTGCCTTCACTGTCAGGTGGCCTCCTCCCTGTGTGTCTCTGTCTTCATGCACATGTGTACTTACAAAGATCAGTCATATTGGATTAGGGTCCACCCTACTCCAGTATGCCCCCATCTTAACTAATGACATCTGCAACGGCGTATTTCCAAATAAGGTCACATTCCGAGGTACTAGGGGTTAGGACTTCAACACATCTCTCGGGGGGACACAATGCAAGCCATAGCAACATCTAACTCAACAATCCCTCCTCCACGCAGTGGCCCGTGTTAGATGGAGTTTGAGGGGGCAGTTCACATATGTTTATAAAGGTATACGATTTAGCCTAACGTTAGAAAGAACCACTGAAAAGATCTGGCTTCCAAGCCCAGACAAATCTGCCATCACCCTCACACCACGGCCCAAACCAGACTCACAGCTGACGTCTCCAAGTCGTCAGGGCCACAGGCTGGCGAGCACAATCTTGACTGCTCAAAAAGATCAAATGTAGAGTTTGGTAATTTTTAAATTTTTAAGAGGCTTTGCTAAATGCATGTGTGTGGTTTTGACCAGGAAGTTGCGGGTTTAGGCCTAATCAAGAAACTTTCAACATTAAAAATTCAGAATCAGTGAGCACTGAAAAATCTATAGCCTGAGAGACGCAGACTCACTCTGGCCCCCTCCCACGCCCCCAGGCCACCCCCCCCCCCCCCGCCCCCACCGGCTCCTGAGCCCAATGCCAGAAATATTCCCATCTCACATCACCTCCAGTCTTTCCAGAACCCGGGCCAGAGCACTGGGTCACCTTTTCGAGGCTCCTCCCGAGACAGGGGGGTGGAAGGAAAGGTGCATATCCACGGGGAGGAAGACTTGGTCAGGAAAACTTCTGTTTGGCTTTCTATTTATAAAGCTGATTGTTCATCTAAGGAAAGTCTTAAAGACCTGGGCTCTAATCCCAGCTTTATGATTGAAGAAGTTCACTTTTCACCTAAGCTGGGAAGAAGAAAAATGTCTGTGCTGGAGGTGGCAGAACTGTCTGAGGAGCGTGGGGAGGAGAGCCACAAGCATCACAAGCACGATTTGATTCTCCCCCATTCGTCTCACCAAGCCCGATGTCTTTGGTCAGCACAGGACAGTGTAAGAGCTTTCACGTCAGAGAAGCCTTGTGGCAAACCCGATGGGGGGGTTTCATGTGTCAGCAACCAACACGTGTCCTTGGGCAAGACGCTTAGCCTCTCTGAGCCTGTGTCCTCATCTATAAAATAAATAGAATGCTGGCCAAGCCCTTGCAAGGGTAGATGTGAGGATTAAATGAGACAGCATTGGGAAAGTCCCCAGCACCCATCCAGCACACAGCAGGTGCTTAATAAATGTCGGGCGCATGGTAAGGAAGGAGCACAGGCCCCCTGAGTATCAGCTCGGTCAAGTCAAGAAGTCTCCCTTTTCTCTCAAGATGGGTGCTTGGCTAAGCAGGGGCTGCAAAACCCTGTGATCCCCAGACCTGGCAGACCCCTCCCCTGATCACGGTGTTTCTCAGTGTTCGCGGACTGGGCTCACTATGTGGACTCCAGTCTAGCAGGGAGTAGACTCAAGGTAGGCAGACCAGCAGTCAAAGGATTTCAACTGAGTTCCCCACCAGGGCTGCAGGGCGCCGAGTCCAGGTGGCTGGGGAGAGGAGTCCCCTACACACAGCCCACATGCCAGCGCCTTCGTCTGCATAGCCCTGAGAGGCAGAAATAACTATCTAGCTAGGCAGAGGAGGAAAATGAGCTCAAACAAGTTCGGAAACCTGCCAGCCTGTGGCGGCGGAAGGACCTGGCACAGGCTTACCTAACTCCAGACTCTGTGCTCTTTGTATCTCGCCAGGCTGCCCCAGCCCCTGTCCCATGATTTCCGCTAGGGCAGGGATGCTCCCAGAGCCAACAGCTGTGCCTGGACAGTGTGGGCATTCCACAAACGTTTGTGGAAGGGAAGGAAGAGTGAGGGAATGTGGGAGACCAGGGCAAAGACAGTGCTGGGCCCACACGGCAGCACCCTGGACAGCATCAGCCCTGGGCCCACAGCTCCCCTCCACTGACAGGAGACGGGGACACCCAGGGAACCCCCAGGAGACCCTCAGGGGACCAGTGGCAAAGGGGAAGCCCCTGGCAGGGACTCAGATTCCAGATCCTAAAACTCCTGTGGAAAAAGTCCATGGGCTCCCAAGGGCCACAAGCATCAAGGGTGGAGCTGCTTCTGGGAGGACAGGGGGCAGGAGGGCAGGGGCCAGAGATGGCATGAGACACAGAGCCAGGCAGGGTAGGGAGCCATGCCAGGACAGGTGAGACAAGGCTGGGCCCCAACCGGCACTAAGCATGGAGTGGGCTAGGCTCCGCAGGGGCTGGAAGACCCAGTGTCCCAAGAGAGCCGCTGGGCCACTTCCCTGCCCGCTGTGCGGCTGCTTCTTCAGCGTAACTCACAAGCGGTCGCCCAGCCTCAGCCGGGAGTAGGAAGCAGAAAGGGCCTGTCCTTTCTGGTCTGGGCGGGAGGGAGAACAGGAACCAGCAAGCCCGAGGCTTTGAACGAGGCCACACCACCCCTGGAGCGGCCCTAACCATCGGGGAGTTAGAGTTAGGTTAGGGCAGACTCTGCAGAAATGCTTACGAATGAAGACATACAGGCAAGAGGAGTGAGCATACAGGCAAGAGGAGTGAGCAACTTCAAGAAGTAACCTGCACAGGAGAGATGCAGGGGCTGACGGGCAAGTCCAAGAGCGCACTCGGAGATGCCCACCAAAGAGAGGCGTTTGTCCACCTTTATTTAACTCAACTCTTCTCAGCCCAGAGCTCTTCTACTTGAAGACACAACATCTTTGCCTCCTTTGTCCCAAATCACCATGCAGGCATCCAACTCTCCCTCTGGAGTCCGCACAGACAGTCCACATCCCCCGGCCCACCAGCCGTTGGGCCAAAGGCTGACATTACTGTCCCCACTTTTCTCCCCTCGGCAAGGCACCTGTCCTGGCAGGTGCTGGTTATGTCCCTCCCCTGACCACTGCCCATGCGTCCTCCCTGACCTGGCCTTGGTTTGACCCCTCTGGGCCACAACCACCTTTCCAAGGGCAAACCTACTGTCTCATTCTAGGCTTAAAACCTCTCAATGGCTTCTTCAGACAAAGTCCCAACTCTTGGGCAAGGCCTGGGTGGCCACTCACCGTCTGGGCCCTCCAGACTCATCTCTTCTCACCCCTCCCCCCATCCTGGTATTCCGGAGTTCAGTTCCCAACAAGGGACAGGGGAGCTCTGGCCACTTGGCCCCTGCACTTGTCACTCCTTGAGCCTGGTGCACCCTTTCTTCTCCTCTCCACCTCTCCTAAGAGGTCACCTACTCCAGGAAGCCCTCTTTTCCTGATACTCCTTCCCTATGGGTTGGGTGATTAGACTGGGCTTCCCTAGTGAATGCCGCCCAGGTCCCCCGCCTTTGGACTGGGGGTGTCAGGAGTATGAGAAGTCCAGAGGGCCCGCCTCTCTCTTGCCAACTCCAGCATCTTCCACCCCACACACCACCAGTGGCCACAAAGTTTCCTAAAAGAACTCACGAACTTGAAATCTATTTTCCACTTTGCTTACTGCCCCTTTGACCCACCAGGGGTCACTCCCTGAGCCCGTCAGACTGGAAGGGGTAGGCAGGACCCATGATCTTACAAGGAAGAGCCTCCAGCACACTCTCTACCTCTCCCCTCCCCACGCAGCACCATCACCACCAGGTGACCCCCCACCCCCTTCTCACAGGGCACCGGCACCATCTCTGGGGTCTACAGCTTTTGTCACTTTGCCCAAAGCATTTCCACTGCTACAGATTCAAGCCACGCTCTCAACATGCCCATCAGGCGAGTGCCAGACAGTAACTGTCGCCTTCACTCACGAGGAAACTGGGGCTCAGAGCATGAAACCTGCTCCCAAGGACAAAGTGTGAGTGAGCTGCAGAGGCAGGGTCCAGGCTGTCACTACAGTGGTCCCCAGTTACATCCTCCTCCCCCGTCCTGGGTGGCACCCTATGGCCCTAAAATCAGTCCTCCGGGTTCCAGAGTCGCGCTCCCCGCGCTCCCCTCCGGGAGACCCGCCAAGGTGACTCTGACCCGCCTCCGGGTCCCGGGCTGGGGGACGGAGGACCGCTCCGCGCTTACCCTCCAAGGCCGCCTTCCAGCTGGTGCTGCCGTCGTAGCCCGAGCCCGATCGCCGCAGCAGCCCCTCGGCGCCGCGGCCCTCCGCTTCGCCGGGCGAGCGCGGCCTGGGTGCGGCGGGGGCGGGCGCGGGGCGGGCGGCTGGGGGCGGCGGCCGGGCCCGCGCGGGGGGCTCCCGGGTAGGGGGCTCCCTGGCGGGGGGCTCCCGGGCCGGGGGCTGGCGGGCGGGCTCCATGCCCTGCGCTCCGCCGCGCCGCGCCCGCGCTCCTGCGCCCGGGTACGGAGCCCAACCCGACGCGCCCTCGGCGCTGCGCGCGCCCTGCGGGCCCCCCAGGCCGCCTCTGAGCCCGGCTCCCGCGCCGCAGCCGCTGCGCCCGCTCGCCGCCGCCGGCCTGCGCGCCGCCTGCCCCGCCGAGCCGCAGCCTCCGCGCAGAGCGGGCGCGGGGAGGAGCCGGGAGGAGCGGGATGCGTGGGGAGGAGCGGGATGCGCGGGGAGGAGCCGGAGCGGGTGGGGCGGGGCGGAGCGCGGCGGAGCGGGCCAGCCCGCAGCCCCGCCGCCCGCGCCCTCGGCTGGAGGCCAGCCGCGCAGAGCGGGGGCGCGGAGTCTGGGGCTGGGACACCTGGGTCCTAACTCAGCTCCCCCTCCCGGCCACCCGCTCGTCTGTTCAAAGAGGAAGAAAGTTTACGGGGACCACGCCGTGAGGCTCAAGGACGGGGAGGGGCTCTCCTCCGGGCTGCTCTGGAGCCGCGGCGAAGGGGCGCGGGCTGTGCCTGGCCCGCACCCTAAGCAGAGGAGAGAAAAGACAGGAACAGAAACGGTGCGAGCGAGAAGGTCCACGGGGACACGTGGGGCAGCATTTCACATTCAGTTACCAGTGACAGCATCTACTAAGCGCCAGGAGCTTCGGCATGCTTTAGCGGATAACATGCCCTAAGTTGAGAGCTGGAATTAAAGAGGTCAAGGGCGTCTCTGGAGGCGGCACCACGCAGGTGTGTGCTGGGCTGCTCCTCTGCCTCCCGACCGGGCTTCCTGCGGCCTTCACCCGGCCTGCGCTCTTCCCGCGGCGGCCCCGGGCTCCTCGCCTCCAGCCCCGAGCTGCTTTTCCTCTCCAGTCCCAGTCCCATGTCTCTTTCCTGTCTTCTCTGTGGTTCCTCATCCTCAACTCCTGCAGCTCTCTCTGCCCCCAAATCCAGTCAGCCACCAATTCCTACGAGCTCTCCCTTGTAAAGCCTCAGTCTACCCATTTCTCTCCATGACTACGGCCACTCCCACGAGCAAGTCAAGGTCACCTCTTGCCTGACCACAGCAGCAGCCGCCCAAGTGGTCTCCCTCAACTGCTGCTCCCTCCATCCAGCCCCTCTGTCTCAGCACCAGAGGGCTCTTCCTAATGTGCAAAGCTCGCCACGCCTTCTGCGCCCCCTCTCCCTGTGGGTGAAGTCCAATTTTTTCAAGGCTTCCTTCATGGTCTTAGTCCTGCTCTTATTTCAGGCTGCATCTCCTTCTACTCCTTTTCTGCGGGCCCCTGACACACCCAACTATGTTCTGTCTTTCCTCCAGGCCTGTGACTGTTCTCTCCCCTCTGCCTGGAACACATTTCCTCCTTGGTCCTTCTAATCCCAACCTGTAGCCCACTCACACACCAGTTCGCTTGTTTAACTTCTTCTGATGCTTCAGACTGCACACCCTCTAGCACACTGCATTCATTCAGATTTGGTTCAGCAGACTACCAGAGAAAACCTAATAACAGTGGCTTAAACTAGAAAGGAGTTTACTTTTTCTCCTGTAAAAGAAGTCGGAGGTGGTCAGTCCAGGACTGGATTGAGAACTTCAAGGTGATCAGGGACCCAGGCTCCTTCTATCTTTCTGCTCACCATCCTTAGCATGTAGCAGCTATCTTCAAGATTCCCTCATAGTCACAACATGGCCACTTAGTTCTAGCCATCACACCTGGGTCCAGGCTGCAGAAAGTAGGAAAGATAAAAGAGGAAAAGGCATTCCTATTGTTAAATCAGGCTCCTTTAAAGAGTTTTTCTGGAAACCCCAGTGACTTCCATTTATCTCTCACTGGACACTTCTATCCGCAAGGAAGTCTGGAGAGTGTGGTGATGTTTATCTGGAGCCACTGCCACTCCCAACAATGCAGGAGATCTGTTAGGAAGAAGAGGAGAATGGATCACATGCACGACCAACAGTCTCTGCATCAAAAGCCTGCTGTGACCCAAGACTGCGTTTGCCACATCTGCTTTGGGCTCCTAGAATACTCGCTCTCTTACCATACTGCTTACCACACCTGACTGTCACTGCTCGCCTCTGCAGCCAGGTGGTCAGCTGCATTGGGGCAGGCATGGCTACACCCCCTGCTCCCACTGCGGTGCCTGGAGCTTCAGACCTCATCAGATAGGCAGGAGGAGGCACCAAGATATTTGAGCAGGGAAACCTCATACTCACAACATGCTTTGGGAAAATTAACTTTGGCATCAGGTGCAAGGCAGTCTGGGAGCTGGGAAATCAGCGAGGAAGCTCTTGCAATAAATAGTGGGGATGAGAATGAGTAACAAGAACATAACACCAAAGGGGCGGCCATGGAGCTAGCCTTAGAAGCTTGCCAGTGGGGACCAGCCCCCTGGCGCAGTGGTTAAGTGTGCACATTCCACTTCAGTGGCCCGGGGTTCACTGGTTCAGATCCCGGGTGCGGACATGGCACCATTTGGCCAGCCATGCTGTGGTAGGTGTCCCACATATAAAGTAGAGGATGATAGGCACAGATGTTAGCTCAGGGCCAGTCTTCCTCAGCAAAAAGAGGAGGATTGGCAGTAGATGTTAGCTCAGGGCTAATCTTCCTAAAAAAAAAAAAGTAAAAGAAGAAGCATGCCAGTGGCCAATCGACAGCCTTTAGGACCTGGTCAGAGGTAAGGACTGAGCCTCCCGGAGTCCCCATGCCATTACTGGCTCCCCTGCTCCCCAAGTTAACTACTTGCACTCAAGTCCTTGTGTCAGGGTCTGCTCTGCTCTTGGGAAACCTGCACTGAGACCATGACTCCCCAGGGCTGTCTAAATGAGAGTCCTTTGAGGGGGCTGCCACAGTCACCAAGAAAGGCTCATGATAACAGACACTACAACTGAGATAAACCCCTCCAGAACCCCTGTCCCGAGCTCTGAGAGCACAGAGTCTTTAAGATGGCCCGCCTCGGGGACGTGGGGCCACGGCTGCAGTAGCTGTACCACCAGGAACAAGCGGGGTGGGTTCTGCTTCCCTCCTGGGGACCCGAGGTTCTCTGGCAGATGCTGCTATCAAATCACAAATCCTGTGCTATCAAATGCCCTTGGATCCTTACACGGGACATCTAAAATTCCCCAGGGAACCCCCACATCAGTGTCACACACTATTAATGATGCCTAACAGATAGTTGATCAGAATTAGGGTGACACCTCCGAGCTTGGGAAGTAGAGGAATATTTGGAACCCTCCTTGACCAGCACCACTCTTCCTGCTGCCCCCTTGAGCAGTGTTTTTATCACACCCTAACACACTGCACCTCCCTGTCTCCAGAAGACTCAGTGCCAGGTAAACCTGCGTCCCTCTGTGTCTCAGGATATTGACTCAGTCTCCTTTGCTTAGAGTCAGGTAACGGGAATGCATTCATTCACTCAAAGGGAAAACCAACGTCTCCTTTTCTTCTTTTAAATCATCTCAATTTTAACTTCAGTTTACCGTCCCAGTGGGGTAGTAGCGAATTCCATCTCAGTTTTGAAAAAATTTTTGACTGAGATAAAATTTACATAACATAAAATTCACCATTTTAACCATTTGAAAGTCTACAATTCAGTGTCTTTTAGTGTATTCCAATGTTGTGCAGCTATCACCACTATCTAATTCGGAACATTTTCACCACCCTAAAAACAAACCGGGTACTCATCAGGCAGTCACTCCCCATTCCCCCTCCCCCAGCCCCTGCCAACAACCAATCTACTTTCTGACTGTACGGATTTGCCTGTTCTGCACATTTCATATAAATGGAATCATACAATACATGGTCTTTCGTGACTGGCTTCTTTCACTTAGCATGATTTCGAGGGTCATCTGCATTGTAGCATGTGCCAGTCCTTCGTTCCTTGTCATCTCAGTCTGTTTTGAGGGCTATCCTCCAAGCTTGTATCAGAGTCCCCAAGGCTCCTGAGGGAAGTATATTTGACACCTCTTGTCAAGTCAGCATGTTCCTCAAAGCCCAGTAGAACCTGCTTTCTGACTTTGACGCCATATGGGGTCTTTGCTGGTGCTGGGGCTCTGGGACCCAAGTCCTGCCTCTCCCGGCCACCCCACCATGTGGCCACCTCCAGGAGGCTATCTGACCTGGTGGTGGGCCCCGCTGCCCGTGAGGAGCCCCCAGACCCCTCTGCCCTTCCCAGCCAGGGGCTCACCCTCCTCACCTTACCATTTCTCCAAGGTCCTCTCCCTCCCAGGATACCCCGTCATCTCTTCAGTGGCCTTAGGTTTTTAGTACTGATCAGTTTCATTTTCAGGCTCCTTTGCCCTCTGCCCCACCAAAATCTGTTAGGCGAGGAGGTACAAAGCCTGGTGAATTGCTCACGATCAGGAAATATGTTGAGAGACAAACAAAAATTTTGTTAGAATCAATTATCCTGCCACCTGGCAGAGTCTGATGGTTAGACCCAAACCCTTCATCTTTTCCCATGTGCCCTGAGCAGTTCTGGAGTGTTGGCATTTACTGGACCAGGAGGGCACAGCACTGCAAATCTAAATCTCCAGAGACCAACAGGTCACAGGAAAGAGTAAATTCTGCCAGCGGGGGCTGTGGAGGACCCCTTCACTCAGGTCAGATCGGAAGCTGCATTGCCAAGTGGGAATACAGCTCCATGTTACCAGCGCTTCCCGATTTTCCAAATGAGGTGGAAATTTGAGTTATGTGAAACTTCATAAATTTTATTGCCGGCAAATAATTCATATTTTTAATAGAAAACACTATATAAGCCAAAAAGAGCAACAACAACACACACACATCTGCAGGATCGATTCGGCCTCTGGGCTACTCGTTGACAGTCTCTGATTCAAGCAATACATTTGATGTCAGGGTGTCAGGGACCCTGTATAGCACAAGATGTCACAAGCCCTCAGGAAAAATGGTCGCTGAGTCAGACCCCCAAAGGTAAGGGCCTCGTTTGTTGTCTTGTTTGTCTCACCTGGAAGGAAATTTCTCCCTGCTTGTTATGTGAGGACAAGGTGTGGGCTGTCAGCGCTGTGAGCAGGAGTGGAGCTGGGAGGGCATCAGGAAAGGTATTTCCATGTGGATGAGGACTTAACCTGTACACAGGTTCTAGGTTTCTCGGTTTTGTTCCTTTGGTCTGGGCTTGAGAAGTCGCACTGCCTTTCCCCATACTGGCACACACCTGGAAGTCAAGAAATCACCTTAGACCTGCAACCAGGCTGCACGTCCCCATGGGACGCCAGGGAGGTCTTAGCTCTCGGCAGAGAGAGGGCTAGGAGCACATCCTTTACAATAACGAATATAAACAATTCACTTCACTGTCCATACGTTAACAAAGAGAAAACATTGTGAAACCAAGACAAGGAGAAGAAAAACTAAGTACTGATAGTAGAAAGCATTTTATTACGCGGTTGTATTTTGGCATAGTCTCTTTCACACAGTCTATTCTTGGCTGTCAACAATCAGATTCTCATTGCCAAGTCCATGTGAGTAGCGCTGCGTGATTCACTACTCCACGTGGAGTCACGGGGTCTTCAAGGTCCTTCTTCTTTGAGTTCAGGAAGACATTGTCCTTCTTGTGGATCAGAGAAGACATCCTTCTATGGAAGAAATGCCTCTCCACTGGGGCAAAGGCTCCCCTCTGTCGAGTTCATCTGTGTTTCTCTCTGGACCATGGCTCATCTTGCTGGAATAAGTCTCCCCAGCAGGTAAGGACCTCTCTTCCGTCCGGTCTTCTTGCCACAGGTTCCCCATCATGTGTTCATCCTCCACCCTCTCAGGCCAGGTGATGACTCAAGAGTCTTTTTAGTCCTCAGCCTAACCCCAATATGCAGCCTATATTTGTGACCTCAAGTAGTGCACACAAATAGATTGCTCAAAGCAGAAAAGGGGATAGGCAAAAGACTTTCGCCAAGAGACATGCCAATCACAGAACCAACTGTGAGACGCGTTGCCAGTAGTACTGTGGCCCAGGAAACGAGCATGGGCTTGGTCAGTTCCCGGATGTGTGCACATCAAAAGATGATGGTGGTGAATAAATCTTTGAGGCGGCAAATAATTTTGCATAGCCAGCTGTTTTCCTAAACTACTCCAAAGATTGTTCTCAGGAAGAAAGAGAGACCATGGGAGTTAAAGGATGTGAGAGTAAAGATGAGGGCTGGCCAGCTGGCCACTTTTAAATCCTCTCGATGACTTTTCTGCGCCCAGGGTCAGAGGCCCAGCTCGCTTCTCCTCGTTGGTGCAGCAGGGCCTGGAGATCGCCTGTGGGTTTGGCCAACACCAGCCTTTGTGAGCCAGATGCCAGTATCTCCGACAACACAGTTCCCTTAGGATTTCAGGGGCGTCCTGGCTATTAGCTTCCCAACGCCGCGGAGCAGTAACAAAGCCGCCGACCCTTGTTACTCTTGAGTCTTGACTTCTGGGTGTGTGCCAGTATGAGGGGGAAGGCAATGTGACTTCTCAGAAATCTTGTCAAGGGGAAGTCTTTGATTCTAGAATCTTTCCTGGACATTTCAAGCCTCAGGGCTCCAATCAACCCTGAAGGACCCCCATCATGGCCCCTGCCTTGGGGTGACAAGGCACTATAGGCAGCCTTGGGTTAGAGGACAATAGGGGAACATTTTGCGTAAATCTGGTGAGGAGGTACTTAGAAGCAGCAGAAAGAAGCAGCCCAGGTGGCGCAAAGGTTAGAAGCTTGTGACCGGCCAGGTCACAGTCCTGCTCTGTCCCTCACTTCCTTAGGATTTATTTCTTTACCTTCCCCATGCCTTTATTTTCCTCATCTGTAAATCAGCACCTACTTCAGAGGGTTGTTATAAGTACATGAGTTCATATACGTACAAGCTTACAAGAGACACCTCAATGTCAGTTATTATCATTTATTCTCCTAAGTTCCAACCTTCTCTCTTGCTGTTTTCTGCCTCTTGGCCTTTGCTCACAGTAACTTTAGCTTGGTATAGAAAATTCAGCTCATCCAGTGTAGCTTGAGCAGACTCTCACCATATTGGATTGCAGGTCACAGGCAGAAAGGGCCTCTCTTAGTAAAGTTATATTTTCTTCCTTCTGAGTATTATTTTAATTGTGGCAAAATACTCATAACATAAAATTTGCCATCTTAACCGCTTGGAAATGTACAGTTCAGTGGTATCCAGACATTCGCACTGTGGTGCAGCCATGGCCGCCAGCCACCTCCTGAACTCCTTTCACCTGGCAATGCTAAAACTCTGTACCCGGTAAACAGCAGTTCCCTGTTTCCATCTCCCCCAGCCCCTGGCAGCCACTGCTCTGCTTTCTCTCCCTAGGAATTTGACTGGTCTGAGTACCTCATATAGGTAAAATAATACAGTATTTGTCATTTTGTGACCAGCTTATTTCACTTAGGATACTGTCCTCAAGGTTTGTCCACGTTGGAGCAGGGGTTGGAATCTCCTTTTGCTTGTTTCTTTCATACAGGATCTTACTGAATGAGAGTGGCAGGAAGCGCTCATCAGCTTTTTCTATTTAGCACCTTAGTTCTCCAGCATTGGTAAACACTAGTCTGAGCGGCCACAATGTGATTCGTTGCTTCATTACTGCATTACAAGAAGGCCGACTTGCTGCCAAGAAGAGAAGGGTCTGCACTTTGCCCTGTCTCAGCCAATTCTATACTCGAGGGTCACATGCAATCCCCAACTCTAGATGCCAGTTTCTACGTCAGGACTCTCCCCAGGGGGAGTTACAGAAAGCCCGGCCCACATCAGCTTAGGCAAAAAATAAATTCATTGGCTCGTGTAACTGAAAGTTCAGGGTGGAGAGGGAGGGCTCGAGGTACAGCCGGAACCAGACTCTCAAGCTGTGTCATCAGACAGGCACCATCTCTCGCCGTAGTTTGGCTCGGCTCCTCTTCATCACAGCTTCGTTCTCAGATTCCACACGACGGAAAGTGCCTCAGGCCTGCATCTCCCCAGTTGCAAGTTCAGCAGAAGGAAGAGAGCTTCTCTTCCCTTAAGAGTTCAAATAAAGTCCTGGCCCTGACTGGCATGGCCTCCCCTGCCCACCCCACCCCCAGTCACGTGTCCATCACTGAACCAATCACTGTGGTAAGGTCTGGATCGTGTGTCCAAGCCTGGAGCTGGGGTCAGGGTCATCCCCACCCCAATCACAGGACAGAATGGGGAAGAGACAATTCTTCAAAGAAAATGCAGGCTTCTATTACAAGAAGAAAGAGGAAAGTTTGCTGGGGAGAAAAAACAGTAAATATTTGCCACATATTCAATGGAATAGTATGCAGCCATTTAAAAAGAATAAAGTAAATTTGTATGTCCTGATTTGGAACAATCTCCAAGACAAATTAAAGTAGAAGAAAGCAAGGTACAGAAGAGTATGTATAGTGTGCCTATTTGTGTCCACCAAAAGATGTGTGTGAGGGTGTGTGTATGTGTGTGCTTGTATATGCGTGAAGATTTGGGGGAGAATATACAAGAAACAGTTAACAGTACAGTGGATCTGGGGGTGCGGGGTGGAAGGAAGACTCATTTTTGGTCTTCTATCCTTCTGAATGTTTAACTGAGTACGTGTGCATTTTCATTACACATCGACCTACCAGGCCCCATCTTTACGTTGTGTTTGGTGCACCTGTGTTGGAATTTTTACCTCACACAGTCTGGGGACGATCACTGGGTGCACGGAATCTATGACCCGGCTGAGATTTTGACTGAGGGGCAGTTGCCTGGGATAGCACAGCCCCGGGGCCCCAGACCAGGAACTGGGCAAAGCAGAGCCGCCTGTCATGTTTCCGTGGTCAGAGCAAGAGGCTGGGGAGCCCTTCAGAGGGAAAGGGAGCGTAGGGCTCAGCTCTGAGAGCTCAAGGTGGGGCCTTTCCACCTTTTACAGAAATAAAGAGAGCACTGGCATCTGGGTGGGCCTAGGTTTGGGGTCCAGAGGGTCTTTGGAGGGATCTCAGGGCAGCTGCAAGCCCACTTAGGTCCCCCTTTGGTACCTTGTCCCCAAAGATTACCGCAGAAGTGCTTCATTTTGCTTTGAGCATGAACACCGCTTACCGTTATTTATCTCAGGTGATTAACATTTATATCTAGTTACCATGTGGCAGATTCTACAAATCGCTAAGACATGTCAGATCAACTCTATGGTGTGATTTCTGGGTCCAGAAATGCGTCTTCTCCTGTATGTTAAGACTTCATCAGGTACTGCTCAGGTGGCCGGGCCATCTGCTCACAACTTTACAAAATGAGGAGCCCGGGAGCCAACCCTGGACTCATCACCCAGGAATTGCCAGCCACATTCACGAACACCCCATTTCCCCAAGATACATGAAAATCAGGCCGACAGGGTTCAACAAGTTTTTCTTCCTTCGACAAATTCATTAACAACTAGTGAGCATTAACTACATGCTGGGTGCTGTGCCAAGAATATAGAGGTCACTGATGTACCCAGCCCCAGCCCTCAGAGCTTCATGGCAAGGGCCCCAGTGGTGGCTGGAAGCTGAGCCTCTTGGTCTCTCCTTCTCTTTAGAAGCTCCTAAGTGAGAGACCCCCAGGCCTTGTCACCACAAAGGTGAGTGCCCTGGCTACCAGCTCGGAGAGTGAGAGGGCAGCTATGTTTAGCGTTTCCTGATGGAACCAAAATCTGCAGCCAAGAAAAGCTGGTCCTGGCCGAAAGAAAGATTGACTTTTGGATGAGAACGATGTCTTCAACAATAATTCTGCCAAAAACCACTGTCTCAGGCATTAGCCTCTCCCTGGAGGGTAAGAGGAACCTGCAAGCGACAGAAAATTCACCTCACACAGGCTGAGGAAAAAAACCAAATCTGATTTTGTATTTTTTTCTAAAATGACAAAAAATAAACACAAATTTTCTTATTACAAAACTCATACATAGGCTGTTTTCATGCAAACAACATATAAAATTTTAAAACAACTTTTCCTTAGAATTTGGCATACTATGTATGATTGTAAGCACTTTTTATATATGTAAAATAAATACTTATGATTTTTTTTTTTTACAAAAGTGGAGTTAATACATTCTGCAACTTGCTCTTAGGCTATTTCATATAGCTCTACTGCATTCCTTTTTAACATTTATATAGAATTACATAGTACGGAGGTACCATAATTATTATTACTTCATTATTCTCCTGTTGATGGATATTTCAATTGTTTTTAATTTTGTAATAGTACAAACGATGCTGCACTGAACATTCTAGCACATATACTTTTGTGCCCTTATAGAAGTGTTTCTGCGGAAGAAAATTCTAGAAGTGGAATTATTAGGTCAAAAGTTCTCTGAAACGGTTCAACTTGATTTTGAAGTAAAGAATACTGTGTAAGTGAACACTCTGCAGACCAGAGAGTTATAAAATAATACACAAGATTAATTATTTAGAGCGAGCTGTAAAATGTGCCTGTGGGTATGCTCTGGGCTGTTGGGCAGACCTGGTCAGAAATGTTCCAGTGAGTTCCCTCACTAGGACAGGAATTCAGCAGAGCAGGATTCCTGAGTTGGTATCTCCCTGATCCCACTGACATGAACGTGTGAGGAGTTTTGATGGCAGCAGCAGGATTAGTCATGGACTGAACACACAGTTAGCCATAGATGGTGATGGATCACACAGGAGCATGAGAAACCCTCAGACTAGAAAGTACTGTTTTGGAGAAAGAACAGCGCCCCCAAGAGGCATTTGGCTGTCAGCACCTGTCCTCATAGCCCCAGCTGATCCTCTGCCTGTTTGGACAATAAACTGGGGTCAGTTTCTCATTTATTCTTAAACTTACCCAGTAAATATTTGTTATCGAAATCTCTTCTTAAATAAATTAATACGATATAACACAATAAGACTCTGGGTAAGTCTCAGAGAGTCTGAGTAAGTCTTAGTGTTCTCATTTGGTGAGTGACCAGAGGCCCGTGATATGCAGTGATGCATAGATTTTCCCACAATGGTGTGGGAGCCACTCCCTTATCAAGTCCCTGGGCCTCACCAGCTGGCCAGCGTCCACCTCCCAGGGCAGTTTGGTTGTTGTCGCCACATTACTGAACATGCAGCGATGCTCCCCAGTGATAGAAACTGACACAATTGTTTAAAAACAGTCATAAGGTAAAAAATAGAACATTAGTAGACCAGGAAACGATGGTTAACTGGTAGTCTAAGAACGAGTACAGGAACAACTCTGGACTGAGATTTTTTTTAAGGAGCAACTCAGGAGCCAAATAAACACTCCCATATTCCAGGCTTTCTCACCTTCTGCAAGGTTGACATTTTGGTCCGGATGATTCTTTGTTATGAGGGGCTGTCCTGGGTATTGTAGGATGTTTAGCAGTGTCTATCCACTAGATGCCACTAGCAACCCCCTAAACCCAGCTGTGACAGTCATCAATGTTTCTAGAACCACTGCCGCATTTGAACATTTGGAGATTCAAAATCTTGGGGAGTATCTCTCTTGAAGGCCAAGCAGCTGCTGTGGACCCTGCCCCCAACCACAGGAACCACTTTGGACTTTTCCTAATCGATTTCCCTCATCCAGACCAGAAGCCTGAATTCAGCTACCATGGGGCAGGGTGAATAGCCCACAGGGAAGGGAGTGGCCCCTGGGGATGGGAAGCCCCTCAAACAAGAAACCCATAACTTGGTTTCTGGAGCAGCAGTGTGTGCTGGCAGCGAATCTTTCCAGAAAACTGGAGGCTCTGGCACTGTCCTGCCCAGAGAGAGACTGAGAAATGCCTGGTGAGGGGGCCGGTTGGAGAATTGCAGTCATCTTCATGTGCTCCCCAAGTATTTACCGAGCACCTGCTCCTGGATGGTATGCTATAGTGGGGGGAGAGGGGTTGACAATAAGCCTGTTAGGTGGGGACATTTGCTGTGACAAGGCATGACAAGGAGAGAGGGCAATGACTGTTGGGAGGGGGAGCTGTTCCAGACGCGGGGGTCGGGGCCCATCATCTCTCCGATTGAATAACTTTCAACCTGAAAGACAGGAAGGCACGAGCATCTCATTTAGCCCCAAATTCCCTGAATCCGACGGCAAATGCATCTGGCAATACGGCACAGGCTAATTTCAGCCTAGTCGGGCTGTTAATTTACCACATGCTCTTGAGCAAATGGCCTTCTTCCCCTAAGCTTCAGTTCCCCATCCACCTGCTGGAGCTGTTTCAGGGCCGAAATGACGCAGACGTAGAACATATACTGTGAATAAATGTATAGGATGAAGATTAGAAACTTGTCTGCGGTTGTTACTTTCGAAACATGCCCAGACATTAAGGAACATTTTAGGAGCTACAAAGCACAGTAGATTTTTTTTTTCTCACATTCTACGCTTCAGTTAAGTAGGTGTCCAAAGCGGTAAGAAAAAGCACTGTTTCCTCTAGCGCTAAAACTGCTTTCCTCTCGAATGGGATAAAAATACACACAGCCTTTGTGAACATCTTTATTTCCCCTGGTTTGGCTTTGGGAACGACGGGAGAAAGTTTCTCTGAAGCCCCGCCCATCCCTTCCTTTTGCTGTTTATAACCCGCAGGGGACGCCGCTGGCCCCGGGGAGCCTCGACCCTGGAGTCCTGGGCAGACGCATGACATCCGAACCCCTCATATTTGCGGGGCAAAGTGACTTCACATCAAGCGTGAGGTCTAATCGGGCCGTAGAGAATTCGCTCACAACGGCCGTTTCTCTGCCTTAGACTCATCGATACTCAAACCCTTTGATTTGGGTGCCGTGATATGCGTGACTGTGAAGCGATTCCACAAGCTTCCAAACTCACTGCAGGGCTGTTATTATTATTGTTGTTGTTGTTCAATTGTACACGCTGTGAGCACACAGAGCCGCTCCGGTCGTCCGAGGAAACGGCTCCGCGCTCGGAGGGTGCGGCTCGCGCGCAGCCCCCGCGGGCGGGCGCCACGCGGCCGTGGCCTGGAGCCGGGGTCTGTGCCCCGGAGCCCCTGCTCGGCCGTCCTGGGTTCTCCCTCCCTCTCTCAGGGCTCACCTCCTTGCCCCGAGACGGTGCTCCACCTAAAAGCAGCATTTGGGGGACAAAGCAGGCAGACGAGGCACGGGCGCAGGGCCGCTCGCCGTGTGCGCTCGGCTCGGGGAGCCGGGGAGCCCCGCCGGGGGGCGCGCGCGCGGGCAGGGCCGGGGCGGGGGAGGGGTCGCCAGCAGCGCCGCGCCCCGAGCCCCGAGCCCCCGGCCGGCCGCGAGAGCGGGCGCCGTCCTCGCTCCGGGGAGAGGCGGGGGTCTGCCTTCCCCAGACCCCACAGGCAGCTGAGCGGGGCGAGCGGCTTCCAGCGACGTCCTGCTTTACCTTTACGCAGGGTCGCCATCTAGTGACAACAAGGGTGTCCTGCTTTGTTCTAGCGGAAGATGGCCAACGCTGCAACTTCGGAACGTTCTGGTTTGTGCGGGAAAGCTCGATGGTGGGGGATAAACCCAGTTCCAGGCCCTACTGGGGGAGGATGATTGGCAGCCCTTTCCTCCCCTCAACACGCGGTCTGGGGCCATCTCCGCAGAGGACGGCGGGCCTGGCCTCCTGTTGACAGTGCTCTTGTTCCGGAAAAGGGGAGGCCTGAGAGGTTGGCGCTGAGAGCCGACATTCGACCTAAGGGCTGTCTGGAAGTAAGCCTCGCTGAGGGCACCCGACTATTTTGGGGAGAAGGAAAGGTGTTCAGGGAGACAAGTGTCCCAGCAGAAGTTGCACCGTGGCTAAGATCCCGGAACAGGCCTGCCTCTTGCCCTCCCAGTGCACCTCCAGATACAGACTGAAGATAGCGCAGGGCACAGGGCAGGACTCCCAGGTTCCTGGCATGGTCTCCCCTAGAGCTACTCTGCCTTGCCATTCCCACCTGCTCCAGGCACAGACCCAGAGGCAAGTGTGTTCTGCAGCTCAGTGAGCATTCAGGTGTTAGACATCCCCTTTTCTTTCCTAGAGGTTTTCTTCCAGCCCCCTGCTTGGCTTCATGGAAGGAAAGCACCAGCCCCATTAAGGGAATGGCCTCTCTCTATAAGCACTGTACTCCCAGAGGCTGACGACCTCCTTCCCTCCCTGTGGGGCTGTAGTGAGGGGGTTTGGGGGAGAGGAGGAAAGAAAGTTCTCAACAGGCACCATTCAGTAGCCCTGTGGATAGGCTTGGCCTGACTGCCGAGGTTCCCTGGACTTAGAATGTACGCTTATCCACAGCTTTGGGCCTTCACTGCCATTCTTGGGCAACAGGACAAACCCCCACCCATATGGGATAAGTGCATCAATAGAAGCAGATATAAACTGAGAACAGAGAGAGCAATCAGAGCTGCCATGTACGTTGGTGCAAGTTGCTAACTGCGTAAGGGTCCCTGCCTGGGAGGCCATTGGGATCTGGAATTCAACCCTCACCTGATCGCAAAGCTGTGCCACCTGGCAAGGAGCCACTGCCTGGAAGAAGGGGCACGGTTTTCAAAGTCACCTGCTCTCCGTGAGCCTGGCCACAGGGGCCTCCTTTTCTGATTCTCACAAAGGCACAGACAGGGGCGAGCTGCAGCCCTTGGGGAGCTAGGTGACTCTCCTTGGAGAAAAGGCTCCTGCGTGGAGCCCAGGACGCCTTGGCTTCCGTGGGCACTGACTCACCTCTGTTCTCCCACAAGTAAAAATTCCCCGGAGGTGCCCTGTGTGTTAACTGGGGGGCAAGACTTTTCTGGGAAACAATGTCAATACTCTTGCAGAAGCCTAGTATGGATTATAATGCTTGTCAAGTGGAAAACGTATTTGCCACTCTTCTGCTCACTCTGCCCTGGTTCCTCAAGCCATGCCGTGAAGAGCCTGCCTCGTTCTCTTGTTCTCAGAACACCTCGGATACAGACACTCCCCCAGGCTGAAAGGTCATTGTGGTCTCAGTGGACAGAGATTAAGGTGGACTCAGAGGTGGGGTTATGTCTCCTCCATCTGGTCTATAAAATCTGGGTGGTTAGCACTTGTTGATGTTTGAAATGGAACAGTCAGGCCTTTCCTCAGGGCCTATCAGAGGACCAGGAAACCGTATTCATTTGCCAAGGTTGCTGTAACGCAATACCGCAAACCAGGTGGCTTTGGCGACAGACAGGTATTGTCTCACAGTTCTGGAGTCTACAAGTCCGAGATCAAGGCGTTGGCAGGGTTGGTTCCTCTAAGGGTTGTGGGGAGAATGTGCTCCAGGCCTCTCCCAGCTTCAGGAGGTTTGCTGGCCATCTTTGGGGTTCCTTGCCTTGTAGACGCGTCACCCCAATCTGCCTTTGTGTTCACATGGCGTTCTCCCTGTGTGCGTGTCTGTGTCCAATCTCCCCCTTTTATAAGGACCCCGTCACATTGGATTAGGGCCACTCCAGTGACCTGACCCTAACTGATGACAGCAGCAACGCCCCTATCTCCTAATAAGGTCACATTCTGAGGTACCGGGGGTTTGGACTTTAGCAGGGCACAATTCATCCCATAACAGTAAGATCCGCAAAAAAGATAGCCCTGAAAGCCTCATCTTCTACCCATTACCATGGTGACAGGAGGAGTTGATGGAGGGGGAACAGGGGAAGTTCAACTCCTAAAAGCTACAGGAAAGCTTTTCTTTCTGTGTCAGGTTTGTATCAGGACCCTGTCTGATCCCCTGGTCACCGATACAATCTCTAAGACAGCAAACAAGCCAGACGGTCTCTTATTTGTGTGTCCCCAAAGGACACAAAGGAGACGGAGGCTTCAAGTGCCAAAACAGACCCGCACTATGTCAGTGCGAGAAGCTCAGGTCTTTAAAAGGCCTGGCAGACCCTCAGCGTGAGCCGTCACAGACCTTGCAGGAGGTCGCCCCTTCGGCTTGGGAAATTATAAGTTTTCTTATCATCATTATGAAGGTCTCCTTAAAATTAACAATAGCTCAAATGCTTGTTTTAGTCGATGTATTTTGCTTGCAGAAATGTCATGGTTCTGGCTAAAAATCACAGTGTTTGTTCCTCGAGCGCCGTGGCCAGACTGGCTCTCGAGCTGAGTCATGGTATTTAAATCTGTTGTGTATAAAAGTCCTCCAGAATCCCAGTTCGGGGCTGTGATGAGACAGGTGGGAAACAGCCCTCCAGTGGCCCGTGAAATCTTCATGGGCAAAATGCAGTGGAGCGGCTAAGCCAGCTGGTCAGAGCTTCACCCTGCAGACCAGGGGTCCTTCATGGCTGCTTCAGGGAATCTGTGGTCCCCTAAAACTGAAAACTGCAAAACGTATGTATTTCGCTAGGGAGACGGTCCCCATCTTTCCCGGAGACCCAAAGGAATCTATACAGAAACCAGCTAAGAACTACTGCCCTAAAAACTCCCATCCTCTTGATGTCTTTCTGGTAAAACAGTGAATTCCGTTTTCTTCTAAAGATAGAAGCTCAGCACGAAATTTAGGTTTGTTAGCAATGGGAACGAGGCCTTTAAACTTGACAATGGTTAATCTCCCAATCTGGACCTTGAATCTCCTGTCAAGGTTGTGTATGTGGATTTATAATTTGGTCTAAGGCTATGTTCTTGTGGGCACAGAATGGCACATGATGTGGTCCCCTATGGCCTGGGGTCTCTGATGGGTCTCCAGTAATAGAAATGGAGTCCATGGACTTGATCCCAAGACTGTTAGGGATGTAAGAACTTTCTGCCAGAAGTTTGTCTCTGTAGAGGGTTTGTGTCGACATCAGCCAGAGCTGAGTGGCAGACAACTGCTACTTGGCCAAAGGATTCACAATGTTTATAATAGGACAGAAGCTAGTCCAACTCTCTCTCTCTCTTTCTCATTCTCCCCATTGTCTGACTCCTCTCCACCACTCTACCCTGTTATATATATGGATATTATCATATATATATAATTTGTACCTGGATAACTTTCATGGTACCTAGTACGGAAAGTTCTCAGTCTGTGTTACAAAAAGGACAGCCAGATAGCAACTTTTACAGAAATGAATTAAGAAATGTTAGCAAACTGTTTAAACTATTTTCTTAAATAGATTTCCTTCACAGCCAGAGATCTTCAACAGTCTCCCCGTGAGACATCAATTCTTCACTAACTGATGGGTTTGGCTTTTAATTTGGGGAGAGAAGCCTCTTTTTCTCTACTTGCTTGCACTTTTTGCTTTAATGTCTTCCAGAAAGCTGGGCCATTTTGCTGCACGTGTAGAGCACCCTGGGAAGATCTCCACGTCGCTGTGTGCTGTGAGTGTCTCTCTCGGCCCATCTCTCTCCTTGTATTTGACAGGCTGGCTACCATGTTACGCTCGTTACCCTGCAGGCCTGGGCAGTGTCTGCCCAAATATGCTCACTGTTTGGAAAGCATCTGTGTGATGTAACCCAGAGGAAGGCTAAGGAAATCCCCCTCCCCAGCCAAGCCCTATGCAAGGGCGTTAGGGTCAGAGTGTCTCCCTTATTGGCCATAGTCATCACCAGTGTTATTAACCTGAGTCAGAGAAGGTCCTCACAACTCCTACTTTTTGAGCAGTGGGGGAATTTCAGGGCCATGCTCGGTCAGGAAGTGAGGAGTCTACACCCTTGACTTGTCCTGACAGGTGCAGGAGGGGTTGGCACAACATGTCCATGGACAAGAAAGTCCAGGCTGTGGGCTCCCCCTGCCACTGCCAGTCTTGGGTGATTGGGGCCATGGAGGTATGGCGGGATCTGTGGTTGGGAGGTGGGCTCAGGCCCCTGAGCCCCTAGAGAAAAGACGCATGTGGTTTAGATGAAGGTCTGAGGGAAAATTTGGCCATGAGGTGTGCTGGCATCAGGACTGGCGGGGAGGAGAGGTGGCCATGACTTGGGGGCAGTGTGGAGAAGCCCTGGATCCTGGGGTTGCTCCCTTGTCGGGGGATGGGTAGCCCTGGGGAGTCACAGTGTTCGTGCAAGACCTCTCCTCTTTCTCACATGGACAAGTCCTTGAGTGTTTGGGGCCCTTGCAGTATCCAAGACAGGTCTCAGGAAGCAGGCCCACCTGTGCTGAGGTGGGCGGAGGGGACTGAGGGGCACATGGAGGCAGGTGAGAGGGAGCCATCACAGAAGCAGAACAGGACTGAGATAGCCCAGCGCCTGGGAGCGCAGGTGACCCTACGCTTCGGACGGGCAGAGGCAGCCAAGTCAGTTCAGTCCCGATGGAGCCAAGTCCAGGGCCCAAGAGACAATCAGGGGAGACCGACCCCCAGCGGGCCGTGGGGTTGCTGAGGCCTTGCGTCTGATCTTTTATCCTGAGCAGCCTGGGCTTCCTGCTGGCTCCAGCACTGCTATCCAGCCTGACATCCAGCTGCACTGGAGCAGCTCGACTTCCTGGGAGGACCAATGTTTCAGATTCAGGTGGAACCAGAATCTGGTGGGTTTGAAATTAACTCAGCCTCTTTGTCCTCATTGAGCTCTGCCCACTTGGGCCTAGAGTGGGTAGTCGGGGTCTTGCAAGGAGACCCCCACATCTTCTTCTGTAGTCAGTCACCGACTGGGTCCAGTAGAGGGGCTCTTGACCAGGGTGTGCAGTCAACAGTGCAGGCTGTCACTGCCCAGCCCAGGGATGCCACTCACCTGGACTCTGATGTGAGGGAGGGTTGAACGTCCTTGGAGCAGAGCGCCTCGCTACCTGCTCCTGACAGCAGTAAAGAAACAAAGCTGATGCATAGGAAGACTCTGACTCAGAGTTAGCCAGCTTACTTTCCTGTAGACTCAGGACCAAAAAAGAGAGGTATTTTCTGCTTCTTCCTCTTCAGAGGGCAGTTGGACTTTTTGTCCTGAAAATTGAAGCATTTCTAGCCCCAGAGGAGAGTTGAGTGTTTTGTTTTTAAAAGCCTAGACTCATAAAATAATCATAACACAGGAGGTTTGGGATAGAGGAAGACTGATGGATGGACTCCAAAGAATAGCAAGGATGGAGGAGCCCAGGTGGGGACAGGTGTTCCCATGGTACCAGAGACCCACCCCTAAAGGGGCCAGGACCTCAGGCTGGGGAAGGGATGAGTGGATGTGTGTGTGCAGAGACTCCCTCTGAGAGGTACAGCTCTGGAAGGACAGCGAGGGAGGAGGGAGTCTGTAATACAAAGCCTGTATTAGTCAGAGTTCTCTAGAGAAACAAAACCAATAGGAGATATGTATATATATATGTATAGAATTATTATAAGGAATTGGCTCACATGATTATAGAGGCTGAGAAATCTCAAGATCTGAAGTCACCAGGCTGAAGACCCAGTATAGCCAATGGTGCACTTCCAGTCTGAGGGCAGGAGAAGACGGATGTCCCAGCCATCTGCACCCACGTGAGGAGGGTGAGGGGGTGTCTGATCCCTAAAGAATGAAAGACTAGCCTTGGAGGCTGCATGTGTGTCACGCAGAAGCAGTAGCAAAACGGGGACCCAAGATTCAAGAATTGGTGTCCTCTCTTGGGATACTAATAAGTCCTGGGGTCATTGTTTAATCCACTTGAGGGAGGGGACCCTGGAAATTGACTCATAGCGAGGTTCATACACCTCCATAAGTGAGAGCTTGAACTGGATGTAGTATGACCTAGGAAGTAAAGAAAGGTGGCATTTCTTGTACTTGAATGTTGAAGTGCACATTACCACCCAATACAGACCTTTAGGAGCCCTGTCGGTCTAAGGGACAACAGTGATGCAGGATTCAGCTGATGACTAGTTGTCTCTGCAGCTGTTACCTAAGTGAGGGGTTGAACTTTAAAGAAAGTGAGATGTGGGGGCTTTTTCCCACACCAACAAGCAATTCTGTGACACCAGCTAGGCGTCCTACCATTCAACTCAATTCTGACGCTATCTACCTGGAGATAGTGTCAGATCCCACAGGTTACACACTGAGTCCCACAAGATTTCCCCCACTTCAGATGTCAATCACAAGTCTAGGTGGTTACCTGTACTTCTGACCAACTGGCTATAAATCAGAGGTTCCCATGACCCCTCCTTGGTTTCCATTAATTTGCAGAGTGTCTCACGGGACTCAGGAACCAATTTAGTTGCTAGATTACCAGATTAAAAGGATATAACTGAGGAACGTGCAGATGGAAGAGATGCATAGGGCAAGGTATGTGGGAAGGGGCAGGGAGATTCCATGCCCTCTGCCCCGCATCTCCACATCTTCACCAACCTGAAAGCTCACCAGACCTCATCCTCTTGGATTTTTATGGAGGCTTCATTACAAAAGCACGATTGATTACATCATTGGCCATTGGTGATTGATTCAACCTTCAGTCCCTTTCCCCTCCCTGGAGGTCATCAGGCCGGGACTGAAAGTTCCAACCCTCTAATCACTTGCTTGGTTCTCCTGGCAACCAGCCCTCATCTTTTAGTGCAGCCCAAAAGACATCTCATTAACATAACAAAAGACACCTTTATTGCTCTCATCACTTAGGAAATTCCATGGGTTTTAGGAGCTCTGTTCCAGAAATGGGCATGAAGATCAAATATATATTTCTCATTGTAAATCACAATATTATAGATGGTGTTCCCCGGACACAGTGGTTGAGCCTCGTGATCTCTGGGCTCTCATCTAAAAAACCAGGCAGATGGTCACCCAATCACACATATACCAGAATTCAAGACTGTTCGCACATGGTGGGGGAGGTACTGGGGAGATGGCCCCCCACTTCTACCTGCAGGGAGCTCCTGGAAGGGAGGAAGGAGCCAAGATTAGGCAGAACAGGAGCTGGAGCCATCAAGATAGATGAGGGGGCCCTAGAGGTGAGGCCACTCACTAAGACCACAGGAGAACGGTAAACTCTAGACGAGTCAGGCAGGATCCAGTCTAAGCGGGGAGTGGATGGTTTCAATGGCAGGTTTTCACCCCAGACTAAAGGGCTCAGACGTCTGAGGCCAAGAAAGGGGAAGGTGAGTGGGGGTGGCCAGGAGCCACGGCGGGACAGACAACTAGGCCAAGCTCGGGACCTCAGACGGGTCTAGGTGGGAAATGGGTTAGGGCCTTGGCAGAAGGCCACAGAGGCCACATGGCCCTGTACTCAGGGGTCAGACAGGGAGGTGACAAGAGATGAGATGTGCCTCAGACTCACCAGCCACCTAGACGGTAGTGGGGAGGGCCCCTGATCCTCCCCAGGCTGGCACCCCTTGCCAGCACTCTCTATATCGAGCTGTGCTTGGAAAGCCTGCCAAATGCTTGTATTGGGGAGACCTTTTCTTATATTCCACTCTTTTTTCCATCCCTGCCTTTCTCCAAAAATGATTGCTTTGTGGCTTTTTTCCTGATTATATAAATAATTACCACCTTTGTCTTGAACGCATGTGTTCTCCAGCTGCTAAATATTTGATTAGATGACAGCTTCCCACATTGAGTCATGGCTTCCTGGTGATGGACTCTAGGCCGTCCATTCGATTTTCACAAGGCCTGCTTTGATTTGGGAGATACCCTGTGCCTAAGGACTTGCTAGCAAATCTCAGAGGGGTAGAGGATAACTTTACCCCCAAATTTGGAGCCTCCTCCCTGTGTGCTCCTGGCCGCTTGTGTCTCCCTCTCCTCCTGCTGCTCTCACACTCACGCTGGGGTCCCTCCAGCCTGATGGAAAGAGCCCTTTACACACCTGCGATGTCAGGTGGTGGGCACTCCTTCTCCTGGTCTCGTGTTCCCTTGCCCCCTTGTCCATTTCTGCCCCTCGTCTCCTGATCCTTGCACCGGCCCCCATGCAGGTCTTTCCAAGTGTTGAGCCTCAGACCCAGGGAGATCAGCTAAGGCAGGGGCATTAATCTATAGGAGAGCTGGGTCCGCCCCAAATGTTACTGAGTCAGGGCTGTCTCTTCACGCACATGTTGGTTACTCACACTCCAGGAACGGATTCCATGGGTGGAGCTCCCCCAAGGGAGGACTTTTGTTTTGACATGCAGGGAGCAAGCAGCTTCTGGCTCAGGGAGATGTTTTACCGCCCTGTGAAGCTTGCACCATCCAGGGGGACTGTTCTTTTAATCCCTGTTGCAGCCTTATCTACACACTCGACCGGAAGCCACCATTTGTTCCTCCATCGGAATCATGTTTGTCTCTCTGCCCAGCTGCCCGTGGATCCTCCACTAAATAAACAAGGCAGAAACAGGGTGCCTTGTCACTCCCAATCGTTGACTAATGTCTCAGAGAGCAACAGAGGCCAGGTCAGGGGTGAGGAGTGGGTGTGTGGCTGCAGAAACTTGCAAGCGAGGCCTCGTCTGCTGCGTAACTGGGTCAACACCTCCACCTCGGCCTCAGCCCACGATTTGCATGGACCAGATCAGCCAGAGACTGGCGACGAAACCTTTGGGGAACCAAGAGGACTAGGGCAGCAAGAAGCAGGAAGAGGGGAGAAAACGTGTGTTCGGGAGTCAGAGATGCGAGACGGCATCTTGACTTTGCCACTTAGCGGTCATGTGACCCTGGCAAGTTCCTCAGCCTCTCTGGCTCTCAGTTTCCTCACCTGTGAAGTTGGAATTTCAGTGCGTTTCTCACAGAGTTGTTATGAAGAGCAAATAGACACCACAGCTGAATGCAATGTATGAACCTTGATTGGATGCTGGTTTGAAAAAAAAATGGGGAAATTTAAATATGGTCTCTATCATATCACCTATTATGGAGTGACTTTTTGCCTCCTGGCGTAGGAATGGTATTGTACTTATGTAGAATACTTGTGTTGGTAGGGGATAGATGCTTAAGTATTTAAGGGTGAAGTTTCACGTGGTCTGCGTGCACTCAAATGGTTCAGCAGCAACAAAAAGTATGTTTGCGTGGAGATAAAGACAAAGCAAAAAAGGGGAATGCTCATTGTTGAATCTAGTTGGAGGGTATTCAAGTGTTCACTGTTTATTCTTTCCGTTTTCCTTAAGGTTTAAAATTTGTCAAACAAAAATTGGGGGAGAAAAAGAATAAATGAGACGAGGTATGTCCAGCACCCCACACAATGACCCATTGGCATTATTTAATTCGTAAGTATTCACTAGGCCACTGGGGGTGACATCAGCCAAGAACTAGGGATGGGCATGAAGACACTGTTCTGGGGATACAGCAATGATTTCTAGAGGGTGATAGATAAACATTAAACAGCAAAACAAACATGTGAACGTGTTGGCGGGAGACGGTGCCGAGTGCTGCGAAGACGGTCCACACCTGAGGGACTGGGGACCCGGGGAGGTGGGAGTGCCACAGTGGCTCGGGTGCCCCTGAGCCTCTGAGCAGGTGGAATGTGAGCTGAGGATGGGCCACGCCAGGGAACTGGCTGGGCAGAAGCGTCCCTCGTGCCCTGTGTGTCCAGGGGCCCTTGAAGGGTCCAGGATGCCATCGGGGGTGACATCAGCCCAGAGCCAGGGGCCAGCATGTTTGTGTCCTCTCTAGCAGCAAACAGCCATGGTTCAGTTTATGCTCTTTTAACTGTTGAGTCTGTTCAGACAGGCCAGATCCCATCGGCCTCCCTGGACCCGTGGGGAGGTGTGGAGTGGGGGCAGGAGGGGGTAACGAGGAGACCTGCTGAGTCACTTCCTGGAACCAACGGGTGATCTGGAACTGGCCTTAGAGGGAATCTCAGTAGCCTTTTAGACAGGCCCTGAGACTGGCAGAGACACTTCTCATGACACAATTAACAAAGGAAAAGATGTTCGACCTTGTTCGTAACTAAAGAAATGCAAGTTGAAATTTTATATTTTCACCCATCTGATTGGTCAAGACTGAGAGGATTGGTAATATCAAGTCTCTTTCATCATTGTTCGTTCAGCCTCTTGTGAGCTATTTGGGTAATTTGGGCACTGTCCATCAAATGTGAGATTGTGACGACCCTTTGGCCAGCAGTTCTATTTAAAAGAATCTATTCTGGGGCCAGCCCCATGGCTGAGTGGTTAAGTTCACGCTCTCTGCTTCAGCGGCCCAGGGTTTCACCAGTTCGGATCCTGGGCACCAACATGGCACGGCTCGTTAGGCCATGCTGAGGCGACGTCCCACATAGCACAACCAGAGGCACTCACAATTAGAATATACAACTATGTGCTGGGGGGCACTGGGGAGAAGGAAAAAAAAAAAGAAGCGGCAAAGCCTGGTCCTCATCCTGAGAGAGCCCCGGGGAGCCAATGGTTGGACTTGGGTTTTCTGCCACTTGCAATCAGAGTGGTAAATAATATGCTAATTTAAGGCAAAAAGAAGGGTGCTAGGGGAAGGATACTCTGGGGTCCCGTGAAATCCACAAGCCAGCTTTAGGAGGGGCTGAAAGCAGAGAAACTCCAGGGACCCAAGGAGGAGTTGGTGGGCCTTCTCTAGAGAGCTGCGCTGTTGGGAGGTGTGACAGCTCCCAGCCCCGGGCCTCTCAGGTCAAGAGCCAATTTCCTGCAAGGGAGAATCTGAGTGGCCCAGGTGAGTCAGTGATGGTGAAAGGTGGGGGGGCAGAGACCACCTGCATGGGTCCAGAGAGCTGTCACCAGGGCAGGCAGCCATCAGAACAGGTGACTTGTATTGGTTTGCTAGGCCTGCCGTAACAAAGTACCACACACTGAGGGGCTTAAACAACAGAAGCTTATTTTCTCACAGTTCTGGAGGGTGGAAGTCCGAGATCATGGCGGCAGCAGGGTTGGTTCCTCTGAGGGCTGTGGGGGAGATCTGCTCCAGGCCTCTCCCAGAGCTGCTGGACGTTTGCTGGCCATCTCTGGCCTCCCTTAGCTTGTGGACACATCACCCCGATCTCTGCCTTCGTGTTCACGATGTTCACGATCTCTGCCACATGTCCCCTGTGAGCTTGTCTGTGTCCAAATTCCCCCTTTTTATAAGGACACACCAGTCGGATGAGGGGCCCACCTACTCCAGTGTGACCTCATCTTAATGAATTACATCTGTGAATGCCCTAATTCCAAATGAGGTCGAGTTCTGAGGCTCTAGGCGCTGGGACTTCAACATAAGGGGCCGGGCAGCGTGGGAGGACAAAATTCAACCCTTGGCATAACTGTTATGGTCAAGATCAGGAGACGGATCTGGGCTGGAGAGGCAGGGACTTGATGGAGAGCAGAAAGCCTCTGGGAGCAGACTTGAGGAGGAGCAGCTGGGGAAGCAGAGGAAAAGCAGTGAAGTGCGGTGTTAGGAAAGCCATACCTGCGTGGGTTTTGGGGCAGAGGCAATGATCGACAATGTCAAGAGCTTCTGAGAGATAAAGCAAGCACTGAAGAATGTCTACTGGATTTGGTGACATGTGCTGCCCTCGGCAAGGAAAATTTTGGCAGACTAGTAGGGGCGGAAACAGACTAGTGCTTTAAGGAGTGCCCAGGATGTGATGAAATGGAAAGAGACAGTGGGGACAATTCTCTTGTTAAAGAAGGTTGATCGTGACGAGGAAGAAATAGACAGGGTGTTAGCTGGAGAAGGATGTAGGGTCCAAGCAGGTATTTAAAACCTGATCATGTTTAATGATCATGGGAAAGAACCAGGAGAAAGGGAGAGATTAAAGGGAGAGGAGATCATTGTGGTGCGAGCTCCCTACAAGGTGCGCTGGCCGTCTACCCGCATGCCAGGCACACGATAGGTGCTCAGGAAACGTTGGTGAGATGAAAGTCTGACTGCAGACAGGAGGGGACAGAACCCAGCAGACAGCCTGGAGGGACTGGCCAGGGCCCATTTTGAGGCCACTGCAACTTCTGCTGCACACTTGTCTTGCTGCCAGCGTTCTCTCCACTCCTGACCTCTCAGCGCCAGGGCCCCCACCAACTTCCCAAAAGCACAGTGGTCTTCAATTCAAATTCAAGGCGGAATTTAGCTGCCCCTGGGTGGCTCTGAGTCAGGAGCCCAGGCCAGGTTGGAGAGCTGTGGCCAGGGGGGCCAGGCCTCTGGGCTCCCCCAACGGGTCGAGGGAGTGTGTCTGGGAGCGACGCACATCGTGTTTTCCTCATTGACTCTCTCTGAGCTGAAGGTCCTTGATTTTACACACTATTTGATAATCATCATCCCAGGAGAAGACATTTAAGCAGGAAAGCAAGTCAGGATGCTCCTCTCTCAGCTCTAGACCACACCGAAAATGCACAAGCGGCCAATCTCAGTGGCTGCCTCTGAGAGGTGAAACAGAGGGAAGCGACCTGTTCTTCATCTTTTATGTACTTTTTTTTTTTTTTTAAAGATTTTATTTTTTCCTTTTTCTCCCCAAAGCCCCCCGGTACATAGTTGTGTATTCTTCGTTGTGGGTTCTCCTAGTTGTGGCATGTGAGACGCTGCCTCAGCGTGGTCTGATGAGCAGTGCCATGTCCGCGCCCAGGATTCGAACCAACGAAACACTGGGCCGCCTGCTGCGGAGCGCGCGAACTTAACCACTCGGCCACGGGGCCAGCCCCATCTTTTATGTACTTTTGAACAACATGAATTTTTTTTTTTTTTTTTGGTTTTCAACTACATTTAATTATCTCTTTTTTGAGTAGAAAGACTTGACAAAATCTTAACAGCATGCTGGAAAATTTCAAGAATGAAATAGTTTAAGATTTATGGTTTATGTAAAGACTGAATAATCTTCTCTCCATTTTAAAAAATAAAATAAAGTGAGATTCAAAATTTCATGATTGTGTGATATCTGTTACTATCAGGGAAACTGGATGTTGAAATGGACAAGACTGAAAACCAAAGCAGATATAGTCCTAAAAACTGTGAAAGAGGCAGGGGACGTGGGGGTCTTCAGAGGAATAAATCTGACATTGACCAAAACCAATTTTAGCTCTAGGCTTTGCTGTAGACTATGCATAACGTGAATGGAAAAATTGGGGCACCGTTTTTTCTTAAATAGTTGAAACTGTGGTTTTGACCTTGACGACCATGTTTTATCAATTCTTAAGGGACGGGGATGAGGTCCACTGTGTTCAAGGACGGAAATGTGACAGCATAAACTCTTTACTGCTCTGTAAGTCTGTTTCATACAACCTTGTGGGTTGGTTCAGCTATGTGTTTGCAATCTCCAGCTTTTGCTGGGCCCTCATTGTGGCCCCTAATCTTATGCCACATTTCCCCAAGAGAACATTCTAAATTGTCACTGTTCTCACTCTGAACAACCTTACACCCAGGTTATATTACCTCCTAATTCACAGAGGATGCATAACTCAGCAGGCAAGAACTCACTCAACTTCTTGATCCCCTCACTTAGAAACAGTGATGGCCACACCCCTCCCTCCTCGTTTCAGGCCTGGCTCCCCTACATGTGCCCTGGGGGGGCAGTCATGCCCACCCCATCTCTTCGGCTCAACTAGTCACCCCTACTCTACTAGGTGCTTTTAATCACTCCTTTCTATTGGTTTCCTCTCCTCACACGTGAACGCACAATTCTTTCCCATCTTAATATATACAACTTTCCCCTGACCAGGGAGTCCTGGACACCATAGGTCTCCTTTACATATACAGTCACAAGGGGAGTTTATATTCATTACTTCTGCTTCCTTAAGAACAATATGAATTTTTACAGTAATCTTTATTAGTCCAAAAAATAACTTACAATATGCCATCTTTTTAAAGAAATTGAATTTTTATTTAAGAATATGCGTAAATACATTCTCTTTCTAGAAAGTGGAAACATTACAGATAAGGTTAAAGGCCCCTAGACTATCCGCCCCCCACCCCCCACCCCAAACAATCTACAGCAGAATCCACTATTATTCTCACTTTGGGGTATATCATGCCACATCTTTTAAAATGCATTTTCATGTGTATACATGTCCCCACATTAAATCTGTAGTCTGGGTCTTTGAAGGGGTTAGATGTGCAACGTCTTCATATAGCACTTTCTTTCCGCTGAACTTTTTCTCTCAGTTACTTGTCCTCAAGGAGCATCCCTTCCAGTAGTTTAAGCCCCCTCCTAAGAGCCTTCCCTCCGCGTTCTCCTTCCTTCCCCTCCCCCAGGAGTAACAAGGCCATGGTCCTTTCCAGGCCTGCTGCTCCTGAGACCACTCCAGAAGTCGTCCCTGAAGTAGGGTTGCCAGATTTAGCAAAGAAAAATATAGGAGACAGGTTAAATTTTAGATAATGAATAATTTTTAAATTTTTATTTTAGTTTTATTTTAATAATTTAATAATTATTAATAACAATTAATGGATTTTTAAATAATTTAATCATATTCTATTTGAAATAATTTTAAAATAAGTATATCCCACACAACACTTGGAATACACTTATACTAAAAAACACTATTTCTTGTTTCTCTGAATTTCAGATTTAACTGATTGGCCCGTATTTTATCCATCTGTCCTACCCTGGGGCATTGATGCACATGCCATTGGCCTCATCCCCTTATGAGATTCAGTAGTTCTGGGTCGAGCCCAGCCAGGAATCTGTATTTTTAAAAATGCTATTCAGATTGCTGGGCAGGGTTGGGAACCCTGTACTCCACTACACCATGCTGGCCCGCGACCAGGCTCCTCTCCCGGTGAAAATACACATTTTTATGCTTATTCCTTCCTCAGTCTTTAATGAGTTAAGTTAGTAGGAGTCAGGCCTGCAGAGTAGCTGCCCTGGGACTTCTGCTGTGAGGGAATCCTCTCAGTATGGTGCCCCTTCCCCCACTACATTGTCAGAACGACCAGCTCTGCTGCTTTTCTGCAGCCCCCCGCCCCCGGTACCTTCGGACCCGCTGATGTTTCTGAGGTCCCAGGATCTCTCCAGAGTTGCCAAAGGCTCACCGCCCCAGGTGTAACTCTCAAAATCAGCATAACGGCCGAGGGCTACAGGGGGAAATGAGTGGGGTGGGGGCAAAGAAGAGGGAAGGGTCAGGCCAGCCTCCGGGGTCGCCCTCACGCGTCGCTCGTGCCTGGCTGGCTCCGCAGCGCTGCCTCCCACCGGTTAAACCCTGTGCCAAGGAAAGGTGGGGCCGGTGGCCTGAAGGGCGTGGCCAAGGAGTCCTACCCACAGCCAATCTCAGCGGGGTCCTCGGGGGCGGGGGTGGGGCGGGGAAGGGGGTTGACGGTAAGGGGCGCGGCGGCACAACTCCGGCGACGGGGCTCGACCCACCCAGATGCGGGAGGGAAGCTGGCTGCGTACCCCGGCCCGGTGCGCTCCGCTCGGCTTCTCTCGGCTGCTCCGCGCAACGAATGGAGTGCGCCCGGGTGGCATCGGGAGGAGGCCAAGCCGGGGCCGAGGTCCCAATGGAGCCCTTGGGAAGCCAGGTGCCCGAGCTGGAGCAGCCGCAGGTCCCCGCGGGAGAGCGAGGGCCCGGGAGCCCCGCGAGCAGCCCGATCCCGGCCGGGGCCGCGAAGGAGGCGGCGGGCGCGGGCCAGGACCTGTCGGGCGGGAGGAAGCTGCCCTCGCCTCGCCCCGCGCTCCTGCGGGTGCCGCCGCCCAGCCTGGGCTACGGCGCCTTCCGCCGCCAGACGTCCTCCGGCCCCGAGCCGCCGTCGCCGGGCCCCTCCGCGGCCGAGCAGTCCCGGGACGGCGAGGCGCCGGGGGCCGAGCTGGCGCCCTGGGCCGCGCAGGGGGAGCCGGCGCCCGGCGCCTGGGCGCCCATGGAACTGCAGGTGGACGTGCGCGTGAAGCCCGTGGGCGCGGCGGGTGGCAGCCGCGCGCCCTCGCCCGCGCCCTCCACGCGCTTCCTCACCGTGCCGGTGCCCGAGTCCCCAGGCTTCTCCCGCCACACCTCCCCCGCCTACCCGCTCCTGTCACCGGGCGGCACGTGGGGCCGGGCCGCGCCGCTGGCCCCAGCCCGGGCGGAGCGTGGCCACGACGCCGAGGGCCGGGCCAGCCCCGCCGAGGGGCGCGCGGAGTCCCCGGGCTCCCCCACGTGCCGCTGCCGCTGCCGGGAGCTGGGGCTGGAGAAGCGGGAGGAGGCGGCGCTGCTGCCGCGCGCCGACGCCGACTGCGACTGGAAGCTGCCCCGGGCCGTGACGCTCGTAGGTAAGTGCGCGCGGCGCCCGGAGCGCACCCCGCCGGGGGGTTCACGCAGCCTGAGAACCAGCCCCCCGCCCCTTCCACCCGGCACTGGGCCCCTGGGCAGTGGAGGGACTAGGGGACCCAGACAACCATCCCGATCCCCCCACCCCACCTGGCCTCTCTGGCTTAGAATCAGTAACATTCTGGCCTACGTAATTGTAATTCAAATCATTTGCGGTAAAAGAATCCAACCACTATTTCCCCGCCCCACCTCCCTCAAAAACTCGCACGTTCTGTCTGCGCGCAGCATCTTTGAGAAGTAGAGGTGGAAGGAGTTCCAGGCGGGGGAAATCTTTCAGCATCACGTGACGGTGGCGGCAGCCGGGGCGGAAGTAGCCTTGGCTCCTGCCTCCAGGCTCGCCGACCTCCCGAGGGCATGGGCTCCCTCTTTCCCTCCGCCGTATCCTGAGGAGCGTTTGGCCCCAGACCCCATCCCCTCAGCAGCTACAGGCCAGACTGTGCTAGGGTGTGTGGATCCTTTGGTTGCGGGGAGGGCAGAGAAGAAGAAAGAGCTTGAAAAAGCTATAAACAGTTGTGAACAAGGAACCAGGAGGGAGTGGTCGGTGAACTTGGGGGCGTGGGAAAGCTTCCAGGAGCTGAGCTTTGAAAGGTGAGTAGGGGTTAGAGGTGCTAGAGGCCGTTTCTAGCCGGAGAGACACAGGAAAGAGGCTGGGAGGGGCTAGAGGCCTGCCCAGCAGGCAGCCTGCCAGAAGCTTGGCCCGGTGAGAGGAAGGACAGGCCGGCTAGCCAGGACCCAAATCCTGAGGACCTCTGCGCCAGGGGTTCTTAGACGTGAGTAGAGTTCAGGGACCCGGATCACTCAGAAACGTTTGCAGTTTTGTGTGAGCACATTTTCTGCCTGCTGGGTTTATTAGTTCTCTATTGCTGTTGTCACGCATTGCCGCAAACTTAGAGGCTTAAAATGACCCCAATTTATTAGAGTTCTGTAGGTCAGAAGTCTGAGTTGGGCCGGATGGTCTAAAGTTGTCAACAGGGCTGTGTTCCTTTCTGGGGCTCTGTGGGAGATTCTGTTTCTTTGCCTTTTCTAGCTTGTGGGGGCCACCTTGTTTCTTAGCTCATGACCCTCTGTGTATTCAAAGCCAGCATTGTCAGGCTGAATCCTTCTTCCCCTGCCATCTCTTTGACTGTCCTGTTCCTCTGCCTCCCTCTGCCATTTATGAGGACCCTTGTGATTACATCGGGCCCACCCAGAAAGTCCCGGATAATCTCCCCATCTCAGAGTCAGCAGATTAGAAATCTTATTTCCATCCGCCACCGTAATTCTCCTGTGCTCCGTAACCTAACATATTAACAGGCTCCCGGGATGAAGACATGGACATTTTTAGGGGGACATTGTTCTCTACCACAGCGAGTTTATAGCTTTTCATCACATTGATAGTAAACAGTCTGTGGCTAAAAAGGGTGGGATTATAAGGAAATGAGGAGTCAGGGGGGAGGTGACGTGGTTGGATTTTTATTCTAGAAAGTGAGCTCTGACAGCCATGTGGAGAAAGGATGGGGCAGGCATGAGACTGAATAAGAGATGTTAGGAGGTGATGTCTGTAGCCCAAGAAGAGATGATAAAGTCGTGATCTGTGGCAGAGGTGGGAGGGAGGCTTCGAGAGGTAGAATTAGTGAGCTGGGCTGATGAACGTGGGCTAATGGGAGGAGTGGGGATGAGCCGAAGTTGCTGACTTGGGTAGCTGTATGATAGAGCGTGTTATCCTTCCACAGTGGAGACGGGGGAAGAAGTGTGGGAGAAATAAATAAGAAGGTGCATTTGTAAGTTCCAGGTAGAGATGTTATTTAAAGGGACAAGGTAAGCTACAGCCTGGCAAAGAAAAATGTAGGTGGTAGGAAGAGCATCAGGAAGCATAGAAGCAGAAAAGGGAGAGAGTTTCCAGGAGAGTGTGGTCAGCAGTGTCCAATGTTTGTTGGGGCATCAGGGGAGAGGCAGACTTTGGGACTGGACCATTAGGGAGTGCTACCACGTTGAGTCAGTGCTCTGGGGGTGATGCAGGTGACCAAGGGATGTGAAGACGAATGGATGGGAGGGCGAGATGCCAGACAAAATACTGCGAGTGCATGCTGATGCTCCGCCCTCTGGGCTTGCTTTCTGGGAAATGTGAGATTAAGGGACTTTGGCATTCCTGGTGCAGGGCTGAGGCATGCTGCTTGGATGAGGAGTGGTTTCCGCCTGTGGTGGCCTTTCCCACCTTGGATCAAGCTGGTCACTCAACAAGGGGGCCAAAGCACAGCCCAGACACCAGGACTTGCCCAAGCCATACCCAGCTGATTCGCAGGAGGACCTTATGAATCCGGGAGGGCAGAAGCCCCTGTGGAGAGGGTTGGGAATGTCAATGTTCTGTCTCTTCTCTGCTTTTTTGGGCAAGTGTCACAAAGGTGCTGTCGAGCTATAGGCTGAGGCATCAAAGACTCAGAGGATGTTCTCGATGGCAACGCTCAGCCTAAAAGAGAAATCAGACTGCAGAGAGCCTAACACTGGAGCAAGAGCTGGATCCTCAGATGGAGAATGTTTCCCCCTTAGGTGTTGGTTTAGAGTCACCTCACCTGGTCCCCAAGGATGGATTAGATGTCCCTATTCCATGCTCCCGCCGGCCCTGGTGCGGCCCGACTGTGGCATTCCTCACAGGTGGTATAGTTACCTTTTTGTCAGTATCCTCCCCTAGATTCTGAGCCCCTTGGGCGCATGGAGGTGGAGTTTAGACTTTCATGGAATCCCCAACACCTGGCATGTTGCTCTATAAATAACTACTAAGTGAACGGCCCTAACCCTCTCAGAGTACACATGTCTTAGTCCCCGGCTCTCTAAGCGGGAGCTGGATCTCAGTCTTTGCCAGCCCCCTGGCCCCTGCTAGACTGTGCTCAGTGCACCAGGTGTGCAGGATATGAGGCAGTGTCTGCCCTGGCCTCTGCCGTCCAGGATTCTCAATCTGGACAGGGGGGAATATATTCATAAATAAGCATGAGGCAGTCTAGGATGGTGCCAGGAGGGGAACAGGGAGGGAGGACGGGAGCCAGGAATGAGAACAGAGGCTGTGGGTGAAGGTGTCTTTTGGAGAAGGTGGGGCAGCCTAGGAACCCCAAAGGTGGTTAGGACTGTGGTGGGGCAGAAGGAAGAATGTTGTCAGTGCTCAGTGCATAGAGAAACTGGAGCCAGGAGAGGGTGATGTCCAGTGTGCTCAGGTCCTGGGAGGAGCAGAGGTGGCAGCAGAAGTAGATTTACCTGAAGGCGATGACACAGAAGCAGGCCTCCAGCTGGCAGGAGCCCTCTGAGTCCCTGTACCGAACTTTGTATTTGGAAGTTTGTGTTATATAGATATAGATAGAAAGATAGATATTTTTTAATTGAGTTCATAATAGTTTACATCATTGTGAAATTTCAGTTGTATGTTATTTCTTGTCTGTCACCACACAAGTGCTCCCCTTCACCCCCTGTGCCCACCCGCTACCCCCCTTCCCCTGGTAACCACTGAACTGTTTTCTTTGTCCATGCATTTTTTTATAATTCCACATATGAGTGGAATCACATGGTGTTTGTCTTCCTCAGTCTGGCTTATTTCGCTTAGCATAATACCCTCCAGGTCCATCCATGTTGTTGAAAATGGGATGATTTTGTCTTTTTTATGGATGTGTAGTATTCCATTGTATATATACCACATCTTCTTTATCCAGTCATCAGTCGATGGGCACTTGGATTGTTTCCATGTCTTGGCTGTTGTGAACAGTGCTTCAGTGAACATAGGGGTACATATGTTACTTTGGATTGTTGATTTCAAGTTGTTTGGGTAGATACCCAGTAGTTGGATGGCTGGGTCATATGGTATTTCTATTTTTAGGTTTTTGAGGAATCTCCATACTGTTTTCCATAGTGGCTACACCAGTTGGCATTCCCACCAGCAGTATATGAGGCTTCCCTCATATACTGCTCACAACCTCTCCAACATTTGTTATTTTTAGTCTTAGTGATTATAGCCATTTTAACAGGTGGAAGGTGGTATCTTAGTGTAGTTTTGATTTGTGTTTCCCTGATGATTAGTGATGTTGAACATCTTTTCATGTGCTTATTGGCCATCTGTATATCTTCTCTGGAGAAATGTGTGTACACAGCTTCTGCCCATTTTTTGATCAGGCTGTTTGGTTTTTTTTTTTGTTCAGTTGTGTGAGTTCCTTATATATTATGGAGATTAACCCCTTGTTGGATATATGATTTGCAAATATTTTCTCCCAGTTGGTGGGTTGTCTCTTTGTTTTGATGCTAGTTTCTTTTGCCTTGCAGAAGCTCTTTAGTCTGATGAAGTCCCAGTTGTTTATTTTTTCTTTGGTTTCCCTTGTCTGAGAAGACATGGTATTTGAAAAGATCCTTTTAAGTTCGGTGTCAAAGAGTGTACTACCTATATTATGTTCCAGGAGTTTTATGGTTTCAGGACTTGTCCTCAAGTCTTTGGTCCATTTTGAGTTAATTTTTGTGTATGGCGTGAGATAATGGTCTACTTTCATTCTTTTGCGTGTGGCTGTCTAGTTCTCCCAACACCTTTTATTGAAGAGACTCTCCTTTTTGCATTGTATGTTCTTGGCACCTTTGTTGAAGATTAGCTGTCCCTAGATGTGTGGTTTTATTTCTGGGCTTTCAGTTCTGTTCCATTGATCTGTGTGCCTGTTTTTGTACCAGTTCCATGCTGTTTTGATTACTATGGCTTTGTAGTACATTTTCAAGTCAGGGATTGTGATGCTTCCAGCTTTGTTCTTTTTTCTCAGCATCACTTTAACAATTCTGGGTCTTTGGTTGCCCTATATGAATTTTAGGATTCTTTGTTCTGTTTCAATAAAGAATATCATTGGGATTCTGATTGCATAGAATTGTAGGTTGAATCTGTAGATTGCTACAGGTAGTATGAACATTTTAACTCTGTTTATTCTTCCAATCCATGTGCATGCAATCTATTTCCATCTCTTTATGTCATCATCTATTTCTTTTAATAATGCCTTAATAGTTTTCATTGTATAAGTCCTTCACCTCCTCAGTTAAATTTATTCCTAGATGCTTTATTCTTTATGTTGCGATTATAAATGGAATTGTATTTTTGAGTTCTCTTTCTGTAAGTTCGTTATTAGAGTATAGAAATGCAACTGATTTTGTAAGTTGATTCTGTACCCTGCATCTTTACTGTAGTTGTTAATTATTTCTAATAGTTTTCCGATGGATTCTTTAGGGTTTTCTATATATAAGATCATGTCATCTGCAAACAGTGAGACTTTCACTTCTTCATTCTGTATTTGGATTCCTTCTAGTCCCTTCTCTTGCCTAATTGCTCTGGCCCAAACCTCCAGTACTATGTTGAATAAGAGTGGTGATAGTGGGCATCTTTGTCTTGTTCCTATTGTCAGAGGGATGGTGTTCAGTTTTTCCCCACTGAATATGATGTTGGCTGTGAGTTTGTCATATATGGCCTTTATTATTGTGAGGTAATTTCCTTCTAGCCCCATTTTGTTAAGAGTTTTTTTTTTTTTTTTTTATCACAAATGGCTGTTGGATCTTGTTAAATGCTTTCTCTGCATCTATTGAGACGATCATGTGGTTTTCATTCCTCATTTTGTTAATGTGGTGCATCACGTTGATTGATTTGAGGATATTGAACCATCCCTGCATCCCTGGAATAAATCCCACTTGATCATGATGTATGATCTTTTTGATGTTTTGCTGTATGTGGGTTGCCAATATTTTGTTGAGGATTTTTGCATCTATGTTCATCAGTGATATTGCCCTGTAGTTTTCCTTTTTTGTGTTGTCCTTGTCAGGCTTTGGTATCAGAGTGATGTTGACCCCGTAGAATGTATTAGGAAGCATTCCATCTTCCTGATTTTTTGGAATAGCTTGAGAAGGATAGGTATTAAGTCCTCTCTGAAAGTTTGGTAGAATTCTCCAGGGAAGCCATCTGGTCCTAGGCTTTTATTTTTTGGGATGCTTTTGATTACTGTTTCAATCTCTTTACTTGTGATTGGTCTATTGAGATTCTCTGTTTCTTCTTGATTCGCCTTTGGAAGGTTGTAGGAGTCTAAGAGTTTATCCGTTTCCTCTAGATTGTCCATTTTGTTGGCATATAGCTTTTTGTAGTACTCTCTTATAATCTGCTGTATTTCTGTGGTATCCGTTGTTATTTCTCCTCTTTCATTTCTAATTTTATTTATCTGAGCTTTCTCTCTTTTTTTTCTTTTTAAGTCTGGTTAGGGGTTTGTCAATTTTGTTTATCTTTTCAATGAACCAGCTCTTTGTTTCATTGATCCTTTCTGCTGTCTTTTTTGTTTCAATAGCGTTTATTTCTGCTATAATTTTTATTATTTCTCTCCTGCTGACTTTGGGCTTTGTTTGTTCTTCTTTTTCTAATTCAGTTGGGTGAAGTTTGAGATTGCTTATTTGGGATTTTTCTTGTTTGTTAAGGTGAGCCTGTATTGTGATGAATTTCCCTTGTAGTACCACTTTTGCTGCATCCCATATGAGTTGGTATGGTATGTTTTCATTTTCATTTGCCTCCAGATATTTTTTAATTTCTCCTTTAATTTCTTCAGTGATCCATTGGTTGTTCAATAGCATATTGTTTAGTCTCCTCATCTCTGTCCCTTTCTCAGCTTTTTTCTTGTAATTAATTTACAGTGTCATAGCATTGTGATCAGAAAAGATGCTTGTTATTATTTTAATCTTCTTAAATTTATTGAGGCTTGCCTTGTTTCCCAACATATGGTCTATCCTTGAGAATGTTCCGTGCACACTTAAGAAGAATGTATGTTCTGCTGTTTTGGGTTGGAGAACACTGTATATGTCTATTAAGTCCAACTGGTCTAGCTTTTCATTTAATTCCACTGTTTCCTTGTTGATTTTCTGTCAGGATGATCTGTCCATTGATGTGAGTGGAGTGTTGAGGTCCCCAACTATTATTGTGTTCTTATTAATATCTTCTTTTAGGTTTGTTAATAGTTGCTTTATGTACTTTGGTGCTCCTTTGTTAGGTGCATAGATATTTATAAGTGTTATTTCTTCTTGATGGAGTGTCCCTTTGATCATTATATACTGTGCCTCTTTGTCTCTCTTTACCTTTCTTATCTTGAAGTCTGCTTTGTCTGATATAAGTATTGTGACACCTGCTTTCTTTTGTTTGCCCTTAGCTTGGAGTATCGTCTTCCATCCCGTCACTCTGGGCCTTTGTCATTGGAGCCGAGATGTGTTTCCTGGAGGCAGAACATCATTGGGTCTTGTTCTGTAATCCATCTCGCCACTCTGTGTCTTTTTATTGGAGAATTCAATCCATGTACGTTTAGGGTGATTATCGATATATGAGGGCTTAATGCTGCCATTTTATCACTCATTTTCTGGTTCTCCTGCATTTCCTTTGTTTCTCATCCTGTGTATTTTGGTCTACCAATTGAGTTATGTAGTTTTTTATGTTGTGTTTCTTTGTTTCTCCTTATTTATTATTTGTGTCTCTGTTCTGCTTTTTCATTTAGTGGTTACTTTGAGGTTTGTACGCAAAATCTTGTAGCTAAGATAGCCCATTTTCTGATGGCCTCTTATTTCCTTAGACTAAACCGATTCAGTCCCTTTCCTCTTCCTCACCTAAGTTGTTTT